>NC_088684.1:284216404-285466404 GCF_028017835.1 Emys orbicularis | reverse complement strand
ATTATACATAGTTCTTAATCGTTTTAGTATTTTTAAATATTTTTTATCACAGTTTTCTAGTTAGATTGATTACCTGCTTTGGGAACACTTCGCACCCCAACCCCCATTACAGGTATTGGACTATTCCCAGAATGCTGAGCTTCAAAAAACTGTGTCCTGCACCCAGTCCTTCTCGGTCAGTGACAACCATCAGTGCTGTTTGTACTGTCTTGGGGAGACACACATTGCAGCTAGGTGCAATATTTGCCACTCTTTCCCTAGCAACACCCATGAGGCATGAGAATTTTGACTTAAAAAGCACCTCATGGAGAAGGCCAAAGGATCCCCTCCTGCACATTGGCCTGAATCAACAGAGAGTGTGCTTCCCACCATGAGGACTGACTCCGGTGCAAGGGAATCCATACCCACAGACCCTCTGTAAGCGTCTCATTGGGACGGCAGAGAACACTCTAAGAAGCATAACAACAGGTCTCCCTCTAAGCCTGCTTTGAAGATGACCGATAGGACTCTGCCAAAATCAAGCAAATCTGCTCATTCAGCACCTGAGAACTTAGCACATCCTAAGTCCTAGGGCTGTGACTCAAAAGCCCATAAAGCCAGGGCTCTATCAGTACTGGACCCTATACCAGTGACACTACCATTTGTACCATCCAAGCCAAAACACCAGGATCCATCAATTCCAGCACGACCAGAGAGTCAGCTGCCAATGGTGCCGTCACTGTCTCATCCACTGTCAGCACAGAGTCTCCCTCCTCCGATTCTGTCAGCATGAGCAGTTTGGACCTCTCACAATCTAGGGAGGACAGAGACTTACACTACCCCAGAGGATATTTTTTCCTCTTCCCAAGCCTCAGTTTCTCCTGTCTTCTCTCACTGGGGAGATTTTGACTCCACCAGGAGATGTTACCTATGACAGAAGTCTATCCCCTCTTCCATCTACCAGTTGTGTGTTTCCTCCATCAGAACTGTGAGTACTGCTGCCGGATCTGGACTCAATTTTCTCTTCCTCGAGAGAATCTGAACCACCTGAGGAACCATCATCTCCTCAGGACAGGAGACAGGAGATGCAAAGCCTCCTGGTACCAATCTCCACCTCAGCATTTACCTAGGGACCGGTGGTACCCCATGCCTGAGGGACCTCCACAACCCCCTCCCAACCCAGCTTACTGGCCATACTGGGAAACATGGGACCCATATGCCAGATATACAGAGGTCACATGTTCCTCTAGGGAGTCACTCCACCATTCCCCTCTGAGGGAACAGTTAGAGCTTCCTCCTGACTCCACAAAGAGGAAGATTATGAACAAGTTCCATTGGTTCTGCTGGTACTGACAAGATTGTCTTCTTCATCTCTTGATGAAGCAGAGACCCTAGCATCTCTGTCCCCTCCAGAAGACCATAAAAAGTTCCAAGAATTATTGCGCAGGGTGTCAGAGTAACTCCAGATCCCCCTGAAGGAGGTCCAGGACTCTCAATGCAAACATTGGATATCCTGCAAACCACTAGATCCATTTGAATAACACTTTCAGTAAATGAAGCTATTTTGGAACCTGCTAGAGCAGTCTGGCATACACCAGCCACATGCGCTCTTAAGCTGAAAAGGGCACAGAAATACTGTTTTGTTCCAGCCAAAGGAGTGGAATTTCTCTTCACCCATCCCCCTCTGTGCTCTCTGATTGTCCAGCTGCCACAGAGCAATCTAGATAACATTCAAAATCCGTTCGTTTTGACAAGGAGGCTAAACATCTAGACTTGTTGGGAAGAAAGGTCTTCACATCTACTATCCTTCAGTTTTAGAGTGACCGGACATCCCGTTTTTAAAGGGACAGTCCCGTATTTAAGCCTTCCTGCAGGTGTCCCGATCTTTTCTTTAAAACAGGCAAATTGTCCCATTTTTTCTGTCTCCCCCATATCAGTACCAGCGGGTCCTGCTGCTGGCCGGATCCCTGCTCGCCAGCTGCCTGCCCACCACTGGTGGTGGAGGGGGTCCAGTGGCCCTCGATGGGGGTGGGTGTGCAAGGCTGGTGGTGCAAGGCTGGTGGTGGGGCAAAGCTGCAGCATGCGGGGCCAGCCGCTCCCCCTGCTGGTCCGTCAGTGCAGCCCCCGCTGTATGCCAGCTCTTGGCCAGCATGGCCCTGCCCCCCTGTCCTGTTTCCGACTGAAGGAACAGAAAATGGAAACCGTGTAGAGTCAAGCACGTGGGTTTATTACGCACAGCGCTGGCAGAGTGTCACTTTGCTTATTAGGCTCAGAGACACTGCCAAGCAATTGATTACAATAGATTATATAGGGTATTCATGGGTGGAGGGAAGTGACGGGGTGGGAGGTCCCAAGCCCCTGGATAGGTTCTAGCAGCAAGACAAGATAAGCACAATAAGCCAATAGTCTAAAAGATTACATAATGGCTTCGCCCATGGTTCAAGTTAACATACAACATACTGATAATACACAGGTGTTTTCCCTCAAACAATGTATAAAGTGTATAATTATAAAATGTATAAGTTGAATTCTGATTTGGGATTCATAGGAATGAGGTAGCTCTTCCAGTTGTCCAACAGGTATATTCCTGGGGGTTAAAGCAAAAAGACATTGAAAAGTACATGGCAATAGAAATTGTTTTCAGGGTGCTCCATTGTGCTTCTAAAAGCTAGCATTGGCATCTAGGAGGGGATACATCTGTGAAAGGGAGGATGTCATATCTCATACTGACAGGTTTGGGCCTTTCCATGAACTCTAGGTTGGTATGTGGGGAGGGTGTTTGCTCCCTCCTTCCTGCACCAAGGAGTGGACATTGAGGCCCCTTTCAATGCTTAGTATGTCTGTAACTTCTGATAAGGACACCAATTACCACTCCCCATCTGAAGTTCTACTGACTCTGCTTACCTAGTAAGAAGCAAGGTTGTCTCTTGTTTATTCAGCTTTTCGTAGCCAATATTGTTCATTGTTAATTAGGCCCCCAGGCCTCAGACCAAGCTGTAGACTTTGGGCCTATATGAAAAGTTCTTAGCAGAGACTGTGGTCAGGATTTTACATACACAGCAAATGGATTTTGGCCCTTCACCATCTGGCATAGGCTGAACGCTGTGAGCTGCGGTGGCTAGTGAGTGCAGGCCAGCACCAGGCAGCGGTTGGTTACATGTCACCTCTGCTGCCCACCCATTGGTCCTTTATGTGCTCCCCATTTTGCTATGCCCCTCCCTCCCCCAGCCCCGCTGCTCCTCCATATCCCCCCGGCGGGGCACGTCCACTCCCAGTGCTGTGCAGAGAACCAGGCCCTGGTCGGAGCACTGAGCTCATGAACAGCCTGGCCGGCAGGCTCCTTCCTTCCCACACTGCCTCTGGCTGGGCCAGTGCCCCGGGAAAGCCCAGCACTGGGCAGGGAGGGTCAGGTCGGGCGGTCACACCCCCTGTGTGAGAGAGATGTATGGGAATGTGTGTGTGTCACCTCTCCCGGTGTGAACCCTAAAGCCTTAAAGATAAGAAGGTAAATAGAAAGAATCCAACTATGCAGTATTTCTTTTTAACGGGGTCAGTCAACTTGATGTTAATTTGAACGTTTGTCCTGCATAGTTATGATTGATTGCTGTTGAACTCATTGAATATGAGTAATTTTACCAGGTGTCCCATATTCAGCATAGGGAAATGTGGTCACCCTATTCAGTTTCATATAGAGAACTATCAAGCACTGTTGGCTAACTACAACTATCTGAACTATTCCAAGTTCACAGACTTCATAGACAAACCGCCACTGCAAGACAGCCTGGAAGCCTCACTTCCAGGCTCTTATTGAAGAGGGTAAGCTGGTAGCCAGAATTGCACTTCAGTCAGCAACTGATGGAACAAAGACATTATCAAGGGCAATGGCAACAGCTGTTGTGATGTACTGTGAGTCATGGCTATATACTTCAGGATTTCCCAGGGAGGTTCAGAACATGGTGGAGGACTTACCCTTCAGTGAAGCCAATCTTTTCAATGCGAAGATAGAGGAACTCCATGGCCAACCTCTGCTGGCTGGGAATATATACACCTGCCCCAAAGAGAAAATACCACAGGCAGGCTTACAAAACTAAACCAGTGACTCAACAGTTTTATCATCATCTATCTTATGAGCCTCCTCATAAAAGACAAAGGATACACAAGTCTCATTTCACTGCACCTCCCACATTTACAGCACCATCTCAACCCCATCCCATGGCTAAAAGGTATTTTTGAAGGGAGTTTGTAAGCTGCAAACTACCACAACCCAGTCCCCACATACCCTTTGTAGGTCATTTAACACTTTTCCCCATACAAATGGAGTGCTATACAATGGACAAGAAGGTATTAGACAACATCCAATCTCGCTATGCAATAGAGTTTACTTCCCTACCTCCTCCAAAACCCCCATCCCATCTCTTTTCAGGAACCATTCTCATGAGCTGATTTTCAGGCAGGGAATAGAATGCCTCCTCCAGTGAGGAGCAATAGACCGCTTACCTCTTCAACACCAGAGAGAGGATTTTTACTCAACATACTTCCTAGTACCCAAAAAGAAGGGCAGTTGGAGATCCATTCTCAGTCTCTGCAATCTCAACCACTTTATTTGGAAGATGAAATTTCTTATGGTCACTCGGGCATCATATGGAATAGCACATTTGGTTTACAGCTCTTGATATGAATATATTCATGAAGATATTCACCCCATCCACAGGCAGTTTCTCGAATTCATGGTGGGCCCCAACCACTTCCAGTTTTGCTTCCCAGATTTCCTTCTAATGTCATGTTGTCCTCCAATCAGCATCCAGTCCTTTCCTAATCTCTTGACCCAGGAGAATGCAAAATCCAGCATCCCAACCCCGAAGCACTGAATCTTATTGCTTAGATTTCAGATGGTCATCAACCCTAGAATGTTTCTGCTCTGAAGTGGTATAGATCATCCTTAATAATAGCAGAAAAGATTCTACTAGGAAATGCTATTAGCCAAGTGGATGTGTTTTTCCATCTGGACACAGCAGAAACACGTATCTCCTGAGTCAGATGATATTCCTCTTCTTTTGGACTATCTCCTTTCTCTCAAGATGGCTGGGCTCTCCCTCAGTTCTGTTCGACTCCACCTGGCAGCAATCAGTGTGTGCCATCCATCATCGGTTATTCAATTTGCACTCACTCGTTGACTAACAGATTCTTGAAAGGCTTAATCAGAACCTCCCACCAGTAAGGTAACCTACTCCTCACAGGGACTTAAACCTTGTACTTTCGGCATTCACTAACCTCCTTTCGAACTGCTAGCCACATGGTCCATGTCTCACCGATCAATTAGACAGGGGGAGGTGGGGAGTGAGGTAATATCTTTTATTGCACCAACATTTGTTGATGAGAAAGACAAGGTTTTGAGTTTACACAGAGCTCTTCATCAAGTCTCTCTAATCCAACAGAAGTTGATCCAATAAAAGATATTACCTCACCCACCTTGTCTCTCTAATATCTTGGACTAACATGGCTACAACAACACTGCATTCACCAGTCTATGAAAGTTGCATTCCTTGTGGCCATCACCTCAGCCAGAAGGACACGTGACCGCAGAGCACCAATGACGGACTTGCCATACACTGTATTCCATAAGGACAAAGTCTCTTTATGAGTACATCCAAAATTCACCCCCAAGGTAGTTTCAGAGTTTCACATAAACCAGTCAATACTTAGCTGTGTTTTTCCTCAAACCACATGAACCTGAGGAGAGGAGACTTCATACCCTCAATGTGTGACACACTTTGGCCTCTAAAAAGTAAACTCTTAAAGAGCTCATTGCTAATAGTTGCCTGACCATGCTGGAGCCAATCAATATGGGTCTAAGCACCCTTGGCTGTATCTTGATCAAATGCTTATCTTTTCACTAGCATGTTTATAAGTATCTTGAGCAAATGCTTATAAATGTTTTGTTACTGTTTGGATATAGTACATTGCTTATTATTTAGGCTTTTTAGACATGTTTAGAGCACCTGTATAAATACCACTCAGCCTTTGGGTTTAATAAAGAAATTTCAAAGGACAAAACCAATCAGAGAATCACCTGGACTCTTTCTCGTGCTAGCAGAACAAATCCAAGGTCAAGCTGTATCCTCTCAGAGGATCTCTGAATGGATCTTGGGCTATATCCTGCTCTGTTACCAGTTTTCACATCTTGCTCCGCTTCAGGGGGTAAGGGCTCATTCTACAAGCAGCCTTAGTGGCATCGCTTCAGGAAGTACCTTGTGGCATATTTGAATTCGATAACAATTCGAGATGATCAAAAAACAGGATCAGTTGGAATTATGTAATCAAAGAGTATTAATCAAAGGTTATTACAGCCCTATACAGAATACAGAAAGAACAGATACATTACCTCCCCCTGTAGATGGTGAAGAGAAGATAGTTTGGTTCCTTCCTCTGTACCTGGTGAAGTGCCAACAGTGTTCATTCCCAAGCTAATTTTCCAACCCTCTTTCCTTTCATAAGACATGAGAAGAAGAAACTCCTTTTGAATTACTTTCCCATGGTTAATTTTACTATGTGTTCTGTTATCCTAATTACTGATTTTCAGTTTATCTGATTGATGAGTAAAAAGGAATCTTTAATCTGGTCATTGTTACTAACAGCTGGGAAAACCAACAGTTCTTAATGAGTTAAAAACATCTTTCAATAGGTCATTATTTTCTCCATTACAGAACCCATCTGCAATTACAAGTATGTCTTATCCATCACCCAGTTTTATTTATAACATACTTTTATAGTCACTTATATTAGTTTGAGGGGTCTTTTCCCTGGAAACCTGGAGATATTTGTAAAATCAGGGTGAAAAGCAGGGTTAAAAGATTACACACATTCCATTATTGTGTTCATTTCCCCTTCAGACATTAGGGTCAACTGAAGGACAAAGAACTTTAGTTTAAATACATATAGGGCAATAAATATACAGATACACAAAATAAAAAGGCTTTTGGTTAGCATTTAAAAGAATTATGAGAGTTTAACATACAAAAATGATAAAAGTTAATCTTAACAACCTCCACTTGACATTTCCAGGGCAGCTATGCGGAGTTCCATCCACAGGTTCGTGGGACATTATGCTGTAGTACAGAGCTCCTCCACTGACTAATCCTTTGGGACAGTGGTCCTCCAAGTGGCTCTGCTGTCTGCATCCTCGCACCCTTCTCCTACTTAAGTGCTACTTGTTAGTCACCCACAGTGGAATACATAGTGAGCAGCACTTGAAGAAGAAGAGAAAGTTACTTAACTTATAGTAGCTGGAGGTTCTTTGAGATCTGTATTCCACTACAAACCCTCTTTCTCCTCTGCTTCATAAATGGATTCATGGTAGAGAAGGAATTGGAGAGGCGGTCAGTCTGCTCTGTCCTTTATGCCCTTGGGTGGAAACGCAAGGAGGGCAAGGGTGCATGTGCAGACCAATGGACACTGCTTGCAAGAATTCTCTGACTCCATGCTCATGGAGCACATGCGCATACACAGGAGAATACAGCTAGGGACCACACATCTCGAAGAACCTCCAGTTACTATGAGATAAGTAACTTTCTTTTTTGAGAACAAGAATTATTGTGGTGTGGCTCATGTTGGAATTATTATTATTTATGCAAGGTATTACCACAACATTAATTTAACCATAAATTTCTTTATTAAACACAAAGGCTGAGTGGTATTTATACAGTTGCTCGAAACATGTCTAAAAAGCCTAAATAATAAGCAATTTAGTATATCCAAACAGTAACAAAATATTTATACACATTTGATCAAGATACTTATAAACATACTAGTGAAAAGATAAGCATTTGATCAAGATACAGCCACGGGTGCTTAGACCCATATTGGTTGGCTCCAACATGACCAGGCAGCTATTAGCAGTGAGCCCTTTAAGAGTTTACTTTTTATGCCCTTTAATAAACAAGTGATGTTATTGTCAATTATCAACTTCAGCTAAAAAACAATTTGAGACAAAGAGTCCTGTGGCACCTTATAGACTAACAGACGTATTGGAGCATAAGCTTTCGTGGGTGAATACCCACTTCATCAGATGCATGTAGTAGAAATTTCCAGAGGCAGATATAAATATGCAGGCAAGAATCAGTCTAGAGATAACAAGATTAGTTCAATCAGGGAGGATGAGGCCCTCTTCTAGCAGTTGAGGTGTGAACACCAAGGGAGGAGAAACTGCTTTTGTAGTTGGCTAGCCATTCACAGTCTTTTTTTAATCCTGAGCTGATGGTGTCAAATTTGCAAATGAACTGAAAATTTCCACTACATGCATCTGATGAAGTGGGTATTCACCCACGAAAGCTTATGCTCCAATACGTCTGTTAGTCTATAAGGTGCCACAGGATTCTTTGTCGCCTTTTACAGATCCAGACTAACACGGCTACCCCTCTGAAATTTGAGACAGTTCACCCTTATTTTCAATCTTAATTCAGATAAAATGTACAATCTTCTTTTTACCCAAGGCCTGTCCTCCCTATCTATTCCCTTCCTTCTTGCGGACTAACAGCTTTTCCATTGCACCTGGGTTTGCATAGGCTCTAGTTTTTGAGACAACACTGGTATGTAGAGTGGGAAGGTCCATGTTGGCTTCTTCTAAGACAGGTTTTCTTTGTTTTAGTTAAAACCATCTGCAGTCACCCCTGTTGCTCAAAGCCTTCTTTTTAGAAATTTCCCCTTATCTCATTCCTTGGACCCAACATTCTCCCTACTACTTCCCTTTTGGCCTTATAACTCATTTCCAAGGCCTTTCTTTTACTTGCTAGTTAGGGCCTTTCTTTGCAACACAGATTTCTTTAACCAAATTTAAGCTAATTTAATTCTCTAATTTTAAATTTATCCTACAGTTCAGGATTATTATTTGTAGACGAATATGAGAAAGGGTTAGAGCAGGGGTGGGCAAACTATGGCCCGGGGGCCACATCTGACCCTTCAGATGTTTTAATCCAGCCCTCAAGCTCCTGCCATGGAGTGTGGTCTGCCCCGCTCCACGTGTGCCGTGGCTCCGCACGGCTCCCGGAAGCAGCAGCATGTCCCCCTCCAGCTCCTATTCGTAGGGGCAGCCAGGGGGCTCTGCACGCTGCCCCCGCTCCAAGCGCTGCCCCCGCAGCTCCCATTGGCTGGCAACCACGGCCAATGGGAGCTGCAGGGGTGGCACCCTGTAGGAGCAGAGTGCAGAGCCGCCTGGCCTTGCCTCCACATAGGAGCCGGAGGGGGGACATGCCGCTGCTTCCGGGAGCTGCTTGAGGTAAGTGCCACCCAGAGCCTGCACCCCTGACCCCCTCCAGCACCCCAACCCCCTGCCCCAGCCCTGATCCCCCTCCCGCCCTCCAAACCCCTTGGTCCCACCCTCCTGCACCCCAGAGCCTGCACCCCTGTCCAGAGCCCTCACACGCACACCCCTGCTCCAGCCCAGAGCCCCCTCCCACACCCTGAACTCTTAATTTCTGGCTCCACCCCAGATCCCACCCCCCCAGTCAGAGCCCTCACCCCCTCCCGCACCCCAACCCTCAATTTTGTGAGCATTCATGGCCCACCATACAATTTCCATGCCCAGAGTATTCTAAAATTTGCCCACCCCGGGTTAGAGAGTAATTATGGTACAGTAAGAACAGGCACGTATACTCCATTTCATTCCCTAAGAAAAAAAAAAAACATTCAGGCCATGAATATCTACTATCATCTATTCAGTAAACCCCTTTATTCCATTTACCATTTCTGATGTGATTACTAATCTTAATTTCAATTCAATCTACACAGGTTTCATTTACAAGTTTTAGCAACCAGGAAGTATTGAAAAAAGCAGAGTTTTGTGCCAGCCAAAACGTGAAGTCTTTCAGAACCCTGAGGGCATTGAGGCCCCTCCGAGCCTTATCCAGATTGGAAGGGATAAAGGTATAGATAACTATTTTCAAAGAATCATAGGACTGGAAGGGACCTCAAGAGGTCATCTAGTCCAGTCCCCTGCACACTATGTTCCTTTGGAGTGTTTATGTCTTTCATGCTGATCACAGTCAAACTTTCTTTACAGAAAATGTAGTTGATTCTTCTTTTCTAAAACAAAATAGAATTAAAAAAATGAGTCCTACTTAAATTATATATATAAATTATTTTTAAAGGAACATTTAACAGATCCAAATTGGCTTTAAAGACGCCAGCCACTATAAGGACCTAATTTATGAATGAGTGAGAAGTTGATAGATGCAAAGATGAAAACAAGTTCTCAAAAATAGTTTTTTGGGGAACTTGTTTTGGTGACTGCTTATAACTACATTTCTTTTCCTCTCCATTCATTTAATTTATTTCAGATAGTTGTGTATGCCCTAGTAGGAACTATCCCTTCCATCATGAACGTCATGCTTGTCTGCCTTGTTGTCTGGCTCCCATTTAACATCATAGGAGTGAAAGAATTTCGTGGAAGGTTTTGGAAATGCACTAACATATCAAGTGATTTGATTGATCAAATTAAAAGCAGAAATGACTGTGAAATCCATAGTCACTTAAAATGGGAGAATGCTAAAGTCACCTTTGATCATGTTGGAATGGGGTACTTGGCTCTTCTACAGGTGGTAAGTTCTATTACAAACACTTTCTTTTGCAGGGAGATGTGTTGGGCAGACGTCCCAGTCATAGTTGCACTTTTATTTATCCTCATAACCTAAAGTCAGAATGTTTAACTGTGAAAATGATGTATATTTGAGCCACTCAAACCATTTTAAAGACCTGCATTGTAACTGCATGTTTTGTGTTGAGTGTAGGCATTCCCAGGGACATATTTTATCAAATGTGTTTTAATCCTCTAACAGGAGTGCTAAACCTGAGACAGTTCGTATTTTAGTGGGTCTGAAACCACTTTTATTTTCTGTATTCTAATGTTAAATTTAGTCACAGATCAGAAAAAATGTAGCATAGTCTATGTATTCTACCTAGTTGTATTAATATGGTTCCGACTACTGTAGCATCTGAACACTTCACAGACATGAATGAATTTATCCTCCCAGTACCCTGGTGATGTTGGCAATCATCATCATCATTGTACAGATGAGGAACTGAAGCACAAAGATTTAGTGACCTGCCCAGGGTCACAAAAGAAGTCAATGGCAGAGCTGAGAACTGAATCCAAGTTTCTTGAGTCCCAAGCCGAAGTCTTAGTCACAAGATTATCCATCCTCCCAGTGTGCCATTATTACCCAGTATTCCAGTAAAAGACATTAGTGGTACTAGTAACTAGTAAAAGAGACTCTTATCCCTTTAAATTTTTAGAAAGTCCTTAGATCTAAAACTGAAACCATTTTAAGTATTCTCCCCCTCTATCCCCTTCAGTGTTCACTACCCGTATATCTCACGCAGGTGTAACTCACTCCTGCCCCCACAACCCTTCCAGAGTGCTTACAGAGTTGCTATAGTCTTCAGGAGGGGAGCGCCATTCTTTGATCTGTTGGCCTCATTATCTCTGTCGGAGCTGTTCTCCCCTCTTTTATACACTAACCTGCCTTACATTTTTAGTGCTCATTCAGAAAATGGGAAATTTGCAAATAAATAACTTAGTTTTAAAAGATTTAAGGTTGAAAGCTTGTTTTATGGGCTTCCATAATTGTTAATTTCCAGATATTCTAATTTTTGGGGTTTTTTAAATGTGCAGCATTTTTTGTTACAGATAATATTGATTTTAGGTGTTCGCGAACTCCACTGAAACATACTTCCAACCTGAACTCTTTGTATGTGAATAACGTTTCACCTTAGCATTGTAGAATTCTTTCTGCTCATTTAAACTCACTTGAACCATGATTTAATTTTAAAACACTTTACTTTTGACTTTAATGAGAATAAATGTAATATATTTTTCATAATCATGTACTTGTTATTTTTTCTAGGCAACTTTTAAAGGTTGGATGGACATTATGTATGCCGCAGTGGATTCACGTGAGGTATATAATCAAAATGAAAATATTCTGTATTGTAGCCATTGTCCCCTTTTTAGCTGTGTGTTGCACTTTTCAGTCTAGTTAGCAGTATCAAGATGAAAATACCAGTATGTGGACACTCTAAAAAAGATAAGGAATTAATAGATATGGGAAGAGTAAATACTCAGAGGATAGATTTAGGGACAACATTGTCAAATTTGAGTAGTCATACAAAACCCCTTCTGCGTTAAGAGAATTTTAAGGGCCAGGTTGTGTAAATTTATATACAATCCTGTGGTAGTAACAGAGCCCAGCCCCTCCAGGGAAAGCTCCTGGAGGAATTGCACCAAGTTCCTTCTCTCTCTTTCTTTTGTATGTGTACAATAAGAAGATTACTGGGTACATGTTTAATACATATGGTTGCAGCTCTTCACCACCTACATTCATACAGTTCCTTTTTATTCCTTATTCTCATATGTTGTTTCCCACTCTCTGACCTAAATCCAGTCCAGCTGACCTCATTCACACTCTTCTTTTTGACTCTCATTTACTTCCCCTCTTTCATTCACTCAAGCCCTGTCTAGCAAAATAGATAGTATTTAAAAACATGTTAGCTGTTTGTGGTCAACCCTACAGGAGCCAATATATTTTTAAAGGTGTTAAACCCTGTCTACACTAAAAAATTTTTTAAACACAATTTATATTCTTAGTCTAGACAAGCATAAAGACTCTCCCAGTCTCACTCCCTCTCACAAGTAGCCATTCACTCATGAGTATGAAAACTTCTGGCTCCCGTACTGCTCACTGTAAAAAAAATAGCTCCTGCACCACACTCCTCTACCTCCACACTCTCCTTCTCCTCCTCAAGAAGCCAACAGCCCTGGACGTCTCTACTCCAATGCTGACAGACCAGACTGTGCATTTGCCAAGTCCAGAGAGTGACTGAGCATGCTCCATCCCTGGGCTTTTGTCCCGGTAAAATCCTTGATGTGATTTGTGATGAGCTATGGCTTCTAAAGTGGTGACTAGGAAGCCCTGCTACACCTATGAAAAGCAATCAGTTATCCCAAACAGATATTTTGTGCATCCAAATGTACAGGTTTGTTTGGGGAAACATTAGAGAAATCAGTAGCTGAAATAGAGAGATCTCAACCCTTACTATTAAAGCCAGCATAGCAGTCTGCTGGCCACTACCATTACTAAGGGCATTCAAGAAAGGATTGATGCCTTAGCAAAGGAAAAAATTTGGAGCAGTAGCTTCCACGGAAACCTAGATAAATTTTCTTTACAGATCAACAAAATTCTCAGCGTGACAAAGAGAAAATGAGCATTTCTGTTTGAGGGCTTACAATTTCTATGCAAGACTCTTCCTTCTGATCTATCCTTTACACCCAGAATCTTATGAAACAGCTGGTAGAGTCACAGCAAGGCTCAGGTTGAAAGTCATGCATCTATACCCATTCATGGACAACATGCCAATCAGTGCCCTGTCTAGAGAAACAGATCTATACATAACTGTCCAGCTGCTGGAAAAGATTCATACTCACCATTGTTCAAAATCAAGAACTTTTTAAACTCAATATGGAGAATTGCTCACCCAGAGATCAAAGGAGGCATGGCTCTGGCCATAATTTTAACACCCTGGTAAAAATATGCAAAGATCCAAAACTTCATTGCATCAGCCATTTCCTGGCAGTTGCCAATCCATAGCCAGTTATCTCCAGTGGTTAGGATTGCTGATGCCTGGAATCCTTTTCATCCTGAGTGAGATTTCTTAAAATGTACCTCCAGAACTTACTTGTGAGGACATGGAAATAATCACCTGAGGCAATGCAAAATTAGATGTTGTTCCTGGATGACGTCCAAATTTACTTTTGTGGTGAGATAAGTACAAACAACATGCTGAAAACCAACCCAACTGTCACTGCATACTCATTATGGAAGCAAGCCTTGCAGGGTGGGGAGCATACCTGGAAGATAGATTTCCAAAATCTGATTTTAGTTAACTTTGTCAGCTCTCTCAGTGGCGTATCTGAACACAATCATCAACATAGCCAAATGGGATTGGATCAATGGTCCATTGAATCCAGTATCCAGTCTATGACAGTACGAGCTGCTCCAGAAGAAGGTGCAGGGAACCACATATTAGGCAATGGTGGTGCTCACAGGGGAAGTTTCCTCCTACCACCCATTGAGAGATTGGCTTATGACTGAAGCATGAGTGTTTATATCTCCTCCAAAACAAAAGGTCAAAGCTTCTCTGTGACAATGAAAATAATGTCCTGGCCAGAGAAGAATCTGCTCCCTTTTAAGACAGTTCACAGAAAGGATACCGAAAAAAGGATAAATGAGATTTAAAGTCTCCTTTCTAGTCCTCCACTGGCCCAGAAGGCACTTGGGACTTGATAACCAAGGAACTTCTGTTGCATCTCTAGAAAAGACCAAATCTTTTTGAAGGAGGGACATCATCATCTGGACCTGGAACACCTACAGTTAACACCCCAGGCATTGGAAGAGAAGTGTACTTCAGCAGGGATTCTCCATTAGCCTTATTGATACTTTTAAGTATCCAGACAGAACTCAACCAGAAAATTTCATTCATTGATCTGGTCAAATTAAGTTTCTGATATGAGGGGAAACAGAAAGCTGTCTGGGGTAGGGATTTATCTCTTTGTAAAGTGCCCAGCACAATGGAACTCTGACCTCTAAATGCTACTCTGTTAAAAATAATAATAATAATAATAACCTGCTACACTACAGTTTCTCCAGGATGGTTGATTGGAGTCCTACAACTAAGTACCATAAAACAATGAGAAACAAACAGCCTTAGTAGCATTCTTTAGGTAGGCACATCAGACACCACCTCTGAGTATCCTCAGGTGTCAAGATTAATCAGAATGACAGATGAGAGAAGCCTGGGCTGGACTTTATTGTTGCCATTACATCCGAAGACGGGGTTTGGAATTAGTTCCCCTATTCTTAAAGAATCTACACTACTCTTAGGAGGAAAAGGCTATTCTTCTACTTCCAGAAATCTGACTTTCTCTGTTCTGGGAGCTTCTGCTCTTCAGGGAGACACTACTGGGAGTGGCTTCCTACCCAGTTTCCCTTGAGGGGCTTTCTCCCCAAAAGCTTCCTTTCTGTGTTCTGGGCTCCAGCCTGAGCCCTCATAACACTTCCTTAACTAATTAAGCATCCCACCCCCTGCTACTTATCCAATTAACCAAACAACCAGGTGGATCTGGGTTGGCTCATTCTCCTTAGTGGAGCCTTTCACAGGGAGGCTGGGTGCCTGACCCCACATGCCAATCTCATTCTATCCATAATTCCAGGGCTTTAAGGTCTCAAAGTTACTATAGGCAAAATGTTAAAATTCTGCACTACTTGGCATGCTAGGCATCTGGGTAACTATTTACAAAAAAGGAGTCAAGTCTCCATATACTAGGTCCCTAGTGGTACTGTGGGAAAAAAATATATATGAGCCTTATCTGAGGAAATGTTTGCAAAGTAGGTTTCCATTCCTTCACTGAGGCGTCCACTGATAGGAAGGTGCTATTAATTTATGATACATAATTTATTAAATCCCAAAACTGTTAGTTTATATGGGGAGAATTCTACTTCTGTCTATTATTCTACTCCAATAATAATTAAAACTCTGCTTAACCTTTCCACATTACTGCTGTGATTCATTCCTCGCCATTTCCCATTAGTGATGAATGAGCAGAGAAGCTGTGCAGCAGAATGAGAAATATCTTACTTAATAATTTTCTTTTGGTTAGCAGCGTCTCTCCTTATTCAACTCACTCTGGTAGTTTGATAAATGACTGGAATACAATTTGTAACTAATGGATTTTTTTCTCTAAGGGGAGACTTAGACATATAAATGTCATTAAGGTAAATTAATATTTTATATCAAGGTATTGTCTTAATGCTAATAATCACTTGCTGAAGTGTTTCTAAAACTTTTTTAAAACTTCTGGTGGCCTGAGCTGAAAGCCAGGGCGTAGTCCTGAATTCTACAATATTGGAGCACCTCCAAATTCCACAGATTCAAGCATTACCCATTAGTGATGAATGAGGACAGAAGTTGCTAACAGAAATTTATCTGAGGAGAGGGAGCTGACCCAGGAATTGGTTGGGCAAAGAGAAAAGGGGTCAAATGTGGAGCTGGTAGAGATGACAAAGGGTATAACTGGGGCCTGGGAAAGAGAGGGAAAGTTGAGGAGTAGGAAGAGCAGGAGGAGAATAGGAAGGGTGGAGAAATGTACTGAAATAGGGGCCTTGTCAGCACATGCCTTTACATGTGCATTGTGTTTGTAGAACAGTTTAAGAAAGTCCAAACTCTTCCCCTTCCTGGGATTTGATTTTATTAAAAAAGAGAACAAAGAATAACCCAAACCTTCTCCCCAGCCTTGGTTGCTTCCTTTAGTTCTTCCCTCAGCACTGCTTGTCTCAATGCCCTATATCCTTTCTTTAGTAACTTGCCTCAATGAGTCTGCAAAACCCACTTAATCTCAGCAGGACCAGTACCTGATAGCAGGGTGGGATGTTTCAGGAAATCAATACCAGCCTGTTATAAGAACATAAGAATGGCCCTACTGGGTCAGTCCAAAGGTTCACCTAGCCCAGTATCCTGTCTTCAGACAGTGGTCAGTGCCAGGTGCCCCAGAGGGAATGAACAGAACAGGTGATCATCAAGTGATCCATCCCCTGTTGCTCATTCCCAGCTTCTGGCAAACAGAGTCTAGGGACACCATTCCTGCCCATCCTGGTTAATAGCCATTGATGGACCTATCCTCCATGAATTTATCTAGTTCTTTTTTGAGCCCTGTTATAGTCTTGGCATTCACAACATCCTCTGGCAAAGAAATACTTACTTTTATTTGTTTTAAACCTGCTGCCTATTAACTTCGTTTGGTGATCCCTGGTTCTTGTGTTATGAGAAGTAGTAAACAACCCTTCCTTATCTACTTTCTCTACACCAGTCATGATTTTATAGACTTCAATCATATCTCCCCTTAGCCGTCTCTTTTCCAAGCTGAAAAGTTCCAGTCTTATTAAGCTCTCGTCATACGGAAGCCGTTCCATGCCCCTAATCATTTTTGTTGCCCTTTTCTGAACCTTTTCCAATTCCAATATATCTTTTTTGAAATGGGGCGACCACATCTGCACACAGTATTCAAGCTGTGGGCATACCATGGATTTATATGGAGGCAACATGATATTTTCTGTCCTATTATCTATCCCCTTCTTAATTATTCCCAGCATTCTGTTTGCTCTTTTGACTGCCGCTGCACATTGAGTGGATGTTTTCAGAGAACTATCCACAGTGACTCCAAGATCTCTTTCTTGAGTGGTAACAGCTAATTTAGACCCCATCATTTTATATGTATAGTTGAGATTATGCTTTCCAATGTGCATTACTTTGCATTTATCAACATTAAATTTCATCTGCCCTTTTGTGCCCAGTCACCCAGTTTTGAGAGATCCTTTCGTAGCTCTTTGCAGTCTGCTTGGGTCTTAACTATCTTTAGTAATTTTGTATCATCTGCAAATTTTGCCACCTCACTGTTTACCCCCTTTTCCAGATCATTTATGAATATGTTGAATAGGACTGGTCCCAGAACAGACCCTTGTGGGACACCACTATTTACCTCTCTCCATCCTGAAAACTGACCATTTATACCTACCCTTTGTTTCCTATCTTTTAACCAGTTATCAATCCATGAGAGCACCTTCCCTCTTATCCCGTGGCAGCTTACTTTGTGTAAGAGCCTTTGGTGAGGGACCTTGTCAAAGGCTTTCTGAAAATCTAAGTACACTATATCCACTGGATCCTCTTGGTCCACATGCTTGTTGATCCCCTCAAAGAATTCTAGTAGATTGGTGAGGCATGATTTCCCTTTACTAAAACCAAGTTGACTCTTCCTCAACAAATATGTCTGACAATATTGTTCTTTATTATAGTTTCAACCAGTTTGCCTGGTACTGAAGTCAAGATTGCAGGCCTGTAATTGCCGGGATCACCTCTGGAGCTCTTTTTAAAAATTGGCGTCACATTAGCTATCCTCCAGTCATCTGGTACAGAAGCTGATTTAAATGATAGGTTACAGACTACAGTTAGTAGTTCTGCAATTTCACATCTGAGTTCCTTCAGAACTCTTGGGTGAATACCATCTGGTCCAGGTGACTTATTGCTATTTAATTTATCAATTTTCCCCCAAACCTCCTCTAATGATACCTCAATCTGGGACAGTTCCTCAGATCTGTCACCTAAAAAGAATGGCTCAGGATTGGGAATCTCTCTTACATCCTCAGCCGTGAAGACCTGTAATTGGTCCTGCTCTGAGCAGGGGGTTGGACTAGATGACCTCCTGAGGTCCCTTCCAACCCTGATATTCTATGATTCTATGAAGACGGATGCAAAGCATTCACTTAGTTTCTCCACAATGTCCTTATCATCCTTGAGTGCTTCTTTAGCACCTGGATCATCCAGTGGCCCCACTGGTTGTTTAGCAGGCTTCCTGCTTCTGATGTACTTAAAAAAAATTTGCTATTACTTTTTGAGTCTTTGGCTAACTGTTCCTCAAATTCTTTATTGGCCTTCCTAATTGTATTTTTACACTTCATTTGCCAGTGTTTATGCTCCTTTTTATTTTCCTCACTAGAATTTAACTTCCACTTTTTAATTTAACTTCCACTTTTTAGAACCTAACATGGGTGGGTGAAAGGAAAGGAAGGAGTAGAAGAGGAAGGGAAGAGGAAGAGAAGAAAAATAAGAAGATACATAATAATAAACTGAAGTAAAATTGCTTAATGAAAAGAAGCTGCTAAGGAGCAAGAAGTAGATTAAAAAAAACTCAAGCAAAACCAGGATCACAGAAGAAAACAGTCAATAACTGGAAAGAGATGGGTGGCATGTAGTTAGACAATAATGAACAACTACTTAAGGATATTTTAAAAATGTGTTAGAGAAAATATATAAGGAGAAAAGGAACAAAAATGAGCCAAAACCAGGTGTAAGATGATAAAACTATTTTATTAATTCAATTAAAGTATGAATTATCTTTCATGAAACAGTCATTTTATACACCTTTGAAAAAATTGACATGGAGAATGAGATTTTCAAAGGCAGAAATATCATTTTGATGCATAACTCCCGTTGACTTTCATTGGATATGAACGCCTAGCTGCATTTGTTCCCCTAAAATCTCCTCCTGTGGCATTTCTTCCTACATTGTGTCATATATTGGCCGGTTGGGATGTTGGGTATTAAGGAAATACTAGGAAGATAGTATTGAACTTCCGTGCATTTATTTGAACACGTAGTATCTATCAGCCCTGATGATATGCATCCTAGGCTACTATAGGAACTGACTAATGTATTTACTGTCAATTATTTTTGAAAAATAATGGAAAACTGTTTAGGTACCAGAAGAATAGAAAATTACAAATGTAGTGCTAACCTTCAAAAAGGAAAGAAGAGTGGTCTTGGAAACTCTTGTCATTTAAGATTAGTTTTTTATTCCTAGCAAAATAATGGAACAAGTATTGAGAGACAAACATTGTTATTGGGTTCCCAGCAGATAACATACTTGGATTGAGTGTAACAAAAGCATAACTTCAGGTCAGCATTAATATTTTGTTATTTAGATCCAGGATTTTATGTTATATCTGTATCTGTCTACGTCTTCATTTGTGCAGACCTGTTATACTTGTGCATGCAAATGTAAGTGTATAAATGCTTTTAAACAATCGGGCCTTCCTGATGATAAAAGGATCAATTATTACGAAGTTGAAATGAGAGCAATTTTTCTGACTGTTTTTTCTGTTTATTTATTTATTGTTATAGGTAGACCAGCAGCCAATATGTGAACACCGTTTATTCATGTACTTGTATTTTGTGTGTTTTATCATGATTGGATCTTTTTTCATGATGAATCTCTTCATTGGAGTTGTTATCAAAAATTTTAACCAACAAAGGAAAAAGATAAGTATTGCATATCAACTGTGTTTCAAAGCCCTGAATAAGCCCTTCAATCCTGTGACGGTTGAATACTGTTGAATTATAAACACAAGGCATGGTGGGACTTTTCATCTACAAAGAATCAAAGGGTTATGTTTGTTTACTTTATTTACTAACACCTTCCAGGGTCAATATTTGCAAAGGCTGAGCTGAGAAACCTAGCATTTTGTTATAAACAGCCCCTTCCCCCAATCTGGGTCCCTGCTTTCTCCCCACATCTCCATTCCCCACCCCTTCTGGATCCCTGCTTCCTTCATCACCACTACCACCCCCCACTTTCATTCAGGTTCCCCCTCCCACACAACCTCCAGGTTCCCGTTTCCTCTATCTCTACCGTTCCCCCCCACACACACACACTCATCCTCCCACCTTGCAGGGTCTTAGAGCCCTGGCTCCAGCCCATATCCAAACATCTACACTGCAATTAAATAGCCCCTTAGCCCGACCCCATGAGCCTGAGTCAGCTGGCATGGGCCAGTGGCGGGCTTTTAATTGCAGTATAGACATACCCTTAGAGGTGCCCAGGAGTTGTGCTTAGTTTTCCCAGATTACTGGGTGGGAGCTTGAGCCGGTTCTATTTTCTGTTGTTTAGGGGAACATCTTACGCAGCCCTTGTTGCTGCTGACTCCACCTGGCAGAAGGGTTACATTTTGGGGGGCTTGTCCGGGATACCTGGGACAATATGTTTTGCAAGCACATCTTGAGTAAGCCATTAATTTGGGAAAACATCACAACCACAATTCAAATGGATGTGACAATAGGCAAACACCTACCCACAGTGCGGTGGAGAGTGTCCTTTGCTGCAGTTTCTCACCTTGCGGTGTGAAAGTCCAACAAAGTAATGTCCCTTAATACACCACTCTCCTTTCCCTTCATGGCACCACACCCACAGTTGGCAGTCCTTGGTCAGTGAAGACCCAGAGTTCAGAGCTGCATTCATAGGGAGGGGGCTCATCTCCCACCCCAAGAGCGGGGCATGTTGAGCAATGCCTCTGCTACTGCTGCCTCTGCAAATAGCTCGCAGCTTCTGCTGCCACTCTCTACCACCACCACCAGGTGCTACTGCAGTGTCATATTCCGAGGTCCCACCACTTAACCCAACTCTCTGTGATTTCAGCAGGCAGTGGGAAACCTCAATGTCAGTGCAGTTTCTTTGTTGCCGTTCACTGTTCCCACACAAGATCTAAAATGTAGCCCTTAGACTTGCTTAGCAGTGAGAACAGCTGTAGGAATCACCAACCAGAACTCTTAAATGAGTCCAATCAGCTTTGTCATTAAACGCTGGAGAGGGGCAGGTCAAATGGTATCTAGTTCTCTGTAGGCAGAGGCCACACCACCAGGTAGAAACACCTATGCTCACTCACTCCCTTCTCACTGGGATTTGGCATCCCTACCCCCTGCTTAGCAAGTGAGGTTCAAGTTAGGGTGATCCCCTCAATCAGGGCATGCTAAGCACAGTTCTGCTGCTCTTTGCTCGTACAGTAAGGAAAACAACATTTAATTACCTCTGCATTCAAATACTAGAGTGATTGTAACCAGGGGTGAAAATAACTCCAAAGACTTACCGGTACAGGGGCCGGCTCCGGCCCCCGGAAGGGCGGGGTCTTGGGCAGAAGGGGCAGGGCTGGGGGTGAGCATCCCCCAGCCAGCCCGTCAGCAGCAATTTAAAGGGCGGCAGTGGCGGCTGGAGGCCTGGGCCCTTTTAAATCGCCGGCCCTGGGGCAGCTGCTCCCTTTGCCCCTCCCGTCGGCGTCCGAGAGGGGGAAAAGGGGAACGACGTTAAAGAGCTGCCGCGGCAGTGCTTTAAGGACAGTCCTTTGCCACGGGAGTGCTTTAACGTTGCTGCCCCTTCTCCACCCCCACCACCCTGTCGGCGGCCCTGCCGGTACGGACCATACTGGCAGGGCTGCCGACGGGGGAAGCAAAAGGAGCAGCACTTTAATGTGGGCTGCGTACGGGCCGGTACCGGCTTCTTAGCAGTACACTGTACCGGCCTGTACCGGCTCACTTTCACCCCTGATTGTAACCCAAACCAGCCAAAACTGATCATTTTGGCAAAGCAGCTCCATTTGCTGCACACCTACGCAGGCATGTTTATGCAAACACAGCCTGCACCTGAAGTCTTTTCTCCCAGCATATGTCTCACTAGATGTCAGGAGAGAACTCATTCAGACCCTGCTTCCATCATTTTTTTTCAAAAAAGACTCTCACAGATAGCAAGGGAAACTGACTAAGGGCTTGAGCTTGCAAACCCTTGCTTATGTAAGTAAGGGCAACTAAAATGAGTAAGGGTTTTAACATCAAGCCCTGGCTGACTATTCTGACAATAAACTGTCCAAAGCAAAATGTAACCAACTGAAAAAATAGGCAAGAAAAACATATTTTTCTCAATCTCTCTTAAGTACTACTTATAACAATGCTAGGTAAACATTTTCTTGCAAAAATGCATTTTTCCCCCAGTTAACTGTCTTCAATTAAAATGAATAGCAGTGTGATTTTCCTGTACTTAGGCGGAGATCATATCTTTTTGACAAAGGAACAGAAAAAGTATTATAATGCCCTGAAGAAACTTGGATCCAAGAAACCCCAAAAATCCATCCCAAGGCCATTGGTAAGTCCATCCTGAATCACTTTGAAACAAATATGCATAATCAGTGACTATTTTTAGACCAATCTATCAGCTGGAAACACACATTCAAAATGAGATCTGATGAAATTATGCATTGTGATTAATATTTTTCACTAATTCAGACCTATTTCTATTTGTGACTCAGTTGCAAACTGATCCTAATTTCTTCTAATATTTTTATTTGTAAGTATTCACCAAATACATAGGGAAAATATTGGCATCATATCAGGTGTTTGTGAACGGTTTGTGTTGACTATTTACTGCTCACAGTATGATGATGGTCACCTAAAGGTATGTCTACATTGGAGCTGGAGATGTAATTTCCAGCTTGGGTAGACACACCTGCACTAACTCTGACTGAGCTAGTGTGTTAAAAATAGCAGTGTAGCCACCCCAAGTGCAATCCTGTTTTGAACCCTAGCTACAAACTTGTGGGAGTTAGCCCATCCTGCCACCTGCACTGCTGCAGCTACGCTCTTATTTTTAGCTGGGTATATCTGCCTGAGCTAGAAATTCTAGCTCCAGCTAAGACGTATCCTAATCACAAATATGATTTGCACTCCCTGATTAAGTTACTGCAACTTTTAAAACAGGTGAATAGTGATTAACAAATAACTTATGCCTAGTATTAAATTTCAAATGAATATTTATTCTCCCTTTACTGCTTGTCCATGTATATAGTCCGTTTTTGGGGGGTGAACATGTACTCGACACTGAGGTCTTTTGGCCAGCAGTGTCTGATAGGGCTTGCATACACCCTGTGCCCACTTGTGGTTAGGTACTGAGAGGCCATGAAGGACTAACCATTACTCTGTTCCTTCTCACAACCTATAGCTTTGAGACAGAATTCCAGTATCCATGTACCACACTGTTTCTTTTTGATAAAAAATACAGTTAATATACTTAGTTGCCTGTTGACACCTCTTTTTTAAAAGATTTCATTTTTGGGGCGGAAGGTTTTAGTACTTGTACCTTCCCTTGTAAATATTTCTTGACCAGGATCTTGCCAGCACCAGGGCATGAGGATGTCACATTCAAAGTCTCCTGGATTTAAATATTGCCCCCTTTGTGAGCTGTACTTTCTATTAATGATGAGCACAATAGGTCCCTTTTTGGTTTGGGGAAGACCCATATCCTGAGTAAATACACTGTGTACAAGCCCTTTTCAAAAAGAACTTTAAAAGCCAGAGAGGTGAAGCTTAAATTGTTTCTGCTTGACCACACTATACAGCCTGCCTCAGACCCAGGTCATACTGACTGATTGACTGACACACACATGCCTGTTGTGTCCAGAGATCCCCTGTGAGCTCAGCTTCAGTTAGCTCCAGGGTTCCACTGACTAAGCCACAGACTTGCAGGGATTCTAGTGGGACTGTCCTAAGAAGACTGGGTAAATTCTGGGTAACTGCTCCTTTAATCCGCCTTCTGTGGTTTGCTTAAGGAATACCATCTCAGGCCTCTAGCCGTCACCTCTCTCTAGGCAGGGACCTGCGTTCCACTTCCTCTTAACCAGAGAGCTGCAGATCCCCTGCAATCCACTGTGATTATCCCAATAAGGTCTGACTAACACCCGGCCCCTCCTCTTTGCTTTCTCTCTGAAGGACAATGACAGTAATTTATCAGGAACCGAACAGCTCTTCCAAAGCATAGTACATTTATTTAAAGACAAAAGCATACAGAGAAAACATATAAAATAATAAAAAGGTCTAAACACACACTAAATTTTCCAGAAGTCACTCATCAGTCTGATCACAGGTTCAGGTCCTTCTAACCTATCCCCTCTTTAAGCAACGGATCACGTCCATTTGTTGAATTAAAAAGAAAGCTTCTCTTTCTGGATAAACTCAGCCTTTTATACCAAAACTCTTGCTTTGTCTCCTAGCCTACTGAAAACAGGTACCACCAATCTCTTCCCTTCTCCCCAGGAGGTCAAGCCGTAAAATTAATAGGCAGCAGGTTTAAGACTAACATAAGGAAGTACTTCTTCTGGGGCAAAATCAGTACTTGGTCCTGCTAGCGAAGGCAGGGGGCTGGACTTGATGACCTTTCAAGGTCCCTTCCAGTTCTAGGAGATAGGATATCTCCATTAATTTAATTTAATTTAAATTTAATTCTTCACACAATGCACAGTCATATCTACATAACCAGCGTTGGGATTTGGCATTAATCACCTGCTAGTAAACCAGTAACACACACATACATATAACATATATTGATACAAAGGGCTATGAATATTCTGTGGTCTTATATCATCTGGCCCACCTCAATATAATGGTCTTTGAAGTTTTCATGCTTTCAAGGCTGACTCAAACATTCAGTTAACATTCATAACGTTAAAAGAACAGGAGTACTTGTGGCACCTTGGAGACTAACAAATTTATTTGAGCATAAGTAGGGGCGTTAGGGGACGAGAGCTAAGGAAGCGTTGTTCTAAGTCAGCCATAAAAATGTTGGCATACTGTGGGGCCATGTGGGTACCCATAGCAGTGCCGCTGACTTGAAGGTATATATTGTCCCCAAATGTGAAATAGTTGTGGGTGAGGACAAAGTCACAAAGTTCAGCCACCAGGTTAGCTGTGACATTATCAGAGATACTGTTCCTGATAGCTTGTAGTCCATGCACATCTACCAATGTGATATATGCCATCATGTGCCAGCAATGCCCCTCTGCCATGTACATTGGCCAAACCAGACAGTCTCTACGCAAAAGAATTAATGGACACAAATCTGACATCAGGAATCATAATACTCAAAAACCAATGGGAGAACACTTTAACCTTTCTGGTCATTCAATGACAGACCTGCGGGTGGCTATCTTACAACAGAAAAGCTTCAAAAACAGACTCCAACGAGAAACTGCAGAACTCGAATTGATATGCAAATTAGACACAATCAATTTAGGTTTGAATAAAGACTGGGAATGGATAAGCCATTACAAACAATGAATCTATCTCCCCATGTAAGTACTCTCACACTTCTTATTAACCTGTCTGTACAGGGCTATCTTGATTATCACTTCAAAAGGTTTTTTTCTCTTACTTAATTGGCCTCTCAGAGTTGGTAAGACAACTCCCACCTGTTCATGCTCTCTGTATGTGTGTATATATATCTCCTCAATATATGTTCCATTCTATGCATCCGAAGAAGTGGGATGTAACCCACGAAAGCTTATGCTCAAATAAATTTGTTAGTCTCTAAGGTGCCACAAGTACTCCTGTTCTTTTTGCGGATACAGACTAACACGGCTGCTACTCTGAAACCTGTCAAGCTAGGCCTTTGTTCATCATATCTGCTAAAAAGAGTTTGAAGGGAAGGAGTTCTCTGAAAACACCAGCTCAGTGTGCAGCAGCAGTCAAAAAAGCCAACAGACCATTAGGAATTATTTGGAAAGGAATAGCTGATAAGACAGAAAATATCATAATGTCACTATATAAACCCATGGTATGCCAACACCTTGAATACTGCATGCAGCTCTGGTCACCCCATCTCAAAAAGATATATTAGAATTTGAAAAAATACAGAGAAGAGCAATAAAAATGAATATGGATATGGAACAACTTCCATATGGGGAGAAATTAAAAAGACTGGGCATGTTCAGCTTGCAAAAGAGACAACTAAGAGGGGATATGATAGAGGTCTATAAAATCATGAATGGTGTGGAGAAAGTGAATAAGGAAGCATTATTTATAGGGCTGTCGATTAATTGCAGTTAACTCAAGTGATTAACTCAAAAAAATTAATCACGATTAAAAAATTAATCGTGATTAATCTCAGTTTTAATTGCACTGTTAATACCAATTGAAATTTATTAAATATTTTAGATGTTTTTCTACATTTTCATATATATTGTATTCTGTGTTGTAATTGAAATCAAAGTGTATATTATTTTTTATTACAAATATTTGCACTGTTAAAATGATAAACAAAAGAAATAGTATTTTTCAATTCACCTCATACAAGTACTGTAGTGTAATCTCTTTGTCATGAAAGTGCAACTTACAAATGTAGATTTTTTTGTTACATAACTGCACTCAAAAACAAAACAATGTAAAACTTCAGAGCCTACGAGTCCACACATTCCTACTTCTTGTTCAGCCAATCACTAAGACAGACAAGTTTGTTTACATTTATAGGAGATAATAACGTACTCTTCTTATTTACAATGTAACCAGAAAGTGACAACAGGCATTTGCATGGCACTTTTGTAGCCGGCATTGCAAGGTATTTACATGCCAGATATGCCCCTTCATGCTTCAGTCATCATTCCAGAGGACATGCTTCCATGCTGATGATGCTCGTTAAAAAAATAATGCGTTAATTAAATTTGTGACTGAACTCTTTGGGGGAGAATTGTATGTCCCCTGCTCTGTTTTACTTGCATTCTGCCATATATTTCATGTTATAGCAGTCTCAGATGATGACCCAGCACAAGATGTTCATTTTAAGAACACTTTCACTGCAGATTTCAATGTGAGATTTCTAAAGATAGCTACAGCACTCGATCCAAGGTTTAAGAATCTGAAGTGCCTTCCAAAATCTGAGAGGGATGAGGTGTAGAGCATGCTTTCAGAAGTCTTAAAAGAGCAACACTCCAATGTGGAAAATACAGAACCCGAACTCCCAAAAAAGAAATGTACATTGGCCAAACCGGACAGTCTCTACGCAAAAGAATTAACAGACACAAATCTGACATCAGGAATCATAATACTCAAAAACCAGTGGGAGAACACTTTAACATGTCTGGCCATTCAATGACAGACCTGCGGGTGGCTATCTTACAACAGAAAAACTTCAAAAACAGACTCCAACGAGAGACTGCCTAGCTGGAATTGATATGCAAACTAGATACAATCAACTCAGGATTGAATAAGGACTGGGAATGGCTGAGCCATTACAAACATTGAATCTATCTCCCCTTGTAAGTATTCTCACACTTCTTATCAAACTGTCTGTACTGAGCTATCTTGATTATCACTTCAAAAGTTTTTTTCTCTTACTTAATTGGCCTCTCAGAGTTGGTAAGACAACTCCCACCTGTTCATGCTCTCTGTATGTGTGTATATATATCTCCTCAATATATGTTCCACTCTATATGCATCCGAAGAAGTGGGCTGTAGCCCACGAAAGCTTATGCTCTAATAAATTTGTTAGTCTCTAAGGTGCCACAAGTAGTCCTTTTCTTTTTCCAAAAAAGAAAATCAACCTTGTGCTGATGGCATCGGACTCAGATAATGAAAATGAACATGCGTTGGTCCACATTGCTTTGGATTGTTATTGAGCAGAACCCGTCATCAGCATGGACGCATGTCCCCTGGAATGGTGGTTGAAGCATGAAGGGATATATGAATCTTTAGCGCATCTGGCACATAAATGTCTTCTAATACCGGTTACACCAGTGCCATGAGAATTCCTGTTCTCACTTTCAGGTGACATTGTAAACAAGAACCGGGCAGTATTATCTCCTGCAAATGTAAACAAACTTGTTTGTCTGAGCAATTGGCTTAACAAGAAGTAGGACTGAGTGAACTTGCAGGCTCTAAAATGTTACATTTTTTTTTTGAATGCAGGTTTTTTGTACATAATTCTACATTTGTAAGTTCAACTTTCATGATAAAGAGATTGCACTACAGTACTTGTATTAGGTGAATTGAAAAATACTATTTTTAATACTTGTAATGAAAAATAAATATAAAGTGAGCACTGTACACTTTGTATTCTGTGTTGTAATTGAAATCAATATATTTGAAAATGTAGAAAACATCCACAAATATTTAAATAAATGGTATTCTATTATTGTTTAACAGTGTGATTAATCACGATTAATTTTTTTAATCGCTTGACAGCCCTAGTTATTTATCTCTTTACATAACACAAGAACCAGGAGTCACTCAATGAAATTAATAGGCAGCAGGTTTAAAACTACCATAAGGAAGTATTTCTTCACACAATGCACAGCCAACCTGTGGAACTCATTGCCAGATGATGTTGTGAAGTATAACTATAAGTATAACTGGGTTCAAAGAAAGAATTAGATACGTTCATGGAGGAAATGTCCATAAGTGGCTACTAGTTAAAATGGTTAGGGATGGAACCTCCTGCTCCAGGTGTCCTTAAACATCTGACTGCAGGAAGCTGGGACTAGATGACGGCATGGATCATTCAATAATTTTCCTGTTCTGTTCACTCCCTCTGAAGCATCTTGCATTGGCCACTGTCAGAACACAGGATACTGGGCTAGATGGAACATTGGTGTGACCCAGTATAGCCATTCTTATGTTTTGTATTCCTCTAAAATCAGAAGCAGGCCTCCTCATACAGCTTCTGCAAAATATAGGTCACAATTGCCTCTTCTCTTCATTCCTCATCTAAAGACACTCCACAGCCTGATTCAGGTACCATAGGAGCTTCAAGAGGGCATGATACGGATCAATGACTGCCTCATCTTTGTCTCTGGATGAGGCCATAATCCCTTCAACACAATTCCATTCTGAAGTGGTAATCCCTGTAACATAGGTCTTCTCTACACAAAACTCCCACCCACAGCATCTATGGAGTTCTTAGCTCTGATTCAAGGACTGTCCATTCACATCAGGACAAAAAACATGACCACTATGTATTATATAAACAGATGCTCATCTCAACTGTTCCAGAAGGCAGTTCAGCTATGGAATTGTTGCATTCAAAATCAGATATCTCTCAGATCTACTTACCTTCTGGGTCTGCACAACACTCTGATGGACACACTGAGCTGATAATTTTCATCAGATCACAAGTGGGATAATCCATGATTCGGTAGTTCAGGCAGTTGCCAAGGAATGGGGTAGTCTGCCAATAGGCCAATTTGTGATAGACAGGAACAAGAAGTGTCAATTTTGTTTTCCAGAGTTTTCAGATGGGTTCCTCATTTCACGGTCCCATGCACTGATATATGCTTATCCACCAATGCCATTGTTCCCAAAGGAACTCAGGAAGATCAGACAAGATGCATCCAGGGTTATCCTGATAGCTCCCACCTGGCCAAGCCAGGTCTGGGGCCCAAAATGAAGGAACCATCTTCCATCCAAACCCATCCACCCTGCATCTGACAATATGGTTTCTGGATGTATGTCAGAAGTAAAGAGCCCTTGTTCATCAGACATGCAGAATATTTTAGCAAATAGTAGGAAAGACTCTACCAGACACACTTATGTGGCTAAGGGGAGAAGATTTTTGAAATGGTATGTCTTACAGCCTCTTGAGACACAAATGCCACATACTATTTTAGCTATCTACTCTCTCTAGAGATCTCTCGACTTTTAATTAGTTCTGTGAAGGTGCACCTAGCAGCTACTAACATTTACCGTCCACCTCTCATGGGATGTACAGTCTGTTCCCACCCCAGGATGTCCAGATTCCTTAAGGGCTTCATAAGGGGTTTTCCATCAATATTGGAGCCATTCCCCATGGGACCTTAATGTTATGCTGGCAGGCTTCATGGGTCCCCCATTTGAGCCCATGGCATCATGTTCTCAACTATACTTATCCATGAAAATTTCTTTCCTAATAGCAATCACATTGGCTAGAAAGATAGGAGAGATAGTATAAGAGGAATCTGCCATGAGAGCACCTACTTTCTACTCTGATAAGATGTCTTTTAGACCACCCTCTAAGTTCTTGCCAAAAGTAATATCAAACTTCCATTTAAATCAGACTATCCAGCTACCTACATTTTTTCCTAAGCTTCATTCTAGTCATGGAGCCTCTAATCTACATATCCTCAATATTCATAGGGCCCCAGCCCTTTACCTGCAGCAAATAAAACCCTCCAGAGCTTCCTAAAGACTTTTCTTGTCCTTTGCCAAGAGGATGAATGGCCGTCCTATTTCCATCCAAAGGTTATTTCAATGGGTTTCAGGGTGCATCAGACTTTGTTATGGACTATATAGATTAGATCCCCAGATAGCATTAGAGCCCATGCCACTAGGGAACAAGCAGCCTCTGCTGCTTCTTTGAGAAGCATCCACATTATTGACAACTGCAAAGTAACCACATAGGCCTCCATACAGATGTTTACTAAGCACTGTGCATTAGTGGAAGCTTCTAGAGTGGACACTTCTTTTGGCAGAGCTGTTTTACAATCTATCTTCAGATGAGACTCTGAGCCACCACCACCTTACTTCAGGCCACTGTTTGGGAGTCACATATAGGGACAAGCACTCAAAGAAGAAATAAAAGTTACTTACCTGTGCAATAGCTGGGATTTTTTGAGATGTGTGTGTGTGTGTGTGTGTGTGTGTGTGTATACACACACATTCCACAGTCCTTCCCCACTATTACAGAATCCTATAGTAAATTGGATTTTTGTTGTGGAGCAGGAACTGAGTGGTGGTTGATCCCACACTGCCCTTTAGGTCCTCGGAACATGAGTACAAGAGCATTCAGGGTGCATATGTGGACCAACAGGCACTGCTGAACAAAAGACTCTAATCTCAAGGTCACGAAGTACATGCGCACTACCAAGAGTGGTATTTGTACATGGACAGCACATCTTAAAGAATTCCAGTTATCGTACAGGCAAATAATTCTTCTATGTTCAAATTTTTGAAAATTTCAGGATTCATTAACATTTTCATGAATGAATGGTTGTCTGAATACTTGTACATAACAAATAATACCCACAAGTAGTAGCAAATTGACCTTGGAGCTTGGTTTCATAAATTAATTAGTGAATCAGGTTTTTGCTGTTTTACTAGCTCTAATAAGAACCGTTTACACTAAACATGTTTGTTAAAACAGTGTTTATAAATATAAGTTATAATATACTCTGGAAATTCTCTGCTGTGTAATTTTCACTAAAGAACCATGATTGTGTGATATGTGGAAATATTAGGTGCAGCTTTCAATCTTGGATGTCTATGCTGTCACCTAAAAAAATGTTTCAGGCCCATTATTGTGATATTTATTTTCCCTTGAGTTACTTTCCTGGAGGTAGAGATTTAATTATATTACCATTTTTGTGTTGCTTGATTCTTATAACTAGCACTAATGACCATTTTCTTGTTCTCAGAACAAATACCAAGGATTTTTTTTTGACATTGTATCAAGCAAAACTTTTGAGATTACCATTGTGACTCTCATCTGCCTTAACATGATCATTATGATGTGGGTCAGTGAAGACCAAGATGAAAAAAGCAAGAATATCCTTGAGATCATCAACAAGGTCTTTGTTGCCATATTTACTGGAGAGTGCATCATGAGAATACTGGCTCTAAGATACTACTTCTTCACCAATGGCTGGAATATATTTGATTTACTTGTTGTGATCCTTTCATTAGTTAGTAAGTAAAATTTGCTGTTAGGCCAAGAATTTTGTTTTGCCAGCCCCAAGCAAACAAAAGGTTAAAATGGAGATTTGTTTGACCAGTAGTAAATGTTCATGTAAATCACATAGACAAATTCTGGTTCCATTGGAGTTGTTCTATCCCAGGTGTAGGCAATTCATTCCAAATGAACAAAGCAAGCAAACAAAAAAGCAAATAATTCCCCCCCCCCCAAAAAAAACAAAAAACCACATTGCTTTCACTAGTGTCCTTGGAAAAGAGCAGAGATATACTGATGGACATAGTTTTCAATCTACCCATAAATGCTTTTTGGGAAAAGAACAAGTTTGGTTTTTATTGAGTAAATAATATAGTAAACAGCAGTTCTGGTCTGTTATATTACAGTAACACTTCCGTATAGTTATTTGTACTAGAACAGTGGCTGCCCTTAAAAATCTTTACTTTCTCAGCTAGCAAATAATTAATTTTACTGCATTTTTCCCAGTACGAAGTATAAGAAATATCACAGTAACACCAGTTAGGCAAAAAGATACATATGTAAAGATGTTAATGATGGCCACTGTGTGAATTTTATAAGAAAATTCAGATATTTATTTAATTTATTTTAAAAAAAATCAAGCTACATCCTGACAGGTACTGAACCATGAAGTTCATGAGAGTTGGAGTTGCTCAGCAGCTCTCTGGATTTGGCCCGTTATTTGTGAATGTTGAGAATATAATTGTACTTGGTCTTTTCAAATAAAACTGGGTGACAGTAAAATGTAGTATTACTAGGTGAAGGTAGATAATTACTGTTAGAGAACTGAAGGTGGGGGGGAGGGATAGCTCAGTGGTTTGAGTATTGACCTGCTAAACCCAGGATTGTGAGTTTAATCCTTGAGGGGGCCATTTAGGGAACTGGGGTAAAAATCTGTCTGGGGATTGGTCCTGCTTTGAGCAGGGGGTTGGACTAAAAGACCTCCTGAGGTCCCTTCCAACCCTGATATTCTGTGATACTTATTTTCAGTTCTTCCTTGTCTGTCCCGTCTAAAGAGAATTCCCGCCGTGTTTCTAGTTGCTTAAACCATCCCTTTCTCTTTCCACAACAGTGAACCACCCACCTCTTTAAATCTCCCACAACTTCTTGTGAAGCACTACAATCTTCCCCTTCTGCTGGGCCTATCCTTTCTGCTTTTATCTGTGTTGCTTCCACTTCCTCCCTGTCTCTGGTTTCCTCACCAATCCTCTGGTTTGTGTATGCTTTCTACCCAGTCACAGATTGTATAATGGAGCATTCACCAGAACTGACAGACAAAAAACTTGCTCTCAACTTCCTCCCTTGTTTCTGCATAGCACACTAAGCTATTCCACAAACCTCAGAAAAATGTCTAGTTCTCTGATGGGTAGCTACATGACATCTGGCATTTATACCCCTGCTGTGTTGCTGAACGTACCAGTTACTCTAAATCCTAATATGCCATTAATTTCATTTTAAATTCAGTAAGTGATAGAAGCATAATCATTTATGGTGGGGGATTAGCAATGAAAGGGTTAATCTGCTGCTCTTTTTTTATTTTTATTTTTACTGCTTGCTAATTCCACCAGGAATTACCAGCTATACCAGAAATTAATGGATGTCCCTCAGTTAGCATCTAGGTGGGCGTGGCGAAGGAGTCATGGGCCACATTTTCAGATAAAATATTGAAAGTGAGGTGCAAGCCATATGGCCAGGCTTCCTGCACGTGAGTCCTGTGGGGCAGAAAGTGGGTGTTTTAAGTGGTTGAGCGCCAATTAATTTTATCTCCAAAATTATTAAAATGTTGTAGTCTAAACAGAGAAACAAGAAATGGTACGCCAAATCTTGATAATTGTCTCTCTCACTGTCAATTCAGGGACATGACTCCCAGTATTTTAGTTACACAGGGTTCTTTCCATGCCTGAGAGTACATCACAATTAAAGACAAATAAAGTAATCATAATTATTAACTATGATCATTTTATTATTAAAGAAAGAAAAACAAATCATAAACAAGCCACAGATAAAGGTTACTTCAGTTACAATCTCTTCTTAATGCCTCTCTGGGGAGAATTTACAACAGAGATTACACCTTTGAGAGTTGAGCTTCCCCGAGTGGGGATGCTTTTCTTTAGGTAAACACAAACCAAAGTATGTGGTTCCCAATATCAGTATTATAATAAATAAATGGAGATATCCTATCTCCTAGAACTGGAAGGGACCTTGAAAGATCATATGAGTCCAGCCCCCTGCCTTCACTAGCAGGACCAAGTACTGATTTTGCCCCAGATCCGTAAGTGGCCCCCTCAAGGATTGAACTCACAACCTTGGGTTTAGCAGGCCAATGCTCAAACCACTGAGCTATCCCCCCTTGAGTATTGACTCAATGTAGCATAGGTAACTAACACAGTTTACAGAGGCGCAAAAGAATTTCGATTAAAGGTAGGTGAATCCTGTTTAGTTTATCACAGATAACATAGTTTATAAAGTTGAGTACTCTTAACTAAGGGCAGGTCTTCACTACAGGTGGGGGTCGATTTAAGATACGCAAATTCAGCTACGCGAATAGCGTAGCTGAATTCGACGTATCGGAGCCGACTTACCCCACTGTGAGGACGGCGGCAAAATCGACCTCCGCGGCTCCCCGTCAACGGCGCTTACTCCTACCTCCACTGGTAGAGTAAGCACGTCGATTCGGGGATCGATTGTCGCGTCCCGACGAGACAATTCGATCCCCAAGAGATCGATTTCTACCCGCCGATTCAGGCGGGTAGTGTAGACCTAGCCTAAGGCTGGTCTACGGTACACCCCTAAGTGTTGTAGTTAAGTCAACCTAAGTCTAAGTGCTGTCAACTGGTGTGGACAGCCCTAGGTTGATGAAAGAATTCTTCCGTGGACCTAGCTACCGCCTTTCGGGGAGATAGTGCAGCTGTGCCTCTGTAGCATTTCAAGTGTAGACAAGCCCTATGTCTCATGAAACCAATATTTAAAGTCAGTTACTTAAAAGAAGCTATTCAAAGAGCTGTCTTGAGAAAGAAAAATTAATAAATATTAAGAATCTTAAACTTGAATAAAATCCCATTATTTTTCTCACTTTATCAAGGTTAGCTGATGTGTCCTCTCTAGGGGTATGTCTACACTACGAGGGTAGTTCGATTTCACTTAAATCGAATATGTGGAATCGATATTGCAAAGTCGAACGTGTGTGTCCACACTAAGGACAGTAATTCGACTTTGTGAGTCCACACTAACGGGGAAAGCGTCGACATTGGAAGCGGTGCACTGTGGGCAGCTATCCCACAGTTCCCGCAGTCCCCGCTGCCCATTGGAATTCTGGGTCGAGCCGCCAATGCCTTCTGGGTAAAAAAAATGTGTCTAGGGTGCTTTTGGGTAATTGTCGTCATCCGTCCGTCACTACCGCCCTCCCTCCCTCCCTGAAAGCGCCGGCGGGAAATCAGTTCGCGCACTTTTCTGGTCAGTGACAGCGCGGACGCCACAGCACTGTGAGCATGGATCCCGCTGCGACCATCGCTGCAGTTGTGGCCGTTGTCAACGCCTCGCAGCTTATCATCCACCTTTCCCAGAGGCAGATGCAGATAAACCAGGCGAGGAGGCTACGGCACCGCGGTGAGGGCCTGAAGTCTGAGAGTAGCACAGGCCTGTCAGAAAGCACGGGACCCAGCGCCGAGGACATCACGGTGACAATGGGTCATGTGGATGTTGTGGAACGGCGATTCTGGGCACGGAAAACAAGCACGGACTGGTGGGACCGCATAGTGCTGCAGGTCTGGGATGAATCCCAGTGGCTGCGAAACTTTCGCATGCGGAAGGGGACTTTCCTTGAACTTTGTGAGTTGCTGTCCCCTGCCCTGAAGCGCAATGACACCCGGATGCGAGCAGCCCTGACTGTCCAGAAGCGAGTGGCCATAGCCCTCTGGAAGCTTGCAACGCCAGACAGCTACCGGTCAGTCGCGAACCAGTTTGGCGTGGGCAAATCTACCGTGGGGGTTGTTGTGATGCAAGTAGCCAACGCAATCGTTAAGGTACTGCTCTCAAAGGTAGTGACCCTGGGAAACGTGGAGGTCATCATAGATGGCTTCGCCGCGATGGGATTCCCAAACTGCGGTGGGGCTATAGATGGAACTCACATCCCTATCCTGGGACCGGACCACCAGGCCAGCCAGTACATCAACCGAAAGGGCTACTTTTCAATGGTGCTGCAAGCACTGGTGGACCACAGGGGACGTTTTACCAACATCAACGTCGGATGGCTGGGCAAGGTTCATGACGCTCGCGTCTTCAGGAACTCTGGTCTGTTTAGACGGCTGCAGGAAGGTATTTACTTCCCGGACCACAAAATAACTCTTGGGGATGTGGAGATGCCTACAGTGATCCTCGGGGACCCAGCCTACCCGCTAATGCCCTGGCTCATGAAGCCCTATACTGGCGCCCTGGACACTGAAAAAGAACTGTTCAACTACCGGCTGAGCAAGTGCAGAATGGTGGTGGAGTGTGCTTTTGGCCGTCTCAAGGGGAGATGGAGAAGCTTACTGACTCGCTGTGATCTCAGCGAAACCAATATCCCCATTGTGATAGCAGCTTGCTGTGTGCTCCACAATCTCTGTGAGAGCAAGGGGGAGACCTTTATGGCGGGGTGGGAGGTTGAGGCAAATAGCCTGGCTTCTGATTACGCCCAGCCAGACAGCCGGGCGATTAGAAGATCCCAGCGGGACGCGCTGTGCATCCGGGAGGCTTTGAAAGCTAGGTTCCTCAGTGAGCAGGGTAATCAGTGACTTTTAAGTTTGTTTAAAGAGAAGCTGAATCTGCCCCCGTTTCTTTACCCGGTTAATGTTGTCTATCCTATCCAGCTACATACCCCCTTCACCCCCTTCCAAAAAAATAAAATCAGTTTTATTTTGTTAATGAACACCGTTGTCTTTATTACTGTTTTCGCGGGAATGCTTTAAACCTGGGACGCAGACTGTGGTGGGGAGCGGGTGTAGTGAACTGATGCAAATGATGCTTCTAAACTCCAGGAATGACAGGATTCGCAGTGGTGGACTGATTGTTTCAACGGAGCCTGCCAGCCCTCCTGAGCGGGACTGCGTGTATGTGGGGGCTATGTGACTGTATGGCAGGGGGAGGAGGTTTACAGATCCCCTGCTGCATGGCTCTGTGATCCAGGAAAAGGACCGCTGCATAAGATCTGTAACTGCCCTCCCCCGCCACAAAGTCACAGAGCAACCCCCCCCCCCCACCCACAGAACATGAAAACCACCTCCCAGACTGACCAGGGTAACTAGTCACTGCACTGTGTATGTGCCCTGCTGCTGGACCTGCCCCCGCCTCTGTACCCTTGTCAAGGTGACTGTCCTGTCCAATTACCAAGCCCCTTCCCCCCCTTCAGACAGACTCTCCTCCAAAAGAACAAGATGGAAACAGTAATGAACAGAAACGTATTTTTTATTAACAATCACACATGAAACTGGGGGGGTGAAACTTGGACGGGGGCTTGGGTGAGGCGGGAAGGAAAGGACTTTTCAGATTTTGGGGAATGACAGCCTTCTGGTGCTTGAGCAGTCTGCAGGGGTGGAGTGAGAGTTTTCACGGACTCTGCCGCCCCTCCTTCTTTGGACTTTGGGCGAGGGGGGTATGGGACTTGGTGGCGGGGGAGGGTGGTTACTGATAGACTGGAGCGGGGCTCTGTCCTCCTGCCTCCGTTCCTGCAGAACATCAACAAGGCGCCGGAGCGTGTCCGTTTGCTCCCTCATAAGTCCAAGCAGCGTTTGAGTCGCCTGCTGGTCTTCCTGCCGCCACCTCTCCTCACGTTCCATGTGTGTCCGGTGCATTTGGGACAAATTCTCCCTCCACTGGTTCTGCTGTGCTGCCTGGGCTCAGGAGCAGCCCATTAGTTCTGAGAACATGTCCTCTCGCGTCTTCTTCCTCCTCCGCCTAATGTGCGGTAGCCTCTGGGAGTGTGATGCCAGGCTGGGTTGGGAGACAGTCGCAGATGTGGCTGTGGGAAAGAGAAAAAGGTAGTGAATTCCTCCGAAAGATAAATGTAGTTGTGAACAAAGAACATAGTCTTTCTCTGTAAACAAGACCATGCACTGCACCTATCACATGCGCACTCAGGACAAGGTCGAATTTTCGGACCTCGCCTTCAGTGCCTGGGGTCTTGCACTGCCGATCTGGGAAGCGGGGCAGGACACCGGAATTTCTGTAGCAGGCAGACATGGTAAGCCGTAGACTTGTGGCTGCTTAAAACTTTAATAGTAGCACTGGCCTCCTTTCACATTGAAAGCAATGCCAGTCTCTGCTGCCAGCAATCCGGCAAGCATGAACTCTGCCCCTGTCCCACCCCCTCGCGGCTGTCCCAGGGAAAGATCCCTGTATGCTGCCCCTCTCATGCCTCCACCACGTGGCTGTAAACCGGCGGTTACAGTTCTGTAAAGGAACGGGCAAGCAGTCCCAATACTAACAGTCCCCTACCTAATTCAAAGCAGGTCATCATGAGCGACATCACCATAATGAGGATCTCGGACAGCGATAAAGAAAGGATGCTTCGGGAAAGCCTGCAGAGACCAGGGCCGTATGCTGCCATGCTGTGCAAGGCTATGATCCCGGAGTACTTGAGGATCTCCTGGCGCGGAAACGTCTCCTACTTCGGAGGACCCAATAAGGCCGCTCTCCCCAGGAACCTGATGAACAGGCTTTCCAATTACCTCCAGGAGAGCTTCCTCGAGATGTCCCTGGAGGATTTCAGCTCTATCCCCGGACATATAGACCGCATTTTAATATAGCTGCACTGGCAGGGACTAAAGAGTGGAGCGGCTTGGGCAGCAGAATCATGCACAACCGGACACTGTTAGATTTTTTTTAAATAGTTGGGACTGAATAGTTAAGCCAACAAATCATGAAAAACACATTGTTCTTATTGTTAATATTACAGTTCTATTAAAAATAAATGTTTAAATGTTTCAAACACTTACTGCTTGATCCTTCCCCTGAATCTGTGTCCGGGTTAAATGCTGGGGACGGTTGGTAGGGGATCTCTGTAAGGGTGATGAAGAGATCCTGGCTGTCGGGGAAATCAGCTTGGTAAGCGCTGTCGACTGCCTCGTCCTCCTCATCTCCTTCCTCTTCTTCCCCGTCCGCTAACATGTCCGAGGAACCGGCCCTGGACAATATCCCATCCTCAGAGTCCACGGTCAGTAGTGGGGTAGTGGTGGCGGCTGCACCTAGGATGGAATGCAGTGCCTCGTAGAAACAGGATGTGTGGGGCTGGGATCCGGATCGTCCGTTTGCCTCTTTGGTCTTCTGGTAGCCTTGTCTCAGCTCCTTGATTTTCACGCGGCACTGCGTTGCATCCCGGCTGTATCCTCTCTCTGCCATGGCTTTAGAGATCTTCTCATAGATCTTTGCATTCCGTCTTTTGGAGCGCAGCTCGGAAAGCACGGACTCATCGCCCCACACAGCGATGAGATCCAAGACTTCCCGATCAGTCCATGCTGGGGCCCTCTTTCTATTCTGAGATTGCACGGCCATCTCTGCTGGAGAGCTCTGCATCGTTGCCAGTGCTGCTGAGCTAGCCACGATGTCCACACAGGAAATGAGATTCAAACTGCCCAGACAGGAAAAGGAATTCACATTTTCCCGGGGCTTTTCCTGTGTGGCTGGTCAGAGCATCCGAGCTCGGACTGCTGTCCAGAGCGTCAACACAGTGGTGCACTGTGGGATAGCTCCCGGAGCTATTAGCGTCGATTTCCATCCACAGCAAGCCTAATTCGATATGGCCATGTCGAATTTAGCGCTACTCCTCTCGTTGGGGAGGAGTACAGAAGTCGAATTTAAGAGACCTCTATGTCGAACTAAATAGCCTCGTGGTGTGGACGGGTGCAGGGTTAATTCGATGTAACGGCGCTAAATTCGACATAAACGCCTAGTGTAGACCAGGCGTAGGAATACATAGTCCAAATGACCTGGTGTACCAGGACAAGTTGTTAATACCTTACATTGCAATAGCATTTCAATATCCCATTAAAATAATTACAAGGAAAATTTAATCTAATCCCTTGGCAGTGCTTTTGCAAACTCTGTCTCATCAGTATATGTTGCAAAATCAATGCTGGACTGGAAAGTTGCCTCTTTTTTATGCTGCATTTTGTTTATTTAGTTCTCTGTTCTTCTTAGCTATCTGGTTACTACTGCAGTTTTCTTAGAGAGCTAAGATGAGCTGCTGAGTTTAGATAAGGGTGCTGTAAAGTGTGTTGCTGTTGAAATTGAGAGATGGGATCAAATGTTGCTGCTTTCTTGCTCAATTCAGAGAGATTTGCAATATTCTATTTATAATCTCATTGAAGGAGGAAAACACACCTCTTTTAGAAGTGTGACTAGATTCAAATATCAGCCACTTTCACCCTCTCATTGGCTCAACACCCTCCTGGAGTTGTTCTGGTCATTGTCTTCAGCTCAGGAATTAATAGGATTTAAAATTCTGTTTCAAATTAGTCTAAACACCAGTATTCCCTATAGAAAGGGGTTTCAGCTCTTAAAATAATCTTTTTAAACAGAAATTATGAAGTCTTTAAATTTGAATAGTCATTAAGTAAATTATTGTCCTTTCTTCTTACCAGTCCTTGGAGAGGGACTCTTGCCTGAATTCAGTAAGGCGCTGCTTCAGCATTGCCATATAACTTGTTAATAACAATATCTTTATACTCAAATGGCTTCTCACAATAGTAATCCAGTTATAGCACCAAATTTTTTCATGTTGGTTCATAAAATATCTCACTATTCAAATAGCAATGACATCAGAGAGTTATTACCTTAGATAACTGCCTTTAAACACAAAACGTTTGCAAATGAACATCACAAAAGGAATTTATACCACCTCAAGCATTCAAGTAGTGAACAAAGGTTTTCACCTTGAAGTGGAAACATGAGGTTAGATGTAACCAAAAACATTCCTAGCTATATGCATTCTCCTTAAAGTTAAATGAATGACTATTTTAGAGTGCCAATGACATAAATCATTTTCCATAATACTATTCCTAGAATCCTTTGTGTGGTTTTACACTGAGGTTCTTCTTTGAGAGATTGAATATGTCCATTACACTGCTGATGTGTGCATGTCTCTGCACTGGTGCCAGAGTGTTTTACCTAGCAGTACCTGTGGGGGTGGCCATACCTGCACACTGGTGTCCCTCATCCTCCAAGCTGAGGGGATAAAGGGAGGAGTCACCCCATCCATCCCTTTAGTTCCTTCTTATTGTCTGTGGGTGGTCAGAGCATAGTGTGCTTTTCAGCCCTTGTTGCTGTGTGAACTTACTTGTGTCTATAGTTATCTAGTTATAGTTAGTAATACTCAGCTTTGGTCCTTTGGTACCCCTTCTTTCCTTTCTTTTATTGTATTTTATGATCATACCTAATTGTGCTCTCTAAGCTTTGCCGTGTACTGGGGGAGCCTATGCCAAGGACACCTGGTTTCATTCCTTGCTCCAGATATCATAAGCCGATGCCCATAAATGATCATCACTCTTGCTCTTGAAGTGTTTGGGTGAGGTTTACGTCAGAGACAGGTGTCCAGTTTTCTGAGGCTTCAAAACTAGAACAAAGCAGCAGAGAGAAGAGTGACTTATATACATCCGCAGGGAAACCACTCTTCACCTAGCATTGAAGCCTGCTTGGTCAGAACGCGTGAGTTCCGTGAATATTCCTTGTAGAAGTGCTTCCCTGGCATTGCCTGAGGACAGAGATCAAAGACAGTTTTGATTTTCTCAGAGTCCTTGACGTGGGACACCTCTGCCGCAGACGTTAGCCACTCCAGTACCAAAAGCAGAGCACACCTTTTGGCTCACTGCTCCCCAGAACCACCACATAGGGCCTTTCCTAGGACAGAACCATTGACTCTGGTACCCATCCCGGGTTTGCTGAGACTGGCTATTTCATCAGTGGCCACAGAGGATCCATCACCCCTGATTTCTGCAGGGCAAGGGATCTTATTGGTGCAGACAACACCAGAGGCCTACGCAGCCGCGAAGGATCTGTTGTGCCGCTTGGAACTGCCTTCACCACTCATTAATGCTGACAGTACCCTACTGGGGCCATCACATGCAGTGCAGACTTTGGCACTGATATTGGGGTCTGTTACAGTACCCACGACTTCAGATCTAGTAGCATCTTCCTCAGCTTCCTCAATGCTGGCACCTGGATTTCCAGTCCCTTGTTCCACCGCAGTTCACAGTACAAATAGGTAGAAAGCCCCTGTTGCTACCACCAGTACTGCAGTCTCGATGTAGATCACAGGCTATGTCTACACTACTGCGGTAAGTCGACCTATGCTACGCAACTCCAGCTACGTGAATAAAGTCGAGTTTAGGTCGAGTTACTGCAGGGTCTACACCGCGGGGGGTCGACGGGAGAAAATCTCCCGTCGACTTACCTTACTCTTCTCTTCGTGGGTAGAATACAGGGGTCGACTGGAGAGTGATCTGCAGTCGATTTGGCGGGTCTTTACTAGGCCCGCTAAATCGACCGACGATGGATTGATCTCAGAGTGTCGGTCCTTACTGTAGTGTAGACCTCCCCACAGTCCTGGCCTCTGATTGCTGAAGGGGGGTTCCAAAGAGGATGGAGCTAGACTGTTCTCAGTGGTGGAACATGACAGAACAAGGAGCAATGGTCTCAAGTTGCAATGGGGGAGGTCTAGCTTGGATATTAGGAGAAACTATTTCACTAGGAGGGTGGTGAAGCACTGGAATGGGTTACCTAGGGAGGTGGTGGAATCTCCATCCTTAGAGGTTTTTAAGGCCTGGCTTGACAAAGCCCTGGCTGGGATGATTTAGTTGGGGTTGGTCCTGCTTTGAGCAGGGGGTTGGGCTAGATGACCTCCTGAGGTCTCTTCCAACCCTATGCAGTGCAGACTTTGGCACTGATGTTGGGGTCTGTTACAGTACCAACTTCTATGATTCTATGATTCTGATGATGTGGCTCGGTACCACACCACCTGGGCCTTCAAAGGACTCCTATTCCTCATCAGAGTGTGAAGTGGGTTGTTATGTCACCCACTTCAGAATATCCAGGGTGTCCTCCAGGACTTATTCCTGCTCTCACAGACGACACTCTGACAAGAGCAGATCTACAGACTGGAGTGCCTGGTCTAGGCATAACTGGCCTTCAGTACCATACCAGCCCCACCACTTGCCACACTCGATCCCTCGGGTATGCCTCCAACATCGAGATCCACTTTGCTGCTAACCTACTGAAGTAGATTGCTGAGAAGATAAGGTTTCCCACACACTACAGAGAGGTTGCTCATGGTCGGTACTGAGCAGCTGCTGGAACCTTTCACAACCTGCCTCAGACCTACCATCTTCATCAGCAGTGCAAGATCAGCATTAGGAGGTTTCTGTCTTGCCTTCTCTGAATACCTCATCCTCATCACCAGATGAGACGCTGGTAGCAGCAGCATCTTCCATGGTACTGGACGAATTTAAGGTCTACCAAAAGCTCCTGAAAAGGAGGGCTACTTTTCTTGGTATCCAGATGGAGCTTGTGGAGGAGAACCCTTGCAAGTTCATAGACATTTTACATCCAGCTACTTCAGGGAAACTTACCCTTCATATAAATGAGGCGATTATGCCTCCTATCAAGTCCCTATTGTCCATCACACCTTTTGCAAAGTGCACTGGAAGTAAATACCAGGTGACATCCTAGGGGTTCAAACACTTCTATCAATACCCCATGCTGAGCTCTCTGGTAGTGGCAGAGGTACATGAAAGACATCGCCACGGTAGAGCAAAAGCCACCCCAAAAGAAAAGGATGCAAAGATTTGGACCTTCTTGGTAATAAGGCTTATTCAGCTGCAGAGTTACACCACCATAGACAACCATCTGGCTCTCTTGGCCCAATACAACTATTCAAATTGGGATGCTGTGACTAAGTACTTCAACAAGCAGCCCGAGGACTTCGGGACAAGTTTCAGTGCCTTCTGATGGAGGGTCATTTAGTATCCTGGTCAGCTTCCCTGGACGCTGCAGAATCAGCTTCCAGGGTCTTTGTCACGCTGGCAGCCATGTGTAGTTTATCGTGGCTTCAGGCATGGATTCCTATAGAAGTACAGACTACTGAAGACTTTTCCTTAGGGGACAGTGCTTTATTTTCCTCTTAGACTGATAAGGCACTCTACACTAAAAGACTCAGGGCAGTGTTAAAGTCTCAGTGACTTTATATACCAGCCCCCTGAAGAACAAGGTTTTGGTGTCAATTTCAGCTGAGATAGCAGTATTACCTGCCTAGACAGCTGGATCAGTCCAGGTGCAAACGGAGACAACAGAGAAGGAAGCCTCCACTATTTGCCTCCATGGTCATGTTTTCAGGTAGCCGCAGGCCTCAGAGCAACCTGTTTGACTCTTTTGTTGATGATGGTATTCCTACCAGATTGGACCTCACTGAGTTTTCCCCCCTCTTTGGGAAAAGGTTATCCTGTTTCCGAAATGCCTGGCAGTTCATCACCTTAGACAAGTGGGTTCTAAGCACAGTGGAATGGAAATATACCATGCAGTTTCTTTCTATCCTCCTGTCCCACCCCACCTCCCTACCTGCCAGCCCAGCCCTTTTCAGAGACCCATCTCATGGGTCTGTTATAAGACAAGAAGAATTGCAGACTCTAATTTCTTTGGACTCTATAGAGGAAGTGCCCCTCAGTACTGGGGCAGAAGGTTCTATTCCTGCTACTTCCTAATACCCAAATGAAAAGGAAGTTTCAGGTTAATTCTAGATCTTCAGCACTTGAACAAATACATCAAAATGGCACGGTCCTGTTTGGTTTCCCTTACAACTATTATCTCTTCCTTAGATCTTGGTAATTGGTATGCTGCCCTCAACTTGTGAGATGCATATTTCTGTGTGGCGATCCATCCTGGCCACACAAGAGTCCTAAGACTCATAGTAGTAGGTGATCACTTCCAGTTCTGCCCTTTGGCCTATTGTCCACACTGAGGGTTTTTGCCAAATGCATGGCTGTGATAGCAGCCTGTCTCCCGCATTGGGACATGCAAAATGCATGGCAGTGGTAGCAGCCTACCTCCACCACTGGGACATCCAAATGTATCTGTACTTAGGTGATTAGTTGGTGTGGGGTCATTCCTGTCAGTAGGTGGAGAGCAGTATTCATCAGATGCTCTGTTCCAATGCCTAGGCCTGGAAGTGAACACCTTCACATCTACAGAGACTAGTTTATTGGGGTGGTCCTGGACTCAACCCTTGGCAGGGCTTTTCTGCCCCAACCCAGGTTTCTAGCTATATGAGATCTCTGTGCACCATTCAAGGGCCAACCCTGAACCACAGTAAGGAACTGCCTCAGGCTGCTGGGAGATATGGCACCATTCACTTATGTGACACCCCCTCTGCCATTTTGCATTTTGGAGGCTTGCAAGCATAGCTCAGGTCAGTGTACTGCCCTCAGGCACACCATGTAGACAAGCTAGTGTTTATCCCAAAGACTTGTCATCTCTGGTTTGGTGGCTCAACCAAGACAATATTGCAGTGGAGTCCTGTTCTCATCTACTCTCCCCACTTTGGCCTTGGTGACAGACACTTCCACCATGGGGTGGGGAGTGCATTTGGGTGATCTATAGGCTTGGGGATTGTGATCTACTCACAAAGCCAACCTACACATACATATTATTGAGCTACTTGCAATATTCAGGTCGTTCAATCTGGATCATGAGTGATCTCTCAACACAAGTGTGCCAAGATCAGTGTTTCAAGTATGTGGGGTTCCTACAGTAGACTTATTTGCAACTCACCAGAGTAGAAAATGTCCCTGATTCTGTTCGAGAATGGGTCACAGCCCCAGGTCCATCTTGGATGCATTCCTCTTTCTATGGAACAAGGATCTGCTATATGTGTACCCACCAGTACCACTTTGCAATCACTCAAAGAAGAAACGGTTACTCATCTTTTCATAACAGTTGTTCTTTGAGATGTGTTGCATATGTCCCTTACATGACCCACATTCCTTCCCCAGCACGAGAGTAAATCATTCAGACTCTGGTGCAAAGGAACTGAAGGATGGGCAGGATGGCTCCACTCTTTACACCCTTGGCTTGGACCACGAGGGTAGCAAAGGTGCATGCATGGCCACCCCGTCAGGTACCTAAGGAAAACTCTCTGGCACTGGTGCATGAGACATGTGCAACACATCTCAAAGAATGACCATGGGAGGGAGGGGTAGCTCAGTGGTTTGAGCATCGGTCTGCTAAACCCAGGGTTGTGAGTTCAATCCTTGAGGGGGCCACTTAGGGATCTGGGGCAAAAATTGGTACTTGGTCTTGCTAGTGAAGGCAGAGGGCTGGACTTGATGACCTTTCAAGGTCCCTTCCAGTTCTAGGAGATAGGATATCTCCATTTATTAAAAAAAATTATTATTAAACGAGATGTATGAGAAAGTGAGTAACCATTTATTGTTTTCTATGAAGAGAGGACAGATGAAAGAAGCCCCATTTATAACTTAGTTTGTGGCTCTGAATAACACATCTCTAAACATCACTTCTCTTTGATCCTGAACACAGAGCACTTTTGCATTCTTTTATACTATATCTTACAAAATCTGTTTGGGATTTTTTTTAGATAGAGATAATTTCTATACCAGACTTTGTCTTAGGTAAGGGGATGTCCTGAAGAATAAATCAATCTTGTGGTTGCTTGCCTTTTTGACCAAACAGTTCCTAGATTGACAGTCTGCCATTAATAACATATATAACTTGCAATTAAAATTTTCTGTCTATTATTCTATACATAGCACAAACCACAATAACTAACATGTACATACATCTTTCATAACGTAGTATAAAAGAAAGTAGTGTAGAATGTTAAAGCAAAATGGAAGTTATAAAGCTGTATTTCAGGGTGTGAAAATAGTGGTATCTTATAAAATTTGGCAAATGCAAGTTTGCAATAGCCTAACAGTCTAAGAATAAATTGTATCATCATTGGCAATCCCTTGAAGTCGAGGATGATTGTATTTCATGAATTGTCCATTTCAAGTTATCTGTGAGTCTGCTGGTGACTGTTGAGGCCTATTCTAGAGCCACAGACTCTGTCACATTGCAAACATGTATTTCTGAGCAGAGTGGGTTAACGTGGGATGTTGGTTCGAGCCATGGCACACCCTGATGTCACAATCTTCAAACACCCTTTCTCTCAGATGACCAAAAGCTCGGCTAGCACATTTAAGCTGGTACTGGATTTCTTTGTCAATGCCAGCTGTCTGTGAGAGGTGGCTTCCAAGATATGGGAAATTCACAATGTTCTCTAGAAGGCTATCGTGGATCTGTGTTGCTGGTGCTGGGAGTTGTGCACTAGGAGCTTGCTGACAGAGGACCTTTGTCTTCTGGATGTTGAGTGTCATCCCCATTTTCTGGTATGCATCAGCAAAGATGATGGTCGTCTGAAGATCTGTTTCTGAGTGAGCACACACTACAGCGTTATCAGCGTACTGACGCTCAACGACTAAGGTCGGTGACGTTTTGGTTATGGATCGGAAGCGGCCTAGGTTGAACAGCTTACCATCCATTCGATAAATTAGCTGCACTGCTGCTGGGATCTTGTCAGTGACCAAATAGAGCAGGCGTTCTCAAACTTCATTGCACCGTCACCCCTTTCTGACAACACAAATTATTACACAATCCCCGGAGGGGGGGACCGAAGCCTGAGCCCAGCTGCCCCGGGTGGCAGGGCCAAAGCCCAAGCCCCACCATCCCAGGCGGGGGGGAGTGAGGGGGGAAAGCCAAAGGCCAAGGTCTTCAGCCCCAGGCAGGGGGCCTATAACCTGAGCCTCACCACCCAGGGCTTCAGCCCTTGGCTTTGGCTTCAGCCCTGGGTGGTGGGGCTCAGGCTTTCACTTTGGTTCCAGGCCCCAGCAAGTCTGAGCCAGCCCTGGCGACCCCATTAAAATGGGGTCATGACTCACAGTTTGAGAATTGCTGAAATAGAGCATCACAGCGAGGAAGATGGAGAAGAGTCTCAGGGCAGTGACACAGCCCTGCTTAATGCCTGTCTTCACCTTAAAAGGAGCTGTAGTAGATTCATTACAGAGGATCACTGCTTGCTTGTCATCATGAAGGAGATGAAGAATAATGACAAATTTTGGTGGACATCCATACTTCAGAAGGATTTCCCACAGTGCTACCCTGTTTATAGAGTCAAAGGTGTTTGTCAGGTCAATGAATGCCAGATATGTCTGTGTTGTTCTCTACATTTTTCCTGCAGCTGGCGAGCAGTAAAGATCATGTCAGTAGTGCCTCTAGATGGTGTAAACCCACACTGAGATTCAGGAAGAATGTCTTTGGCAAGAGGAAGAAGTCAGTTAGTGAGAAATCTAGCAAGGACTTTGCTGAAATTGCCAGCAGAGAGATTCCTCTATAATTTCCACAGTCAGATGTATCTCCTTTCTTAAAGATCATCGCAAACATAGCATCTCTAAGTTCATCTGGGATTTTATCATGGTTCCAGATTTTCAAAATAAGAGTGTATAGCTGTAAGGTGAGATCCTCTCCCCACTGCTTATAGATTTCTGCAGTAATTCCATCGACTCCAGATGCCTTGTTGTTCTTCATCTGTTTAACAGCTGTACAGACATCTTCCATGGTTGGAGGTATTCCGAGTTCATCTCTGATCAGGTGTTGTGGGATGAAGGTGAAGATACTGTCATCAACAGCAGAGTCCCGATTGAGGAGATCTTTGAAATGTTCCTTCCAGTGTGCGTTGACAGCTTCCATTTCTTTGATCAACTCCTCGCAGGGGAGGTTGGCCTCCAGATGCACGGGACATAAATGGTTTTAACTGCATTAAAAAAGCCATGCATATCACGGATTTTGGCGAGGAGTTGAATAAATTGTATAATATTTTAATCAATCACTATTTTTGAATCAATATTGAAGTTTACTCCTACAGCTGCTTCTTGAAAAAAAGAAATTCTATTCTGTTCTGTTCTACTTAGATCCTTTGACAGTGTCCACCTTTGTGACATCTGTGCACTTTCCAGAGTAAGGTGATTAAATAAAAGATTGTCTATCAAATGTGATTCCTTTCCATTCCACTCTCATTGGAGGGAAATTGAATGAGACAGTGTGACAATCTGTACCCTTATGTTCACCCTTATGGCCCTGCCACACTCCGCCCCAGAAAAGGGCAGTTGAGAGGTCCTCCAAGCTGCCTAGAGTGGCTGTGTGGGAAGCAGCCAATCAGTACCCAGCAGGCTAATATAAGAAGAGCTGCAGGGCCAGAGTGAGTTCAGTTCCTTGCTAAAGCAGAAGGAGAATGGATGGTGCTATGGGGTGGCTGCTGGAATGCCACCAGGACAAGGCGCTGAGGTAAGGGTGAAAAATGTTCTGAAGCCATGGGGGAGTGTCCCAGGGAATTATAGCAGCAACACAGTTTATTTAAAGGGACATGACAGATGGCTGCTATCTTATAGGGTCCCTGGGCTGGGACCTGGAGTAGAGGATGGGCCTGGGTCCTCTCCACCAGCCACTGGGAAAGTGGCCTGGACTTTGAGACACCCCAGAAGGGGGACTGAACTGTAGTAGCCCAGCTGGAGAGCTGCAGCTTGAGAGGGCGAAAACATTGCCTCCTGGGAGGGAGCCCTGGGACACTGCTCTATATTGGAGCAGGGACAGCTTGACAGAGACATTACAGAGGGCACTGAGAGAGGTCCCTATTGTACCCCAGAAGGGGTCTGCTTTGTTTTTATTTCACATACAGACTGTGTCTGACTCAGCCAGAGGGCTGAGTCACCAAAGACCTACCACAAAGTGAGAGAGAGAGAATACAGGCACACACACTGAGATAGGGGGCACTCGCAAGAGCTGAGTGCACCCCATTACATATGGTACCAGAAGTGGGGATATTTGGCTCAGCCCCTGCAAACAAGGGGCCCATGGAAGATCTGATAGCTCTAGGCCAGCAGCAGCAGGCTGCGGGAGCTGCAAAACTCCCTCCATCAAGCCACCCAGCGAAACCCAGGAGGGGCTTCAACAGCAGCAACTCCAGGATCACCAGTCTCAGGCTTGGTAGGGAGCCAGGCAGCCACCACATCATCCACCCAAGCCCAGATGCCTCAAAAGAAAGATCCAGGGGGCTCTTGCGAGAGGTTAGTGCACCCCATTACATATACCTTGAGAGGTATCATTTGAAAACTCATAAATTTCCAATCACTATTGTCCTGGTAAAATATGTGACAACGTTGTACATAAAGTTAAGATTCTACTGTATGATATTACTGAGACCTCTTCCAAGGTCTGAAAAACAGCCATAAACTAGTTCCTCAGAGACAAAAGGCAAACTGATGCCTGAACCGGGTGTCAACAAAATCAAACAGACCATCACCTGGTTAAGCAGCCATTCTTTGGCAGGAAAAAGTGTGTGAGCGAGAAATTTACATCTTGGCAAAGAAAGAGCTGGAGGTTCCCATCCCCATAGACCCTCTGTCTCCCGAACCCCAGCTGACGATGATCTTCAAAGGGAAAAGAGAACTGTAAGAAAGGGGAACAGATGCCTCAAAGTATTCCTCCCTTTCTCTCTGCCTGCAGCATCAACAACACCTGAAGGACAAGGAAAGTAACACTGAACTGTGGAGGGGTCCAGGCTGAACGGAACCCAGCCAATAAGACTGCTGAAGCATGTGGCGAGAAAGGCCTTTGCTTTGAAAGCATTTAGCTTGCTAAGTTAGATATTGTGTGTTACCTTTTATTTTCTTGTAACCAATTGTGACTTTAATCACTTAAAATCTATCTTTCTGTAGTTAATAAACTTGTTTTGTTGGATTGATGTGTTTGGGAAACTCCATTTGAGATAACAATTTTTGTGCATGTCATTTTCTATTAATAAAATGACGGACTTTATATGAGCTTATATTGTCCAGGAGAGGACTGGGCAGTATAAGATATACATTTCTGGAGGAAAGTCTACGACTGGAAGTTTGCTGGCGTTGCTCTGCAGTGGAATTCAAGAGTGGCTGGTTATAGCACTCATACAGCATAGCTGGGAGTAACTTACATGCTGGAGGCGGTGTGTGAGCAGAACAGGAATGGTTGCTCCCACAGTGAAGCAGTGTAAAAGGCACTCCAGGTTGAAGACTTGAGAGGATACAGCTGTTCAGCAGTCCAGATTGTATCCTGGGTAATGTCACAGAGGAAATTTGTTTTTATTTGAGTGGGTTAGAAGTGGTAAATTAATATGCTATGTACTGTTCTTAGGGAAGAAAATATTGAAGCGTGCTTTGCATTTGCATTGAAACGTAGGGGGACTTGTGATAGTAAGGCAATCTTTTAGGTATCCATCTATCTTGAGTACTTACATGTTGCTCATTACTGTAGTATCTTAGCATCTTACAACTGTTAATGTATTTATTGTCACAACATCTCTGAGAGATAGGAAAGTGCTATTATCCCCATTTTAAAGATAGGCACAAAGATACCAAGTTACTTTCCCCTGGTCACACAGGAAGCCTGTGTCAGAGCAGGGAATTGAACTCAGATCTCCCAAGTTTCCGACTAGCACTCATTACAACCATACATCCTCTCATTATGCTGGGTTCAGGTCACGCAGTACTGTGAAATAAGGACCAAGTCCGTAAACTTAATGTGATACTCTATGAGAAGCCAGTGAAGAGAGCGAAGCACCAGGATACTGTATTGGTGGTAATCTGTGCCCTCAATGAGGCATGCTGTTGCATTCTGCACCCACTGCAGTTTTCTCAAGGCTTATGTTTTTGAGCCCAAGAAATTGCATTGCTATAATCCGGTTGGGGAGGTATTCTTATGACCAGGTCAGTGGTAGCAAGAATGGGACAAAATCTTCCTAATTGTTTGGTGATGATAGAAAAAGTGTCATACATGCTTTTTCTTTGCAAGAACTTTGTGTCAGGGAGGAGGCTTGAAAGACTGCCAAGATGTGGACTGTCTTGATGTTCTGTGGGTATGCATTGTCGACTGGAGAGAGCTGCAATTTGATGGCTAGCTGTTTGAAGCGTTAACCTCTGTCTTCTTGGGATTCAATTTCAATAAGCTCTACCTGAGCCATGTGCTGATGTTGGCCAGTCACTGGGAAAACAGGGTGACCATATTGTTATCCTAGGTTGAAAATGACAAATTTGGGTCATTTTTATATTGTTGACATTAGAGCCCATGAAGTCTCCCCATTTCTCCCATTGGCTAAATGTAAATACTGATTGAAGTTGGGGAGAGAATTAATCCATGTGGTTCTCCACAAATGAGAAATCTGGTAGCAAAGGTAGCTTCTGTGTGTGACTCTGAAGAAAGGATTCTCATAATTAGAGAGCATTTCTTTGGACCGCTGTCATTTCCCTCAGATGGGATAATAATATCTTGCAATCAGCCATAATGAATATTGTGGAGAGGTCCAGGAGTGAGACAATTGACATTTGTTCTTTATATATAGTAAGAGATCTTCCATTAGCAGTAACAGTACTGTTTCTGTTCTGTATCCTGGCCAAAACCAGATTATGTTAGATCCTTTCCTTATGCCCCAAACAGAAAAGGAAGGACAAGGCTTAGCATTTTGGATAAACTACTTTTTTCTCTGCAAGGAAAAGGCAAAGCCTTTTAAGCCTCCTTTAAAAAAAATCATAGTGATGCAAAAAAGGGCACTTGGTAAGCACGCAGATTTTAAAATGTTGTCCAGAGATTTTTTCAAACTGCAGATATTTACATCAACAATTGCTGTAGTACTACATCCAGTGAGGTATCTTGCATCCGACACAGAAGTATATTTCAACAAGCCTCATGAGTCTTAGGCACTCAGCACAATGATATACACAGTATGAAAACAGATGCATGTTACTTATCTAAGAACTTTAATTTTGTAACATTTAAAGGGTCTTTTGTTTGTTTGCTTCTTTCTAAACTTTTGCAGGTATAATATAACCTTTTTAACAGTGTAACGTTCCCTTTAAGTGCCAAGGACACTAGCAGTTTTGCTGGCATTGACAGAACATTATCATTCTCCCTTGTAACACAGAAATAGGCCTTAAACATTTTCTGACCTCATCTGGCTATTTCATAAAAGATAATCAAATGTACATATGTATATCTAGTTTTCTTGATTTGATAATTTAACATTGAACATTTAACAATAAAATACTTCTTTTTCTTTCATTTTAAAGGTGTTGGAGTTGCTGGTGTTTTAAAGTCTCCGTCATTGTTGAGAATCATTCGCTTGGTGCGGATTAGCCGAATCCTGAGACTAATACGGCAAGCCCAAGGAATTAGAACTCTCCTTTTTACATTATTGATGTCCCTTCCTGCTCTGTTCAATATTGGTCTCCTGCTTTTTCTGATCATGTATATTTATGCTATTTTGGGCATGGCTCACTTTGCCTGCGCTAATTGGGATGGTGGGATTGATAACATTTTCAACTTCCAAACCTTCGGTGGCAGCATGCTCTGTCTCTTCCAGATCACAACGTCAGCTGGCTGGGATGGCCTTCTTAACCCTTTCTTAGGGACAAGATCTGACTCTTGTGCTCCAAATTTAATTATACAACCTAGAGACTATACTTCTTGTGTAAATAGCTCTGTAGCAATTATATATTTTGTAAGTTATGTCATTATATCATTTCTTATTGTTGTAAACATGTATATAGCTGTTATTTTAGAGAACTTAAATGTTGCTACTGAGGAAAGTACAGAGCCTTTATGTGAAGATGACTTTGATATGTTTTATGAAATATGGGGGAAGTTTGATTCTGAGGCGACTCAGTTTATTGAGTATTCGGCACTTTCAGACTTTGCAGATGCTTTGGAAAAACCCTTACGTGTATCAAAACCCAACAAAATTCAGCTTATAGCAATGGATCTTCCTCTATTTAGTGGAGATAGGATCTACTACTGGGATATTTTGCTTGCTTTTATCAAAAGAGTGTTAGGAGAATCTGGGGAGATGGACAAACTAATGATGGAGAATAAGCTTAAGATTGCCATTCCATCCAAGCTTGTTTATAAACCAATCACAACTACCCTTAGAAGAAGACAAGAGGAGCTTTCCGCCATTATTATCCAAAGGGCCTTCCGGTCCCATTTGATTCAGTGTTCTATGAAACAGGGTTCTTTTTCATACCAACACAGAACCTGTGACAGTAGCATCTCAGAAGAAGATGTATCTGAGAAGGAACGTAGCCAGTTAGATAGATCACAAACTGCATCTTCCATTTCTTTCCCTCCATCTTATGATAGTGTCACTGGGGCCACTAATGATAATTTGCAGGTGACAATTACAGACTCAAGCAAAGCCAATTAACTTAGATGGAAATAACCATTTGATTCCAGAATATAATACTATAACTTAAGAATAATTATAGTAGTCTTTATTAAGAGTTAATGATTGCATAACCCTTACAATGATGAATGTTTAGCTTTGCGAGTTCTCCCCAACATGAGTAGGAGTTACACAACTGAGTCCTAAATATTAGTTGCAACTCAAACAATGGCAATTTTATCTTTAGCTACTGAAGTAAAGTTTTCAACTTACTATTTTAGCATTGCTTGGTGTTTATTCACAGAAGGAATCTGTACAAGATCATACCAGTTATATCAGTGGTTGTATATAAACATACTAGACTGTAAAACAATAAATATGGTTATATCTATCCACAGGTAAAGCCTGGCTGTATAAATTTATTTTGAGTAATATAAGTATGTTTGTTTATAGCATTATATGACCTTGTGTTTGTTTAAAAAACATGGTTTATTGTAGTAAAAAGGCAACATTTACTGTATATGTTGGGAATGGTATTTCCTAATTTTTATATTTAGGCACCTAAGTAAAAGTGGCCTGGTTTTCAGATTGCAGAGCACATGCATCTTCCACTCACTTCAGAGAGAGTTATTGGTGCTCAGAACATTTTGAAGATCAGACTGTATTTATTTAGGTGCCTCACTTTAGGCATCTACATTTGAAAATTTGCCCTTAACCCATCTGTATCCCAATTTGTTAGAAAAGGTGTGGGGGAGGGGGGGAGGGGAGCGTGTGAGGGGGAGAAGGCTATAGGATGTTGTGTGAATTCATTAAAGTTTTTAAAGTGCTTTGGAAATAAAAAGTGATATATACGATTTTTCATCATCATACTGCAACCAACCTGTCACAGAAAATATTACCTGGTAATCTGATACAAATTCAAGGCATGTGTATCTAGACAGAAGATTTTGGGAGTAGCTGTTTTTCCCTACTGGCTGTGAGATAAGTGTGATGGGTTGGATCACAGAAACCCTCTTGGGAGCTGCCACCTGATGTGCCAAGACTACTTCTACTCCTGCTTTCCCTGCCAGCTCAGGACTCCAGCACCCTGTCTTGCTGAGCCAGACACTCCCATCTGCTCCAACACGGACCCTAGGGTCTGAATTACTTGCCCCAAAGCTACAGATTTACCTGAAAGCAGCTAACAGAAGTGTGCTTGTCTTTAACACTCAGATGCCCAACTCCCCGTGGGGTCTAAACCCAAATAAATCCGTTTTACCCTGTATAAAGCTTATATAGGGTAAACTCATAAATTGTTCGCCCTCTTACAACACTGATAGAGAGATATGCACAATTGTTTGCTCCCCCAGGTATTAATACATACTCTGGGTCAATTAATAAGTAAAAAGTGATTTTATTAAATACAGAAAGTAGGATTTAAGTGGTTCCAAATAGTAACAGACAGAACAAAGTAAATCACCAAGCAAAATAAAATAAAATGTGCAAATCTATGTCTAATCAAACTGAATACAGATAATCTCACCCTCAGAGATGCCTCAGTAAGTTTTTTCCTCAGACTGGACCCCTTCCAGGCCTGGGCACAATTCTTTCCCCTGGTACAGCTCTTGTTCCAGCTCAAGTGGTAGCTAGGGGATTCTTCATGATGGCTCCTCTCTCCCTTTGTTCTGTTCCACCCCTTTATATATCTTTTGCATAAGGTGGGAATCCTTTGTCCCCCTCTGGGTTTCCAGCCCCTCCTTCTCAGTGGAAAGAGACCAGGTTAAAGATGGATTCCAATTCAGGTGACATGATCACATGTTACTGCAAGACTTCATTGCCCTCTTGCCAGCACATACATATACAGGAAGACTTACAGGTAAAACACACCCATCTGCAGACAATTGTCCTGGTTAATGGGAGTCATCAAGATTCCAAAGCACCATTAATGGCCCACACTTTGCATAATTACAATAGGCCCTCAGAGTTATATTTCATATTTCTAGTTTCAGATACAAGAGTGGTACATTTATACAAATAGGATGATCACACTCAATAGATTATAAGCTTTGTAATGATACCTTACAAGAGACCTTTTGCATGAAGCATATTCCAGTTACATTATATTCACTCATTAGCATATTTTTATAAAATTATATAGACTGCAACGTCACACCCTCCTTCTGAACTTACTGCTAGAGACTTGGACACTGACCATGGCGGAGGCAGTATACCTAAAATTTGTTTTTGGGCTCCCCTATGGGGCAGACACTCCTGTGTCACCCAAAAGGAAAAGAGAACCTGATCCAGCTATAGGCTCACAGCTACCAGCTATGACAGACCTTTCACTGGCCAGCAAAATCCCCCCTCCCCCTTTCACTCGGGTTGGGTTTGCTTCCAGCTAGAGTCCTTGGGGTTTGTTCCCACCGCAGTAGTCACCAGGACCCCAACTTCCAGCTCCAGGATACATGTCTCTGTGCACCTCTTCCACTCCATTACAGCCAGTTCATGCTTCTGGGTCTTAATTGCTTTGTCTCTTAAGTCCAGGCTGGTGGGCAGCCTTTTCTTTTTCCAGGGAAGCCTTTTCCCAGGCAAATTGTACATCAATTTCCATTTGTCTTCCCTTGATACCATCACTCGATGAGCTGGGATACCACAGAGAACCCCTCCTGCCAGAACAGGCACCCCTCCACTCCTGTCTTGCTAAGTTAGGCACTCCAGTCAGCTTCAGCACAGACACAGAGGTTGGGCCACACCCGTCTGCAGTTCACTGAAACTGAGATGCACTCAGCTCAGGCACGGCTTCTTAGTTAACAGAGACTTTCCCAGAGCCCAGTGTTTAGACTTTCTGGGCAATTTGCAACTTGTATAGTTCTAGCTTCTTCTGATCTTTAATCTTATTTATTTTGCTTCCTTTTCTGTCCCTACTTCCCTTACCTGAAATAAGCAAACAGAAAATAACAAACCAGTAACCACTTTGTCTGTTCTCCAGCCACCACACTTAAAACTCACTTAAAATCACTACCAGTACCTCAAAGCAATCAGCTGTGCACAGATCCTGCCGACTACGCCACTGTGATGGGTTGGATCACAGAAACCCCCCTGGGAGCTGCCACCCGATGTGCCAAGCCTACTTCTACCCCTGCCTTCCCTGCCAGCTCGGGGCCCTAGCACCCTGTCTTGCTGAGCCAGACACTCCCGTCTGCTCCAACACAGATCCAGGGTCTGAATTACTTGCCCCAAAGCTGCAGGTTTACCTGAAAGCAGCTAACAGAAGTGTGCTTGTCTTTAACACTCAGACGCCCAACTCCCAATGGGGTCTAAACCCAGATAAATCCGTTTTACCCCATATAAAGCTTATACAGGGTAAACTCATAAATTGTTCGCCCTCTATAACACTGATAGAGAGATATGCACAGTTGTTTGCTCCCCCAGGTATTAATACATACTCTGAGTTAATTAATAAGTAAAAAGTGATTTTATTAAATACAGAAAGTAGGATTTAAGTGGTTCCAAGTAGTAACAGACAGAACAAAGTAAGTCACCAAGCAAAATAAAATAAAATGCGCAAATCTATGTCTAATCAAACTGAATACAGATAAGATCCTCACCAGTTCCAGAATACTCCCTTTTACAGACTAATCTCCTTTTAGCCTGGGTCCAGCAATCACTCACACCCCTTGCAGTCACTGCCCTTTGTTCCAGTTTCTTCCAAGTATCCTGGGGGGTGAAGATGCTCTCTCTTTAGCCAGCTGAAAAACAAAATGGAGGGGTCTCCCAGGGGTTTAAATAGACTTTCTCTTGTGGGTGGAGACCCCCTCCTCACTCCTATGCAAAGTCCAGCTCCAAGATGGAGTTTAGGAGTCACCTGGGCAAGTCACATGTCCATGCATGACTTACAGTTTTTACAGGTAGCATCCATTGCTCACATGCTATCTTGAACATCCTCAAGTAGACTTTTTATGTGGATTGGAGCATTCCAAGATCCATTGTCCTTTAAGTGTTTCTTGATTAGGTACTTAACTTCAACATTCCTTTCTCCAGGAACTGACCAAATGCACTACTAAGGAATTAAGCCAGTACACAGCCATTCATAAATTCATAACTTCGAATACAAAAACGATACATGCATACAAATAGGATTAATACATTCAGTAGATCATAACCTTTATGGTGATATGCCACATGGCACATGTAGCACAAAACACACTCCAAGCACACCTCCACAAAACACATTCCAAGCATATTTCCACAAAGCCCCATGGGAGGTACCGTCACAATAAGCTTGTTTACTTGTAGGCTGTATGTATCAACATTGCTTTGAATGCTTTGTTATGATAAGGCTAGTCAGCTGAAGTAAGATGGTTGTCACAAAATTATTGATAGGAGAGGCTTACAAAAGATTTTGAATTTAAAAGCTCAAATGTCTAGCTGTCTTTTTCTATTTTGTCAGAATCTATCCTATCCCCTATTTCCATCTTTCATTTTATTAGAGAAGGAGTATAATCACATAACCAGGAGTTCTCAAACTTTTTTTTCAGGCAATGATGATTCCCCCCACCCACACCCTGCCACCCTTACTTCTGCACTGCTGCTGGCAGCAGATCTGCCTTCAGAGCTGGGTGCCCGGCCAGCAGCCGCCACTCTATGACTGCCCAGCTCTGAAGGCAGCGCAGAAGTAAGTGTATCAATACTGTGACCCCCCCCCACACACACAATACCATTGCTACCCCCTTTTGGGTCGAGATCCCCAGTTTGAGAAATGCTGACAAACATAAGACTTTAGTAAAAATATCTATCTATTCAAACAAAATATCTGAAAATACTTTCCTTGTTACAGACAATGAGAACAGCACTTGCAGATACAGGTGAAAAATGACAGGAATAATAAAGTACTAATTCTTTATAATTATTTGTTGCTTTACTTAGAAAATATTTTGTCTTAATGTGAAAACTCCATATAATAAAAATAAAGAAGCTATATAATAGAGTGATATCCTAAAAAGATTAGGCGACCATTGATAATACAGAATAGTTTTCTGCCAAATGCTTCACGATTAAACATAATTTATTTTATTTTTGCAAGACCCTATGAAACCAATTGTAATTAAAAACTATATTGCATTTTATTCAAATATCCTACTAAAGTGAGTCTGAAGTAGGTCTTAACTAAACACATTCAAAACTCTCTAAAATTGCAAAATTAGTGTCAAAACCTTTGTACGGTTGGCTTTTATCTTATTTATTTTTTTAACTTGAGAACTGAAATATAGATGTTACATTTGTAATATATTTGGAACTTCCATAGAACCTCAGGTAACTTTTTATGCAAGACTTTATTAAAGGAAATACTTATAACAATATATCAGTGGTGTAACCTCCAAGTACACTGATATTAAGCTAAATTTTGCCCTGAAGTACATCCCATCCCCCAATTGAAGACTTTGCCTCCTTGTTTAAAATATTTACTTACTTACTTACTATCTAATGGTGGATTTTGTAAAGAGCATTAGGGGAGCTAGGTGCCCAAATTACATTGAAATTCAAAGAGACTTGGGTATGTATCTCTTTTACAATCCTTTGACAATGCCAGCCTGAAAGCATGATAGATGCTGCTGTTATCTCGTGATTGATTTATTAAAGGTTACAGAATAAAGAATTAAAAATAACAACAGCAAGAAAAGATCAGTGGATTCATAGATCCATAGATTTTATAGGTTATAGAATTCATTCAGTAATTCCTGAATCAAGCCCATAACTTCTGATTGAGCTAGAGGATATATGTTAGAAAGACATCCAGTCTTGATTTAAAGACTTCAAGTGATAGAGAATCCAACACATTCCTTGTTCCACTGGTAAATTGTTCCACTGGTTGGTTAACCCCACAGATACTGCAGGACACATTAAGCTATTTGTATCCAAAAATGTCAACTTTATATTTCTTCTTTAAGTGGAAAAAAGAACAATTAATACTTTTTATGTGAAGATGTTTTATTTAATCGGTGTTTACATGATTACTCCAGCTCTTGTTCAACATCCGAACACCATTAGATGGCAGCATCTACCATGTTTAAAATGTGGTTAATCTTAATTGAAAAAAATGCAAAACTTGTAATCTTCCTTTGGAGGTATTAAAATTATTTGCCTAATAAATATGAGAATGAACTCATGATTGGTATGAGTCTTGCTAATGAGTCTCTCTCCTCCCACACATGCTCCCAAGCCAGCTGCAAATCTTTGCAGGTGCTTGTCCCCCTCAATTTGGTATATCTTTTGTATGCAACAGATCTTATTTCTTCAGCCACCAGTGCTGCCTTTTACTGTTTCCCTTCCTTCTGCCTTGACAGAACCACGTTTTGAAACAAAGGGTTCCTGCCATCTGCTAAAGCTATATAAGGCAGGGAGTGACATCATCTGTGGTTCTTCACTCCCCACACAAGCAGACACCTGGAAACACCCGAGGAACAAAGACTGAACTGGGGGAAGTGCTAGACCCAAGCTAAAGGGATTTCTAGCCTGTGTATGAAAGTAGGGTGACCAGACAGCAAGTGTGAAAAATCGGGACAGGGGGTGGGGGTAATAGGCACCTATATAAGACGAAGCCCCGAATATCAGGACTGTCCCTATAAAATCGGGACATCTGGTCACCCTAGTATGAAAGACCTAGAGATTCCAAGCTGTAAAGCAAGTGCAGCTTGTCCCTTAAGAATCTGCAGCCTGCTTGTATAATTTCTCAGAATAAGAATCTGCTAGTTCATATCCTATCTTTCTAGTATCTTAGACTTAGTTTACGTTTTGTTTATTTACAAGGTAATCTGCTTTGATCTGTATCAGAGGGGTAGCCGTGTTAGTCTGAATCTGTAAAAAGCAACAGAGGGTCCTGTGGCACCTTTAAGACTAACAGAAGTATTGGAGCATAAGCTTTCATGGGTGAATGCCCAATTCATTAGACACAAGTAATGGAAATTTCCAGAGGCAGGTATAAATCAGTATGGAGATAACGAGGTTAGTTCAATCAGGGAGGGTGAGGTGCTCTACTAGCAGTTGAGGTGTGAACACCAAGGGAGGAGAAACTGCTTCTGTAGTTGGATAGCCATTCACAGTCTTTGTTTAATCCTGATCTGATGGTGTCAAATTTGCAAATGAACTGGAGCTCAGCAGTTTCTCTTTGGAGTCTGGTCCTGAAGTTTTTTTGCTGTAAGATGGCTACCTTTACAACCGCTATTGTGTGGCCAGGGAGGTTGACGTGTTCTCCTACAGGTTTTTGTATATTGCCATTCCTGATATCTGACTTGTGTCCATTTATCCTCTTGCGCAGTGACTGTCCAGTTTGGCCAATGTACATAGCAGAGGGGTATTGCTGGCACATGATGGCATATATAACATTGGTGGACGTGCAGGTGAATGAGCCGGTGATGTTGTAGCTGATCTGGTTAGGTCCTGTGATGGTGTTGCTGGTGTAGATATGTGGGCAGAGTTGGCATCGAGGTTTGTTGCATGGGTTGGTTCCTGAGTTAGAGTTGCTTTGATCTGTTTGCTATCACTTATAATCACTTAAAATCTATCTTTTGTAGTTAAAATATATTTTATGTTTTAATCCAAACCAGTGATCTTTGACTGGAGTGCTTGGGGAAAATCTCTGCTTGGTTACCAGAGGTGTGCATTGTTCTCTTCACATTGAGGGACAGGTACACCGTGTATTAAACCCATATACTGGTCAGATTTGACCACGGCAAGGCAGGACAGTACTGCTTTGGGGTCCTAGGTGGGAGGCTGGTGGTTAGAGAGCATGCGTGTAACTGCAGCTGGGTGTGTCCCTACCTGTGTGAATGCTGGTGGAAGTGCAGGCTGGAGGGCTTTGCAGCTTGTCACAGCAGCACAGTGTGAGAGGGAGCCCAGGCTGGTGGGTCAGAGGGCTCAGTGATACCCCAGTTCCAGGTGGCACCCTGGAGGGAACCTGGCACAGTGAGTTTATTGAGTACCACTACACTTTAAACTAGCAGAGGCTGATATCTGCTGGTGTTGAAGTAGAAATACATGAGAGGTAATAAATACTTTTTCATTTAGTAGAGGCTGCTAATTCAGTGGCTTTGGACAAAATTACATTCTGTAATTCTAGTAACAGAAAAAAATCTCAATGAGAAATTCCATAGAGTGTGCTTAAAAGTCTGACCTAATTGCATATTCTCCTCCTCCTTCTCATGTCAGTATTAAAGTGGCTTTGGTCCACATTGAATTATGTCCCAGCATCAGAGGAAGGATGATATTGTGGTTAATGACAGGTTTCAGAGTAGCAGCCGTGTTAGTCTGTATCCGCAAAAAGAACAGGAGTACTTGTGGCACCTTAGAGACTAACAAATTTATTTGAGCATAAGCTTTCTGGCCTACAGCCCACGTCATCAGATGCATAGAATGGAACATATAGTAAGAATATATATATACATACAAAACATGAAAAGGTGGGAGTAGCCATACCAACATCTAATTAATTAAGATGAGTTATAATCAGCAGGAGAAAAAAAACTTTTGTAGTGATAATCAAGATGGCCCATTTCAGGCAGTTGACAAGAGGTGTGAGGATACTTAACATGGGGAAATTGATTCAATCTGTGTAATGACTCAGCCATTCCCAGTCTCTATTCAAGCCTAAATTAATGGTATCTAGTTTGCATGTTAATTCAAGTTCAGCAGTTTCTCTTTGGAGTCTGTTTTTGAAGCTTTTCTGTTGCAAAATTGCCACCTTTAAGTCTGTTACTGAGTGACCAGAGAGGTTGAAGTGTTCTCCTACTGGCTTTTGAATGTTATGATTCCTGATGTCAGATTTGTGTCCATTTATTCTTTTGCGTAGAGTCTGTCTGGTTTGGCCAATGTACATGGCAGAGGGGCATTGCTGGCACATGATGGCATATATCACATTGGTAGTTGTGCAGGTGAACGAACCCCTGATGGCATGGCTGATGTGATTAGGTCCTATGATGGTGCTGACCCTGCCAGCAGGTAGGCGATCTTGGGGGACAACTACTGCACTGGTGGGGTGCAAAATAAACTTTATTAAGAAAATGCAAAAACAGGGAAAATTCAATAGTGAGGGGTATGGGGTTTGTTAAGGTAGACAATTGGGGAGGGGTTTCTTTTAGTAAATAGGATAGGGGGTTTCAATAGTGGGGTACAATACAGTGGGGTACAATACAGTCGGTAACCAATTAACACTGAAGTATAAATGTAACAGGTAGCTAACAATTTCTATGTAAAGAGTGTGTCACAGCAGCATATAACCAACTAACAGTATGGGTAAAATGTGTTAAATAACCAACAACTTTAGGTAAAAATGTGTCACAGTGGTGTAAATGTAAAATGTGAGGTGTGTTAGAGAGAAAAAGGGGTAACCAATGGGGTTTTATGCTAGACTTCAGTAATACAATTGAGGTTTGGCAGCAGTGGGAACGGGGTGAGCACGTGGGGGAAGGGATTAAAAGAGAGAGAGAGAGAAAGAGAGCAGACAGGCTGCAAGTTTAAACAGCAGAGAGACAATTATACAGAACACAGCAAAATCTTATCTATGATTTAACTTAACCAAGACTACACAAATTGGCAAGTAACAAAACACAATGCAACAATTCTTTAAGCCTAACTTACAGAGTACAATGCAAGCAATTTTCTAAACCTAACTTAACCACAGCTATGCAAAATGAAATTACAATTTATCTAGACTAAAGGCTAAACCTAACCTAATGGGTGCACCTTATACTAGGGGTAGTTCCAGAGGGCAGAGTGGTGTGTGCCCAGGATACAGCTCCAAGGGGGGGGGGTTAACTAGTGGTGGCTGCAAGCAGGCTTATTTCTAGCAGCAAAGGTGCTGTGGAGCTAGAAGGAAGCCAGCAGCTAGAACAAGGGGAGTGTGCAAGAGGTTTTTCCTTACCAATCCCCAAAGCAGCAGCAGGAACAGCAGTTTCAGCATCAGAGGACGCAGAGAGGACTCGATTCGCTTACAATAATCAGGAGATTTCCAGGCACAAATTCGTTGTTCGTGGGAGGAGAGTTTAAAACAGGGGTACGCTCAAAAACAAACGAGAGCAGGGAGAGGGCCCCCCAAAGACCCCTAGCTGATCAGACCAGGTGGCAAAGCAAGGACCTTCTCCGGGGGTCTGATTAGAAAATGTCTGGTTTTAAGGGCAAACTTAGGCAGTTTCCCGCCAGTAACTTTGATTGGTTCCCCTTAATCCAGGGGAGGAGAGAAGGCAGGGAAACTGCAGGTAGGCACAGGACATATCTGGGCAAGTTCTGAGTCACAGGTATGACTCATATGCTCAGCTATGTGGCCACTTTAGGTCTTGCATACCTGGGCAGAGCACCCTACACCGAGCTGGGTCCGAACAAAGAAGCTAGACAAAGGAGCAATAAGCCCCCCCCCCTCCGTGAGCAGAGCAATGGCTCCAGTCAGTCTGCACAAGCCATTTCCATGAGCAGGGCCAGGCTGTGACTTTGGTCAGTTCCATGGCTGGGGGGGCAGCCACTTAGAATCCAGCAGGGGGACAGCTGTAACAGACAGGTGCCACTTGAATAGATATGTGGACAGAGTTGGCATTGGGCTTTGTTGCAAGGATAGGTTCCTGGGTTAGTGTTTTGTTGTGAGGTTGCTGATGAGTATTTGTTTCAGGTTGGGGGGCTGTCTGTAAGCGAGGACTGGTCTGTCTCCCAAGATCTGTGAGAGTGAGGGATCATCTTTCTGAAAAAAATCTGAAAAAACAGATTGACAGAGCCAGAAGAGTACTCAGAAGTCACCTACTACAGGACAGGCCCAACAAAGAAAATAACAGAACGCCACTAGCCATCACCTTCAGCCCCCAACTAAAACCTCTCCAGCGAATCATCAAAGATCTACAACCTATCCTGAAAGATGATCCCTTACTCTCACAGATCTTGGGAGACAGACCAGTCCTGCATAAGAAGAATTTTTGGGTCATATAGATCCATTTGAGTGGCTTTATGTTACTCCCCTTTCCTAGCCCCTTGTGAAGGTGGTATGACCAGGGAAGAAAGAGCATGGCTGCAGTATTTCTGCACTTCAGTTTTCCCCAGCTGCCCACATTAGCCTTTAAGAGTCATAGGCAGCCAGGGACAACTGATAACAGTCTTAAGGCTGCTCTAAGTTCCACCAGTGGCTGAAGTGGCCCCAAGACTGGATAGCTGCAACAGTGGCAGGAAGTCACCTTTCTCCCCCTCAGCTTTGTGGTACTGTGCTAAGCACAGCTTAGCCAGACCAAAGAATCTGGCCGTTAGGTGCCAGAAGGTTCAGAGAGTAATTATTTTGTAAAGAAAATTATGGCATCTAATTCACCAACAGCTTTATCTGTTGTATTGGGAAAAGCTCTTGAAGGGTCAGAAGAGAAGCTGGGACCCCAAATACCTAGATTGATGAAATGACAGTTGATGTCCCAGTCAGGACCAGAAGGGACTAATGTTAGCAGTGACATTTGGATATGATGCAGTTGAAGAGAGGTTCTATCGGAAAGAGACTGTTCAGACGATTGTGACAGGACACTAAATTAAATACAATAGAGAAAAAAACCACAAAGTGTTTGAAAAATGCTGGAAGGGAGAGAAGTGATGTAGTTAAAGAGTGAGTCTCACCTCCTGATGCAACTTTTAAAATGTATGGAGTTTCTTTTATTAAAGTCCAAGTTGCTTAAAAATAAATAAATAAATAGATATAAATAAATAGATAAATAAAGAAATTAAATATAAAATAATAAATAATAAAATAAATTTATGTAAATAAATAGAATAAATAAATTTTAGTTCAAATTAGAATTTATCATCCTTTGCTTCTGTTTCCTATTTTTTGATGGGGTTTGCTGGTTCTGCTATAGTGTAAGTTCTTCTGGTCAGGGATGGTATCTTAGTCTATGTTTTGTAAATTGCTGTTGTAGCAAAGAGGCATGGCCACCCTCAGAAATTGAGTGAGGGACGGCCAGATGCCCCTTGGTTGGCAGAACCAGGAAGCCCACGCTTACCATGCCGGAAGCAGAGGGGTGGGACAGGAACAGGAAGTATAAAAAGTGTGCCCTGTACCTCAGTTGAGCACCAGCTGCCAAAGGAAGCGGATGTGTTCTCCCCACTGCTGATGCAGGAACCCACAGAAGACTTTAGTGACTGTAGTGGGATGAGCACCTGCTCCAGCCCTGAAGGGGTTGGAAAAGCCCTGCAGAGGACTGGGGCTTGGGGATGGAGCAAAACCCCATTGATTGGCAGAAGTGGCTGCAGCTGGGGCCATGCCACAATCAGGGCCCAGCTGGCCCTATAAAGGCTGTGAGCCAGGAGCTCAAGCAGATAGTCTCTCTCTGCATTCAGAGAGGGATGGGCCTGGCTGCAGGGAGCTTAGTCAAGTGCCTAGAGTGGAGCAGGGCTGGGGAAAGGCCAGGGGAGCCGGGGAGCTCCGGCCTAGGAAAGCCCCAGGCTGCAGGCCTAGTGGAAGGCCCAAGGGGCACTTGGGTTGCAGGAGCCAGAGGCAGCAGGTCCAAACCCCTTTGCCTGTGATGAGTGGCTGATACTGCAGTCTGCCCCAGTGAACGGGGCTAGATGGAGACTGGGCAGTAGCCAAGACTGAGGTGAAATGGGGATAGTGGGTGGGGGTTCCCCTGGGAGGGGGAGACCCAGAATTGTGAGGGGTTACTGCTGGGGGGGGGCAGCACCCAGTTAAAGAGGCACCGGGGTCCTGGGAGGGACACAGGGGCCAGCAGAAAGGTGAATCACTGGCCTGCAGAGGGCACTCCAGAAGCTGGAGAGCTAATTCCCGGGGACAACCAGCAGGAGGCGCTGCAGGGGTGAGTCCACCAGCTTACAGTGACCCAGAGCTGCCAGACCCAACCAATGCTGTGGAGCTGCTGGGGTTGCCATTGGCGGTATACCCTGAGAAGACACCAGACTCACCACACCCAGGTTCCAAACCTGAGGAGAGTAGGAAGTAAAGCAGGGAAACTAGACAGCCATCTGGTTGAGTTCTGGCCTGATACAAGGTCAGTGTGTTCTGGGTGGATCCCCACTGGCAGACCACTCCACCACTGTCGGAGCCCTGGGCTGGGACTCGGTGGAGTCTGGTGGGCCCACGTCCCCCTACCCTCTGCCCCCCTGACTCCTGTTGTGGCAGCCTCCCCACCATAGGCCAGGCTATGTCTACTGCCTGAGCCCTAGATGGAGTTTGGTGCTCAAGGCCAGGTTCATAGATTCATAGATTCTAGGACTGGAAGGGACCTCGAGAGGTCATCGAGTCCAGTCCCCTGCCCGCAAGGCAGGACCAAATACTGTCTAGACCATCCCATATAGACATTTATCTAACCTACTCTTAAATATCTCCAGAGATGGAGATTCCACAACCTCCCTAGGCAATTTATTCCAGTGTTTAACCACCCTGACAGTTAGGAACTTTTTCCTAATGTCCAACCTAGACCTCCCTTGCTGCAGTTTAAGCCCATTGCTTCTTGTTCTATCCTTAGCGGCTAAGGTGAACAAGTTTTCTCCCTCCTCCTTATGACACCCTTTTAGATACCTGAAAACTGCTATCATGTCCCCTCTCAGTCTTCTCTTTTCCAAACTAAACAAACCCAGTTCTTTCAGCCTTCCTTCATAGGTCATGTTCTCAAGACCTTTAATCATTCTTGTTGCTCTTCTCTGGACCCTTTCCAATTTCTCCACATCTTTCTTGAAATGCGGTGCCCAGAACTGGACCCAATACTCCAGCTGAGGCCTAACCAGAACAGAGTAGAGCGGAAGAATGACTTCTCGTGTCTTGCTCACAACACACCTGTTAATGCATCCCAGAATCATGTTTGCTTTTTTTGCAACAGCATCACACTGTTGACTCATATTTAGCTTGTGGTCCACTATAACCCCTAGATCCCTTTCTGCCGTACTCCTTCCTAGACAGTTTCTTCCCATTCTGTATGTGTGAAACTGATTTTTTTCTTCCTAAGTGGAGCACTTTGCATTTGTCTTTGTTAAACTTCATCCTGTTTAACTCAGACCATTTCTCCAATTTGTCCAGATCATTTTGAATTATGACCCTGTCCTCCAAAGCAGTTGCAATCCCTCCCAATTTGGTATCATCCGCAAACTTAATAAGCGTACTTTCTATGCCAATATCTAAGTTGTTAATGAAGATATTGAACAGAGCCGGTCCCAAAACAGACCCCTGCGGAACCCCACTTGTTATGCCTTTCCAGCAGGATTGGGAACCATTAATAACAACTCTCTGAGTACGGTTATCCAGCCAGTTATGCATCCACCTTATAGTAGCCCCATCTAAATTGTATTTGCCTAGTTTATCGATAAGAATATCATGCGAGACCGTATCAAATGCCTTACTAAAGTCTAGGTATACCACATCCACAGCTTCTCCCTTATCCACAAGACTCATTATCCTATCAAAGAAAGCTATCAGATTGGTTTGACATGATTTGTTCTTTACAAATCCATGCTGGTTGTTCCCTATCACCTTACCACCTTCCAAGTGTTTGCAGATGATTTCCTTAATTACTTGCTCCATTATCTTCCCTGGCACAGAAGTTAAACTAACTGGTCTGTAGTTTCCTGGGTTGTTTTTATTTCCCTTTTTATAGATGGGCACTATATTTGCCCTTTTCCAGTCTTCAGGAATCTCTCCCGTCTCCCATGATTTTCCAAAGATAATAGCTAGAGGCTCAGATACCTCCTCTAGTAGCTCCTTGAGTATTCTAGGATGCATTTCATCAGGCCCTGGTGACTTGCAGGCATCTAACTTTTCTAAGTGATTTTTAACTTGTTCTTTTTTTACTTTATCTGCTAAACCTACCCCCTTCCCATTAGCATTCACTATGTTAGGCATTCCTTCAGACTTCTCGGTGAAGACCGAAACAAAGAAGTCATTAAGCATCTCTGCCATTTCCAAGTTTCCTGTTACTGTTTCTCCCTCTTCACTGAGCAGTGGGCCTACCCTGTCTTTGGTCTTCCTCTTGCTTCTAATGTATTGATAAAAAGTTTTCTTGTTTCCCTTTATTCCTGTAGCTAGTTTGAGCTCATTTTGTGCCTTTGCTTTTCTAATCTTGCCCCTGCATTCCTGTGTTGTTTGCCTATATTCATCCTTTGTAATCTGTCCTAGTTTCCATTTTTTATATGACTCCTTTTTATTTTTTAGATCATGCAAGATCTCGTGGTTAAGCCAAGGTGGTCTTTTGCCACATTTTCTATCTTTCCTAACCAGCGGAATAGCTTGCTTTTGGGCCCTTAATAGTGTCCCTTTGAAAAACTGCCAACTCTCCTCAGTTGTTTTTCCCCTCAGTCTTGATTCCCATGGGACCTTACCTATCAGCTCTCTGAGCTTACCAAAATCTGCCTTCCTGAAATCCATTGTCTCTATTTTGCTGTTCTCCCTTCTACCCTTCCTTAGAATTTCAAACTCTATGATTTCATGATCACTTTCACCCAAGCTGCCTTCTACTTTCAAATTCTCAATGAGTTCGTCCCTATTTGTTAAAATCAAGTCTAGAACAGCTTCCCCCCTAGTAGCTTTTTCAACCTTCTGAAATAAAAAGTTGTCTGCAATGCAGTCGAAGAATTTGTTGGATAGTCTGTGCCCCGCTGTTATTTTCCCAACATATATCCGGATAGTTGAAGTCCCCCATCACCACCAAATCTTGGGCTTTGGATGATTTTGTTAGTTGTTTAAAAAAAAAAAAAAAGCCTCTTCCACCTGGTTAGAGGTTCCTAGACTCTTACCTGCTCTACCTTGCTTGAGGGCTGGACTTCTAGACTGCTTGGTGCCCTGCCCTTCCTAAGAGCCTGGGCCCCTCAACTGTTCACTGCTCTACACTGCCTCAGGATTTGAGCCCTAGAGACAGCTAATTCCCCCTTGTACAGACTGCTGTGCATGACAGCAGAGGAGTAGCCGCCCTCAGAGATTGACCGTGAGGGATGGACATGCATGCCTACAGCTGTGTAAACTAATGGAGTAATGTAAATGTTAAATAAGATATCAAAGCAGCATTGGAGGCAGATAAGCAGTGTCCTGGGGAAGCAGTGTTGTGTGGAATATTTGACTCAAAACTAATGTACAGAAAATTAAATTTGATTCAAGTTCAGTCAGTATTCACAAACTAGTGGTGGTTTACTTACATTTTTGTCATGTCTGCAAACTTTTCAAAGCATATAATAATTAGTAATAATGTCTGTCTTTCAAAGTGTACGCTCTTTGGGGCAGGGACTGTTTTCTTGTGCCATACTTGTAATGGCTATGTCTTTGAACATCTAATTGCTGTTAAACAGATGATGCCACAAACCAAGTCAACACTATTCTACCTCACAAACTCAGCCTACTGATGCACAATGTCTAGTGCCACTTTGTAGTATAGAGATTACATATTGGATACACTACTGGGATCTGTTTAGTGTCTTCAGAAGGCTTCACTGAGTGAGAACAGTGTTGGGGAACAGTGAGTGACCAGGCACAAACTCTGATCTCTGAACCTCTAAACAAGATGGATTCAACTTTCCTGACAAATGGGAAATAGAGAAGAATAGATTCCACCAAAACAAGCCTGGTGAGAGGGATCTTCAAATCAGCTGATGTGACCTGAGTGGAAGAAGTAGTCAGAAATGTAAAAGTCCTACGAAGTGTGACGTGAATGGAAAAATCCTTCCACTTTGCCCAGAACTGTGTGACTGCTTTGTTTGAGACTTCTGAGTTAGTGACCTGCAATGTATTCCACCACTACCAAAGAATTTCCCTAAGCAGGCACCATGGACTCTGATGACCTTTGGCGAAGCTGTGTGACTCCTCCTTCTCTGTTAATTCAGAAGCTTCATGAATTCCTAGCAAAAGAAGGAAAGACTTTAAATGAGATGTAAGCAGTCAGGATGAGCTCTACCCTGACATCTGGTGGTGAATTATGGCGGGTGTGGAAAAGAACTCCAGGGGCTGATCTTGTTTGCATAGGCACACCCACCCGCCTGGCATGAGACAACAGCAACTGAAAGTGGTTACTTTGGCTGGTGTGGGATCCCCAGTTTCTCTGTTATTAGGGCAGGAAGAATAAAGTTTTGTTACCCTGATTCTGTGAATCAAGGCCAGTGGAACTGTTGTATGACAGAAGGACTCACCATTAACTAAGTAGCACTTGCTTGACAAGGGGCATGGGTTACAAAACCTAGTGAATTGAGAGAGGTTGGGGGCAGGTATTTGTACCTCGGGGTGTGGGCCCCTTTTGTGAGCCTGAAACACCAATTGCACCTCCTCCTCTCTCCACTGTTGAATGTCAGAGCTAACTTTGATTCCATTAGGAGTCTAGTTATAGGCTGCTGAGCTGAATTCACTTCGGGCCAATAGTGTACCAGCACTGGGGCTCCCCTACTACTAGCTGAAATCACTAAGAGCTGAAATCACTGAGTGCTGTGTTAACTAGTGGGGGAGACTGAAGCTATATTGCTAAGTGGCTGGCAGAGCAGTTTGCGGGGACGGCTGGAGGAGCGGCTAGCAGAGCAGAGCCTTGCGGGGGCGGTTGGAGCGGCCCAAGGAACGGCGAGCGGAGCCGAGCGGCTCATAGGTCGGTGAGTGGAGCGGAGCAGCTGGTAGAGCAGAGCAGTTCGTGGGACGGCAGGAGCGGCTCACAGGACGGCTGGTGGAGTGGAGCGGCTCGTGGTGAAGGCTGCGGCGGAACCCCACGGAGAGGCGGCTGGTCTGCCTCGGATCACGTAAGGTGCCCTTTAACACTTTGCGCACCCCCCCCCTTTGAACTCTGGGGCTGCACTGACCAGGGACAGAGACTTTGGGGTTGTTGGACTTTTGGGACTCTGATGATTCTTGGGTTGCTGGACCCAAGAGACTTTGGGGGTGTTGGACTTTTGGGACTTTGGGTGATTTTTGTGTTGCTGGTTTCAAGAACCAACGGGAAAGGACACGGCCCAATTTGCTGGAGTGGGTCTTCGCTCATGGTTTGGTCTATGAACTCTAGTTGTGGTGTTTTCCCAATTTAATGCTATGTCATTTACCTCATGTTGTTAAACATTTTCTGCTACACCAAGGCTCTGTGCTTGCGAGAGGGGAAGTATTGCCTCTTTGAGGCGCCCAGGGGTGTGTGTAAGATTTTCCCAGGTCACTGGGTGGGGGCTCGAGCTGGTTTTGTGTCACGCTGTTGGGAGGGGACCCCTATGTACTGAACCCGGCCCTTGCTATCAACTCGGCCTGGCAGAAGGGTTACAGAGATAATAGGAGTTAGGAAAAGGCTAGGGATAGGAAAGGCTGATGGTTGGATGCAGGTAGCAAAAGGTTGGAAATAGTAGTGAAGGTGAAGAGGATGCAAATAGGGACAACAATGAAAGGAGGAGGAGGAAATTGTCAATTTTGTTTTGGACTCCCATTGCCTGCAATGGGCACTGGATCAGTCCTGTCCCCCCTACAGAACATTATCATCATCGTGTTCAGAGTGAGATACTCCACTCAGCCAACAGGATGCTAAATTCTATCTTAACCAAAAGTAACAAAGGCAAAAATAACAGTAGCCATCAACCTCCTTGCCAGGTGTAAATGGTGGGGGGAGGGAAACAGGTCTGGCCATTTCTGTTACTTGGTTAACTAGAAATAATTGGAAATCTAACCAGACCCCAGAGTTGCAAACTTTGATTAAAAAAACAATGGCTGAACATCCTCCATCAGGAGGGCTGATATAATTGGACCCAAATCATCTGATTTCCTTCTTCACCCTACCATAATCACCTAATGCATAACAATAGGCATATAATAAATTCTTTAATAATTATTATTAAATATTAAATATTATTATTATTTATTATTATTATTAAATTGACAGTCTTCAACAGTTGTTTGTATCCAATTGGAAATTTGAGTCCATTCCAAGTGATATAAAAGATACAATTCTGTTCCCTCTGTATAATAGAATTGGTGACGGAGTAGAGTGTGGAAATTACCAAGGGATCTCCCATCTATCTATTCCTGGTAAAGCACTGGCAAGAGTCCTCAATCAGCTTCTACAACACTGTGTCAGATTTCTTTCTGAGAGGCACTTGGATACCTCGGTGATGACTGCATTATAAATGCTTGGACAGAGAGTCATCAAGTGGTTTCAGAGTATGATGTGGTACCACTGTTATGAGCTTTATTCTTTGCCAGCACCAGAGAAGATAAGTGAAGAATATCAACCATAATAAGTGGCTTTTATCGATCTACAGAGGGCCTTTGAAAGTATTAAAAAGATATTTAGGCAACTCCTCAGGAAAAAAACGGCTTCCTGGGCAAGTCAGTTGCAATCAGCTGTTTATTTCATGAGGCTATGCCTAGAAAAATCAGTTATTGCAATAATGTCCTTCCCAGGGCCGGTGCAAGGAAGTTTCGCCACCTTGCACGCGCCCCCCCCCCCCCCGAAGCCCTGCGGCAGCTCCCCGCCCCCCCTGCCCTGAGGCGCCCCCCCTGCCCTGAGGCGCCCCTCCGTGGCAGCTCCCCCCCCCCGGCAGCTCCTCCCCCGGGAGCCGTGTGGCAGCTCCCCACCCCAGCTCACCTCTGCTCCGCTTCCTCCCCGAGCACGCCGCCCCCGCTCTAATTCTCCTCCCCTCCCAGGCTTGCGGCGCCAAACAGCTGATTGGCGCCACAAGCCTGGGAGGCGGGAGAAGTGGAGCGGCAACCGCGTGGCAGCCCAGCCCAGGAATGCTATGGGGGGGGGGAAATTGGGGGCACCGCTTTTTGGTGCCCCCAAATCTTGGTGCCCTAGGCAACCACCTAGTTTGCCTAAATGGTAGCACCGGCCCTGGTCCTTCCTGATCCCAATCTGATCAAGACAGGTGTGAAGCAGGGATACATATTTCTACTGGGTTTGATTCAGTATGTTTTTTTGCTGCTGTTATTGATGAAGTTTGTTACAATCTGCTGCTAGGAATCTGCATTCACCTTGGAGAAGACAGAACTTTCAATCTGTCGTACAAGAAAACAAAACCTAAAATCACTGACTGTCTCCAAAATCTGCACTCTGCTGCTGGTCCTTTTTGTCCTTTCTGAACAGGAGCTACAGGAAATGGCTACACATTTTAATATAGCAGCAATGAACTTTGGTCTCACTGTCTGTATATTTTTTTTAAAAAAAAGGCCCAAATTCTCTGTCAATATCCCCTGGTTACCGTGTTCGTCCAAAATCATCACCAAAAGACGCCAAGTTTACAGTTTTATAAGATGTTATTATTAACTAATGTTCAAAAATTCAGGCTTCATATAAGTATTCAGATGCTAAATCTCTAACATTCTTCCTTAGCCGAATATTTTTTTAATACAATGGAAATCATTTTAAGAAAGAAAATGTATCACAATGTTATTTACTTTTACTACAGTACATATAGTATTTTCCATACTTAGAATGGGAAATACCACAAATACTGTGATAGTCCGCTATAGTGCATTTTTAAATGGCATCTCCTGTATCTGTTCAAAGCTGAATAGTTAGGAGGCACAGTTCCCTTCCCTTGATATTTGTGGCCTGGTAAGCTCATGTGCTTCTCCTCTTTTTTTTTTTTTTTTTTCTGAATGCCAGTTCTGATGGTGGTTTAGGGTAATCCAGAGACAGGAGCCTCTCTCTCTCTCTCTCTGGCCTCTCCATGTAACGCCAGATGAATCTTCTTTTATGACCAGTTTATATAAGACAATCTTACTGTTGTTCCTTTCCTACCCATTCCCCACCTGTAACTAACTTTAGCTATTAGTGTGTCATTCTGCCCAGGGCTGGCCTTACCATGAGGTGAACTGAGGCAGCCGCCTCAGGTGCCGGACTGTGGGGGGGCACCACTAGGACCCAGAGTGTAGAAAATTGTGTCTGCTGCTGGTGCATATGTATTATCTCTGCTCTAGATGCACAGAGAAGGTGGAGTGCTGTGCTGGAGGAAGGAGGGCACAAGAGACATAACAGGCAGGCAGGAGAAAAGGTGAGAGGGAATAACAGAAAGCAGCAGGAGTTGCAGGGAGAGAGGAGGAGGAGCCTTTTATGTACCTCGCTAACACCCCGGGAGCCTGGACTGATTAACACCAGCTTCTCAGGGAGCTTCCTGTTTCCTGCTGCTTCCCTGAACCCACTTGAGGAGAACAGGCAGTCAACTGAAGTAGTAGGAACCAAATAGGCCCTTAAGACGCTGATATCTTCCCTCACTCAGGCCCTGCTCCCGGCCTGCTTATTTGTCCCCTTCAATTGAGTGTTGAGAACCACTATAGCTGGCACAGAACAGCAGTCATGAGTGAAAGAAGAAAACGCCCCTCTGGGGCAGGATTCAGAAAAAGAAAGAAAGCAAAGGAAGCTTTTCTATCTAAGCAGGAAGGCGCTCTCCTGAGATACATAGACACAAATGTTCTAGGTGAGCCTTCTGGCCCCAGTGAGGATGTGAGTGGTGAGGAGATGCCTGATCTTCCAGTTAGTCAGAGTGCAGGTGACCTGGCAGCTACTGTAGCATCCATATCTCCATCTCAAATGGATGTAACCATGCACATTCCTGAAGAAAAGTGTAGATCAGATAATAGTGTGGTGGAGGCGCAAGAAACAGCTGCTGCTGAGTTTAGTTCCTTAAGCCTAGATGATCCAGGACTGTGGACCCACTCGAGCAGTAGCCTGAGGGACTTCCTTGTATTGCATGGGCCACAGCAAGTGAAAAACTTCATGTTAGAATCATAGAATCATAGAATATCAGGGTTGGAAGGGACCTCAGGAGGTCATCTAGTCCACCCCCCTGCTCAAAGCAGGACCAATTCCCAACTAAATCATCCCAGCCAGGGCTTTGTCAAGCCGGGCCTTAAAAACCTCCAAAGAAGGAGACTCCACCACCTCCCTAGGTAACGCATTCCAGTGCTTCACCACCCTCCTAGTGAAAAAGTTTTTCCTAATATCCAACCTAGACCTCCCCCACTGCAACTTGTTCCCCAAAGACAATGAAAATAGAAGTTTCCATCCAACACATTACTGGTGTGAAATCCTCAATAGTGACAAAGTGGAGAGGCCATGGCTTATGTACTCAAAAACCCAGAATGCTGCATACTGTTTTTGTTGCAAACTCTTCCAGTCTAATGTTCCAGCCACATTGGGTTCTACCAGAACAACGGACTGGAAAAATCTGACTAGAAATCTGGCATGCCATGAGAAGGCAGCAAATCACCAGAGAGCATTCCATAGGTGGAAAGAGCTTGAGATGAGACTAAGGTTAAAGGTCACCATAGATGATCAGCATCAAGAGAAGATTGCATCAGAGTCTCTTTACTGGCAAAATGTTCTGAAAAGGCTCATTGCCATTGTGAGACTGCTTGCTACCCAAAACCTAGCACTGCGTGGCACTTCAGATCAGCTGTATGTGCCAAACAATGGAAACTTCCTTAAAATTGTGGAGCTGATAGCTGAGTTTGATGCTGTACTCCAGGAGCATCTAAGAAGAGTCACCACCCAAGAAATGTACACACACCACTACCTTGGAAAAACCATTCAAAATGAGATCATACCATTACTGGCAACAAAAGTCAAACAGAAGATTGTGGCAGATCTGAAGTCAGAAGATTTTACTCTGTTATTCTGGACTGCACACCTGACATCAGCCTTATGGAACAAATGACTTTAATGGTGCGTTTTGTAACAACAGAACCTAGTGAAAATGTCCCTGCAATGGTGACTGTCAGAGCATTTTATAGAATGTATTGACATTGATACTACAGGAGCTGGTATGACAAATGTGCTTCTTAAAAAGCTGGAAGATACGGGAATTGCGATAGCTGACATGAGAGGTCAGGGCTACGATAATGGTGCCACCTTGAGAGGAAAGAACAGAGGAGTGCAGACACGGATCCGAGAGTTAAACCCTCGAGCTTATTTTGCCCCATGCGGTTCTCATTCATTGAACTTGGTGGTCAGTGATGCAGCGTCAGCTTCTAGTGAGGCTGCTGAATTTTTTAATGTAATTCAAAGCATCTCTGTATTTTTCTCTGCATCAACTCATCGATGGCAAATTTTGAAGCAACATCTGGGAACATCCTCTCTGACACTGAAACCACTGAGTGCCACACGATGGGAAAGTCGAGTGGAGGCGATAAAGCCTATCAAACACCAAATTGGGAAGATAGATGATGCCATAGTTGCCATTATGGAGGATAATGCTATGACAGGAACTGTTCATGGGAGAACAGTGGCAGAGGGAAATGGAATCACCAGAAACATACATAACTTCAAATTTCTGTGTGGCTTAGTGTTGTGGCATGACATACTGTGTGAAATAAATGTTGTAAGCAAGAGACTCCAAGGTGTTGACCTTGATATATCTGGAGCAATGGAACAACTGGACAAAGCAAAGTCATACCTACAATCTTTCCGGTCAGATGAGGGATTTCAAAACGTTCTGAAGAGTGCACAAGTTGGCAGAGGAACTTCACACTGAAGCTATTTTCCCACCCATTCAAGAATAGAAGAGTCACCGAAGAAGACATTTTGATTACGAGGCACGGGATAATCCCATAAGAGACCCCAAACAACAATTCAAAGTTTAATTCTTTAACCAAGTGCTAGATTGTGCAATACAGTCAGTTGAACGTTTCATGCAGCTCAAGGAACACAGCAGTATATTTGGGATGTTGTATGATATTCCAAAACTCCTCACTATACCTGAAGAAGACCTATACCAGCAATGCAGGCACTAGAGACTGTGTTGACACATGATGGCGTGCGATATTGATGCACGTGATTTTAGGTGATGAATTAAAAGCCCTTTCAAGATACATTTCAGCAGGATCAACTCCAAAAGCTGTTCTTGTGTGTGCGTGTGTGTGTGTGTGTGTGTGTGTGTGTGTGTGCGCGCACACACAAATAAGATGACCACCTTCTTTCCAAATGCTTTTGTTGCTCTGTGCATACTTCTAACACTTCCTGTAACAGTTGCCAGTGGAGAACACAGCTTCTCCAAGCTGAAGTTAATAAAAACACATCTACACTCCACAGTGACACAGGAGAGGCTGGTTGGCCTTGCAACCATCTCAATAGAGCATGAGCTGACCCAGACTGTGGACCTTCAGGAAGCAGTTCAAATCTTTGCAATCAAGAAGGCATGGAAAGCACCACTTTGATGATTCAAACAGATAAAAATGCCAGTGTTTACTATGCAAACAAGAAAAGTTACATTTGCTGTTCAGGCATTTGAAAGTTAAGTGTTACTTAAAAATTTTGAACAAGGCATTTTAAGTTGTTAGTTCTCCTTTATTGGGATAGGTAGCAGAGCAGTACCATGAGAGGAGTAGAACAGGAAGAAGGCAGAATTGAGATTTTTCAAAGTTTTGGCCCAAGCAAGGGGGTATGAGGGTGTCATTTGAGCTCCCCACCTCAGGTGCCAAAATGTTGTGGGCCGGCCCTGATTCTGCCAGTATCAATTAAGTTTGCTTAAGTAAGGAAAGAGTGAACCTCATCATGTAGATGTACTTACATCTGTGTCATTAGTATAAACAAACAACATACCTCTAGGTCAAAGGTATAAGAAAAGGAGCATTCAGAGTAAGGTCTTTAACTTTTCAATGATGGGGAAAAATCCTTTTGTGAAAGAAAAGGTTATTTTTCAAAAGACATTTAGCCACCATGACAGTGAAAATAACCTTTAATTTATGATTGTGGGTTCAGTACTTATACCTGTCTATACAGAAGCAGGTGTTCTAATTGCAATGATTTCTTCATAATGTTTTATAACAGTCTATTAATAAAATGTAATGGGGAAAGTAATATCTAACTCATATATTCTGTTATGATGGTCATTGGATTTGATTATTAACATGCTGCTGCAGTAAAGGATAAAATAATAGATACAATTTTATTACTTATTGCTTTTTCCACTGTTCAGTTTTTAACTCCTCTTCAGCTGAGCACTGTTGTTTGATATTCACCTGAATACTACAATTTTTAATACTTAATTAAAATTTAGCTGATAAACATGAACAGGGATGAAGAGCATTGTCAGTCTTCTGGCGTGACTAGCAGTCCGCTAGCATCTGACATGGTTTTCTGGAGGCCTACCCCCTAAGCTATTGTGATACAGGAAGTGATCCATCTGGAAACTGTCTGTGCTGAAAGTGCTTGCCCTCTTATTCTGTCTTGCATACAAAATGAAGAGCTGAGGGGACACCCTGAAAAGCTTAGTTCTGTCAAGATGGAAGGCTAAAGCTCACCTCACATCCAAAGTATGTAGACACTCCTCATCCCTATTTGAGTGTGGCTTTGGGGGAGAAAACAGGTAAGTATATTGTCTGGTTTAAATGAAAAGCCAATACCACTTTAGTTAAAAATGTTGGATGTAGCCTGAAAGTTACTTTATCTTTGAAAAATAGCATATGTGGAGGTCCTGCCATGAGAACCAGCAACTTACTCATCCTTCTGGCTGATATGATGGCAATGAGAAAAGATACCTTCTGATACAGGTGAGGCCAAGAACAGGTGGCAATAGGCTTGCATGGAGGGTCCATCAAGGCAGATAATACAATGTTAAGATTCTAAAGTGGTACTGTATCTATAACAGGAGGAAAAAGCTGAATAATCTTTTAACAATCTAGAGAACATGGGTTTGGAAAAGACCAGTCTCCCTTGAATGGGAGGATGGATAGCTGAGATCATTGCTAAGTGAACCCTTAGGGAGCTTAGAGAAAGGCCCGAGGATTTGAGATGTAACAAGTACTCAAATGTCTTGAATCTTAGCTTCTGTTGCCTATATTCCCTGGAGAATGGACCAATTGGTGAAACACTTCCACTTAGCTCAATAAGTGGCTTTAGTGGACTGTTTTCTACTATTAAGTAATATTTCCTGAACTGCTACTGAGCAGTCTTTCTCAGCTTTATCTAACCACTCAACCACCATGTCATGAGGTGCAGACTGTTTGGATCCAGGTGCAATATTCACCCATGCTGCTGAGATAGCAGGTCTGGGAGAGGAGGCAGAGGCCATAGAGGTGGAATCAAGAGACAGTGAAAATCCAAGAACTAGCATTGTCTCAACTATGCTATAATAATTATCTTGGCATTGTCATTTCAATCTGACAACCTTCAGGATGAGAGGAATGGAGGGGAGATGCATACATGAGACTTGGTCCCCACCATAGGAAAAGGCTGTGGTTAGTGAGGCTGGACTATGACACACTTGGTTACAGACTTGACATTTTCTGTTATCCTTTGTCACAAATGTATTGACTGATGGAATGCACCAGACCTGAAAAATGTTTCTGAGCACACACTTCTTCAGGGACTGCTCATGATTTTGGGAAAATCTCCTTCTGAGGTGATTGGCCAACTGATTCTGGGAACTTGGTAAATACATGGCAATGGGAGTAATGTCTTCTTTGATACAAAAGTTCCACCACTTCATTTCTTCTTGACAAAGCTGATTGGACTTTGCCCCTCCCTGTCTGTTTAGGTAGTACATCGCAGTTGTAGTGTCTGTCAGTGTTTGGACCGACAAGCCTCTGATGCAAGGGATCAAAGCATAGCATGCCCCATGAAGTACCTGGAGTTAAAGGACGTTGATATGAAGAGTTGCTTTGTGCTCCATTCATAATGCTTGTGTTTTCAGGTTCTCTAGCACCCTACCCTTTCACAGAGGCATCAGTAATGATTCTCCTGGATGGAAGTGGGCGAGAAAAGGGTACCCCCTTGCAAATGTTGTTCTGATCAGTCCACCACTGTTGAGATTGTAGGACTGCAGGATGAACCCAGACCAACTTGTCTATAGGATGACTGTTTGGTCAACAGACTGACTTCAGTGACCCTTGAAGGATACGCAGGCAAAGCCTGACATTGTGGGTTATGTAAGTACATAAGGCTGTTGTCATAACTATACAGGGAAGTGTAACAGCTCTCCTGTGTACAGTACTATAAAATCCTTTTACCTGTAAAGGGTTAAGAAGCTCGGGTAACCTGGCTGACACCTGACCCAAAAGACCAATAAGGAGACAAGATACTTTCAAATCTTGGGGGGGGGAAAGGCTTTTGTTTGTGCTCTTTGTTTTGGGTGGTGTTCGCTCTTGGGACTGAGAGGGACCAGACATCAATTCAGGTTCTCCCCATCTTTCTAAACAAGTCTCTCATATTTCAAACTTGTAAGTAAACAGCCAGGCAAGGCGTCTTAGTTTTACTTTGTTTTCTCAACTTGTAAATGTACCTTTTACTAGAGTGTTTATCTTTGTTTGCTGTACTTTCAACCTGAGACTAGAGGGGGGTCCTCTGAGCTCTTTACGTTTGATTACCCTGTAAAGTTATTTTCCATCCTGATTTTACAGAGATGATTTTTACCTTTTTCTTTAATTAAAAGCCTTCTTTTTAAGAACCTGATTGATTTCTCCTTGTTTTAAGATCCAAGGGGTTTGGATCTGTATTCACCAGGGAATTGGTGAATGTCTCTCAAGGCTACCCAGGGAAGGGAATTAGCTTTGGGATGGTGGCAGCGGACCAGATCTAAGCTGGTAGTTAAGCTTAGAAGTTTTCATGCAGGCCCCCACATTTGTACCCTAAAGTTCAAAGTGGGGAAGCAGCCTTGACAGCTGTGTTGCCAAATAGCTTTAGACACATCAAGACTGTGATGGTGGTGTGTGACTTGAGAGAGAGGCATAGTTGATGAATGGTCTGAAATCTCTCCAGAGGGAGAAAAGCCTTGAATTCGTAGAGTTGAGTAGGGCTCCACTGATCTTGGTTTTCCATGGCAGGACTCATGTGGATTTTCCCCTGTTCAGCATGAGTCTCAGATGGTTGAAGAGATGAACGATGAACTGGATATGATGGAGAATCTGATGTTTGGATCTGCCCTGCATTAACCATATATCCAGGTCAGGGGAGACGAATATTCCCTTTCTCCTCAAGTAGACCACCACATACTTGGTGAAAAGACATGGGGTTGACAACAGGCCGAAGGGAAGTATTGAGTATTGATAGTGTTGGGCTGCTATTAGAAATCTTAGAAACTTCCTGTGAGTTGGCAGTATTGTCACATGGAGGTAGGCATCCTGCAGATGGAGGGCATCAAACCAGTCATTGCAGTCTAGGGAAAGAATGATTGATGCTAGGGAAACCACACAAAGTCTTACGTACTTGATGAACTTGCTGTGATTTCAAAGGTCCACCCTGGGTCTCAGATCTCCCCCACACTCCTTGTACTTGATGGATCAGAAAGTATTGTCCGTGAAACTCCTTTCCCTGATGTTGAAGGGGAACTTCCTCTAGGGACCCTAGAGTGAACAGTGTCTGAACTTCTTGAAGGAGCATTGACCTGTGAGATTGGTCCCTGAATAGCGACGGGGCAGGTGGGTGGGAATGGGAGATGGGGAGAGAAATAGGATAGAATATCCCAGTCTCAGTGCTTAGGATCCATTTGTCTGTAGGTATAGAGTCCCAAGCAGTGAGGAAACAGGACAATCTGTCCCTAGAGGAGAGATGGCTGGAAGATCACTGATGACTGACTATATTGCTGTCTTCGAAGAAATCAAATGGACTGCTTCTTAACAACTGAGGATGCTGTCAAGCTGAAGTTAGAGGGCCTCTTTCTCTGTGATTTGTGCTTTCTCTTCAAAAAATTTTTACTATCTTGGTGGGTATACAGGCTGTCTATTATACTGATGTTGATATTGTTGTTATTGGATCTGTAATGATGGCAGATGGCTAGGGTATCGATTTCTAACGAACAAAGGAAAGTTTCACTGGTTTTATCTGAAAATAAAAGTTAATCGTCAAACAGGATGACCTTTGTAGTTTGCTGGATATCAGAAGCTATGCCCAAGTTCTGTAATCATGAGGGTCTCCTCACTGTTAGTGCAGAGGCTATCACCATAGAAGTAACATCAGCCACATCAAGCATGGAGTGAAACAACACCTTGGCCACCATGGAGCCTTCTGCCAGAAAAGCTTTAATTTCCTCCCTTGCATTTTTTGGTAGTTTGTGAAAAACTTGGACATTGCATTGCAGTTTACAAAGTCACATTTAGCGAACACTGTCTTCTGTTTCACTATATGCACCTGGAGAGAGGAAATGGATTTTTTTTCCTCCCAAATAGATCAAGTATTTTGGGCTCATTTTTCTGTGGGAGTTGATTTAAATCTCCTCTGATGTGATCTCTCATTGGTGGATGTAACTACTAGTGAGGCAGGATGGGAATAAAAGCACTCAAAGCCTTGCACTGGGATATGATATTTATCTGTGTGCTTAGTTGTAGGAGCTAAGGAGACTCGTGTATTCCACAAGGTCTTTGTCAGTTCTAGAAAAACCTCATTATTTTGGAGGGCAGCTGGCATGTAAGTATCCTCTTGCACAAGCTCAGCTTCTATGCTCAAAGCCCCAGCCATTCTTGTCAGCAGTGCCTGATGAGACTTAAAATCCTCTGCAACCAGAGAAGAAGAGTCCAGAATCATGGAGTCATCAGGTGAGAAGGAGGAAGGGATAACAGGAGCCAATGGATGCTTATGTGATAGAACTGGTTAATCAGCAGTGGCTCTTCCTGCAGCACATAGAATCATAGAATATCAGGGTTGGAAGGGACCTCAGGAGGTCATCTAGTCCAACCCCCTGCTCAAAGCAGGGCCAATCCCCAACTAAATCATCCCAGCCAGGGCTTTGTCAAGCCTGGAGCTCAAGGGTGAATAGAATCTCTGTGTGCTTCCAATTTAGGTGGCTCTGGAAGCTGTTTTGCCAAAGGCAGTGGCAACCTTCCTCTAGATTGGGCCAGTGATTGAGACATGGGGGACCAGGAAACACCAAAGGGTTCCAATAAGGCCATGGAGGGAGACCATAAGGCATGGGCATCCAAAAAGTATTAGGCCCTGATGACTTGTTCTTGCTGAATGATTGGCCCTGCCCCCGGTACTGATGTTCTCCTGGGGGCAGCCTAGATAATTAGCTAGAGTGACTGCATCTAGGAGAGGATGGTGAGATACTATAAGATTCTGAGCTCGACTGAGAAGAACCATCTGAGTAGTCCATGGGCATCAGGGGTGCAAAGCCTGATGGGGACACTAGGTGATCTGTTGTATCTATAGCCCTCTGTGAAGATACTAACATTGGTACCTAGGTAGATATGGTAGTTGGTATTACAGTGTTGCACAGAGACACTGAAGGCATGTCTTTCTTAGTTGGTGCTACAGTGCAAAATGTAGTCAGGACCCACTCTGACGACTGTTCTGGTACTGAGGTTGTTGGTACTGAGACAGGGAAAAAGGGAGACTTTAACTTCCCGGATATAGATTGGGGAACAAATGCTAGTAACAATAATAGGGCTCAGATTTTCCTAGACGTGATAGCTGATGAATTCCTTCATCAAGTAGTTACTGAACGGACGAGGGGGAATGCCATTTTAGATTTGGTTTTGGTGAGTAGTGAGGACCTCGTTGAGGAAATGGTTGTAGGAGACAACCTTGGCTCGAGTGATCATGAGCTAATTCTGTTTAAACTAAATGGAAGGATTAACAGAATTAAATCTGAGACTAGGGTTTACGATTTCAAAAGGGCTAACTTTAATAAATTAAGGCGACTAATTAGGGAAGTGGATTGGACTAACATATTTATGGATCTAAAGGCGGAAGGCGCCTGGGATTATTTCAAGTTGAAGTTGCAGGAGCTGTCAGAGGCCTGTATCCCGAGAAAGGGAAAACGGATCGTAGGCAGGAGATTTAGACCGAGCTGGATGAACGAGCGTCTCAGAGGGGTGATTAAGAAAAAACAGAAAGCGTACAAAGAGTGGAAGAGGGGAGGGATCAGCAAAGAAACCTACCTTATTGAGGTCAGAGCATGTAGAGCTGGAGTGAGAGAGGCCAAAAGCCGTGTAGAGTTGGACCTTGCGAGGGGAATTAAAACCAATAGTAAGAGGTTTTATAGCCATATAAATAGGAAGAAAACAAAGAAAGAAGAAGTGGGACCGCTGAAGACTGTAGATGGAGTGGAGATTAAGGATAATCTAGGCATGGCACAATGTCTAAACGAATATTTTGCATCGGTCTTTAATGAGGCTAATGAAGGGTTTAGGAATAGAGGCAGCGTAACGGAGGGGAATAATGGAGGGGGGGTTGACATTACAGTATCCGAGGTAGAAGCCAAACTCGAACAGCTTAACGGGACTAAATCGGGCGGACCGGATGATCTTCATCCGAGAATACTAAAGGAACTGGCGCGAGAAATTGCAAGCCCGTTAGCGATAATTTTTAATGAATCTGTAAACTCGGGGGTGGTACCGTTGGACTGGAGAATAGCTAATGTGGTTCCTATTTTCAAGAAGGGGGGGAAAAAGTGACCCGGGTAACTACAGGCCTGTTAGTTTAACATCTGTAATATGCAAGGTCTTGGAAAAAATTTTGAAGGAGAAAGTGGTTAAGGACCTTGAGGTCAATGGCAATTGGGACAAATTACAACGTGGTTTTACGAAAGGCAGATCGTGCCAAACCAACCTGATCTCCTTCTTTGAGAAAGTAACACATTTTTTAGATAAAGGAAATGCGGTGGATCTAATATACCTCAATTTCAGTAAAGCGTTTGATACGGTACCGCATGAGGAATTATTGGTTAAATTGGAAAAGATGGGGATCAATATGAAAATCCAGAGGTGGATAAGGAACTGGTTAAAGGGGAGACTGCAGCGGGTCGTACTGAAAGGTGAACTGTCAGGTTGGAGGGAGGTTACCAGTGGAGTTCCTCAAGGTTCGGTTTTGGGTCCAATTTTATTTAATCTATTTATTACTGACCTCTGAACCGAATGTAGAAGTGGGCTGATAAAGTTTGCGGATGACACAAAGTTGGGAGGTATTGCCAATTCGGAGAAGGATCGGGATATCCTGCAGGGAGACTTGGATGACCTGGTAAACTGGAGTAATAGTAATAGGATGAAATTTAATAGTGAGAAGTGTAAGGTGATGCATTTAGGGATGACTAACAAGAATTTTAGTTATAAGCTGGGGACGCATCGGTTGGAAGTGACGGAGGAGGAGAAGGACCTTGGAGTCCTGGTTGATCGCAGGATGACTATGAGTCGGCAATGTGACGTGGCCGTGAAAAAAGCTAATGCGGTCTTGGGATGCATTAGGCGAGGTATTTCTAGTAGGGATAAGGAGGTGCTGCTTCCGTTATACAAGGCACTGGTGAGACCTCATTTGGAGTACTGTGTGCAGTTCTGGTCTTCCATGTTTAAAAAGGATGAACTCAAACTGGAACGGGTACAGAGAAGGGCCACTAGGATGATCAGAGGAATGGAAAACCTGTCGTATGAAAGGAGACTCGAGGAGCTCGGTTTGTTTACCCTAACCAAAAGGAGGCTGAGGGGGGATATGATTGCTCTCTTTAAATATATCAGAGGGATAAATACCAGGGAGGGAGAGGAATTATTTCAGCTTAGTAGTAATGTGGACACGAGAACAAATGGATATAAACTGGCCGTCGGGAAGTTTAGGCTTGAAATTAGACGACGGTTTCTAACCGTCAGAGGGGTGAAGTTCTGGAATAGCCTTCCGAGGGAAACGGTGGGGGCGAAAGACCTCTCTGGCTTTAAGATTAAGCTTGATAAGTTTATGGAGGGGATGGTTTGATGGGATAACGTGATTTTAGTCAATAAGTCAATAACGTGACATCGCTGGTAATTAGTATCAATGGTCAATGTGGGTCTGGCTGGAGAATCTTGCCCCCATGCTCGGGGTTCTGCTGATCGCCATATTTGGGGTCGGGAAGGAATTTTCCTCCAGGGTAGATTGGCAGAGGCCCTGGAGGTTTTTCGCCTTCCTCCGCAGCATGGGGCAGGGGTCGCTTGCTGGAGGATTCTCTGCGACTTGAAGTCTTTAAATCATGATTTGGGGACTTCAACAGGTGAGTCAAGGGAGAGAATTATTCCAGGAGTGGGTGGGTCAGATTTTGTGGCCTGCATCATGCGGGAGGTCAGACTAGATGATCATAATGGTCCCTTCTGACCTTAAAGTCTATGAGTCTGAGTCTAGGCTAGTACGAACACCGATGGTCCAATCTATGATGACACTGTGTGTGCTGGTGCCAAAGAGGGCACTGTGGAAGGCACTGAGTCCTTGCCATATTTTGTAGCTGGTGCCGACACTAATACAGCTAACAGTCTCTGCAGCTGAGCTGAGACCGACAGGCCCCTAAAGGAGGATGCACCACCAATGCAGTGGACTCATGCACCACAATAAAGTCTGGAACAGAGAGGCAAAATGAGTCGTTTGCTGCTTTATAAGCTTGTGGAGTTGTTAGTACCATAACATTAGTGCTGAAACAGTGTCCATTGTTACCAGACTCAACAGCTGTTCTGCTGACGGTACCAGAGTCAATGGCATGGAACTAATATCCTCCTGCCATGATATCTGGGAGACATGGGTAGATGTCCCAGCTCTACTAAGTACCTGAAGAATCCCAATGATGTTTCAAGTCTTTTTTCAAGGAAGAAGAGGAGCTCTTCTTTTGACTTCAAGAGTCTCCAGTCTGTCTTCTGAGTCCTCTTTCAGCGGGGCCCTGAAGGGGAAGAATGTCCCCTCTTTCTTCATGGAGAAGAATCCAAGTCCAGGGGTCTGTCAAAGACAATCACAGGTATACTCCGTCTGTGGTGGCAGGGTGCTCAGTTGAGGCCTTTTTGCCTGCTCCCTGTGATGGTGTTTGAGGCCACAAGTCTCTGGAAATCTGCATCCTTTTCTTGAAAGAATCAGCTACTACACCTCTCCTGCATGTGTCCCTTGCTGAGGCACAAAGGCAGTGCACATGGGGGTCACTACTCAGGATAGAACCCCACATGACAAGCAGTGCTTAAAGCCCAATGAATGCTGCATGCCACTGGTGACTACACCAAAAACTAACTATTAAAATAACTTAAAATACAATAAAAACCCTCGCTAACGGGTGCTAGCTGTTAACTATCTACAGGTAAGTAGAAAGCTAAACTCAGATTGCACAGAGGAAAATGTATGTGAGGTAAACTGAACAGGGAACTCAAACTTGGGCCACAGGTGATGAGAAGGAAATGATCGGAGACCGGGCTGCCCCACCCTTATATTGCCTCAGCAGGGGCCACAATGAGGGGCCACCCCAACAAGTATTGCTACAGAAAACTCTCCAGCTTTAACATTCTGGGCACATGCACACACACCTGAGTGGGATACATGTATGCAACCAGTCAAAGAAGGAAGTAAAGTCCTGGGTATCATAAAAAAACAAGGGTAAGATGAACAAATTGTAGTTATTTTCCATTTTTGTTTTGTTTTGTTTTTTGATATAATATTTAGGTACGTTTTCCAAGAGGCAGTTGGAGATGTTTCTTTTAGCAGAGACCAATTATGCATTGGCTTTAGCCTAACAGTATCTATCAAAGTGTCACAGATGCTTTCATGTATGCAATATATTGCTTCGTCAGACCCCAGAGAAGGGAAGATTCAGGCATCACAGTTTTCCGCTTAAGTAGGTGTTGAGCAAATTATCCCATTACATTTCAGCATGCATTAGTCCATTAAAGAGATGAAAATTCCTTTGTGTAATCAAATGGTTTCAATGTGTACTTTATACTAGTCATTTCCTGTTATTCCATAAAGTTCTTATTACCTTTTATTAAAAAGATCTGAGTTTTTACAGGACCGTAACTGTAAAAAATCACTTGATAAAGGAAACATTCTCTTATATTTGGCAAGGTAAACAACTGTCATTAATAACATTAAATACAGTTACACAGTGATTTGAAGGACTTTGTTTTTCTCTTAATTTATTAACATTCTGGGTAGCTTTCTCATAATGGATTTAGTTCCTTATTTACCAGAAAAAAATCTTTCTTTATTTTAATGTTAGAACAATCCTGCTTTGAGAAAAGGACAGGATGAATAGGACTTCTAAGGCAGTGATACGCAGACCTCAGTGGTTCAGGAGCCAAATAAGCAATCAACATTACCGAAAAAAGCCACAGTAGTGTGAATTCATAGTTTCATTTACTACAGTACTATTCATATTTAAACAGTATGACAGGGAAAATATTTAGTTTAGATAAAATTTTCTCATAGCAACTGAGTTAATAACTGAGTGAAAGTTGATAACTTACTTGGTTAATAACATAGTAAAAGTATCCTGGTTGCTTAATAATGTTAATATCATGTGCTGCGAAGAGCTGCAGGAGACACATTAAAGAGCTACTCCTGAAGGAATTCTGCGCCAAAAAATAAAAAGTTCTGCATATTTTATTTGTCAAAATAATGCAATATAATCACACCAGTTTCACTTATTTTGGTAATTTATTTAAACTTCCATACAGGAAAAAAAATCACAATAACTGTTCAGCATTTCCTAAACACATGAAAATTAAGGTTTCAAAGTAGCAGCCGTGTTAGCCTGTATCCGCAAAAAGAACAGGAGTATTTGTGGCAACTTAGGGACTAACAAAATTATTTGAGCATAAGCGAAGTGGGCTGTAGCCCACAAAAGCTTATGCTCAAAAAAATTCTTAGTCTCTAAGGTGCCACAAGTACTCCTGTTCTTTTTACATGAAAATTGTTACAAATACTGTACTGGTAACTAAGACCCGGTATTCCAGTTATAATTCTGGATTTTCATTTAAATTACATTACTTTTATTTTGGTGTTTGGTGTTCCGTAAAGTAGAATGTCGCTTTAAATTGCTCAGAGTTTCACACAAGAAAGTCATCCGGGTTTGCTAATCATTGTCCTGCATTTTTTTTTAAATGGATAAGTAAAATAGATCCTGAGCTGTAATCTAACCCCAGTGTGCCTCTCTGGCACAGGAAAAAAAGCGAGAGAGCACGTAGACCTTCCTAGCTGATGATTCCTTTACTGTCATTTACACCACTCTGGCAAGGTAAAGGAGCCTTAATTGACTAAGAATGGCATCAATTAACTAACAGTGGGAACATGAGCAGCCTGTCTGTTCAGTTGTTACATTTCTGCTCTGCCGCAGGGACAGAGCCTGTTTCACACAGCCCTACACGTCCAAGCCCAGGATGCAACAGCAGTGACGAGAGGATCAGAATGAATCTGTCTCATTCATTCTCATGTGGGCAAGCACCCAGCCCCACCATCTTAACGTCTCTCCATGGATGCAAGCATGCACGCTCAGCCTCCCTCTACTCTGCTGTCTGCTGCCGGTTGCTCCCAGCAGACGCCTCCAGGCTGCCGTGGAAGGAGTGTGTGTTCCCCACAGATTTCTTGGCTCCCCCATTTTTCTGCAGGGGAGCCAAGAAATCTGCAGAAGGTATGAATTCTGCACTCCCCTCAGGGCACAGAATCCCCCAGGAGTAAAGAGCCATCTGTGGGTTACAAGCCTCAATCTGAGTATCACTGATCTAAGTAGTCTTGTTCATCTCTTTCTTCTATGATTCTGTCATTTAGGTATGTGTGTGCCCAATTCACTTAAGTCAGAGACATTTTGCCAGCAGTACCACTAGGCAGCACACATGCCCCTACTCCCATTGTGTGCTCAGCCAAGGGCATAAAACTAAAAGGAGCATATTTGCTGCCCTTTCTACTCCTTCTCATCACTCATGGTGAGAGTTGGAGCTCCCCATAGCTTTGCTAACAGTTCAGACAACTTTCTAAGAATTTCTTTTTATATGCAGTTCTTTAGACTATTGTTAGTTGAGTTAGATCTTCGTGTTAGTCTACTCTAAAACTAAACTAGGTAAACTAAATTTTGGGGGTTTATTATGAAGAAATCCCCACGTTTCCAAAAATGTGGCACCTGCAGGGTTGTATTTCCTGTCACAGATATACAGGAAAGACAATCTGTACAGGGCAGCTGAGAGACAAATGCACAATTTGTAGCTCCATAAAAGCAGAGAGACTGTAATTTAAAAGTTCATCTGATGAAGGAGGCTATGAGACCTGTGCATCTGTTGTAAGCACTGGACCCTGATGTGAACTGACAGAATCTATCGGGAGTGCCATTTCTTTTACACAGGACTCTAAGCATCAGTTGGGCGAGAAACAGCATTTTTCATCTTCTCCCTCATCGCATTCAAGCACTTTAAGCCCTTTCATCCCAAGAAGCTCTTGAACCAGTTCCTCAACCAGTCTTTCCTCCAACAGGTTTGGACCCTGTTGAAGAAGGAGAAATAGTGGCGGAACCCAGAGATGTCCCTCTACATATATCATTGTCTCCAGATGAGGCAGTCTGCCTTAGTCTGCCTCTCCTCCCCCAGAGGGTTACAAGATCTTTGGTTTGCTGCCCTCAACTGGCAGGACACATACTATCAAGTAGCAATACATCCCTCCCACAGGAAATTCCTTCACTTCATAGCACCCATTACCAATATACAGTGCTTCTCTTTGGCCTGTCATTGGCCCCAGTGGTCTTCACAAAGTGCATGGTGCTAGCAATGGCTCATTTGTGCCACCTCAACATCCAATTTTTCCCTTACCTGGATGATTGGCTGGCATGCAGGGCTTCAAGTGTCCAAGGCCTGGTCTATACTGGGGGGGAGGCAGGGGATCAATCTAAGTTACGCAACGTGAATAATGTAGCTGAAGTCGACATACTTAGATCTATTCACTGCGGTGAGTCGACAGCCGACGCTCCCCCATCAACTCCGCCTGCACCTCTCGTGCCGGTGGAGTACCAGAGTCGACGGGAGAGTGCTTGGCGGTCAATTTATCGCATCTAGACGAGAAACGATGAAGCAACCCCCGCTGGATCGATCGCTGCCCGTCGATCCTGCGGGTAATGTAGACAAACCCCAAGTACAGCACAACATCCTCATTATCAGACAGCTGTTCACTTGTCTTAGCCTGAAACTGAATTTGGGCAAGTCAAAGTTACAGCTGACGCCGCACATAACATTAATAGGAGCAGTCCTTGTTGCCATAGCCTATCTACCAATGGACAGGTTTCAAGCTGTACTATCTCTGGCTGAAACTATAAAGTCCAGTCCAATCAAAACAGTATATTCCTGCCTTCAGCTACTCAGGCACATGGCCTCATGCATGTACATGATTCTCATGCCAAATTTCACCTAAGTTATTTTCAGCTCTGGCTCCATTTTGTATATCATCCATCAAGACACTCTCTGGACTTGTGCCTTTGCATACCTGCATAAGTGCTTCAATGCTTGGGCAGGTGGTTACAACCACACAATGTTTGCAAAGGGGTTCCCTTTCTACCCCCAGAATCAACCATGCTACCAGTAACAGATGTATCCATGACAGGTTGGGATGCCCACCTTGGCACACTGTGGGTACAAGTTCTTTAGTCACCCCGAGAAGTCTCTCTGCACATTAATGTGCTGGAGCTGCAGGTGATTCACTAAGTATGTGAAATGTTTATGCCCACTGTCACGCTGTCTAGTATGTCTTACAATTGAGAGTGCTAATCTCAGGTCAGACTGTCAGAAAATGGGCAGACACCCCAAACTGCTGATATATTCTATAATTAGATTTCACTAAGCCAGTAACAAATGGTGCTCCTGGATCACTATACCAGTATTACCATGGACTCACAGACAGTCCCCTTAGACTCTCCAGCCTAACTTACCATCCAGACAAACTAGATTTTATGATATTGATCACCACGCCAAATTCCACATCATATTAGATTACTCCTAACCCCAAAGGGCCAGTCACTTACCCCAGGTCAAATTGGTACTCTGGACAACACTGACAGCCAATTTCTCTAGTAAACTAACTAAGGGTTTATTAGCAAAGAAAGAGAAATGAGAGTTATTGAGAGGTTAAAGCAGGTAAAATATATTAACAGGTGAGTCAAAGTTTGTAAGTCCAATATGATAGGAGAGATGTAGTGATCTGCTAGTTTTCCATAGGTCTTTCAAAATAATTTTGGCGATCTCTGTCCAATTGCTCAGTATTTCACCCTGTCAGAATTCATCAGGTTAGAGATGCAGGATCATTCCCATAAGCCAGTATTTATACCTCCTGCTCACAGAACACAATCTGAATAGTGTGTTCACCCATGTGGGTTTTGATGAGTAGCAATTGCAGATTGAGTCTGTGAATTTCCATTGTTTAACACAACAACCCTTGGTTTGAAGTTAGCATTCTATTTCCTGGCATTCACAATTTATTTACAGTGATATACATAATGCAATTGCCTGACATTACATTACATTACATTATAATAAGGATAGATAAGTGAAATAATACAAGTATCATTCATTAGTATTCATGAAGTTCTAACATCTGAATATACGCACTGTGATCTAGGGTTAATTAAGTACAGGGATATACATAATGTAATGCAATAGCATTCAACAGGCTACAGATAAGTGAAAACAGTAACTTTAGCATTTCACTAGTTTTCATAATTTAGAGCAAATGTAATTGCTGGGGCATATACCATGTAAATGTAATGTGATAGCATCCTCCTTTGTTCTATTCTAACAAGTGAAGTGGCTTGAACCACTATGACCTTTTAGCATTTCTTTGGTATTCACACACAACTGAATTGCCCCATTGCTCTAGCCTAGTCTGGCAATCTGTTAGACAGCATCACTTTTGCCAGAAGCTGAGAATGGGCGACAGGGGATGGGTCACTTGATGATTACCTGTTCTGTTCATTCCCTCTGGGGCACCTGGCACTAGCCACTGCCGGAAGACAGCATACTGGGCTAGATGGACCTTTGGTCTGACCCAGTATGGCTGTTCTTATGTTCTTATCACACCCACCCTCAGGAATCGCAAATGCTTACATGCAACAACACTGATCATGTTTTACCACAACAGACAAGGGGTGCAAGAGCCAATCAGTTATGTCAGGAAGCTCTTCACCTTTGGATCCCGTGCATCAGGAACAGTGTTTCCTTAAAAGTCGTTCATCTCTGGGAGTGAAAAACACCATTGCAGACTCCCTCAGCAGGTTTTTGTGGACTATCATGAGTGGGAAAGGGCATCTTCCTTCAATCTTTTAACAGTGGGGGGATGCCCAATCATAGATTTGTTTGTGACCAACCTCAACAACAAATAGAAGAAGTTCTGCTCCTGGGCAGGCCACAGTCCAGGTTCAATGATGGACACCTTTTTCCTCTTGTGGTTTGGTTGGCTTCTATATGCATTCTCTCCAGTTCCTCTTAGCCCAGGGTAATCAGGAAGCTGATAAGAGACAAAGCAACATTCATTTTAGTAGGTCCAACGTGGGTGGGGGACTGCTGGTTCACAGACCTGCATCAACCCTCCATCAGCCCTCTGATACCATTACCTCTGATCAAGGATCTCCTATATCAGAACTAGGGACAGTTGCTGCATCCTAATCTTCAATCTCACCACTTTACTGCATGGGTGATCTCTGGCTAAATGATCATGAGAAACTGTGCTCTAGAGATGCCCAGGTTATCCTGCTAAGCATCAGGAAAGGTTCTTCTAGGACCATTTATGCCATAAAGTGGAAGAGATTTTCTGTTGAGCATGATCTCAACATTTGTCACCTCATTGCGTGGAGAATTTTTCTGTTTTTTCTTACCCTCTGGTGCCCTGATGTTTTAAAGGCTTAGTTAATGTCTAACTGCCAGGATCTCACCCAGTATGAGTATGAGATCTTAACCTAGTCACATCCCAATTGATAGAGTCCCTATTTGAACTCCTGCTGACTATGCCACTGTTTCTGTTATCTATGAAAATTACATTTTTGGTAGCAATTACTTCTGCCATAAGAGTTTTGGTGCTACAAGTTGTGCTAGTTGACCTTCCCTATACAGTCTTTTATAAGGACACGGTTATTCTTAGGCCACATCGTAAGTTCATGCCAAAAGTGGTGTCAGCTTTCCACATGAACCTATTTATTCAGCTTCCAGTCTTCTTTCTAAAACCACGTGTCTAAAGCCAAGACACATTTTCAGATCTTAGACATGCATAGAGCTTTGGCATTCTGTATCGACCACACTCAGTCATTCAGAGCCTCTACCAGAGTCTTTTTATCTTATACCAAAAGAATCCACATCCATCCAGTGTCAGCTTAGTGTATCTCGCACTGGATCTACCAAACATTATGATCTTGTGAAAGTCCTTCTTCCACAGAGAATAAAGGCTCACTCTACCAGGGCTCAGTCTGTTTCTTCAGCCTTTCTGAGTAACATACCCATTACGGACATTTGCAAAGTAGCAATATTGTCATCTGTGCATACTTTTTCAAGACATTATGCCATCACTCAAGCCTCTTGCAACCTCAGCAAGTCAGTACTGCAGACCCCCCTGAGTTAGATGTCTTTTCAGAAATATTAATACAATTTACAGCATAAACAGGACTAGAAGATTTGACCTCCCTATCTTTGAAACATGAATCAGGCACTTTCTGTACCAGGTTCCACAGTCTTGATAAAAATCCTTTGGAATTCAGAGTTATTTGGCTTTATTTTCCTCTCAGTGTACATCAAGATTAACTCAGTTTAAGTAATGGAGTTACACCCTTGTAAAACTAGTGAAATTGAGAAGCGAATCAAGTCCATTAATTTGTTAAGTGGAGGACCCATTCTTCCCTCATGTATGCAATAGCGAATGAATAAATCATGTAATTTAAATATACAGCACTTACCTCATCACTTATTTACTTCAGGTTTATGTCAAATTTATCTAAATTACATTGGTGGAAAACTGTAGTAACACAGTAGTGAAACAGTTCCACAGGCTGTGAAGTTCAAACAGTGTTTCCTCTTCTCACCTTCTCCTCACTTCATAGAAAGATCAAAGTCCACACACATTTTTATGAAAGTCATATACACCTCTACCCCAATATAACGCTGTCCTCGAGAGCCAAAAAATCTTACCGCGTTATAGTTGAAACCAAGTTATATCGAATTTGCTTTGATCCGCCGGAGTGCGCAGCTCTCCCCCCCCGCCCCCCCCCCCCCCCGGAGCACTGCTTTACTGCGTTATATCCGAATTCGTGTTATATCGGGTCGTGTTATATCGGGGTAGAGGTGTATTATATACTGTGAGCCAGTTCTTTTCTCACAAAGATCATAGAGGCATATAAGACCCTTGACTTAATTGAAGTTACTCCTGATTTCCATGCATGTGAGAAAAGAATCAGGTTTCTGTGTTTTGCTTCTTCAAGGAGATTAATAATAAAATGTTTCTACTGTTTGGTTATATGTTTTTTCTGAGGGTATGTTAAACTGATTTCTTGTTACTGTATGTGTTTTGAGTGGTAAAGTGCTTAGTATTGTCAGGGCAAACCCCTAGATATACCTATTCTTGGTTGGTATAAGTAGTACTAGCGATGCTCACTTTTTATCTTGACTTTGACTCAATACTGTAACTCTTAATATTGTGTAGTTAGACCACCCAGAGGAGAAAAATGGAGCAATGCAGAGTACTCTACTTAAGTACTTAAATAAATTTTCCTGCTGTTTGAAATGTGCATTAGACCATTTAGAAAGCTGAAAATTTCTGTATGCAACAGAATGGTATCAATATGTTCTTAAAATGAAAGTCATTTCCTCTTATTCTGTAATACCAATTATCCATTTAAAAGAGTTTGGATTTTAGATCAGTGTCATTTCTTATTTCATTCTCTGATAGAAGGAAATGGGAATCCTTTATACTAGCTCTTTATTTTGACAAAGATGCCAATTAACTACTTTGTACAATTAGACTCCACTATTATGTAGACTAGAAAATGGCTTAGGTTTTCCTCTTAAAGGAAAGCTGAATATAATAGAACGTAAGAGCTATTCTAATCTTTGTTATTACAAAGCACTGCAAATCACTAAATACTACTTCAGATCATTCCCCAGCCTTTAAACTGGGTGAGGAATCTCCATGTAAGTTAATGTTCACTGCATCAGCTTTGATTTATGAGTTTCCGCACTGTACAGCAGCCCTCTCTCCCCATGGGGTTGGATTGTCAGCAGAGGCCACTGAAGAGGCTAGAAGTTATGTGGAGTCATTGGATCTATGTATGGATAGACCCTACCCTGCAATGTGAGAACTGTGTTTCAGGGGCAATCCCCATCTGTTTCTATGGGAATGAAAGCAAATCCTGCAACAACATTCAATAGAACAGGAGTTCTCAAATTGGGGGTTGGGATCCCTCAGGGGGTCGCAAGGTTATTGTGACGGGTTGGATCACAGAAACCCCCTTGGGAGCTGCCACCAGATGTGCAAAGACTACCTCTGCTCCTGTTTTCCCCTGCCAGCTCAGGACTCCATCACCCTGTCTTGCTGAGCCAGACTCTCCCATCTGCTCCAACACGGACCCAGGGTCTGAATCACTTGCCCCAAAGCTGCAAGTTTACCTGAAAACAGGTCACAGAAGTGTGCTTGTCTTTAGCACTCAGATGCCCAACTCCCAATGGGGTCTAAACCCAGATAAATCCGTTTTACCCTGCATAAAGCTTATGCAGGGCAAACTCATAAATTGTTCGCCCTCTATAACACTGATAGAGAGATATGCACAGTTGTTTGCTCCCCCAGGTATTAATACATACTCTGAGTAAATTACTAAATAAAACGTGATTTTATTAAATACAGAAAATAGGATTTAAGTGGTTCCAAGTAGTAACAGACAGAACAAAGTAAGTCACCAAGTAAAATAAAATAAAATGCGCAAATCTATGTCTAATCAAACTGAATACAGATAAGTTCCTCACCAGTTCCAGAATGCTCCCTTTTACAGGCTAATCTCCTTTTAGCCTGGGTCCAGCAATCACTCACACTCCCTGTAGTTACTGTCGTTTGTTCCAGTTCCCTTCAAGTATCCTGGGGGGTGGAGAGGCTCCTTCCTTAGCCAGCTGAAGACCCAATGGAGGGGTCTCCCACGGGTTTAAATAGACTCTCTCTTGTGGGTGGAGACCCCCCTCCTCCCTCCTATGCAAAGTCCAGCTCCAAGATGGAGTTCTGGAGTCACCTGGGCAAGTCACATGTCCCTGCATGACTCAGTCTTTACAGGCCAAAGCCATTGTCCACATGGTATCTTGTATGTCTCCAGGAAGACTTCTTATGTGGATTGGAGCATTCCAAGATACATTGTTCTCCAAGTGTTTCCTGATCAGGTACTTAACCTGGCGAATTCTTTCCTAAAGAAGCTGACCAACTGCCTCCCAAAGCTTACTTAGAAACCAAGCAAGCATACAAACCATATTCTTATCCTCAAGTAGAAAATGATATATATGTACAAATAGGATGAATAGATATAGTAGACCATAACCTTTACGGAGATATATTACATGGCACAGGCAGCACAAAACATATTACAGTTATGTCATACATACATTTATAAGCACCCCCTCCCCATAAAGCCTTATGGGGTACACTGTCACAGTTATTACACGGGGCGGGGGTCACAAGCTGTCACCCTCCACCTCAAATCCCGCTTTGCCTCCAGCATTTATAATGGTGTTAAATATATACAAACATGTTTCTAATTGATAAGGGGGTGGGGGTCGCACTCAGAGGCTTGCTATGTGAAAGGTGTCGCCAGTACAAAAGTTTGAGAACCACTGCATAGAACAATAAGGTAGAACCTCTCTGGTACTAAACTCACTGAGTTCTCTTTTTCCTACAAAGGGATAACCCACATGGGGGAAAGTTTGGTCCTTTATTTGCTTTGCTTTAAATGTGAATTAAACACTGTTTGAAGTACTTTCTAGTTCATTTCAACTACTGTCCTATATATGTCTACAGAAGTTGCAAAATCCTATTTTTGCAGGTTATATCTCTTTGTAATTAGAAATTCTATTGTTTGCAGTTAAGAAGCTCTTCATTTTTATTTTAAGTTTAACCCATTACAGCATGCAAGGGTTTTTTTGATTAAGGATTATACAGTTCCACATTGAAAGCTTGAAATCTGTCAGAGAATTGTAAGTTGAAATGTTTGTCTTAACAGTGGAAGAGAAAGAACATCATATTGAAAATCTCCCATTTCAGAGTGCATATTACTATAGAAATTCAACCCTACCTTGCATATTACTAAAACGTTCCATCTATATCTCATTTCTCAAATGTTACAACATCCCCTCCCTCACAATTTCTAATTTCACTAATTATGACCGTTGCATTTTTGTGAGACAAAGAACATGACATAACTGTGGTTTGGTATTTTTATTTCATGATCAGAAAGTTCACATCTTTCCAGATACAGTTTGTGTTACCAACCCCACTGTATATCATTAAAAACAGATTGTATTGAATTGGGAATGGAATTTACTATGATGTTTCTGGCTAATGTCTAGACCAGGGGTTCTCAAACTTCATTGCACCACAACCCCTTTCTGACAACAAAAATTATTACATGACTCCAGGAGGGGGTCCGAAGTCTGAGCCCAGCTGCCCCAGGTGGCAGTGCCAAAGCCCAAGCTCCACCATCCCAGGTGGGGGAGGGGAAGCACAAAACCAAAGCCCAAGCCCAAGGTCTTCAGCCCCAGGCAGGGGGCCTGTAACCTGAGCTTCACCACCCAGGACTGAAGCCCCTGGGCTTTGGCTTCAGTCCTGGGTGGTGGGGCTCGGGCTTCAGCTTTGGTCCCGGGCTCCAGCAAGTCTGTGCCAGCCCTGGCAACCCCATTAAAATGGGGTCCCAACCCACTTTGGGGTCCTGACCCACAGTTTGAGAACTGCTGGTCTAGACTATGTGGAAGGACCAAGTGTTTATCTTTAATATTTTTGATGATGCCAGCTTTTCAGAACTGCATGCACAGATGTTCAGTGAGATGCATATCTAATTTGCTCTCACAATTAGCACAATTGCATTCACAAATGTGGTAATTTCATGAGAAAATGGCCAGTTAGACATGGCTACTACAGTGATGACAGCCATATAAGAACCTAGATAGATAGCGCATGGAGCTGCAATATATGTGCAATTCTTCTTGTCTTGTTATTTCCACTCCTTGTTACTTCTAAATTGTAAATTCTTCATAGCAGGGACTGTGACTTTCTATCCATACTGCAAAGTGTCTAAATTTCTGTAAAGTAATATAATACAACAGATAAACTGTATATACAATCATCAGCAAACACAAGTAATTAAGCTGTCAGTTTAAAGAAAACTAGGAACTGAAATTTCCTGATACTAGAATAAATGCTTTTTAAAATCTCAGTTTAGTATTCCAAGGTTCTTGCTACTCTGGGGAGGGCAATAATTAGGAGGCTGTTGAATCCAGTAATTTCAACCAAACATGTACCTTTCTTGTAAATCATGTTACTTGACATTTAATGAGTGCTGTTCTTTTCAGATAGTAAATATATATACTGAAATGTTTCTCTTGTCTTTAAGTATTAATTTATCTTAGATTCAAATATCCATTAAGATCCATCCAATATTTACTTTGTCCATTTAGATTAAGCCATTTTCTATACTATATCCATTCTCAGGTGTATTGCTTAGCCTTTTAGCGCCTCTGGATCACCTTTATGCATTTGCACTCTGCATTCATTATTTTGCAAAACATATCCACATGGTTTCTTGCCATTGTGGAATTTTGTTTGCCACTTCTTGTTTTCGCAAAGACTACAGTTTATGAAAGCAGCATTTACACTTTCCCCTTTCCAGATGTCTTTAACCCAAGCATCAGTAGCGTAGCTGGGGGGGAGCAGGGGGAACGGCCGCTCCCCTGAGCACTCACTCGGGGGCGCTTCCCAGCACGTCCGGGTCTTCGGCGGCACTCAGGCACTCACTTCGGCGGCGGGTTTCTTCAGTTGCTCCGGGTCTTCGGCGGCAATTCAGCGGTGGGTAATTCGGCGGCGGGTTCTTCAGTCTTCAGCGGCAAGACTTGGGGTTTCCTTTTTTTTTTCTTTCTTCACTGCTTCGCAGCGGGTGGCGCCTTTTTTTATGTGTTTGCTTTCCCTGCTCTTAGAACCTGGCTACGCCACTGCCAAGCATAAATTTCCTCCAGTTTTGTTTTGGTGGTCCACATTTCTTCCCTTCATTTACTATCACAATTACCGTATTCATTTGAGGTTCTTCTCTTCTTTACACTGGAGTGGAGAGAAACAAGGTGGAAGTAGAGCAGGGAGCATAGAAATAAACAGATAAATGCCTCTCACACCACGGTTGGGGATTCAAAAGGAGAGGTTGGGTGAAACAAGTGGAGATGGGAAAGGGTTGAGTCAAGTAGCAGTTGCTGTCTAAATTATGTCCTCCTCTAAATGTGGTGGATTTTCAATAGGGAAATGCACTGGAATTAATTCTGCACCAAGTAGCATTAACGCTTTCTCCACACTTCTAATCCCCTCGGAGATGGGTGAGACAGAGGGAGATAGGGCACAGGTGCAGTGGGGAGAGCAAATGGCATTATAGTTCTTGGGGGAGCAATGCTACCAAGTGTTAGGGAAAGGCCAAAGAATATTGCAGAAGAGAAAAGTTTGCCTTGAGATGGACCAGGATTGTTCAGCTTGCTGCTCTGCTTTTCACATTGATCCTGAGGTTCAATGGGAGATTGTGGTCCACAGGCCCTGTTCTTTCCACAAGACTTTAAACATTTTCCTCTTTGAGAGGATCATATGGCTCTTACTCTTTGAGGTGAAACTTACAGAGATCTTGAAGTAGTTTACTTGTCCCTTTCTCATGGATAGTTTCTAGGGATGGATATTTCAGCACCTATTTATTTCCTTCAAAATATACACGCGTAATGAAATACCGATTGAGTGGAACATGATAAAGAATATGTTATTTTAAATTTTTTTTAAAACTCTTTTAATTATCAAGAGTTAGGTTGTGTCTTTAGGCACAGCCCTGACCAAGAGGTGGTGAGTAACTTGCGTCACCCCAAGAGTAGCTCGGGGAGGCAGTGTGATTCAGATGTGGACCTCCAATTTGCTAGTCCTCCCCAGCTTGCACTGAAGTGGTAGTAAATATCTGATGTCTATACCAGCAACAAATTCCAACACCCCTTCACCAGCACTGACCTGTGAGGGGGCGTGGGGTGGAGCCAAAGCCAGCATTCTCTTTTGAGTGCTTCTCCATAGGCACATTCCACTAATGGATATGTATCTGGCTCATGTACCAGAGATTGGAGCCTTTTTGAGCCAGCAGTATCCAAACAGCATGCATGCAGTCTTCAGTCCTCATGCTCCATAGCAAGGCCATATAATGGCAAAGCGCACCAGCTGCCACCCAGTTCTGCTCATTGCCTCCTGGCTTAGGGACATAGTTTTGACTGTCCTAGAGACTGCCAGCCCTTTCTTTACTATATAGTTGTTAGCTTTTATTGATAGTTTAGTTAGTAGTTATAGTTATTTGGTTGCCTCTTGCAACCCTTGGTTCTTCAGAGAGTTTCTGACTCACCTTCAGAATGGCTTTGTCTGGTTCTCCCAGATTCAAACTCTGCCCCTCATGCGAGGGAGCTTTCCCAGCCTCAGATTCGCACTCAAAGTGCCTCAATTGTCTGGGAGACTCACACATTCCCAGCAATAGTGCAATTTGTAAGGCTTTCAGCGCTCACAAGAGGAAGGACAGGGAGGCCTGGCTTCGGGTCTTTCTGATGACCACGTCCATGAGACCTGCTTCAGATGGGGCTTGCTAGACCCTGCTGTGTGGGAACATTCAGAGTCCAAAAGCATAGGGGAGGGGTCTTTGCCTTTGAAGGCTCCAATGGTGTGGACTGGAGAATGAGAAGTTACTCACAGTGTACAGTACTGGAGTTCTTTGTGATGTGTTTTTCATATGCACATCCACAACTTGCGCTTCCATCTTCTTTACCTCAGCATCAGATTCTGCAGTGAGAAGGAACCAAATGGCAGCTGGCACACTTCACCCATATGTGCTCTCAGCGTGGAGCATGAGGACAGACAAATGCATGTGTTCCCTATGGGTACTGTTGGCCAAAAAGACTCCAATTTCTGGCACATGAGTTGCATGCACACCCTTAATGGAATGTGCATATGGACAACAGATCTTGAAGAACTTCAGTTACTGTACACAGGAAGTAACTTCTTATTCTCCAGACCAATCCTCACCCATAAGCTGGAGGGGATGGGAGTAGGCACAGAGGGACAAGTGTTTAAAGGTATATAGGCAACTAAAGATGCAGAAGGATGCCTAGTGGGATTTTCAAAGGTTTCTAGTGGCCTGTGATGGGGTGCTCCACTCAGCACTAGGATGGTGCCTCCTCCTGGTCACTCTGGGGAATAGCTCATCAGGTCAACACTCTTTCCCATGGTTGCACGCCATCTCTCTGCCTCTCTCTCTGGGTCTGCAGCCCCTCTCTAGCACCAAAAGCTGCTGTTGCCACCTCTTTGTGACTCAGCCCTCCGGCCAGGTCACTACTGTATCTGCATTATCCCCTTTTGGGGTATCAAAGTCTTCCTTCAGCAGTCCTGGGAAGTCTTCCCATTCACTGCCCCATGGTGTCACTTCCTCAGTGGCTGGCAGGGGAACCCGGGCCTGCCCTCTATTCCAGGTTCCAGCTCAGGAACACTCTAGTCACCAGTCAACGTCTGTTCCCTTCTAGCCTTTACTGCCTTTCCCGGAGCCTTGTCCTACCTTCCTGGCTTCCCCCTTCCCTGTGTTTGCCAACCCACAGGCACCTAACTTCTCCCAGGAGTGACTGCAGAATTTTCTATTGACCTTTCTGCTGCCAATTTCCTGCTTTTCATTCCTCTTCAGCTGGGCTCCCTCACTCAGTCAGGGGATTACTTAGTCATCTGATTCCTCTCAGATGTGGCCTGTTGGGTCTTCTTTGTCTTCATTATCCCTTTCAGGGCAACTGTGGGGTAAACACCCCAGCACATGGCCTAAATGCTATTTATTTCAATGGGAGTTGTGCACTTTTGAAAATCACACTAGGCACCTATCTGCATGATTAGAAAACTAAATACCTTTAAAATCTGTCCTTCAATGCTTTTTTACGCCTGTGTGTCTGGACCCAAGGTCCAGATAGCCTATGCAGGGAGGAAAAGGTGGTTTTTACTCTCCTACATGGGCATCTAATCCAAGTTACAATCTAGCCCTATTTACATCAGTAAATAGATATGTCAGATACTATGATGATGAGGGCCATGTAAGGACAAAGGTAAATCGATAGCATAAGACATTGAAAGGAACAAATATAATATAATTTGAGTTTATATTATGAATTCTGAGATTTGTTTGATTGATCTGTGCAACCTGCTCCTACTTTATGCTGTTAATTGAAAATAATAGTGAAAGAAGTGAAACCAAATGGATGGATAAATCTTTTGGCTGTTTCTCTCTAAATGCAGTGTGTGTGGCTAGTTCAGCAGCACCATGAGACTTCCTTTAACTGTTCCTGGATTTCCACACTGACCTATTTTAGAAGTATATGTTTTGCCCATGGAATTAAATAGTTAATATAACATCCTTTTCTTTGAGTTCTAGCCAACCAAACCCAGTGTGACGTTATTGACATGAACTGTGACCATATAGATCATTATTGCAACCAGGGTCCTATGGCTGCACCAGGTCTTATACAGAGGAGGTCAAGTAGGGTGTCTATGGAAAGGTTGTAGTTTGCTGGTTATGATTATGCTGTCTGTATGTGTGTATCATTTTTGTATTTGAAGTTACAAATATTGGCTATGTGCTTGTATCTCAATGTGTTTGATGCTAAATAGCCTCTTTGAAGCATTTGGTCACCTTCTTGAGAAAGGACTATTCTCAGTGAGTGCCCAATCAAGAAACACTTAACTGACAATGGACTTTGGGAGACGCCAATCCACATCTGAGCTTTCCTGGGAACATTCAAACTAACATGTAAACAATGGCGTCAGCCTGCAAAAAGCTGAATCATTCATGGACATGTGACTTGCCTAGGTGGCTACAAACTCCATCTTGTTGCTGTAACTTTGCACAGAAGAACAAAGGGTTTTCCACCCACAAGAGAGAGAATATAAAAGGCCCTGGAAACCTCTCCATTTTGTCTTCAGCTGGCCCAAGAGATGACCTTTCCACCCCAAAGAGATGCCTGAAAGAAACTGGAACAAATGACAGTAACTATGGGGGTGTGAGTGATTGCTGGACCCAGACTAGGAAGGAGTCCAGTCTGTGAAATAAGCTTTTTGGAATATCTCTGGGGGTGAGATTTCATCTGTAATCAGTTTCTTAATGTATTAGGATTAGACTCGTGTCTTCTGTTTTATTTTGCTTGTTAACTTACTTTGTTCTGTCTGTTATTACTTGGAACCACTTAAATCCTACTTTTTATACTTAATAAAATCACTTTTGTTTATTATTGAACCCAGAGTAAGTAATTAGTACCTGGGAGAGCAAATAGCTGTGCATATCTCTCTATCAGTGCTATAGAGGGCGGACAATTAATGAGTTTACCCTTTGTTGATTTTAATTCCCTGTAAGCCAACCCTAAGCCATGTTGTGAGTCGCCCCTCCCTCTGTGAGAGCAACGGCAGACAATCGTTTCGCGCCTTTTTTCCATGCAGACACCATACCACGGCAAGCATGGAGCCCGCTCAGATCACCGTGGCAGTTATGAGCATTGTAAACACCATGCGCATTATCCTGCAGTATATGCAGCACCAGAACCTGCAAAAGCAGGCGAGGAGGCGACGGCAGCATGGTGATGAGATTGATGAGGACATGGAGACAGACTTATCGCAAAGCACGGGCCCTGGCAATTTGGACATCATGGTGGTAATGGGGCAGGTTCATGCCGTGGAACGCTGATTCTGGGCCCGGGAAACAAGCACAGACTGGTGTTGCAGGTCTGGGATGATTCCTAGTTGCTGCAAAACTTTTGTATGCGTAAGGGCACTTTCATGGAACTTTATGACTTGCTTTCCCCTGCCCTGAAGCACAAGAATACCAAGATGAGAGCAGCCCTCACAGTTCACAAGCGAGTGGCAATAGCCCTCTGGAAGCTTGCAATGCCAGACAGCTACCCGTCAGTCGGTAATCAATTTGGAGTGGGCAAAACTACTGTGGGGGCTGCTGTGATCCATGTAGCCAACGCGATCACTGAGCTGCTGCTATCAAGGGTAGTGACTCTGGGAAATGTGCAGGTCACAGTGGATGGCTTTGCTGCAATGGGATTCTCTAACTGTGGTGGGGCGATAGACGGAACGCATATCCCTATCTTGGGACCGGAGCACCAAGCCAGCGAGTACATAAACCGAAAGGGGTACTTTTCAGTGGTGCTGCAAGCACTGGTGGATCACAAGGGACATTTCACCAACATCAACGTGGGATGGCCGGGAAAGGTGCATGACGCTCGTATCTTCAGGAACTCTGGTCTGTTTGAACAGCTGGAGAAAGGGACTTACTTTCAAGACTAGAAAATAACCGTTGGGAATGTTGAAATGCCTATAGTTATCCTTGGGGACCCAGCCTACCCCTTAATGCCATGGCTCATGAAGCCATACACAGGCACCCTGGACAGTATTCGGGAGCTGTTCAACTATAGGCTGAGCAAGTGCAGAATGATGGTAGAATGTGCATTTGGATGTTTAAAAGTGCACTGGCGCAGTTTACTGACTCGGTTAGACCTCAGCAAAACCAATATTCCCATCGTTATTACTGCTTGTTGTGTGCTCCACAATATCTGTGAGAGTAAGGGGGAGACGTTTATGGCGGGGTGGGAGGTTGAGGCAAATCGCCTGGCCGCTGATTACGCGCAGCCAGACACCAGGGTGGTTAGAAGAGCACAGCAGGGCGCACTGCGCATCAGAGAAGCTTTGAAAACCAGTTTCATGACTGGCCAGGCTATGGTGTGAAAGTTCTGTTTGTTTCATCTTGATGAAAACCCGCCCCCTTGGTTCACTCTACTTCCCTGTAAGCCAACCGCCCTCCCCCCTTTGATCACTGCTTGCAGAGGCAATAAAGTCATTGTTGTTTCAGATTCATGCATTCTTTATTAATTCATCACACAAATGGGGGGATAACTGCAAAGGTAGCCCGGGAGGGGTGGGGGAGGAGGGAAGCACCGGGTGGGGTGGTGGAGGAGGGGAGGAGGGAAGGACAAGGCCACACTGCACTTCAAAACTTATTTATTGAATGCCAGTTTTCTGTTGCTTGGGCAGTCCTCTGGGGTGGAGTGGTTGGGTCCCTGGAGGCCCCCCCACCACCACATTCTTGGGCGTTTGGGTGAGGAAGCTATGGAACTTGGGGAGGAGGGCGATTGGTTACACAGGGGCTTCAGTGGCGGTCTGTGCTCCTGCTTCATTTCCTGCACCTCAACAATACATCGGAGAATATCAGTTTGATCTCCTAGTAGCCTCAGCATTGCATCCTGCCTCCTCTCATCACGCTGACGCCACCTATCATCTTGATCCCGCCACATGTCCTCACGTTCATTTTGTGCTTTCCTGCACTGTGACAGTGTCTGCCTCCATGCATTCTGCTGGGCTCTTTCGGTGCGGGAGGACTGCATGAGCTCAGAGAACATTTCATCGCGAGTGCATTTTTTTTGCCTTCTAATCTTCGCTAGCCTCTGGGACAGAGATGATACGGGGAGCGTTGAAACATTTGCAGCTGCGGGAGGAAAAAAAAGGGAGAGTTGTCTTTAAAAAGATACATTGTAGAGAACAGTGGGTAGACTCTTTCACGGTGAACCAAGCTGTTAACATTACATAGCATGTGTGCTTTCTTTACAAGGTCGCATTTTGCCTCTTATATTGAGGGCCTGCCGGTTTGGTGTGAGAGATCACACACGCAGGGCTGGCGGGCAACAGAATTCGGCTTGCAGGCAGCCATGGTAAGCCACAGTCTTTGGCTTCTTTAACCTTCATAACATGTGGGGATGGTTTCAAACAGCAGTGCCCTTATTTCACATACCAAGCACCCATTGGGTTGGCCATTTAAAAAGGAGGGGCTGCGGTTTTCGGGTTAACGTGCAGCACAAACCCAACTAAACCCCCCATACACACCCAATTCTCTGGGATAATCGCTTCACCCCTCCCCCCACTACGTGGCTAACAGGCTTTGGGAGTACATCCAGGAGAGCTTCATTGAGCTGTCCCTTGAGGATTTCCACTCCATCCCCAGACATGTTAACAGACTTTTCCAGTAGCTGTACTGGTCAAGAATGCATCCCAAGTCTTCAGGGCAAATTAATCATTAAACACGCTTGCTTTTAAACCATGGATTATATTTACAAAGGCACACTCACCAGAGGTCCCTTCTCCACCTTCTAGGTCCGGGAGCCAGCCTTCGGTGGGTTGGGAGGGTACTAGATCCAGGGTGAAAAACAGTTCCTGGCTGTCGGGGAAAACGGTTTCTCCGCTTGCTTGCTGTGCGCTATCTTCAACCTCCTCCTCATCATCATCTTCCTCGTCCCCAAAATCCGCATCCCTGTTGCGTGCGAATCCATTGACGGAGTCCACGCACAGGGCTGGGGTAGTTGTATGGGCACCCCTTGGAATGGCATGCAGTTCTTCATAGAAGCGGCATGTCTGGGGCTCTGACCAGGAGCAGCCGTTTGCCCCTCTGGCTCTTTGGTAGGCTTGCCTGAGCTCCTTAAATTTCACGCGGCACTGCTGTGGGTCCCTGTTATAGCCTCTGTCCTTCATGCCCTTGGGAGATTTTTTCAAATGTTTTGGCATTTCGTCTTTTGGAACGGAGTTCGGATAGTACGGATTCATCTCCCCATACAGCGATCAGATCCAGTACCTCCCGTTCGGTCCATGCTGGAGCTCTTTTGCAATTCTGGGATTCCATGGTCACCTATGCTGATGAGATCTGCATGGTCACCTCTGGGCTTGCCACGTTGGTCAAACAGGAAATGAAATTCAAATGTTCACGGGGATTTTCCTGTCTACCTGGCCAGTGCATCTGAGTTGAGAGTGTTGTCCAGAGCGGTCACAATGGAGCACTCTGGGATAGCTCCAGGAGGCCAATACCGTCGAATTGCGTCCACACTACGCCAAATTCGACCCAGCACGGTCAATTTCAGCGCTAATCCCCTCATCGGGGAGGAGTACAGAAATTGATTTTAAGAGCCCTTTAAGTCGACAAAAATGGCTTCGTCGTGTGGATGGGTGCAGGGTTAAATCGATCTAACGCTGCTAAATTCGACCTAAACTCGTAGTGTAGACCAGGGCTAAGAAAGAAGGACAGAGCATCAGTGACAGAAAACTAAGGCTTAAATAGGAATTGAAACAGAATTTCTCCCAGCCTATTGCAAAGCTATATTAGAAGCCCTGAGAGCTTTCTTCTCCACTTCCACAGAAGCTGCCAAAATACACTCTAAGGAACTATAAATTCTGGTAAATTGTGTCATTAGCCCCGACTGCATGTAGTCCACAGTAGAACTTAGCAGCAAGCATTGCAAAGAGCTATCATCCTCTGTAGTTAAAAATATTGCTCACATTTGGAAAAGCTTCTCGGGATCTGCAGATACAGTCCCTTATGATGATATCCAATTACCAGATTGCTTTCATCCCTTGAGGTCAGCCTTTCCTAACCAGAGGAAATATTATCAGACGCCCTGGAGGAGACACAACCCAAAACCTGTGAATCAGCCCCCTTCCTGTCATTTTTGGTACAAGAGAGTCATGAGCAACTGGGGCCTCTTCTGACTTAGACAGAAAATGCTTCATTTGGAGAAGGAATCTTCCTTCCCCCTTAAAACATGTCACAGAGAAACCAATGCTGAAATAAGCTATTCTGGATGCACTGGACCTGGCTAACTATTGTCCACTATCAAACCTTCCATTGATGATCGAGCTTATTGAGAAACTGGCCAAAAGTAGCAACAAGCTTATTTAGCTAAAGCCAATATCCTAAACCCTGCACAAACCAAATTCAGGCCAAGACACAACAGGACAGTCCTTTGATGATGATGGATAGAGGTCAGATCTCCAGTCTCATACTCCTGAACTTCTACACAGCATTCAACATGGCTGATTACAGGAGAGGGGAATGTTGGAGCCCAAAGGAATGCACTAAAATAGCTTAAATACTTCCTGGAAGGACATTTCCACAGGGTAGTTATAGGAAACAATACCTCACCCACCAGACTCCCTTACTTGTAGAGCCCCACAAGATCAATTCTTTCTCCAGTCTTATTCAACAGCTGTATTCAATCACTGGAGAACTGGCAAGACTTCATAAGCAGGAGAAGCCCTCCACCACTGCCATACACACTTTATGGCTTCAGCTGATTAATCTGTGCTTTCTAACATTCATTCTGAATTTGCTACAAAGTTTTGCCCTCAAAATTAGAATTTGTTAATGATTTTTGGGATCAAAAAACTGAATATCAAAAACATATTAGTGAAGGTGGATTGCAATCTTTCACGACTGCAAAAGCTATACATATTTTTCCATTAACATCCTTTCTTTCTTTTCTTCCTCTCTAATTTTGACCTTATCCTTTCAATATAGTTCTCAGACTCAGCACCATATATATTTTGCACTATTTTGCTAGTGGAAGGAGATGGAAAAATATTCAAATAATATGAAAGTATTTACGGTGAAAGTTTTTGCAATACAGACAGGGAGGAGAATCCATTACATGAAGAGAAGAGGTTGTAAAACAGATTTTGCCTTTGTATTTCCTATCTGCTTTGTTCAGATTCAGTGCAAACAATGTTTTTTTGTCAAAGATACTCTTATTTCTGCAGCAATAGAATAAAATTGTAAAGGAATACTCAGCTAGGAGCCTCCCCCATTCTTTGCTTACTCGAGTTACAGCCTTTCCCATGAGATCTTATAAAATCACATTAGTTACTTTCGCATCTAAACAAACACACACTCCTCCTTCATTCCCTCCCTTCCCTCCATATACACACCCCACATACAAATAACACTGTCTCTGGAGTAAGAGCCTAGCCAGGGTGGAGAGGAATTGCTTAAGGGGGAGATACAGATGGTGATACATGGAAGAGAATTTTCTAACCCTTGGGAGATAACGGGCCTGAAACTTGTTTCTCTTTGAATTAATGAAATGAATTCTGGAGCCTTTCTTTAGAAGGAGTGGGGAAAAAATGTAAGTTTTATGTACTTAATGCATTCTTTTTCTTCTTGGGAATAGGAATATTGTTGGGAACTTTTACTTGCTTCAGTGACGTATTACCTGCTTAAAAGACATTCAAGAAGCTAAGCAAACCCTTTCGTCTAGGTGAGTGGTTTGAACAGAACATTAAAATTGGGCAGGAGTTAAAGAAAATGTGAATGTTTATTTCTCTGAGAAGTGAAATGGAGTTTCTCTCACTCCAATTTTAGTATATTCTATCCCTATGATTTCAGATAGGGTCAAAATAACATTTAAAAGACAGAGTATATGGTTCAGTAAAATTTGATCTGCTTTGATGTTGAGATGCCAGAGATAAGACTGTTAAAAATAAAGATTGTTTAGTTATAATTTTTTTCTTCAAAACCAAAGGGTCCCCTAGAATCTGGAATTATTTCAATAAATTAAAGTTTAATACCTCATTTTATCAGAAAGTGAAAATGTTTATTTTATTTAAGAACACCACATGCTGACTGTGACTAACCTTTATATTCTGAAAACAAGAAAACAATAGATCTTATTTTAAAGTGGTTTTTTTTTTTAAATCAGAGGTTTAATCAGGTCTCTGTTTTGTATTTGAAACCAAAATAATTCAGTAGGAAACTTGGAAGATGATATTTGGTGATCATGGTTTTATCAAGACCAGGGCAATGACTCCAATGAGAGAGAGTTGGTGGGAAAATAAATTAAAGAATGATGTAGCCAGTGGAAAAGTGTCTGAGATTAAATATTTGATGGGCATTTGGCTGAGGAAATGAAGATAAACTTTTTAAAGACACCTAAATGGCAGTCAGAGGTCTGTTTGTTTTGACCAGTTAGGACGGTGAAAGGTCCTAAAGATTGCATTTGGGGTAAATCTCTGGAAAGATGGTATAAAATGAAATAGAAGCCATACAGAGACTTTGTCAATCCTCACAAGTAAACCTGTAGATGTACCCAGCTCTGAACGTTTTTGAAGCTCAGTCCATGGTCCTGGTATGCATTCCAGTAGCTTGTTTTGTAGGTTTACGTGTTTAGTACTGTTGAATTTTCTTTTGAAATTGTAGGATTTTAACAGAAACTATTTTATGAGTTAAAATGCTTATTTTTTTTATCTTGGCTTCTTGCTAGGATAAACAGGGCAGGTGAAGATGCAGATTATGGCAAACTGGGAACTTTTATTGTCTAGATAGCCTTTTCAGATTACTTTAATGCAAAATGGGACCTTCAGAGCTGCATTCTGCACATATGAGGGTACATTTACACTACCCGCAGGATCGGCGGGTAGCGATCGATCTATCGGAGATCAGTTTATCGCGTGTAGTAGACGCGATAAATCGATCCCCGATTGCTCTCCCGTCGACTGCTGAACTCCAGCTCAGCGAGAGGCAGAAGCAAAGTAGATGGGGGAGCGGCGGCCGTCAATCCCGCGCCGCGAGGACCCGAAGTAAGTGATTCTAAGTTGATCTAAGATACGTCGACTTCAGCTATGCTATTCTCGTAGCTGAAGTTGCGTATCTTAGATCGATCCCCTCCCCACCCAGTGTAGACCAGGCCTGAGTTTCAGCTTCTTTCTGTGACTAAATACTTTTAGGCTAGAATTTGATACAAGTTGTGATTTTTTTTTAGATTTGGAGGTCAACATTTTCAGCCTTTGGATGATTTTCAGTAATCCTTTGATAAGTGTCCAAAGTTAATGCTAAGATTATTTATATGAGACCAAGGCATTGAACTCCTATATGCTTAAATTTTTCTCATGTTTTATTGAGGTTTTTACTTTTTGCATTTATCCTAAGAAATGTATGAATCATTTTTAGAAATAACAATTAAGATTTTGTTGGCAGTGAGAAAAATGTTTTCCTTTAAATTATACATAAAGTTTGTTACTCCTAAACATTGTACTCTGGGTGTGAACTCCTTTTCTATGTAGGAAGATACCATCTGCAAGCAACTTTCAGCATTTCAAAAGTGACAAATTTGTGGTATTTTCAGTATGTATGTTATTAAAAGAAAACTCATCTTAAATTTTTGTTTCAGTGGGATTTTTATCCAGTTTTATCAGTTTTAACCAAAACTTCTAAATAGACAGTAGAAATATAACCAGTTTCTAATTTAAAATGTTGCTAATTTTTGGGCTAGAAACATACATACATTCATATTTATCTTAATTATAATTTTCAATACACTATTCTGTCTAAATATACTGCTTATAAATTGAATCAGAATTTTTAGGAAAAATCTTAGGAGCAGTTTGTGATTTTCTAATTAAGCTAGAAAGATGGTTACATTTTAGCTTGATAATATTTATCCTATTTTGTTCAGACTGAAACAAAATTAAAGTAAATAAATGCACATGCAAATTTACTGCATCCCTAAGGTTTCTGGTCATTTGCCAGTGTGGCCTTTAATATTGCAAAGATTGCTCCTCACTGTCTTCTGCAGTTTATGATTTTAACCACTTTGTCTAGTCCAAAGGATTTGAGTATCCTTAAACAATGAAAAATAATAATTGTGTGATAAATAATTGAGAGTGCCAGAGACTGAAGTCCTGTCCTCATTAAAATTACAGCATAGGCATTGAGGTATTGGAGGTTTAAGCATCCTCATACCAACCTGCCAGTGTTCTTGAAACCTGTCTCAAAGGGAGCACAGCTAGTAGCAAGAGTGTAATTTGCTTCCATACACATTTAGTCCTTAGTCTCTCTGCTAAGACCATCAACAGTGGTCCCAATTGTGATGGTGTCTTTGTGAGTTAGGCAGCAGTCCACTTGGAATTGGACTCAGACCACCAATGAATTTCAAATAAGGCACTGAACAACCGTCAGGTGGTAATAACCTTTAGTCACTACTAACCAGGACTGTATTAAAACTGCTTTGCTAGATCCAAAATGTTCCAAATACTATTCCCAACCCTCTTACTCATCCAGTGCCTTCAATGGAATATTCTTTGAACCACTGTGGTGTCACTTCAAGTGGTTATATCTGAAAGATTCTGAACATCCAAGGAGTGCTTGGCAGAGCTCAGCTCAGAAGGGGGGATCATAGAATCCTAGAATCCTAGAATATCAGGGTTGAAAGGGACCTCAGGAGGTCATCTAGTCCAACCCCATGCTCAAACTAAATCCCCAACTAAATCATCCCAACCAGGGCTTTGTCAAACCTGTCCTTAAAAACATCTAAGGAAGGAGATTCCACCACCTCCCTAGGTAACCCATTCCAGTGCTTCACCACCCTCCTAGTGAAAACGTTTTTCCTAATATCCAGCCTAAACCTCCCCCACTGCAACTTGAGACCATTACTCCTTGTTCTGTCATCTGCTACCACTGAGAACAGTCTAGATCCATCCTCTTTGGAACCTCCTTTCAGGTAGTTGAAAGCAGCTATCAAATCCCCCCTCATTCTTCTCTTCTGCAGTCTAAATAACCCCAGTTCCCTCAGCCTCTCCTCATAAGTCATGTGCTCTGGTCCCCTAATAATTTTTGTTGCCCTCCACTGGACTCTTTCCAATTATTCCACATCCTTCTTGTAGTGTGGGGCCCAAAACTGGACACAGTACTTCAGATGAGGCCTCACCAATGCCAAATAGAGGGGAATTATCACGTCCCTCGATCTGCTGACAATGCCCCTACTTATACAGCCCAAAATGCTGTTAGCCTTCTTGGCAACAAGGGCACACTGTTAACTCATATCCAGCTTCTCGTCCACTGTAACCCGTAGGTCCTTTTCTGCAGAATTGCTGCCTAGCCACTCGGTCCCTAGTCTGTAGCAGTGCATGGGATTCTTCCGTCCTAAGTGCAGGACTCTGCACTTGTCCTTGTTGAACCTCATCAGATTTCTTTTGGCCCAATCCTCTAATTATCATGATGGTGATGGGATGGTGATGCAAAGGTGGCTTTAAACCACCTTTTCACTTTCCTGATATTAAGCCAATATGCAATGGGTACCTCCCTTTGCACAGAGTAGCATCAGGGCTAAGGACAGTGAGAAATCTTTCACACATATAAAAACACGCTAGTGTAAATCCAGAGTAAATCCAGAGAGAATACAATAGAGTTACACTGGATTTATACTTTAGTGCAAATAAGATCAGAAGCAAGCTTCTTGTAAACTGCTACAAATAGGCAAAATTAGGTGAGTATGATATTTTCAACTCTTAGTTTCTTTGTTTTTTCATCTTACTTTATAACTTTCAAACTATTATAAAATGTTTTTGCATTAAACTTTCATTTTTTAAGAAACGGGAGTACAAAATATGTCTTTTTAAAATTCACCAATATCATAATGTCTGTTTGATATGTTCATTTAAAATTATCAGAGTTTCATGGAATATAACAACACATTTGATAAAACAAAGGGCCTGATCTGCAGCAGCTTTGAACTGTTCTACCAGCCCCAATGCGGTCTTACCCGGGTCCCAAAAAATTCCTGTCAGATGGCTTAGACCTACCATAGTGACTCTCCTGAAGCTAGAGCAAAGGGCATGACTAGGGTGATCCCCAGCTATCCTGGCTGCTAGAATGGCCCCTTGGGGCCTAGGCAGCCAATGCAACTTAGAGCAGCAACCTTTGCAGTTGGTTTTCTCCATGGGCTGGATAAAATCAATATGTCTAGGAGAAAACAAGAGTGAAATCCTGGTCCCATTGAAGTCAGTGATAAAACTAAAATGGACTTCAGTGGGGCTAGGATTTTCACTTCAAATCTTTAAACAACATTTAATTCCAGTTACTTACAATATAACATATGAACATATTATACAAAAGTCCTTAACTGATCAGAAGAAAAGTTGAAAAGGGTCAGGAGAAAATTATCCAAAAAATTAAGAAATGTAATTCACTAGTGACAAAATTGGTCACTAACACTAATTATCTACCCTGTCCCTCTCCCTCACCCCGGTATCAGCCTAATGGGTCTCAAACCACAGTTCTGACCTCTGTTAAATGGATGTACTTCCACTGATTCAATGGCAGACAGAATTCAGACCATAGTCACTACAAGAAAGAGAGAAAGAAAATCTCTTCTACAATAATTTAGTTTATACATCAGAAGTAACATCCCTGAAAAAGAAAAATTGGGAGGAAAACACCTTTACTGTAATAGTTTAAGTACACATTTGGGTAATCATTTGATAGGTAATAATTTACAAAAAATATATCAAAAAGCTAAAATCTCAGCTCATCAATCATATATTTGGTTGTTTGCTCATTATTTTGACTCTTGATCTCAGCTTGAGCGTTCAGGACTTGAAACTGTCTCCAACAAGAAAACTCTTCATTTTAAATACCCCCAAAGTATTCCATGAAAGGCCATAATATTTTCTATGTGCTGTTGTTGCCTCCATAACATCGGGCGGGGGGAATCTCTTAATGGCCTTGGATTAACAATTTAATCCTCTGATGGTCAAATTGCTAAATCTAGCCTTGATCCAATACAAATTCAAAAATAACCACAAGTGCACTTTTTAGGTAACATAAATGACTTCATGGGATACTACTGAAGATTTCTGAATAAACAAGGAACATTTTTTTTAATCCTATATGTTATATACTGATAAACTTTAATTAGCAAAAGTTTAGGTACCTCACAACTCTCTGTGGTTGAAGTGTATTTTAGAAATACTTCTGTTCCCATTTAAGTCAATGGGAATTTTGCCATTGACATCTGTGACAGCAGGATCAAGCCTTTATTTCCTGTGTAACACCTAACCATTGTCCACTGGTCAAGACATTTGCACAAATATTTGGACCAGAAAACACACTCTGGCTCTGAATCCCAGCTCTGGCCAAGGAGTGCTTGGTAAAGTCATCATCAGAAGGGATTCTAGAGTGACTTGTGTACCCTGCTGCCAAATTTGGGCCAGCCAGGCTCCACCCCAGTTCTTGCCTATATATTAGAGTAACTTTGGCACTGGCTACTAATAATCCTCAGGCGAGGATGACATTGCTAAATCTAGCCTTGATTGGATACAAATGCAAAAATAATCACAAGTGCACCTTTTAGGTAACATAAATGACTTCATGGGATATTATTGAAGAGTTTTGAATAAACAAGGAACATTTCATTTAAATTTGAAGAAATTTTATATTTTGAAGGATTTTTTTTGACGCAGGAGAAGAGGTAAATCTGTAACAAAGTCTTCAACAAAACAACATGAATGGTGAGATCAGGGGAGTAAGCGTTTTAAATGATTATTTTAATATCTTGAGTTTTTGAGGCTGGTAGACTTTTACGGAAGCATTTTTGCTGATGAGCACCCGTGTAACATTTGGCAGATAGCACAGCAGAGCAATTATTGTATTCCCTCTGTGCACTGCACAGAAATGGTACCATTTCATCCATCATTCACAGCTCTCATTATCAATACCACAACATCTGAATGATTCCAAACAACAAAAAACAAATATTTGTTTGGACTTTAATACATTAGAGCAGGTTTCATTTTAATTTCACTACAATATTATGAGCTGCACTGATTTCAAAATCACATATATGTAATATAAAGTTGCAAAGAATGAAATATTGCAAAGATATAGTGGCCCTGATTCAGGAAAGCACTGAAGGACATGTTTTCCAGAATAGGGATGTATTGAAGCATGTACTCAAGTGTTTTCCTAAACTGGGGTCAAAAGCACAAAACACATCCCTTTCTACTAGTAAAAAGCTATATCAACTACCAAACAAATTTTACTTCCCAGAATTCATTATTTTCGCCTTTTTTTTTTTTTTTTGGTATTGTGACTCACTCTGAGCAGTCTCCTCTTCCTAGCCTGGTGTTACAGGCTCCAGTTTTAGAGCATAACTCAGTCAAAATTCAAAGACATTGAAAAGAAGAAATGGGAAGTTAAGAATGACCAAGAGCACTATTCTGCATTCCGCCCTCCTAGCCTCTGAAGTTTCTTCACCAAAGCAATCTGGCAACACCATGAGGAGTGTCTTGGTGAATATTGCCACCTTACACTTAATAACAGTAAGGCAAGTGGCAAGTCTTGACTACTTCTCATTTTGCTACTATATGTTTTGTCATGTCTTCTGAGTAAAAGCTCTTTTTAATTGTTCCCATATTCCTGTGAGCCAGAATGCAAGCCTACAGCAAGGGTTAAGAAAAGTAATAAGCAGGTAAGAAAACTACCTTTCTCCCTCATTAACATGTTGACCAGTATGGAGATACAGTAAACTGTAGGAGTACAAAACTCCCTTCTGTCCATTTCATACATTTCATATGTCTTGAATCACATTCCTCCAAATATTTCTGTACTTCTCTGAGCTTAAAATATGTACAGTCATTGTGGGTAAAATTTTTGAAAGCACCTAAGTCCCATTTTCAGATATAATTTAGATATTTAGGAGCCCAAGAATTATTTAAAGTCAATGGCAATTAGGTTCCTAGGTGCCTAAGTCCCGTTTGGAGGGAAAAAACGGGAATTAGGCTCCTTAACCACTTAGGTACTGTCAAAAATTTTTCCTTCTGTGTATAGTAGATCGATTGATTCTTTGCTCACATAACCTAATTAAGCAAAAAGCCATAAAATATGTGTATAAGCAGAGTCTGGATGAGCTCTCCCCTGACGTCTAGTGGTGAGCTGTGGAAAAAGACTTCAGAAGCTGATCTGGTTTGCATGGACACACCCACCCTGCCTAGGTGCTCAACATGATGGGACTGCTTGCCCAAATGATCACTTGTGGCTGGTGCTGGATTCCCAGTCTCCTTGTTATTGGGGCAGGAATAATAAAGGGTTGTTATCCTTCTTGTGTGAACCGAGGGCAGCAGAACTGTACCTGGCATACCCCAATGGAGGGACTCACTCTCAACATAGCAGCACTTGCTAGGCAGGGGACATGGGTTCCAAAGCCTAATGGGTTGAGAGAGGGTGGGGACAGGTACTTGTACTTGGTGGTGCGGGCCCTGTTTAAGGGTCCTAGACACCATTTGACCCTTCCTCTCTCCATGGTATAAGAAAAGAGTTAATTTAGACTCAATTGAGAGTCTTGTTACACGCTGCAGAGCTGAAATCACTGATACCTAGGCCTAAGTATTAGCCCAACTTTGGGACTGTGTCTCTATTGCAAGAGACTGCCCAATGTGCACCAGCAGTGAGGCTCCCCCACTAACAGCTGAAATCACTGAGAGCTGAGTTAAGTGTGTGTGTGGGGGGGGGGGGAGCTGATGACATCGTGGTGAGTGAGCAGCTGGTGGAGAGGTGCAGCAAGTGGCTAGCAAGGCGGCCCGTGGAGAGGTGCGGCAAGGGGCTAGCAGGGTGGCTGGCAGAGAGGCATGGCAAGTGGCTTGCAGGGCAGCTGGCGGAGAGGTGTGGCCAGCAGGGCAGCTCGTGGAGAGGTGTGGCAAGCGGCTAGCAGGGCGGCTGGTGCAGCGGGCCAGAGAAGAGCCCCACAGAGGTGTGCCCGAGCAGTGCATTGTGTAGGGTGCCTCCTTACCCCCCCCCAACCTTCCATACAGGGTGGGGGGTAAACTCGGTGGATGAACCTCTGAACTCTGGGGCTGAACTGGCCAAGGACAGCAACTGTGAGTGAGATACAGAGAAGAGACGGGCACATTAAAGGGACTTTTGGGTTGCTTGACTTAAGACCCTGAGGGGAAAAGGATGCCCCAACTTACTTGGGGGTGGGTCTTTTGCTCATAGTTTGTGTTTATGAACCCTAGTTGTGGTGTTTTCCCAAATTAATGCTGAGTTAAACTCATAAACTCATAAATTGTTTGCCCTATGTAACACTGATAGAGAGATATGCACAGCTGTTTGCCCCTCCCCCCAGGTATTAATACTTACTCTGGGTTAATTAATAAGTAAAAAGTGATTTTATTAAATACAAAAAGTAGGATTTAAGTGCTTTCAAGTAATAACAGACAGAACAAAGTAAATTAACAAACAAAATAAAATAAAACATGCAAGTCTAAGCCTAATACAGTAAGAAAACTAAATGCAGGTATAAATCACCCTCAGAGATGTTCCATTAAGCTTCTTTGACAGACTAGCCTCTTTTTAGTCTGGGTCTAGCAATCACTCACACCCCTGTAGTTACTGTCTTTGTTCCAATTTCTTTCAGGCATCCTTTGGGGTGGAGAGGCTTTCTTGAGCCAGCTGAAGACAACGTGGAGGGGTTTCCCCAGGGGCTTATATACTCTCTCTCTCTTGTGGGTGGAAACCTCTTCCCCTCTCCTATGCAGGATCCAGCTCCAAGATGGAGTTTTGGAGTCCCATGGGCAAGTCCCATGGCCATGCATGACTCAGTTTCTTACAGGCTGATGCCACATTCCCTGGAAAGCTGAGATGTGGATTGGCGTCTCTCGAAGTTGATTGTCAGCTTAAGTGTTTCTTGATTGGGCATTTACTGAGAGAATGCTTTTCTCAAGAAGCTGACCAAATGCTTCACTGAGGCTACTTAAAATCAAACAGGTACATAACCAATATTCGTAACTTCTAATACAAAAATGATACATGCATACAAATAGGATGAGTATATCCAGTAGATCATAACCTTTGCAGAGATATGTTACATGGCATATCTAGCATAAAACATATTCCAGTTATGTCATATTTACACTCATAAGAATATTTCTATAAAGCATTATGGGGTGCAACGTTACAGCCATGTCTGGAGTTTAGCTGCCCTCATGTCTGATATGCCCCCTTCTTCCCACTGCTCAGACTGCATCCCCTCTCATTCTCTGGACATACAGTGTTCCCTTTTTGTGATTCAGCTGTTCCTTCTTCATGTCTTGGCCCTCTGGCCAGATCATTTAAAACAACTAACAAAATCATCCAAAGACCAAGATTTGGTGGTGATGGGGGACTTCAACTATTCGGATATATGTTGGGAAAATAACACAGCGGGGCACAGACTATCCAACAAATTCTTGGACTGCATTGCAGACAACTTTTTATTTCAGAAGGTTGAAAAAGCTACTAGGGGGGAAGCTGTTCTAGACTTGATTTTAACAAATAGGGAGGAACTCGTTGAGAATTTGAAAGTAGAAGGCAGCTTGGGTGAAAGTGATCATGAAATCATAGAGTTTGAAATTCTAAGGAAGGGTAGAAGGGAGAACAGCAAAATAGAGACAATGGATTTCAGGAAGGCGGATTTTGGTAAACTCAGAGAGCTGATAGGTAAGGTCCCATGGGAATCAAGACTGAGGGGAAAAACAACTGAGGAGAGTTGGCAGTTTTTCAAAGGGACACTATTAAGGGCCCAAAAGCAAGCTATTCCGCTGGTTAGGAAAGATAGAAAATGTGGCAAAAGACCACCTTGGCTTAACCACGAGATCTTGTATGATCTAAAAAATAAGAAGGAGTCATATAAAAAATGGAAACTAGGACAGATTACAAAGGATGAATATAGGCAAACAACACAGGAATGCAGAGGCAAGATTAGAAAGGCAAAGGCACAAAATGAGCTCAAACTAGCTACAGGAATAAAGGGAAACAAGAAGACTTTTTATCAATACATTAGAAGCAAGAGGAAGACCAAAGACAGGGTAGGCCCACTGCTCAGTGAAGAGGGAGAAACAGTAACAGGAAACTTGGAAATGGCAGAGATGCTTAATGACTTCTTTGTTTCAGTCTTCACGGAGAAGTCTGAAGGGAATGCCTAACATAGTGAATGCTAATGGGAAGGGGGTAGGTTTAGCAGATAAAATAAAAAAAAAAACAAGTTAAAAATCATTTAGAAAAGTTAGATGCCTGCAAGTCACCAGGGCCTGATGAAATGCATCCTAGAATACTCAAGGAGCTAATAGAGGAGGTATCTGAGCCTCTAGCTATTATCTTTGGAAAATGATGGGAGACGGGAGAGATTCCAGAAGACTGGAAAAGGGCAAATATAGTGCCCATCTATAAAAAGGGAAATAAAAACAACCCAGGAAACTACAGACCAGTTAGTTTAACTTCTGTGCCAGGGAAGATAATGGAGCAAGTAATTAAGGAAATCATCTGCAAACACTTGGAAGGTGGTAAGGTGATAGGGAACAGCCAGCATGGATTTGTAAAGAACAAATCATGTCAAACCAATCTAATAGCTTTCTTCGATAGGATAACGAGTCTTGTGGATAAGGGAGAAGCGGTGGATGTGGTATACCTAGACTTTAGTAAGGCATTTGATACGGTCTCGCATGATATTCTTATCGATAAACTAGGCAAATACAATTTAGATGGGGCTACTATAAGGTGGGTGCATAACTGGCTGGATAACCGTACTCAGAGAGTTGTTATTAATGGTTCCCAATCCTGCTGGAAAGGCATAACGAGTGGGGTTCCGAAGGGGTCTGTTTTGGTACCGGCTTTGTTCAATATCTTCATTAACGACTTAGATATTGGCATAGAAAGTACGCTTATTAAGTTTGCGGATGATACCAAACTGGGAGGGATTGCAACTGCTTTGGAGGACAGGGTCATAATTCAAAATGATCTGGACAAATTGGAGAAATGGTCTGAGTTAAACAGGATGAAGTTTAACAAAGACAAATGCAAAGTGCTCCACTTAGGAAGAAAAAATCAGTTTCACACATACAGAATGGGAAGAGACTGTCTAGGAAGGAGTACGGCAGAAAGGGATCTTGGGGTAATCGTGGACCACAAGCTAAATATGAGTCAACAGTGTGATGCTGTTGCAAAAAAAGCAAACATGATTCTGGGATGTATTAACAGGTGTGTTGTGAGCAAGACACGAGAAGTCATTCTTCCGCTCTACTCTGCTCTGGTTAGGCCTCAGCTGGAGTATTGTGTCCAGTTCTGGGCACCGCATTTCAAGAAAGATGTGGAGAAATTGGAAAGGGTCCAGAGAAGAGCAACAAGAATGATTAAAGGTCTTGAGAACATGACCTATGAAGGAAGGCTGAAGGAATTGGGTTTGTTTAGTTTGGAAAAGAGAAGACTGAGAGGGGACATGATAGCAGTTTTCAGGTATCTAAAAGGGTGTCATAAGGAGGAGGGAGAAAACGTGTTCACCTTAGCCTCTAAGGATAGAACAAGAAGCAATGGGCTTAAACTGCAGCAAGGGAGGTCTAGGTTGGACATTAGGAAAAAGTTCCTAACTGTCAGGGTGGTTAAACACTGGAATAAATTGCCTAGGGAGGTTGTGGAATCTCCATCTCTGGAGATATTTAAGAGTAGGTTAGATAAATGTCTATCAGGGATGGTCTAGACAGTATTTGGTCCTGCCATGCGGGTAAGGGACTGGACTCGATGACCTCTCGAGGTCCCTTCCAGTCCTAGAATCTATGAATCTATGAATCATTATATGTTTTCCCCTTCCTTTGGTGACAAAATCCCACAGGATAAACCATCCCAGGCAGTCTTCATGTCGACTGCCCTAACTGTGCCACTTTCCCAGTCACTGGGAGGGTAACCTAGGCTTAAACCTCTACTCTGGTTTCCAGCCCAGGGATCCTCTAATCATTGGCCAAGGTCTGCAATGTCCCACTTTGCTGCTGTTTGCTTGAATCTTTTCCTACACCCTCTCTCAGGCTTCCACCCCACCACCTTCTGGGTAAACTCTTCCTTCAGGGCTTGGATCCCTGGGGTTTCTACTCTCCTCCAGTAGGTTTCCTCCTTTCTCTATCTAATGCCTAGAGAGTGACTGCAGCCTTGCTCACTGTAACCCTTTTTTGCTGTCATCTTCCTGGCTTTATACTAGCCCCTCCTGTTCCTTTTCAGCTGGGCTCCATTGTCAATCAGGGGTTACTTAGGCCACCTAATTCCCCTCAGATGTAGCCCATCTACTTAACTGGCCCTTCTCACCCTCATTAACACTTTCCAGTCTAATGTGGTGTGAACACCCCATCACATTCCCCTTTTTGAAGTTAAATGCTACTGTGATGGGGTTCTTTGGTATTTTTCTCCCTACAAGGATGTTAAATTAAATTACATTATGGTTGCGATGACCAAATGGTTCAGCTATATTCACCTCTTGGACCTGATTCTGTGCGCCACTTAGGACTAAATCAAGAATTGCCTCTCCCCTTGAGGGTTCCAGGACTAGCTGTTCCAAGAAGCAATCATCCAGCAGGGCTCCTATTCTCGGCAGGTAGCTTAAGATGCTTTTACATTTTTGCTTTGTATGCCCCTTTTACAGGAGATGGAGATAGAACACTGGTATCAACTGGTTCCATGGCAGTTGGAGTTTGGCAGTTGGGTTCCAACACTTAGTTCATAGAATGGTGGACCCCTGCTGTCCATCCATTTGGGGGCAAGGGGAATCTTATTGATTGGAGGGAGGCGACAGCAAGGGGGAACTTCCAGGCTTCAAGGAAGGAATCTGTTATCTCCTTTTTCAAGAAAGCAAATTTGCTACTCTTTGATGGAATTAATGAAGAGAAAGAAACAAATGTGGCAGGGCACCTCCTCCATCTTGCTGGGCTTAGCACTTCCTCCTCTTGCAATGGGAGGTGGGTGCTGGAGTAAATCACCCCGACTTCGCAGAGTGTTTGTTTTCTCATGCCGGATTTATCTAGCCATATTTTCAAGGTCCAAGGAGTACTCCTCCATCAAACAAAAGAAACAAATTCACAACACAAAATAAAAGGGATATCTTTTCCTACCCCCCACTTTGGGGGAGGATGCTGCCTTGATATTGGCTCTGGTGTGCCAGTCTGTCCCCTAAACAGGGAGGAGAGCAGCCTCTCACTCTGGAGAAGCCTATCTCCCTCTGCCATTAACCTGCAGCAGCTTGCGTCCTCTCCTCTTTCACCAGAAGAGGGGTTTGTAAAGGTCTCAGGCAGCCCTTAATTGGTCTCCAGAAACCCCCGATTGACCCGAGATAAACTCTTGTTAGTTTACATGGAAAAAGGCTAAAATATCTGACATCCACCACTCTCTTACAGCTGTCCAGCCTAACTTTGTCACATAAGACATCTCATTTAATAAGTAATGCAAGTTCTGGTTGGTGGTGGTTGTTTTGTTTTGTTTTGTTTGCCTAGGAGATTGACAGCTACCAAAGCAGGTGCAGTTATAAGACAACTGCAAAGCCAACTGTGGTTGGTTGTATTTGACAGGTTTTAGGTAGTCACTTACGTTGATACCTCTTGTTAGCTGTTTCCGCTACTAGGGATACAATCTGTAACAGGAGGAAAAGGAGGAAAAGATGGCTGACTTCTCACTACCATGTTCTAACAATTTCTGCAAGTTCACGCGTGAATCCTTGGCTGCTATTGAGAAGCGAATCGCTGCCAAGAAGGAATGCAAAGGTCAGAAGCCTGAAGAGAAACCTCGGCCCCAGCTTGACTTGAAGGCTTTCCAGAAGCTGCCTGCTCTCTATGGAAATCCCCCTCAGGAGCTCATTGGGGAACCACTGGAGGATCTTGACCCTTACTACAGTGATCACAAGGTTAGAGCCATCCAAAAAGTTTGTTGTTTTAACTTTGCTTAATTAAGATGTGCAGAGAAGAAATGCTTATGCTGAGGGCTATGATTTTTATGCCTCCTTGACCAGTTATCAGTAGAGAGCCTTTTCTGGTTTAGGGGTCAGAAAGCTAAATTTGGCAGTGCTTCCTTTGAATTATTATATTAAGACAGCTATATTAAATCAGGTTATAATAAAACAGGTACCTAGCATACTTGGAGTACTAAGTGATAATGTAATAAAACCTTAACTTTACAATCTACTAATCAAACAGAATGAAATTTATCAGCACGAGGCATATGCACCACTTATTTTCTGCTTAAGCTATCCAAATAGGGCTCAAGTGAGACTTTGGTGGTGTATATTAGCCCTCTCCACAAAGATGAATTTCACCCACACTGAATATAACATTGGACACAATATAAAAATCTGTTACTACATGATGACAGAAAACTGAGTTATTGGTTTATCTAAAGTATCTTCCAGCCTACTAGACCTATGTGTAGGCTGATCAAAGACACTATATTACATGTACAACAAGGAGTCTGGTGGCACCTTAAAGACTAACAGATTTATTTGGGCATAAGCTTTCGTGGGTAAAAACCTCACTTCTTCGCATGCATAGAGTGAAAGTTACAGATACAGGCATTATATACTGACACAAGGAGAGCAGGGAATTACTTCGCAAGTGGAGAACCAGTGATGACAGGGCCAATTCAATCAGGGTGGATGTAGACCACTCCCAATAATGGATGAGGAAGTGTCAATTCCAGGAGAGGAAAAGCTGCTTCTGTAATGAGCCAGCCACTCCCAGTCCCAATTCAGATTAATGGTGTTAAATTTGCAAATGAATTTTAGTTCTGCTGTTTCTCTTTGAAGTCTGTTTCTGAAGTTTTTTTGTTCAATGATAGTGACTTTTAAATCTGTAATAGAATGACCAGGGAGATTGAAGTGTTCACTTACTGGCTTATGTATGTTACCATTCCTGATGTCCGATTTGTGTCCATTTATTCTTTTGCGGAGGGACTGTCCGGTTTGGCCAATGTACATGGCAGAGGGGCATTGCTGGCACATGATGGCATATATAACATTAGTGGATGTGCAGGTGAATGAGCCCTTGATGGTGTGGCTGATGTGGTTGGGTCCTCTGATGGTGTCGCCAGAGTAGATATGGGGACAGAGTAGGCAACGAAGTTTGCTACAGGGATTGGTTCATGGGTTGGTGTTTCTGTGGTGTGGTGCGTAGTTGCTGGTGAGTATTTGCTTCAGGTTGGGGGGTTGTCTGTAAGCGAGGACTGGCCTGCCTCCCAAGGTCTGTGAGAGTGAAGGATCATTTTCCAGGATAGGTTGTAGATCGTGGATAATGCGCTGGAGAGGTTTTAGCTGGGGGCTGTATGTGATGGCCAGTGGTGTTCTGTTATTGTCCTTGTTGGGCCTGTCCTGTAGTAGGTGATTTCTGGGTACCCGTCTTGCTCTGTCAATCTGTTTCCTCACTTCCCCAGGTGGGTATTGTAGTTTTACGAATGCTTGATAAAGATCTTGTAGGTGTTTGTCTCTGTCTGAGGGGTTGGAGCAAATTCGGTTGTATCTTAAGGCTTGGCTGTAGACAATGGATCGTGTGATGTGTCTTGGATGGAAGCTGGAGGCATGTAGGTACGTATAGCGGTCAGTAGGTTTCCGGTATAGGGTGGTGTTTATGTGACCATCACTTATTTGCACTGTAGTGTCCAGGAAGTGGATCTTTTGTGTGGACTGGTCCAGGCTGAGGTTGATGGTGGGGTGGAAATTGTTGAAGTCCAGGTGGAATTCTTCAAGGGCCTCCTTTCCGTGGGTCCATATGATGAAGATGTCATCAATGTAGCGCAAGTCGAGGAGGGGCACTAGGGGACGAGAGCTGAGGAAGCGTTGTTCTAAGTCAGCCATAAAAATGTTGGCATACTGTGGGGCCATGCGGGTATCCATAGCAGTGCCACTGACTTGAAGGTATAAGTTGTCCCCAAATCTGAAGTGGTTGTGGGTGAGGACAAAGTCACAAAGCTCAGCCACCAGACCTGCTGTGGCCTCATCAGGGATACTGTTCCTGACAGCTTGTAGTCCATCCTCATGTGGAATATTGGTGTAAAGTGCTTCTACATCCATGGTGGCCAGGATGGTGTTTTCAGGAAGAACACCAATGCATTGTAGTTTCCTCAGGAAGTCGGTGGTGTCTCGAAGATAGCTGGGAGTCCTGGTAGCGTAGGGTCTGAGGAGAGAGTCCAAATAGCCAGATAATCCTGCTGTAAGAGTGCCAATGCCTGAGATGATGGGGCATCCAGGGTTTCCGGGTTTATGGATCTTGGGTAGCAGATAGAATACGCCTGGTCGGGGTTCTGGGGGTGTGTCCATGTAGATTTGTTCCCGTACTGTAGCTGGGAATTTCTTGAGCAGATGGTGTAGTTTCTTTTGGTATTCCTCAGTGGGATCAGAGGATAGTGGCCTGTAGAATGTGGTCTTGGAGAGTTGCCTGGCAGCCTCCTGTTCATAATCCGACCTGTTCATTATGACTACAGCACCTCCTTTGTCAGCCCCTTTGATCATAGAATCATAGAATATCAGGGTTGGAAGGGACCTCAGAAGGTCATCTAGTCCAACCCCCTGCTCCAAGCAGGACCAATTCCCAACTAAATCATCTGACATTGATGATAATGTCAGAATTGTTTCTGAGGCTGTGGATGGCATTGCGTTCTGTACGGCTGAGGTTATGGGACAAGTGATGTTGTTTGTCCACAATTTCAGCCTGTGCACGTCTGCGGAAGCACTCTATGTAGAGGTCCAGTCTGTCATTTTGACCGTCAGGAGGAGTCCACGCAGCGTTCTTCTTCTTGTAGTGTTGGTAGGAGGGTTCCTGTGGGTCAGTGCACTGTTCAGTGGTGCGTTGAAAATATTCCTTGAGTCGGAGATGATGAAAGTAGGCTTCCAGATCACCGCAGAACTGTATCATGTTCGTGGGGATGGTGTGACAGAAAGAGAGTCCCCGAGATAGGACAGACTCTTCTGCTGGGCTAAGTGTGTGGTTGGAAAGATTGACAATGTTGTTAGATGAGTTGAGGGTACCACTGTTGTAGCCCCCTGTGGCAGGTAGGAGTTTAGATAGCTTACTGTCCTTTTTCCTCTGTAGAGAAGTGAAGTGTGCATTGTAAATGGCTTGTCTCATTTTTGTAAAGTCCAGCCACGTGGAAGTTTGTGTGGAAGGTTGGTATTGTATGAGAGTCTCCAGTTCTGAGAGCTCATTCTTGATCTTCTCCTGTCTGCTGTACAGGATGCTGATCAGGTGGTTCCTCAGTTTCTTTGAGAGTGTGTGGCACAGTCGCTCACCATAGTCAGTGTAGTATGTTGATTGCAATGGATTTTTTACCTTCAGTCCATTTGGTATGATGTCCATCTGTTTGCATTTGGAGAGGAAGATGATATCTGTCTGTATCCGTGCAAGTTTTTTGTTGAGGTTGATGGATTTCCACTCCATACGGCTAAATTTAGTGCCTTGCATGGTGTCAAGTATCAGGGGGTAGCCGTGTTAGTCTGTATCTACAAAAACAACAAGGAGTCTGGTGGCACCTTAAAGACTAACAGATTTATTTGGGCATAAGCTTTCGTGGGTAAAAACCTCACTTCTTCGGATGCATAGAGTGAAAGTTACAGATGCAGGCATTATATACTGACCCATGGAAAGGAGGCCCTTGAAGAATTCCACCTGGACTTCAACAATTTCCACCCCACCATCAACCTCAGCCTGGACCAGTCCACACAAGAGATCCACTTCCTGGACACTACAGTGCAAATAAGTGATGGTCACATAAACACCACCCTATACCGGAAACCTACTGACCGCTATACGTACCTACATGCCTCCAGCTTCCATCCAAGACACATCACACGATCCATTGTCTACAGCCAAGCCTTAAGATACAACCGAATTTGCTCCAACCCCTCAGACAGAGACAAACACCTACAAGATCTTTATCAAGCATTCGTAAAACTACAATACCCACCTGGGGAAGTGAGGAAACAGATTGACAGAGCAAGACGGGTACCCAGAAATCACCTACTACAGGACAGGCCCAACAAGGACAATAACAGAACACCACTGGCCATCACATACAGCCCCCAGCTAAAACCTCTCCAGCGCATTATCCACGATCTACAACCTATCCTGGAAAATGATCCTTCACTCTCACAGACCTTGGGAGGCAGGCCAGTCCTCGCTTACAGACAACCCCCCAACCTGAAGCAAATACTCACCAGCAACTACGCACCACACCACAGAAACACCAACCCATGAACCAATCCCTGTAGCAAACTTCGTTGCCTACTCTGTCCCCATATCTACTCTGGCGACACCATCAGAGGACCCAACCACATCAGCCACACCATCAAGGGCTCATTCACCTGCACATCCACTAATGTTATATATGCCATCATGTGCCAGCAATGCCCCTCTGCCATGTACATTGGCCAAACCGGACAGTCCCTCCGCAAAAGAATAAATGGACACAAATCGGACATCAGGAATGGTAACATACATAAGCCAGTAAGTGAACACTTCAATCTCCCTGGTCATTCTATTACAGATTTAAAAGTCACTATCATTGAACAAAAAAACTTCAGAAACAGACTTCAAAGAGAAACAGCAGAACTAAAATTCATTTGCAAATTTAACACCATTAATCTGGGCTTGAATAGGGACTGGGAGTGGCTGGCTCATTACAGAAGCAGCTTTTCCTCTCCTGGAATTGACACCTCCTCATCCATTATTGGGAGAGGACTACATCCACCCTGATTGAATTGGCCCTGTCATCACTGGTTCTCCACTTGCGAAGTAACTCCCTGCTCTCCATGTGTCAGTATATAATGCCTGTATCTGTAACTTTCACTCTATGCATGCGAAGAAGTGAGGTTTTTACCCACGAAAGCTTATGCCCAAATAAATCTGTTAGTCTTTAAGGTGCCACCAGACTCCTTGTTGTTTTTGTAGATACAGACTAACACGGCTACCCCCTGATACATTACATGTAGCCTCTCTCTAAAGGCTGCTGATAGTCAGATTCACTTAATACAGTCTATTTCCTATGTTACAAATTTTAATAAGGAAATACAGAAAATAAATATATATATATTTACAGAACCACCAGTTCTTCAACAATGTTTTCTATAGAATATATTTTAGTCTTTAAAATAAACCTGAAATTCTTAGACTTGAACCCACGTCTCCCACACTCTGGTTCGAGCCCTATCCCCCAGGCTAATGGGATGGGTTTTTCCAAGTCTTTCCTGTTGCAGTTGTTACATCTTGTATAAATAATTCAATATTCATTGGCACAGGGACTGAACCCAGGTCTCCCATATGCCCAGGTGAGTTCCAAAACAACTGAGCAATAGAGTCGGTCTCTCTCTGGTCCAAAGAATATTTAGTTATTTATTCAAAGTGGAAGAGCTCCAACTGGAGAAATTGAGAAAGGGAAGAAGAGCGACTGACCGTATATCCCAGTTGTTAGGACACTCCCCTTTTCCAGTTTTTAGCGGAAATTCCAGGGTCCCTGGTTTTTCAGAAATTCTACCCTGGACCTGAGAAACCTTCCCAGTTAAAATGTCAGCAAAACCATCTCTTTTGTGGGAAAAGTTTCAGGTCTGACAAATCAGTATTTTTTGATGAAAAACTTTTACTGAAAAATTCTGGACGAGTTCTAATGTCAATATTAGTGAATTCTGAGAAAGTGGTTCAGTAAATAAAGGCCCTGATCCTGCAAATGCTTACAGATGTATGTAAATTGACTCTCACATGAGTTGTCCCATTTATGTTAATGGGAATACTGACATGAGTAAAATGATTTCTTTGCAAATTCTTTTTAAGATCAGGGCTAAAGAAGGAAGTTTCCTACTGAGAACTTCCAACTGATTAATTAATAGCCTAAATTTTCCTTGGGAAAAAAAGGACATGTAATGTGTTCTCCATAGTACACAATATTTCTTATTGATCCGTTGAAAATTGTGTGGTATAAACATATAATAAATCAAAAGGAATAGACAAGAATTACAAAAAAAAGTCTTTCAGTTTAAACAAAGTGCAAGTCCAGACATCAAACTTTTACCTATAATCTGCAGCTCTGGCCACAAATACAAACCATTAACATCCTCAATTCAATTTCTGTAAAAGTTTAATTTATTTCATATTATCTCTCATGTTTTTGTTTTCTTTAAAGACATTTATGGTACTGAACAAAGGAAAAACAATCTTCCGATTTACTGCCACAGGTGCCTTGTGTATACTTAGCCCTTTTCATCCGGTCAGAAGAGCAGTGATTAAAATTTTGGTACACAAATATCCTTTCAGTTGGCTTTACTCATTCTATTTTTTTAATAATTATACAAGATAATGGGTGTTATACTGTGCTTGTTATATTTTAGACCATATGCTAGCTCTAGCCTTTTTATAAAAGCAATAATTAAAAAGCAATAATACATGTGCTCCGGATAGCTCACGGATAATTTTGAATGATTTTAGAAATGACTATTATTAGTATATGAAACTGGAAAGTATAGGGATAGATCTGTACAGAGGAAGGATGGCCTTGGAAACCAGGTAACCGAGGGCCCGATTCTGATCTCACTATACCTGTGTAAGTTGGGAGTAATGTCATTAAAGTCAATGTGCTTGGTTCACTAGAGTATTTCACCAGTTTTACACTGTGAAGTTACACTGGAGTACCACAGTGATACTTAGACCAAATACATGGAGCCCTGCAAAGGTGTTATGAGCACCCTGAGGAGAAGTATGTTCTGTAATCCAAAGCCCATCCTAGTAGCAGGGGACAGGCTCTGATGGAGAGGTGCTGCATATGGCTCTGCAACGGTACAGGGAGGGTGATTTTTGTCTAGGATCACCTCTCCACCATGCTGAAGTGTGGTCGCATGGGCTGGCAAGCCTAGTTCAGACATGCCCCTTCTCCAGCAGGGCTGTCCGTGTTCAGGCTGTCAAGGCTGTATCCCCACTTTGAACTTTAGGGTACAAGTGTGGGGGCCTGCATGAGGACTTTTAAGCTTAACTACCAGCTTAGTTCTGGTCCGCTGCCACCATTCCCTTCCCTGGGAAGCTTTTAGAAACTTCTCACCAATTCCCTGGTGAATACAGATCCAAACTCCTTGGATCTTAAACAAGGAGAAATTGACCCTTCCCCCCTCCTTCCTTTCACCAACTCCTGGTGAATACAGATCCAAACCCCCTTGGATCTTAAAACAAGGAGAAATCAATCAGGTTCTTAAAAAGAAGGCTTTTAATTAAAGAAAAAGGTAAAAATCATCTCTGTAAAATCAGTATGGAAAATAACTTTACAGGGTAATCAAACTTAAAGAGCTCAGAGGACCCCCCTCTGTCTTAGGTTTAAAGTACAGCAAACAAAGATAAACACTCTAGTAAAAGGTACATTTACAAGTTGAGAAAACAAAGTAAAACTAAGACACCTTGCCTGGCTTTTTACTTACAAGTCTGAAATATGAGAGACTTGTTTAGAAAGATGGGGAGAACCTGGATTGATGTCTGGTCCCTCTCAGTCCCAAGAGCGAAGAACCCCTTAAACAAAAAGCACAAACAAAAGCCTTTCCCCCCCCCAAGATTTGAAAGTATCTTGTCCCCTTATTGGTCCTTTGGGTCAGGTGTCAGCCAGGTTACCCGAGCTTCTTAACCCTTTACAGGTAAAAGGATTTTGGAATCTCTGGCCAGGAGGGATTTTATAGTACTGTACACAGGAGAGCTGTTACCCTTCCCTTTATAGTTATGACACGCCCCCCAAATCACAGATAGTGTTGGACGTTCGGTTCTACACTGGCTGTGATTTTTTCCTGGAGCTCTAGGAGAAAACAGAGTTAATAAGACACATGTACCTTTAGACATACTACTGATTATATAAAAACTAACAATATGTTTCATTCCAAGAACAATTGTTAACCAGTTAACTCTGGGAAACTTTCCCGGGAGAGTGCATCAGCCACTTTGTTAGAAGCTCCCGAAATGTGTTGTATTTCAAAATCAAAATCTTGGAGAGCTAAACTCCACCGAAGAAGTTTTTTGTTATTTCCCTTGGCGGTATGAAGCTACTGTAGCGCAGCATGGTCTGTTTGTAGTTGGAAACGCCGTCCCCAAACATATGGGCGTAGCTTTTCCAGCGCGTACACAATGGCGTAGCATTCCTTTTCGCTGATTGACCAGTGGCTTTCCCTCTCAGACAGTTTCTTGCTGAGAAACACGACAGGATGGAATTCTTGATCCGGTCCTTCCTGCATTAAAACTGATCCCACGCCTCGCTCGGACGCATCTGTGGTTACTAGGAACGGTTTGTCAAAGTCTGGGGCCCTTAGCACAGGGTCAGACATGAGTGTTGCCTTAAGCTGGTTAAAGGCCTTTTGACACTCATCAGTCCACTGAACTGCATTTGGCTGTTTCTTTCTGGTTAGGTCTGTCAGCGGGGCGGCGATTTGGCTGTAGTGTGGTACAAATCGCCTATAATATCCGGCCAAGCCTAAGAAGGATTGAACCTGTTTCTTTGACTTTGGAACCGGCCACTTTTGGATAGCATCCACTTTGGCCTGTAGGGGATTTATAGTTCCTTGACCCACCTGGTGCCCCAGGTACGTCACTCTGTTTTGGCCTATTTGACACTTTTTAGCCTTAACAGTTAGTCCTGCCTGCCGGATGCGCTCGAAGACTTTTTCCAGGTGCTCCAGGTGTTCTGTCCATGAATCAGAAAAAATGGCCACATCATCGAGGTAGGCAACTGCAGATTCTCCCAATCCCGCTAGGAGACCATCTACAAGTCTTTGGAAGGTGGCGGGTGCATTTCGCAACCCGAAAGGGAGTACATTGAATTCATACACCCCTGCCTGGGTGACGAAGGCTGACCTTTCCTTAGCGGGTTCATCTAGTGGTACTTGCCAGTACCCTTTTGTTAAGTCTAAAGTAGAGATGAATTGGGCATGTCCCAATTTTTCCAATAGCTCATCTGTGTGTGGCATTGGATAGTTGTCAGGACGAGTTACAGCATTTAGCTTACGGTAGTCCACGCAAAAGCGTATTTCCCCATCTGGTTTGGGAACTAGAACCACTGGAGATGCCCATGCACTGTTAGAGGGGCGGATTATACCCATCTGTAGCATGTCCTGGATCTCCCTTTGTATAGCAGTTTGGGCATGAGGTGACTCCCGGTAGTGTGGGGTTCTAATTGGGTGAGCATTACCTGTGTCAATGGAGTGGTATGCCCGTTCGGTCCGTCCTGGAGTGGCTGAGAAAATCGGTGCAAAGCTTGTGCACAGCTCCTTGATCTGCTGTCGCTGCAGACGTCCAAGGGTCGTGGAGAGGTTCACCTCTTCCACGCCACCATTTCTTTTTCCTTCGTAGTAGACACCTTCAGGCCACTCCGCGTCATCTGTTTCCTGGGCTGTAAACTGGCAAACGTTTAATTCTCTGGAATAAAAGGGTTTAAGAGAATTAACATGGTATACCTTAGGCTTTATGTTGGAGGTGGGGGAGGCTATGAGATAGTTAACAGCTCCTAGGCGCTCCTGGACCGTGAATGGTCCTTCCCACGACGCTTCCATTTTATGGGCCTGGAGCACCTTTAAGACCATGACTTGATCTCCTACTTTGAAGGACCGTTCTCTGGAATGTTTATCATACCAGGCCTTTTGCTCTTCCTGAGCATCCTTTAGGTTTTCTTTAGCAAGGGCTAAAGAGTGTCGGAGGGTGCTTTGTAGGTTGCTTACAAAGTCTAGAATGTTAGTTCCTGGAGAAGGCGTAAACCCCTCCCATTGCTGCTTCACCAACTGTAATGGCCCCTTAACCTCACGGCCATACACAAGTTCAAATGGTGAAAACCCTAAACTGGGATGTGGTACAGCCCTGTAGGCAAAAAGCAACTGCTGCAACACTAGGTCCCAATCATTGGAGTGTTCATTTACGAATGTACGTATCATGGCCCCCAAAGATCCATTAAACCTCTCCACCAGACCATTGGTTTGATGGTGATGAGGGGTGGCAACCAAGTGATTCACCCCATGAGCTTCCCACAGGTTTTTCATGGTTCCTGCCAGGAAATTAGTTCCTGAATCTGTAAGGATGTCGGAGGGCCACCCTATCCTGGCAAAAATGTCTGCTAATGCCTGGCACACACTTTTAGCCCTGGTGTTGCTTAAAGGTACAGCTTCCAGCCATCGGGTAGCAAAATCCATGAAAGTCAGTACGTACTGCTTTCCTCTGGGTGTCTTCTTTGGGAAAGGACCCAGAATATCCACAGCTACTCGCTGAAATGGAACCTCAATTATGGGTAGTGGCTGGAGAGGGGCTTTAACCTGGTCTTGGGGCTTTCCCACTCGTTGGCACACCTCACAAGACCGGACATAATTAGCAACGTCCTTGCCCATTCCCTCCCAGTGGAAGGACTTCCCCAACCGGTCTTTGGTTCTGTTTACCCCAGAATGGCCACTGGGATGATCATGGGCTAAGCTCAAGAGCTTTACCCGATACTTAGTGGGAACTACCAACTGTCTTTGAGGATGCCAGTCTTCCTGGTGCCCACCAGAAAGAGTCTCCTTGTATAAAAGTCCTTGTTCTACAACAAACCGGGATCGGTTAGAAGAGCTGAGAGGCGGTGGGGTGCTCCGTGCCGCCGCCCAAGCTTTCTGAAGGCTGTCATCTGCTTCCTGCTCGGCCTGGAACTGTTCCCTTGATGCTGGAGACATCAGTTCCTCCTTGGACTGTGGACTGGGGCTTGGTCCCTCTGGAAGCGATGCAGGTGCTGGGGCTGTTTCCATTGACTGTGAACCACTGTCCGCTGGTGCACTATGTGGTATTTCAGGCTCTGGCTGAGCCTCTTGGGTAGGGTTATCTGCTGCTTCCACCAGTTCAGGCTCGCTGGTGCCCTCTGGCATTGGAGTTGTAGACGGGTTTGCAAGCGCTGGACTCAGTGCTGGCAATGGTTCTGGTGCTGGTTGCGTTGCCAGTTCCGGTTCTGGGACTGGCTTTGGCTGGGTCTCTGGGATTGGATCCACTACGGCTGTTGCAGTCGTTGGCAGGGGATCCGGTTCCACCACCTTTGTTTGGGTCTCCGGTAACACAGACGGGGCCCTGGTGGACGGCTCAGGAACAGGGATGGGGGTGAAAGCTTGCTTAGCCTGGCTGCGGGTGACTATTCCCACCCTCTTGGCTAGCTTCACATGGTTGGCCAAGTCTTCCCCCAGCAGCATGGGGATGGGATAATTGTCATAGACTGCAAAACCTTCTTTCCGCCCACTCTCAAGGTTTCCCTTTGCTCCGAGGGTATGAGAGAGGCATCTGGGTCTGGGGATCTTTGGTGTGATTGTGGTGTAATAAACTGTAATCGGTTGGGGTTCTTGGGGCAGTGAGCCTTTATATGTCCCAGTTCATTACATTTAAAACATCGCCCTGCTAAGGTATCACCGGGGCGATGTTGGTTGGTGGAGACTGGTGGGGTGGGGTAAGAAGGCGTCTGGGGTTTCCCTTGGGATGTGGGTGGGGCCTTGGGTTGTCCCCGGTGGTAAGGTTTTGTTTCGGCTTGCCCCTTCTGGTATTCGCTCCAACTGCTACTGGTTTTTTTCTTTTCTGCCACCTCCACCCATTTGGCTCCAATCTCCCCCGCCTCGGTTACAGTTTTGGGCTTCCTATCTAGGATGTACCTTTCTATTTCCTCAGGAACACCCTCTAAAAACTGCTCCATTTTTACTAGGGAAAGCAGATCTTCCAGAGATTTAACATTTGCTCCTGATACCCAGGCATCACAATTTTTGTCAATGTGGTAGGCATGCCGGGTAAATGACACATCTGGTTTCCACCTTAGGGCTCTGAACCGCCGACGGGCATGCTCGGGTGTTAGCCCCATTCTGAGTCTGGCCTTGTTTTTAAAAAGTTCATAACTGTTCATGTGTTCCTTAGGCATTTCAGCCGCCACCTCTGCTAAGGGTCCACTGAGCTGCAGCCTCAGCTCTACCATGTACTGGGTTGGAGTGATGCTGTATCCAAGGCAGGCCCTTTCAAAATTTTCTAAGAAGGCCTCAGTATCATCGCCTGCCTTGTAGGTGGGGAATTTTCTGGGATGGGAAGTGGTACCTGGAGAGGAGTTGCTAGGATGGTCTGATGCATCCTGCTTAGCCCTTGCTACTTCCAGTTCATGCTTCCTTTCTTTTTCTCTCGCCTCCTCTTTGGCTTTTTCCAGCTCCATCTCTCTTTTGTGGGCCTCCTCTTTGGCTTTTTCTTCTCTTTCATTCTGCTCTGTTTCAAGTTTTTTAATTTGAAGCAGTCTCTGATGTTTTCTTTCATTTTCTTCTGCTTCTAGTTTGGCCAGTTCTATTTTGTTAGCTACTTCTTTGGTAGTCATTTTCCTGTTTTCTTGTGCTGGGTCACACCCCTCTGCAGTTGACTGAAACTGGGATGTACTCAGCTCTGGCTGCTGCTGAGTTAACAGAGACTTTCTAACTAGCTACTCATGAGGATGTAAAAAGAAAAAAAAAACAATTCAGCTTGTAACTTCCTTTTACTAGTCAAAGTTTGCTCACTTTGAACCCTTCTCTTAACAAAGGCTCTTGTTAAAAAAACTTAACACCTCTGCCTTCAGGCAAGGAGAGATAAGATATGCATCTACTTTCAGCTCTGCTTTCCAAGCAGCTAGAAGGGAAAAAAAATCTTACTGGCTTTTGGGTTTAAAACGATCCCACCCCTACCACCATGTCAAGGCTGTATCCCCACTTTGAACTTTAGGGTACAAGTGTGGGGGCCTGGATGAGGACTTCTAAGCTTAACTACCAGCTTAGTTCTGGTCCGCTGCCACCATTCCCTTCCCTGGGAAGCTTTTAGAAACTTCTCACCAATTCCCTGGTGAATACAGATCCAAACTCCTTGGATCTTAAACAAGGAGAAATTGACCCTTCCCCCCTCCTTCCTTTCACCAACTCCTGGTGAAAACAGATCCAAACCCCCTTGGATCTTAAAACAAGGAGAATTTGACCCTTCCCCCCCTCCTTCCTTTCACCAACTCCTGGTGAATACAGATCCAAACCCCCTTGGATCTTAAAACAAGGAGAAATCAATCAGGTTCTTAAAAAGAAGGCTTTTAATTAAAGAAAAAGGTAAAAATCATCTTTGTAAAATCAGTATGGAAAATAACTTTACAGGGTAATCAAACTTAAAGAGCTCAGAGGACCCCCCTCTGTCTTAGGTTCAAAGTACAGCAAACAAAGATAAACACTCTAGTAAAAGGTACATTTACAAGTTGAGAAAACAAAGTAAAACTAAGACACCTTGCCTGGCTTTTTACTTACAAGTCTGAAATATGAGAGACGTGTTTAGAAAGATGTGGAGAACCTGGATTGATGTCTGGTCCCTCTCAGTCCCAAGAGCGAAGAACCCCTTAAACAAAAAGCACAAACAAAAGCCTTTCCCCCCCAAGATTTGAAAGTATCTTGTCCCCTTATTGGTCCTTTGGGTCAGGTGTCAGCCAGGTTACCCGAGCTTCTTAACCCTTTACAGGTAAAAGGATTTTGGAGTCTCTGGCCAGGAGGGATTTTATAGTACTGTACACAGGAGAGCTGTTACCCTTCCCTTTATAGTTATGACACAGGCCCATGGTGCTTTTGGTGCAGCTGTTGGGTCTCTGGAGGTCCCTGTCTGAAAGGATGGCTCCTAAACTTGCAGTTGGTAGGCATAGAGGAATTTGAGGAGGGAAGATCTTCTGCATGCAGCCCTGCTTCCTGAATTGCATGTCCACAGGGAGTGTGGTGTCCCACCCCTTCTGCCCTCTGCACACTCCTCCAGAGCTGGGTGCACATGGAGCACATCTGTGATGTGGTGACTGTATCTGCTTAGCTTTCTGCACCAGTTGCAAGTGGGGATCTGCACCAGTGATGCCACTGAGCTGTGCTCAGTGCTTTTGTAGATCCTGTGTATGTGGGAGTGCAAACCACTGGCACTGCTTTCAGGCTCACACCCATAGTTACTATACTATAAAATCAGTGTCAGTGATATCAGGATCAGTTCCCTGGATTATGTTCCTGGCTCTTTCTTTGTGATCTTGGATGAGTGACTTAACCGCTCTGTTTCTTCATCTGTAAAAAGGACATAATGCAATACATGCCTCAGAGTTTCATGAGGAAGTCACTGTTATTACCTTTACTTTTATTGCATTAGTGCCCAAGGGCACCAGCCAGATGCAGTACAGACACATACAAAGTCATGGTTCCTGCCCTAGAGAGCTTATAATACAATTTAAGATGGAGACTCCACAAAATGAGCATAACAAATTATATGAGGGAAGAGGAAGGGTAGAAGGAGAGTAGTGCCAAGCAGTGATATATTTTCCACACGTATCTTTTTGAACAAATGGTTTTTGTGTGAGGCAGGATGGTCTTGTGGCTAAGGCACTGACCTGGGACATTGACATCTGGATTCAATTCCCACCTGTCACAACTATCTGTGTCACCCTGGGCAAGTCATTTTGGCCCAGTTCCACAAAGCTACTTAGGCTCCTAACTTCCATTGAAATCTAAATACCTTTGTGGATCTGGGGTCTTTATCTCTTTGCACTTCAGTTTCTCATTTGTAAAATGAGGATAAAAATACATCCCTTTCCCCACTCATTGTCATTCTTTTCTATTTAGACTCTGAGCCCTTTGAGGCAGGATCTGTTTTTTATTAAGTTTTACATGCAATGCCTAGTGCAATGAAGTCCCAATCTTTGTTGCTTAGATGCTACTGTATTATAAATAATGTTAATAATAGTGTATTATGAAGTGACATTAATTAAAATGAATAACATCAAAATAAAATTAAGCATGTCATAGAATTTGAATAAAATATTAAATCCACAACTGTTAAAACACTTTGCGTATTAGTGATATTTTCTGAGTATACAATAATGTTCTTTACCTTAACTCCTGTTACTTACATGGTTCACTATGTTTATTATGTGCACTATTTTAACCAATTGTGTCTTCATGGCTATATTTGAGACTCCTCAGAAGTCTAAGTCACCTGCAGCTCCTGAATGGAACACCTATGTTGAGTAAGTATTTCTGTAGGAATTTATTTTTCCTAATTCTCTAGTTCTAATTAATTAGCCTAATCTTGTAGTCCTCTCACAAGGTAATGTCATAGAATCATAGAATATCAGGGTTGGAAAGGGCCTCAGGAGGTCATCTAGTCCAATCCCCAGACAGATTTTTACCTCAGTTCCCTAAATGCCCCCCTCAAGGATCGAACTCACAACCCTGGCAAATGCTCAAACCACTGAGCTATCCCTCCGCCCCATATTGGAGTCAGTAGGATTTTTGCTTCTGTTAGAACTTCAGGATTATTACTTTGTGGAAATAGGGCCATCATCTATTTTCATTTGCTCCATTGTAAATGCAGAGTAACTCATTGGAGAGCAGAATCTGAGCCATGAAGGGGAAAAAAAGTGCTAAATTTCTTTTATTGTTTATCTTTCTTCCACCTTTCATTGCTCTAAGCCCTGAAGTCCTTCCTCAATTTTTACTCATTGCTTACCCAGACAAGTCTCCCACCAATGTCAATATTGAATAAGGATTTTAAAATGTGATCCTTTGTCTTTTTAAATTTCTTTCAGTGATGTTGAGTTGTGCACTATTTGCTCTAGTAAAATATTATGTCAGATGCTTTTTGCTTGTGGAACTCTGTCTTCTACATTGCCAGTTCTTGCAATGTTATCACTTTCACTAAATATCACAATATTTAGTATTTTGTCTTAAAGCCCTAGCTCCTGGAGTCATGTTAAAACCTGAAAATCTCAGATTTCAAAAAAAGGTACAATTCTAGCCCTCCTAGTTGTAGAGGAAAACTTGAAAATGTGAACCCTAATGGCCTCAACAACAGAAGGCAAAGAAAAAGAACCCCAAATGTATTATTTCTAAAATGTCATAATTTTTAGGCCAATCGTGTGACTTTTTCAGGCCTCACTCATGAGTTTTGAACACTTGCTGCTAGCAATCCTGTAATGAACTCTATGTAGCTGGCTCCCTGCACCTGCACAAATCCCATTAACATCACTGCATCTCCTCTTCTTTTGGAGCACGTTGCAGGATCAGCATCTAAATTAACAACTTTCAGTCTATCAGCTCATCCACTTTGCTAACTGTAATATCTGAATAAAACTGTGTCATGATTTTAATATACATCTCCATTTGTAATGGTGTGCTGCCCTAAGTTTCTATGTAAGGGAGTCAGAATTTAGACAGAATATTATATGCTGTGAGAATTGAAAATCTGTTTGAATGAACTCAGACAGTATTTTCAGAATATTTTTTCTCAGTGTAAAGGGCAACATTGCTGTTAAATATTTTCTGAGTATCAGATGCGTTTAGAATTCCCGCAGGAGACCTCAGTCTTGCTGAAGTGACAAGTACACTCAGAAAAGCCAGCAGAGTATTTACTGACAATTTCCATTTAAAACAATGCTGCCTCTAAAATGAAGATCCTGTAAGTTTGTATTTCTGTAGGTTTTTCAATGTTCTTTAAAGAAATGGCTCCCAGATTCACAAACTGACCAACATACAGCTATTTTGGCACATTGACAAGTGACGATATGAATTATCTTCAACAATTTTAAAACTCGCCTGTTATTTTGGATACCTCAAATTTGGAAGGCCCAATCTGAGACACCTTAAAATTTTAGCAAAGAAAATTGTCAGAGGCAAGGGAATATGCTGCAGACACAAATGTTGGTAACTGCATCCAGATAATATCTCAAATTGCCTATGAGTTAGATCCTGATCCAACACCCATAGAAATCGATGGAGCCTTTCCATTATCTTCAACGGGGCCATTGGACCAGCTCCTGGGGGCTCTGAGGCAGCTCACAGAGTGAGTACGCTGAATGTGCCGCCTCCACTAATTGCTAATGTTCTCGCATTTCTTGGACACTTTATTCCCCAGGTACACTTTCACTGGCATTTACACTTTTGAAGTATTGATAAAAATATTGGCAAGAGGATTCTGTCTGAATGAATTCACTTTCCTTCGAGATCCATGGAATTGGTTGGATTCCAGTGTCATTGTTCTGGCGTAAGTAAGGGTGTATATGTATATTAAGGGTTATCATGCAGCTAAAGTATTTTTGCTTGTTTTGATTTTTTCTCTAACTTTTCACTGAAGTGTCTAAATTGTTGTACTTTGCACCCAAGATACAAAATCATTTTAAGGAGCAATAACTGTATTTGGAAAAGCTATCTAGTGCCCCTGTATCCCCTTCATTGTAGGGTGTAGAGGATAGCAACAGTATGCCAATCCCTCAAAAGAGGATAAAAGGGACTGCATAGAGGGCAAAGACAGCAATAAGATATACTGTATTCCATTGCATAGAAACCAGCAGCCCCTTTATTTGAAATAGGAAAAGGATCTGACCTGACAGGCAGTGAGATTTAATATCTGTAGTGTCATGAAGTGTGTGTGCATGCATGCATGTGTATGAAGGCACTTTGGCGACGTACGTACAGACACCATTGTAGTCAGTGAATCAAATCTGGGATTTCGTCACCAGAAACACAAGTTGAGCTTGAACTACTGAGATTAGAAAGCTATTACAGTGGCAGCCACAAGAGGGAAATAAAATCAAACCCATTAAGCCACTGTATTATAGACTCTTCCTATTATTACACAAGCATGTCAAGAATATTTGCAATCCGCAGCTCAAGACTCATAGGAGATGTCCATTTTTATGTTAGTTTCCTTTCAAATATAAGTACCAACAAGAGGCAGAACCAATTAGTCCAGGTTTTATTTGATTACTCCAAACATTCCAGAGTGTTGTGAGTTCCAAAGGCACTGGGTCTTTTAGTTCCTTCTGTCTTGGTTTCTTTTTATCACAGTAGGGCAATAAACAGGCAATACTATCATCCATAGCATTTCCAATTATTTCATTGTAGTAGATAGTATGGAGTACACTCCATACCAACAGTGGCTGGAGCTACTCCCTACAGAGTTCCTCTGAGCTGTCTGCATAGACAGCTTCTCACTCACTGTGCTCCCAGTGACAGCACACTGACTGCAGCCCAGTCAACAAAGAGGAGACGAGGAACTTCCTATCACACACACAAATACAGCCACGGACTGTAGAGTTCGATTATATCCATAGTCCCTTTTTGTTACTAGTTCACTTGGCACTATTGGCTATTGTTCTAAGGGAAAGAATATCAAAATGATACCATTAAGGGAAAAGAGAAATGTGGAGTTACACGTGCCTCTGTTAGTGTGTGTAAGTGAAGCTTTGCTGTGGTCTTTCCCATCTTTGCTCCAAACAAACCAGATTGTGTATAAAATAAACTAGGAGAAACATTCTGAGTCACCTCATTAATATCTCTGCCTGTGAAGTCGTGACTCACTCAAAGTCTCAAGCTTGACCTCCTGCTTCGCCAAAAGAACTGTGCGTGTGTGTGTGTGTGTGTGTGTGTATGCGTATGCGTGCATGTGGAGGGTGGGGAGGAAGGAGTAATATCAGATAGAGCTGAGAAGCAGAGAAGAGCAAAGACTGTAGTTGATAGCTATTGAGGACTCTGTGTTATGGGAGGATGTTAGGCGTCTTTTGTGGAATGGGGCTATTTGGGGGGAGAACGGATTGCTTTGCATTATGGGAATATGGGACACAGTTCTAAAGGAGAGATTTAATTCATTTTGTTTTAGGGAGGAAAATAGATGGATTTTTTTTTAGGAGGTAGGCCTGTGATGCAGGGGAATTGATAGCTTTATTGTGGGTCTAGGGAGGAGGCATACTTTGAAGTTTTACTTGAGGATCTGGTCAAAAAGAAATTATTCTCTTCTTCCTCTGCTTTAAATACATAATTTTGAATAATTTCTGTGTTATTTTAGTTTAAATTTAAAAGTGTATTGTAGGAAGTTGGCAACATGCATAATCAAGCACTGCCATGTAAATAGGTTCTATTTGAAGTAACCAAGAAATAGATTTATAATACTTAGGATGAGCCCTTGACATGTGGTTTGTTAATGCACAAGATATTATATACTCAGAAAGGTTAGCAGTTAGGAAAAGGCATATAAAATAGTTGCTTTGTTCATTCAATAGCATATTGTGTCATGTCTTGATTTTACAGATATGTAGCGATATTTAGTGATCTACGCAGTGTGTCAGTCCTTCGCACATTCAGGGTTCTGAGAGCTTTAAAAACTATTTCAATAGTCCCAGGTAAGAAGCCCAGATCTTTGAATATTTTCTGCCAACTACAAGTGATTTTCTCCTCCAACTACTTTATTATTGGTTGTTTTTTTTGCAGGTCTTCTGTCTTTTTTTATCTGTATAACTTTCAGCTGTTACAGATACCACTGAATTTGTGGACATGGATGGTGTCTCAGGATTGTTGGCCCAGTCAGAATGATTTAAGCACTGGAAACAATTTGCCATCTAATTTATTTTGTTTATTTATGTCTTTGAGGATTTTGTTTGATCTTTATAATGTCTATTACACCGAAAGCCCTTCTAATTGTTCTTGTTTATCATTTTTTTGACTGTGCAATGTCAATACCTCAACAGACTTGTGCTTTATAATTATTTATTATTATTGGGTCAGATCCTATTCAGTTTTTACTTATTCCTTAATCAGGAAAGTCAATTAGGTATTGCCTGATTAAGGAAGGGCTGTATAAAACTTGAATAAGGTCGATGAATCTGGTCCATTGGTCTCTGTCTGGTCCGTCTGTATTATTTTCTGTATGTCTCTAGTGTTCACAGGTCCTCCCTAGGTAGCATCACTGTAAAATTTATTAGCATGATGCTTATTCCCCTTTCTAGATTATGAAAGACAGACTATCCTGATCCTTGCATGGAGGAAGGTGCAATACGTGGGGGAAGAACATAAGAAGTCTTCTGCCCTCCATACAGCCTGCTTTCCCCGCAAAAGTGCTAGGGATAAATGTGTGTAGGGGAAAAAACTACATTTCTCATGTTGATCACTTCTAGCTCATCTGGGCTATGCTCGTATTGCAAAGATGCATGTAACACTGGCCCAGTAAATATGAAACGGTGGATGCTGTATCTTGTTTTAAATCTCAAAAAGAATGGTATACCGTATGTGTATCAGTTTCTCAGTCCATGCACTGTTGAATTTCATCTCTCTAGGACTGAAGGTCATTGTAGGTGCACTGATCCAGTCTGTTAAGAAACTTACTGATGTGATGATCCTGACCCTTTTCTGCTTGAGTGTCTTTGCCCTCGTAGGCCTCCAGCTCTTTAAGGGCAATTTGAGACATAAGTGTGTCAGGAGTTTTAACTACACCAACGGAACTATTACTTCAGATGATAAGACATGGGACTCCTTTGACTTGTTTACTAATGATTCAGGTAAACTGCCCTCTTATTTCTTTTAAAAATTGTAGTATTATATATATATATATATAGAGAGAGAGAGAGAGAGAGAGAGAGACTCGTGCACTGCAAATGATATTGAAAATACCAATGAACTGCTACCACAACACATTAGTCATCAAAATGCCAGAGTGGTTTGCAAATGTCCTGGGATAATTTCTGCTCTTGGTGATGCAATTCTGTCTCTCTCTCTCCCCCCTCTCCCCCCTCATCAAAAGTATTGGAAATAGTGTTCCCAAAGTTTCTGATAATATTCATCTATGTTTCCCAGTATGATACCATAGTAACTGAAATGCACATTAGCTCATTCTCTGATGTAATTCCCAGAAGTTCTGCCCTGTACAGTGTGCTGAACAGTTATAACTGTACAGAAAACTGTATGTTTAAGTAGGCTACACATTTATGTGTTTTGATGTGGCCTGTGAACAGTTTTATTAAAGATTCAGCTAAATTGCTTGCTTTTTTTCCTTGAAATACGTTCTAGATCTCTTTATTCCATATGTATGTCATGACCACAGTTAGTGCTGAAAGTATGGATGAGAACAGAGGTATGTGAAAACACACCAAAGCATTCTCATAGGATAGGCACTAGTTAGATGCACCAAGGGAAGAAAGAGCTTTATGCAGAAGAAATATCTCAAAATACACCAGAGGAACCACACCAGAAAAAGTATTTGCATGTGTGACGGGTTGCCACCTGGAGCTGGGATACCACTGAGCCCTCTGACCCACCAGCCTGGGCTCCCTCACACTGTGCTGCTGTGACAAGCTGCAGAGCCCTCCAAGGTTGCACTTTCACCAGCATTCACACAGGTAGGGACACACCCAACTGCAGTTACATGCAGGCTTTCTAACCACCAGCCTCCCAGCCTAGGACCCCAGAGCAGTACCATCCTGCCCTGGTCAAATCTGGCTAGTATATGGGTTTAATACCCAGTCCACCTCCCCGTCAATGTGAAGATGACCATACACACTTGTGGTGACCAAGCTGAGATTTTCCCCTGACACTTTAGTCAAACACACACTGGTTTGGATTAAAACATAAAATAAGTTTATGAACTACAAAAGGATAGATTTTAAGTGATTATAAGTGATAGCAAAGAGATCAAAGCAGATTACCTAGTAAATAAACAAAACTGCTAACTTAGCTTAACATAGGATATGAATTAGCAAATTCTCACCCTGAGTGATAAATAAACAAGCTGGCAGATTCTTAATGTACAAACTGTCTTTGCTTTGCAACTTGGGTTTCCCAGGTTTTCATACACAGGCTAGAAATACCTTTAGCCTGGGACCATCACTTCCCCCAGTTCAGTCTTTGTTCCTCGGGTGTTTCCAGGTGTGTTGTTTTAGGGAGAGTGAGGTACCATCATGATGTCATTTCCCTCTTTTATATCTTCTTCCCACTTGCTGGAAAGCTCTTTTGCTGTGACCTGGGTCAAACAGTTCCCATTGTGTAGTGCTAGCTCTGAGAGGTTTCTATTGTACACAGTTCCTGGGGTAAGCCTTGTACTTGTGTGCTTTTCCTCAATGAGCCATTAACATTGTTTCGCCTTTTTACTGTTGTACCTGAAAGGCTGCTTGTGGGTGTTTTCAACCTCACATCATTTTTCAGTAACACATACATAGCCAAACTTCATAACTTCACATACGATGATAGCACATACAATCCAATGAGATATTAATGTCTAGCACAGGGGTGGGCAAACTTTTTGGCCCGAGGGCCACATCTGGGTGGGGAAATTGCATGCAGTGCCATGAATGTAGGGCTGAGGAAGGGGGTTGGGGTGTGGGAGGGGGTGCAGTGTGCAGGAAGGGGCTCAGGGCAATGCCTCAGATGGTGTCACATGATCCTCAACCAATAGAGGAAATTTATGAGGAGGAGAAACATCCTCAGACTGAAGATTTACAAGTGCCTATAGCTATTTAATCCTCATCTTCAGACGAGGCAGTGATTTCCTCTACATTGTCTCATCCAGATGACTGTAAGAGCTTCCAAGAACTGCTAAAGCAGATATCTGAGTTCCTCCAGAGTCCATTAGTGGAGGTGCAGGAGTCCCCACAGAAACTGCTAGACATTCTCCATGCCATAATGCCACGGTGTGTGACACTCCCCATTAATGATGGTTTATTGGACCATGTAAAAATATTTGGCAAACACCTGTGATAATCACCCTACATCCTACCCTGGATCTATGAGTAAGCAATCATTTTGACAGGTTGGTCAGCATTTGTACCACCACCATTTTGATAGATCTAGACCCTTTTCCCCCTCTATTTGGAAACCATCTACACTCCTTCCAGGAGCCATGGGTCTCTATAACAACAGACTGCTAAGTACTGGAGATTGTCTCAGTACGTTACTCCATACGATTCCATTGTACATCTACCCCTCACCCCCTTTCCCCATCTCTTTTCAGGAATCTCTCTCATGAAAGCAGAGAGAGAATTTGGGAGTTATCAAGAGTACAATATATATATATAGAGAGAGAGAGAGAGAGAGAGAGAGGGAACAACTCAAAGACAGAAAAATTACTTACCTACACAGTAACTGGAATTCTTCGAGATGTGTTGTCCATATATATGTATTTCAGGACCTGCCCTTGTTCCCAACTACTATAGAGTCCTATTATGTATGGATTCTGCAGTGGCAAGGGAACTGAGTGGCAGTTGGGCATGCATCATGTTTTTATGCCCTTGGTATGGAAGCATAAGGACATTTAAGGTACATGCAGTGACACAATGGACACTGCTTGCCAAAATACTCTAATCTCTAGTGCATGGGGTGCAACGAGTGGAATGAACAGCACATCTTAAAGAACTCCAGCTACTCTACACATGAGTAACTTTTTTTAATCATCAAATGCCTATTTTACCTGTGTGTGTGTATTACAATTCATATTAATCTAGCGGGTTGATGTTAAAAAGTATTCTTGATTTACTATGCTTTCATTTTTATTGTAGAAAATGTTCTCAAGAAGAATAACTCCAATGATAGCTTGTTGTGTGGCAATGGCTCAGATGCTGGGTAACTGCAATCTACAATCTTTCTTGATTCTTTTCTTTCTTTGCTTCATATTCTTTGGCTTAACTCAGTCCACCAGTGATTAATGTGAAAAACAGATTTCATGTTCCTAACAACAACAGTAATGGGAACAAGGATAATGAAAATATATACAAATAATAAGACAATTTAATGAAGGATAGGGGATAAAGCTCAAACCTGTGGTTTCCTTACTCAGGTCTAAATTATTTCCAGGCCTCCTGGCAGATGTTCTTGCAATTACTTTGACTTTCTTCTCAGGAATGCATTTAATACACATTTCCATTTAGTGAATTATATTTTAAAAGAATGATATGTGGAGAAGGAAGTAGGATTAACTTCAGTGTTTCTAATAAGAATGGGTGCATCATTTCAGAGAGAAAAAAATCTAATCCAAACTTTTCCCCTCCCCAGTGATGTAGGAGGAGAAGATTGAGAAAAAGGCTGGGGAGTTTCATATGGGGGTGGGCTTGTGGAGCCAAAGCTCTGCCTACTCCCTGCCTGCTTTCAAGGCCTGAGTGTGGCAGGGGGAAAGTACCAAGCATGTAACCCCAGCTTCCTTTTCTACCCAGTGCCCTGTCCCTGTAGTTGAGATACAGGGAGGCTATGTGGGAGAGTTTCGGGAGGGAGGGTCTTAATTCCCCTTATGTTTTTGTGTGGCTGAGTAAGCCTGGGCCACAGTCTGGCAAATGCTCTGCTCTGCACAAGACACAGAAAAGTCAGCCTCTGCCTTGAAGGTCTTATAATTCACAATCTAAAAATCATCTTAGCTCACAGTGCCAAAAATAGATCATAGAATCATAGAATATCAGGGTTGGAAGGGACCTCAGGAGGTCATCTAGTCCAACCCCCTGCTCAAAGCAGGACCAATTCCCAACTTTGGCCTGGTCTACACTACGACTTTAATTCGGATTTAGCTGCTTTAATTCGAATTAACGCTTGACCCGTCCACACAACGAAGCCATTTAATTCGAATTAAAGAGCCCTTTAATTCGATTTCTGTACTCCTCCTCGACGAGAGGAGTAGCGTCAAAATCGGTATTGTTAATCCGAATTAAGGTTAGTGTGGCCGCAATTCGATGTTATTGGCAATTAGATGTTATTGGCTACCCACAATGCAACGCTCTGGAAATCGATGCTACTACGGTAGCTTGGACGCACACCACCGAATTAATGGTGCCTAGTGTGGCCGAATACATTCGAATTTATAAAATCGGTTTCCTAAATTCGAATTATATAAATTCGGATTAATCCTGTAGTGTAGACATACCCTTAAATCATCCCAGCCAGGGCTTTGTCAAGCCTGATCTTAAAAACCTCTAAGGAAGGAGATTCCACCACCTCCCTAGATGTAGAGATCAATCCTCTAAACAGTTACTCTTGTACCCATATTCCCTGTGATTTCAGTCAGACTATGTGTTAAGACAAGATACACTGGAAGACTCAGAGGAAGTGTTAACTTAGAATAAGAAATATTATATAGAATACACAAACAGATATATACATATATATCATTAAAAATGCAATTGTGTGCATCTGTTTTTGTATTACTGTCTCTACCCTTCCACTCTATGTCCCTCTTCCCCACCAAACTATCGCAGAGGTGTGGAGGACATTTGCATAGCATGGGATACTGTTTGCAGGTCTCACAGAAGAAGTGAGTCCCTATATTTGAGTTTCAATATAGTTGAATATATTCTAAACTTACACATGAATTGAAGCTGCTTCCCTTTAAATTTGCACATTTGAAGCTTTCATCACTTTTCTGTTCTCATCTGTAGCTCCTGTCCAGATAAATTTATATGTCTCAAAGTCGGGGAAAATCCTGATTTTAACTACACAAGTTTTGATACATTTGGCTGGGCCTTTCTTTCCTTGTTCCGCCTGATGACACAGGATTCCTGGGAGCGTCTCTATCAACAGGTATCAAATTTACTTATTTCAAATACAGTAACTCCTCATTTAAAGTCGTCCTGCTTAACGTTGTTTCGTTGTTACATTGCTGATCAATTAGCATGCTCGTTTAAAGTTGAGCAATGCTCCCTTATAACGTTTGGCAGCCGCCTGCTTTGTCCACGGCTTGCAGAAAGAGCAGCCTGTTGGAGCTAACTGGTGGGGACTTGGAACCAGGGTGGACCGGCAGCCCCGCTATCAGCTCCCTGCTCCCCTAAGTTCCCTGTGCGGCAGCAGCCCAGCAGACTATCAATTGCTGGGCAGTTCAGCTGCCCTGCCCCCCACTGCTGTGTGCTGCTCCTGCCCTCTGCTTTGGAGCTGCTCCCAGGAGCCTCCTGCTTGCTGTGCAGAGGTGGGGGGAAGAGGGGTGCTAATGTCAGGGTGTCCCCCTCAACCCCCGCTTCTGTACCTTAGCTCCACAGAGCAGGAGGCTCCCAGGAGCAGCTCCAAGGCAGAGGGCAGGAGCAGCACACGGCAGTGGTGGGGGGGTGGCAGCTGAACTGCCCATCATTTAGCAGTAAGGCATTCCCTGGGAAATATCCCACCCTCTTCCACCCTCTGACTTCACCACCTTAACCAAGCTTCACAATCATCATAGCTGGGTACAGTATTAAATTGTTTATTTAAAACGTATACTGTGTGTGTGTGTGTGTGTATATATATATACACACACAAAATACAGTCTTTTGTCTGGCAGAAAAAATGTCCATGTCTAACCCCCCTTTTACATTAATTCTTATGGGGAAATTGGATTAATTTAACATTGTTTAGCTTAAAGTAGCATTTTTCAGGAACATAACTACAATGTTAAGCGAGGAGTTACTGTACTAAGTAAAGCAGTAACCTAACTAGCTAAATGTATAAAGTATTTAAAATTTAAAGAGAGAAAAAGAAGTTCTCCTTCAAATGATTGTGCACATATACATGCCACTGTAGGTGTGTGTGCGCCCAGTGCCCTCAAGTCAGAGACTTTTGCGAGTACTACCATTAGGTGGCACATGAACCCCTGCTCCCCTCATGCTGTCAGGTAGGGCATAAAGGGCATGACTGATGCTTCTCTCTCAGTTCCTTTTAACTGCCCATGGTGACAGTTGGAGCTCCCCATTGCTCTGCTTCAGTTAACCATCTTTCTGAGTCTTTGTATATATAGTTAGTTAGTGTCTTAATAGTTTAATAGTTTAGTTAGTTAGTCATTGTAGTTTTACAAGTTCCTGGGAGATTTATTATAAAAATCCCCCAGAATTTAAACAGTGTGCAAGGTGTAGGGCTGTTTTTCCTGTCATGGATAGGCACGCCAGTTGTTTGATCTGTTTAGGTGAGGGACATATGAATGACAAATGGCTCCATTTGTAAGTCCTTCCCCATCAGGACTAAAAAAACCAAACAGTAGTTTGAAGATTCACCTCATGAAGGAGGTAATGCAGCGTGCATCTGAACTGGGCCCCGACCATGAAACAGTGGATTTTGATTAAACCTGCAGTACCCCTCCAGCCATTTCTCACCTAAGCACAAGTTGGACGAGAAATCTCATGCTTTGTCTTCTTTATCAGATTGGAAGCATTCCAGACTCTGACTCTGTCAAAAACTCTTCTAAGTCCTCTGATACATTTTCTTGACCATACAAATCTAAGCATTCCCCAATACTGTCTGAGGAGGCACCCTTGACTCTGGTTCTGATATGGCTGCCAAAACTGGTGTCTTCACCTGTGCTGGATCCTTCTTCCTCTCCTTCATTAGTTTAGTCTGTTTCAGCACCATCCTTGGTTTTTCCTTACCTGACACCCCTTTGGTGCAGCTGAATCCTCAGCTTGCACCATCAATGCAACAGGTGCCGTCAATGCACTCTGTGGCTATCTCAGCTCTGCCAACTCCCTTGATGCCCTCTGTAGTCATGCCAGCTCTGTTTATGCTCTCACTGATTATGCCAGCCCCAGCCATGCATCCAGCACTACTGATGCATTCTGCAGCTATGCTGGCTCCACTGACAATGATGATGCAGGTGGCACTGTTGATGCACTCTGTGGATTTACTGGCACCACCAGCGCTGACAAGTTTATCTGCCTCTTGCTGCCCCAACCGTTGTCTGCTTTTGAACCTTATCTGTCTCCAATACCCAGACCTCCTCTAGAACCCTGACGGGAACTGCTCCTCCCTATCCTGAGGATGTTTATGTTTCTTCTTTGGACTCTGAGAGAGAGGACTCTGTTTCTTCCTCCAGATCTTTTAGATTACCCTAGGTCTTCAAATAACAGACCAAAAAACTAGGGTTGGATTCCCTACAGAGGAGTTTCAGCTTGGGGTCCCTCACCATAGATGTCTCAGGCCATGCCTTTTCCTCCTTGGCCTTTGGATGCCCCAAAAGATTCTAGATCCCCGTCTCATGCACCTTCTAGGAGAAAGTCTCCTCCTTCTGTAGTGCAGGAGTCTTCTTCTATGGAGGAGGGGGAATAATTGGAGGGGTCACCAGATGTTCCTCCTCACATTTCTTCATGTTTTCCAGATGAAGCGGTAACTCTGGAGTCAACTTCTCTCTCCGCACGATCCAGAAGATTTCAGTGTTTTTCAGGACCTCATGAGGAGCATGGCTACCTCTGTAGAGGTCCAGGTGGAGATTGTGCAGGTTTTCCTGCACACTCTCCTGGACAATTTATAGACTCCTGGTGTAGGAAGGGTCACCCTTCCTATCAGCAACGTCTACTAAACCCAGAGAAGACTCTTTGGCAGACTCCAGTCTATATACCTCCTTTGGCTAAGAGAGTAGACAGAAGAGATCAATTTGCTCAACAAGATTTTGATTATTTCTTCACCCACACATCTCCTTATTCCTTGGTGGTCGCAACTATTAATGAATGATTTTGCCAATCCCAATCTAAGGCCACTCCCATGGATAAGGAATGAAAGAGACTTGAGTTATATGGTTGTAAGGCGTATTCCACTGCCATGCTTCAAATGAGAGTTGCCAGTTATCTCACTCTTTTATCTAAATATAATTTGGTTAACTGATAAATTGCTGGAGGAATATAGGGAACAATTTCTAGCCTTAGTTTCCAATGGTCAATATACATCTCAGACATCTCTTCATGCAGCAGTAGATGCTGCTGACACTACCTTGTCTTCTGTGGCAACTGCTGTCTTTATGAGATATTCTTCCTGGTTGTAGGCTTCCAGTATTCCAAAAGAGATGCAAATTACAACTGACAATTTACACTTTGAGAACTCTAAATTGTGTTCCGCCAAAACAAATGCTGCTATGAGCACATTGAAAGACTCTCATGCAACACTTTGATCATTAGGAGTCTACATTCTGGTTACTAAAAGGAAACAATTTAAACCACAACCCTGTTCTAGGCCTTCTTTCCATCAGCGGCCTCCATATGCCTCTAAGAGAAGGTCAAGATTTTTCTCAAAGACACCAGCCATCTTCAACTGTGGTGGGTCCTTCTCACCAGATGACTGCATCCTTGAAGCAATCGTTTTGATTCTTCCCTTGAAGAAAGTGCACTGATGATATCGCCTCCTTTCAGATAATGCCTATCCCTCTTTTACTGTGCTTGATTACCTTTGACAAATGGGTACTCAGCACAGTAAAGGAGGAATCTGTCATCCAATTTACATCTCTCCCTTTTCCCAACCCACCTTCCCCATCCATTTTTGAGGACTCCTCTCACAAGACCATGTTACTTCAAGAGCTGTGGTCCCTTCTAGAATTGGGAGTGATAGATGAAATTCATTACCAGCACAGAGGAAAAGGCTTCTATTCCCAGTACTTCCTGGTCCTCAAGAAATCTGGTGGTCTCCGTTCCATTCTAGACCTAACAAACCTTAACTATTTCATCCAAAAGATCAGATTCAGGATGGTTACCCTCACTTCTATTATCCTTTCCTTGGAGATTGGTGTGTTACCCTTGATTTACAAGACACATATTTTCATATGGTGATACATCCTTGTCACAGGAAGAATCTTCAATTTGTGGTAAGCACCAACCACTACCAGTATGCAGTACTTCTCTTCAGTCTCTCATCATCCCCAAGGATCTTTCCCAAATGCAAGTCAGTGGTAGCAGCCCATCTCCATCATACAGGCATTTAATATTCCTCTATCTGGATGACTGTCTAGTCTGGGCAGCATTAAGTGCTCAGGTCCAAAATGACACCCTAGTCATCAAATATTCTCTCATCTGGGCCTGAAATTAAATTTGGACAAATCTCAATTAAAACTGACTCAGTGACTGACTTTCATAGGAGCAGACCTCGATGCCAGAACAGCCATTATCAGATTGTGGGTTCTAGGTGGTCAGGCCTCGTCGTTGGAGCAGTGCCCAAGAAGAAGTACCAGGGGTCAAACTTGGATGGACAGCCAGGAACAGGCTGAGGGCAGTGCTGAAACTGAGGTCCGGGGAAAGGCTTGGGGTCAGAACCAGGGCCAGAGTCCATAGAAAAGCCAAATCAGGATCATAATCAGAGTTTGAAAACAGGCTAAAGGCTGGAATCAGTCCAAGGGTCTGGGGGTCAGGAGGTGGGTGCATGGCTGAAGCAGGTCAGGAACAGGGCTGGAGCAGGGTCAGAATAGGGCACAGACAAGGTGGGAGTGGGCTGGAACAAGGCTTGGGCAAAGCTGGGGCTGAAATAGGGACAAGATCAAGGGTAGTCTGAAAGCCTAGGAAATCTGAAACACAGCAAGGCAGCAGGAGGGTCCCTAGCTGAGTGGTGCTATTGGATAGACAAACTTACAGCTTTGGCAGTTGTAGTACCTGGGCTCATCTGACTTGGACCCTGCCCAAGGATAAGCTGCTGAAGCATGCCTGAGAGATATGTCACTGCAGGCTCTTCTGGAGGGGTGAGTCATAGCTGAGTGACCAGCCCTGGTCCAGCTGTGGGTTTGCCTCCCTGCCATGGCTTAACTCCTAAAGGAGAGGCACCACGCTATAGCCTTCCTTTCCCAAAACCTCAAATTCAATCCAGCAACAGCAGTGTGTGCCTGCCTTCAGCTCCTGGGTCACGTGACCTTGTGTATGTACGTAACTCTAGATGCCAGACGTCACCTTTACTGTTTCCAGGCCTGGCTTCATTCAGTATATCACTCTTCCAGGCATCCTCTGGATATGCAGATTTCCATACCTGCTTGAATGTTCTAGTTTCTGGATTGATGGTTGGATCCACAAAATTAGTGCAAAGGAATTCTGTTTCTGGCCCCAGAACCTGGTAACAGATGGGGAAGGCATCTTAGTCAACTTCAGGCACAAGCTCTTTGGTCACCTCGGGAAGTTTCCCTCCACATAAATGTGCTGGAGCTCAGAGCTAGTTGGTGGGCCTGCCAGATATTTATGCCTACCATTCAGAACCAGCTGGTACAAATCCTCGCAGACAACATCACTGCCATGTTTTACCTGAACAAGCTGGCCAGGTGCAAGATAGTCTCAACTGTGCCAGGAGGCTATCCTTCTATGGAATTTGTATGTTCATCACAAAGTTTTCCTGAAAGCCTTTCACCTTCCCGCTATGAGAAACATGCTGGCAGATTCCCTTAGAAGGGTTTGCAACTGAGAACATGTCACCTCAAGACAGAGTTTAGATATAAAATGTCTAGACATCATTAATGACCGCTTCTTGGAGCAGCTAGTCCTGGAACTCAGAAAGGGAGAGGCAATTCTTGATTTAGTCTTAAGTCGTGCAAAGGATCTGGTCCAAGAAGTGAATATAGCTGAAACACTCAGTAATAGCAACCATAATGTAAGTATTATTTGCCCCTTCACATAACACAAGAAGAGGAGAGATTAAAAAGACTAGGACTGTTAGAAAGAGACTAAGGGTGATATGATGGAGATCTAAAAAAATCATGAATGGTGTGGAGAAAATGAATAAGGAAGTGTTATATACCCCTTCACATAACACAAGAACCAGGGGCCATCCAATGAAATTAATAGGCAGCATGTTTAAAATAAACATAAGGAAGTACTTCTTCAAACAATGCACACTCAGCCTGTGGAACTTGCTGCCACTGGATTTTGTGAAGGCCAAAAGTATAACTGGGTTCAAAATAGAATTAGATAAATTCATGGAGAATAGGTTCATCAATGGCTATTAGCCAGGATGGTCAGGGATGCAGCCCCATGCTCTGGGTGTTCTTAAACCTTTGACTGTCAGAAGCTGGGCCTGGATGACAGGGGATGGTATCACTCGATAAATTGTCCTGTTCATTCTCTCTGAAGAATCTGACACCAGCCACTGTCAGAAGACAGGATACTGGGCTAGATGGACCATTGGTCTGACCCTGTATGTCCATTCTTATGTTCTTTTGAAAATCTGAATAACAAATGCATAAGATTTTGTTCCAGGGTGGGCTGCAGCCCGGGTTCCATCACAAACGCTTGTCTCCTTTCCTGATCCAGTCACCTAATATATTCATTCCCCCCAGTTCCTATCTCTCTGAGAGGAAGCTGAAATGAGACAAAGCATTATTAATCTGTATTGCACCGGTGTGGCCAAGTCAATATTAGTTCACTGATCTACATCGACTGTTCATCTGATTGCCAATATCTTATAACTACTCAAGGATCTTCTGTCCCAGAACTAGGGCAAATCCCTACATTCAAACCTTGAATTTCTCCACCTTACTGTGTGGATGATCTTTGGTTGAACACTCATGAGAAATTGTGCTCCCAAGAGAGGCCATTTGGTGAGTGGCACAAAGGAGTCCATGAGAGCCACATATGCATCAAATTGGAAGAGGTTTTTCATTTGGGCTCTCATTTCATTCTCCCAGTTTATCACCCCATCACACATAAGTTACACATGTAGTGGACTATGTTCTGCACCTGAAATCATCAGGCCTCTCAAATTGATCTGTGAGAGATCACCTGGCCTCTATTTTGGCATTACCTTCGACAGTACATGGTTTTTTCCAACTTTTCTTACCCTCTTGCATCTTGGTTTTGAAAGGCCTAACCAACACGTACACTCCTGTGCCACCTTCTGTATCTGTATGGGATTTAAAGTCATGGGAGCCACTTTTGAGCCTATAGGAATGACAACCTATGTTGTCTATGAAGATGGCATTTTTGATTGTAATCACTTTCTCAAGGAGGGTTTCAGAACATCAAGCTCTCCTAGCTGAACCGCCTTTCACAGTCTTTCATAAGGAAGGTGTCCCTTAGGCCACATCCTAAGTTTATGCCTAATGTAGTGTCAGCCTTCCATCTGAACCAAACCATTCTGGTGTTTTTCCCAAACCTCATTTGTCTGTGGCTGAAGAAGCACTCCATATCTTGGAGGTTTGTAGAGTCCTGGCATTTTACTTGTACCACACTAGACCCTTCAGATCTTCCCCCAGACTCTTTGTGGACTATGCTGAAAGAACTTAGGGTCAATCAGTGTCATCTCAACAAATCCCCCATTAGTTTTCAGACTGTATCAAACTCTGAAGTCCCTCCTCCGTGAGAATAATGACTCACTCCACGACTTCAGCTTTTATGAGCAATTCTGCAATAGCTGATGTATGCAAGGCAGCAACATGCTTGTGCATACCCTCTCTACTCATTACGCCATCACTCAAGCCTCCTGTGATGATGCCAAATGAAGACGGTGCCATAGTCGCTCTTCAAATGATCCAAAGTCCCGCCACCTGTAAGGGAACTACTGATGTGTCGCCCATAGTGGAATGTATATGTACACAATCACTCAAAGGAGAAAAAATGGTTACTTACCACTACAGTAGTAGTTGTTCTTTGAGGTGTGTTTGACACACACACATTCCACGAACGTTCCACTTTTCTTGTGACTTCGGACTTAACTTATGGCAGTACGAAGGAATAGAGAGGGAGGTAGCAGTCTTCCCCTTTTATGCCCTTGCCTGATAGCATGAGAAGAGAGGGGTGCACACAACACCTATTGATACTGCTGGCAGAAGTCTCCAGCTCTGGCGCACTAGGTGGAATGTGTATGTCTCTGACTCTAGTAGACTATAGTGGAATGTGTATGTGCACAACAAACAACAACAGTTATTGTACAGGTTAGTAACTGTTGTTTTTTTTAATGAAATGATGGGTGCAAGTCACAGAATAAGTGACTGTTGTGCACATCAGTATGTTGGGGAAACTACAGCTAATTCACTATACTGAGCTTTCAGTTAAGAATTTTGACCGGGAAATTAAACAGCTCATGAAAAACACTTCATAGATTGATGTCTGATGGGTTAATAACTACAAAGCAGAAAATTTTACTAGCCCGGAGGAAAAATTCAAAATATGCGACATACATATCCATAAAAAGGGGGAGCACAAGAGGGATTGGCAACATAATACAGAGCCTTGCACCTCTGAGTCTGACTCACACCTCTTCCTATTTGCTGTTTGGCAAGAGCATAGCCTCTTTGTACTGTGGTGTTTGCCAGACTTCCTGCAAGGGGGCAACATAATGCTTCCACAGCCCTTTAAACTAACCCTAATGCGCTGCAGTCCCAGCAAGTGTAGTGCAGCAGAAAGGGACTGAGATGTCACCATGCACTGCTCCAGTAGCACAATAGAGCCTTCCCCTCAGATGTGCAGCTCCCTTTCTGTTCACCCAAACTAAGCTCTAGAGGCCACCATCAGGAAGGTCATTCGGGCTCATTTGAGGTAGTATAGGAAGTAGGAGAGGGAGCGGAGGGCAGGGTTCTATTAAGGTTCTTTCCAAGCATTTTATTCAGGAATATGGATATGTGACCAAGCTTTTAAAAATATTTTAGAATAATATTTACTACTTTCATATAGTGCTTTACATCTTCACTGTGCTTTTCAATATTAATTAATCTAATTAGACATGAAATGTCATTTCAGACTTCTTACTGTAGTGTGTACTTTGTGCTTACAGACTCTCAGAGCTTCTGGGAAGATCTACATGCTCTTTTTTATGGTGGTCATCTTTCTGGGCTCATTTTATCTGGTCAACTTGATCCTGGCTGTAGTAGCAATGGCATATGAAGAGCAGAACAAAGCTACTATTGCTGAAACTGAGGCAAAGGAAAGGAAGTTTCGGGAAGCCATGGAACTGTTAAAAAAAGAGCAAGAGGTCCATGAACTGTTCCGTTGTTAAAATTAGGCAATCTCCACCTACAGTATATAATCTTGATAATGAAATTTATCAGTCACTCCTTATCTTTGAGTGTGTATAAACAATGACTCCACGGTCACCGATGAGAAGAGGTGCCAACTACTATCTTATTCAAAGTTATCAGACTGCTGCCTAGAGTAATAGGAATGATTCCTTATTTGTTGGTAAATTGTAGCTGTGAGGAGTGAACAGCAGAACATAACATTAGTCCATGGTACTGTAAGCAAATTGATATTATTAAGTATGTCTAAAGTTCCACCAATCTATAGTTTCCACAGAGACACATGAACATTTTTGTATTCCTCTGCTGTGCTGTTATATACTTGTGAGTAGGCTGGGTATTGAGATATACAATAATTTTGTTCTTTGACTGCTTTAGAGTTAGATCCAAAGCCCACTGAAGTAAATGAAAAGACTCTAGTTGACTTCAACGGCTCAAGCGCCTAGAGAGCAGAATTCTTGTATAGAAAAATATCACTGAAAACTTAACACAAATTGTGATTTTCAGTGTGTAAGCCCTCATATTGGGAAGTGGATAGATTATGCAGAATCAGGTTAAAAATTGAGTATTTTTACAGTAAGCAAAAATGTAATGAGTATACAAAAATGGAAGTTGAACCACATGAATAGTCCAGACTGTTATATTTTGTCTCCCATAGGGGCTATTACCTGTTTGCACATAAACACGCAGCATGTAACTACTTGTTCAGTACTCTATGTGGAGTGGGAAATCCTTCCTAATTCCTGCTGTGATCAGCTTGCACCAAACACAAGGAGTGTTGGTATTTTAACCATCTATATGAAATGATAATTGTTAACAAGAAAGAATTACAGAGCACAGCAATCTTTTTCCCTTACGCTAATTGTGCAACTATAATATCAGCTATGGTTTTGTTTGTTTAATTTTAGGCATTGTCTGATAAAGGAAATGATACAACGTCACTTTGCTCTTTTGAAATCTCGTCTTTACCCTCAAAAGAAGTCAAAGATAGAAGCAACTTGAGAAAGAAAAATAAATCCTTAGGGATAGAAGATTATGGGGAAGATCAAAAAATTCCCAAATCACAGTCCAGTGACGATCAACGAAAGTCGGTAATTCATTGTGTAAATTCAAGAATTGCTCAAAAGTACAAATAAAACCCCATTAAGAAACAGTAGGCTGTATTTATAGATAAGCTAACATCCGCTTCTTCAATATTAAAAAAAAAATCTCTTTTGGGGTGGGAAGAAAGCATATAATGTTACAATGCAAAAGTTAAACTTTTGAGAAAGTTATGTGTGAAAGAGAAGGTATAATGAAAGTGAAGTGTCAGCCTTCATTGCAGAATTTTCTGTAAGAGAAGTAGTTTCATGAACATTTAAAAATATAAATAAAAAAGCATTTCCTGCAGTATTAGGAAATAAAACAAAACTGCATTGGAACTAGAATTCAATTAACATTCCATAAACAGTCTTTTGCAAAAATAAAATCAATATTTAGTGAAATGAAGTTACATGGATTACCAGAGATTCCTGCTTCAGGTGATAGGATTTCAATAACTGTCATTTAAAATCTAAATTAAATCCTTTTTGAGTAACTTTAAATAAAGGGGGACTTATGGATCTTCTATGGTTGATGGGAGAACTCAAAATCTTTATCATTCCCCAGAAATGTATTGCTTGATGTGCCATTTCCCCCTTTTTCCTTTTTTTGGGACTTTTAGGCTCTTCTTGGTCTTACTTATGGTGCCAGTGCAAATCAAACGAAGCGCAGGCTCAGCCATGGAAGCATATTCAATTTCCAGATATCTGGCAGAGACGTTGGCTCCAAAGCTGATTTTGGTTGTGATGAGATCAGCAGTGCTGGGGAAAATGAAATCCAGCGTGGGTCACTGTTGGTTGCACGGACTGGAAGACTACCGAGTGTGCAAAGTCAAATGAGCCATAGTTCTTACCCTGCTACTCCTAACTGCATGCAGAATGGCAAGTGCAACAGCACAGATGGTTACAATGGCGTGGTTTCATTAATGGGAGGAGGAAGCACCAGGGCATACAGTCTAGAATCACCTGCTCCTGAAGGGTTATTGCTCCCTCCAGTTATGGAAAACCCTAGAATAGGTGATTTGGTAAGAAAAGTGCAATTTTAAAAACATGTACTTCATATTATGTTTTCCTCCAGAAGCATAAGGTTTTCTGTGGTTTCTTTACGTACTTTAATATATTGAACATCCACAAAAACACAGTAGGGCAGGACCTATTGAAGAAAATCTGCTCTCTGCTACGCTATTTTAAATCTGGAGTAACTCCAGTGAAGTTGAGAACAGAATCTGAACCAGTGTGAGCATCGTGGACCAAATTCATCACTTGAATAAGAAGATACAACTTCACTGATGTAAATGGATCTGCATTTGCTTACTCCGGCAGTGAAAGTGGCCACATGAGTTTAACACAGCTCTCATGCTACTGAAAAGTGTTGTTAAAGTGGTCAAAGTATTTCCATTCTAAACTGCCTTTTTCACCTGTTCAGAACTTTTGCAAACTTACTTTTCAGGCACCTGAAATTTTCTAGGTCTGGTCTCTGCCAAGTGGTGAAAAATTTGAGCAAAATGAGTTCAGCCATTTTTGAATATGAAAAATAATTATTGTGATCTTTTTTGAGCAGCTCTTGTGCTGAAATGGTTTGCAATAGAAAGATATAATTTGGCATGAAAATACTCCTTAGTGAAAATAAGTGATCCTTGGTATTCCGATGAAAATCCACTTTTGTTTGGAGAATTTATGATGGTTTGAAAATTGTACTCTGCCTGTAATATAACCATTTTTAATAATCTCTCAGTGCACTAAAGCAAAAAGCTGCACTGTACATGGATGGTGTTAGATTTTGGATCTTTTTTAAAAGTTTTAGGTGGGATTTCAGAAATTTTGGAGAGTGTGTGAAAATTTTCCCAGTGGGGATGAGACGAATAGGTAGGACATAGGGAGAAGCAATAAAACAGGCTGAGGAGAGCTGGTGCTGTAAAAAGAAAATCATATATGCACAATGGGAGATCTGCAACCTGTTGATCCTCCTCTAGGATAAAAGAGTTGAGAAGATAGGGAGTGGGAAAAATGTGCAAAATTTTAGGACTTATGGGTTGTCATTGCATTTATCTAGCCCTGGTTGAAAGCATACAAACCCATTACATTTGTATATGATTCCAACCCAAATCCATGAAGAGAGGGGAGGAGAGGGAGGTCAGGATAACAAAATTAATAGAATATTATAGCATACACTATCTGCTTGGGCACATGTGTGTAACATGCCAGGTGTTTCATGATGTGCAGAAACACTACAGATAAATTCAGGATAGGAAATTCAGAAGGCTCAATAAAAGAGGAATTGTAGATAGGCAGAATCTCTTTAACCAAATTGAAATTTGTGCAGAAGTCTGGAATGCACATACCCTGGGAACTTGAACGGCCACAAGGGATTAGGGCCTTCATTTTACATCTCATTCTAAATGGCTGAGGGAGGCCCATTTATTTCACTGCATGTCTTCATTCATATTAATCTCCACAGCTACCCCATCTGCCTGTTACTTCACTTTGTTTTGTGGTATTTTACTAACCATGTTTACTTCTTTAAGCAGAGCCCTTTATGTGATGAGGCAAGCAAGATGTATTTGGCCCCTCGTCTGTCAGTGGATTATTTTAATGAGCCACTTCAAAGACAAAGGGCAGCAAGTGCAATTAGTATCATTACCAGTGTCCTGGAGGGTAAGTCATTTCTCATCATTTTTTTATTCAAACCTGAGCATATGTTGATGTGAAAGATCAGAATGTCATCAAAATGTCAACAGTAAAAAATTTAAAGTTGTTAATAGAGCCTTTGTAGATGCTATAGTTAGGAAATTCCAGAATGAATGTTGCCTATGCAGCCTTAATTTGGCTCCCTTGTGAATATGTGTTATAAAACAGTCTTTAATTACATGATTAGACTTTTTATTCTACAGGACTCTCACCTCATTCAGTGCACAGGATGGACAGTGAATGAGATAGGGGTAGCAGAAGGAGAAAGGTCGTTCTCTCGTGTTTAAGGCACTGGAGCTGGATACAAGAGAGCTGAGTTCTATTCTTGACTTTGCCATAGTCTGTGATATTGGGAAAGACTATCATATGCACGTGCTCAAGGGAGCCAAATAAAGATTGCACAGGCAAAATTAATTCTGTCGTTTCCAGACTTTTCAGTGCTTGACTTTGCCATCTTAAAATTCTTTTAATTTAGTTTTTATACATAATTCTAGATGGGTCTGCTCGTGTCACCTATTATTAAGGTTACCTGACACATCTCATTATAAGATTCTGTTCCAGCTGCTTATAACTTTGCCAAACATTAATCTTTTGGGCTGAAATCTTATATGCTGGGTGTCTACCTCAGACTGATCAATTTTGGAAAATTTCAGCTGTAACAGTTTAGCCATTTCTGAAAAAAAAGGTTAGGGATAAAACCTTTTGGTTTGCCCATGTTAAAAAATTCTGGTAACCTTTTATTTGAGAAGCTCTCGTTCCCCCCATTCTTTGAATAGAGATTTGAAATTTGGTAGGGGCTATGTAGGCTATATGAAAAAAACAGGTGTGGGGATAAGAGAGGTGGCCTGGAGTTTAGGAGTAATTTCCAACTGACTGGGCTGAGTGTATTTGTAACAATTTTGTACCCATTCTTTGTTAGTTGTCATACTGTAGCATTAGCAAGAGCTTGAAATATAGTGGCTCTCCCCCACTACATGAGGCATTGTTCTGCCAGTCTTTTAAATCACTTTTTGATAGATTATCGGAAATAGTAAATAAATAACATTAACAAAAGCATTGGGAGAGGTGAAAATTTGAAGCAGTACCTGCAAAGCATCTGTCACGACCTGTCCCTTCCCTGGCATACTTTGTTCAACATCAGCATCTCTAGGTTGCTAGTACGGCCTTTCACCCAGGGGTGCTGGAACAATTTTTATAGTGGGCATGCTGAGAGCCATTCAACCAAACTGTAAACTCTAGTTCCCGCACCTATGCTTTTATCCCTCTAATCTCCCTCTTAGACATTTGCCTGTAAATATCAAGTGACCCCTCTATTTCAGGGGACCTGCAGGTCTCTTCAGAATCCCCCAGTTGACTATACCTCCAATTTTGGTTTTGAAAAACCACTACCCTTTTATTTCACCAGACTAAACATAACAAACATAACAATAGCCTTCAGAACAGTCATGTTTCTTACTCCACTAGGGGAAACCTAATCTTATAGGAGTCTGGCTGTGTGCTTCCCTGCCTGACCACAGTCTAGCTCTACGCCCCCACTGTGATCCTGCTCCTTCTGACCCCAGTAACCAAATGAACATCCTTCAAATTCAACCCCCCCACCCCAAAGTTCCAAATGATGGAACTTCCATCCAGGAGCCAAGCCTCTATGTCTCTGTATATACAACAGCATATGTGCTTTTTGGTCTTTGTCCCACCTGTAAATAGTGGATAATAATACCTCCTCATCTTGTGAAAATCAATTGTTTGTGAAGCACTCAGATGCTTTAAAATGCTTTTTAAATATAGGGTTTTGTTGGTTATTGTTTTTGTTTGTTTTGTTGGTGTGTGTAATCTCTATAATAAAATCCCAAGAATGTCATTCTGTTTGTTACTCTGAAGCCTAGAATATCTATAAAGTCAGTGTGAGCATGGCTGAGCACTCTTTTTTGTTTAGAATATCACCAGGTTGAATCATCACTGGGTTTTGCGGTCTCTTGCTGTAAACTTTTGAAGTTTTCAGTCATTTTGACTTTATGAATTATACCCATGCTGTGTTTGGCTACAGTATCTATGTATCTATGCCATGCCAAGAGTCCTAGACCATTGTGATATCAGAGGTAATTCAAACAATCACCCTTACTTTACAGCTAGTTTACATTCAACAATTTCATTGGTGCTATGAGGGAGACTGCACAGATGGCGGATTACTTGGCCCAGCTACCAAACCTGTGTGCCTAACTACCACCCACACAAATCCACAAAACTCTCCCAGCACAATACAGCACACACAGAGATTAACAGAACCACCCACCCAATAACACAACCAGCACACACAATAACCCCAAATGTGATTCTGAAGCCTAGAATGTCTGTGGAGTCAGTGTGGAACAATGGAAACAGCTACAAGCATGGCTGAGAGCTCTTTTTGTTTGGAATACCACCAGGTTCAATCATCACTTGGATTTGCAGTCTGTCACTGTCTAGTTTTTAAGTTCTCAGCCATTTTAATCTTTTTTTACATACATGATTTTGTCAGCTACTACTATAAATGATATATGAGTATCCAGAATGATCATTTACTGCAGAGGTAATACACTTGCTGCCCAGTCTTCCCCAAAATAATGTAAATTACATTGTTTTAGTCAAATGAATGCTATACACCAGATGGAAGAATCACACCACTTTTTTCATCACTCTCAGATCCTTGAAAATAGCTGTTAACCTTACGTACAGTTTCAACCAGCATTGTCCAGATCCACTGACAATTTGGAACCTAATAAATGTTACCTATGTGTATGTACTGAGTTTTGCCTCTAGTGAGATTTGGCTTTAAGTGAATCTAAAACTTTCCTAATATTCAGGTGTGATATCAGGTGAAGTGGATCTAATCAAAATTTAAGTGTAGTACAGGCATTTCACTTCAGCATTAATCAATCTCAGAGCTATTTATTGCATGCAGCATGGTCATTGGTGATGTTGCACACAAGATTTATGACATGTAAGTGGGGGAGAAAGCACAAAAGTAGTTTAAAGTTTTATATTCCTTGGTGCATCTGGAGCAAGGTTTTACCCCAGTCATATTTTCTAATGGTGTTGACAATAGGAGTGTATGTCTGATGAACAAAGGCCTGATCCAAAGCCTACAGAAGTTCAGTGGGTTTTGAATCAGATCTTATCTGAAGAGAATGAGTTTAAATACTAATTCGCTGGTCTAGGAAGGGTATTTAAAATGACTGCAGAGTGAGGGAGTGCCTACTATAGAAAATGAGTGATATAATTTCAGAAAGTATCAAGAAGAGTTCCCTGATCACTTGTGAAGTGATGGAATTTGAGGTTTTTTCCTGTGCTTTCATTAGTTGCAGTTCTTTTGCCACTTCTTCTCAGCACTGATTACCTGGTTATTGCTTTGTTTTTTGTTTGTCATTAAGAACTTGAAGAATCACAACAGAAATACCCTCCATGCTTGAAAGATTTTGCCCTAAAGTATCTTGTATGGGACTGTTGTCCACTATGGTTGAGAATCAAGAACAAAGTGACAATTTTAGTAACGGATCCATTTACTGACCTCGCTATCACTGTTTGCATTGTGATGAATACTATCTTCATGGCACTAGAGCACTATAACATGACACGCCCATTTAAAGTCATGCTTCGTGTAGGCAACATGGTAAGTGAATTCTCACATTCTATATCAAGAATGAATTTATGGATATTTCTACCCAGAATACAAAGAATGCTTATAAGAAAGAAAGCTTTTCTTTCTTTCGTTAACTTCACGGATATTGTTACTTTTGGTTTTCAGACATTCTAAACATCCTTTAGAATGCAGCAGAAAAGCTTAGAGTTTTTATTGACAATGCATTATATGAATACATGATAAAAGTAGGATCTGCTGTTCAGATTTCATTGACCTATCTATAGCTATGCTACTATATTTAAAGGAAGGTAGTTTAAAGAGAAGATGTGCTTATGGTACCCTTTTAGCTGACATGACTTACTGTTTCTTTGTCACAGGTCTTTACTGGCATTTTTACTGCAGAAATGATCTTGAAAATCGTTGCTCTAGATCCTTATTACTATTTTCAGCAGCGCTGGAATATTTTTGACAGCTTAATTGTCACCCTCAGCTTAATTGAATTGGGTTTACCTAAATCTAAAGGCAGAAAAGGAGGACGAATCATATCAGTTTTACGTTCTTTCAGACTGGTAATGTCTCATACTGATTCAATCTCATAAAACCTTTTGCATGAATATAATAGAGAGGATGTCAATGCCCCCCATTCAGTGCAAGGAAAATTAATTTGTAAAGCCTCAGTACTAGAAATGGGAAAGACATTTTGCCAGATTTCAAACCCATTTGGATTTGACTGAAACTAATACAGCATTTGTATTTCACTTGGAGATGGTTAAAAACATATGGAGTGAAGGAGGTAGAAAAAACCCCCAACATTAATATATAGTGAAAGCTGGAGCAGAGAATAAACAGAATGAAAAGCAAAAGCAGAGAGACTGAGAAAGAAGAAGCAGAGCTGGAGATGGAGAAAAATTGTAATAGGCATTATTTATATTATATAATCGCTAGGCACATCTACTAGCCTGAGTTTTAGAGAGGTGGCTGGTTTATCTATCCATATAATATAGATCAGTCTTTTTTTAGCTAGAAACTTTGGCATCAATAGGACTATTCACATGTTCAAAATTAAGCATATGCTTAAGGTGTTTTGCTGGTTATGTGCCTTGTATACTATGGTGATGGATGGCAAACAAAACTCAAGATAGGTACTTGGCCTGGTTTCTAGAGGTGCTGAACATCCATAACTCCTAGTAACTTAGAGTTGTGGGTCTAAAATTTAGACCATTTGCATATAAAAGTTTGATTATTGTAAATGCAAATCAAGTACAAATGAGGTTAATCAGGAAGGTTATTAAAGTTTTGTTTCCAGGAGACATGGAAATATTGGAAGAATGAAATCTGCCAATATGCTGTCCCCCAAGATTATTTCCTGAGACATTCAAATTACAAGTTGGTAATAAATTATTAGTAGGGGTAATAATAATCATTTATGTTATGGAAGTGTGCAAAGACAGCAACCAGGATTGGGGCCTCATTGGGCTGGACTCTCTATAAAGATAGATAAGAAACAGTCATTACCCTGGAGCAAAAAGACACAAACAGATAAAGAGCGGGGGATAGTGATATAACACATATGCAAATCAGTATGTCTATATTGCATTGATCATATATAGACTTTAAAATACCCTACATTTCACAGTGTTTGAATAGTTTAAAATGTATATATAATGTTTTAAACTATTTTTAAACAATGCAATGTGAGGAATATCTAATCGTCTGTTATCTAATGCTATGTTTTATTTTTTACACAGCTGAGAGTCTTCAAGCTGGCAAAGTCCTGGCCAACTTTAAATACCCTCATTAAAATCATTGGTAACTCAGTGGGTGCCCTGGGTAACCTCACCCTGGTTCTAGCGATCATAGTCTTTATTTTCGCCGTGGTAGGAATGCAACTTTTTGGGGAAATATATTTTGAAAAATCCTGTAAAATATCTGAGGATTGCAAGCCACGTTGGCATTTTATGGATTTTTTCCACTCATTCCTTATTATATTCCGAATTCTGTGTGGAGAATGGATTGAGACCATGTGGCATTGTATGGTGGTAGCTGATAAACCACTATGCCTTCTAGTCTTCTTGCTCGTCATGGTGATAGGAAACCTAGTGGTGAGTTTCCAGCTATTTTTCTGTTCTTATTGCATATATAGTATATGTCAAGGCTGTATCCCCACTTTGAACTTTAGGGTACAAGTGTGGGGGCCTGCATGAAGACTTCTAAGCTTAACTACCAGCTTAGATCTGGTCCGCTGCCACTATTCCCACAAGCTAATTCCCTTCCCTGGGAAGCTTTGAGAAACCTTTCACCAATTCCCTGGTGAACACAGATCCAAACCCCTTGGATCTTAAAACAAGGAGAAATTGACCCTTCCCCCCTCCTTCCTTTCACCAACTCCTGGTGAATACAGATCCAACTCCCTTGGATCTAAAAACAAGGAAAAATCAATCAGGTTCTTAAAAAGAAGGCTTTTAATTAAAGAAAAAGGTAAAAATCATCTCTGTAAAATTCAGTATGGAAAATAACTTTACAGGGTAATCAAACTTAAAGAGCTCAGAGGACCCCCCTCTAGTCTCAGGTTCAAAGTACAGCAAACAAAGATAAACACTCTAGTAAAAGGTACATTTACAAGTTGAGAAAACAAAGTAAAACTAAGATGCCTTGCCTGGCTTTTTACTTACAAGTTTGAAATATGAGAGACTTGTTTAGAAAGATGGGGAGAACCTGGATTGATGTCTGGTCCCTCTCAGTCCCAAGAGCGAACAACCCCCAAACAAAGAGCACAAACAAAAGCCTTTCGCCCCCCAAGATTTGAAAGTATCTTGTCCCTTTATTGGTCCTTTGGGTCAGGTGTCAGCCAGGTTACCCGAGCTTCTTAACCCTTTACAGGTAAAAGGATTTTGGAGTCTCTGGCCAGGAGGGATTTTATAGTACTGTACACAGGAGAGCTGTTACCCTTCCCTTTATAGTTATGACAGTATACGATATACTGACTTGTCTTTTTATCACTCAGTGGTAAGTCCCCAAAAGATTGGTAAAGAGGTCACACTATGTTGTGCTCTAGAAAATCTCGTTTGTCTTTCACCTTTAGAACTCCTGTTAATATTTAAGTAAGACACTTTCAGTAGTGTAGCAATGAACTCTTTCATATGACAGTGTTCATTCCAGGGAGGAATAATTTTCTAACAGGAAAAAAATATACTGGTAAGAATTTATTTTCTTATCAGGAGTTTGGTGTAAATTATCACTAAGCGTATGATTATCAAAGCTTGTGTCTGCACCGCGTTCTTTGCAATCAGCCCCTGGACCCATATGTAGCCACACTGAAATCAGAATTCTGCCAGTACATAGCTCAATGCAGGCTCATAATTCAGGTCTCTTTAGATGCCAGACATTGGCTCTACTTCTCCTCTCTTTTACACTAGGCTAAATCAGGAGTAACTACATGGAAATCAGTGTAATTACACTACTGTATAAGTAGCATACATAAAAGGAAATGCTGGCCCATTAACTCTGAGATGACATTTTCATTGCCAACTTGCTTTCTGCGTATCAGTGGAATCTTTTTTTTTTTAAATTAAGATTTGATTATTTTTATTATTCCCACACAAAAATTAAGTTCATTTGGAGTTAAGGTTGAAAGCACATAAGAGTAGCTTAAGGGTACCAAACATTACAGGGATGTTTGTAATTACTCCTAAAACAAACATTACAAACCCAGGACATTCAGAGTTAATCAAAAACATCAGCTTGTGATGTTGACATGGCATCCCCCCCCCCACAGTCTCATATTTCAAAACACAATGCAAAATTAACTATATACAGTGAAAGACTCATGGGGTACAAGATCCAATTCTTCTCTTGCTTACACCAGTATAAATCCGGAGTACCTCAATCTGAGTTAACAGAGTTACACTGGTGCAAATGATAAGTGTCCCAGGACCAAAGATTCTCATTATATGTGTTATTTTAAAATTGTAGGTTGGAGCTGGCAGTCATCTATTATAGTAAGAAGCTTAGTGCAATAAAACAAAACAATTTAAAGCTTTCAAAAACTTTATGTGGCAGGAGAAGGGGTAGCCATCTGGGGATAACTGTCTTGTCCAATACGAAGCTTCATAAATGATTATGGACTCCTACCACCTTGATCTTATGACAAAAGAACCGAACAGTCCACAAACAGTGAGGTAGTTGGACACTGGGACAACCACCCTAGGAGACTAGCTGCCAGTAGCTGGCCTGAACCTGCCAACCTCTTTGAGAGAGGGTTTATACCTGAATCCTGTTGCTCTTCCTCTGCTGCTGGGTTTCCTGAATCAAAGTTTCGCCCAGAATTGGCACTTTATCAGGGGAGAGTTTGGGGAAAGTCACAGAAGTAGAGTCAATGGACTTGTCTACAAGAACATTTAGTCTGTTTCAAAGCAGGTTAGATCAAAGCTCACTATGGACCTTTTAGTATGCAGTTACATGGTCCACAGGACATTTAAAGAGCAGCAACCTAATGTGGGGTAGATTTACACCCCAGCTTGATGTGAACTAACTGTTCGTGTATACAAGTCCAGTGATGCTAAACCAAACTAGTCTTGCAGCATTTCCTGATGTTCCAATTATGGGTGTTCCCTTCTCACTACACAAAACACAGAACCCTTCCATTGTGTCCCGGCCTGTCCCCCAGCATATCCTGCTACTCCAAATCCCTATCCCACTGCCGCCACCCTACCCAACACATCTTGTGATTGTGATTTAGTGGTGAATGAAGGCAAGGAGACAGGAGATTTGGATTCTATTTCTAGCTTAATCGCTGATTCACACTGTATCTTGCCCAATGTCACCTAATCTCTATCTCGCTTGGTTTCCCTAACTGTAAAATGTCCCTATAGCTCACTGGGATGTTGGAAGATGAATTAATGTTTCTCAAGAGCTTTGAGAGCCTGAGATGAAAGGTGCTATAGAAGGGCAGTACTATAATGAACAGGCTGGTATGTATTTACTGAATGAAATCAAGAACTCATCATCTGTGTCTCTTTGGTCCCTTACTGATTACAGAGATTCAGTTTTAACTTCAGTGGCATCTGTCATTGTAGAGTAAGAGGATCTGAGTTATATCACTGGAGTCGCTGTGAAATTTTAAGTTGGCATGGTTTTCAGTCTGCACATTTATAAAAAATCAGGCCCTATATACATATCACATTTAGCTTACAAAAGCTCAGCTGGGAATTCACTAACATCATAAACTAATCACTCTTTGTCCCTTCCTAGTCAATAGCATCTCACCTTCCACAACTTCTTACCTTTGCAGAGAAAGTTCCCCGCAGAGATGTCAGAATCAGGTGGACACAGTTCCCTAAGGAATTCTCTTCTAGTCCTTTCAGCGTCTGTCCTGACCTTGGGGAAATTTCTCAGTCTGGTCTTCTAGAGTCCCCATCCTCCCTTTGCTGAAGACATTTACTGGGGATGCACTGTTGGGGGCAATTCCCTTTGAGGTCAAAATCTCATACAGTTTCACCAGGTAACCACCAGATCTAGCAGTGGGAAGGTGGTTGCCCTCCCCCACTCCCACATGTTGAATGTCTCCTGATCCTCTATTTTGTTCCTGCCATCTTACCTGTTTTACAAGTGATGTTTCACAGGAGCATATTGTTAGATTTTTGGGTTCTATTTTTTGCTCTCCCACTATCTCATTGTGTGGACTTAACAAAGTCACTCCATCTCTGTGCCTCCCCATCTGTAAACAAACCCAAACAGAGTTTCCCCATCTGTAAAATGAGGATAACAATGTTCCTTTGGCCCACAGGATGAGTGCCTGGTTATGAAAAAATCCATATTTGTCTAAATGGGATGACAAATGTATAGATCCACCACTCCATTACCCCTCCACTCTGAGCCCCGCCCACATATTCCTGGGACATGAGGCCAAAGAAAAAAATGTTTGTGGGAGCTTCTTAAAATATCGGCAGCACCAGATCTGCACCAGGATTTTAACGCAAAACATTCTGCCAGAGCTGTAATTCAAGGCTTACCAAATGACTTTAAAGGAATTTTACTTCTCTGTTCTCTCGATTTGCTCAGACTTCTCTAAAACCTGACCCAAACCTGAAATCAATGGAAAGACATCTGTTGAATTCAGTGAGCTTTTAGTCAGACCTTCATAAATGAAATTCCCTTTTGTTTCAACACCTTTTTTCAAGAATCTCGTTTAAAAAAATCACCCTTCAAACCCATACTGCAACTTCCAGGGCTTGTCTGTATACATTCTGTTGATGGTGTGCCCATGCCCCGTGCAGTCAAGTTCAGATTCTTTTGGCCAGCAGTGAGAAGCACCACTCAGTTCCTTCTCGCCACCCCTGGCTCAGAGTCAGAACCCTGCAATATCTGAGTCTTTTCACTCACTGTGTGGCCGTATCATTCTTTGTAAATAGTTAGACATTACCTTAATGATTAGAGATAAGATCAGAATAGTGTTTCCATTTTTTCCTCTCCCACCTTCCCTGCTACAACAGTCTTATAACATTAGGATTCTGTATTGGCGAAGGAATTGAGGGGCATTTGGGATTGCCCTACACTTTATGCCCCCATTTGGAGGCATGAGAACACTCAGAGCACAGGTGTGACCCCCAATGGGCACTGCAGGCCAAAAGAATCTAGACTTGAGTGCAAAGGGCATGTGCACACCATCCGTGGAATGTATATAGACAGCTCATCTCAAAAAACCACAGTTACTTTAAGGTAAGTACCCATTTCATCCCCCTTTTATCTTAAAATGAATATAGAAATAGGTTTTCCTCCCAAATTTCTGGCCCCCTCCTCTGGAAAACCCTGGAGGAAAAACCATGATTCTATAACTGCTGATTCAACCACCTCCACCACTATATTTGGAGCAATATATTCATCATCTAACTGGATATACATTTTATAGTGCCGCCTGCAATCAAATTGACTCTGCCTAAGGGGAGTAAGTCCTAGAATATTCTTCATTACAATGCTACAAAGTTGATAGACACACTGAGCCTGATTCTGATCTCATATCCATGCAAATCAGAAGGAGCTCCACTCAGGTCTGGTGTAATTACACCTAGGTAAAATTGTTGTGAGACTAGTATCAGACCTTCATTATCCTGTACTAGGTCCAGACTGTGCCCTTACCCTACAATCCAGGCTGATAGCTCTATTGCACAAATCTCTCCAACAGTGTTTTAACAATATTGTCCTGTTAAAGGAACAGCACCCCCGTAATTAGTGTAGCTGTAATTGTATGTAATTGTCTCCTCCTTGTGGGATTGATGGAGTACTGTGATACACCAATTTTTTTATTAATCTTTTTCGTGTTTCAGTTAAATTGTGTGATTTTTATACATATCCCTGTATTGGCAATAAGGTCATCATTTTATGCTACACAAAATCTACTTTTTTTTCTTTTGAGGATCATGGAAACATATACATTTGTGAGAGCCAAATATGCTGCATGAAAAATAATTTGCTAAACAATCATTTCATTTTGTCTTGTTAAGGTTGGTGCATTAAGAAAAAATTGTTTAGAAACTGGCTAATCTTCAAGCCATTATTTACATTTCAAAATTGTATTGCCATGATTTTCTTTTTATTTCAATTATTTTCAGGTTCTCAACCTGTTCATTGCACTACTGCTGAACTCCTTCAGTGCTGACAACCTCCAAGCACCCGAAGATGATGGAGAGATGAACAATCTTAAGATTGCATTTGCTCGGATCCACAGGGGACTTTACCTGGTGAAACACGCAACATGGCATTACTGTTGTGGACAGTGCCAGCATCCAAAGAAAGCTGCCAAAAAGAAAAAGAAATTAGCTGCCAAGAACACATGTGTGAAGGCTCGGAAAGAAGGGAAAAATTGTAAAGGAAATCACAGTAACAATGGGACTGAGAAAAATGGGAACAAATGCTCAGTTAGCATTCTTGAAGATTTTATCACCAACCCCAACAAGTTTGTCTGTGTCCCTATTGCTGAGGCAGATTCTGATAGTGAAAATTATGAAGAAGATGATGATAAGCCAACAACATTCTCAGAAACTGAGTTCTCTAAACAGGTAAGAAGCATATACAGGGAGAATATGTTTGATACTAATGGGGTTTTTAATTTAGCAAAGCGTGATCCAGCTGCAGGAAGTTTAAGTTAAAAAAGTTCCAACTGGAAATAAGGTTTAGAATTTTTAAAGTTAGGGTGATCAACCATTAGAAGAATTTACCAAGGATTAGGTAAATTCTCCATCACTTGGAGTCTTTAAGTCAAGATTGGATCACAAGTTGCTGGGCTTGATGCAGGAATTACTGGGTGAAATTCTACAGCCTGAGTTATGGACGAATTTATACTAGCTGATCACATTGGTCCATTCTGACCTTGAAATCTATGTTTGGCATCAGTAACCAGGCAGAGAGGAAATAATGTCAAGGGCTCAAGCTGTGAACTCGTAACAAGGAGACCTCTCTTTCTCTTCTGTCATCTCAGCAAAAAGATGGATGGGTTAAGAATGGAATGTAATGGAATGGAATCTTTCAAAGTTGGAAATCATGGAAATCAAGACTGAGGGGAAAAATGGAATGGAATGGAATCTTTCAAAGTTGGAAATCATGGAAATCAAGACTGAGGGGAAAAACAACTGAGGAGAGTTGGCAGTTTTTCAAAGGGACACTATTAAGGGCCCAAAAGCAAGCTATTCCGCTGGTTAGGAAAGATAGAAAATGTGGCAAAAGACCACCTTGGCTTAACCACGAGATCTTGCATGATCTAAAAAATAAAAAGGAGTCATATAAAAAATGGAAACTAGGACAGATTACAAAGGATGAATATAGGCAAACAACACAGGAATGCAGAGGCAAGATTAGAAAGGCAAAGGCACAAAATGAGCTCAAACTAGCTACAGGAATAAAGGGAAACAAGAAGACTTTTTATCAATACATTAGAAGCAAGAGGAAGACCAAAGACAGGGTAGGCCCACTGCTCAGTGAAGAGGGAGAAACAGTAACAGGAAACTTGGAAATGGCAGAGACGCTTAATGACTTCTTTGTTTCGGTCTTCACCGAGAAGTCTGAAGGAATGCCTAACATAGTGAATGCTAATGGGAAGGGGGTAGGTTTAGCAGATAAAATAAAAAAAGAACAAGTTAAAAATCACTTAGAAAAGTTAGATGCCTGCAAGTCACCAGGGCCTGATGAAATGCATCCTAGAATACTCAAGGAGCTACTAGAGGAGGTATCTGAGCCTCTAGCTATTATCTTTGGAAAATCATGGGAGATGGGAGAGATTCCAGAAGACTGGAAAAGGGCAAATATAGTGCCCATCTATAAAAAGGGAAATAAAAACAACCCAGGAAACTACAGACCAGTTAGTTTAACTTCTGTGCCAGGGAAGATAATGGAGCAAGTAATTAAGGAAATCATCTGCAAACACTTGGAAGGTGGTAAGGTGATAGGGAATAGCCAGCATGGATTTGTAAAGAACAAATCATGTCAAACCAATCTGATAGCTTTCTTTGATAGGATAACGAGTCTTGTGGATAAGGGAGAAGCTGTGGATGTGGTATACCTAGACTTTAGTAAGGCATTTGATAGGGTCTCGCATGATATTCTTATCGATAAACTAGGCAAATACAATTTAGATGGGGCTACTATAAGGTGGATGCATAACTGGCTGGATAACCGTACTCAGAGAGTTGTTATTAATGGTTCCCAATCCTGCTGGAAAGGCATAACAAGTGGTGTTCCGCAGGGGTCTGTTTTGGGACCGGCTCTGTTCAATATCTTCATTAACGACTTAGATATTGGCATAGAAAGTACGCTTATTAAGTTTGCAGATGATACCAAACTGGGAGGGATTGCAACTGCTTTGGAGGACAGGGTTGTGACGTTGTACAGTCTATATGGTTTTATAAAAACATGATAATAAGTGAATATAATGTAACTGGGATAGTTTTAGAAAAATATGGTAATAAGTGAATATAACGTAACTGGGATATGCTTCATGCAAAAGGTCTCTTGTAAGGTATCATTACAAAGCTCATAATCTACTGAGTGTGATCATCCTATTTGTATAAATGTACCACTCTTGTATCTAAAACTAGAATTATAAAATATAACTCTGAGGGCCTATTGTAATTATGTAAAGTGTGGGCCATTAATGATGGTTTGGAATCTTGATGACTCCCATTAACAAGGACCATTGTCCGCAGATGGTTGTGTTTACCTGTTAGTCTTCCTGTATATGTGTGTGCTGGCAAGTGGGCAATGAAGTCTTGCAGTGACATGTGATCATGTCACCTGAACTGGAATCCATCTTTAACCTGGTGCTTTTCCAGTGGGGGAGGGGGATGGAAACCCAGAGGGACAAAGGGTTCCCACCTTATGCAAAAGATATATAAAGGGGTGGAAGAGAACAGAGGGAGGGGAGAGGAGCCATCATGAAGAATCCCCTAGCTATCACCTGAGCTGCAACAAGAGCTGTACCAGGGGAAAGAATTGTGCCCAGGCCTGGAAGGTGTCCAGTCTGAGAAAAAACTTACTGAAGCATCTCTGAGGGTGAGATTATCTGTATTCAGTTTGATTAGGCATAGATTTGCACATTTTATTTTATTTTACTTGGTGACTTACTTTGTTCTGTCTGTTACTACTTGGAACCACTTAAATCCTACTGTCTGTATTTAATAAAATCACTTTTTATTTAGTAATTTACTCAGAGTATGTATTAATACCTGGGGGAGCAAACAACTGTGCATATCTCTCTATCAGTGTTATAGAGGGCGAACAATTTATGAGTTTGCCCTGCATAAGCTTTATGCAGGGTAAAACGGATTTATTTGGGTTTAGACCCCATTGGGAGTTGGGCATCTGAGTGCTAAAGACAAGCACACCTCTGTGAGCTGTTTTCAGGTAAACTTGCAGCTTTGGGACAAGTGATTCAGACCCTGGGTCTGTGTCTGGAGCCAGACGGGAGTGTCTGGCTCAGCAAGACAGGGTGCTGGAGTCCTGAGCTGGCAGGGAAAACAGGAGCAGAAGTAGTCTTGGCACATTAGGTGGCAGCTCCCAAGGGGGTTTCTGTGATCCAACCCGTCACAAGGGTCATAATTCAAAATGATCTGGACAAATTGGAGAAATGGTCTGAGGTAAACAGGATGAAGTTTAACAAAGACAAATGCAAAGTGCTCCACTTAGGAAGGAACAATCAGTTTCACACATACAGAATGGGAAGAGACTGTCTAGGAAGGAGTACGGCAGAAAGTGATCTAGGGGTTATAGTGGACCACAAGCTAAATATGAGTCAACAGTGTGATGCTGTTGCAAAAATAGCAAACATGATTCTGGGATGTATTAACAGGTGTGTTGTGAGCAAGACATGAGAATTCATTCTTCCGCTCTACTCTGCGCTGGTTAGGCCTCAACTGGAGTATTGTGTCCAGTTCTGGGCACCGCATTTCAAGAAAGATGTGGAGAAATTGGAGAGGGTCCAGAGAAGAACAACAAGAATGATTAAAGGTCTTGAGAACATGACCTATGAAGGAAGGCTGAAAGAATTGGGTTTGTTTAGTTTGGAAAAGAGAAGACTGAAAGGGGACATGATAGAATCTATGAATCTATATTTATTATATTATGGTGCATAGAAACACATTTTTAAATTTGTCTGAATTTTTGCAGTTCCCCTTTAAGTATGGAGTTGTGATCCATAGGGAGATACTGGGAGGGTTTGGGAGTTGGAGGGTGCCTATTGCTAAGCCAGAGAGAGAGTTTGGGGCCTGCATAGGTATAGAGGGCAGTGCTTGTGTTGCCCATGGGCGGTGGACTTGGTGAGCTGACCCACAGCAGGGACTGACAAGGCTTTCTCTTGCTAAGGGCATGTGGTAGCGAAGTTCCTCAGAATCCTGGGTACCTGTGGGAACGTCACAGGAGTCATGACTGACTATGAATCTAAAATCTCCCCTTCAGATCCTGAGTTCTTCACTTGGTTCTGATGCAAAGATTCCCATTGATTTCAGTGGGCTTTGGATCAGGCCTTAATTTATTTTAGGTAACCAAGGCAAACTTTTCCCACTTTTCTCCAAGACTACAAGTGAGCAGTTCAAGGTGCTTTGTGTTCCATTTGGAGTGTTCTACCTTAAAATTAAGTGTGCTATCCCTCTGCCACAAAAAAGAAAAGAGAAAATAAAATAAACCCATCTTAGATTATCTTCAGCAGGAAAACCACCTGAGGCAGAGGGGAGAGCAATGTAAAAGCCCAGGAGTTTGGAGTAAAGGATCTGAGGTTTTCTCTGAAGACTTAAGTGAGTTTAACATATGTAAACAAAGGAAGGATGAATCTTCACAAGGACAAAAAGAGGTAACACCATGTTCTTACCTAACATGAAATCACCAACATTGGCCAATTCCTGTATGTTCTGTTTCAGTTTTTTGGAATCTAATAAAGATAATGACTCAAAAATAATGTTGTACAATAAATTTTATCTTTATTATTCTATTTTGTGTTTAAAGCACAAGAACTCTTTCTTCGAGTATTGGGAAGGCCTCAGATATCTTAGCCATGCAGGTGTTCATCATAGTTCCATTTTTAATTAATACTTGCATCATAACATGACTGATAAATTTACTTGGCTCGGTTATAGTTAGCTTAAAGTATTCTGTCTCATTGGTTAAGGGTGGAGTAGTTGGATCTCTATGAATGGAAATGGCAAAATGCTGTATTTATAAATATTAATTAAAAACTTTATTAGGAAGAGAAATTGGGTTCTGAGTTGCCTTTGATTCAGAAACATTACCTATAAAATTAACATTGTCTACTTGACATCTGAATTACCAAAAATGTTTTGTCCCAGAAAATGGTTTCAGGGACCATTCTGGTGTTTCCAGTCTTTTTTCTGTATAATTTCAAAACACATTAAATTAATTTTGTATATGTAATCTTAAAAACAATTTTCCAAGCTGAATATCTAAGGGTTATACTCCTCTAGTCAGGGAGTGGACACGTACAATGCTGTCTATATGTCCAATCAAAACAGCTCAGATTTCAAATACAGAATATTTTAAATGAATTGTTCACAAAAACTAAAAAATTAAATCTCATGATTATTTACACAAGTCTTTGGAGAATAATTTTGAATAAGGAACATATTCAAGAAAATCACAAATTGTTCATCAGCAATTTGGAAACAGAAAAAGTGGCAGAATTCACTGAATAAATAATTTGTTATGAATTATTCACACATCTCTAGTGGTGTGAAGTGTGAAATATGCTGGAATACAAGGAAGTCTATGCCAGTGGAGAATACATTATGTTTTATGTGATTACATGTTCTAATTCGTGTAAATTATCGAGGGCATTTTACAGTACTTTCATTCTGAACAGAAATGTGTAGAGCTCTACCAAATAGGACTCTGAATAAACTATACTGTATTTTCATTTCTCTGTCTGTCTCTCTCTCGCTCTCTTTTTCCCCAGGTGGAGTGCGCTGGTTTTAATTGTTTTCAGCTCTAACTAGTGAAATGTTTTAAAGCCTGTCTGTGTTTGAGAACTATATGCACTTAATTCAAGAAAAGTTGGAATCATTCCCATATGCAAGTTTTATTACAGTGATTAATCTAGTACCTTTAAATCTAGCTTTGGCTTTAAGTTGATGTGGAGATATTTCAGGGGAGAAAGTCCATTCCACCAGAATGTTGCCAACTTAGCTATTTTGTCACTAGATTTAGTGACTTTTTGGTTTCCCTAGCGAGAAAATAAGTGTCAAAGTGACCAGTGACAAATCTAGCGACTTTCACTGCCAATTACAGTGACATTCAGAGAAAGAAGTCCCAATATGTATAGTCACAAAATCATTCACAAGCAGCTCAATAGTGTTAATAAAATCCATCCTATGCTCTTCTTATTCATTCTGTTGTATACCAAGTCAATGTCATTACGTCTCAATTGAGCATGTCCTCAGAAGGAATCACATTCCAGGGCTTCTTGGGCTAAGATCACTATAATCTGCAGGTGAGGAAAAGAAGTTTGTGGAGGCTAATTAAATACTTTGCTAAAGCCTGGCGCACTTTGGAGAGAGCAGCACATTAGCCAGGGCTTGTTTTTACCCAAACGTGTTCTTTCTCACCGTTCCATAGTAGGTAGCACACCCTGTGATGCATGGAAAGATGGCTAATGAAGCGGGCTGGGCAGGGGAGGCAGGTTAGCCAGTGAGGAGAGCCGCAAGGATGGAAGGTGGGGTGGGATGAGACAGGGCCACGTGCACCAATGCAGCAGGGAGGGGGGGCACTGTGCCTCCAGGGATAAAGCCCTTACTACAGGATCAAAGATGGAGCTAGCTTGACTTTGTTTCCCCTTTACTCCTTCCCCTGGCTTGGCCTGGGGTTACCTGCCCAGCTGTTTTCAGAAATGAAACCCTGGAAACGGGGGGGGGGAGGGGTCTGACTAGCAGATTTTTGTTTTTAAATCTACTTTCTTGGCTCCCTGCAGTGCCAAGCTCAGGTCAGGTGAATGCCCTCTTCCCCCTGGTTCTGGGCTCTCCCTTTCACTAACCTGTCGGCTCAAATCCAGGCTGGCAAGACAGGCGAAGCTCAGCTGAAATTAACCAACCCCAGCCAACTGGGCTGCAGTGTACAGAGCACCCTTACCAATGAGCAGAGGGCTGCAGTTTCCTTCACAACAACCAGAGGGCACCCTTCTGATGATGACTGTACTGTTGTAGTTGCTTCTGGTGTGCAACAGAATGTAGTAAGAAGAGCATTCAGTTTATTTGAAAGCACAGTGACTACTTTAAACAAAAAATGATACATTGTCTTCTCTTGCAAAGCACCTGGATGACATCAGCTGTTCTGAAGGCAGCACAGTGGATCTGACAAATCCTGAGGAGTTTCTGAAACAGATCTCTGAGCTGGCTGAATTCTTAAAAGAACCTGATAACTGTTTTCCAGAAGGTAAGGATCTGCTAATTTCACTATGACTAGGAAGTGAGACAAACAATCCAAAGCAGCCTGTTCTCCTAGGTAATGTTGAGACACTCAGGCACTCAACACCAAGGCACTCTGTCTACTTGCAAAGTATTTAATAATAATATAATTACTGAGTAGTTGCACAGAACTTTTCATCCATAGATCTCTGTAATAGTCAAACACACATGAAACAGGCGCAGAGAACTTGTTAGTATTCAGCTGAATTTCTGTACGATGGTAAGTCCAGAAGCACAATTTAAATTGCTGCAAAGCTTTACAAGTTTACTTCATGTCAAAACTTGTACTCAATGCTTATTTTAATTTTCACAGCTGGCTCCTTCTAGCCAAAACTAAGAATACTGTGGTTTTCACTAGAGAAAAAATTAAATTTATTAACATTTCATCCAAACCCCTACTTTATATCAGTTATTACTCAGAGCCAACAGTAGTCTCCCTGAACTGTCTGTAGTAGAAGTAACAGGGTAAAACATGTCAGTACCGGGCAAATTAGTCGAAACAATAGTAAAGAATAAAATTGTCAGACACATAGAAGAACATAAATTGTTGAGCAATAGTCAACATGGTTTCTCTAAAGGTAAATCATGTCTTACTAATCTATTAGAGTTCTTTGAAGGGGTCAACAAACATGTGGACAAGGGGGATCCAGTGGACATAGTGTACTTAGATTTCCAGAAAGCCTTTGACAAGGTCCCTCACCAAAGGCTCTTACGTAAATTAACCTTAACTTGGCCCCTTTGTGTATATGCATTATGATACATCCTTTAATTACATGATCACATACTATTTTTTCTATAGCATCCCTGCCTCCTTCAGTGCACAGAATGGATGATTCTCACTTGATAAGCAGCTATTCAATATTTTGTTTTCTCTTTGTTGATCAGTATGCGGTCCCATGCCTTATTTACTGTACACTATTCAAAATCTCCTATGAAGACAGCATTATTAAATTCCTCATGGGCTTTTCTCTGGTGCTTATCACTATAGTACATGAGTGCTTCACAAACAGTAGTTAATGTGTCCCCACAACACCTCTGTAAGGTGAGGGGATGGCATTTTCCCCATTTTACAGATGGGAAACTGAGACTCAGGGAGATTAAGTTCAAAAATATCCACTAATTTTGGGTGCCCAATTTGAGACACCTACGACCTGATTTTTCAGAGTATTTAGCATTATATAGCACTTCCTATGTTCAAAGCACAGATCACATTAATTTCAGTTACTGGTTGTGTGTGCTCAGCACTTCTGCTCATGAGACCCCCCATGGTCTTCTGTTAGGAACCCAGAGAATGAGGAGCATATAATTAGTGACCACCTGTGAAAAGATTGGTTTAAGTGGCTTGACTAGTACCACATAAGAAGTCTGTGGCAGAGACAGAGGTATAGTCTAATTCCCCAGGCATCATTCACCTGCCTTAACCATGAGGCCATCCTTTCTCTTCCTGCAGTCCACTGCCTCATGCACTATACAACATTTGGCTTTTGGAATAAATGAGGCAAGGATCATACAGATAACACTTTTCTTCATTACCACAACCCTTATTCATCCCCAGAGCAGGTCCATCCTTATGCACTGAATCAGACCGGGGTCCAGTGGGGAAAAAAAAAGTATGTGATCGTGTAATTAAAGACTGTATCATAGTCCATATGCACAAAGAGCCAAATTAAGGTTGCACAGGCTTGTGGCAGACACCCAGCAAGGAAAATTTCAGCCCAAATGGTTAAAGTTTGGCAAAGTTATAAGGGAACTGAAAAGGGGGTTTTATAATGGGAAGTGTCAGGCAACCTTAATAATAGGCATTTCTACCTGCCCCAGCTATAATTAAATAAGTACCAAAAAGTATATGAGTGTGAGGTGGGGCAGCTGCCCCACTCTTGCAGAACAGGGGCTAAAAGCAGCCAAGCTAGGTTGATTGGGGAAGCAGCCACAGGTGTGGCTGGCTTAATCAGGCCACAGCTGACCTGGATGAAAGGACTGTGGGGTCAGGAGACAGGGGAGTCTCACTCTAGCCCTGGAGCGAGGTACCTGAGGCGGAGCAGTGCTGGGGAAGGGCAAAGGACACTGGGGAGCTCTAGCCTGGTAAACCCCGAGGCTGCAGGCCTTGTTGAAGGCCTATGAAGTTACTGGGGCTGCAGAAGGGCAGCCTGGCGATAGGCAAAGGCAGCAGGTCCTATCCCTTTGCTGATGATGAGTGGCCATTACAGACTGCAGTCTGCCCCAGGGAAAGGGGGCTGGATGATGACTGGCAGTAACCACTGAGGCAAGGTGGGTTTAGAAGGTTAGGGGTTCCCCTGGGAGGGGAGACCCAGAGTGGGGGTACTGCAGGGGCAGTACCCTGAGGAAAGGGGCACCGGGGTCTGGGAGGGACATGGGGAGCCCTAAGGCAGGTGAGACACCTGCCTGCAGAGAGCGCTCCGGGCTGGACAAGAGCTAATTCCCAGGATGACCCGAAGGAGGTGCCGCACCGGTGAGTCCTCGCCACTACAGAGAGATGTGATGAGATTGAAAGGAAACTTTTCCCGATATTCAACCTACATTTTCCTAAATTGTAAGATCAACTAGACAGTTGACTAGTCGTACAAGTTATATAGTAGAAACCCAGTCAGTTTGTACATTTGAACATAGAATGGATAAATGACTAGAAATGACAAGGTAGGAAACAATCCTGCAGTCAAGGGGGATGGACTAGATGACCCTACAGATTATCTTTATCTCTAATTTCTAAAATACAATGACTGCTTGTGCCAGTTGTGCTGTTCTTCCATCTCTCAATGCTAGTCATGGTGTTGAGATAGCTGGTAAATCTCCAATGCCATGAGGTCCATCCTGTTGTTTTGCCTTTGTTCTGTAAACCCAGCCATCAGCATTCCCAGTGTTCTTACCAATTTCCAGTGAGCTGGAAGGTAGCTCACTAATGGGTGCAAGATATTCCTAATTGCTTAAAAATAATTTTGTAGTTTGCTTTCAAATAATAAAGGACTGAGAAAGAGGAGACAGACAAGTTTGAGGAACTAAAGACTTTCCCCTGAACCCAGAAATTTCCATGGCTGCCCTGGGTACTCATGTAACACGTGTCCCTCTTTCAGGCTGTGTTCGACATTTCCCTTGCTGTGTGGTGAATACCACAAAGTTTCCAGGCAAAATGTGGTGGAACCTGAGGAAAACCTGCTACAAAGTTGTTGAACATAGCTGGTTTGAAAGCTTTATCATATTCATGATCCTGCTGAGCAGCGGTGCCCTGGTAAATTTTTACTTAATCTCATCTCAGGTTGAATTATAATTGTATGCAGAGATGTTACATAGCTTTAATTTAATATCCAAGACATGACTTTTTTGCTTAGGGCAGAAAGGTGTATTTTCAGACTGGTTGGGAGAGGGAAAAATTACTTAGCATAGGGGTAACTTCTTTTTTATAATGACTGTAAAGTACTGTAAGTCACATGACAGATGATTTCCATTCTGCTCGTATATTGGTTTTGCTGTGACTTTTCTGTGGCAGTTGTTTCAAATGCATAGATTATCATTTTTAAGTGCTTCATTAAAATCAAGCATAAGAACAGCCATATTGGATCAAACCAAAGGTACATCTAGCCCAGTATCCTTCTTCCAACAGTGACCAATGCCAGGTGCCCCAGAGGGAATGAACAGAACAGGTAATCATCAAGTGATCCATCCCCTGTCGCCTGTTCCCAGCTTCTGGCAAATGGAGGCTAGGGACACCATCCCTGTCTATCCTGGCTAATAGCCATTGATGGCCCTATCCTCCATGAACTTATCTAGTTCTTTTTTTTATCCCTGTTATAGTATTGGCCTTCACAACGTCCTCTGGCAAGGAGTTCCACAGGTTGACTGTGCATTGTGTGAAAAAATACGAACAGGGGATGAATCACTTGATGATTACCTGTTCTGTTCATTCCCTCTGGGGCACCTGGCATTGGCCACTGTGGAAAGACAGGATACTGGGCTAGATGGAATTTAGATCTGACCCAGTATGACCGTTCTTATGTTCCAAGTGGGTCCAAAAGGGTTAACACTGCTCCTGGAACAATGCAGGAGGTGTGTGTGTGTCCCCTTGCTGTCTGCGGAGGAATGAATACAGTCATTAAAAAACTGGCCCAAACTGACCCAAATCAACAGAGGGTCCAGCAAGACAAAGAGATGCCCCAGTGACTGAACAATCATCTCTAACAGAAGGAAACCCCAGGAAGCAGGACTTGTGAGCTGAGCTGGAGAACAATGTGTCAGGTGACTGGTAGAAAGGGGCTTTTTGGAGGGACTCGGGAGCCCAGATCTGCGGGACAAAGAGGAGAGAGAGCCAGAGATGAAGTCCATCACAACTTGGCTGGCTCATCAAGGCTTGGCTAGGAGGGACTATGGCTTAACTTCTACCTCTCTGTGTTCAGCTAAGGATTTTCAGAAACAGGTGACTAATAAATGGTTACCTTGTTTTGAAAAGACTGACTGTGTCACTGTAAATGCTCACTGAGAGCATTGTGTCCTGAAGGGGCACAGTACAAGCCTCCCACAGGACTCTGGTTTGGCTGGATTCACTGCAGGAATCCATGGAGAGAGACAGGGGATGCTGGTGCCAAAGGCCCAGTCTTAGAGACCATGGGCCTGCCTCTGTGGAACTGTGTAGGTCCTTGGGGCCCGGCACACAAAAGGGGTCACTCCCAGGAAACTGGTGATGGGCTGGGGGGATAGACCTGACTCTGTGACAGTCTCTTTCACCAACATAAGTTGGTCCAATAAAAGATATTACCTCATTCACCTTGTCTCTCTAATATCCTAAGACCAACATGGCTACAACAATACTGCAGAATTTTGTGCCTATATGAAAATATATTGTTCCCCCTAGAATCCACCAAAAATAAAATTCTTTGGGACAGAAGTGATGCACGTATGTGTGTGGGTAACTGTAAGCTACAAGTTGGTAAATTGGTGCAAGTCTGAATGAGTTTAGTGTGAGTCTAAGTTTGTGTAACTTACATATTGAGGGGCCTTAAGTAGATTTAACTAACTTAGTTTCCCTCTAGGATTACATTTTCTTAGACTCACCTCAGAATTTGACTGTTTGTTTCACAGATTGTATCCAGGAAATTTCTAGGCCTGTAATGAAACTTTGTGATAGTCATCTAGGTCTGTAGTTGACTGAGTCTATGGGGTTGTCTTCACTATGGGATACTTCAGTGTTGCTGTGAGTGATGATGCAGGCATCAATTTAGCTGGTCTGATGAAGACATAAGTCGATACAAGAGCACTCTCCCGCCCACTTCAGTACTACATCTCCCCGAAAGGCGGGGCCGGTGGAACGAAGTTTCGCGCCCTAGGCAAAACTTCCACCTTGCGCGCCCCCACCCCCCGCGACAGCTCCGCCCCCTCCGCCCTGAGGCACCCCCCCCAGGGCAGCTCCCCCCCTCCACCCTGAGGCACCCCCCCGCCCCAGCTCACCCCTGCCCTGCCTCCTTCCCGAGCACACCATCACTGCTTCACTTCTCCCGCCTCCCAGGCTTGCGGTGCCTAAGCTGATTGGCGCCGCAAGCCTGGGAGGCAGGAGAAGTGAAGCAGCTCACCCCTGCTCCGCCTCCTGCCTGAGCATGCCGTGGCTGCTTCACTTCTCCCGCCTCCCAGGCTTGTGGTGCCTAAGCTGATTGGTGCCGCCAGCCTGGGAGGCGGGAGAAGTGAAGCAGCCACGGCATGCTCGGGGAGGAGGCGGGGCAGGGGTGAGCTGGGGCGGGGAGTTCCCCTGCGTGCCGCCCCCCCCCCCTTGCTGCAGGCGGCCCTCCGCGCGCTCCACTGCCCCAGCTCCCTCCGCCTAAATGCCGGCGGCGACCGGGGAGGCCGAAGATCCGGCCGCCGCGGTCCCTGCTGAAGAAAATGGTGCCCCCGGCGACCGCCTAGGTCGCCTAAATGGTTGCACCGGCCCTGCCGAAAGGCTGAAGCTATGTCGATGGGAGAGCATCTCCCATCGACATAGCGTGGTGTACACAACACTGTAAATTTATATAAGCTATGTTGACTTAAATTACGTTTCTTACATAACTTAACTAGTATAATTTAGATCAACCTACCGTGTTAGTGCAGAACAGGCCTATATTTGTAACAGGGACACCTGTTTATACTTGTATTAGGATTTTCAGAGACAGGTGATGGAACTCCCAAACTTCCACATGTAACATGTGATGTTCCTCAGCTGCTTTACATCTGCTGCTGATCTCTCTCAAAATTCTGCTTCCAAGATCCTGATTTCTTTGATGTTCTTCCCTAAGTGAAGAATCATGTCAGCTCTCCAGGAAGGTTCCTAGAGCTGAAATGCATACACAATTCTAAATAAGATCCTGCTGTTCCCTTCTTGAAACAAACAACAAATTGTAAGATTATTTCATCATTAAAACAATGACCACATACCAAGTCCTTTCAGCTTTGATACTTCGAGGACTTATTTATGCTGGTGCAGGATTTGAGGAAGCATAAGAGATATCAGAGTTGGCATTTCCACCACCCATCTTTACATTTTCTCATCCCCCATCTCACCGCTTGTAACCACTTTGTCTGCCACAAACAGATTTTTGTGTCACAAAATACAACTTTAATGAAGATTGACTATATATATATATATATATAGCCAGGATTGTTCCTTGCATATGATAATATTTTGTAGCTCTTCCACAGTATCTAATATGTTCTTTTCATTATTGTCACTAGAGCTGGTTGAAAAAATGTTTGGCAAAACTTGTTTTCTCCAAAAAAAAATAATTTTAGGGAACCCCAAATTTTTTACAACATTGTGCCGAGAATCAGGGCGGTGGCCTCAGCCTGCCCTCAAATGAACTCCCTCTGCTCCTCCAGCTGAGCATGGTGGTGTCCTCAGGCCTCGATTGGTAGCTCCTGTGCTGAAAGTGCATGTTCCCAGTCCCCCTGCAACTGCTGTTTCTTCTGAGTACTGCTCACAGGCATACTATGCCTGGTCCCACTCCTCCAAAGTAGGAGCTGGTTAAGGTGGTGTAAGCTGCACTTGCAAGAGAGTGGGTACTAGGTTGCTAGCCCGATGTTGGGAAGAGCAGCAACTCTGGATGCTGCCACCTCAGGTGGGACCACAAAGGTGGTCCCCAACTCCCTCTCTCGCTTCTAGGGAGTCCATGTCACAGTGGTGATAGGGAGCTACATCCAGTTGCTGTGCCACCACAATGAAGTACTCCAGTATGACAGAGGTTGGCAGCAACTTTGGGAATGTTGAAGGGATCCCTTCTCTCCTCCACTCACCCTCCCCATCTTACCCTCCTCACCTCCATCCCTGAATGATGCAGTGAAAATATGAATAAACATGAACAGTAGGGCATTTGCTGTTCTAGATAAAAAAATGTCTAAACAAAGCATTTTGGCATTTTCTCAAATGAAACTTTTTCTGGATTCTATTCTGTGAAACAAAAAAAACTTTTCCAAAATCATGGAAAACAAATTCTGTATTTTCAGCCAGCTGTAATGATCACCTTCATTGGGACTATTCTTATGTGTAAAGTTAAGCTGTTTTGTAACTGTCTGCAGGATGAGCCTCCAAGTTTCATGTGGTTTGGGGTTTCATAATGAAAAGTGCATACATCTCTCATCTCAGCACATTAAATATAATCCCACTCTACAGAGTTTCAGTGGAATATTTTAATCTTCATTATTCCAGGCATTTGAAGATATTCATCTTCAAAACAGAAAAAACATTAAAACCATGTTGGAATTTCTTGATCAAGTCTTCACTTATATCTTTGTCTTGGAAATGTTTCTGAAATGGCTGGCTTATGGCTTCAGGAAGTATTTCACCAATGCCTGGTGTTGGCTTGATTTCCTTATTGTAGATGTAAGTATTGCATTTGAACAATTCTGTGAACTGGATACAGCAACAAAATGTTCACTCTTCTTTTTTGGATGTACCTTGAAGGGGAACTGATTTTTAGAAAGTGCTGAGCACCTATCGTCTGAAAATCAGGACTCTTCGAGTTGTCTGAATTTGGGCAATGAAAATCATTAGTCTGTTTAAAATGTTGGACTCAAAATTCCTCCATCTTTAATAATCTCAGGTAGCATTAATAACTCAGATAAATACATTTGTTTTGTTAAAATGTATTGGGTGAAATCTTGGCACCACTAAAGAGAATGGGTATTTTACTATTAATTTCAATGGGACCAAGATTTCACCTGTTATTTTTTTAATTGTCAGTGTCCATTTAAGATGCATTTCTACTTGTGCTATACAGGCTGTTTATTCACACTTCCACTGTTAAGATTTATTTTTTAAACAAGAGTTAAAACAAAAGAAGAGGAGAGGAGGATGGTAGGATTGCACTAATATTTTGGACTTTTACTTTGTGTCTTCATTCAGGTCTCTTTAGTAACCCTCATAGATAAGTTACTTGGAAATTCCAAAATAGGAGCCATGAAATCCCTTAGGACTCTCCGAGCTTTGAGACCATTAAGAGCATTGTCACGGTTTGAAGGGATGAGGGTAAGAGTAAATAAAGCAACCATCTATTGTGAATATCAAGGATGTAAAGTGACAATATTTTATATGGTTTTGTTTTCATTATGTTGCACAGCACCATAGTTAAGGTTACATTTAAGAATTCAGTTTTAACAGGAGCTTTAACTACCTATTTTGTAAAAGTCTCATTGAAATGGCACCAAACGAAACATAGAATATAAACTATGAGCACAGTTTGAATTTTTTGTGGTGGATTGGTGAAAAATGGGTGGATACAGAGAATAATAAAAGTTTTTTTTAAAATCATCCCTTTTGGCAACTTTTCACTAGATTCTCACTTTTCTTTGTACTCCTTATAGCAAGAACTCTACTACAATCTGGGACCTTTCTTTTGCCTACATTGTTGCTCTTCATGTGCTGATCATTAAAATACCAATTGTACATTAGGAGTGTTTGTCAATAGAGCATTTTATAACTTTTTAGCCATAATGGCAAATTTAAGCACACTTATCTATGTCTTAAACTTGGGTAGCTCAGTCTCTTGTAAAGAGGTGTTTTTTTTTTTTTTTTTTTTGTCAATTAGCTTTAGAGTAGGTCTTTTGTTACTACTTTAGTATTAGTTTTAACATTCAGTTAGGTATTGGTACTGGGTGATAAGCAGCTATGTTGGCTCCTAAATCTCCCTGTTTCAAAACATGACGTTCATGTATTGTTGCTATACCAGCCACATGAAAAGTGTCTTTACTGTCTAGATAAGTGGCATATTCCTAGTAAATGTGCAATCTGCTGTTCTTTTGGCCAGTGGTTTCAAATGACCTGGGAGATTAAACTCCGGAGTTTAATCTCCTGGGCAGATCCATGAGACCTGATTCCGATCCTGGTCATTCGGACCGGTTTGTCTCCAGTATTCCCTCAACAAGAAGTGCTCCTGTGGTTGTTAGAAGATATTTGGCTGAAAAGAGCTACAGATTTCATTCTCCTGGTCCTTCAAGGAAAAAGAAGGCAAGATCACCTTAAGCTTCAAAAGGGACTTCAAGGCATAGAGAAGTGCCCTTAGAAGCCCTGAATCATATGACTAAGAGCTAAGAACTGTTAAAGAGAGAATCTTCTGATAGTTTTGAGGCTTCAGTACCACCTCTGAATGTTATGGTACCATCTACTGTACATGGTCCATCAGGGCGCATGGATTCAGTACCAAGTGCCCAGGTGCCATTTAAGGTCAAGGATGCTGCCTCCAGGTCTCTTTTCTCTTTAATGCTGCATGTACTGATAAGTTCTACAGCTCCAGCTTCGGTACCAGTTATTTCAGGTCCTTCATTCACCATACCATCAGATTTAGTTGTATCTGATCATCCAAAATCACCTCTAGTGGCTTATGCTGAAAATCCATTATTGGTACTGTATATAGGTGAATCATAAATACCGTCTATTGAACTTCTAACTTTCGGGTCTGAAACTCTCACTTAATGAAGCCTCCTCAAAGTCCTTATTCAGAAAAATATGTGTTTTCTTCAGCTTCTGGGGCAAGTTTGGAGGGATCTCCTTCTTCCTCACCTGCCTATCTCTCATCAGAGGTTCATTCTCAAACCAGACTGCAGCAGTCATCTTGTAATTATTATGAACCTTCCTCTGCTCCTGGTTTCCTTCTCCTTGGGCAGCCATGCAACTTCCTTATGGGCAAAGATGTGGCTGTACTGGCACCCTTGGACTCTTCATCAGAGCTATAGGACCCCAACTTCATCTAATTCAAGGCAAAGGTCACCATCACCTGAGCAGTCAGAGTGTCTCCCTGATGAGCAACCTCATACATCTCCTATGATATAGCAGCAGGTTCCCTCTGATACATTTCTCTGGCTACCAGAGACCCATCAAACCCCGGAGAAAGAAGCATAGGTTCCAGTGGAAGAGAAACACAAACCCATATGGTTCAAGTACACAACCAGCTTCAAAATCAAAATATCAGTTTTGAAGGGACAGTTGAGGGTTTGAAGTCTCCCCATTCTTTAGCCTGCCAGCTATAACCGTTTTCCCATCTCCCCATTCTGACACACATGGGAGTGAATTATCACAGACAAATGAGTTTTGGAGATTCACATACCCCCCCCCCCCTCCTTTCTTTAGGAACCCTTCTCATGAGCTCATACTAAGAGTGGACATAAATTAACTCCTTTGTTTAGGAGTAATGGAGCCTGTCCCAGCTCTACACAGGGGGAAGGGTTTCTACTCAAGTTACTTCCTCTTTCCAAAGAAAAATGGAAGGTGGATACTGATTTTAGATCTAAGACTCCTAAACAAATTTGTGAAGTGCCAAAAATTCAGGATGGTGACTCTGGCAGCAATAATTCCTTCATTAGACTAAGGGGATTGATTTTCAGCCCTTGACTTACAAGACACATTTCCATACACCCAGCTCACAGACAATACTTGCATTTTGTGATAGGTCAGGATTACTTCCAATATCATATACTTCTTTTTGGTCTCTCCTCAGCTACAAGAGTGTTCTCAAAGGTTCTGGAGATGGTGGCTACTCACCCTTATCAAGAGGCAATTGTGGTACTGCCATACCTCAGCAACTGGCTGTTCGGTGAAGTGCTGTTGGCCTCCCAGAGGGCTCTCTCACTGTTCCTGCAGTTAGGCTTCCAGCCTAATGTCAGGAAGTCTGTGTTGACTCTTATTCAGAAAATACACTTAGTTGGGGCATCTTTGGATTCACTGACTGCCAGGGCCTATCTTCCCATAACCTTAACAAACCTAATCAAGACTATTCAAGTGAGCCTTCAGTCCTCAGTGAGGTTTTGTTTGCAGCTCCCTGGATCACATGGTTGCTTGCATTTTCATCACAGATCATGCAAGATTACACCTTTTGCTGCTTTCAGGGGTGGCTCAGGACAGTGTATTCACCACACAGACACAGCTTAGCAATACAAGTTTCTGTTCCATGCCAGATGAAAGATGCCCTAGACTGGTAGAAGGATCGCCACAATGTTGGGGTTGGCATTGCCTTTCTTCGGTCAATGCCGATGGTCACCATAATGACAGATGCATTGCTACTCAAATCAGGGAGGGAAATATCAATGTTCATACAGTCCAGGGCAGATGATCACCTCAGGAGACCAGTCTCCACAACCACCTTCTGGAACTAAGGCAGTCAGAGACAGACATTTCTTTCTTCCTCTGATCAGAGGGAAGTCAATGAAGGACATAAATCCACACCGTGTAGAGGTCAACCATAGGAGTTTATTACACACAGCGCTGGCGGAGTGTCACCTGGCTTATCAGGCTCAGAGACACTGTCAATCAATTGATTACAATAGAATATATAGATTTTTTTTTTCCATGGGTGGGGGAAAGTGACGGGGTAGGCAGTTCCACACCCCGGGATAGGTTTTGCAGCAAGACAAGATAGCACATTAGCCAATGGTTAAAGGTTACATAATGTCTCCGTCCATGGTCTCAAGTTAGCAAGTTAACATTTAATTAATACTTTGATAAAATGTTATTAGTATAAAATATATATGTTGAATTCTGATTTGGGGTCCATAGGAATGGAGCAACTCCTTTGATTGTCCAACAGGTACATTCCTAGAGGTTAAAGCAAAGAAACAGTGAAAGTATAGGACAGTACAGATTGTCTTCTTTATGTCTTAAGGCAGGGCATTGGTCCCTGGGAAGGAAGGTGGAAGGATGCCATAACTTTATACTGACATGTGCCAATTTTCATAAACTCAAGGTTGGATCTGTGGGAAGAACGTTCCCTACAGAAGAAACACAATAGGAACAGGGATCCTTTGTTCAATTTGAAACATTGGATGAAACATAATTATTCAGTTATTGCTGCAACATCTGGCATTTCTACTGACCAAGCATATCTTAGCAAAGGCAATGTTCTCTTGTTTACCCCAGCTTTCTCTTAGATGATCACTATTTGCTAGGCCTCTGGTCTCCAGACCAAACTCTGGACTTTGGGTCTGAAAAAGAGCTGGCACAATCCATATACCAGGTTGTTATATAAAATGCACATGAATTTTAACCCTTCAGTCAGGATCTTGACAAACAAAGTAGCCTGCATGTTTTATATCAACTGACAGCGTGGCATAAGATCCCCTGTTTGTGTGTTGAAGCAATTAGGCTATGAACCAATTCCATAACTTATATTCACATTTCAGCAATGTACATTCCTGGAATACAAAACTCCACAGCTGATGCTCTCAACAGACACTTCTCAAAGGACTACGAATGGGAGCTGCACCCTTGGATCCTAGATGACATATTTTGAATGTGGGGACATTCTGGAGGTGGATCGCTTTGTCTCATCCATAAACAGGAAGTGTTGTCTGTTCTGCTCAAGGAAGGGCCTAAGCCTTCAGTCTTTGGGAAATTACTTTCTCCTTCCTTGGACAAAGAGCCTGTGTTACACATTTCCCCTCCCCCCCCCAACATGTCTGATTTTAAAAGTGATGAAAAAGATCAGGCAGGACAAGGACAAGGTAATCATGATAATCCCTACGTGACTGAGACAAGCATGGTAGCCTTACCTAGTTTGACTGTTTCCTTGTCCAATGATCAATCCCCATGCTTCTCTCTCAAGATGTGGGATAAGTGCTTCATCTCAACCTAAAGATTCTCCACCTCAGGGCATGGTTCCTCAATGGTTCATGGGCATAGAGTCTACCTGTTCAGTAGAGGTACAGCAGGAAAGAACCTACCTAGAGTACTTCAGAAGTGGAGCAGATTTAGCTGTTGGTGTGAATATAGCAAACTGCACCTAAATCTTCCTCACCTTCACTTATCCTGGATTGCCTGCTACAACTGACAAAAAAACAGGCTTAACAAGTAATTTGATTAAGATGATATTGCAGCTAGATGAAGTCTTCCATTCTCTAGTGGAAGGGTTCTCAATATTCTCTCACCCCACAACTGTAAGGTTCATTAAAGGACTGAGGAACTTCTTCCCTCAAAGCCCCTGCTCCAGTCTGGGATCTTAATCTAGTTCTCAGAGGTCTCACAGGGCCTCCTTTTGAACCTATGATGACCTGCTCATTCCTATACTTATCCATGAAGATGGCCTTTTTAATAGCCATTGAATTGGCATGAAGAGTTGTGGAAATCAGGGCCTTAATGGCAGATGCTCTCTTTACAATATTCTTCAAGGATAAAGTTTCCCTATGTCCACATCCCAAATTCCTTCCTAAAGTACCATCTGGGAATGAACGACAGGGGATGGATCATTTGGTGATTACCTGTTCTGTTCATTCCCTCTGAAGCACTTGGCATTAGCCATGTCAGAAGACAGGATATTGGGCTAGATGGACCTTTGGTCTGACCCAGTATGGCCGTTCTTATGCTCTTATCTGAGTTTAATATGAACTAGACCAGTGGCTCTCAAATTTTTGTACTGGTGACCCCTTTCACATAGCAAGCCTCTGAGTGTGCCCCACCCCCTTATAAATTAAAAACATTTAATATATTTAACACCATTATAAATGCTGGAGGCAAAGCGGGGTTTGGGGTGGAGGTTGACAGCTTGCGACCCCCCCCCCATGTAATAACCTCGCGACCCCCTGACGGGTTCCAACCCCCAGGTTGAGAACCCCTGAACTAGACCATACATTTACCATTTTGCCCCAAAATCACATAGCTCGGGTCAGGAAGCTTCTTTCCATACCTTAGATGTCAGAAGAGCACTGACTTTCTATCTTGATAGGACCAAATGATTCCAGAAGTCTCCTAGACCAGTAGTTCTTAACCAAGGGTGCAAATACCCCTGGGATACTCAGAGGTCTTCCAGAGATCTATTCATCTAGATATTTGCCAAGTTTTACAACAGGCTACATAAAAGACACTAGCAAAGTCAGTACAAACTAAAATTTCATACAGACAATGACTTGTTTGTACTGCTCTATATACTATACACTGAAATGTAAGTACAATATTTATATGCCAATTGATTTATTTTGTAATTGTATGGTAAACATTAGAACGTAAGCAATTTTTCAGTAATAGTGTGCTGTGACACTTTTTTGTATTTTATGTCTGAGTTTGTAAGCAAGTAGTTTTTAAGTGAGGTGACGCTTGGGGGTACGCAAGACAAATCAGACTCCTGAAAGGGTTACAGTAGTCTGGAAAAGTTGAGTCACTATTTGTCTCCACTGAAGACAGATCTAAGGGTTTCACTGTTTTTACCCAAATACTATCAAGGTGGATTTGGGGATATATCATCACTTGGTATGAGGTTGCCAATTCCTAGTCTCCTGCTTGGGTTCTGGTCCACACTACTAAGTCACAATCAACATCTGTGACCTTACTTAAGAATGTTCTAGTACTTGAAATTTGCAAGGCCACTACGTGATCTTCAGTACATACTTTCTCCAAACACTATATCATGCCTCTAGATCTGATGTGGCAGTGGGCAGCTCAATTCTTTCATCTGTACTAGACTCTATTCCAAAACTGCCTCTTCCTGGGGATACTGCTTGGAAATCACCTGAAGTGGAGCACACATAGGGATATTACTCAAAGGAGAAGGAACCCTCCCTGTGCAGTAACTGTAGTTCTTCAAGAAGTGTATCCCTATTGGGTGCCCCACTATCTGCCCTCCTTCCCCTCTGCTTTGGAGTTTTCTTGGTGGGACTTCATGGTAGAGAAGGAACTCAGGGTGGTTCACCTGTGCAGCTTTGTATAACTTCGGCATGGGCCACAAAGATGTGTAAGGCATAAGAGCAGGTTGAATGGAAACTGCTAATGAAAATCTCCAGTTGAAGGTGCATGGGACTCTTGCACACCTGAAGTGGAGAACCCATAGGAACACACATCTTGAAGAACTACAGTTGCTGCATTGGGTGAGTAACCTTTCCTTCTAGACTTGTGGATCTTTACACAAAGCATAGATATGATTGAGTTCTGATGTCCCTTTTCTTGATGGTTAAACCCTTCTGAGGCTTGCAAGGGCCTTCCGTTTGTATCTCTTCAACCAACTCTGAAGATAATGGATGCCTCCAAACTGGGTTGAGGTGTGAACTTCCTACATCAGACTCAAGCATTATGGTCTCAGAAAGAGTCTCTTCTACATATAAACATCTTTACTGTCTAGATAAGTGGCATATTCCTAGTAAATGTGCAATCTGCTGTTCTTTTGGCCAGTGGTTTCAAATGACCTGGGAGATTAAACTCCGGAGTTTAATCTCCTGGGCAGATCCATGAGACCTGATTCCGATCCTGGTCATTCGGACCGGTTTGTCTCCAGTATTCCCTCAACAAGAAGTGCTCCTGTGGTTGTTAGAAGATATTTGGCTGAAAAGAGCTACAGATTTCATTCTCCTGGTCCTTCAAGGAAAAAGAAGGCAAGATCACCTTAAGCTTCAAAAGGGACTTCAAGGCATAGAGAAGTGCCCTTAGAAGCCCTGAATCATATGACTAAGAGCTAAGAACTGTTAAAGAGAGAATCTTCTGATAGTTTTGAGGCTTCAGTACCACCTCTGAATGTTATGGTACCATCTACTGTACATGGTCCATCAGGGCGCATGGATTCAGTACCAAGTGCCCAGGTGCCATTTAAGGTCAAGGATGCTGCCTCCAGGTCTCTTTTCTCTTTAATGCTGCATGTACTGATAAGTTCTACAGCTCCAGCTTCGGTACCAGTTATTTCAGGTCCTTCATTCACCATACCATCAGATTTAGTTGTATCTGATCATCCAAAATCACCTCTAGTGGCTTATGCTGAAAATCCATTATTGGTACTGTATATAGGTGAATCATAAATACCGTCTATTGAACTTCTAACTTTCGGGTCTGAAACTCTCACTTAATGAAGCCTCCTCAAAGTCCTTATTCAGAAAAATATGTGTTTTCTTCAGCTTCTGGGGCAAGTTTGGAGGGATCTCCTTCTTCCTCACCTGCCTATCTCTCATCAGAGGTTCATTCTCAAACCAGACTGCAGCAGTCATCTTGTAATTATTATGAACCTTCCTCTGCTCCTGGTTTCCTTCTCCTTGGGCAGCCATGCAACTTCCTTATGGGCAAAGATGTGGCTGTACTGGCACCCTTGGACTCTTCATCAGAGCTATAGGACCCCAACTTCATCTAATTCAAGGCAAAGGTCACCATCACCTGAGCAGTCAGAGTGTCTCCCTGATGAGCAACCTCATACATCTCCTATGATATAGCAGCAGGTTCCCTCTGATACATTTCTCTGGCTACCAGAGACCCATCAAACCCCGGAGAAAGAAGCATAGGTTCCAGTGGAAGAGAAACACAAACCCATATGGTTCAAGTACACAACCAGCTTCAAAATCAAAATATCAGTTTTGAAGGGACAGTTGAGGGTTTGAAGTCTCCCCATTCTTTAGCCTGCCAGCTATAACCGTTTTCCCATCTCCCCATTCTGACACACATGGGAGTGAATTATCACAGACAAATGAGTTTTGGAGATTCACATACCCCCCCCCCCTCCTTTCTTTAGGAACCCTTCTCATGAGCTCATACTAAGAGTGGACATAAATTAACTCCTTTGTTTAGGAGTAATGGAGCCTGTCCCAGCTCTACACAGGGGGAAGGGTTTCTACTCAAGTTACTTCCTCTTTCCAAAGAAAAATGGAAGGTGGATACTGATTTTAGATCTAAGACTCCTAAACAAATTTGTGAAGTGCCAAAAATTCAGGATGGTGACTCTGGCAGCAATAATTCCTTCATTAGACTAAGGGGATTGATTTTCAGCCCTTGACTTACAAGACACATTTCCATACACCCAGCTCACAGACAATACTTGCATTTTGTGATAGGTCAGGATTACTTCCAATATCATATACTTCTTTTTGGTCTCTCCTCAGCTACAAGAGTGTTCTCAAAGGTTCTGGAGATGGTGGCTACTCACCCTTATCAAGAGGCAATTGTGGTACTGCCATACCTCAGCAACTGGCTGTTCGGTGAAGTGCTGTTGGCCTCCCAGAGGGCTCTCTCACTGTTCCTGCAGTTAGGCTTCCAGCCTAATGTCAGGAAGTCTGTGTTGACTCTTATTCAGAAAATACACTTAGTTGGGGCATCTTTGGATTCACTGACTGCCAGGGCCTATCTTCCCATAACCTTAACAAACCTAATCAAGACTATTCAAGTGAGCCTTCAGTCCTCAGTGAGGTTTTGTTTGCAGCTCCCTGGATCACATGGTTGCTTGCATTTTCATCACAGATCATGCAAGATTACACCTTTTGCTGCTTTCAGGGGTGGCTCAGGACAGTGTATTCACCACACAGACACAGCTTAGCAATACAAGTTTCTGTTCCATGCCAGATGAAAGATGCCCTAGACTGGTAGAAGGATCGCCACAATGTTGGGGTTGGCATTGCCTTTCTTCGGTCAATGCCGATGGTCACCATAATGACAGATGCATTGCTACTCAAATCAGGGAGGGAAATATCAATGTTCATACAGTCCAGGGCAGATGATCACCTCAGGAGACCAGTCTCCACAACCACCTTCTGGAACTAAGGCAGTCAGAGACAGACATTTCTTTCTTCCTCTGATCAGAGGGAAGTCAATGAAGGACATAAATCCACACCGTGTAGAGGTCAACCATAGGAGTTTATTACACACAGCGCTGGCGGAGTGTCACCTGGCTTATCAGGCTCAGAGACACTGTCAATCAATTGATTACAATAGAATATATAGATTTTTTTTTTCCATGGGTGGGGGAAAGTGACGGGGTAGGCAGTTCCACACCCCGGGATAGGTTTTGCAGCAAGACAAGATAGCACATTAGCCAATGGTTAAAGGTTACATAATGTCTCCGTCCATGGTCTCAAGTTAGCAAGTTAACATTTAATTAATACTTTGATAAAATGTTATTAGTATAAAATATATATGTTGAATTCTGATTTGGGGTCCATAGGAATGGAGCAACTCCTTTGATTGTCCAACAGGTACATTCCTAGAGGTTAAAGCAAAGAAACAGTGAAAGTATAGGACAGTACAGATTGTCTTCTTTATGTCTTAAGGCAGGGCATTGGTCCCTGGGAAGGAAGGTGGAAGGATGCCATAACTTTATACTGACATGTGCCAATTTTCATAAACTCAAGGTTGGATCTGTGGGAAGAACGTTCCCTACAGAAGAAACACAATAGGAACAGGGATCCTTTGTTCAATTTGAAACATTGGATGAAACATAATTATTCAGTTATTGCTGCAACATCTGGCATTTCTACTGACCAAGCATATCTTAGCAAAGGCAATGTTCTCTTGTTTACCCCAGCTTTCTCTTAGATGATCACTATTTGCTAGGCCTCTGGTCTCCAGACCAAACTCTGGACTTTGGGTCTGAAAAAGAGCTGGCACAATCCATATACCAGGTTGTTATATAAAATGCACATGAATTTTAACCCTTCAGTCAGGATCTTGACAAACAAAGTAGCCTGCATGTTTTATATCAACTGACAGCGTGGCATAAGATCCCCTGTTTGTGTGTTGAAGCAATTAGGCTATGAACCAATTCCATAACTTATATTCACATTTCAGCAATGTACATTCCTGGAATACAAAACTCCACAGCTGATGCTCTCAACAGACACTTCTCAAAGGACTACGAATGGGAGCTGCACCCTTGGATCCTAGATGACATATTTTGAATGTGGGGACATTCTGGAGGTGGATCGCTTTGTCTCATCCATAAACAGGAAGTGTTGTCTGTTCTGCTCAAGGAAGGGCCTAAGCCTTCAGTCTTTGGGAAATTACTTTCTCCTTCCTTGGACAAAGAGCCTGTGTTACACATTTCCCCTCCCCCCCCCAACATGTCTGATTTTAAAAGTGATGAAAAAGATCAGGCAGGACAAGGACAAGGTAATCATGATAATCCCTACGTGACTGAGACAAGCATGGTAGCCTTACCTAGTTTGACTGTTTCCTTGTCCAATGATCAATCCCCATGCTTCTCTCTCAAGATGTGGGATAAGTGCTTCATCTCAACCTAAAGATTCTCCACCTCAGGGCATGGTTCCTCAATGGTTCATGGGCATAGAGTCTACCTGTTCAGTAGAGGTACAGCAGGAAAGAACCTACCTAGAGTACTTCAGAAGTGGAGCAGATTTAGCTGTTGGTGTGAATATAGCAAACTGCACCTAAATCTTCCTCACCTTCACTTATCCTGGATTGCCTGCTACAACTGACAAAAAAACAGGCTTAACAAGTAATTTGATTAAGATGATATTGCAGCTAGATGAAGTCTTCCATTCTCTAGTGGAAGGGTTCTCAATATTCTCTCACCCCACAACTGTAAGGTTCATTAAAGGACTGAGGAACTTCTTCCCTCAAAGCCCCTGCTCCAGTCTGGGATCTTAATCTAGTTCTCAGAGGTCTCACAGGGCCTCCTTTTGAACCTATGATGACCTGCTCATTCCTATACTTATCCATGAAGATGGCCTTTTTAATAGCCATTGAATTGGCATGAAGAGTTGTGGAAATCAGGGCCTTAATGGCAGATGCTCTCTTTACAATATTCTTCAAGGATAAAGTTTCCCTATGTCCACATCCCAAATTCCTTCCTAAAGTACCATCTGGGAATGAACGACAGGGGATGGATCATTTGGTGATTACCTGTTCTGTTCATTCCCTCTGAAGCACTTGGCATTAGCCATGTCAGAAGACAGGATATTGGGCTAGATGGACCTTTGGTCTGACCCAGTATGGCCGTTCTTATGCTCTTATCTGAGTTTAATATGAACTAGACCAGTGGCTCTCAAATTTTTGTACTGGTGACCCCTTTCACATAGCAAGCCTCTGAGTGTGCCCCACCCCCTTATAAATTAAAAACATTTAATATATTTAACACCATTATAAATGCTGGAGGCAAAGCGGGGTTTGGGGTGGAGGTTGACAGCTTGCGACCCCCCCCCCCATGTAATAACCTCGCGACCCCCTGACGGGTTCCAACCCCCAGGTTGAGAACCCCTGAACTAGACCATACATTTACCATTTTGCCCCAAAATCACATAGCTCGGGTCAGGAAGCTTCTTTCCATACCTTAGATGTCAGAAGAGCACTGACTTTCTATCTTGATAGGACCAAATGATTCCAGAAGTCTCCTAGACCAGTAGTTCTTAACCAAGGGTGCAAATACCCCTGGGATACTCAGAGGTCTTCCAGAGATCTATTCATCTAGATATTTGCCAAGTTTTACAACAGGCTACATAAAAGACACTAGCAAAGTCAGTACAAACTAAAATTTCATACAGACAATGACTTGTTTGTACTGCTCTATATACTATACACTGAAATGTAAGTACAATATTTATATGCCAATTGATTTATTTTGTAATTGTATGGTAAACATTAGAACGTAAGCAATTTTTCAGTAATAGTGTGCTGTGACACTTTTTTGTATTTTATGTCTGAGTTTGTAAGCAAGTAGTTTTTAAGTGAGGTGACGCTTGGGGGTACGCAAGACAAATCAGACTCCTGAAAGGGTTACAGTAGTCTGGAAAAGTTGAGTCACTATTTGTCTCCACTGAAGACAGATCTAAGGGTTTCACTGTTTTTACCCAAATACTATCAAGGTGGATTTGGGGATATATCATCACTTGGTATGAGGTTGCCAATTCCTAGTCTCCTGCTTGGGTTCTGGTCCACACTACTAAGTCACAATCAACATCTGTGACCTTACTTAAGAATGTTCTAGTACTTGAAATTTGCAAGGCCACTACGTGATCTTCAGTACATACTTTCTCCAAACACTATATCATGCCTCTAGATCTGATGTGGCAGTGGGCAGCTCAATTCTTTCATCTGTACTAGACTCTATTCCAAAACTGCCTCTTCCTGGGGATACTGCTTGGAAATCACCTGAAGTGGAGCACACATAGGGATATTACTCAAAGGAGAAGGAACCCTCCCTGTGCAGTAACTGTAGTTCTTCAAGAAGTGTATCCCTATTGGGTGCCCCACTATCTGCCCTCCTTCCCCTCTGCTTTGGAGTTTTCTTGGTGGGACTTCATGGTAGAGAAGGAACTCAGGGTGGTTCACCTGTGCAGCTTTGTATAACTTCGGCATGGGCCACAAAGATGTGTAAGGCATAAGAGCAGGTTGAATGGAAACTGCTAATGAAAATCTCCAGTTGAAGGTGCATGGGACTCTTGCACACCTGAAGTGGAGAACCCATAGGAACACACATCTTGAAGAACTACAGTTGCTGCATTGGGTGAGTAACCTTTCCTTCTAGACTTGTGGATCTTTACACAAAGCATAGATATGATTGAGTTCTGATGTCCCTTTTCTTGATGGTTAAACCCTTCTGAGGCTTGCAAGGGCCTTCCGTTTGTATCTCTTCAACCAACTCTGAAGATAATGGATGCCTCCAAACTGGGTTGAGGTGTGAACTTCCTACATCAGACTCAAGCATTATGGTCTCAGAAAGAGTCTCTTCTACATATAAACATGTTGGAACTGTGAGCAATTTGTCTTGTCTTGATCTAACAGGACAAGGTTGTTAAAGTCATCAACAATATTGCCACCATTTTTTACATAGAATCATAGAATAGAATCATAGGACTGGACAGGACCTCAAGAGGTCATCTAGTCCAGTCCCCTGCATTCATAGCACGACTAAGTATTATCTAGACCATCCCTGACAGGTGTTTGTCTAACCTGCTCTTAAAAATCTCCAATGATTGAGATTCCACAGCCTCCCTGGGCAATTTATTCCAGTGCTTAACCAACCTGACAGGAAGTTTTTCCTAATGTCCGACCTAAACCACCCTTGCTGCAATTTAAGCTCATTGCCTCTTGTCCTATCCTCAGAGGTCAATGAGAACTATCTTTCTCCCTCCTTGTGAAAACTATTATCATGTCCCCCCTCAATCTTCTCTTCTCCAGACTAAAAAAAAACCCAATGTTTTCAATCTTCCCTCGTAGGTCACGTTTTCTAGACCTTCAATCATTTTTGTTGCTCTTCTCTGGACTTTCTCCAATTTGTCCGCATCTTTCCTGAAATGTTGCCACCAGAATTGGATACACTACTCCAGTAGAGGACTAATCAGCATGGAGTATAGTAGAAGAAATACTTTTTGTGTCTTGCTTACAACACTCCTACTAATACATCCCAGAATGTTTGTTTGCTTTTTTTGCAACAGTATTACATAGTTGACTCATATTTGGCTTATGATCCACTGTGACCCCTAGATCACTTTCTGCAGTACTCCTTCCTAAGCAGTCATTTCCCATTTTGTCTGTGTGCAACTGATTGTTCCTTCCTAAGTGGAGTACTTTCCATTTATCCTTATTGAATTTCATGCTATCTTCTTCACTCAATTTCTCCAGGTTGTCCAGATCATTTTGAATTTTAATCCCATCCTCCAAAATTCTTGCAACCCCTCCCAACTTGGCATTGTCCACAACTTTATAAGTGTACTCTCTATGCCATTATCTAAATAATTGATGAAGATATTGAACAGAACTAGACCCAGAACTGATTCCTGTGGCACCTCACTCAATATGCCCTTCCAGCTTGACTGTGAACTACTGATGGTTACTCTCTGGGAATGGTTTTCCAACCAGTTATGCACCCACCTTATAATAGCTCCATCTAGGTTGTATTTCCCTAGTTTTTTTATTGGAAGGGCATGTGAGACTGTATCAAAAGCCTTACTCAAGTCAAGATATACAACATCTACTGCTTTCCCCCCTATCATTTCAATTTATATTCTAGTTATTTAACAGAATTTGGGGAGAAGCTGCTAACAGAAAAAAAGTTATGAGGTAAGAAATTTCTCATTCTGTTGTACAGCTTCTCTCCTCATTCACTGGTAATTCATTCCTTATTACCCTGTCAAAGAAACATAAACAGACAAGAGAAACAAGATCAAAACTCTTTTATGTCAAGAAGTGCAACTTCTTTGGGAATGGTGTATACAATATCAGGTGTCCCGGAAACAGTTCATCTACCAGGTCTTTTGAATGCTCATACAGACCAACTAAGCAGTTTTCATCAGACCATGACTTGTCTCCGAAGAGATCTGTGGCTCTTAGGAATTCCAGAATTGGGGTCAGCCTCATGTAGATCTGCTTGCTACAAAAAGTGTCAGAGGTATTGCACAAAAGCAGGGATCAGTCCAGGCTCTATAGCTGACATGTTCATCATCTAATAGTCTGTAGGCCTTCATTTTGCCTATCCTCCGCTGATTCCAAGAACTTTAATGAAGCTCAAGCAAGACTCAGTTTACATGATTCTCATTGCACCAGCATGGCCAAGACAGTACTGGTTTCTGGAACTGTTCAGATTGTCAATACATTCACTGATCACCCTTCCTCTACTTCCCAACTTGATATCACAGAGCAAAGAGAAAATTCTTTGTCTGGACTTGTCATCACTACATCTGAAGAACAACAGTTACAGAACAAGTTAACCATTTTCCCCCTGCCTATTATTCTACTATAATTAAACTCTGCTTTATCCTTTCCCCCCCCCCCCCATTCACTGCTTGCTACTTCCCATTAGCAATGAATGAGGAGAGAAGCTGTACAACAGAATGAGAAATTTCTTACCTCATAACTTTCTTTCTGTTAGCAGCTTCTCCCCAAATTCTGTTAAATGACCAGAATATAAATTGAAACCTTTCTCTGAAGGGAGATTTAGGCATGTATTGTGTTAAGGCTAATTTCATACATTATATCAAGTCGTCTTGATGATGATCAATTCCTGGAGTGTTTCCACAGCTGTGGAAGAACTCTTCTGATGGCCTGAGAGGAAGGCTTAGTCCTGGAGCCTCCAGCAACAACACTGGACTGCCTCCAAATTCCATGGGGGGCATTAAGCCATTAATAATGAATTTGGAGAGAAGCAGCTAATAGAAGTTGTTGTTGTTTTTTTTTCAATCTCCGTCACAAATTCAGGTTCAATGTAGGTTTCTATGAATGAAAAGTTATTAAAATCTATTGGGTGTTCAAAGGCCAGGATATAAATTGGTTGTCTCGCTCCAGTTTCTAAAGGATAACTATATACATTAAGAAAACAAAACACCACCAGCACATGTGGAATCCTTTCCTCAAAATTTGCCATAGGTTGGCTTTAGTTTAGACTAATCTTTAATGAAAACTGGATGATCCCCTCTGTTGCCACCCCCGATAGCAATTGCTTTCCAAGATTGAGACATATTAGTGGGGCACTGTGAGGAAATTTATGCTGCCATTAATGAATATGTGTGTCCTGATCTTTTCGCTAGCACTTAATTCACTAATTAATAATCATAATTAATAATGAAATTTTACCTTCACTCACAATATGGTATTGTACACATTAGTGACAGAAAAAGCCTCTGAGGATTCAGCTTACTTCCCAAATTCAAACTTTGCCCCCTGCTTCTCATATGTTGACCTAACTAATACAATCCGTGCACTCGGCACATCTAGATTACATTGCTATAACTCACACTACCTGAAGCTAGTTGTGAAGGCCATACTACACTGACTTATAATAGCTCAGGATTTGGTTCTCCTCATGGCCTTCACAATTATCTATTGCACCTAATGTAAAGTCACTTTTCCATGCGGCCTTTGGAACCTGTAGACAAATATAAAAGAAACAGAGAAATACAATATTAGTAGCTTAGAAGAAAATGGAAATACTGTGCTCTGGCGGAGAATAAGAATAGGCATTTCCACAATCCGATTCAAAACTAGATAAATTTTCATTTTTTGTGAATCAATATCACTTTATCTCAGGCCTGGTCCACACTAACCCCCCACTTCGGACTAAGGTACGCAAATTCAGCTACGTTAATAACGTAGCTGAATTCGAAGTACCTTAGTCCGAACTTACCGCGGCTCCAGACGCGGCAGGCAGGCTCCCCCATCGATGCCGCGTACTCCTCTCGCTGAGCTGGAGTACCGGCGTCGACGGCGAGCACTTCCGGGATCGATCCAGGATCGATTTATCGCGTCTAGACAAGGCCTGCCGCCGAACCAGGAAGTAAGTGTAGACATACCCTCAGACTCAGAATTTAAGAGAAAAAGAGTAAAGGCTTGTGTCGGCAAAGATCCTAATTTTGAATGCATGAAAGCATTGAGAAGCAAACACATTCAAATATAGACTCAAGTCAGTAGACAAACTGTTAGATCATTATATATGAGTATTAATGTGAGTTATTGACACCTAGTAGTGGATTTGAAAGAAAAAGCTAGTAATGTAGTGGGGAAATAATTACTTCGTGTGATTTACAGTGGGTATAAATGCATTTTAAATGTCTTTTCTATTGTTTGATATACATTGTATTTTATGTGGTAGGAAGAATTTGAATCCTGGATAACTGGTCCAAATCTGCCCTCAAATAAAACTGTGCAACCCCTATTGAATTCCATGGGAGTTGCACAGATGTAGCTGAGGCAGATTTGTCACTAACATATCTACTACTTTCCTCTATTCTGTTAAGCATTATCCCAAACTATCACCTATGTGGGAAACCCTGCATGGGGAATTTGCCACAGTTCCTCCTGTGGAAGAAGCAGGGATCAGTTTCAGATCTTGGAAGATCCAATAAAGGTAGTGTCTGTCCACAAGAGGGTCCTGTGCCTCTAGACGGATTCTGAGGCTTCTTTCTTCCCATCCCAGCCCCTTGGCAGCACAGCATCAGTGGGAGAGGCTTTCACAAGATAAGGGGAAAGTAAGGAAAAAATGTTGCAGAAGTGGCATTCCACATACTATTACGTGTATATGGCAAGTAAGGTGTATATAGTAAGCTGGACTCTCTGTGTATTACAAATCAGATGTAATATCCTTGTGCTCTATTGACCATAGAGAAAAATTGATATGAGGGATGGTCAACTATCTGAACTGTCTATGGAGAATATGAAGTAAGATGTTGCTGTCTTTGATCATAGAATCATAGGACTGGAAGAGACCTCAAGAGGTCTTCTAGTCCAGTCCCCTGCACTCAAAGCAGGACCAAGCATTACCTAGACCATCCCTGACAGGTGTCTGACCTGCTCTTAAAAATCTCCAATGACAGAGATTCCACAACCTCCCTCGACAATTTATTCCAGTGTTTAACCACTCTGATAGGAAAGTTTTTTTCCTAATGTCCAACCTATACCGCCCTTGCTGCAATTTAAGCCTATAGTCTTTTTGTCCTATCCTCGGAGGTTACTGAGAACAATTTTTCTCCCTCTTGAAAACTGTTATGTCCCCCCTCAGACTTCTTCTCTAGACTAAACAAACCGGGTGTTTTCAATCTTCCCTCATAGGTCATGTTTTCCTAGACTTTTAATCATTTTTGTTGCTCTTCTCTGGAATTTATCCAATTTGTCCACATCTTTTCTGAAATGTGGTTCCCAGAATTGAGGCCTAATCTGCACAGAGTACAGTGGAAGAATTACTTCTTGTGTCTTGATTACAATACTCTTGCTAATACATCCCAGAATGATGTTTGCTTTTTTTTTGCAACAGTATTACAATTGTAACCCATTAAGACTCCCAGATCCCTTTTTGCAGTACTCCTTCCTAGGCAGTCTTTTCCCATTTTGCATATGTGCAATTGATTGTTTTTTCCTAAGTGGAGTACTTCACATTTGTCCTTATTGAATTTCATCCTATTTACTTCAGACCATTTTTTCAGGTTGTCCAGATCATTTTGAATTTTAATCCTATCCTCCAAAGTACTTGCAACCTCTCCCAGCTTGGTTTTGTTTGCAAACTTTGTGTACTCTCTGACATTATCTAAATAATTGATTAAGATATTGAACTGAACTGGATCCAGAACTGATCCCTGTGGGACCTTACTTGATATGCCCTTCCAGCTTGACACTGAACCTCTGATAACTGGTTGGAACACTGTTCCCAGAGAGTAGTTACGCCCCCATCTTATAATAACTCCATCTAGGTTGTATTTCCCTGATGTATAAAGAGGAAGTGAATTGAAAGGTGATCTACAATTAGACTGTAGGCTACTTGTGGTTAATGGTTGGTTGGTTGGTTTATGGTGCTTTGTAGCCCATACTGGAAATTATATGAAGTAGGACAAGTAGATGTAAGAGGGTTTCTGGGTGGGGATATAGGAGTAGAATTAAGACTGTAGAATCTTAACTACATATTTTGTCCCTGTTTTTATAATCACCGTGTTCTAAAAATGTTGTTTTGAATTAAGATATTTATTTACAACTTTAACACAATCTTAAAGATTTTGTCTGGGAAATTCTTTAGTTTCTACATAAGCTATATAGAACTTAAAAATTCTCCCCCCCCCCCCCCAGGTCATTGGAGCATTTAACCCCAGAAAGTGCAAACTTGAATAGTACAATATTTGCAGTTTCTTTCCATTTTTCCTGATGTGATGAAAGGTGTCTGAAACCTGTAAAGAAACAAATATAAGGAACTTGCCTGGGTTTGGAGTTTATTATGGATCTTAAATGTGCTCACCCGAATATAGCGTAAGTTTCATACTACACCTGTAGTCAGTTTGACACTCCCCCCTACTCCTCACAAAGAAGTCCAGCCTCCCACTTTATCTTTAGATATTTCTTGTGTGTAACACCCAGTGGCCTGCATGACCCCTCTCTTGCAAAATGTCACCTATGGGAATCCAGCTGGCCCTATTGGCTGTGACCTGTGTGAAGGTAAATATCACCCATATCTTACTTGTTTGGGGTACAGGGTTCCACTCTGAAGTCCATGTCTGTCCTTTACTAGAGATCAAAATTGGGACCAGCAATGAGCAGAAGCCCATGTCCTAATCAGGATGTGACAGCTTTGCATTTATTGACTCTTGAGTTCATTAGTAGAGATTACGCCTTGAAGCACCTAGCCAGATGTAATAAGATCCACAGTGGAAGTTAAAATCTCCATTAAGCATGAGTCAGAACATGTTATGGTGTTTTTATCTTTTATCATTTTCCTGTGTGAGTTCATTGGAGAGCATAGTAATTCTCTGGTTTCACCCACACAGTTGTTGTTGGGGCATTTCTGTATTGAAGCAGGTTCTCTCGGGGATTTGGGTGGCCCATTCCATGATGCAATCTTCTCCTCTGCCACAATGATCAACACTCCCTGCCCCCCCTCCACCACCACCCCCGCAACACACCTTTCAAGGTCCATGGGTCCTACCCAGGCCTGTCATAACATGTGGTGTACCTCACAAATGTCCAAATATCAACTATGTGGGTAATACCAGACAATTACTACACTCTCAAATGAACTCCTACAGGAAAATGATAAAAGACAAAAACCCTATCACCTGTGGGTGAACACTTTTCACAAAATGATCACTTTATTTCTGACCTATCAGTCCTCATCCTCAAAGGAAATCTGCACAACACTTTCAAAAGAGAGACCTGGGAGCTTAAATTCATAACTTTGTTAGACATTTATAATCATGGACTGACTAGAGACACTGGATTTATGCTTATTACAACAATCTATAACCCATTAAGAACCCCCACCCTAGCTGCTTCCCCCCACCTTCCTTTGTCCCCTGTGGCTGGAGGGATGTTAATGGGTCACTTCACCTTGAATGGTCCACTGAAATATGTTAATTACTTATGCTAAACACTCTGTTACACCTTGTATTTAGCTGTGACATTCTGAGTAGGTTTCCCAGACCTGAAGAAGAGCTCTGTATTGGCTCAAAAGCTTGTCTCTCTCACCAACAGAAGTTGGTTCAATAAAATATATTACCTTGTCCAATAAAACCTATTAGCTTGTCTCTTTTAATATCCTGGGACTGTAATGAATAAAACAACATTGCATACAAGGGATTGCTTAGTTTTTTCAAAACAGTTGAATGTAGTGAATAGCTATTTAGGGCCATGCTCATGTCTATAATGCCTATAATAACTGTATGCTTTTCTTTCATTTCACTTTTAAGGTGGTTGTAAATGCATTGATAGGTGCCATCCCTTCCATCATGAACGTTCTGCTTGTCTGCCTCATTTTCTGGCTCATTTTTAGTATCATGGGAGTGAACCTATTCGCAGGGAAATTTGGAAAATGCGTTAACTTGACTGAAGAAAAATCAGTATTAAATACAAGTATTGAGAACAAACAGAATTGCATAGCCTATAATGAGACACAAAAAATATATTGGACAAATAGTAAAGTCAACTTTGATCACGTTGGTTCTGGTTATCTGGCTCTTCTTCAGGTGGTAAGTTCTGTGTTCTTTTGCTGGTTGGCACAATGGGGTGGTGTCATGGTGCTGATTTCTTACCCACCTCTGTGCAAGGTGGTAATAGTGGCCCTACAGAGCCTTCTCTCCCCCTCCAGCCCATGTTCAGACTGGCAATATGGTTGGGCCATGTGGGGCCTCTTACTCTAGTGTACAGACATGTAGGGCCTAGGGGTGATCTACAAACTGATGATGTAACTGTTTGAACATATGTTACTCTGATTTGCAGCTCCTGGGAAGATGGTATGTTTGTTTTAATTTCATGAAACTCAAGGCAAAACTCTCTCCCTGCCAGAAATGGGAAGGGGGAAGACAGCATTAGTGGGCTAGTTCCAATTCCCTGAATCTTGGGCTCAACCCCCGCTCAACACAATTTAAACCTGTTGTCAGGCAGCTTTGGTCTGCCACTGAATTAAGGTCCTTAATGGGTCATATACAAGTGGAGGACTGCTATGGCAGAATATCACTGCAGTCTGCATCCTCCCTCTCCTGACATGCCCTCTATGCAAGAAGATGGTGGGCTGCAGAGGCCTAGGGCCCATCTGTGTCATAGACATGTCATCAGGGAGATCTTCCGCCCCCCCCCCCCCACACACACACACCAGAAGTAAATCTACTGGGCATTTATGGACAGACTGTAGTCCCTTTGCGCACCAACTCAGTGCCACAAATATGTTGTAAACAGGCTAAAATATCTGTCCCTGAAAGTTGAATATGATTTTAATAATTTGTCTTTTATTCTAGGCGACATTTAAAGGTTGGATGGACATTATGTATGCAGCAGTAGATTCACGAGGGGTAGGTCACAAAAATTAAATATTCTCCCTGGTGACCATCTCTCCAGTTTTTAGTTGTTTGATCATTTTCATACTTGTTAGTTTTAAGTGATACAATGTTATAAGTCTTTTCTGTTCATTGTTTTCTTGGTGTTGTCCACTTATGATAAGACTCCCTGATCTTTATTTCCAGCATCTGATATGCACATTTCACTTGCAAATGACTTGCAATACCATAATTATAGTTAACTGCTACAGTGAATGTTTTAGAGGGAAGCTGCTTTGTCAAATTCAAAGCCTATAAAATTATAACTAGGAGCAATTCAGGGTTGAACTAAAGTGGATGACAACCATTTGAAATAAATTGTCAAATATTATTTTATTTAATATTTATATTTCTCTAACATCCAGAGGCCCGAATCAGGGCTCTATTGTATTAGGTGCTATATGAACACAGAAGTCTTGTGTACACAGAGAGTGGGAGGGCAGTTCATGCACAATGAATTTTTGTACACTAAGTGGTGCATATTATATAGTACACACTGGCATACAGACAGTAAATTGCTTTCTGATTCAATATGTATCCGTGTGTGTAAATAGCTGGGACTTTCTGTGGAGTAAGCGGTCAGCATTCGGAGTGGGTATCCAATGGTGCTTTGCTTCACTGCTGGGCTCTATACATTCTGGGGCTTTTCTAGCAGAAGTCAGTCAGAAGTGACTGGAATTCTGGTACTTGGGGTAGGGTTGCCAAATTTCTATTTGCAGAAAACCGAATAAGAACATGAGAGGCCGTACTGGGTCAGACCAAAGGTCCATCTAGCCCAGTATCTGTCTACCGACAGTGGCCAATGCCAGGTGCCCCAGAGGGAGTGAACCTAACAGGCAATGATCAAGTGATCTCTCTCCTGCCATCCATCTCCATCCTCTGACGAACAGAGGCTAGGGACACCATTCTTACCCATCCTGGCTAATAGCCATTTATGGACTTAGCCACCATGAATTTATCCAGTCCCCTTTTAAACATTGTTATAGTCCTAGCCTTCACAACCTCCTCAGGTAAGGAGTTCCACAAGTTGACTGTGCGCTGCGTGAAGAAGAACTTCCTTTTATTTGTTTTAAACCTGCTGCCTATTAATATCTTTGCCCCGCCTCTCCCCCAAGGTCATGCCCCCGCCATGCCCCCCGCTCACTCCATTTCCCCCTCCCTCTGTTGTTTGCTCTCCCCCACCCTCCCTTAATCACTCATTTTCACTGGGCTGGGGTAGGAGGTTGGGGTGCAGGCTCTGAGATGAAGACAGGGATGAAGGGTTTGGGGTGCAGGAGGGGGCTCTGGGGTGGGGCAGGGGCAGGGCCGGCTCCAGGCACCAGCCCACCAAGCTTGTGCTTGGGGCGGCACCTGGAGGGGGGCGGCGCGGCGCTCCGGCTCTCGCCGCCGGGGAGAGCGGGGCCACAGCCAGGCTCGCCGCCCTCCCCCCGGCGCTCTGGCCGCTGGGGGCTCGCCGCCCTGCTCCCGGCGCTCTGGCCGCCAGGGAGAGCAGAGCCCCGGCCGGGGGCTCGCCGCCCTGCTCCCGGCGCTCTGGCTGCCGGGGGCTTGCCGCCCTGCTCCCGGTGCTCTGGCTGCCGGGGAGAGCGGAGCCCCGGCCGGGCACTCCGCCCTCCTCCCAGGGCTCCCCCCGGCCGCCCTTCCCCCCCCGGCGCCCTCCCCCCGGCCGCCGGGGAGAGCGGAGCCCCGGCCGGAGCTCGCCGCCCTCCCCCCGGCGCTCTGGCCGCCGGGGAGAGCGGAGCCCCGGCCGGGGCTTGCCGCCCTCCTCCCAGGGCTCCGGCCGCCCTCCCCCCGGCCGCCGAGGAGAGCGGAGCCCCGGCCGGGGCTCGCCGCCCTCCCCCCGGCGCTCTGGTCGCCGGGGGCTCGCCGCCCTGCTCCTGGCGCTCTGGCCGCCGGGGAGAGCGGAGCTCCGGCCGGGGCTCACCGCCCTCCCCCCCACCCCCACCCCCCCACACTGGGGAGGGGGGGGGGGCGGCCGGAGGCTTTTTTGCCTGGGGTGGCAAAACAGCCAGAGCCGGCCCTGGGCAGGGGAGATGGGTTCAGGGTATGGGAGGGGGCTCCGGACTGGGTCAGGGAGTGGGGATGCGGGAGGGAGTTTGGGTGCGGGATACATGCACTCAAACATTAGTCCTCTCTAAGGCCTTGGCTACACTTGCAGATGTACAGCGCTGTGAGTTAAACCTGACTTCGTGCAGCTGAGTAGGGAAAGCGCTGCAGTCTGTCCACACTGACAGCTGCCCAGCGCACTGTCGTGGCCACATTTGCGGCAATTGCAGTGCTATTGGGAGCGGTGCATTATGGGCAGCTATCCCACAGAGCACCTTTTCCCATTCTGGCGCCGTGGGTTGTGGGAAGGGGGCGTGGGTGTGGGAGATTCTGGGTCCTGTCCCAATGCCCCGTGATGCATCGCTTCGCATCCCAGAAATCCCTTTGTTTCCGTCCACCTTTGGCGCCATCTTTCAACGGTTTCTGTGCAGCGCGATCTGTCTGCGGGAAATGGAGCCCAAACTGCTGAGGCGTATGCTGACGAGTCTCGCCAGCACGTCACGTTTGTCTGTCGAACTATTCCTTAAGATCCAAAGTGACCGTGAGAGTGAGGAGTCCAACAATGCTATTGAGCCGCGTAACGCATACGACACAAAATTGCTTGTGGCATTCACAGACATGCTCAGCACCGTGGAACGCCGCTTTTGGGCCAGGAAACAAGCACCGAGTGGTGGGATCACATCGTCATGGAAGTCTGGGATGACGAGCAGTGGCTGCAGAACTTTTGGATGAGAAAAGCCACTTTCATGGGACTGTGTGAGGAGCTTGCCCCCACCCTGCGGTGCAAGGACACGAGATTGAGAGCTGCCCTGCCAGTGGAAAAGCGTGTGGCTATTGCAATCTGGAAGCTGGCAACTCCAGACAGCTACCGGTCGGTCGCAAACCAGTTTGGAGTGGGAAAGTCGACCGTTGGAATCGTGTTGATGCAAGTTTGCAAGGCCATTAATCGCATCCTACTCAGAAGAACCGTGACTCTGGGTAACGTGCAGGAAATAGCGGATGGCTTTGCACAAATGGGGTTCCCTAACTGTGGAGGGGCAATAGATGGGACGCACATTCCTATTCTGGCACCACCCCACCTAGGATCCGAGTACGTGAATCGGAAGTGGTATTTCTCTATGGTTCTCCAGGCGCTTGTGGATCACAGTGGGCGTTTCATTGACATTAACACAGGCTGGCCAAGGTGCATGACACACGCATCTTTCGGAACACTTGGCTGTTCAGGAAGATGCAGGCCGGGACTTTTTTCCCAGAGCAGAAGATCACGGTAGGGGAAGTTGAAATGCCCATTGTGATCCTTGGAGATCCCGCTTACCCGTTAATGCCGTGGCTCATGAAACCCTACACAGGGAGCCTTGACAGCAGCAAGGAACGGTTCAACTACAGGCAGAGCCGGTGCTGAATGACTGTGGAGTGTGCCTTTGGCCGTTTAAAGGCCCACTGGCGATCTCTGTAAGGGAAGCTGGACTTGGCCGAAAACAGCATCCCCGCGGTTATATTCGCGTGCTGTGCCCTCCATAATATTTGTGAAGGGAAGGGTGAAAGCTTCACTCAGGCATGGACCTCTGAGGTTCAACACCTGGAGGCTGAATTTGCACAGCCAGAGAGCAGGGCTATTACAGGGGCCCAGCGTGGGGCTGCAAGGATTAGGGATGCCTTGAGGGAGCAATTTGAGGCTGAAAACCGGCAGTGATATCTGGTGCCCTGCACGGGAGTGAAGTGCAGTAGTTCCAATTTTTAGGAATCAGTGTTTGCTAAGCAGACAAGCAGACTTGCAGTGCCTGTTTATTTCCTGGGCTAAGGAGTCTTTTACTTTATGCAATAATAAAGAATGTTTTCAAAGCCAAAAAATCCATTTATTGAAAAGAAACAAGGGGGTGGAGTGGGGAACAGTACAATCACAGATTCGCGTATGTCCTGTCTGGTGTGCTGTGCAGTGAGTGCTGCACTTCAGGACAGCTATACTGCATGGTGATGGGGGTTGAGTGCAGAGGGTAAGGGTCGTGGTTTTCAGGGCTGGGTGGTGAAGATACTGGTGTTGGAGGCAGTGGGTGGCGTGAAAAACACGGAAGTTGGGGAAAGTGGGTTGGAGGTGACAGTGGGGCACAACGGAAAGAGTTTTGGGACAAGGGCTGTAGGGGGGGATGGCGTTTGCGTTTGCGGTACTGCTCCTCTTTCTGCATGGCTACCAGCTCCTGGATAGCGTCTGCTTGGCGCTCCAGGATGCTTATGAGCCTATCAGTGCTTTGCTGCCGGTGCGCGGTGCTTTGCCACCGGTGCGCTGCATTTTCCTGGCGGATCCTGCTTTCTCTCTCCCTCCAGTTCTGTGCTTTCTCATTCTCTTTAATAGATTGCCGCATCACTTCTTGCAGCATGTCTTCTTTGTTTTTTCGCGGTCTCTTCCTGAGTCTTTGCAGTCTCTGAGCAGGCGATAAGAGGGACGGCTGAGGTCTCAAGGTTGATGCAGCTGTATAGGCAAAATGCAACATTTAACAGAGGCAGCATTGTTTATACCAGACAGAGTAATGATTCCCCCCGCACTTAAGGAGTAGAAAACACACACGGTCTACACAATAGCATAATTTTCCCGTCCGAAACAGAGCACACACATCCCACGGGAGCCTCAAAATGGTGAGTAAGGGGGACTGATTGTTTCAGGGCTGCACTGTCCTCTGGGTTTCTGTGCCTTGGGGAGAGCCAACAGCTTCAGGGGGCACCTACACTGAACACTGTCCTAACGTTTTCCACAGGAGTTCGTCCTGGACGATATCTCGCTTCTGAGGGTGACCTGGGAAGCAAGGGAGGGTCTTCTACTGCAATGCGGCTTCCGCCCTGGCCCATATGCAGCTTGCCTGTGTGCAGCAATGGTCCCCTCGCGGCACAGTGGCGCGGACACGTTAGCCTGGCTGGGAAAAGGACCACGGTGGCTCTCCCGATAAACCTGCACAAGCGCATTGCACACGTTCTGGATGAGACATTCGAGGAGATTACCGAGGCCGATTACCGCGATGTGATAAACCACATCAATGCACTATTCCGCATCTAGGCATGCATGCCTAACCCTCCTCTCCCAAAGAGCCCGCACCGAAAAAATTCCTTCCTGAAAAAAAAAAACTGTTTACCGGGAACCTGCTCTTCTGTTTGTACTCCACCAAGTACCAGCCGCTGCGACTGGCTACCTTCCTCCTGGCTCGAGAAGAGCTCCTGGCTGCATGGCTCCAGGGATTCCGGGGTGTCTCCATCCGGCCCACCACCATCACTCCCGTTTTCCTCCTCCTCTTCCTCCTCCTTCCCCCCCCTCCCCCCACACAGGCTCTGAAGTGTTCATGGTGGTGCTCGGAGTGGAGGTGGGGTTAACCCCAAGTATCGCATCCAGCTCTTTGTAGAATTGGCAGGTCGCGGGGGGAGCACCCGAGTGGCCGTTTGCGTCGCGGGCTTTGCAGTAGGCACTCCGCAGCTCCTTCACTTTAATCCTGCACTGCAGGGCGTCCCGGTCATGGCCCCTTTCCATCATGTCCTTTGATACTTTCCCGAAGGTATCGTAATTCCTACGGCTGGAGCGCAGCTGGGACTGTACAGCTTCCTCCCCCCAAACACTGATGAGGTCCAGCAACTCGCCATTGCTCCATGCTGGGGCTCGCTTGGCGCATGGAGGCATGGTCACCTGGAAAGATTCGCTGATAGCACTCCACACCACGCCGGGCTGAGCAAACAGGAAGGGGATTTTTAAAATTCCCAGGGAATGTAAAGGGTGGGTCACATGGTTGGTTACCTGAGGCCAGGGCAGTAGAGTTTGAACTGATGACCAGAGTGGCTAGAACAGGCATTGTGGGATACTGCCGAATAATTCTGGAGGCCATTCACAGTGCATTGGGCGGCCACACTGGCGCCGCAGCGCTGCAGCGGCAGTGCAATACTCGCTATTCCTCTCGGAGAGGTGGAGTACATGCAGCGCTGCATCCACGGAGATACAGCGCTGCAAATGCCTTGCCAGTGTGGACGGGGAGTGAGTTACAGCGCTGGGGGAGCCTTTACAGCGCTGTAACTCGCAAGTGTAGCCAAGGCCTAAGTCAATTCGCAATGAACTTAATATACTTTCAAAATGGATTATAGAATACATATCAACTGGCCAGATAGTACACATTAAGATTTTCATCATATTGACACAGGTGGTTAATGAGAAATATTCTTTTGCTTATTCCACACTGTATCATTTGTGTGTACGAAAACATCTAGGCCAAGATTTTCAAAAGCAGGAGAATTTGAAGTTAGGCTCCTCATTAAGTGGCCTGATTTTCAAGTATTGAGTACTCAACAGATCCTACTGACTGCAGTGAAAACTGTTGATTAACATAAGAACATAAGAATGGCTGTACTGGGTCAGACCAAAGGTCCATCCAGCCCAGTATCCTGTCTACCGACGGGCCAATGCCAGGTGCCCCAGAGGGAGTGAACCTAACAGGCAATGATCAAGTGATCTCTCTCCTGCCGTCCATCTCCACCCTCTGCCAAACAGAGGCTAGGGACACCATTCCTTACCCATCCTGGCTAATAGCCATTAATGGACTTAACCTCCATGAATTTATCCAGTTCTCTTTTAAACCCTGTTATAGTCCTAGCCTTCACAACCTCATCAGGCAAGGAGTTCCACAAGTTGACTGTGCGCTGTGTGAAGAACTACTTCCTTTTATTTGTTTTAAACCTGCTGCCCACCTTTGAAAATCATGCCAAGAAAGTCTGATTCAACTCTCACTGTACTCAGTAATGACTCCATTGACCTCAGTGAGAGTTGATTCAGGCATATATTTAGTTATGATGGATAATATTTTAAACAAATGCATAAAAAGAGAAACATTATCTTGTGTCCTTGTGTGAATATTGAAGTACAAAAACCCCTAAATTCAATCTTCTAATTTCTTAGTCTTCAATTAGTGGAATGGGAGATTTTGCCCTACAGGTTTCTGAGCATAATTTTAATCAATATCAATGCCAATTACAGGAATCTGTTCTGCACAGAATAATCTTAACAAAGACTGCAAAGGAAATCAAAACAACAAATAGTTATACTAGACCTTGGGCCAAATTCTCTGCCCAATTATTTCAATGGAAACATGCCAACAGAGAATTTGGCATATTTTCAGAAGGTATTTTCAGCTTATCAGGAAGGATAATCAAATTCTAGGCAAAACATTGTTCCTTGTTTAAATTGTCATCCGCATTGTCTGTGGCCTCCTTGGATTTAACTTTAATCACACTACAAATTTAGTCTCTGCTTCCCTTTCTCCCCCACCACCACAGAAATGCAAGACCTATGGCTTGTCTACAGTGAGTTAGTGCACAGCAAGCCAGGGTGTGAAACTAGAGTGTAGCAGCTTACTGCACATAGTTCACCATATGTTCACTGCTACAGCAGAGTGAAAGTCCCAGTGTGTGGCTTAGCTGCGGCAAGCAGGTGCACTGTAGATTCCCACCCTAGTTTGCTGTGTACTAACTCCTGGGTAGATAATCCCTTATTCTTGTGCATTACAGACAGGTTTTTTTCCTGCATTTCTAGTGATGAAGCAAGTTGGATATCCTGCAAGGATCTCTGTGCGGGAGGACCCCTGCACCTATACAGAACTCATTCCAGGACTAGGGCCATACTATTCTCAGTCATTTTTCATCTTGGTTATCATTTTTGCAGAAAGAAGAACAGCCAAAGCAGGAATGTAATCTGTACATGTACCTCTATTTTGTGGTTTTCATAATCTTTGGATCTTTCTTCACACTGAATCTCTTTGTCGGTGTCATTATTGACAATTTTAACCAACAAAAGAAAAAGATAAGTACACTGGATATGTTCCCAGGCCCCTGATATATTCCTTGTGTTGTCTTCAAACTAGAGCATGCCAGCAGTACACTGAAGCTCTGAAATATCTATATACATTTATTACATGAAGCAGCATCAGTACTGAATTTAATAGAGGCAGCATTACAAGTGAAATGCTTCCCCTTCTCCATACCATTCCCCTATATCCTAGCCATGTAACTCTTGGCTCTTTGGCCTGCGCTGATTCATAAGAGTCTATGAAGCCAGCTACATGGTTCCATGAATACTACTTCCCCTGCACTGGAGCTGAGCACTGTGGGACAGGGTCTGAGAGCAGCTCTGGGATTGGGCAGTGGGCCTTAGATGGAGGAAGCAGCAAGATGAGTTGGAGGGGCAGGGAGAAAGTTGCTCCTTCCCTCAGACGCCTGGGCTCTTAGCAACCGAAACATTTATCTGCTTTCTGAGCCACTAGAGTGTCACCACAGAACTGCTGCTCTGGGAGATCTTGTTAACTTGCTGCACTGTTTTGGGCCTAATAAGGTACTGGGAGAAGGGTTAGCAAGAGATGAAAGAATAGAAGAAAAAGAGAAATGTTGGATTCCAATAATTTAGATGCTTGCATGGCAGTAATGTTTTTTTCTCATCAAAAATAACAGTAGCATTGTCTCCATATACTTAGGTGGACAAGACATCTTTATGACAGAAGAACAGAGAAAATATTATAATGCAATGAAAAAACTGGGATCCAAGAAACCCCAAAAACCTATCCCAAGGCCATTGGTGAGACCGCCTGAGTTCTTCCAACTAAAATATCTCTAATCAGTGAAAATCCATAGTAAAATTCACTTAATCCACTGAAAAAAACTACTATATATACAATATACCTGTTTCTTTCCATTAGTGTACAGTCTTCATAGTCTTAACTCTGCACCAAGAAATTGTCATTGATTATAAAGATTATACAGACTAAATGTTTATGAAGGTCAATGCAGAAATACTGTTTTGTATATTTATCCTGAAACAGATTATCCTTCAGGATTTGTATACTCTGATATAAATATATAAGCTACCTATTATGAAATTAAATAACATTGTAACATATAAAGATTGGAGCTATCCACTAGTGAGTATATACATTTATTTTACATGGTTACTAGGGATGATTGGGGATCTGTGGGAAATAGGAGATGTGATTTCTTGATTTTAGTAAGGCTTTTGATACAGTCCCACATGACGTTCTAATAAGCAAACTTGGGAAATGTGGAATTACTATAAAGTGGGTACAAAACTGGTTGAAAAACCATACCCTAAGAGTGGTTATCAATGGTTCCCTGTCAAATTGGATGTATCTGGTGGGATCCCAGAAGGATCTGTCCTGTGTCTGGTACTATTCAACATTTTCATTAATGACTTGAATAATGGAGTGGAGAGCACTTATAAAATTTGCAGATGTTAACAATCTGGGTGGGATTGCAAGTACTTTGGCGGACAGGAATAAAATTCAAAAATACCTTAATAAATTAGACAAGTGTTCTGAAATCAACACAGTGAAATTCAGTAAGTAAAAGTGCAAAGTACTACACCTAGGAAAGAAAAATGAAATGCACAAATACAAAATGGGGAATAACTGGCTAGGCAGTAGAGCTACAGAAAAGGGTCTGGGGATGACAATGGATCACAAATTGAATATGAACCAATAGTGTGATGCTGTTTGTGAAAAAGGATAATATTTCGGTTATATTGTTTTGCTTTGCTTGGCACTTGTGAGGCCTCAGCTGAAGTGTTGTGTCCAGGTATGGATGCCATACTTTAAGAAAGATGTGAACAAACTGGAGTCTGGAGGAGAGCAACAAAAATGATTAAAGGTTTCGAAAACTGACCTATGGGGAAAGGTTAAAAACTGGGCATGTTCACTCTTGAGAAAAGAGTGAGGTGGGACCTGATAACAGTTTTCAAATATGTTAAGGGCTCTTATAAACAGGACTGTGATCAAATGTTCTCAATGTCCACAGTAGGCAAACAAGAAATAAACAACTTAATATGAAGCAAGGGAGATTTAGGTGCAATATTAGAAAAAACTTTTAAACTATCAGTCTAGTTAAGTTTTGGAATATGTTACCAAGGGAGGTTGTGGAATCCCCGTCATTGGAGATTTTTAATAACAGGTTAGACAAACACCTGTCAGGGATGGTCTAGGTATACTTGGTCCTGCCTCAGTGCAGGGGGATGGACTGGATGATTTCTTGAGGTCCCTTCCAGCCCTACATTTCTATTATTCTATACATGCCTACATTCTCATAATGAATACTAAATACTCTTTTTTTTTTTTTTTTTTTTTATCCTACAGAACAAATACCAAGGGTTTTTATTTGACATCGTAACAAGCCAAGCCTTTGATGTTATCATCATGATTCTCATCTGCCTTAACATGATCAGTATGATGATAGAAACTGATGATCAAAGTCCAGAGAAGACTTACATTCTTAACAAAATCAACACACTCTTTGTTGTCATCTTTACTGTAGAATGCATCATGAAATTATTGGCCCTAAGACACTACTACTTCGCCAATGGCTGGAACATTTTTGATTTAAGTGTTGTCATCGTGTCCATTGTTGGTAGGTAAAAATACACAAACATTTTCTTCACTATCCCAAATTTAGTTTTCATAAAATAAAGTGAGTTGCAATTGGCTACTTGGCCACAAACTGTTGCTGAAATGGGACCCAGGATGTTAGAAACAAAGTGTTGGGGAAAGTAGTCAAAACAGATTTTTTTTTTTTTAAAGAGAGAAAGAAAAGAAAGGTCAGAAGAATAAATACCAATACATATATTCAAAGTAGCACAGAACAGGAATTTATAAACTTTTCCTATTGTTTTATCTTATCTTTTAAAAGGAACTACTTTTTATAGTGGAAGGATACATTGTATACAATCTCTAATAGTGTTTTTTCTCTTACTGTTTGAAAAGTTGTAAATGTAATGCACCAGGTTATAATAAGTATTATACTTTGGTCTCATAACACTGAAAAGAGAATTCAGATGATAAAGTTAATAATTTTCTGTGTTAATTAGGGGTTATTTTAGGGATGTGAAACATTTTAATTTTTACTAAAATTCAGATTATTTTTTTCAGACTTCAATGATTGTATAATCATTTATCATATGATATCATGACCTGTAATAATTTTGGTTCATGAAGAAATATTTTGCCAATTTTTAAAGCATATACAATACATTCACATTGTAAAGTAGACTCCGTTTCAAAAATTGAAATTAAAATATAGCTACTTTAATTGATAAATCCTGAATAACAATAGATATGAGAATATCCAAAATATAAATATTTGTATATGTCACACAATTTTCCAACAGTTCTTGTGAACAAGCACATTATCTTTGACAATTCTCTTGTTAGAGCAATCTTTTTATATGGAAAAATCCTCATGTCATCATCAAACTCATTGATTTTGTCCTCATGCCTGTAGTATATTGTTATTGGTGTATCATTTTATTTGACAGTCTAATTTAGACTAAAGTTATCTTGATTCTCCTCTCACACTGGTGGAAATCAGGAGTCACTCAACTGAAGTCAATGGATTAATACTAGAGCAGTGGTGGGCAACCTGCGGCCCGCGGCGCGCACATGGACCATCAGGGTAAGCCACTGGCGAGCCGCCAGACCATTTGTTTACACTTGCACGGTTGCCCGCAGCTCCCAGTGGCTGCGGTTCGCCGTTCCTGGCTAATGGGATCTGTGGGCAGCTGTGCAAGTGTAAACAAATGGTCTGGTGGCCCGCCAGTGGATTACCCTGATGGGCCGCGTGTGCTCCGTGGGCCGCAGGTTGCCCATCACTGTACTAGAGTAACAGAGAGGAGAATCAGGCCCATATATGTTGAGTTTAGTTTGAAGGGAGTTTAATGCAGAAATGGAGTGAAGAGCTGGAATAAAATTTCTGTTCTGCTAATTTAACTACTTCTAAAGCAAATACAGTCAAAAGTGATAGCAGAAGGTATATAGGGAAGGAAAATATCAGCTCTCCACATAATTAGCCCCATATAGTGTGGCAGTATGAGTATTGAGAGAAATGTATCCAAACCTGTTACTGATTCCACTTTGATGACAGTGGTGAAAAACAGGGAGCAAAGAAGTGGGTCCCCATAAAGATTAGAGATTTAAGGAAAAATCTCCCTTAAAAGAGAAGTATTTCTCTATAGTGCTCCTTGCCACAAGGAGTTCCTAGAAAATAGCAAAAATAAATAGACCTAAAGGGAGAGCAAGAGAGAGAAATTATGGGGGGGTAAAAAAGAGTATAAAAATTTACATCAAGCCTTGACCAGCTGATGTCTGGAAGATTACCTTTTTTTCTGTTGTCTTATGAGTCTAGTTGGGGCTGCAATGGGACACTTTGGGAAGCCCTGAACGAATTTAGTCTTTCCTTGTGTAACACCACCTCTGGATTGGTCATCTGCAGTGACTGAACCTTGGACCCCTGGATCATGCCACTAGAAAGGGACCAAAAGCCTCATTGTTAGCATGGATTACACTGTTGTTTACTCTCTTTTTCTCTGTCTGGTTTATCTGGCCCTCGTCACCACAGTATCTAAGACCCGGAATGCCTATGACTCTGGTGTCATGTTTTGTTTTTTTATATGAGCTTTGTTTTTTCAACATTTAGAGCCAAATGTTAAAATACACGTACATAACCTGCCCCTACAAAAAATACACATGTACCAGTGGTTGTGCAAAATGCTGCACATAAAACACCTACTTGTATGTTTTCCATGTGCAATAGTTCATATACAGATTTTAGGGGCACAACATACATAGTACTCCAATGCTTGAAAAATATTGTCCATCAGGGTCTGTTGTTGTTTTAATTTCAAAAATTTTACAGATAAGCCGTTTAACATTTTTAAAATGTGTACCTTTTCCTTTAAGACTCAAGATCCATCAGTGCTAGCACATTTTTACTGATACTATTATTTCTTTCAGTTAATAATTAGCAAAAATTAGAAATTCTAACTGATTATTCATTTCTGTTTTTTAGGCAATGTGCTCTCTAACCTTGTTAAAGTATTTGAATATCTTTTCCCACCTACACTCTTCAGAGTCATTCGCTTGGCTCGAATTGGACGAATACTAAGACTCATCCGAGCTGCGAAAGGAATTAGAACTCTCCTTTTTGCCTTAATGATGTCCCTTCCTGCTCTGTTCAACATTGGCCTCTTACTTTTTCTGGTCATGTTTATTTACGCCATTTTTGGCATGGCTAACTTTGCTTATGTTAAGTGGGAGAGTGGGATTGATGACATGTTCAACTTCCAAACCTTTGCTAACAGCATGCTCTGTCTCTTCCAAATGACAACATCTGCTGGCTGGGATGGTCTTCTCAGTCCTATTTTAAACACTGGACCTCCGTCTTGTGATCCAAAGACAAAAGAAGTTGTGGGAGAATGTGGTAAACCTGTTGTGGGTATTATTTTCTTTGTAAGTTACATCATTATATCATTTCTCATTGTAGTAAACATGTATATAGCTGTTATTTTAGAGAACTTCAATGTTGCCACTGAGGAAAGTACAGATCCTCTAGGTGAAGATGACTTTGATATGTTTTATGAAGTCTGGGAGAAATTTGATCCTGAGGCAACTCAGTTTATTGGGTATTCGGCACTTTCAGACTTTGCAGATGCTCTGGCAGAACCTTTACGTGTAGCCAAACCAAACAAAATTGAGCTCATAGCAATGGATCTTCCCTTGGTCAGTGGAGATAGGATCCACTGTTTGGATATTTTGTTTGCTTTCACTAAACGGGTGCTAGGAGAATCTGGGGAGATGGATACTCTAAAAGTACAGATGGAGGAAAAGTTTATGGCTGCCAATCCATCCAAGCTTTCTTATGAACCAATCACAACCACAATCAGACACAAACAAGAGGAAGTTTCTGCCATTATTATCCAGAGGGTTTACAGGAGTCATTTGATGCAACGTTCCATGAAGCAGGCCTCTTTTTTATACCGTCATAGAACCTGTGATGGTGACATCCTTGAAGATGCTCCAGAGAAAGAAGGCCTCATTGCATTCATGGTGAATGAAAATTATGGTAGAAATTTAGACAAGTCAGAAACTGTGTCCTCAACATCTTTCCCTCCATCCTATGACAGTGTCACTGGGACCACTAATGAGCACCTTGAGGTGAAGATGGCAGACTCTCCTCAAAGTGTTGAACCTACCGATCGTCCATTATCTGCAGAGAGAGAAGAGGAATCCATTGTTTAAATTTTTGTTAAGAATGCTTTAAAATATTGTTCCCAGCATGTAATGATGTAAATATATAGCAATTGAAGCAGCCTTCTTATTAAACATTAGTTGCAAAAGAAACAGTGGTGTTTTTACCCTTAACTGCAGAAGTTGGTAAGGTATGTTGACCCTGCTACATTCAACTTTGCTTAATGTTTATATTTATATATGAACAGGAAGAATTTGTGTATGGTTACAGCCGTTATATCAGTGGCAGTACCAAGTTAAGGCAGAATCCTTAGTATGTGGTTACTGTGGCCCAGACATAGTGTTGATAGAGCTGTATTCCACTTACTTCTGCTAACCAGACATTTACTTCTTTAGATTGGTTTGCTTTGTTGGGGAGCAAGTTCAAGGAAGATAAATTTCATGGTGTCGTCTGGAAATAAATATCTGCCTGGGGTAAAGGGTGGGCTGGGAGAAAGTTTAAGGTTTGGGGGTTTTGGAAGGAGAGAGGGGGTTGAAATGTAGTCTTAATTCATTCCTAATTAACATTTTGATTATAAACCCGGTAGATTTATGGCTCACAATCTGTTCAATCCTGTGTTTCACATATCACAAGCATAATCATTGCATGACTCATGGATATGACATAGTGTACTGGAACTCCTCCAATACGATGAATTTAAACAGAATAGCCATGGTGTATATACTGTTGTAGTCATGTTACTGCAGTATAATGAAATAATAAATATAACATTTAACATTCCGAAACAGTAATGAACTGAGTAAGAACTCTCTTTTGTTTTTAAACAAACCTGAATCTTTTCCCTTTGTAGTTATGGCATTGGCCTTGTTATGTTCACCATGTTTTCTTTCTTAAGGTCTTTGCTACTCTTGTTGGCATCATGCTCTCACAAAAATCCCACAAAGGCCTCTACTCCTGGACCTGGGTTCAGTCTCTTTTCCCATGCATGTAAATATGTATTATTGGATATATATATGTGTTCAAACTCTCAGTATGAACCATTTCATTTTTCAGTGGCTGATTTGTCTTCCTTTGGGTCATATTTTCAGGTAGTCATAGCCACAACATTGCCAAGCCCCTTATTTCCCCTCCATTTGTTTAAATATCACTCATTTTTATATGCAGGTCAGTTTTCAAGGTAAGTTTTTGTTTTTGTTTTTTTTAAGTTGCAAGATTTATGCGATTATCAAGGGTGGTTGGTCCATGGGGGAGACAGCTTTCTTTTCTTCACCACAGTTACTTCAGACTGAGAGGAAGCTTGGCCTTATGGCTGAAGCACTAGACTAGGACTCTAATCTGGGTTCAGTTTCTTGCTTGGCTACAGACTTCCCATGTGACCACATGCACGTCACCTCTGATTGCAGTGTAGACATACCTTTAATCTCTCTTTCACTCAGTGCCCCACCTAGGAAATGGGAATAATAATAATTATTCTTCCTTTCTCCTCCTCCCTCACTTTTGTCTGTCTCTCTATTTAGATTGTGAACTCTCTGGCCAGGGACTATCTTACTATGCATATCTATAGTGTCTTGCACAATGGGGCTGCAATCTGAGCTGGAGCTTCTAGGTACTATTTGAGTACAAGAAATAATAAATAATAATTATAATGCCTTTTAACTTTCTTTCTCTGTGTTGTTTCCCCTGCTTCCCCTAATCCACAGGGTCTCTCACTATGGAGTTTTGGGCCCATACTATTATTTTCTTCCTATAATTTGAAGCTAGACACAATGGACAATATCCTTTGTTGGTGTGAATCAGCATAGTGTCATTGATGTCAGTGACGCTGCACCATGGAAATCAATTAAGCTATGCTGATTTGCACCAGCTGAAGATCTGGAGAAATGACTAAAATACTTCTTTTTGATGTAGTTTTTGTTATTACACAATTTAAAAAAATCCTATTTGCGACCCAGCAAAAACCAGGTGGTGACGCAAAATGAATTGCACTTGCCCATTTGTTGGGAATCATTCTGCTAGGCTATTCACCAGTAAGCACGATGCATCTCCATCCATGGATAAAGCCTAATTCTATAGATTTAAAATCTTACTCATATTAGGGTGAAACCCATCTCTCCCTGCATAGAGACCAAGTAATTCATCTTTATGCAGGGTACTAAAATGCAGGTAGGAAAGATGAATTCATCTTTCAATCACAAACAGGCCATGGAGCTACAGTACAGTCCCTTCATGGACACTATTCCAATCTAAGAGCTGGAAAATCAGTCACTGCACCTTCACTCATCCTGTGCAGGTGTTTGGGGACTGGATCTACACAACAGGTTGGTTCTTATGCGTCTTGCAAAATGATTTAGCTTGAGGAGTGTGCTAAAGAAATCACTGAATGATCACAATTACCTTTAAAACATTTGGGTGGTTGATGGAAAATTAAATCCAGATTTTCAAAGTTTTTAAATCATATGGGTCTGATGAGATTATCTTGTCTAAAGAGATTCAGCAATGAGACCTTTTTACAATGAAATTATCATGTGACTAATTTGTATATACAAAATTGAGTTAAATATGTAAAAATAAAAATAGAACTATGTATATTTAATATATTCTCTTTATGAAGAGAGCACTGTTTCGGGCATCAAAATGTGGGCTTTGTATTTTCTGTCCCATTAGTCTTGTCTACAGGGCATAAACCATGGGCCCTTTCTTCTCAAGATTTTTCTATTGAGTAAAATTTTCTAGGCTTGAGCAGGTATATCAGAAGCGACAAAGTTAATATATAGTACAATCAAGTATCCATCTAGGTTAGCCTTCTGTACTCTGTGTCCATTTAGTAGTAGTAGTCACTGTTGATTTGGTAGTGGTTTGCCACATAGAATCATAGAACTGGAAGGGACCCCGAGAGGTCATCTGGTCCAGTCCCCTGCACTCAAGAGAGGACTAAGTATTATCTAGATCCTCTCTGGCAGGTGTTTGTCCAACCTGCTCTTAAAAAAATCCCCAATGATGGAGATTCCACAACTTCCCTAGGCAATTTATTCCAGTGCTTAACCACTCTGACAGTTAAGAAGTTTTTCCTAAAGTCCATCCTAAACCGCCCTTGCTGCAATTTAAGCCCATTGCTTCTTGTCCTATCCTCAGAGGTTAAGAACAACAATTTTCTCCCTCCTCCTTGTAGCAACCTTTTATATACTTGAAAACTGTTATGTCCCCTCCCAGTCTTCTCTTCTCCAGACTAAACAAACCCAATTTTTTCAATCTTCCCTCATAGGTCATGTTTTCTAGATCTTTAATCATTTTTGTTGCTCTTCTCTGGACTTTCTCCAATTTGTCCACATCTTTCCTGAAATGTGGCTCCCAGAACAGGACACAATACTCCAGTTGAGGCCTAATCAGAGTGGAGTAGAGCAGAAGAATTACTTCTTGTGTCTTGCTTACAATACTCCTCCTAATACATCCCAGAATGATGTTTGCTTTTTTTGCAACAGTGTTACACTGACTCATATTTAGCTTGTGATCCACTATGACCCCCCCCCCAGATCCCTTTTCCACAGTACTCTTCCTAGGCAGGCATTTCCCATATTGTGAGGCTATTCCTCTTTCTTTGAATCTAATATGGTATTTGGTTCCAGCTAAAGGACACTACCTCAGGCATACTCCTCAGATTGGAAATGATATTTTTATCTAAATTTTACTTAAAACTTTTCAAACTAGGGATCTGTATGTATATTAACCAATCTACGGTATTGAGTTATATCCTGATTGTACATAAGCGGCCAGGTCGTCAGCTAGTAGTGTAAATCTGCATTGACTTCAGTGGTGCTATGTTGATTTATATCACCTGAGAATGTTGCTGTGACTCTAAGAGGATCCCAATGCCAGCAGGCAAGGGGCTCCCTGATATGTAGCAGTAAGTCTCAGATGGCCTGACCAGTTCAGTGTACGCCACCTCACTGTTGTCATAATCTGTATCTAAAAGGTGTCATGTGAGGTATCATATGTGATTTGGTAACACACTGGTCGTTAATATTATTGTGTGGTGTACGTATGGGTGACGTGAAAAATTAAAGTGTGTTTGGGAGATATGTTTTAAGTCACCCTGCCCTAGACAAAGGAATGTAGTCAAGCCACCTTGAATGTGTCTCCAGTGTAAATTGAACAGAGACAATGAAAGTACATTTACATAAAAGATAAACAAAGCCATCAAACTAACAAGTGGGGAAGATCTCCCCTGGCATGATAATTAAGTGGTTGAGATTACAAAAATTAATAAGGTGTCAGCTCCCTGGAGAGTAATTCTGACTTTGAAAAGAAAGATAAAATGTTAAAAGAGAAAAAGGCATTCTGGAATCCTTCACGTGAAAGGACAAAGAAACCAAGCACTTTGAGCTCTTTGTTGGATTCTCGCTAAGAACTGGCCAGCCATCCCAGAAAAACAACTGTGCTGAGAAATCTACTTTGAACATAAGGCTCTAGTTTCTTAAATTAGGTTTTAATCTTAGGAGAGTATTTTTACTTTTGTTTGTAACCATTTCTATCTCAAGACCTTCTACTTGGTATCACTTAAATATCTGTTCTTTATTAATAACCTTAATTTTGTTTTATTACACAGTCATCTTGGTACAGCATTTCATACTGAAGAGTAAAATCCTCAGCCAAACTAACAAGCTGGTTCTGTGTACTGCCTCTTTAAAGGAGAAGTGAATTTGATAAGGTTTGGGAGTGCTACAGTGAGAGGGGCTGAGCACTGCAGAGAAGATGGTTTTGAGAGATTGTGGGGCTGGAAGTGTTGTTGTTGGTCCCACTGCAAAGCGTAATTGGGCAGTGGAAGCCAGTGAGACCTTGTTTGTGTGCTAGCTGTTGGTGTCAAGGCTGAGAGCTGCAACAGGATAGCATTTAGGGCACCCAGAGTTGCAAAGCAGGTATTGACTGAATCTCTTACTAGCCTGGGTGAACTCTAAAGCACACAGGCTTCTATGTTTGACAGAGCCATTGCCTCTGGATAGCTAGTGGCAAAATCCACTATGACCAAGATATGGCTTCCCTCTTTGGGTAGGATGTGGCTTTTAGGGCCCACAATGTCTAATGCGACCTTTAAAAATGCCTGTTTTATCACAGGCAAGTGGTATAGAGGAACTTTTGGGGGTCCTGCAGTTCTCTTTCTCTTCTGGCATAAGTCACAAGATCTGCAATAGTATTTCACATTATACTATATCCCTGGCCAGTAAAAATTCCTTTTTAACCTAGCATAGGTGCTCTGTGCCTCTGACTGACCAGCAAAAAGGCAGTCATGGGCTAGCAACATTGAGTCCCCATAATGCTGGGCAGGCACAACTAGTTGCTTGGAAGGTTTCCCAACATTTTAATCTTTATCCACTAGAGCTTTCCTGTACAACATTCCTTCCTCTTCAAAAAAATCTTCCCCTATTCCCCCTCATTGAGGTTCCCTCCAGTCTAGGATGTGTCCCCTTATGCTTTCTAGCATAGGGTCTTCCCTATGCTCATCTGCAAAATGCTGGCAGCTGACAGCTGCTTCAGTTACAGGGGTTAATTCCTCCCAAGACCCAAGGGCATGCTAATTTCCTCTGCTACACAAAAGTTGGTATCTGCTCCTCCCACACCTGAAAGCACACTGCTTCCTTCTGCTGAGCTGGGAGAGTCTTCCTGATACTAGAAAAATTCCCCAAATTCCATTTTGTATCCCTGGCTTCCATTTTAAATAGGCAAGAGTCACTCCACCATTAGAAGCTGCAGGTCACATAGCATTAAAAATAAAATTGGCAGGAAAACTAAAGTAGGGGCAAGATCAACAAATCCTAAGTCTGAGGTAAACAAGGGTTGCAGGCTAAAAATAGAACTGACAGTTTGGAATGATTGGAATGTGGGCAGTTGGCATGCCTCCAAGAAAGATCTGACAGGAAGGTCTAGAAAGTTCTGACAGGACAGTATACGTTTGTGTGTCAGTGGGCAGCCGAGGGGTTAGGAGCTGACAATAAAAAAGCAGCAGAAGGACAGTGGCGGAGGGTGTCCTGCCCTGCCACTGGAATGCAGACACACAGACTGGGACACAGAGGGAGAAAAGGCAGAGACCTGAGGAGAAGACAGCAAGGTCAGCCTGTCAGTCATAATCATAGTATAGTGCAATGTTAGTGTGCATATGTGTGTGCTTGTATTAATAAAGATGTATGAATGTCTATTAACTGTAAAAGGATTGTATATATGTAACATTTAAGAAAAATTTAAAAGCTGCTGTCAGTGTCCTGTGGAAGATTGACCATCTTAAGCAGGGTGCAGCCACTTAGAAGCACAGAGGTATGTTATTGCGGTTTAGGGTGCTCTTTAACTTGCGAGGGATTTGTGGTTTTGGTTATTATTGTATTAGGGATTGTTATTTGCACCAATAAAAAGGTGCCTTGTTTTGGAAAGACTATTGTTTTGTGTCAATCATTTATCGGAAGGCTGTATCTGTGTCTTCCAGGTATTTCCGTAGCCATCCTGGAGACCCATACCTTAGGAGAACAGATTAGTTAATAAGTGGGCTGTTTTGAGGGAACCCTTGGTAAACCTGGGAGGGGGCAATAGGTGAGCTAAGCTATGGGTACCCTAATTCTGTTTTCATGGTAACACTTCCATCCCCCAACAGCAGTTTCTTTTGCTTTACCATTTCCTTCTGGGATTACAGAACAATATTCCTTTTTCTATTGGTTACAATATTAACTACTTTGGACATGTTCAAAATATCATTTCCCACCCCCATTTCCATTGCAATACAGTCCAACTCCCCTACTTTTAAGGGACCCTCAGAATATTCCTACTCACAATGCACTTTAGCTAAAGGTGGAGGAGTTTTATATTTTCCCAGTCCCAGGAGTTCTACACCTTCACTCTGCAGCACATCAGACTCCTTGACCATAATTTCCCTGACCAGATAAATCTGGGCATGGTATCTCTCCACCCTAGGCATTCTTTCTCATTCCCCTTGGCAACTTTGATAAATTCCATATCCTCCTGTAATGGGTCAGACCTCACAAAATTAATCAGGGGTCCCCCTAGCTCCTCTGTGTTAATGACAGCAGCATTAACCTGGGCTGGATTGGGTGTGGATTTAGTTTCTTTTAGCTTAGGTCAAGTGTTTCTCATGCTCAGTTCAGTCACGCAGGTAGCACCTTCTTGCACCATTCTCTTGTACATGGGGCTGAGAGTGAGATTTCCCAAGATGAGATCTATTTTGGGGAGATGGGTGCCTAGGCTCCTAAACACCCTCCTTTTTACCAGGGGCAAAACAGGCTCCCCTCCTTACACTGGGTTTCTGCCCCTCTCTTTGAACTCACTGGATGCTCTAGCTGGCACATAGGCACCAGCAAGATCTGCTGATTTTTGGACAGAATCCAGTGGTTTATCCCAAATAGCTTGTCTGATCTCTTCAGAGCATAAGCATAGGAACTGTTCCTGTGTGAAAATATCAGTCAACTAGTCATAATTGTCTGCCCCTTTCCCCTTGGCCCATTTTCTTATCAAATCACACAATTTATACACATTCATTTAATGTTTTCCCCAAGAGCTTAATAATTAGTGTTGGGACTTTCTTGTCCTCTGGAATTTTATTGTGATGGAGTGGAGGGTTTAAGCAGCCAGGTGGGCCCAATTACCTCCACAGTCTGCAGCTGGAGGAGGAGCCAGGGAGCAGGGAATCGATTGGAAGCAGGCTCAGCTGGAGGGGCCTATATAAAGCCCAGGAGCTGAGCACAGAAGGGGAGCTCCAGGGAAATAGACTGCAGTCACTCCCTGGGAGGAGAGAGGTGTATTAGGGGCTAGAGAGTAGTCCACAGATACTCCCTGAGAGGAGGGAGTTGAGAAGGTGGTGACCCCAGAGTGGGGGGAAGCCAGGAAGGTAGGAAAAGGCTCAGGTGGAAAACAGCAAGGTAGAACGGTGCAGGCCTTGGCTGCTGACTGGAGGGCCCCTAAGCTGGAACCTGGAGTAGAGGGTGGGCCAGGACTCCCCTACCAGCCACTGGAGGAGTGACATGACTGGAGCAGAACAGGGAAGAGTGCCATTTGTATGGAGGGAGTTTGATACTCCACCCCCAGGAAGGGCATATGTAGGGTGACCCAGGTGGAGGGCAAAGTCATGAAGAGGAGGCTGTAGTTCAGGGGTAGGCAACCTATGGCACGTGAGCTGATTTTCAGTGGCACTCACACTGCCCGGGTCCTGGCCACCGGTCGGGGGGGCTCTGCATTGTAATTTAATTTTAAATGAAGCTTCTTAAACATTTTAAAAACCTTATTTACTTTACATATGTCACGGACTCACAGATCGTGCTCACTCTTGGCTCCGTGTGGGGGGTGCCCCCTTCAGTGAGACAGCCCTTCTCGGGGGTCCACTCTCTCTCGGGGTTAGGCCCCTCCACCTCCTGGAGCCGCACCTCTCTGAGCCTTAGCACACCTGTTTCTCGCCATGAGCCCCCTCAGGAAGTCCCCTTGCTCTGGACCCCCCGGGGCCTCCACCCCCCGAAGGGGTTGATGCAACCCTGTTTTCCAGACCAGAGTGACTCTCAGCCAGTGTAAAACAGGAGGGTTTATTGAGCGTTGAACACAGCACAGGAAAACTCTCCGGGCCTCAGGCCTGGCCTCCCTCAGCACAGCACATCCCAGTCTCCCTGCATCCAGGTGGGCTCTGCCTGCTCCCCCTCTCCAGCCCAGAGCCCCCCTGCTTCCCAGCTGGGCATCTGATATCACTGGCCCCAAGTCCCACCTCTGTCCATTGTCCTCTCTCCAGGTAAACAGGGTCACCTGGGCCCCCTCTCCCCTCTTCTGTCCTCGGCCCCCTCTGGCTGGAACTGGCTGGTTAGTTCACTGGGGTCCTCTCTTCACAGCCCATTGTCCTCCCACTGGCCAGAACCGGCTGCGACTCCTGAGCTGGGTCCTCGGGTCATCAGGTCACCAGTCGCTGGGGTATCCATTCTCCAGGCCATTGGCTGGGGTCCCAAGTTCCCTCTCCGGTCCTGTGTACCAACAAACTCCCTCTCCCCTCACCTCATTAAACCAGTAACACCCAGGGAAACTGAGTCTCACCCCCCTCTGCATGCAAACCATTGGAAAAACAAGGAAAAACAAGAAAATCCCCCACTTTGACACAACATACAATAATAGTTTAGTTATATATTATAGATTTATAGAAAGAGACCTAAAAACGTTAAAATGTATGACTGGCACGTGAAACCTTAAATTAGAGTGTATAAATGAAGACTCGGCACACCACTTCTGAAAGATTGCCAACCCCTGCTGTAGTTCCTGGAGAGATGGGGGGTGGGGATGCAGGGCAAGACAGGATGGGTTAAAACCCTGCCAGAGGAGGGTGCAATGCCTGGCAGAGCTAATCTCCAGGATGGCCAGGAGAAGGTGCCACTTGCACTGAGTGGACCCTGTGACAATTTGTGCAGCATGTGGGCATACATTTGCCCCTGATACAAGGGAAGTTTAAGAGACTCTGGTGGACTGTGAAGGACTGCATAAAGTGGCCACTCCCAATACAAGGAGAGCATAGAGAAGAACCATAATAGAAAAGAAGGAAAAGAGACAAGGGAGCTACAGTATGTGGAAGCCTTTTTTGCGGAGGGCACTTATGGCATCCCAGCAGAGGGGGACTGACAAACAGCTGTGGCAGGTGCTGAAGAACCAGCAGAGAAAATGGGAGGTACATTGGTAGCTGCAGAATTATTTGGTGCAGCTGGTTGAACAGCAGCTGGCTCTAGTTGAGGTTCTGAGGGAAGAAACTAGCAAAGGCTGCAGAGAGCGAGGTAGGAAGGGAGGTACCAGGGCCAGGAGGCCAGAGGCTAGGGTGACCAGGTGTCCCAATTGTATAGGGACAGTCCTGATATTTGGGGCTTTGTCTTATATAGGTGCCTATTAGCCCCAGCCCTTATTCTGATTTTTCACACTTGCTATCTGGTCACCCTACCAGAGGCCGAGCCAAAGCAGTGTTACTCCTGCGGGCAGTGGGGACACCTGGGAAAAGAGTGCCCCAAGTGATATGGAGGGGGGACAGAACTTAGGTTTGAACAGGGACTGGGAATGGTTGGGTCATTACACTAACTGAATCTATTTCCTCATGTTAAAATATGTTAAAATATCCTCACACTTTCTATGGGTCACCTTCAAAGGTTTTTTCTCTCTTCTGCTGATGATAGCTCATCTCAATTGATTGGCCTCTTACAGTTGGTATGGCTATTCCCACCTTTTCATGTTCTCTGTATGTATAAATATCTTCTTTCTGTGTGTTCCATTCTATGCATTAGATGAAGTAGGCTGTAGCCCACGAAAGCTTATGCTCAAATAAATTCGTTAGTCTCTAAGGTGCCACAAGTACTCTTGTTCTTTTTGCAGATACAGACTAACACGGCTGCTACTATGAAACAAGTTGTTACAATACAGCATGATGCTCCAAGAATATGACATGGAAATTGTACATATAAAGGGGAAAGAAAATATGGTGAGAGATGCCCTGTCCAGAAAATAGGGTTCTGACATGCTGTCTATGGTCAGCCAGTGGCTAACCCTCCTGCAGCTTTGTGAGGGGGGAGATGTGACCCTAAGAGTACCCCAGTGGCAGAAGGTAAGAGGCTCCCTGGTATGGATTCAGCAAGCTGAGCCCCCAGAAGGGCTTCCTGACTTTGAAAACAAAGAGAAAACTTGAAGGATATAAGCAGAGAGAGAAGGTCTTTTTGGCATTCTTCACCTGAAAAGACATAGCAACCAAATGCTTTGAACTCTGTGTTGGATCCTGACTAAGAACTGGCTAGCCATGCCAGAAGAACAACTGTAGTGAACAATCTACTTTGAACAAAACTTTCTAGTTAACTTAGGTTTTAGTGTTAGAAGCATATTTTTACTTTTGTAACCATTTACTTTTGTTTGTAACCATTTCTAACTCAAGTCTTTCTATTTGGTATCACTTAAATATCTGTTCTTTGTTAATAAACTTAATCTTACACAATCATCTCAGTGCAGCATTTCAAACTGAAAAGTAAAATCCTCAGCCAAACTAACAGGCTCTTTTAAGAAGAAGTGAACTTGATAAAGTTTGTGAGTGCTACCAGCGGCGGCTCCAGGCACCAGCGCTCCAAGCACGTGCCTGGGGCGGCAAGCCACGGGGGGCACCCTGCTGGTCCCTGCAAGGGCAACAGTCAGGCAGCCTTCGGCGGCATGCCAGTGAGAGGTTCGCCGGTCCCGCAGATTCGGCGGCAATTCGGCGGCGGGTACGCCAAAGCCGTGGGACTGGCGGACCTTCCGCAGGCATGCCGCCGAAGGCAGCCTGCCTGCCATGCTTGGGGCGGCAAAAAAGCTAGAGCCACCCCTGAGTGCTACAGTGAGAAGGGCTGAGCCCTGCAGAGGAGATGATTTGAGGGGGACTCAGGGCTGGAAGGGTTGTTGAGGTCCCACTGCAAAGCATAATTGGGCAATGGAAGCCAGGGTGAGACCTTCTTTCTTGTATGGTGGCTGTTGCTGTCAAGGCTGTGAGCCAGAGCAGCATAGCATTTAAGGCACCCAGAGTTGCAAGGCAGGTGTTGACTGCACCCCATACTGGCCTGAGTGGACTCCAAAGCTTCACAGTCATTCAAATATGTGATCTTACATCTGTGCACAGGGGTGAACTGCTCCGTTCCCAGGTGTACTGTCCCCTCCAGCCCATATCCTCTATGGTGCAGCCCATCTGCCTTCTCCCTGCTTCTGAGCAGGGCGGGGCAACGCAGCTCAACTACCTGGGGGCAGGGGCTGTGAAAACATACCTCCACAACACTTTTCAATTTTTTTAAGCCCTTGTCAATCTGCCATGGCTCTCACCACACCACTCTTTTGCATCATATTAGTCATCCTCTTCTGTTTTCCTCCTTCCCTCTCTTTTTATCCAATAAATTCCCCATAGAGTTTGTTCCAGATTTAAGCTAGTGTAAACTGGTACAGCTCCATTGAATTCAGCAGCTAAGTATCTACCACATCTGCGCACTTATCCTTGTACCTCCTAGTTAGAACAAACCATCTTCATCCATTATCTTGTCATTCCCTCCTTATCTTATGAGGGGCCAATGTGTTCTTGTACCATCTTTTAAGAATGTGTTTACATAGTTACTTGAGAGCTGTGTGTTTTTTGTACAGTCCTCTCCAGTCAGGAATGTGCTTACTTGGTTAGCTGACACCTGATGCATTGCTATTTTGCCAAGGACAGGCCTGCTCTGGTTCACAGACTTTAGTTCACCCTGTTAGGGGCCTAGGGCTCCACCAAGGCCTACGTTCTCCACTGCATTATACAAGTCAGTAATGAAAATATTGAATAGTACCAGGACTGAATGCTGCAAACCCAACTAGGTATGCCCTCCCAAATTGGCAGTGAACCATTGAGAACCACTCTTCATGTTTTTGTTTTTGTTTTTTTCAACCAGTTTTGCACCCACTTTATAGTAATTTCATCTAGACCACATTTCCCAAGTTTGCTTATGAGACTGTCATGGGAGACTGTGTCAAAAGCCTTATTAAAATCAAAATGTCACATCATCTGCTTCCACCCTATCTACCAGGGCAGTACTCAGTCAAAGGAAGAATTTAGGCTGGTTTGGGATGATTTGTCCTTGACAAATTCATGCTGGCTATTCCTTATAACCCTATTAAAATATAAATAAATAGAGATACCCTATCTCCTAGAACTGGAAGGACATCAAGTCCAGCCCCCTGCCTTCACTAGCAGGACCAAGTACTGATTTTGCCCTAGATTCCTAAGTGGCCCTCTCAAGGATTGAACTCACAACCTTAAGGTTTAGGAGGCTAATACTCAAACCACTGAGCTATCCCTCCCCACCCCTTAAGTCCTCTAGGTGCTTACAAATGATTGTTTGATAATTTGTTCCAGTATCCTTCCATGTATCAAAGTTAGGCTGATTACCCTATAGTTCCCTGTGTCCTTTTTGTCCCCCCTTTTTAAGACACGTACTATGTTTGCCCTTCTCCAGTCCTCTGGGACCTCATCTATACACCAGGAGTTCCCGAAGATAATTGCTTAGGGTTCTGAGATTGCTTCAGATAGATCCTTAAGTACCCTTTTACTTGTAGTTGAACCAGACAGAGCACATCTTTTAGAAATACATTCAACCTTGCTTTAAATTTGACTCAAATACATTTGACTACAATTACAAGGCAGATAGGAGATATGGTGTAGTTTATAACCTGAGAGCATTGGCAACTAGTAGCATGAAAGTAGAACTGTATGGTAGCTAAACAATAGTGGTTTGGGATTAATATAACAAAGTGAAACTTAAACACTTTCAACTCAGTAACATAGAATCTAAGGATTTATAGTGTATGTTTGACATTTTTGGTTAATTAAATAACAATGTGGTGAAGTAGGTATTAAATTGAGTACAGCCAAATTATATGTGATTATATAATGTACTTTTTATTGACTTGGTTCAGGGCTTACTGGGGAGATAGTCAAGTCAATGGGATTTAAACTCCTAAATCACTTTGAAAATGGGACTTAAGCTCCTCAGTCACTTAGGTGCTTTTCAGAATTTCATCCAAGATTTTAAAGGCCTGAGGGTAGAAAAGGATTGTTTTTAATGTGGCCCAAGTCTACAATCAAGGTTACAGAGTATCGGAGGTCTGTCCAATTACTGTCTCCTGCCAGGTTTTATGTAATTGAGTCATTGACTCACCAGAAAATTCTGACTACTTTTAAAACCTTGTTATCAGGAACGGGACAGGGAGTCAGGAGACCTGGGCACTGTTGGATTCAGATTCAACCCTCAACAAATGGGTGTCTCAAATCTTAATAAAGGCAAAACACTAGTAAATAATGATTAGTTACTCACAAGTGAGCAGCTTATCTGGACAACACCTCATGGTCACCTCCAGCACCGGACAATTCACAGCTTCAGCTTCCCTTTGTCTAGGATGACATTTAAAACTTTGGGGGGGTTTATGTATGTATTTTTTTATTTTTAATATTTTTACCCTGTGGTACTGAGACCAAGTTTGGAGGATGTCAGATCCAGCAACTTCTGAGAAGGAAGTCTGAACTGGGTTCTGTAATAAGTCATTCTCAAGCACAGGCAAGTAACTGTTGAAAGGTAACTGAGTTTGTTCATGGGTTTACTTGTAATTGATAAAGTAAGAGTTCATTAAACGACTTTGGAGTGGATCTGTGGTGACTGGGTTTTCCTCTAGTGGCCATTGAAGAGTACCTACCATACTTATCAATGAGCACCTCGCTCCTGGAGACCAAGTCCTTGAATGAGGGAGCAGAGTGAGAGGTGACACAATACAAAATTTGCAAGTGTGAAGCTTGGTGGTGGCAAAAGTTATTGGAGCCCGGAGTGTAGAAAACCTGGGATCATAACACCCCCATACTACAGATGAGGAACTGAGATATTAAGTGACTTGCTCAAGATCACACACAGTCTTTGACAAAGACAGAAATTGTTATAACATGATCCAATGGCTGGAAGTTGAAACTAGACAAATTAAGTCTGGAAATAAGATGTAAATTTGTAACATGAGTAATAAACCACTGGAACAACTTTAAAATATAAAGTATTGTTAGTGATGACAGGAAACGTTAAAAAAAAACAACGTATATTTTTTAACCTAATGTCCCTTTTAAAGGTGAACTGAATACAAAATGAAAAATATGTTTGCTTGTGCCCTGTACTGCTCCTGTATTATGTTTGATCTTAATAAATAAGTAAACATTTTTGGCTTATTAGTTTACTGTAGAAATATTAGGGATAGCAACCTTTGAATCTCCTGCTTTTGCTGCTATACCATGTGAAAAGACTAAGTCCTTCTGCCATCCACAATAGAGTGCACAGATCCAGAGTTATGCCCTGATTCTGCAAAGACTTACTAACATACTCAGATTTAAATTAAACACATGCATAAATCTTTGCAGGATTGCATTTGTGTCTAAATTGATCCTTCCTGAGGTTCGGTTTTACTACCAATTCAAAAATAATAGCTCAATGTAAAGTTCTTCATAATTTCCCCCCTCCTGGCTGTTTTATTTTTTACCTCCAGGACCTATTCTGGCTCAAAGAAACATGACCACTCCTTGCAGTTCGCCTTTATTTTAAAGGTAATTGCTGTTGGAAGTAGCAATATTCTCTTTAGCCACTAGAGGGAGGGGCATGTTGGCTTAACTGTGAGAATCAGAGGGGTAGCCGTGTTAGTTTGTATCCACAAAAACAAGGAGGAGTCTGGTGGCACCTTAAAGGCTAACAGATTTATTTGGGCATAAGCTTTCATGGGTAAAAAACCCCACTTCTTCAGATGCAACTGAAAATTATACATAAATATTGCATCAGACAATATTAAGAAGGTTCTTTCATAGTTTATATTTCAAGGTGCTAGCAAACTTCATGTAAAACCTTGTGCGTTAGGCCCACACAATAAAAAATTAAAGTTTATATTGTGCTTCACTCAATAGCTGATTCATACTCAACATGAATTTGTGTGTGTGTGTGAGAGAGAAACCTGTGACATCTTTCATCAAATTAATTTTTAAGAAAATGATTATGTTGAATAATTTCAGGATAATTTCATTTTTTGAAGACATTTTCCAGTTTTTCATTGAAAAGCTAGAAACCAAAGCCCATTTTTACCAAAACCATTCTCAATCCCCCGTGGATTTTTTATCAAGAATATTTTTCAAAAAAATGAACATTTTTCACTTGTGGATTCAGTTTTTTCCTTGGGGGAAAATAACCACAACAAAAATAATGGAAAATTTATACACAACTATTTTTCCTACATAAATAAATTGGATTTTTTGGACTGCACTACTTTCCAGTAATCCTTTTAGAATAGCTATGATTGCTTGGGGGGAAGAGGCCCATATCTGGAGAAGAGGATATGGGGTGAAGAGGAGGTAGCAATTGATCCAATAGTTCATTGGTACTCACCCCAACACACACATTTTGTTTGTTTCAGCTGATTGTTTAGAGCTTGTTTTTTGTTTTTTTTTAAAGTGTTCAAAACTTGCCACAGAATGTGTCTCTTAAACAGAAAGTTTTTGGGGTGGCAGAAAATGTCTGTTTTACCTATTGTGCTTTATCTATCTGATCTGTCCATTTAATTTGTTTCAGTTAATGTTATTTTTATTATGTTTATGTATATTGGTATTACAGTAGCACATGAGTTGTAGTTATGGACCAGGACTGTACAAACACCACTGCCTTAGGGAACTAACAATCTAAGTAAGGTTTACAGTCTCAGTAACCGCCTTCGGTGCTCTTTCATGACTGAACATTCTGCATGTGCTGAAGTGATGTACAAAAGAGAAGGAAATTTAAAAAAAACAAACACTCAAGTAGCATGTACATTTTTATAGAAAAAGTTTCTGAAAGACTTAAGGAGGAGGATTTATTGGAGAGGGCTATTGGCTTGGACGTCAGGAGACTTGGGTTCTATTCCCTGCTTTGTAGCCTTGGGCAAATCACTTCAATTCTGTGACCTTTTTATTGGTCTAGTCTATTTACAAGTAAGTAAATATTTGAACTTTGGTATTGCCTACCTATTTTGGTCAGTCTGAACAAAAGAATTCATTTCATTACAATAAATAAAAAATTGCATTTTGGGGGGATAGGAGGAATTTCCCAATTTTTAATGAAAAATGAATTCAAGATTGTTCCTCTTCTGCTTGTTCCCTGTATTTCCCCGGAAGAATTGTACCACCACATCGTTGGGCTTTCACAGAAAAAGTGGTAGATGAATGTACCATTTACAGCAGTGCAGTTCAGTGCTCTGAGCTAGGGTCCCAGATTCATAGTGGACTGCAAGGAAAACATAGGGCAGATCAACCCGCAGCTGGAGTGGATGTAAATGCAAAACCCTCACCTGCAGGCCTCTCCTATTTTACCCATTGAGAAGCGGCCGGTCGCCAGCAGGGGGCGCTGCCCGGTAGCGCTGGCGCGGGGGGAAGCGCTCCCGGAGTCCGGCGCTAGCAGGTAGCGGGCAGAGGGCGCGGGGCTGGCGGGCGGGGCGGCGCCTGCTAACGCCTCCCCTTGGCTGGACGGGCTGGGAGCTGCGCGTCCCCACACACGCGGGCAGGGCGCGAATAAATCATGCAGCCTCTGGAGTGGGCGCCGTCCGGGATGGGGAGGAATCGCTCCAGGGGGAAAGAGCCGCCGCAATGAGCTGGAGTTTCCACCACTGGGGAGTTCCTGAACTGGGAGTCAAACTCTGTGGCTACAATGCAGTGACGCTGGGTTTAGCAGGAAATAGTAAATAAAGCCAGTAAGTGTCTTTTGTTTGTTCGTTGTTAGGGGAGAATAAGTCCTGTTCTGGATGGGGCCGAGAAGGAGAAAGCTGTAACGTGGGGGGGCTGATCCTTCCCTGCTCTGGAGCCCCCGCTTCCCTTGTGGTGAATGGTTCCGACACGAGAGTTAGGGGACACCGTGAACCCCCTGCTGCCCACCCCTCTCCCCTGCCCTTCGCCTGCTCAGGGCTGGGCTGTAGAATTAGGGTGACCAGACTGCAAGTGTGAAAAAATTGGGATGGGAGGTAATAGGAGCCTATATAAGAAAAAGACCCAAAAATCAGGACTGTCCCTATAAAATTGGGACATCTGGTCACCCTGTGTTGAATTAGTCATTTGAAGGTGCTGCTGCTGCTTTGGGGGCACATGGGGGACAAGAAATACTAGCTGGCTCCAGGAAAGCTGGGAGGACCAGTTTCAGGATGAGATGGAGGAGTTGTCTGCCGCTTTGGGAATGGTCTCTGTCTGCATAGCCTTATCAGATGGCAAGTGTAGGAGAAAGAGACCTTCAGAAATGCAGGCTGTTTGGGGTGGCGAACAACTTCTTTTGGGAAGCAGCTCATGAAGTAATTTTAAAGTTGGCCTGTTGTACATGTTGTGATATATTTAGATTTACACTCCAAAAGGTTTTAGCTTTAAGAAGTTGAGTTTATGTAACTTTTTGTAGATGACCAATCAAAGTTAATGTTAACACTGTTCATATATAACCACAACACCAAGCTCGTACCTGATTGGGGTATCCAGTTTGTGGTGTGTGGTTTTATTCTGGTTCTTGATGTCTACTTTTAGGCAAACAATAATAAAACTTTGCATTTCTGTAGCACCTTAAATCTGAAGACCTCAAAGCACTTTGCAAACATACAGGTCAGATTCTGCCTCCCTTTTTCACATGAAGTATTTTTCTGCATGAGTAGTCCCACTAATTTAACACATACAACAACCCTATAAAATAGGGAAGTATTATCATCTGTATTTTACAGAAGGGAAAACTGAGTATCTTGCCAGAAGCCACAAAGGAACTCCGTGCTCCACATAGCTTCACACTTAGTCCTGTGCTTTGACCAGAAAACTTCGTCGTTTCAAATTGTGGCTCTTCACTTAGGAGTAAATACCTGTGTTGTGTTGCCTCCTTTCTACCACCTCTACCTTAGGGAGGCCTTAATTTGGGCCAATATTTAGAAGTTGTTATCTTGCAAATCTTCCACATGCAACAGGGTGGGTTTGATTTAAATCATGATTTAAATCACTAGTCAGGAAGACTTGATTTAATCATGGATTTCTACATAAAAGTGCATTCTTGTTGGTTGTTATAACCTTAATACATATTCTTCACAACTCAGAGATAGATGTGGGTTTCACTTTTAGAAGGTACACACTATACATTTTTATAGTGATTTATTTTGAAAACTTTTCAGATTAGTTTTACAGCTATATCAGAAAATGAGTGTTTGGTTATTTCATTTACCAAAGGTAATTGAAGCAGATAGTTCACCTCCCAATGACTTCATAAATATCTCCAATTCAACAGGTTAATCATTAATATTTGGAGGATTTTCTTGCTATGCTGTATTAGGAGGAGAACATCACCGGACAGACATTTAAATTGTTTTATTTAACTAAAACAACAATGCTATGTATTCAACAGCAAACATCTAATATTTTAACAAAACAAGCCTATGAATTTTTGAATTTAGTTAAACATTCAAATTTTTAAAAATCTGGTTAGTTTTTGTTAAAATTGTTTTTAACTTAAAATAGTTACATGAAATATTTAAAAAAAAAAAAAACAAGAAAAATTAATTCAACTATGTCAGCCAGGTCAACATGAGAAACTTAAAATATTGGCTTTTGCAGCAAACCGTCGTCTTCACCTTCATTTTCCTGTTTGCTCATAATCTGGAAAAGAAAAACAAGCTTTCCCGCTTTTTCAGGTCTCAAACAATTTCTCAATTTGGAATGAATTAGTCCAAAGGAAGAAAATATTCTTTCTAAACCCGCAGAAGAAGCTACTGCTGTTAAAAATGAGATTATCACTTCAACAGTCTCTGAATCCAAGTGCTTAAGTGACTTCCACAAGTTCACTGGTGTGACTTTCTTTAAAACATTATCAGCAAACATATTTCTTGAATTATTCTTATTCCCAAACTCAGTGTCTTTTATGGCCTGCTGCCATTATAGGTTTTCCCTTTTAAGGAGAGAATGTATGGTAGATCTCAAATCAATGAAGGCTACAGTCAGAAAGACCTTAAGACTTCTGAAATATGCTGCTCAAACAGTTTCACTTTTAATTTCTATTGCCTGTCCCTCCCTTCTCACATTTATCTCCAGACTTCTTGTCCAGAGCTATTCCACCCCCAACAATTCATTGAACTTTTTGAAACTTTGCACTTTTAGAGAGAGGTAAAGAATTGACTCTGTGTACACAAATTTGCAGAGGGACAATAGGGTTGAGGTCTGTTATTTCTCACCTCTATATATTTATTTATTTATTTTAAAACATTTTTGCTGTAAACAAGCATGTTATCTCTGGAGACACAAATCCACAGTTTGAGAACTGCAAAAATAAGCATCTCTGATGGTATCTTCTAGACTGAGCACTGAGTCCCAGTGGGTAGATAGAAAGATTAATTTAAATAATCTATACAGAAGCCCCTGGAACCCCATAAGATTGGGTCCCTAATCCATGAACTATTGGAACTCATTTATAAAAAAAATTCTTAAACATCACATGAATATATTGTCTCAAACTATAGAATTAGAATTTATAATCCCTATTCCATGATGAGATATCTTTGAGCTATAATATATCTTTATCTTTAGATAGGTTTTTTCCTCAAAAAGCATTTTATCAAAAAAATCTGATTTAAATTTTAAAAAATCAGATTTTTTTTTAAATCATTGATTTTTATCCACCCTGATGTGCAAAAATCTCATTGTTATCAGAAGGTCCATAAACTTTAACGGTGAAAGCATTATTATCCTGTTTGTGATGGGCAAATAAAGGCCATAGTCTTTTATATCTCAAATCCGTTTAACTAAAACAAAGTTAATCCTGCAGAATCTTTGTACATTTTGAAATGCCATGCAGCAAATAATAAAATAGCATGAAGACTTTTGTTTAAATTGACAAACCTAGAGATTCCCTTAAATTGCCCCTCATTTGCTTTTGTTCCCATATATAATCTAAAACTGGTCAGACTTTAAAAAATATATAATTTGTAAAAACAATAATAACAAAACCTTGTTTCTCTGCTGACATATATACACACATCAGCTTGCAGCTCAAACTGAATTTTTCTGGTTCCCTAATAAACACCCCCAAAAGGGGTTTTCATTGTAAATGCTGATATGGTACAGCCATACCAGACTGTGCTACCATCACATACAGAAGTCTTCTAAAGATTGTCAAAATCATATAGTTCTAAAAATACTCTAAATCCAGGTTATAATTTGAAAATTATCTACAGGATGTGCTTTAACTTTGTAATTTAACTCCATGTGAATATGGTACATTTTAAAAATAGTAATACACATTCAACCTCGCATGCTTAACATTAGGCACCTAACTTTAGGTAGCTAATCTTAATCACCCCAGTCGCTGATGTTCAGAAGAGCTGAGCATTCCTGAAGATTGGAATTACCAGACTAGATTGGCTCATTTAGTTTCCCCATCCTGCTAGTTTCAGATGCTTCAGAGGAAGATTTACACCCCCCCCCCCCCCCCCAGCTGCCTGCAGTAGGCAGTTATGCCGTAGCTCGCCCCCAAGGGAAGTTTCTTTCTAAACCCATTAGTTAGAGGTTTATGTTATGCCCTGAAGAAAGAGTTTATACTCTTTCAAAACATTTTTTTTTATAATTCTCTATTATTATAACTGAATATTCTTGTTATCCAGCTAAATGTCTGATATTTTGAGTCCTGGTACTTAAATATGCCAACATTCGTATAGTCTGTTAACACGCAGCCTGGGGGTCTAATCCTACAAGCATTCCATGTGTCAAACCCTTGTTTACTTCAGGGCTTGCAGAATCAGGTCCTGAAGTGGTTCAATGTAACCTGCAAAATAAAATACAACTAGAAAAGGATAATTTCTTGCTATTTTTAATAGGGATGAATTTCACCCTGTGAGAGTGTTGCACAAATCCTATGCACCTGTGAAATCCTCAAAATAATTGCTGTGCTGGCTTGCTATACACGAGAAAACTTCATGCACAATGAGGAATAAATTTAAAATAATTCTTGAGAGTTTAAAACCTATAGCCCAAACTACATTCAAAACTTCTTGCTTTAAACAACCCCTTCATTAACTAGGAGACAATGCAGGCAGAAGCCCAGCTGCAGAGTGGGGACTATCCAGTTTATTGCACTGAGTGTAGCATGTATGATTACCTGCCCCGTGGGCGGGTGGCGTATGTGTGCATTCGGTGCAAGGAGCTCCTGGCCCTCAGAGGACTCTGGAGGCAAGGGTGGCGGAACTGGAGGAGCTAAGGGAGGCAGAGAGGTATGTTGATGAGGCTTTCCGGGACACTGTAGAATTGTCCCACCTCCGGTCAGACAGCCCCTGGGCTGTTGAGGAGGATGAAAGGCCCAGGGAAGCAGAGCAGTCAACGGGAGCAGAGGGAAACCTTCCCATAGTTGGGACCCTCCTTCCAGACGGTGCTGGGGTTGCCTCTCGCACTGAGGTTACCTGTCCAGGGGAGGGAACTCCAGTTGCTAGGAAAAGGCAGGTATTAGTATTGGGAGATTCGATCATTAGAAACGTAGATAGCTGGGTTTGTGATGACCGGGAGAACCGTATGGTGACTTGCCTGCCTGGTGCGAAGGTTGCGGATCTCTCGAGGCATCTAGACAGACTTATGTGTAGTGCTGGGGAGGAGCAGTGGTCGTGGAACATGTAGGTACCAATGACGTAGGGAAGGGTAGGAGAGATGTCCTGGATGCCAAATTTAGGCTGCTAGGGAAGAGACTGAAATCCAGGACCTCTATGGTGGCATTCTCAGAAATGCTCCCAGTTCCACGCGCAGGGCCAGGTAGGCAGGCAGAGCTTCAGAGTCTCAATGCGTGGATGAGACGATGGTGTAGAGAGGAGGGGTTTACATTCATTAGGAACTGGGGAAACTTCTGGAATGGGGGGAGCCTATACAGGAAGGATGGGCTCCACCTAAACCAAAGTGGAACCAGACTGCTGGCACTAAACATTAAAAAGGTTGTAGAGCAGTTTTTAAACTAGGAGATGGGGGGAAAGCCGACTGCTGCAGAGGAGCATGTGGATCGGACAGAGACTTCTCTTAGGGGAGAGTCTATTGATAGAGAATCTCCAGGTTCTAGTCAGGAGCAGAGGATGGAAGAGGATAAAGTAGGGGCCAGATCAGATGATAAACATTCACATAAAAAAGAATCTGACACATCAGAAAAGGGCAGACAAATAAACAGTGACAAGTTTTTAAAGTGCTTGTACACAAATGCCAGAAGTCTAAATAATAAGATGGGTGAACTAGAGTGCCTTGTGATAAAGGAGGATATTGATATAATAGGCATCACAGAAACCTGGTGGACTGAGAGCAATCAATGGGACACAATCATTCCGGGGTACAAAATATATCGGAAGGACAGAACAGGTCATGTGGGGGGGGGGGAGTGGCACTATATGTGAAAGAAAATGTACAATCAAATGAAGTAAAAATCTTAAGCAAATCCGCGTGTTCCATAGAATCTCTATGGATAGAAATTTCATGCTCTAATAAGAATATAACATTAGGGATCTATTATCGACCACCTGACCAGGACGGTGATAGTGATGATGAAATGCTAAGGGAAATTAGAGAGGCTATCAAAATTAAGAACTCAATAATAGTGGGGGATTTCGATTATCCCCATATTGACTGGGAACATTTCACTTCAGGACGAAATGCAGAGATAAAATTTCTCGATACTTTAAATGACTGCTTCATGGAGCAGCTGGTACGGGAACCCACGAGGGGAGAGGCAACTCTAGATTTAGTCCTGAGTGGAGCGCAGGAGCTGGTCCAAGAGGTAACTATAGCAGGACCGCTTGGAAATAGTGACCATAATACAATAGTATTCAACATCCCTGTGGTGGGAAGAACATCTCAACAGCCCAACACTGTGGCATTTAATTTCAAAAGGGGGAACTATGCAAAAATGAGGGGGTTAGTTAAACAGAAGTTAAAAGGTACAGTGACTAAAGTGAAATCCCTGCAAGCTGCATGGGTGCTTTTTAAAAACACCATAATAGAGGCCCAACTTCAATGTATACCCCAAATTAAGAAACACAGTAAAAGAACTAAAAAAGAGCCACCGTGGCTTAACAACCATGTAAAAGAAGCAGTGAGAGATAAAAAGACTTCCTTTAAAAAGTGGAAGTCAAATCCTAGTGAGGCAAATAGAAAGGAGCATAAACGCTGCCAAATTAAGTGCAAGAATGTAATAAGAAAAGCCAAAGAGGAGTTTGAAGAACGGCTAGCCAAAAACTCCAAAGGTAATAACAAAATGTTTTTTAAGTACATCAGAAGCAGGAAGCCTGCTAAACAACCAGTGGGGCCCCTTGATGATCGAGATACAAAAGGAGCGCTTAAAGACGATAAAGTCATTGCGGAGAAACTAAATGGATTCTTTGCTTCAGTTTTCACAGCTGAGGATGTTAGGGAGATTCCCAAACCTGAGCTGGCTTTTGTAGGTGACAAATCTGAGGAACTGTCACGGATTGAAGTGTCACGAGAGGAGGTTTTGGAATTAATTGATAAACTTAACATTAACAAGTCACCGGGACCAGATGGCATTCACCCAAGAGTTCTGAAAGAACTCAAATGTGAAGTTGCGGAGCTGTTAACTAAGGTTTGTAACCTGTCCTTTAAATCGGCTTCTGTACCCAATGACTGGAAGTTAGCTAATGTAACGCCAATATTTAAAAAGGGCTCTAGAGGTGATCCCGGCAATTACAGACCGGTAAGTCTAACGTCAGTACCGGGCAAATTAGTCGAAACAATAGTTAAGAATAAAATTGTCCGACACATAGAAAAACATAAACTGTTGAGCAATAGTCAACATGGTTTCTGTAAAGGGAAATCGTGTCTTACTAATCTATTAGAATACTTTGAAGGGGTCAACAAACATGTGGACAAGGGGGATCCAGTGGACATAGTGTACTTAGATTTCCAGAAAGCCTTTGACAAGGTCCCTCACCAAAGGCTCTTATGTAAATTAAGCTGCCATGGGATAAAAGGGAAGGTCCTTTCATGGATTGAGAACTGGTTAAAAGACAGGGAACAAAGAGTAGGAATTAATGGTAAATTCTCAGAATGGAGAGGGGTAACTAGTGGTGTTCCCCAAGGGTCAGTCCTCGGACCGATCCTATTCAACTTATTCATAAATGATCTGGAGAAAGGGGTAAACAGTGAGGTGGCAAAGTTTGCAGAGGATACTAAACTGCTAAAGATAGTTAAGTCCAAAGCAGACTGAAGAACTTCAAAAAGATCTCACAAAACTAAGTGACTGGGCAACAAAATGGCAAATGAAATTTAATGTGGATAAATGTAAAGTAATGCACATTGGAAAAAATAACCCCAACTATACATACAATATGATGGGGGCTAATTTAGCTACAACAAGTCAGGAAAAAGATCTTGGAGTCATCCTGGATAGTTCTCTGAAAATGTCCACGCAGTGTGCAGAGGCGGTCAAAAAAGCAAACAGGATGTTAGTAATCATTAAAAAGGGGATAGAGAATAAGACTGAGAATATATTATTGCCCTTATATAAATCGATGGTACGCCCTCATCTCGAATACTGCGTACAGATATGGTCTCCTCATCTCAAAAAAGATATACTGGCACTAGGAAAGGTTCAGAAAAGGGCAACTAAAACGATTAAGGGTTTGGAACGGGTCCCATATGAGGAGAGATTAAAGAGGCTAGGACTTTTCAGCTTGGAAAAGAGGATACTAAGGGGGGATATGATAGAGGTATATAAAATCATGAGTGATGTGGAGAAAGTGGATAAGGAAAAGTTATTTACTTATTCCCATAATACAAGAACTAGGGGTCATCAAATGAAATTAATAGGCAGCAGGTTTAAAACAAATAAAAGGAAGTTCTTCTTCACGCAGCGCACAGTCAACTTGTGGAACTCCTTACCTCAGGAGGTTGTGAAGGCTAGGACTATAACAGAGTTTAAAAGAGAACTGGATAAATTCATGGTGGTTAAGTCCATTAATGGCTATTAGCCAGGACGGGTAAGGAATGGTGTCCCTAGCCTCTGTCTGTCAGAGGGTGGAGATGGATGGCAGGAGAGAGATCACTTGATCATTGCCTGTTAGGTTCACTCCCTCTGGGGCACCTGGCATTGGCCACTGTCGGTAGACAGGATACTGGGCTAGATGGACCTTTGGTCTGACCCGGTACGGCCTTTCTTATGTTCTTATGTTCAAATAAAACACAACAAAGAGTCCTGTGGCACCTTATAGACTAACAGACGTATTAGAGCATAAGCTTTCGTGGGTGAATACCCACTTCGTCAGACGCAACATTGGAGCTTATGCTCCAATACATCTGTTAGTTTATAAGGTGCCACAGGACTCTTTGGAGCTTTTTACAGATCCAGACTAACACGGCTACCCCTCTGATAAATAAAACACAAACCATCATGCAATCGAGTGCGCATAGTTTGCTCAAACAGCAGTAGCTCAGAGTGAGTTCGGGAACTTTTGGTGCATAACAGCTGGGTCTACACAGACAGTGTGCACACTAGGCGCTGTAGATTTACACCCTAGGTTGCCACACAACTTGTGCAAACAAGCCCTAGTGTGGCCAGTAGTGAAGGACTAGGGCATTTAGAGAGTATGATGTCTGACACTTTACAGGTGGTTACATAATGCACAATTATAAAATCTCACTACAGCCTCTCTGAAATACTTGCCTTACTAGAACAGGATAATTATGATGGTTTTAATGGATCTGGGTGCTCAGGGTAAGGCAGCTTTATGAACCAAAGGTATATTACTTTATTTGACATTGGCAGTGAGAGTGTTTATGAGGACCTTGTAAAAGGTGCAGTGTAGGGTGTATAAATGGGATTTTAAAATACTTTGTAAGTTTAAGATCACAATGTCCTCTCCCTCACCCCAAATGGGAGTCTTCCCAGTCCCTCTTAGGCCTGGTCTACACTAGGCGTTTATGTCGAATTTAGCACCGTTAAATCGAATTAACCCTGCACCCGTCCACACCACGAGGCTATTTAGTTCGACATAGAGGGCTCTTAAATTCGACTTCTGTACTCCTCCCCAACGAGGGGAGTAGCGCTAAATTCGACATGGCCATATCGAATTAGGCTTGGTGTGGATGGAAATCGACGGTAATAGCTCCGGGAGCTACCCCACAGTGCACTACTCTGTTGACGCTCTGGACAGCAGTCCGAGCTCGGATGCTCTGACCAGCCACACAGGAAAAGCCCCGGGAAAATTTGAATTCCTTTTCCTGTCTGGGCAGTTTGAATCTCATTTCCTGTTTGGACAGCGTGGCGAGCTCAGCAGCAGTGGCAACGATGCAGAGCTCTCCAGCAGAGATGGCCGTGCAATCCCAGAATAGAAAGAGGGCCCCAGCATGGACTGATCGGGAAGTCTTGGATCTCATCGCTGTGTGGGGCGATGAGTCCGTGCTTTCCGAGCTGCGCTCCAAAAGACGGAACGCAAAGATCTATGAGAAGATCTCTAAAGCCATGGCAGAGAGAGGATACAGCCGGGATGCAACGCAGTGCCGCGTGAAAATCAAGGAGCTGAGACAAGGCTACCAAAAGACCAAACAGGCAAACGGACGCTCCGGATCCCAGCCCCACACATCCCGTTTCTACGAGGCACTGCATTCCATCCTTGGTGCGGCCGCCACCACTACCCCACCACTGACCGTGGACTCTGAGGATGGGATATTGTCCACGGCCGGTTCCTCGGACATGTTAGCGGACGGGGAAGATGAGGAAGGAGATGAGGAGGACGAGGCAGTCGACAGCGCTTACCAAGCTGATTTCCCCGACAGCCAGGAGCTCTTCATCACCCTTACAGAGATCCCCTACCAACCCTCCCCAGCATGTAACCCGGACACAGATTCAGGGGAAGGATCAAGCGGTAAGTGCTTTAAACATATAAACCTTTATTTTTTACAAAAATTGAATATTAAGACTAATAACAATCTGTGATTCATGATTTCTTCCCCCTGGGCGCTTAAGTAATCAGTAACAACTATTTAAAAAAAATCAAACAGTGTCCGGTTGTGCATGATTGTGCTGCCCAAGCTGCTCCACTCTTTAGTCCCTGCTACTGCATCTAGATGAAAATCCTGTCTATATGTCCGGGGATAGAGCAGTAGTCCTCCACGGACATCTCCACAAAGCTCTCCTGCAAGTAATGGGATAGCCTGTTCATCAGGTTCCTGGGGAGAGCGGCTTTACTTGGTCCTCCGAAGTACGAGACGTTCCCGCGTCAGGAGACAAGCAGGTACTCTGGTATCAGTGCCTTGCATAGCATGGCGGCATAGGGCCCCGGTCTCTGCAGGCTTTCTCGAAGCATCCTTTGGATCTCGGTGTCCGGGATCCTCATGAGAGTAATGTCGCTCATGACAACCTGCTTTGAATTAGGTAGGGGACTGTTAGTATTGGGACTGCTTGCAACAAGTTCCTTTACAGAACTGTGACCGCTGGTTTACAGCCACGCGGTGGGGGCGGGAGAGGGCCAGCATCCAGGGATCTTTCCCTGGCACATCCGCGAGGGGGTGGGACAAGGCCAGAGTTCCTGCTTGGCCGATTGCTGGCAGCACAGACTGGCAGTGCTTTCAATGTGAAAGGAGGCCAGTGGTACTCCTAAAGTTTTAATCTGCCACAAGTCTACGGCTTACCATGTTTGCCTGCTACAGAGAGTACCGTGTCCTGCCCCGGTTCCCAGATCGGCAGTGCAAAAGCCCAGGCACTGAAGGCGAGGTTCGAAAATTCGACCTTGTCCTCAGTGCGCATGTGATAGGTGTGGTTCATGGTCTTGTTCACAGAGAAAGACTATGTTCTTGATTCACAACTACATTTATCTTTCGGAGGAATTCACTGCCTTTTCCTCATTCCCACAGCCACATCTGCAACTGTCTCCCAACCCAGCCTGGCATCACACTCCCAGAGGCTAGCGCACATTAGGCGGAGGAAGAAGAAGACGCGAGAGGACATGTTCTCAGAACTAATGGGCTGCTCCCGAGCCCAGGCAGCACAGCAGAACCAGTGGAGGGAGAATTTGTCCCAAATGCACCGGACACACATGGAACGTGAGGAGAGGTGGCGGCAGGAAGACCAGCGGGCGACTCAAACGCTGCTTGGACTTCTGAGGGAGCAAACGGACACGCTCCGGCGCCTTGTTGATGTTCTGCAGGAACGGAGGCAGGAGGACAGAGCCCCGCTGCAGTCTATCAGTAACCGCACTCCCCCGCCACCAAGTCCCATACCCCCCTCGCCCAAAGTCCAAAGAAGGAGGGGCGGAAGAGTCCGTGAAAACTCTCACTCCACCCCTGCAGACTGCTCAAGCACCAGAAGGCTGTCATTCCCCAAAATTTGAAAAGTCCTTTCCTGGCCGCCTCACCCAAGCCCCCGTCCAAGTTTCACCCCCCAGTTTCATGTGTGGTTGTTAATAAAAAATACGTTTCTGTTCATTACTGTTTCAGTCTGGCTGTTTTGAGGGAGAGTCTGTCTGAAGGGGGGGAAGGGGCTTGGTAATTGGACAGGACAGTCACCTTTAGCAGGCTACAGAGGCGGGGGCAGGTCCAGCAGCAGGGCACATACACAGTGCAGTGACTAGTTACCCTGGTCAGTCTGGGAGGTGGTTTTCATGTTCTGTGGGGGGCTGGGGGGGGTTAGTTGCTCTGTGACTTTGTGGGGGGGGGAGGGCAGTTACAGATCGTATGCAGCGGTCCTTGTCCTGGATCACAGAGCCACGCAGCAGGGGATCTGTAACCCTCCTCCCCCTGCCATAAAGTCACATAGCCCCCACATACACGCAGTCCCACTCAGGAGGGCTGGCAGGCTCCGTTGAAACAACCAGTCCGCTACTGTGAATCCTGTCATTCCTGGAGTTTAGAAGGATCATTTGCATCAGTACACTACACCCGCTCCCCACCACAGTCTGCATCCCCGGTTTCAAAGATTCCCGCGAAAACAGTACTAAAGACAACGGTGTTCAATAACAAAAGTAAAACTGATTTTATTTTTTTGGAAGGGGGTGGAGGGGGTCTGTAACTGGAGAGGATAGTCATCCTTAACTGGGTAAAGAAACGGGGGCAGGTTCAGCTTCTCTGTACAGAAACTTAAAAGTCACTGGTTACCCTGCTCACTGTGGAACCTGGCTTTCAAAGCCTCCCGGATGCACAGCGCGTCCCGCTGGGCTCTTCTAATCGCCCGGCTGTCTGGCTGGGCATAATCAGATGCCAGGCTATTTGCCTCAACCTCCCACCCCGCCATAAAGGTCTCCCCCTTGCTCTCACACAGATTGTGGAGCACACAGCAAGCAGCTATAACAATGGGGATATTGGTTTCGCTGAGATCACAGCGAGTGAGTAAGCTTCTCCATCTCCCCTTGAGACGTCCAAAAGCACACTCCACCACCATTCTGCACTTGCTCAGCCGGTAGTTGAAGAGTTCTTTTTCAGTGTCCAGGGCGCCAGTGTAGGGCTTCATGAGCCAGGGCATTAGCGGGTAGGCTGGGTCCCCAAGGATCACTGTAGGCATCTCCACATCCCCAAGAGTTATTTTGTGGTCCGGGAAGTAAATACCTTCCTGCAGCCGTCTAAACAGACCAGAGTTCCTGAAGACGCGAGCGTCATGAACCTTGCCCGGCCATCCAACGTTGATGTTGGTAAAACGTCCCCTGTGGTCCACCAGTGCTTGCAGCACCATTGAAAAGTAGCCCTTTCGGTTGATGTACTGGCTGGCCTGGTGGTCCGGTTCCAGGATAGGGATGTGAGTTCCATCTATAGCCCCACCGCAGTTTGGGAATCCCATCGCGGCGAAGCCATCTATGATGACCTCCACGTTTCCCAGGGTCACTACCTTTGAGAGCAGTACCTTGACGATTGCGTTGGCTACTTGCATCACAACAACCCCCACGGTAGATTTGCCCACGCCAAAGTGGTTCGCGACAGACCGGTAGCTGTCCGGCGTTGCAAGCTTCCAGAGGGCTATGGCCACTCGCTTCTGGACAGTCAGGGCTGCTCGCATCCGGGTGTCATTGCGCTTCAGGGCAGGGGACAGCAACTCACAAAGTTCCATGAAAGTCCCCTTCCGCATGCGAAAGTTTCGCAGCCACTGGGATTCGTCCCAGACCTGCAGCACTATGCGGTCCCACCAGTCCGTGCTTGTTTCCCGTGCCCAGAATCGCCTTTCGACAACATCCACATGACCCATTGTCACCGTGATGTCCTCAGAGCTGGGTCCCGTGCTTTGTGAGAGGTCTGTGCCAGTCTCAGACTTCAGGCCCTCACCGCGGTGGCGTAGCCTCCTCGCCTGGTTTATCTGCATCTGCCTCTGGGAAAGGTGGATGATAACCTGCGAGGCGTTGACAAGTGCCACAACTGCAGCGATGGTCGCAGCGGGATCCATGCTCACAGTGCTGTGGCGTCCGCGCTGTCACTGACCGGAAAATTGCGCGAACTGATTTCCCGCCGGCGCTTTCAGGGAGGGAGGGAGGGCGGAAGTGACAGACGGATGACGACAATTACCCAAAAGCACCCTCGACCCTTTTTTTTTACCCAGAAGGCATTGGCGGCTCGACCCAGAATTCCAATGGGCAGCGGGGACTGCGGGAACTGTGGGATAGCTGCCCACAGTGCACCGCTTCCAATGTCGACGCTTTCCCCGTTAGTGTGGACTCACAAAGTCGAATTACTGTCCTTAGTGTGGACACACAAGTTCGACTTTGCAATATCGATTCCACATATTCGATTTAAGTGAAATCGAAATACCCTCATAGTGTAGACATACCCTTAGAGTCTCAAAGCTCCTCATATTTCTGTCTTCATACCAGTTCCCATCCCTACTATGGTTCTCATGTTACAGGGATTGTCTTGTCCTGGCAGAAGATAGCTGGACACAACTACTTCCCGTATTAGTACAGGAATTGCTATAGAATGACGCAGAGGCTTTCTCTGCCTTCCAGTGGCTAAGCCAGAGGTTCCCAAACTGTGGGGCACACCCCGTAGGGGGCACAGAGGAACATTTGGGGGGCACAGTGGGCCAGGCCAGAGAGGGAGCACCACCTAGCCCTGCCCTGTCCCCAGTTGGCTCCTGTCCCCACGCCTGGCCCTGGCCCCTGCCTCGGTGCGCCTCCGCATCCGTCTGGGGGCCCAGTTGCCGCCCCCCACCGTGGCTTGGCTGTGGTTCCACTCTGGGCCCTGCTCCCACCCCCAGCCTTGGCCCCTAGCCATGGCTCTGTTCCCAGCCCCAGACCCACCCCCAGCTGCAGCCCCATTACCCCTGTCTGCGTCTCCCCTGCCCCCAGAGCCGTGGCCCCACTCCTGGCCCCCGCTCCAGGGTGTATGTGAGGGTGAAGAGCGGAAAGGGGGGGGGATTGCTATCCTCAAAAGTTTGGGGACCACTGGACTAAGCCTATTGCCTCTGCTATGTTTCCAGCTCTAGAGTGAAGGGCTGATTTTGAGAATCAAACGTGGTAGAGCAATGCACTGCTCTGATGCTGCTCAGTTGGCTTATAGGGTTGCCTGTAAGATCTGTTACAACTGGTGCATGTAATATTTTGCTAATACAAGGATATGAAATAGGCTGCAAGTATCTTAATGATTTTTTCTTTCTTTCTCTTCAGCAGTATTTCACTTTGAAAGGTCTAATCTCCCATTGATGCATACATGTAATTCCCATTTGTATGTATATGGGAGTAACCGCATGTATGTGTATTGACCAGAAAATATCCATAAGTAGAACCGGTAAATGTAATGTTTATTTCCCTTCCACTTCTCCTCTAAACTTTTAAATTCCCTTGTTGGTACAGAAGTATTGTTCTGTTTACTGAAATAATCATTCACCTTTCACAGTACATTTAACATGTTTTTGCTTGTTCCAGTGGATGGCAGACTTGTGAACTGCTAGCGAACAGGAGCAGCTAACTGGAGTTTTGTGAAGGAGTTTGGCGGGAGAGAGTGGGGGGGGGGCTAGATACACTTAAGATTCTTTAAACTTAAAGCCCCAAATACCCCCTGATAAAAACAAAATATCAATAAAGGAACGAGCTGCAGGAGTAAAAAGGAATGCAGGCAGAAGTCCAGTAACAGAGCGGGGGCTATCCAGTTTATTGCACCCAGTGCAGCATGTATGATTACCTGCCCTATGGGCAGGTGGCGTATGTGTGCATTTGGTGCAAAGAGCTCCTGGCCCTCAGAGACCATATACGGGATTTGGAGACTAGAGTGGCTGAACTGGAGGAGCTAAGGGAGACAGAGAGGTACATAGATGAGACTTTCTGGGACACAGTAGAACGGTCCCACTCCCGGTCTGACAGCCGCTGTGCTGTTGAGGAGGATGAAAGTCTCAGGGAAGGAGAACATCCAACTGGAGCAGAGGGAAACGATCCCATAGTTAGGACCCTCCTTCCAGATGTTGTCATGGTATCTTCTTGCACTTAGGATACCTCTTTGGGGGAGGGAACTCCAGTTATTAGGAAGAGACAGCTAATAGTTATAGGGATTGGATCATTAGAAACATAGACAGCTGGGTTTGCACTGACCGGGAGAACTGCCTGGTGACTTGCCTGCCTGGTGTGAAGATTGTGGATTTCTCGAGACATCTAGGTAGACTTGTGTGTAGTGCTGGAGAGGATCCAGTGGTTGTGGTACATGTAGGTACCAATGACATAGGGAATGATACGAGAGAGGTCCTGGAGGCTGCTAGGTAAGAGATTGAAGTCCCAGGACTTCCATGGTAGCATTCTCTGAAATGCTTCCAGTTCCACACGCAGGGCCAGTTAAACAGGCAGAACTGCAGGGTCTCAATGCGTGGATGAGATGATGGTGTTGGGAGGCGGGGTTTAGATTTATTAGGAACTGGGGAAACTTTTGGCAAAGGGGGAGCCTATAAGGAAGGATGGGCTCCACTTAAACCAAAATGGAACCAGATTGCAGGCACTTAAAATTAAAAAGGTCAAAGATCAGTTTTTAAACTAAGGGTTGGGGGAAAGCTGGAGGAGCGTGTGGTTCGGACAGAGGCATCCCTTACGGGAGGATCTATTAATGGAGATTCTCCGTGTCCTAGTAAAGAGGAGAGGATGGAACATGATAACATTCGGGTAGGACCTGATGAGAAACAGTTAAATCAAAAAGAGTCCCATTCAGTTACATCCTGTAATGGCAGACCGCTAAAAAGTGACAAGTTTTTGAAGTGCTCATATACAAATGCTAGAAGTCTAAATAATAAGATGGGTGAACCAGAGTGCCTTGTATTAAATGAGGATATTGATATAATAGGCATCACAGAAACTTGGTGGAATGAGGATAATCATTGGGACACAGTAGTACCAAGGTACAAAATATATCGGAAGGACAGAACAGGTGGTGCTGGTGGGGGAGTGGCACTATATGTGAAAGAAAGCATAGAATCAAATGAAGTAAAAATCTTTAATGAACCAAACTGTACCATAGAATCTCTATGGATAGTAATTCCATTCTCTAATAATAAGAATATAGCAGTAGGGATATATTACTGACCACCTGACCAAGATGGTGATAGTGACTGTGAAATGCTCAGGGAGATTAAAGAGGCTATAAAAATAAAAAACTCAATAATAATGTGGGATTTCAGCTACCCCCATATGCCACTATGGGGGCAGCCCTGTTGCAGGGGGGAAGTTAGTGAATCAAGATCTGTGATCTAGGAGGCCTGGCCCTCAAACAGGGCCGGGCGGCGCGCCAAGCCGTCTAGGGCCTCGGGCCCTCGGGCAGGGCAGAGCTAGAAGCAGTCTGAGCCCTAACCCTCAGGCAGGGTGGGCAAACAAACAGTCTTAGGGCTCAGGCCCTTAGCCAGGGTAGAGCTAACCAACAGTTTATCACCTGTCAGCTCAGGCAGACGGCAGGCAAATCCAGGCCTTTTGGCCTAATGTGGGGAGGCTGCCACCCCAGGAGTGGGGCTGGCAGCAGGGGGTAGGGAGAACCCAGACCCACCCTACTCCACCAGGTCCCATCCCAGGGCCCTAACAGTAGCAGAGTGGTCTGCCACTGCGTCAGCGGGGATCCGACTGAAACATGCTGACAGAGGTTCAGGCAACAACGCAACCAAACTACTGTCTGGTGTCCCTGGGGTACTTCCTACATTTCCCTTGTGATGTACCTGTATCTCGGGGTCATCCTCCATCTCCCCGGGGTACACTGCAAGCAGCAGTCCCAGTAGCTCCTTGGCATCCCAGTCAGCTGGCAGGTCTGGTGAGTCCTCAGTGCTGCAGAGGTCCTCTTTGGGCTCCTGCTCCAGCAGGAGGTGGGAAGCATCTGTCTTCTCCAGCGGCTCCGGTCCACCTGAGCTTGAGGCCCCGCCTTTAAACTTCCTGTCCTGCCTCTCAGCTTCTGAAGGAGCGGGCCTGGCCTGATTCTGCTGCCTTAGGTGCTGAGAGTGGTCCCTCCCCCTCTGGCTTGGGGGAGGCCACTCTGCCTCAATACAGATGTATTAACAGGAATGTCATATGTCAGACATGGGAGGTAATTGTCCCACTCTGCTCTTCAATGGTGAGGCCTCAGCTAGAGTACTGTGTCCAGTTTTGGGCACCACACTTTAAGAAAGATCTAGACAAATTGGAGAGGGTCCAAAGGAGAGCAACAAAAATTATACAAATTTAGAAAAACTGACCTATGAGGAAAGGATAAAAAAAATGGGCATGGATAATCCAGAGAAAAGAAGATTGGGGGAAGGGGGGGAGACCTTATAAGTCTTCAAATATGTTAAGGGCTGTCATAAAGAGGATGGTGATTAATTGTTCTCTGCGTCCACTGAAGGTAGGACAAAAAGCTTAATCTATAGTAAGGGAGAGCTATATTATGAAAAACAGTCTAACTATAAGGATAGTTAAACTTGGAAATAAGTTACCAAGGGAGCTTGTGGAAATCCCCGTTATCGGAAGTTTTAAAGAGCATATTAGGACAAACACCTCTCAGGGATTGTCTAGGTTTATTTGATTCTGCCTGAGCAGGAGGGGGTGGGAATAACCTCTTGAGGTCCCTTCTAGCCCCATATTTCTATCATTCTATGTTTGGGTTTTCTGAAATTCCAATAAAACCTCACTGAAATTACTAAAATTGTTATCTTAAGAGGATAGTTTAGGAAACGTGCATCATTGATGTGATTGGCCATGTTGAAACCGTCACGTAAACAGCTATGAGACTCAGTTCCTTTTGTTGCATGTTTCTCTAGGTATTCCTACAGGTTGTTCTGACATCACATATGTGGTAATGTGACACTTCTTTCCTAAAACCAGACATGTTTGTATACCTTGTGTGTGAACCAGAAGCAAAACAGATATAAGTGAAGGAAAAACTCAACTAAATTATATTTGTCAGGAAAAAGCAGCAGCTTCTGTAGTATTTCTAAAAGGAAACCTCTGAATTACTGATCCACATACCCTTTGTCAGCTTCCAACCAATCTGCTTCCACCGTATCTGATTGTAAATCCAGTTTAATAAGTTTTGCTGGCATCTACTCTATCCGAATGACTGCATTCTGAAATTATCATCAGCTTATTGATAAGATAAAGTCTTTGGAAAACTCTGAGTTAAAAGGAAATGAATTCAGAGGATTTCATCCTGATATTGAAGTACCATAGTATCTGGAGACAACCAATTTTATTCCTAGAATTAAATTCTGGTGTTGGGTAACTCTTGTGATAAAATATTTCATAGATTAGCAAACAGAGGGCATGGAAAACATCCATTAAATCATCTTGTCTGTTTTTCTAATATATCTGAATTTGAAGAAGAACTATACTAAATATATACATTTAAATGTATCAGGTTTAACTTAAGGTATTGTAAGAAGGAAAAACATTTTGAGTTTTTCCCCACTATGAAAATGGGAGTAAATATATATCTTGATAAGGGATTATAAAGGCAGTAGCAGCAACTGCTGTAATTAAAATTGCATAACTGTTTCCATTCCAATATCATGGTTTTAGTCTGTTGTAACTTTCTGAAATGTACACCTTTTGGATTGAAATTTTCCAGACTTGATCATTGTTTCAAACTGATTTTTATTTTTAAAGAAAGTTTGAGCAAAACTGGTTCAGCCATTTTTAAGTGTACGGAGAGTCCGAAACTTCAGGATACCTTTTATAATAGATTTTTGTAACAGTTAAATGGCTAGAATGTCTAAATTTCAGTAAGGCACAGAAATAGTGCTCATTTTGGAGTGTCCTTGATTTTTCTGGTGAAAACTGATTTTGATGTGACCAAGTTATAACACCCCTTGAAAATTTCTTCATGCACTTACACAGTAGATTTTCCATACATTCTCATGTTACATTTTAAAGTGTACAGCTATAGAAGGTTGCACTATGCATATATGAATAGCAAGCTTAGCTCTGCCTGGAAAATGCAGTGGTGGTGTGGAAGGGCTGATTCAGGATTTTGCAGAAGCCCGTGCCTCATCGTGGCACATCTTGTAAACATTTGGGGGGAACAAAGGCACTCCTCTACTACTCCAGGGTCCCAGATGTGGCAAACAGTGATTTCCCTTCCTCCTCTGAGCATAGTTTGCATCCATATCGGAAAGTATTGCACTATGGGCTTGATTCTCCCTGGATGCCAGTCTTCTACAAGTATAATTTCAACAGAGTTACTGACTTTCACCACAGGAGAATTAAGGCCTGGTCTACACTAGGAGTTTATATCGAATTTAGTGCCGTTACATCGAATTAACCCTGCACCCGTCCACACCACGAAGCTATTTAGTTCGAAATAGAGCTCTTTTAAATTCGACTTCTGTAATCCTCGAAAACGAGAGGAGTAGCGCTAAATTCGAAATGGCAATATCGAATTAGGCTAGGTGTGGATGGAAATCAACGGTAATAGCTCCGGGAGCTATCCCACAGTGCACCACTCTGTTGACGCTCTGGACAGCACTTCGAGCTCGGATGCTCTGACCAGCCACACAGGAAAAGCCCCGGGAAAATTTGAATTCCTTTTCCTGTCTGGCCAGTTTGAATCTCATTTTCTGTTTGGACAGCGTGGAGAGCTCAGCAGCACTGGCAACGATGCAGAGCTCTCCAGCAGAGTTGGCCGTGCAATCTAATAGAAAGAGGGCCCCAGCATGGACTGATCGGGAAGTCTTGGATCTCATCGCTGTGTGGGGCGATGAGTCCGTGCTTTCAGAGCTGCGCTCCAAAAGAAGGAATGCAAAGATCTATGAGAAGATCTCTAAAGCCATGGCAGAGAGAGGATACAGCCGGGATGCAACGCAGTGCCGCGTGAAAATCAAGGAGCTGAGACAAGGCTACCAAAAAACCAAAGAGGCAAACCGACGCTCCGGATCCCAGCCCCACACATCCCGTTTCTACGAGGCACTGCATTCCATCCTAGGTGCGGCCGCCACCACTACCCCACCAGTGACCGTGGACTCCGAGGATGGGATATTGTCCACGGCCGGTTCCTCCTCGGAAATGTTAGGTGACGGGGAAGATGAGGAAGGAGATGAGGAGGACGAGGCAGTCGACAGCGCTTGCACCGCTGATTTCCCCGACAGCCAGGAGCTCTTCATCACCCTTACCGAGATCCCCTACCAACCGTCCACAGCCCTTACCCCGGACACCGAATCAGGGGAAGGATCAAGCAGTGAGTGCTTTAAACATCTAAACATTTAATTTTAACATAACTGGAATATTTATATTGTTAAGAATGGGCTTTTCAGTCACTCATTTAAACATAGAAACTTTTATTTATAACAAAACAGGAATATTAACTATATTAGTAATTTGTTGTTCATGATTTAGTTGGCTTAGTGAACTATTTACTCCTAACTATGTATAGAAAATCAAGTAATGTCCGGATATTCATGATTAGGCCACCACAGGACGCTCCACTCTGTAGTCCCTTATGCTGAACTTAAATGAAAAGACGGTCAATGTGCCCGGGAATGGACAGACAGTCCTCCTGGGATAGCTCGGCATAGCTCTCCTGGAGGTACCGCTCCAGCATGCGCATGAGGTTCCACGGCAGGGCGATCTTGTTCGGTCCCCCGTGGTAACACACGTTCCCACGCCATGAGTCCATCAGGTAGTCCGGGATCAGTGCGCGGCACAGCATGGCAGCATACGGCCCAGGCCTCTGCATGGTCTCACGCAGCATCCTTCCCCTCTCGGTCTCCGAGATCCTCATGAGTGTAATGTCACACATGACGCCCTGCTTTAAATTAGGGAGGGGAATGTTAGTATTGGGACTGCTTTACAGCCACGCGGTGGAGGTGGCAGAGGGGCAGCATACAGGGATCTTTCCCGGGGACAGCCGCGAGGTGGTGGGACAGGGGCAGAGCTCATGCTTCCCTGATTGCTGCCAGCAGAGAGTGGCCTTGCATTCAGTGCGAAAGGAGCCCAGTGCTACTATTACATTTTTAAGCTGCCACAAGTCTACGGCTTACCATGTTTTCCAGCAGCAGAAGTAGAGGTGTCCTGCAACGCGTCTCTGATCGCAACTGCAGGACCCCAGACACAGAAGGCGAGGGCCGAAAATTCGACCTTGTCCTGAGTGCGCATGTGAAAGGTCCAGTGCATGGTGTTGTTCACAGAGAAAGACTATGCTCTTTGTTAGCAACTTCATTTATCTGTCTCAGGAATTTACTCCCTTTTTCCCATTCCCACAGACACATCTGCGACTGTCTCCCAACCCAGCCTGGCATCACACTCCCAGAGGCTAGCGCAGATTAGAAGAAGGAAGAGAAAGACGCGGGAAGACATGTTTTATGAACTTATGGACTGCTCACGAGAGCAGGCAGCCCAGACGACACAGTGGAGGGAGAACTTGTCACAAATGCACAGAGCAGTCATGGAACGGGAGGAGAGGTGGCGCCAGGAGGACCAGCAGGCTACTCAAACCCTGCTTGGACTAATGAGGGAGCAAACGGAGACGCTCCGGCGCCTAGTGGATGTTCTGCAAGACCGGAGGCAGGAGGACAGAGCCCTGCTGCTGTCTATCTCTAACCGCCCTCCCCCGCCACCAAGTCCCACACCCCCCTCACCAAAAGTACAAAGAAGGAGGGGCGGCAAGGGCCGTTAAAACTTTCAGTCGGCCCCTACACACTGCTGCAGCAATGGAAGGCTCTCGTTCCAAAGTTTGAAAAGTCCTTTCCTACCCATCTCACACTAGCCCACGTCCAAGTTTCCTCCCCCCCCTTTTCATGTGCGGTTCATAATAAAACATCTGTTTCTGTTAAGTACTGTTTCCGAGAGTGTCTTTTGGAGGGGATTCTGTCTGAAGGGGGGGAAGGGGTTTGTTACTTGGACAGGACAGTCACCTGTAGCAGGCTACAGAGGCGGGGGCAGGTCCAGCATCAGGACACATACACAGTACAGTCACCAGTTACCCTGGTCAGTCTGGGAGGCGGTTTTCATGTTCTGGGGTGCGAGGGGGTTGATCTGTGACTTTGTGGCGGGGGAGGGCAGTTAGAGATCCTATGCCGCGGTCCTTATCCTGGATCACAGAGCCACACAGCAGGGGATCTGTTACCCTCCGCCCCCTGCCAGAAAGTCACTTGGCCGACACATACATGCAGTCCCGCCCAGGACTGCTGGCAGGCTGCGTTGAAACAACCAATCCAGCACTGCGGAGCCTGTCATTCCCGGACTTTAGAAGCATCATTTGCATCAAAACACTAAGCCCGCCCCCCGCCACAGTCTGCGTCCCCGGTTTAAAACATTCCCGCGAAAACAGTAAAAAAGAGAACCTTGTTCATTAACAAAACGGAACAGATTTTATTTGTTGGGAAGGTGGGGAAGGGGGTATGTAACTTGGAAGGATAGTCAACAGTAACTGGGTAAAGAAACGGGGGCAGGTTCAGCATCTGTGTCCACAAAGTAAAAAGTCACTGGAGACCCTGCTCAGTCAGGAACCTGGCTTTCAAAGCCTCCCTGATGCACAGCGCGTCCCGCTGTGATCTTCTAATCGCCCTGCTGTCTGGCTGGACGTAATCAGAAGCCAGGCTATTTGCCTCAACCTCCCACCCCGACATATAGGTCTCCCCCTTGCTCTCACACAAATTGTGGAGCACACAGCAAGCAGCTATCACAATGGGGATATTGGTCTCGCTGAGATCACAGCGAGTGAGTAGGCTTCTCCATCTCCCCTTGAGGCGGCCAAAAGCACACTCCACCACCGTTCTGCACTTGCTGAGCCGGTAGTTGAATAGTTCTTTCCCTGAGTCCAATGCGCCAGTGTAGGGCTTCATGAGCCAGGGCATTAGCGGGTATGCAGGGTCCCCGAGGATGACTGTAGGCATCTCCACATCCCCAACAGTTACTTTGTGGTCCGGGAAGTAAAGACCTTCCTGCAGCCGTCTACACAGACCAGAGTTCCTGAACACCCTAGCGTCATGAACCTTGCCAGGCCATCCAACGTAGATATTGGTAAAACGTCCCCGATGGTCCACCAGTGCTTGCAGCACCATGGAAAAGTAGCCCTTCCGGTTGATGTACTGGCTGGCCTGGTGGTCCGGTCCCAGGATAGGGATGTGAGTCCCATCTATAGCCCCACCGCAGTTTGGGAATCCCATCTCGGCAAAGCCATCTCTGATGAGCTCCACGTTTCCCAGGGTCACTACCTTAGATAGCAGTAGCTTGACGATTGCCCTGGCTACTTGCATAACAGCAACCCCCACGGTAGACTTGCCCACGCCAAACTGGTTAGCGACGGACCGGTAGCTGTCTGGCGTTGCGAGCTTCCAGAGGGCTATGGCCACTCGCTTCTGGACAGTCAGGGCTGCCCGCATCCGGGTGTCCTTTCGCTTCAGGGCAGGGGACAGCAACTCACACAGTTCGAGGAAAGTCCCCTTCCGCATGCGAAAGTTGCGCAGCCACTGGGATTCATCCCAGACCTACAGCACTATGCGGTCCCACCATTCCGTGCTTGTTTCACGGGCCCAGAATCGCCGTTCAACAGTATCAACAAGACCCAGTGACAGCGAGATGTCCTGGGCGCTGGGTCTCATGTTCTCAGAGAGGTCGGAGCTAGTGTCCGACTTCATGCCGTCACGGTGGTGCCGTAGCCTCCTCTCATGATTGATCTGCAGCTGCCTCTGGTACAGGTGGAGGAGAAGCTGCGAGGCGTTGAGAACTGCCACAACTGCAGCGATGGTCGCAGCGGGATCCATGCTCGCACTGCTGTGGCGTCCGCGCTGTCAGTAATCAGAAAAGCGCGCGAACTGATTTCCCGCCGGCGCTTTCAGGGAGGGAGGGAGGGATGGCGTGAGTGACGGACGGATGACGACAGGCGCCCAAAAGCACCCTCGACACATTTTTTTACCCAGAAGGCATTTGGGGCTCGACCCAGAATTCCAACGGGCAGGGGGGACTGCGGGAACTGTGGGATAGCTGCCCACAGTGCACCGCTTCCAATGTCGACACTTGCCCCGTTAGTGTGGACTCACAAAGTCTCACAAAGTCGAATTACTGTCCTTAGTGTGGACACACACGTTCGACTTTGTAATATCGATTCCACAGAGTCGAATTAACTAAAATCGAAGTACTCTCGTAGTGTAGACAAGGCCTAAGATTCTGGTGTAATAATTTCCATCTGCACAATGTGAGCGTAAGAGTACCTAGCTGTGTACAGTAGTGAGGCATTTTGATTTGGCAGCACTTGCAAATCTGTGAAGTGGATGTAGATTGACTACATATGGTGCAAGTCAGGAGAAACCAGCCTACTTAGACTCAGTGCTTAATTTGCCTCACTCTCTTCCTACCTCTTCAAGCCTATATGTTCAAGATGTTTAATTGTGATTTTGTCTGGTATTTGAAGGCTTCAAGGAAAATGGGTGCAGGAAATGGAGGGGTGGAATTTGCTGCCTGACTATACTGTGTGTCATGTTCCCTCTGTCATCCTGGTTCTCTGCACTGCTTCTCAAAATCTCTTCATCTACCCTGGGGATAAACAAAGTCAAAGAAAAGGACAGAACAGACTCCTCCTTGGCTGCTGATGTAATCAGAGCTGGTCCATTCCCTTCCACTAGCAGGAATAAAGTGAATCCAGTATTATTGTTTTGATTGTAAAAAAAGTCCTCTTTAATTTTGGCTGCCAGAAAAATGTGGGCTGGTTTGGTTAGAAAATTTAAATCTCATCCCTTCTCATCATTCATGCTGGATTTTATGGCAACCCATTGTTGAAAATCAACAAGAAATCATTAATGGGGAGAGAGTGGATGGATAAGGGGATAATTTGGGTGTCAATTGATTTCAGAGGATCTGCCCTTCCAAGCACTCCAAAAACAACACAGCCTACTTAGTTCGGTTGCATGGCATTACTTGCAGCTTAAGCGTCTCTTGAAGAGCCTGTTTGTGCCAGTGACCAGGATATGGGTGATCAAGCCCAGTGATTAGCGCAAGCATTGATAGTCAGGAATCAGAGCCCAGACACTAGAGCCAAGAATCACAGACAGTCAGAACTCCGGAATCAGAGCCAAGGATCAGAACTGGTTTACCTGGAGTGAGGCAAGGGAGGAGGAACAAGGCTAGGTTTAAGGCAGGGGCAGGACTGGAACAAGACAAGAGGAGTAAGAGGCAGGTGCTATTGCTGCCATGATTAAATGCGTTGAGCAGTTGCTGAACTGCTGCTGCACTTAAGAGCCAGTATGCTGATTATTCCAACCAATCAGGTGGCTTAGCCAATCAGGCAGCCTACTACAGGCCAGCTGTGCTCATTAGATTGTCCAGAGACTGGCTCTGCCAGAGGCCCTTCTACACTGGATCTGCTGAAGGTCCTGCTTCCTAACAATACTCCCCTCTCAAGGGTGTCTCCTTGGGGCCTTCTTGGGATACTTACAATGGAACTCTCATAATAGGTCCAGGGCATGGATGTTCTCTATTGGTTTCCAAGACTGCTTGTCCAGATAATAGCCTTCCCAGTCCACCAGGTGCTGGAGCCACCCTTCTCGCTGAGAGTCAAGGATTCAGTGGACCAAGTACTCCTCTTGTCCATGGACTGCTATGGATGGCAGTGACAAGTTGGAGCAATTTGTTTATGGGTTATCCAGTGCAGGGCTTTAAAAGTAAGATATGAATGATGGGATTTTTAATGACTCAGGAAGCTGTAATCTGAAGGCCAGTGGATTCACACATTCTATAAGCTTAAAAGGGCCCAGATATTTGTAATCCATTTTGGCTGATAGGTGGCTTAATTTAAAGTTCTGGGCAGAGAGTCATACCTTATGCCCTATGGTCAGATTGGGGGCATCCTGACAGTTTTGGCACAGTTTTGGGGGTAGTTGAAGGTTTTTTGGCAGACTGAAGGTATTCTTTGAGATCCTTGTGCACCCAGTGTAGGTGGGAGGCTGAATCCATGGCAGCCGGTACTGGGGAACTCGTGGGCAAGTCTAGGTAGAAGCATGGGTAAAAGCCATAATTTGCAAAGAATGGGGTATGTTTGATCAAGGCATGCATTGCACACAATTAATTTGGTATAGCACAGCAGGGGAAGCCAATCATTCTGCTGGCAATTCAAAAAGCAGCGAAGATACTGCTCCAAGATTTGATTGACCCTCTCAGTTCGCCCATTCGTCTTTTAGTGATAGGTGGACAAGGTGAGGGACTTGATGCTAAGGAATCTGAGCAATTCCCACCAGAATTGGGATATGAACTGGGGACCCCAGTCCAATACAGTGCCCATTGGTGACCCATGGTAGCGGAAGACATTTTGCAGGAAGAGCAGAACTATATCCTGTGCAGTAGGAATAGTACAGCATGGGATGAAGTGTGCCATCTTTGCAAGGAGGTCAACAACAACCAGGTTTACAGAGTGTCCCTGGGAGTGTGGCAGTTTTACAATGAAGTCCATTGATATAGTAGACCAATACTGCAGAGGCTGGAGGAGACCTAGGTGTTTTGAACGTGGGTTCTTGATATGGGTGCAGAGGTCACAGGACCTTATATAATTCTTGATATAAACTCATAGGCCTGGCCACCAGAAGCTCCTAAAGACCAGATTCCAGGTCTTGAATTGGCCAAAATGGCCCACAGGTGGTGAATCATGGCCTAGCCTTCAACAATTGAAACTATGTTCTGGAAGGACAATCTAAATTCAAACCTTGCAGTAGGAGGCAGCAATTCTGTAGTTAGAACTTGGAGGTCAGGTACCTGTATCATTTAGGATCTGCAAATTTGGGTTGTGAATGGGTCATCAGGGAGCAGATGGAGGAGTCAGACTGCTGTTGATTGTCCCATTGACAAAGTTGGATGCCTTGAGCTCAGTGGCAGAGTGCTAATTGCGAGGTTTTAAGATATTCATCTTTGCAGGATAGGATATCTGTCTTTCCATTTCTTGTCCCTGGGTCATATGTTACAACAAAGTAAAAGCAAATAAAGAAGAGAGAGGAGTGGATCTGATGTTGGTTAAGCTATCTAGCAGTTCACCAGTACTACAGGTTCTTGTGGTCCATCAGGCCTTAGACAGGAAACTAGGCTCCTTATAGTAAGTGCTGCTATTCCTCAAAAGCCACCTTAGCTCAAAAGCTCCTTGTCCCAAATATTGTAAATTATTTCTGCCATGCTTCACTTCTGAGAATAAAAGGCACAGGGGTGGAATTGGTTGCGGGGCTCTGCATGTTGAGATACTATTGTACTTATGATGTAGTTTGAGGCATTGTCCATGACTATAAATCAGGGATAGTTATTTTTTGTCAAGGTCCACATTTCTTGGTCAAGGTATAGTCAAGGTCCAGACCCCAGAGAAACATTTTTCACACTGCAAGTGCCACTGTACAACAAACACATACAATGCTGTGCATTAGTAATATACCTTATTTTTCATTTAATGTACTAAAACTATCAGTAAAGTCAAACCACTGTATAACCCTGAAATAACCTCCAAGAAAGGAGCCTGAGACTTGAAAAAAGTACATAGATAACACTGCTCTACAGCCAAAATGCTTTTGAAATAAATGTAGTCAAACTTTACTAATTCTGGGTCACTGAGAACGAAAATGATGCTTAAAATTGTTGATTGGCTCTAGTTTTCAAGATATGCTATTGGGTCAGTATATACGACCCTTGACTTGGGAATGGCGGAGGATAAGTGAGTTATAAAGGGAAGGGATCTCAATTTAAACCAGAAATGACTAAAATACATCTTTGACTGGATCTATGAATAAATCTATGACTGGGTTTGGACAGTACTTGCTTTTTAGGCAAAACAATGAATGATGCAATCTGAAGCTGGTATTGTGTCATACATGATATGAATTGCATCATGTTATTCCTAGAAGTCATGGATGATGCAATCATAACGAATCTTACATCACTCTGCTGAACAAATTGCCCTATATCAGCTCTAGAAATCCTACAGTGTCGTGCTCTCTTATTTGTCAGTGTTTGATTTTGCAAAGGGACACATTTCTGTTTAGCCAAAGTGAGCAGAGATGCCTCGTACTTGTGTGAACAGTGCAGATAACTTCTGCTATGTTTGTGGTGAAGTGACTTTTGCATCACAAAAGCGCAGTATAACCACTATGGTTAAGAAAGCCTATCACCTTTATTTTGGCTGCAAAATTGGAGATCAGGACAAGAGGTGGGCTCCACACATATGCTGCAACACTTGTGCAACAAATCTTCGCCAGTGGTTGAACAGGAAAAGGAAATCTATGCCTTTTGCAGTGCCAATGATTTGGAGAGAGCCAACAGATCATACCAGCAATTGTTACTTCTGCATGGTGCCTCCAGTTGGGAAAGGTGTGTCAAAGAAGAAAAAGTGGACTGTGCATTATCCAAACATTCCATCAGCTATACGCCCAGTACCCCACGGAGAAGGACTGCCGGTTCCTGATGCACCAGAATCATTCTCACTTGAGTCAGACGAGGAAGAGGATGAAACTTCTGGTCCTGAACCATCAATGTCACAGGACCCACATTTTCTCCCATCCTCCTCCTCTGAACCACACCTCATAACACAAGGTGAACTGAATGACCTTGTCAGGGATTTGGAACTACCCAAGAGTAAGGCAGAGCTGTTGGGCTCCAGACTACAGCAGTGGAATCTCCTGGCAGGTGATGTTAGGGTTTCCATGTTCCGTGACCGTCAAAAGGATCTTGTCCCATTCTTCTTCATGGAAGGTGATCTTGTAGCCTGCAACAACATCAATGGTGTGATGGCAGCCCTCAACATCGTTCACGATCCAGATGAGTGGAGACTGTTCATTGATTCATCGAAGACGAGTCTTAAAGCTGTTTTACTGCATAATGGCAATGTTTTGCCATCAATTCCAGTTGGTCATGCAGTCCATATGAAGGAAACCTATGACAACATGAAACAACTTTTGAGGTGCATAAACTATGACCAACATCAGTGGCAACTTTGTGGCGATTTGAAGGTTGTTGCTCTCTTGCTTGGTCTGCAGACTGGATACACAAAGTACTGCTGTTTTCTCTGCGAATGGGATAGTCGTGCAAGAGATTCCCACTACATCAAGAAAGATTGGCCACTCCGACAGTCATTGGAGCCTGGGAGGAAAAGTGTTCAGCATCCACCACTTGTTGAATCAAGGAAGATTTTGTTACCACCCTTACACATCAAGCTGGGTCTGATGAAGAACTTTGTCAAGGCCATTGACAAAACACAAGCAGCTTTCAAGTACCTCCGTGGAAAATTTCCAAGGTTAAGTGAAGCTAAGATAAAGGAAGGTGTCTTTGTTGGTCCTCAGATTCGTGAACTTCTTCGAGATGATGCATTTGACCATGCACTGCGTGGCAAGGAAAAGATGGCCTGGAAAGCCTTCCAGTTAGTGGCAATAAATTTTCTCGGAAACAACAAGGCAGACAACTACAGGTTGTTGGTGGAAAACCTCCTCAAGGCATACAAAAGCCTTGGTTGCAACATGTCACTAAAGATACATTTTTTGCACTCTCATCTAGATTTTTTTCCACTGAACTGCGGAGCAGTGAGCGACGAGCACGGCGAGCGATTTCACCAGGACATTGCAACAATGGAGAAACGCTATCAGGGCAGATGGACCCCATCAATGCTTGCAGACTATTGCTGGACAGTGACAAGAGATGCTCCATTTAATGAATACAAGAGACAAGCCAAGAAGCGCCGAGTAGACACTGAATAGGACTAAACTATGTACATAATAGTTGTTTGCCTTTTGTTTCATAATACATTTTATTTATATAACCCTTTTGCTGATTTTTAAAGTGTTACATAAACAGGACAGGTGAAATATTATCATGTAAAGCAACCATAAACACATGAAAAGACCTAGGTTTACAATTTATGATTAAAACTCTACTATCTACACAATATACATAGACATAAAATGTAAAAACTTAAATATCTTAGAAACAGTAGCCAATCAGTTGATTTAATTGTCATATTTGAATTCAGCACATCAAAATACATAATAAATAGCACATTTTATCTCTGAAGCAGACGACTTCTCAAAAATTGTAGACCAGTGTAATTAAAATACTTTCCGACGACTGTTTTAAGTTTTGAAAGTGTTATGAGTTTACAAGAGTATTAACTTTGATTGTCAAATTTATTGTAGGCATATATGTATATGGGTAGATAAACATTCAAAACTTTCGAGCCTTGTGGCTTATATAATATTAGTTTGAAAGAAAATAACACTTAATACACATGAGCTCTCCATCTTAGCTTTAGGATTCATATCGTTCCAATAACAAACCTGTATTAAGCAAAATCACACGTGTATTAAGCAAAAGAATAAATAATTACAATGAGATACCTGCTAAACTATAGTATCACAACTGAAAATGCAATTTTTATATGGCAATAAAAATTTAAAATAAAATATGCATGAGTAGTGTATAATACTTGTCATCAGTGGGAAAAGAGACAGGTCCTCTTCTGGAGAAGGGCCTTTAAGTTTGCAGTGAGTTCTGTCAAGGCAAGATGGAGGCAATTGCACAGATGATTATCTGTCAGAACGGAGTGATTATGCGATTTAATGTTGTTCATTGTTGAGAATGCTGACTCACAGGTATGTTGAGCCAAACTGTCAAAAGGTTAAATGCCATCTTCGTCAAATGTGGATACTTGGAGTTCAGCAGAAGGGTTGTCCAGAAAATTTCAGATGTAGTTTCAGTGTGCTGCACGTTAAGCACTTCATCCGCTTTTAAATCAATAATCTTCATTTGTAGTTTTGCTTTTTCAACATCTGCAAAGGATGCTTTTGCTTGATCACACCAAGTGCCATTTGCTTGTACCATGAATGGGTTCCCTACAAACACAGAGATGTTTTTAACACTTTTAAATTCTTGGAACCTCTGCTGGGACCTTTGAAGAAGCCTGTTCAGAGATGATGCCATCTGATTTACATCTGCAGTGTCCCGGCAGCTTAGCAGCATTGGGAAATGAAGCATCTTCCCAGTTTCCAGATCACTTTTGAAGAGAGACAGTGTGTTTTGAAATGAAGTGACAGTGCTGTGGAGATCCATTACATTGTGATTTTGCCCCCGTAGCTTTACGTTGGAATAATTTAAGTGGCCATGTCAAATCAACAAGGAAGGCCAGGATACTCATGCTTGCAGCATCCCTCAAAAAAACCTCTTCTGCTACTTTCTCTGGAATATTGCATAGATATTCTTCCACATGAATTCGAATTTCCCACAGCCTTCTTAGTACTTTCCCTCTGCTCAGCCAGCAGATGTCATTATGAACCAACAGGTCATTGTAATCGGCAGATATTTTGAAAGAAGGCTTTTGAACTGTCTGTGTTGTAGTGCTGACTTGGACCGAAGGAAGTTGACAAGTTTAATCACCACTGACATTACATTAGCATACTCATCTCTAAGCTTTGCACAAAGTGTAGTTTGATGGATTACACTGTGATAGGAAATCAAATTGGGGTTCAGATCTTGCAGATGTTTCAGAAGCCCTCAGTGAGTACTGATCATGGCAGAAGTGCCATCCTTTGTAATTGACACAATATGAGTCACATTAAAACCTTCATTAGACAGAACAGTTTGAACAAAATTAAACAAACCCTCACCTGTCATGTGATTGTGATACAGTATAAGGGACAGCAAATTCTCCACAAATTTCTGTCCATTTAATTAAAAAAAAAAAAAAAAAGGACATTCAGCATTAGCTGAGCCGTATTCCTGATATCACAGGATTCATCTACTGCCATGGAAAATATCCCATTTTCAGTTTCTCACACAACTGCTTGAAAATGTCTTGTGCCATCATCTCTGCACACCTAATACTGTTGTGTTTGAGACTGGCAGTTGTCTGAAGGACAAGGAGTCAACAATGTTTTTCTTCTCTGCAAAAAGGGTTTCAGCTGTAGTAACCATACACTGCTTAATGATGTCTGCATCTGTGAAAGGTTTCCTGTTTTGCCATTACTCACACCTCAAAAAAACTTCAGTTGCCTTTTTCTGAGCACTTTGAAATAATGTGTGCTCTGAAAATATGGATCCTTTAATTAAGCAATCTTGTCAGATTTTAAATGGGAGCCAAGTGGATATTTGTGGTCAAAATCTCTGCTTTGTTTTGTAGTGACATCTGATGTTCCCACTTTTAACAACATCTGCAGTATCTTTACAAATTAAGCACCAAAATTATCCCCTTATCCATCCACTCTCTCCCCATTAGTGATTTCTTGTTTCTCCTCTTTAAATGAACAGTTTTTGGTGGGTTTTTTTTTTTTTTTTTTTTTTGCTGCCATGTTTAAACTCAGTGCCATTAAATATCGAAAGTGTGGGAGGCGGAATCCCAGGAATCGTTGCACCTGCATATGTCTTTGGGTATGGCCCAGTTGGCTACTGCATCACCCTATGTAGGTAAGACAATACACCTCAAGAATTCGAGTGTCCTTATTGAACTTTCGTTTTTCAAGCTTTGTGTAGAGGTGGTTCTGGCAGAGTCTCTCCAGGATAGTGTGCATGTGATGATTGTGGAGGTCCTGAATTCTGGAGAAAATGAGGATGTTGTCCAGGTAAATGACAATGAATTGGTCCAGCATGTCCCTAAAGATGTCGTTTATGAAATGCACAACCCAACAGCATAACCAATACTCAAAAAGCCATACCCAGTACGGAAGGTAGTCTTCTGTACGTCTCCTTTCGAATCCTCACCAGGTTATAAGCTCTGTGGAGGTCTGACTTTGTGAAGACCTTGGCAGAGTGGAGTCTTTCAAACAGCTTATTAGTAAGTGGTGAGGGGTACCACAGTTTCAGATTTCAGTCTTTTTCAGAGCTTGGTAGTGCACACAAGGCTGGAGGAAATTAATTTTCTTCACCATGAAGATTGGGACCCCTGCTGAAGATGTGTACACAGCCTGTACTTTGGGTTCAGAAACAGAATAAATGCACCCAAAGGGAACCTATTCTCCTGGGTGGAAGTCAATGAGGCAGTTTTAACTGCAATGGGGCAGTAGGGTTTTGGCTTTCTTTTTGTCCAACATGTTGGTATAGTGTTGATCATTAACAGGAATCCTTGGAGCCATTGAGGAAGTCGTGTGGGTGGCTGGGGTTGTCTTTGGATCCTCTCTTCATGTCTCTGAGTTCTTTGGACAACCAAGTAAGCCTCAAAGGGTTGCTGGTCCTGGGTCATCTCTCAGGAAACAGAACTGTCGGCAGGATGGGGTGTCAAAGCATACAATGCCTGATCACCAGCGGATGCGTGGGTTGTGGGCAATGAGCTAGGGGATACCAAGGACAACTGGTGAATGCAGTGCATGAATTAGCTCAAACTGGAGGACTTCTTGGTGGTTTCAAAGGGTAATTACTCTAAGGGGCCATCTGGTGGGTGATCAGTCCCAGCAAAAGGAGCTGCCTGTCTATGGACTCCACTAACTCAAGGGAGTCCTTGTGTTGGGTGGGGATATTATGTACTCAGGCAAACTCCAGATCCATGAAATTCCCTGAGGTAACCTAGTCCACCAGTGCTGCTAGGTTGATATTGAGCATAGCAGGGTGCCAGAGCCAGAGAAAGAGTTGGAGATATGTTGAACACTGATTGGCCATTACAAGTATACCAGCAGACAAGCATTGGAGTGGCCTGCTGGGGTGAAGAGAAGGGTGCCTATCCAGCTCGGACTCCCCTGTTGGGGCTGGGACTTGGCTTTTCCCGACCTGGGTGCAGCTCAAACCTTGGCTTGATGCAGAGCATTCTGGTTCCCCGCAATATAGGCATAGGCCCGATGCCCAATGTCAGTTCTTCTCTACATCACAGAGACAGGGCTGGACCTGATTGACCTGAATGGGAAGGACTCATGACAGGGAGTGGGAGGGAGCCAGGAGACTATTTTTTTTCTTGGCAGCATTTGGTTGGGCAGTCATCAATTTTGATGCATAGGTCGACTAAGGCTTCCAGGCTGGACAGAGATTCCACCTGTGCCAGTTAATCTAATATTGTCATTAAGGCTGAGCAGAAAATGATAACACTGGGCAGCCTCAATCCACTTGGTGTCTGTTGCCAAGCGACAGAACTCTGCTGCATATTTAGCAACTGGCCAGCATCCGTGCTACAACACCTGAAGGGCAGCTTCATCTGTAAACTTATGACTTGGGTCATTGAAGAGTACCACCTCAGCTCTAACAAAGTCCTCAAATTGTCTTAGAGGTGGGCTTGATTTTTCCAGGAGCAGAGAAACCCAAGCTATGGCCTCACTGGTAAGCAGGCTGATAATCAATCTTACTCAGGCTTGGCCAGTGGAATACGATGGTGGGTGTAGGAGAAATAAGAGCTGACACTTGTTTTGGAACTCATGAAATTTGTCATAATCACCCTTGAATTTGTTAGGCAGGGAGAACTTGGGGTCATGGGGAGCAGAGGTTGGGGGTGAAGGTGGCATGGCTTGAGCTTGCAGGATTGCATTCCTCACCTGCAGGGCAGCAACCTGAGCCTGCAAGGTCTGTAGGTTTCCCACTATCTCTGTCTGAGAGATATTGGCCTTTGTAGAATCCATTCCCGCTGTATCAGCTATAGTTCCCTTAGTTTATGTCAGGGCTGCTAGGACTGTCAGTCACATGGGAAGTCATGTTTAGTGGTTAGAACAGGAATCATGCCTAGTGTTTAGAGCAGGAGTCGATAGTCAGGAATTGGAGACCTGGGTCAGAGCCAAAGTCAGAAGCCAGGCATCAGGGCTGAAGACAGAAGTCAGGAATTGGAGCAAGGGTCACAAGTCGGTTACCTGGAGTGAGGCAAGGCAAGGGCAAGGCTAGGACCAGCTCAGGAGCTCGGCTGGATACAATGCAGGAGTAGGGTAGGAGTAGGCCTTGGATGAGTCTGGGAACAAGTAGGCACAGGTGAATGCTTTGAGCAGCCACTGAACTGCTACTGTTGCTGGGCTTAAGAGACAGTCTGCTGACCCTTCTACCAATCAGGTGGCGTATGTAGGCAATCAGACAGCCTTCTACAGGCCAGCTGTGCTCGTTAGGTTGCCCAGAGACTGGCTCTGCTGGAGGCCCTGCTTCCAAACTGACTCTGCTGCAGGCCCTGATTCCTGACTATTTGGTCCTGGTGTGCTAGGAGCAACAGAGACTCCACAATTGTTGGTGGCATGGAGATAGCTCCTCAGGTTCCTCAGACCAGCTGTAGCCTGTCACAGCTTCCTAGCCCAAAAGACCTGTGTAATTTAGATTGCCTGGAACAAAGATTTGTGTATATTCTTGAACTTAAGCCAATGGGAAAGTGCCCTTTAAAACATTAAAAACTCTATTATTGATCTATGATTAAAGCTGATCCATCAGAAAATTATTTTTCATTCACACAGGTCCCTACATAGGTTACAGTGCCTGGGCCTTGCCAATACAGACTGCTGCTGGAGATGTGGGTCACCCAGAGCCACGCTGGTTCACATGTTTTGGGACTCTCCCAAGAAACAATTCTTTTGGCTAGAAGTAGATAGAAGGAATAATATGATAATGGATACATCCTTAAAAATTACTTCCCAGAATTGTGTTTTGGGAGTATCCCATCATCTTGGAAGCTTTTTCTAGAGCTTGCTTGTAGTCAAATTACTTTTATTGCTTAGATGGAAGAGATGGCTGCCTCCAGGGATAAAAACTTGGCACAGCCACTTGGGCTCACCTAGCAGCTAAATAGCAGGTAATGTTTCAGAGAAGAGGGACCTCAGGAAAATATGAAATGATTTGATCTAACCTTTTAAAAATCTTTGATTAATTCCTAGCAGATTAAAACTGAAATGTAGCTTTCCTTTGCTCTCCCTGCCCCGTTGTCTTCTTTTATTTCTCTTCCTTCCCATTCCTTTCATTTTCTTGTTCTTTTGTCTTTTTTTTTCTGTTCTCCCCTTACTTTGGGAGGAAATACAATTCAGTCAAGTGTACATAAAACCAGATGCAAGAATTTCCAGTACCAGTCACTCATTTTCCATTCTGGTAGGGGTTGGAAGTGTTGGTGAGGAAGCACACTCAGGCCAAGGTCTTTAAACATAGGTTCCTAAACGTAGGCATCTAAATCCATTTTAGGTGCCTAAATAGTAGTGGCCTGATTTTCAGAAGTGGTGAATTGGAAGCTTTGATTGCTCAGTACCTCTGAAAATGAGACTACTTTTATTGAAGTGTTAAAATATAGATTTAGGTGCCTAAGTAGATTCATGCATATCTGAACATTTACTTCCATTTCTCTAGGGCAGTGGGAGGTAAAGCACGAGAAAATATGCAGCTTTTCAGGGCACTTCTTGTCCCTAAAGGAAAATAAATTCTGTAAGAAGATGATAGAGAAGTTTAAGGTGGATATTTTTAAAAGCACCTATGTGAGTTAGGAATCTAAATATCAGTGACTTTCAGTGAGACATGGGAGCCTAAGTACTTTTGAAAATGGGATATAGGAGCTATTGAAAATTTTACCTTAAATGTATAAAATCTTTTCAGATTTGATGACTAGGACAACTCCTCATTTGAATTACTTTTCCAATTGATTTTGTTTTCCCTAATGTTTTGTCAGCCATGATTATTGCAAACTCATATATTGTTCTAGCTGTTTGCTGGCTTGCCATTTCTGTAGTCACTTCTTTTGATCCCTTTTGTTTTAGTTGTGTCCACTACCTGGAGTAAAGACCAGTACAGAAGAAGCAGGATGAAAGATGGTCAACTTCTTGTTACTACTGGGTTCTATCAGCTTTCTCTAGTTCACACCTGAATCGTAGGCTGCTTGTGATGGTGTTTGACTCACCACCATGGTGCCTCCTGCTGGCCGTCCTGGGAATTAGCTCAGGGTTGCCAGTGCACCCTCCTCAGGTAGTGTCTTGCCTGTCATCACTTCTGTCTCCACCTCCAGGGCCCATGTTGCTCCCCGGACCATGTCGTCCTCTTCTGGATACAGCCCTCCGGTCATGCCCCACTCGGTTGTTTCCCTCCTTCTGGGGAACCGACAGTCCTCAGTCCAACCACTTGCCTCAGTGGCAAACTGCAGTCCAGGTTCCAGCCGCTAGCCCTGATTGGCTCCTCCAATAAACCTTCCCCTAATTGGCTGGCACTACAAGCCTTTTCCTTATGGGCTACCTCCTGTGCAGCCTCACCGGGGTTGCTTTAACCCTTTACATACCAATGGGGGGCAGCCGCCCCATCACACTGCTACTGAAAAGCGAATTGCAGAGAAACTTGCAAGGAGTATCCCACAGGTGTACAGCGATCAGCTGGGTGACAAAGAAAAGGGTTGGCTTCAGTTTGACTGACAAGCTTACAAAAAGGAGTATGATATCTATGGCACTCTTCCTCCAGAACACATTGGAGAAAGAGGAGGATCTTACCCTTACTACAGGAAGCACAGGTTAGAGTCTTCAGAAGTGAGTTACGGCTTCTTTTTAAGATAAGAAATGCTTTATGTTGAGGTCTCTGGCTTTGGTCTGTCCTTCCTCAGTGACCAGTAATAATGCGTTCTTCTGTTTTAAAGATCAGAGAGCTATTATGGGCAGAACTTCCACTGAATAATTAAACAGCAGTGGTGTATGGGGAAAAAGGTTAATTATGAGTTGCAAAGTTCAAGTAACATTGACTATGAATATATATATTGTTATGGGACCAGATTATTAGCTGAGTTCAATTAAATTGTGGGTTGTATCTGCTGTACCTTCCTTTCTTTGTGTGAAATTCACCCCAGGACCTAGAGTCTGCACAACATCCTGTGCATCACTCAGGCCTTGGCTACACTCGGGACTTCACAGCGCTGCTGCTGTGAAGCGCGAGTGTAGTCGCGCCGCCAGCGCTGCGAGAGAGCTCTCGCAGCGCTGTATGTACTCCACCTCTCCGAGGGGAATAGCTTGCAGCACTGCGAGCAAGCGTGCAGCGCTGCAGGCTCTGATTACACTGGCGCTTTATAGCGCTGTACTCGCTGAGCTCGGGGGTGTTTTTTCACACCCCTGAGCGCAGCAAGTTGCAGCGCTGTACAGCGTAAGTGTAGCCAAGGCCTTCAGGCCAATGGATAAGTTGCAACATTGCATAAAGCTCACGTGTGAACTGCCGTGATCCTGCTGCTACCATGTACAGGACTGTCCCTCATTGCACAGTTAAGGCATTTTATGGTCTGCTCTAAATTAGGCCAGCTGCAAGTATCTTCAGGTGAGTCAAAACTACAGCCAGTGATTGATTGGGGTTCAGGGACATTCCAACCACGCTGCTTTTTTCCACATTTGTATTGCAGAAGTGCCTAGAGGCCTCAGCCAGATTGGGACCTATTGTGCTAGGCACCATACAAACACATACTAAATGACAGGCTCTGCCCCAAAGAGCTTAAACACTAAAAGACAAGACAAAACAGGTGGATGAGAATAACAAAGAGGAGGTCAGGGCAGGGGAGGTGAGGTAACAAAAATCATAGGAAAGACATATTTCTTAGTTGGAAACAGAAATAATCACTTGCTTACTTGTTTTTTCCCCCCCAGCTATGCTGGCAGCAGGAAGGAGGAGCAGCATAAGATCCTCTGAACTAATTTTCTGCCACCTGAGGATCCCCTTTGCTGGGAATGATCTTGGACTGGATCTATGGGATCAGATAGTGAGGTGCAAAACGGCTTTATCCCATGTGAGAATTTCTCCAAGAATCGCCACTTGGTGAATGAAAGGAGGAATTAATAGAGTGTGTTGTTATTCATGAGAATGTCCATAGAAGTTACGACCAGATCAGTTTGTCATATTCAGAAAACACCCAGCACAGTCCTGGAGCGTGTTGAGAGTTTGTTGGATACAGGTGGCTCTCAAGATCAGGTTGTGCTACAGGGCGGGATTCGCATGGTCTGATTCTGCAACTTGCTGAGTATTCTCAGTTCACCATAACAAGGCCATCATTTACCATACATATTTACAGCAGGAAATAAATGCAGTGTCTCAGATACTGCTGAGTGGTAATGCTTAACATAAGAACCCGCATACTGGGTCAAACCAAAGGTCCATCTAGCCCAGTATCCTGTCTTCTGACAGTGGCCAATGCCAGGTGCCCCTGAGGGAATGAACAGAACAGACAATCATCAAGTGGCCCATTCCCAGCTTCTGGCAATGCTTAGCAAATTTGCAGCTGGAAGCAGGTTTGGGGGACTGTGAGTGAAATGGGAGGAAATCTAAAGTAAGGATGTGCATGGCAAAGGACATTAGAGGAATCTACATAGGGCAGGAAGGAATATACAGGTCAGAAGTAGGTGAGGAAGGAAGTTTGGGGCATTGTTCTTGTGGTAGGAGGCTGGGGAAAGACTGCAGTTTGGAAGGCCTTTTGGGAAACTGTTCTTTGGATGAAAGAGTATTTGCAACTGGGAAGGAAGTTTGGGGCATTGGGATGGGAGGGAATATGCAGTTGGGAGGTGGGTTGGGCCCCCTGGATCATAAATGCAAATGCTAAATGTTCTCATTTCATTTTCTGTTTTGTTTTCTATACATTTATAGTACTGAACGAAGGGAAGATAATCTTTCAATGTAGTGCCATTCCTGCCTGGTGTATATATAATCCTTTCCATCCAGTCAGAAAAGCAGCAATTAAAATTTTGGTGTATTCATATCCTTTCAGTTGACTGTCCTCCTTCTGCATTGTATGATACAAGCTGATGTGGGTATGAGTTTATCTGGCTCTCCTTTGAGTGATTTTGCACCTGTACATTCCACGATAGGTGTATGTGTACCCAGTACACTCACGTCGGAAACTTTTGCTAGTAGTGCTGTGGAGCATTGCACATGCTACATCAACATGCTCTCAGCTCTCTCCCTCTCTCTCTCCCTTTCTTCTCACTGTCTGGCAAGGATTAGAACTTCCTGTTTTTCTTTGAGTCATAGTTCTTAGCTTGTGTTTTTCAAGAGTTGTTTAGGTTTGTTTAGACTGTAAATTTAGTCCCTTAGTGGGGTTTTTTTTGTTTCGTATAACCAGGGAAGAGAGAGCATGGATACAACTTCTCTGCACTTCATGGATCCCCAGCTGCCCATAGCAGCCTTTTTGGGCCATAGGCAGCCAGATACAACTGATAGCTTGCCTTAGGCTGCTCTAAGTTTTACCAGTGGCTGAAGTGGTCTCTGGCCAGCCCTAGGGTTGCAACAGTGACATAAACTCACCTTGTCCCCATGAACCTTGTGGTATTATGCAAAGCACGTTTTAACCAGACTAAATAATCTGGCTATTGGGTCAACCAAAAGAATCAGAGCAATTATTTTGCAAAGCACCAGCAGCTTTATCTGTTTTGCTGTTAAAAACTCTTGAAGGGACAGAAGAGAAACTGGGACCTGGACCCCAAGTACTTACTTAGGTTAACCAACTGATAAGTTGATGGTCCAGTCAGGATCAGAAGGGACTAGTGTTAGCAGTGACACATTTTGGATATGATGCTGTTGAAGAGAAGTTCTACAGGAATGAGACTGTTTAGTAGATTGTTAGAAACAAATAAATTAAAAGCATAGAGAAGAAACCACGAAGTATTTGAAGAGAAGCTGGAAGGGAGCGAAATGCTGTAGTTAAAGGAATTAGTCTCACCCTTTAATGCAACTTTTGAAATTTCTTGAGTTTCTTTCTATTAAAGCACAAGTTGCTTGCTTTTTTTTTAAACTTTACCTGTTACATTCTAATTTGATGTAAAATTTGTGATCCTTGCTTTTATATTTTTTTTTTCTATTTTTAGATTTGAGTTGCTGGTTCTGCTATAATGTGAGTTCTTCAGGAAGGGGCCGTGTGTATCTTGGTGCGTTGTGTAAATCACTGTGTAAGCTTATGGTGCAGTATAAATGCTGCATAAGACATCAGAGCCTCATTCAGACACAGAGTCCTGTGGAATTTTGTGGAATATTTGATTCAAATCTGTAATGCGCAGAAAATTAGATTTGGTTTGAGTTCAGTCAATATTTACAAAGTAGTAGTAGTTTGCTTAAAATTTTGTCATATCTGCAAACTTTTCAAAATTTATAAATAAGCTTTAGTAGTAACATCTTTCGGAGTGTAAACTATTTGGGCCAGCCCTGTTTTTTCCAGGTTCATGTATCAGATAGTGAACCTGCAAGCAGGCATCTTGCCAAATCAGATTGATATTAGCAGGGCTTGACTCTGTTTGGGCCTTATCTGCTGTACCTTCCTTTCTTTGTGTGAAATTCACCCCAGGACCTAGAGTCTGCACAACATCCTGTGCATCACTTAAGGCCAATGGATAAGTTGCAAAGTTGCATAAAGCTTTTTATACCAGGCCTCATGTCTCAGGTGCTCTCTTTCTACTACACCCCAGTGGTAGGCACCATGGGCTCTGATGACCTTAGGGGGAGCAGTGTGACTCATCTTCCATCAGGAGGGCAGATTTAATCTCAGTCAAATCCTCAGCTTGTTGCTTCAGCTCACCATAATCACCTAAAGCATAACAATAAGCACATAATACATTATTTAATAATAAGAATTGTGGCTAAACAGCACTTATGCACAGTCTTCAATAGTTGTTTGCATCCATTTAGGAATCTGAGACGATGCCAAGTGATATCAAAGATGCAATTCGCTTCCCTCTATGTAATACAAAGGGTGACGGATTAGAGTGTGCAAATTACCAAGGGATCTCCTGTCTGTCTAATCCAGGTAAAGCCTTGGCAAGAGTCCTCAATCAGCTTCTACAACACTGTGTCAAATTTCTTTGTGAGAGGCACTTGGATACCTCGGTGATAAGTGCTTTATAAATGCTTGGATTCTCTGTCACTGAGTGGTTTCAGAGTACCACTGATGTGTTTTTTATTTTCTTCCAACTCCAGAAAAGGTAAGTGAAGAATAACTAACATCATGCAGTAAAGGTAAAATAATAGCTGTGATTTTATTATTTATTGTTTTCCACTGTTCAGTTTTTAGGTCCTCTTCAGCTGAGTACTATTTAATATTCTCAGTTATTTGATATTCAGCTGAATACAGTACTACAATACGTAAATTAAAATTTAGCTGATAAACATGAGGAGAGAGAAGGGCATTATGAACGTTTTCATGTGGGAAGTACCTGTCCCTTACTTTGAGCTTGGTTTTCTCGAGGCCATAGAATAAGGCCAAATCCCCATGTCATGATATTTGCAGGGAAGGCAGCTTACTCACTCCACCTTCTGGAGCTAGAGATCATAGAAGCGTTTTACTGTTCCTGGCCTCTTACATCTTAAAGTGTCCCATGAAATGCAATGATTAATTCTAAAGTCCTTGATCGCCTGAGAGGAGGAAGGATGGCATCTCACTGTCCCCAAACACTGAGAAAAGGGGGAGAGGTCTCAAAAATCCTACAAGGAGACTTACAGACCTACCAGTCCTTTCTCTGATGGCAGGACCAGCACTCCTACCAGCTGCGTATAGCAGTCCAGTATCGATGAGTGGACCCTGAAAGCCTTTGGAGGACCTTGCTTTTTGAGACCAGATGTTAAAGGGAAATAGAAAACCACAGGGACACCCAATCATTTCAAGAAGACCTGACACTAGATAGAAGGGGATAATAATGCGTGGATACTAGTGAGGAAAAGTCAAATGGCTTGTAGTGCTGGGGCTGTTGGTTTTTTTTTTTTTTTTAAGGATAATTCAGATAAGCATTCAATTCTTAGATGCTTACCTGTGCCTGAACTCTAAATCTTTGGAAGTTTCCCCATCATCAAGTATAGTCCGGTTAATAAGCTATTTAATTAGAAAAACAAGGGTAAATGTACCTGTATATGTGTGTGCATGCACATTTGTATAATGTGTATTTATAATGTGTGTGTGTGTGTATATCTATTTATATACATATTCAGATAGAGATTTGCCGTAGATTTAAACTCCAGTAAATAGCTCTCATGAATGGTCCCTGTTGAAATGTAATGGAGCCTTCAAATCACCAATGTTGAGTCAATTTGAATTTCTGGTGAGGATAGAAATGTTAGTTTTAAATACTAGTAACTCAGGACTTCACACAGTTTGTTGGAAAATGATTGTAGCTGACAAAGTACAGATATTTTTAGTGTTAAGAACCTAACAAATTTCAGAAACAAGAACAGACCTTATAGCTCAACAGGTCACAATCTTCTGGTTCCATCAGTTAAAAATAGTGAAGTTGTGGATATCATCAGAAAAGAGGGTAAAATGAATGCTGAAACAAATCCTAGATATCTTCCATTTTGTTTGTTGGTTTTAAAAATGATTTTTAGGAATGTTTTCCAAGAGGCAGTTGGAGGCATTCCTTTTAGCAGAGTCTAATTATGCACTGGCTTCATCTTAACAATATCTATCAAAGTGTCTCGGATGCTTTCATGTTTGCAATATATTGCTTTGTCAGACCCCTGAGAAGGGAAGATTCGGGCACCCCAGAGTTATCTTCTTAAGTAGGTGTTGAGCAAATTACCCCATTACATTTCGGCATGCATTAGTCCATTACAGAGCTGGAGATTCCTTTGTGTAACCAATTGGTTCCAATGTGTACTTATACTAGTCATTTACTGTAATCCCATAAAGAGCATTCCTATTATCCTGTATTTAAAAGATAATGAATTTTACAGGAGTGTTATTTTTAAAAAATCATTTGATAAAAGGAAATATTATCTTCTATTTGGCAAAAGCAATTAACTGATTCTTTAATAACACTAAACCCAATTATTTGGTGGCATGGAGGACATTTTTTCTTAATTTTTTAAAACTTGTGTTTAGCTGTCTAACAATAAATGTAGTTACTTACGAACAAGAAAAATCTGCATTTCTTGATTTCAATGTTAGAACAATCATGCACTGAGGAGGCAAATGACTTCATGACTATGTAATCTAATTGGTTTTTTCCATCTCTTTCATAAGAACATAAGAACATAAGAACGGCCGAACCGGGTCAGACCAAAGGTCCATCTAGCCCAGTATCCTGTCTACCGACAGTGGCCAATGCCAGGTGCCCCAGAGGGAGTGGACCAACAGGCAATGATCAAGTGATCTCTCTCCTGCCATCCAACTCCATCCTCTGACAAACAGAGGCTAGGGACACCATTCCTTACCCGTCCTGGCTAATAGCCATTAATGGACTTAACCACCATGAATTTATCCAGTTCTCTTTTAAACGCTGTTATAGTCCTAGCCTTCACAACCTCCTCAGGTAAGGAGTTCCACAAGTTGACTGTGCGCTGTGTGAAGAAGAACTTCCTTGTATTTGTTTTAAACCTGCTGCCTATTAATTTCATTTGGTGACCCCTAGTTCTTGTATTATGGGAATAAGTAAATAACTTTTCCTTATCCACTTTCTCCACATCACTCATGATTTTATATACCTCTATCATATCCCCCCTTAGTCTCCTATTTTCCAAGCTGAAGAGTCCTAGCTTCTTTAATCTCTCCTCATATGGGACCTGTTCCAAATCCCTAATCATTTTAGTTGCCCTTTTCTGAACCTTTTCTAGTGCCAGTATATCTTTTTTGAGATGAGGAGACCACATCTGTACGCAGTATTCGAGATGTGGGCGTACCATCGATTTATATAAGGGCAATAATATATTCTCAGTCTTATTCTCTATCCCCTTTTTAATGATCCCTAACATCCTGTTTGCTTTTTTGACCGCCTCTGCACACTGCACGGACATCTTCAGAGAACTATCCACGATGACTCCAAGATCTTTTTCCTGACTTCTTGTAGCTAAATTAGCCCCCATTATATTGTATGTATAGTTGGGGTTATTTTTTCCAATGTGCATTACTTTACATTTATCCACATTAAATTTCATTTGCCATTTTGTTGCCCAGTCACTTAGTTTTGTGAGATCTTTTTGAAGTTCATCACAGTCTGCTTTGGTCTTAACTATCTTGAGCAGTTTAGTATCCTCTGCAAACTTTGCCACCTCACTGTTTACCCCTTTCTCCAGATCATTTATAAATAAGTTGAATAGGATTGGTCCGAGGACTGACCCTTGGGGAACACCACTAGTTACCCCTCTCCATTCTGAGAATTTACCATTAATTCCTACCCTTTGTTCCCTGTCTTTTAACCAGTTCTCAATCCATGAAAGAACCTTCCCTTTTATCCCATGACAATTTAATTTACATAAGAGCGTTTGGTGAGGGACCTTGTCAAAGACTTTCTGGAAATCTAAGTACACTATGTCCACTGGATCCCCCTTGTCCACATGTTTGTTGACCCCTTCAAAGAACTCTAATAGATTAGTAAGACACGATTTCCCTTTACAGAAACCATGTTGACTATTGCTCAACAGTTTGTTTTTCTATGTGTCTGACAATTTTATTCTTAACTATTGTTTCGACTAATTTGCCCAGTACCGACGTTAGACTTACCAGTCTGTAATTGCCGGGATCACCTCTAGAGCCTTTTTAAAATATTGGCGTTACATTAGCTAACTTCTAGTCATTGGGTACAGAAGCCGATTTAAAGGACAGGTTAAAACCTTAGTTAATAGTTCCGCAACTTCACATTTGAATTCTTTCAGAACTTTTGGGTGAATGCCATCTGGTCCCGGTGACTTGTTAATGTTAAGTTTATCAATTAATTCCAAAACCTCTGATTCTTTTAGAAAAGCCCAGTTATCCTTTTCATTGTCTTTTTTCTCACCTAGAGCATTTCATTCTTGGATGTTAAGTATGGCAAAGAGGCACACATAACTCCCACATACTGTCATTGCAGTTATCCATGATTGATTCATCTTGTATAAGAGGTGTACAGCAATGAGATTTTCCTCTGGAAAGAAGTAGATCTTTTTGTAGCATAATTTTGTATGGATTATGTTCTGAAATTTTTAATTCCTTTTGCAGTCTCTTGACTTGAATGGGAGCAGGATCTGGCATATGTAATATGTCTCTCTCATATTATATCTATCTATCTAATATGAGACACACATACTTGGACTGGTAAGACCAACTGCATCTAAACAACCAGCCATAGTTATCTATTCGGTTGGGACTTACTGTGATTCCCAAAATACGTTCATCTTAGAATGAGTGGGTGCAGCTGCAGTATCATTATTTGAGTTAGTTACATATTTAGTTTTAAAACTACCATAAAATGGTGCACAGGTGAGAATTTCAAACGGAGGGTTTTACGTGCAGGAAAAGTGTCAGGTGTGATCAGTGCTCAGATTGAGTGAAAAATGAAACTATTTATGAAATAAGGAACTTATTGAATGCTGTCCAACTCCCTCATATTAATACTGTTGCATCTGAGTGGGAGGAGGGGATACAGAATATATCTTCATATGGTTCTAAATCAAAATATGCATGGGAACAAAATACTAGTACAAATTAGACATATCAAGGAGGAAGGAAACCTGCTTTTATGGCGGGTTAATATAAAAGTGAAAAATAATTTGTTATCTTCATTTAACCTAAACAGTATTCTCTCTTCCATTCAGAAATATAAAGTATCTGCTCCCTCTTCTTAAGTCTTCTTTTATCTCCCTAAATTTTCTATTCCTATTCCTCCTCCTCACCTGAGTTAGAGGGCTTTAACAGAAATGTTAATACAACTACAGCATTAACGAGGACAAGAAGATTTGACCTCCCTAATTTTGAAATATGAATTGAGTACTTTCTATACTGGGCCTCACAGTCTTGGTTAAAATCTTTGAAATTTGGCTTTATTCTCCTCTCACTTATATAAGCATGAATCGATATTAACTCCATTTAATTTAATGAAGTTACACCATTGTAAAACTAGTGAAACTGAGGAGTGAATCAAGGCCATTATTTTGTTAAGTGGAGGAGTAATTTTTTCCTCATGTATGCAATAGAGAATGAATAAATCATATAAATTAAATGTACAGAGCTTGACTCCCCACTCGTTTACTTTGGGATTATGCTGATTTACACTTGAATTACATTGGTGGGAAACTGATTCACCACTGGGTTACTCCAATCTCACAGGCAGTGAAGGTCAAATAGTGTTTCCTCTGCCCACCCTCTCCTCACTTCATAGTAAAATCAAAATCCATCCAAATTTTTATGAAAGTCAGATGTTGTCTACTGTGAGCCTGTTCTCTTCTCATGAAGATCATAGAGGCAGATAAAACTCTTGACTTAATTGAAGGTACTCGTGATAATTCCACCCAAGTGAGAGAGTAATCAGGCTTCTGTGTTTTCATAGATTCATAGATTCTAGGACTGGAAGGGACCTCGAGAGGTCATCGAGTCCAGTCCCCTGCCCACATGGCAGGACCAAATACTGTCTAGACCATCCCTGATAGACATTTATCTAACCTACTCTTAAATATCTCCAGAGATGGAGATTCCACAACCTCCCTAGGCAATTTATTCCAGTGTTTAACCACCCTGACAGTTAGGAACTTTTTCCTAATGTCCAACCTAGACCTCCCTTGCTGCAGTTTAAGCCCATTGCTTCTTGTTCTATCCTCAGAGGCTAAGGTGAACAAGTTTTCTCCCTCCTCCTTATGACACCCTTTTAGATACCTGAAAACTGCTATCATGTCCCCTCTCAGTCTTCTCTTTTCCAAACTAAACAAACCCAATTCTTTCAGCCTTCCTTCATAGGTCATGTTCTCAAGACCTTTAATCATTCTTGTTGCTCTTCTCTGGACCCTTTCCAATTTCTCCACATCTTTCTTGAAATGCGGTGCCCAGAACTGGACACAATACTCCAGCTGAGGCCTAACCAGAGCAGAGTAGAGTATGCTTCTTCATAAAAAGAAAAAAAAAAAAAACCCTACAATTTGGTTATACATTTTCCTGAGGGTGCTATTAGAATGGTTTCTTAGTAATGTGTGTGTTTTTGTTTGATTAAGTCAATAAATAAATCAAAGACTAAACAGCCAATGACTGATATTGTCAGGGCAAACCCGTAGATTTACTTAATCCTAGTTGGTACTAGCAATGCTCACTTCACTACTGTAACTCAACATTGTTTAGTTAGACCACCAAGAGGAGAAAAATGGAACTTCTACTTAGGTAGATGATAAGCAAATTTTCCTGCTGTTTGAAATGTGCATTAGACCATTTAGCTGAAGATTACTGTATATAACAGAATGGTTTCAATATGAACTTACAATGGAAGTCATTTCCTGTTATTCTGTAATACCAACTATCCATTTAAGAGTTTGGATTTTACATCAGTGCAATTTCTTATTTAATTCTCTGATAGAAGGAAATGAGAATCCTTTATACTAGCTCTTTATTTTGACAAAGATGCCAATTAACTACTTTATACAATTAGACTCCACTATTATGTGGACTGAAAAATGGCTTGGATTTTCCTCTTAAAGGAAAACCACAATATAATGTATTATAAAAGCTATTCTAGTCTCTGTAAAAACAATGAGGAGTCCTTGTGGCACCTTAGAGACTAACAAATTTATTTGGGCATAAGCTTTTGTGGGCTAAAACCCACTTTATGAGATGCAAGGAGTGGAAAATACAATAGGCAGGTATAAATACAGAGCACATGAAAAGATGGGAGTTGCCTTACCAAGTGGGGGGGGGGGGGGGTCAGTGCTAACAAGTCAATTCAATTAAGGTGGAAGTGGCCTGTTCTCAACAGTTGACAGGAAGTGGTGAATCCCAAGGGAGGAAAAATCACTTTTGTAGTGCTGATGAGGCCAATGTAATCAAGGTGGCCCATTTCAAACAGTTGACAAGAAGGTGAGAGTATCAGCAGAGAGAAATTACAAAAACTAATTGTTGTTTTTGATGATACAAACTAACAGGGCTACCACTCTGAAATCTAGTCTCTGTGTAATTATAAATCACTGCAAATCACATAGGGCTATAATTCCTCTGGGAATGAACCTCCCAGCTTGGTCACACAGATTTCTGGTGGTGTAGGGCTCATGCTCGCATGCTAAAAATAGCTGTGTAGGTGGTGGTTTGAAGTAAGGTCTTGGGCTGGAGCTTGGGCTCTGAATCTGAGCAGCAGCAGCATGTATATAGCCATTTTTAGTGCGCTAGTGTGAGCCCTGCTACCACAAGTCTGTGGACCTGGGACTAGCAGGCTTACTCCCAGATGCAGTGAAGACATACTCTAAATGCTTTTGTAAATCATTCCCCAGCCTTTAAAATGGGTGAGGAATCCCCTTTTAAGTTGATGCTTATTATGCTAACCTTGACTTATGAGTGTTTCCCCATGGTACAGCAGCCCTCTTTCCCCCAAGGGGTGTGCAGAGTTCAGTGAGGAGGCTGGAAGTTGTGTGGATAGACCGGATCCCTGTAATGTCAGGACCCTATGTATTTTGGGTGGAATCTCTGTGCCAGTTCTATGGGATTGAAGGCAACTCCCACAACAACATTGAACAGAACAATAAGGTGGAACATCTGTGATATCAGACTCACTGAGTTTTCTGTTTTCTACAAGGAATAACCCACATGGGGTACAGTTTGATCCTTTATTTGCTCTGTTTTAAATGTGAATTCAAACTTTGTTTGAAGAACTTTCTATTTCACTTAAACTACTGTGCTATGATATGCCCACAGAAGTTGCAAAATCCCATTTTTGCCAGATATCTCTCTTAGAAATTAGAAATTCCAGTGTTTGCAAGTAAGAAGCTCTTTGTTTTTATTTTAAATGTAGGTATACCTGTTACAGTATCCAAGAGTTTTCTTGATTAAATATTATACAGTTCTACAGTGAAAGCCTGAAATCTGTCAAAGAATTGTAAATGGAAATGTTGGACATAACAGTGGAAGAGAAAGAACATAGTATTGAAAACTCCCATTTCTGAAAGTTACTTGAGAAACTATACCTTACATTTTACTAAAACTTTCCACATATACCTCATCTCTCAAGTATTACAACCTCACCTTCCGCATAAAGTCTAATTGCTCTAGTTATGACTGCTGTATCTTTGTGAGACAAAGAACATGACATAATTGTGGTTTATTTCATGATCAGAATGTTCACATCTTTCCAGATATAGCTCATGCTAACCAATCCTACTGTATATCCTTAAAAATGGATTTTATTGAAATAGAATTTACTATGATGTTTCTCGCTAATGTCTAGGCTATCTGGAAAGACCTGAAGTTTATCTTTAAGGATTTTGATGCCATATTTTTCAGAACTGCTTGCAAACGCTTTCAGTGAGGTGCATGTCTAATTTGCTCTCACAGTTAGCACAGTTGCATTCACAACTTTAGTAATTGCAGGAGCAAATGACTAGTTAGACACGGTTACAATAGTGATGAGAGTCATATAAAAACCTAGATAGGTAGTGTGTGCGGTTGATCCACTTATGTGTAATTCCCCATTTTCTTATTATACCTACTCCTTGTTAGTTCTAAAATTAAATTGTAAATTCTTCATAGCAGGAACTTTCTATCCATACTACGAAGTGCCTAACTTGCTGTAAAAAATTTAATACAACAGATAAACTGTATATACAACCATCAGCAAACATAAGGAATTAAACTGTCAGATTAAAGAGAACTAGAAACTGGAATTCCTCGGTACTAGAATAATAAATGTTTTTTAAAATCTCTGTTCATTACCCCAAGGTTCTTGCTACACTAGGGAGGACAATAATTACGAGGCCTTTGAATCCAGTCATTTCAATTGAATATGTGGTTTTCTTGTAATTCACACTATTTAACGTGTAATAGGTGCTATCCTTTTTAGATGGTGAACAAATATAATATATAACAGTGAAATGTTTCTCTTATTTAAGTATTAATTTATCTTGGATTCTGATATCCATTAAGAGCCACCCAGTATTTATTTTGGCTATTTAGATTAAGCCATTTTCTATGCCCTATCCACTCTAAGGTATATTGCTTAGTCTTTTAGTGCTTTTGGATCACCTTTATGTAGTTGCACTCTGCACTCATTATTATTTTGCAAAGCCTATCCAAATGTTTTCTTTCCATAGTGGAAATCTTTTTTGCCACCTCTTGTTTTTGCAAGGATAAGTTTATCAAAGCAGCATTTACATTCTCCACATTTCAGTTTTCATTAACCCTAACATACATTTCCTGCTAGCCTTGTTTCAATGGTACATGCTTCCTCCCTTCATTTACCATCATAATTATTTATTTGAGGTCTAAGATTCTTCTCTTTTTACACTGATGGCGGGGAGAAAAACAAGGTGGAAGTAGAGTGGGAGAGCATAGAAATGGGGAGTCAAAGTGCTCACACACTATGGTTGGGGATTCAAAAGATGAGCTTGGGTGAAACAAGTCAAGGTGGGAAAGGGTCGAATCAAAAGATCAGTTGCTGCTCATGATCTTCTCCTCCTAAATCTGGTGGATTTCCAAAAGAGAACTGCATTGGAGTTAATTCTGCAACAGATAGCATTAAATCTTGATCCACATTTCTAATCCCTTTGGTGGATGGGGCACAGGTGGACAGGGCATAGGTGCAATGGAGAGAGAAAATGACATTGTAGCGCATGGGTGGCTGTGCTGCCAGGAGGTAGAGGAATGCCAGGAATTATTGCAGAAGGGAAAAGCTTGCCTGGAAGTGGACCAGGGTTTTTTCACATTTCCACTCTACTTTTCACACAGATTCTGATGATCAGTGGGCGATTGTGGCTCACAGGCCTGTCCTTTCCAGAAGACTTTAAATATCTCACCCTTTGAGAGGATCATGTGACTCTCATTCTTTGAGGTGAAACTTATGGAGGTTTAAATGTTGCTTAGTTTTCCCCTTCTAATGGGTAGTTCCTAGGGATGGATAATTCAGCACCTAGTTTTTTCCTTCAAAATATGCACAAATAGAGAAATACAGATGTAATGAAACATGATAAAGTATATGTTCTTTAAAAATGTATTGGAACATCTTTTAATTATTAAGAGCTAGCTTGTTTATTTCAACACAGTCTTGAGAAAGAAGTGGTGAGTAATGTGCCCCCCCCCAGATGGATTCCTGGAATGCAGAGTGACTGAGACATGAACGTCTGAGTTTCTTGTCTTCCCCAGCTTGCATGGAGATTGTAGTAATTCTCTGCTGCCTATACCAGTAACACATTCCAATACGCCTTCTCCAGCTCAGCAGCACTGACCTGGGAGGAGGGTAGGGTGAAGCCAAAGTTGCTATTCTTCAGTCCACTCCTCACCCCCATGTGCAAGGGGATGGTAGTTGGCACACACAGGCTGATTTTTAAAGGTGTTTAGGCATTTAAAGATGTGGATAGGTGCCTAGTGGTATTTTCAAAAGTTTCTGGGTGCATAAATGGTATTTATTTCAATGAAACAAGGTGGCTGAGGTAATGTCTTTTATTGGACCAAATTCTGTCGGTGAGAGACAAGCTTTTGAACTTACACAGAGCTTTTCTTCAGATCTGGGAAAGCTACTTACGGTATCACGGTTAAATACAAGGTGGAACAGATGGGCGATAACGTGGTAGGAGACTATTCAAGATGAAGTGGGAGTTAACATTTCTGCAGTCATAGAACAAAGGTTTAATCAGGTATAAATTGTTGTAATGACCCATAAAACCAGTGTCTTCATTGAATCCATGATTTTTAGTCTTTAACAAAGTTACAAATTTAAGTTCTCAGGCTTGTCTTTTGAAGGTATTGTGTAGGTTGCCTTTGAGGATGAGGACAGAGAGAGCAGATATGGAGTGATCGCTTGTGAATAGTGTTCGCCCATGGGTGATGTTTTTGTCTTTTATTATTTTTCTGTGTGAGTTCATTTGAGAGAGTAATGATAGTCTCATTTCACCCACATATTTGTTATTGGGACATCTAGTGCACTGGATGAGGCACACCACATGTTCTGATCAGCATGTGTAGGACCAATGGTTCTTGAAAGGTGTGTTGTGAGGGGTATTGATCATCATAGCAGTGGGGATATGTCTGCAGCTTTTGCATCTTGTTATGGCAGGGTCTAGTGCTGCTTTGAGTTGGGTGTCTGTGGGGAGCTTGCTTATGATGATGAGCTTGGTGATGCAGGGGGTTGTTTGAAGGCCAGAAAAAAAGGGGGGTTGGGAAAGATTCCCCCCCCCCAAGATGTGGTCCTCATTGAGTATGGGTAGTAATTGGTTAATGATACCTCATATGGGTTCCACTGAGGGGTGGCAGGTTATAGTTTAGGGCAGTGGTGGGCAACGTGTGGCCCGTCAGGGTAATCCGCTGGCGGGCCGCAAGACACTGTTTACATTGACCAGCTGCCCGCAGGTCCCAGTGGCTGCGGTTCGCCGTACCCAGCCAATGGGAGCTGCGGGAAGCGGTGGTCAGCACATCCCTGCAGCCTGCGCCGCTTCCCACAGCTCCCATTGGCTGGAAACGGCGAACCGTGGCCACTGGGACCTGCGGGCAGCTGTGCCTGCGGATGGCCAACATAAACACTGTCTCGCGGCCCGCCAGCAGATTACCCTGACGGGCCACCTGCGGGCTGCAGGTTGCCTACCACTGGTTTAGGGTGTGCAGTCAGAGGGCTCTTTTTCCTCCCCTGTATTGAAGCAGGTTCTCTTGGGGTATTTGGATAGCCCATTCCATGATGTGATCTACTTCTTTGATGGAGTGTCCTTCTTTGATAAAGGCGGTTTTCAATGTGTTAAGGCATGTATCACAGACTTTCTCCTCAGTGCATATTCTGTGATATCTGAATGCCTGGCTGTAGATAACAGACTTCTTGGTGTGACTGGGTTGGCTATTGGATGTGTGAATGCAAGTGTGGTGATCTATGGATTTCTTGTATATAGTTGTCTGTAAGGTTCCATTATTGAATGTGATAGTGGCATCCAGGAAGTTGATGCTCGTGTGGGAGTGTTCTAGAGAGAGTTTGATGGTTGAGTGCTAGTTGGTGAAGCTGTGGTGGAAATCTGTGAGGGGGCTTAGTCATCGGTCCAGAGGATGAAAATATTGTCAGTGCATCTCAGGTATAACACTTGTTTTGTGGTGCATTTGTCCAGAAATTCTTTCTTGAGGTGGCCCATGAAGAGGTTGGCATATTGGGGGGCTATCCTAGTACACATGACCCTACCCATGGTTTGGACAAAGTGTGTGTTTGCTATTGAATATAAAATTGTTTTGGGTGAGGTTGAAATGGATGAGTTTGGGGCGCTACCATTACGTAAGAGTTGTGGATCTGGAGTATCATCATGATACACCTGCCTTAGCTGTTGTCACTGTCTCCTAAGTGGCCCATTCATACTCATCTCTCACACAGATCTTGCTGGTTTTGTGAAACAATGTGCTAGATTAGGAGGACCAAGAAGGACCAAACCATGAGCATCAGTGTCAGAAAACTAAGACTTAAAGAAGGAATGAAACAGAATATGTCCAAGCATGTTGCAAGGTTATGTTGGAAGCCCCAGGAGTTTTCTTCACCACCTCTACAGAAGCTGCCAAAATAGCTATTCACAGTGGTAAATTGTGTCATTAGCCCTGACTGCCTGTAGTCCACAGCAGAACCAAGCACTGCATTCTCCATTGTTAAATATTGCTCACATTTTGAAAGGCTTCGATATGGTCCCTTATGATGACATCCAGTTACCAGATTGCTTTCTTCCTTAGGTCAGCATATCCTATTATTTCCTCTGTTTATCAGACACCCTGAAGGAGACCTCATCCAAGACCTGTGAATCAGCCCCCACTTGTTGTTTTTGGTATGAGAGAGTCAAGAGAATGTGGGTCTTCTTCTGACTTAGTGCTTCATCTGGAGAAGAAATCTTCCTTTTCCCTTAAAACATGTAGTAGTCTGACCAATGCTGAAATAATCCACTCTGGATGCACTGGACCTGGCCAACTACGGCTCAGGATAAAACCTTCCATTCCTGAGTGAGCTTATTGAAAAACAAGCCAAAAGTTGCTTCAAGCTCATCTAGCCAAAGCCAATATCCTAGGCCCTGAATAATACAAATTCAGGCCAGGACATTTATGACCGAAACAGTGAGGCACTAATGGATAGTCTCTTGCTGATGATGGATCGAGGTCAGATCTCCATTCTCATATTCTGTAGCCCAGTCTCCCACAATTCTGAAATGTATGGACTATTCCCCTCCTATCTATGGTTTCTAGAGGCTGTTCAAGGCAGTAGCAAAACCTGTGATAGCCGTGCTCCATTCTCTGGCCTGCAATCAGATCTTCTGCCTCCATGGCAGCAGTCAAGTGGCAGTTCATTTTGCCCTGACCTTTTTTTGCCAGCTTATTATCCATTTTGGGGGAGGGCAGTCGTGAGCAGCCTTTCTTCACCCTCTTCTGAATCAAATATTTAACGGTGTGGTCTCAGCCACTCAGAGCTGGCACATCTCCCTGCCAGACGCCTCTGCCCCTGCTCATGCATGGCAGAACTTTTGTGCAAACACCACACTAAACTCAAGCAGTGTTCTGTTTGAGACCGCTTTTGCAGGCTCTTCAAATCACAAATTGTGCCCTGCCTTTTCTCAGTCAGCTGACCCTTGCATTGCTAGGGCACAGAACTCTGAATCAGGCAAGCATGTTGGATTTCCCCCTCCCCCCAAGAAGCCACGATTCCGATACAGAAAGAAAAGCCTGAGCTGGAGATGCAGAGCAGAGCGGAAAGAGACTCCAAAGATGAGGAGGACTTGTCTTTCATCTAGTCCCGGGTGTAAGTTCTGGGGCAGAACAGGACCAAAAAAAAAAAACCCTTAAGGGGGCTCCAGGTCCTCCTCCAAAGTCTAGAATGGGTCCTAAATTCCCTGGGGGAGAAGTAGGAGACATACTAATCTCCCCTTCTTCCCAGCATGAATCAGACAACTCCAGTAATGAAAGCCTATCCCCCAGGATGCGGAAGTGGGAGCCAGAATGGAAGAACACTGAGGGAGACATATCTAGAGGTCTCAAGGTGTTGCATAAAGTGAGACACATAGGACCATACCCGGGCCACAGCTGGGCAGCAAAACTTACCAAGTGGGCCAACAAGGCTAAAGAAGTCCAAGAAGAGCAAAAAGAAAAGAGGTGTTTGTCCCCTGACTCAGATACATCCTTTTCTGCTGAGGAAGGGGAGCTCTCAGATTGAGGCTCTGAGCAGGACATGGGAAAAAATGTAACAAAAGTTTCTCCCCCCTGAAATGTTTGGAACCATGTGCAAAAAGTTTGCATCTACAATCCATATCCAACTTGAGTAGGCACTAGACAACAAAACTACAGTGAAATACCTGCCTTCTAAATCCTCACCTGAGACAGCAATCTCATTGCAATCATCCTTTGAGGATGTGATCAGAGAGGAATGGGAAGGTTAAATACATAAGCAGGCATGCGCTTAGATATTTCAAGTTGGAAGAGTTAAAAAAAATTCACATTACAGATATTCTAAAGGTAGATTCTGCAATAACATCGCTAGCAAAAGATATGGTAATTCCATCAAAAGGGGATTTCTTTCCCAAAAATCCAGATGATAGAAATGTGGAAACCACCCTTAGAAGGGTCTTCGAGGCTTCATCATCCACCCTTAATTGCATCCCTGGAGCCTGCATTCTTCTCAAGAGCCACAATGTACTGGCTGGGTGACCTAAAGGCTGTGAAGGACAGAGACCATCCTGACATCTGGTCTACACTTAAGAAAATGTCCCTAGCAAAAGCTTTTGTGGCAGCTGCCTCAGTGGATGCAATGAGATTTTCAATCAGTGCCGTGACATCTAGCTCAGCAGCCAGACACCATATCTGGCTTCACCCCTGGCAGATAGATGCTCACGCCAAATGAATTCTGTGTTCATCTAAATGAACAGGCTCTTGTCTCTGGGGAAAAATCTAGGCAAAAGAGTGGCAGAAAGTGGTGCCAAACCGAAACAGTCCATCCCCACTCCAATCAGTGCTCTAAGGAGGAACTACAAATTTTGCCACAGACAAAAATGTTCCTTTCATCCATCCATCCTCAGAAAGGTACTAGAGGAAAGATTACAGGTATACCAGGGAAAACCCTGGAACTGGGGAAGGGGTGCAAAAGTCTCTGAGAGCTCACTGTGATACAGTGAATGTGTTTCCACCAAGACCGGAATCTAGGAGGCAGAAATTCCCACTTCTCAGAAGAATGGTCTTGATTGACCACAGACAAGCAGTGTTTAATTTGTGTTAGGGATTACCAAGGCTAAGCCCCGGCACCTTGAGGCTCAACAGTTCATAGCCCAGGCACCTCTGAGCTTGCTGCATCAGTTATGAATGTAAAAAAATTGCTTGAGCTCCAGCACCTAAATGCTTGAGCCCTGGCACCTCTTTCATTACAAATTAAGCACTGCAGACCAGTGAGTGAGAGAGGGAGTGAGTCGCAGATACTCCCTCAAACTAACGACCCCACCACATCACTTCTTTATCCAATCCCCCATCTTGAACAACCACATTGAACGTGAGCTGGTGTTAAACAAAATCTCACATCTCCTGGATATAGGAGCAATAGAAAGGGTTCCCTCAGAAGAAAGATTCTTCAGACTATATTCCATTTTTGTCATTATTCAGAAGCATATGGAGGGAGTGGGGCAGTGGGAGGGGGGAAGGTTAGAGCATTCCTGGATCTCAAGTGAGGTCAGCAAATGGATGAAGTAAACCATTATGGATGGAGACTTTCAGTGGTAGCATCCCTATTCTTGCTGCTTGCTTCTGCAACCTTTAAGTACTACAAAGCTACATTTTTTTTCAATTGCCATGATATTTTTTTCTCTAACTTGAATCTTATTCTTTCAATATACTTTTCAGACTTGGCATTTTGTACTATTTGGACTAATGCATAAGGAGATGGAATAAAATATTCATATATGGAAGTGTTTACAGTCAAAGTGTTTGCAGTACAGACAGGGCGAGCCCACTAGATGCAGAGAAGAGTTTATAAAACAGATTTTGTCTTTGTATTTCCTACCCACTTTATTCAGATTCAGTGCAAACAGTCTGTTTTTCTGTCAAAGACACACTCTCATTTCTGCATGGATAGAATAATATGTTAAAGGAATACTCTGCTAGGAACCTCCCCAACTCTTTGCTTACTCGGGCTACAGCCTTTCCCATGAGATCTCATAAAATCACATCTAAACTCTCCTCCCTCTCTCCTTTCCCCACATATACACACCCCACATGACAATAACACACTCTCTGGAATAAGAGCTTAGCCAGGGTGAAGAGGAATTGCTTATGAGGGAAATAGAGAAGGTGATACCATGAGAGAATTTTCTGATCCTCTGGAGATAACTGGACTGAAACTTTTTTTCTCTTTGAATATAACCTTTGTTTAGAAGATGTGGAAAAGAATGTAAGTCTTACACGCTTAATACACTCTTGTTTCTTCTTGACAACAGGAAGATAAATGCTGGGAACTTTTATCTGCTTAAGAGGAATTCAGGAAGCTAAGCAAAACCTTTCCTCAAGGTGAGTAGTTTGTACAAGACATTAACAGTGAATAGGAGTTAAAGAAAATGTGAATATTTACTTCTCATCTAAGAAGAGAAATGGCATTTTTCCTACTCCAATTTTGGTGTATTTTATGTCTGTGATTTCAGATGATGTGGATAAATTAGGGACAAAGATAACATATACAAGAAGTAGTAGATGGATCAATAATTTTGTATGTGCTCTTATGCTGAGATACTAGATGCATGACTGTTATAAAATAAAGATTCCTTTTGTATATGTTTTACTTCAGAATCCAAGGGCTTCATACAATCTGCAATTATTTCAATAAATTAAAGTTTGATACCTCATTATCTTATCTGAAAATGAATAGGTTTATTTTATTTCATGTTAAACTGACTGAATAACCTTTATATACTGAAAGTGGAAAAAGAATAAATCTTAACATTCTTTAGCCATCTAAACCAAAAGAGAACAAGAAAAGAAGTGGGGCTACTATGCAGTGAGGATGGGGAATAGAGAGGAAGGATAATCAAAGTATGGGCCAAAACATAAACGAATATCTTGCCTCAATTTTCAATAAGGGTGATGATGTATAACATGGGGGCAAAGGCAGAATGGTGAATGGGAATGAATGTATAAAAACTTAAAATTTCCACATCTGAGGTGGAAGCAAAACTCAAAGATCTTAATGAGCTCCAGTCAGGGAGATCATCTCCATCCCAGAATACTGGAAGAATTGGCACATGAAATAGCCAATCCAGGAACAAGGATTATTAATATATCTATCAAATTGAGGAAGGTACAATATGAGTGGAGAATAGCAAATTCAGTACCTATATTTAAGAAAAAAATGTTTTGGGCATTTACAGGCCTGATAATCTGATCTGAATACCATGCAAGGTTTTAGAACTAATTTTGAAGGAAAAAATAGTCAAAGACATGAAGATAAATGGAATAAAATGTCGCATGTGTTTACCAAAAATAGATTGTGCCAGACTTAATTGATATCTATCGTTGATAAGATAACTGATTTTTTTAGACAAGGGAAATCAGTAGATGCAATCTATCTGGACTTTAGTAAAGCATTTGACACAGTAACACATGGAACATTATTAAACTGGAAAAGATGGGGATTAGTACATGAATTGGTAGATAGATAAGGAACTGTCTAAAAGGGAGATGCCAACAGGTTGTGCTGAAAGGAGACGTATTGAATTTGAGGGAGGTTACTAGTGGAGTTTCTCAAGGATTTGTCTTGAGACCAGTCTTATTTAATACTTTCATTAATGATCTTGGGACTGAAAGTAGGAATGGACTATCAAAAGTTGCTAATGAGACAAAGTTGGAAGGCATTATCAATACAGAGGAGGATTAGAATATTCTAGAGGAAGAACTGGATGACCTTGAGGCCTGGAGTAATAAAAATTGAATGAAATGTAACAATATAAAGTACAAAGTCATGCAGTTAGGGACTAATAAGAATTTCTGTTATGAGTGCCTATCAGTTGGAAATGATAGAGGAGGAGAAAGACTTGGGTGTATTAATCGATTGCAGAATGACTGAGCCACCAATGTTATATGGCCATGAAAAATAAAAATGCAATCCTAGGATGTATCAGGTGAGGTATTTCCAATAGAGATAGAGAAATATGAATGCCATTGTACAAGACACTGGTAAGACCTCATCTGAAATATTATGTACAATTCTTATCACCCATGTTCAAGAAAGAAGAATTCAAACTGAAAAATATACAGAGAAGGGCTACGAGGATGATCAGAAGAATGGGGAGTCTACCTTAGGAGAGGAGACTCAAAGAGCTTTGCTTGTTTTAGCCCAGCAAAAAAACAAAACAAAAATAAACAAACAAACAAAAACACTGACGGGATATGATTTCTCTCTATAAATACATCAGGGGGTAAACCAGAGAGGAAGAAGAGCTATTTTAGCTAAAGGACAATGTTAGTGTAAGAACAAATGAGTACAAATTGGCCATGAATATATTTAGGCTGGAAATTAGAAGGTTTCTAATCCTCCACGGGGTGAGACTCTGGGACAGCCTCCCAATATAAGTAAGGCAAATAACCTAAACCAGTTTTAAGATGAAGTTTAAGTTTATGAACTGGGTTATATGATGGGGTTGCCTGCGATAGTAGGGGACTGGACTTAATGACCTGGGAGGCCCCTTCCAGTCACATGTCCCTACTTTAGGGTGGATTTTTTTTTTTAATCAGAAACTTAATTCAGTCTATGTTTTGTTTGTCAAACCAAAAACACTGAATTGGGAGACTTGGAGGATGATGTTTACAGATTGTGGTTTTATCAAGATGACCTGCAGGGCAGTGACTCCAATGAGCCCAGCATTGGTGGAGAAATAAATTAAATAATGGTGAAGCCAAGAGGAAAGCGTCTGAGAATAAACTGGATAGGTGGTGGGATTTGAGCGGGAAAGTGAAGATAAAGTCTTGAAACACATCTAACTGACAGACGCAGGTCTCTTTCCTTTTATCTAGTAGGAGGGATGAAAGGTCGCAAGGTTTGTGTTTGGGGTAGCTAATGGAGCATTTATCCCTATAGCGGAGGCATGTATATATTCAGCTCACCACAGGAACAATGGATAAATCTCTGGAAAGATAGTATTAAGTGGAATAGAAGACTTTGTCAGTCCTAACAACAAGTATGCCTGTAGATGTACCTAACTTGAAGACTTTCAGAGCTGACTGTCATTGGAGCTCCGTTTATGGAGCTTGTGTGCATTTCATAGTCTTAAGTGTTTTGTACTGCTAAATCCTGAATTGTTTTTCAAATGTGATTTTTAACAGATTATTTTCTGGGATGAGGGAGATCAAATGTTTATTTTTAGTCTTGGCTTTTTGCCTAGAATAAGTAAGGCAGGTGGAGACCTGGCAAGCTGGGCCTGGGGAAGCTGCAGCGGTGCCAGCGCGTGCTCCCTCCCAGCCCTCCGGGGCTGGAGAGGCTGCAGCGGCGCCGTGCCATCCATGCACGCTGGCCCATGGGGCCCCCCAAAGCACAGGGCCCAGAGCGGTCGCCCTGATTCGCCGTACCCTAGGGACGGCTCTGCCTAGAGCACTGGTCCTTGACCTATTTACCATTGAGGGCCGCATATGCAACTCTATGTGTTATGTGGGCTGCATCCACACAATAGATACACTACCTGTACATCTACACACCAAAAAAAGGTTTGGTATTTGTTATATGAGAGCAATAGGATTCAAATCAATATATACCACTACCTTGATATAACGCTGTCCTCGGGAGCCAAAAAATCTTACCGCGTTATAGGTGAAACCGCGTTATATCGAACTTCCTTTGATCCACCGGAGTGCGCAGCCCCGCCCCCTCGGAGCACTGCTTTACCGCGTTATATCCGAATTCGTGTTATATCGGGTCGTGTTATATCGAGGTAGCGGTGTATTACCTTTTATTTCAACGTGGGCAAATATCTATCAAGAGCATTTTAAATTAGCAAAATAAGTTAACATTAACTATTAAAATTAATTAATTTTACTGTCTGGATGGCATGGCATGATGTATTCCCACCCTGACTTCTGCGCGGTTGGGCTGAGCGCCCAGAGAGCTCGACTGCAGAGCCTGCCTACAAAGGTGGAGAGCCCTGCCTAGTGCAGAGCTCCCTCCCATGCATCCAGCTCCCCAGACTGCCCCTCCCCAGCCAGGGAATGCTCTCCATCACCCAAACACCTTGGGACTGTCTCCCCATCATCCAGACACCCCCCCCAACACTGGGTTGGAACAGCAGAGACAGGGCAGAATGGCACCCCAGGGACTGTCCCTCCAGAATCAAGTCCACCACCCAGGGACTGCCCCCCAGCAGCCCCCATCAACTGCCCCCAGCACCCCAAGGACAGGCCCCCAGCACTCAACCTCCCCATCCAGAGACTGTGTCCAGTGGTGCAAGTGGAATCCATTTCTTACCGGTATGGGGGGCACGTGACCTCTTCATGGGACCCTCCACATGACTCTGCCCTGCCCCCAGCCCGGGGCCCCCACACTCTCATCCCCTCCCCATAATCCATCCCCCTTACTTGGGGGGAGGGACCTCTGTCATCCTCCTGCTGCGACTTTGGAACCGCAGCAGTGAAAGGAGCAGAACGTGGGGCCACCAGGAGGCCCCATGCCCACAGCTCCTCGGGCGCAGCTGTACCACCCCAGCCCTTCCACGCAGGGTCTCCTACATCTGTACAGCAGCCAGCCCCGCTGGTGGACAGGGCTGGGGAAGTACAGTAGCCGCACCGGAGGAGCTGCCGCTGTGAGGCCGCCCGGTGGCCCCACGTTCTGCTCCTTTCCCCGCTGCAGTTCCTGGGAGAGCTCTGTGCTTCAGGGCTCTTCCGGGAACCACAGTGGGGAAAGGAGCAAAACGCTGGCAGCTCCTCCATCGGCTGGGCTGTTCCACCCCCAGCCCTGTCCTACGGCGCGGCTGCTGCTGGGAACCAGAGGAGACGCAGCTCTGTGGAAGGGCAGGGGACAGGGCTGGGGGTTCTGTCCTGTAGTTCAGGGCTCTCCCGGGAACCTCAGCGGGGAAAGGAGCAGAACATGGGGCCACCGGGCAGCCCCACACCCTCAGCTCCTCCGCCACTGTCTTGCTGGGATATAATTGAAGAATTTTGAATATACTATATATTTCTTGAATCCTGTGAGTGTTAAATACTGATAAGTTTTTACTTAGCAAAAGTTTAGCTACCTTAGAACTCCCCATGAGTGAAAACTATATTTTAGAAATGCTTCTTCTCCCCTTGAAGTCAATAGGAGTTTTGCCACTGTCATCTGTGACAGCAAGATCAAGCCTTTACTTCCTGTGTAGCACCTAACAGTTGCTCAGAGGTCAAGACATTTGCACAAAAATCTGGACCAGAAAGCACACTCTGGCTTGGATTCCCAACTCTGGCCAAGGCACCATCAGCAGGGATTCCAGAGTCCTTTTTGAACCCTACCCCCAATTTTAGGCCAGCCAGGTCCTGCCTGGTCCCTACCCATATATTAGAATACTTTTGCACTAGCTGCTAATAGTCCTCAGGAGAGGATAATATAACAATATTAAATTTAAAGAATTTTTTGCATTTTGAAGGGTGTTTGCTCTCCCCTCCTCTAATATGTTAATAAAGTCTTCAACAAAACAACAACATTAACTGTGAGGAGGCATTTTAAATAATTTTTTAAAAGCCTTTGAGACTGGTAGACTTTTATGGAAGCATTTGTGCTGATGAGCTTTGTGTAATATTTGGCAAATAGCAAAGCAAATGTTGTATTCCCTGTGTGCATTGTACAGAAATGGTGTCATTTCATACATCATTCACAACTCTCATTATCAATACCACAACATCTGAATTATCCTGAACAACAAATAACAAACATGGGTTTGGACTTTAATACATCAGAGCAGGTTTCATTTTAATTTCACAACATTACAGGCTGCACTGATTTCCAAGTCACATACATAATACAAAGTTGTATGTATACAAAGTTGAATGTTAGATATATTGGCCCTGATTCAGGAAAGCACTTAAGCATATGCTTTCCAGAACAGGGGTGTATTTAAGCGTGTACTTAAGTGTTTTTCCTAAACTGGGGCCACTGGCACACATCTCATCCCCCTACATTGGAAAAAAGCTTTCAATTACCAAACAAATTCAACTGCCCAGAACTTTTGATTTGATTTTTTTTTCTCCCTTTGTTTTGGTTTTGTGCCTGACTCTGTACAGTTTCATCCTCCTAGCCTGGTGTTAAAGGCTACAGTTCTAGAATGAAATGCAGCCAACTTTCAAAAAACTGAAATGGTGAAATAGTCATATTATTGATGACCAGGAAGGTTATTTTGGAACACAAGATCTGCAGTTTCTTTACCAGAGCAATCGGGCAACACTACCAGAATATACTGGGGAATCTTCCTGTGGTGTATTCAAAACTATGTTAAAATTGCAAGCTGTCAGTTTAAGTTTCAAGGTGTTTTCTGGTCCTCTTTACAGGCTAAGGGTCTCTGTAGGGAATCACGTGAGCTGGGTCTTCAGCAGTTACTCTGCAAAGATTTCAGCCTAGAACAAGGTGGGTTGAGTTAGACGCCCTTGCCTTAGGGAGCAGCCTGTTTTGTTTCTCTCTGTTTGGTTCTTGTGTGTTAGGGTTCTGGATGCTAAGAAATAAAGGAGTGTTACATTGCAACCTTTCAGAAAGAGTATTTTATATATTTATTATATAAGTTATATCTAACTTCTCTGAATGTATACTGAGCATAATACTTGCCACTGTCCATTTTATATTTATATTTTTTATTAATTTTTTCAAATACAACAAATATACCAAAATACAAGATTCATTATAATACACAAAGTAAGTAAGGAGGGCTAGGATCTGTCTTCAGGGTCTGCATTAATCACAGACCACAAAAAAGTCAGAACAACTTGCTTTGAATTTTTCAGGCATACCCCTTCTGCTGAATGGCAGTCATTCATTAGCTGTGAGAACAGTCATATCACTGAGCCAGGCATCAGTGTTTGGTGGGCATAGACTTTTCCATTTTTGTAGGATTAATTTTTTAGTAACCAAAGCTGCACATTGGAACCATGCCATCTTATTACCAGGTAACCTTCAGGTATCAGGAATATATCCAAGAATGAAACTTAAGGGGGTGGGCTCCAACTTGCATCCAGTATCAAATTGGTCATTTGATCCATCTCAAACCAGAAATTCTTGATACAGGGGAGCTCCCTAAACATATGACTTAATGCAGCATCAAAGGAGTTACATTTCCAACAGTTGTCAGCATTTCTGAGGCCCATTACCACTAGCCTTTATGGGAACCAGTAGATTTAAAAAAAGTGTCTTTTGGTGAATAAGCCATAGTCACAGATCTGTAGTTGATTTAACACTAGATACAATTGTATTCCATTGGGTCTGAGATAGCTGTGTATCCAAATCTCTATTCTAAACAACTCTCAAATTATGGAAGAGATTTTTGGGCCAGAAAATCATAGAAGGATAGCGTTTGCTGAGTAAATCCACGAAGTTTTCTCCAAAATAACAAAAGTTCTGGAATTTTGGAGCTCGCAGTGCTCCCAGGCAGGGATGAGGGGAAAGCAGTGGACGTGTTATTCCTTGACTTTAGCAAAGCTTTTGATATGGTCTCCCACAGTATTCTTGCCAGCAAGTTAAAGTAGTATGGGCTGGATGAATGGACTATAAGGTGGATAGAAAGCTGGCTATATCGTCGGGTTCAACGGGTAGTGATCAATGGCTCCCATGTCTAGTTGGCAGCCGGTATCAAGCGGCGTGCCCCAACGGTCGGTCCTGGGGCCGGTTTTGTTCAATATCTTCTAGGCTGGTAACTATAACACCTATACAAAACTTGAATGAATGATTGTGTGAATGAATATATATATATATATATATATATATATATATATATATATATATATATATATATATATATATGTGTGTGTGTGTGTATAAGGAATAAGTAGTGATAGGAATAAGTAGTCAAACAACATTGTTTACTTTTATCTTTTGCTTTATTATTATATTTACAATAAATGTGGCATCTTTGCCTTATCCCTCTTAATAAGATCCTGCTGGTTTTTATTCTATTGGTATAACACACCTTCATTCCCACCCGCAACCTGATTTCCTTGTTGTGAACGCTGCTAATCAGCGCAAGCAGCAAGGTTTCCAAGGGCCCTCCCCCAAAACAGGGAGGCTAAAAAACTCGACCTTTTTGAGAGAGAGGTCTATTCTATGGGTGGGTTGCAACTCCAAATTTCCAGCCAACAGGCCATCGTCAGTCGGTACCCTTATAATACCTGTTCGGCAATGGCAAAATTTGCAGAGCTCCTCCCCCTAGACTCCCAGGCTGAGTTTTCAGTCTGGTTGAAGAGGGCAGGCTAATCTCCTGAGCTTCCCTCCAGGCTGGACACTGCTGATGCCACCATGAGAAGGGGCTCCTGGCTCCAGGTCTCTGTTCTCCCGTATAAGGTCCAGCAGACCTTACAGGATCTCCCCTTTGAAGGTGTGACTCTGTTTTCTGAGAAGACAGATAAAAGGCTACATAGCCTGAAAGACTCTAGAGCCACCCTCAAATCCTTGGGCCTACACACACCCGCCACGTAGCGGAAGCATTTCAGGCCTCAACCCCCTCTGCAGTTCTACCAACAGAACTGACAGGACAGCTCTCAGAGGAGGAATAGGAGCGGCAGAAAAAGGCCGCACCCGTCCTCAAGCCAGGGCTCTGGCCAACCCAAGCCACTTTCTGGCCCCAAACTGGCCTTTTGAAGGTGCGGTCGAGGACGACGCACCAGAACAAGAACTGGATCTACCCTGCCTTACCTTTTTGTCTCGACTATCCCCTTTCTACCCCCTTTCATGATCCCGTATCACTTTGGACCGCTGGGTGCTCTGCACGATAGAGAGGGGATACTCCTTCCAATTTTGTGTCCTCCCGCCCTTCCACCCCCCTTCCCCATCCCTATACAGGAGGTGCACTTGCTCCTTTCGCTAGGGGCAGTGGAAGAGGTTCCTCAGGAGCAGAAGAGCAAAGTCTTCTATTCCTGGTATTTCCTAATACCGAAAGCCAAGGGCAGGCTCAGACCCATCCTAGACCTGGGAGAACTCAACAGGTTTGTGAAGAAACTCAAGTTCCGTATGATCTCTGTGACCTCCATTATCCCTTTATAGGATCCAGGAGACTGATTTGCCACCCACCCTCGACTTGAAGGACACATACTTTTACATAGCAATAACTCCGTCCTACAGAATATACCCCAGGTTTGTGGTGAACGGCACCCACGACTAGTTCACAGTCCTCCCGTTCGGCCTGTTAGCGGCACCTCGAGTGTTCACCAAGTGCATAGCACTTGTGGCTGCGTTCCTGCGCAGGTGACAGGTGCAGGTGTTCCTGTACCTCAACGATTGGCTGATCAAGAGCCGATCCAGGGCTCAAGTGGAGGCACAAGTCAACTTTATAAGACTGACGTTCGATGAACTGGGCTTTCTTCTCAATATGGATGTAGTGCCCCATCTCCACCCGGTTACCTTCTTTAATGCCAATCTGCTTACAGGTTTTGATGGACAGGTCTGGGTTCTTCTGGATCCTGCCACCCACTCAGCAGGGTGTATCTTCTTTATTTTTTCCTATGAATTTATTTGGCGGTGCCTCCACCCCCCTCGCTCCTTCCTGGCATGGTCACCAGGGCAGCTTGGGAGGAAAATTCTAACCATAGGGTAATCTCCACTTATTTGCCAGATAGTTGGAGACTTCCAAGAAATAACCCAAACACATGCAATATATTCAACACAATAATTATATTAAGCAAGAGACAAATATAACAGGGTAAAACACTATTGTTAGGGTTACCGGTGCCCACGCTGTTAATACCTGTGACTTTCCCCAGTCATGTGACTTGATGTAGCAAATGTAAGATTAGTGTCCCGTTGGTTCGCGTACTTTGTTGGGGCCCTTGATGACCTATGACCACAAAATTCTTCTCTGCAGTGGTTTAGCAGTGTGAGTGACTGGGTTCAGTACAGCCCAAAGGACTCACAAGTGGGAGAGAGTGGTAAATCCCTCCATAGGTTTAGGTTTAATATGCAGCAGGTTGTAAAATCCCCAAACCCTCACTCCCTGGCTTGAGGACACAGTTCAGGGAGCAGGGGGTCCCCCAAAAAACTTCCCTAACTAACTAAAAGATGGTGCACTCATAAACTCCATGAATTATCCTCCGGTTCAGGGATGACTCTGGACTCCTCAGTCACTGCAGAGGGGCTGATCACTGCTGGCAGGGTTCCTCTTCAGGCAGGAATCAGGCTGCTTTGGTCCCAGGATTTCCCCTCACCACAAAGGGGTGCAGGTTACACAACTGTACTAAAATCCAAACTGTAGTCTACTAGCCCAGCATCCAGACACATACACAGCAAGCAGCAGCCCTGAACTAGCAAACAGAGCAGAGCTGACCATGTGGTGACTGGTCTCACCTAGGGAGCTGGAGGGATAACTCAGCCTGGCTGGGGGAGTTTCCCAGCAAAACTCTACAAACTGGGAATCATCAGTGGAGAAGGAAAAGCCCAGTTGAGGGATCTTGCTTTCAGGTCCGTAGAGGCCAGTTTTCAGGGGGAACCCTGCATGCAGGTCTAGGACTCACCAGCTCCCCACACAGCCAGTCCTGCCCTTGCCCTGGCTAGCTACAGACTGACTCCAAAATGGCTTCTCCCCTTTCCTGAACTCCCTGGGAGGGGCATCTCACTCCCTATTGGTTGCCGGGCAGACTCTGAGTTTGCCTTGGCTCCCCCTCCCTGAGCTGCCAGCAGACAGAGCCCCAGGAATCTAGGTAATCTCCTTGTGGGTTACATGGAGAAACTGACTCTGTTCAGCGGATAGAGTTCCTAGGGGCAGTACTGGATTCAACACAGGAAGCGAGGTTTCGGGCTCTGAATGACATCATTCGAAGTCTCAGGCAGTTTCCCACCACCATGGCAAGAAATTGCCTGAGACTGCTAGGACACATGGCGGCTTGTACCTATGTAGTACAGCATGCCAGACTCAGACTTCGACCGCTTCAGTCGTGGCTGGCATTAGTGTACCGGCCAGTCTGGGACAGTTTGGACAGGATAGTAACCCTGCCTTGCCCGGTACTAGACTGCCTCCTGTGGCGGCATGACACCAGGGGAGGGATAGCTCAGTGGTTTGAGCATTGGCCTGCTAAACCCAGGGTTGTGAGCTCAATCCTTGAGGGGGCTATTTAGGGATCTGGGGCAAAATCGGTACTTGGTCCTGCTAATGAAGGCAGGGGACTGGACTCATTGACCTTTCAAGGTCCCTTCCAGTTCTATGGGATAGGTATATCTCCATATATTATTATTATTCATATTATGTGCAAGGATCCCCTTCACCAGCCCTCAGCTGTCCCTCTCGCTAGTGACGGATTTGTTAGCTCTGGGCTAGGGAGCACATTTGGGAGAACTCGGAACACAAAGCCTCTGGTGTCAGGTGGAGCTCAGACTTTCCAAGCCCACTTGATAGGGGGATGTGTATCAGTTATGACAGACAAAACTGGCCCCACCAACACTGGTACTCATCATTCCTGGAAATGTCCGTGGAAGCCCCAGTCACCTTGCCACTCTTCCCAGTCTTACTAACTCAGGATTACAGCTGTCTCCAACACCCGAACCTCAAGTCGCTGCACCTCACGGAGTAGAAACTCCATGGATGAATCCAATGGAGTTCTCTTGCTCAGACCTGGTTAGACAAGTCCTTCTTGGCAGTAGGAAGCCTTCCACCAGGGTTAACTACCTTGCCAAGTGGAAGAGATTTTCAATCTGGTCGGCGCAGCACTGTTCTTCCCCAACGCTCACCCCCGTGCCACTTATATTAGACCAGGGGTGGGCAAACTACGGCTTGCGGGACACATTCGGCCTGCGGGACTGTCCTGCCTGGCCCGTGAGCTCCCGGCCCCTCCCCTGCAGCCATGCCGGCAGCGCTCTGGGCAGCGGGGCTGCGAGCTCCTGCCGAGCAGAGCAGCAGCATGTCTAGCTCCGGCATGGCGGCACGGCATGGTAAGGGGGCCAAGACCGGGGGGGGAGGATTTGGATAAGGGGTGGGGATCCCAGGGGGCAGTCAGGGGACAGGGAGCAGGGGGTGGTTGGATGGGACAGAGGTTCTGCGGGGGGGGGTGTCAAGGGAGGGAGAACAGGGGGGGTTGGATAGGCGTGGGGTCCCGGGGGCCTGTCAGGGGGCGGGGGTGTGAATAGGGATCAGGGGATGGGGAACAAGGGTCGGGTGACTGGGAGCAGGGGCCTTGGATGGGGTGGGGGGTCCCGAGAGGTGGCGGTTAGGAGACAAGGAGCAGGGGCAGTTGGATGGGTTGCAGGTTCTGAGGAGGGCAGTCAGGGGGCGGGAAGTGGGAGGGGCGCTGTTTGGGGTGGCACAGCCTTCCCTACCTGGCCCTCCATACAGTTTTGTAACCCCAATGTAGCCCTCGGGCCAAAAAGTTTGCCCACCCCTGTATTAGACTATCTCCTTTGTCCATTTCAAGCTGCAGAGGCTATCCATGTTATTAATAAGGGTTACTTTGGCCACCATCTCTGCCTTTCATCCAGGAGCAGAGAGCTTCTTGGTCTCTGCTAACCCTATGGTCAGTTGTTTCCTTAAAGGTCTCGACAGGCTATACCCACAGGTCCAACAGCCGGTCCCAGCTTGGGACCTCAATCTGGTCCTTTCCAGACTCATGGGACTGCCCTCTGAACAATGTGGCAATGTGCTCCCTGCTCTATCTCTCTTACAAAGTAGCGTTTCTGGCAGCGATAACCTCAGCCAGAAGGGTATCTGAGCTCAAGGCCCTGACATCAGAGCCCCCCTTACACTGTGTTCTATAAGGACAGAGGTGGTGCTTCAGAGGGAATGAACAGAACAGGCAATCATCGAATGATCCATCTCTTGTCATCCATTCCCAGATTCTGGCAAACAGAGGTTAGGGACACTCAGATCATGGGGTTGCATTCTTGCCCACCCTGGCTAATAGTCATTGATGGACCTATCTTCCATTAACTTATCTAGTTCTTTTTTGAACCCTGTTATTATTTTGGCCTTTACAACATCCCTTGGCAATGAGTTCCACAGGTTCATTGTGCGTTTTGTGAAAAAGTACTTCCTTACGTTTGTTTTAAACCTGCTGCCTATTAATTTCATTGAGTGACCCCCCTAGTTCTTTTGTTATGTGAAGGAGTAAATAACATTTCCTTATTCACTTTCTCCATGCCAGTCAAGATTTTATAGACTTCTATCATATCCCCTCTTAGTTGTCTCTTTTCCGAGCTGAAAAGTCCCCAAATTTTTAATCTCTCCTCTTATGGAAGCTGCTCCATACCCCTAATCATTTTTGTTGCCCTTCTCTGTACCATTTCCAATTGTACTATATCTTTCTTGAGATGCGGTCACCAGATCTGCATGCAGTATTCAAGATGTGGACGTACCATGGATTTATATAGATGCATTATGATATTTTCTGTCTTATTATCTGTCCCTTTCCTAATAGTTCCTAATATTCTGTTAGCTTTTTTGACTGCTGCTGCACATTCAATGGACATTTTCAGAGAACTGTCTACAAAGGCATCACAATCTCTTTCTTGAGTGGTAACAGCTAATTTAGACCCTATAATTTTGTATGAATAGTTGGGATTATGTTTCCAATGTGTGCTACTCTGCATTTATCAACATTGAATTTCACTTGCCATTTTGTTGCCGGGTCACCCAGTTTTGGGAGATCCCTTTGTAACTCTTTGCAGTCTGTTTGGGTTTACCTATCTTAAGTAATTTTGTATTATCTGAAAATTTTGCCACCTCACTGTTTACCCCCTTTTCCAGATCATTTATGACTATATTGCACAGCACTGGCCCCTGTACAGACCCCCTAGGGGACATTTATTCCAATCCTTTGTTTCTTACCTCTTAATCAGTTACTGATCCATGAGAGGACTTTCCATGATTTCCCTTTACAAAAGCCATGTTGAATCTTCCCCAGAAAATCATGTTCATCTATATCCACTGCGTAGTTGGGTGTTCATACCCTGGGAGCCTAAAAGGCATACATACGGGAGCCTGGTGAGTTATAGCAATAGTACCAATGCCACAATCAGTGACAGAATTTGTCAGGTCTTGTGCTATTAAGAAATAGTCCAATCCTGAATATGTTGAATGAGCTTCAGGGAAAAAACAATCTAGTCTCTGGCCATAGGATTTCCCAATCTCCACACATTTCGTTAGCCTAAATCAGCCTGTAGCAAGGGGGCGTTACCTCCCTCAGAGACTGACAAGGAGGGACGGCCATGCAGCTCACACAGCCATGTATGTATGAAATGTTAGTGTTCGTATGCAATGTTGGAGATGATTTATATAGAAATGGGTCTAGTTTTGCTAAAATCTCCAGCTATAATAATAGGATGATGGCCTTGTTATTTTTATTTGACCTTCAGAGCTCAAGCAACCTGCATCCACCTTGGCCACAGAGCTGTATAACAATATTGCCAGCAGTGAACTATTACTACTGCTCATTGGGGTAAGATGTGTTTTACTGTTTTCTGATTGACAGCTCTCTGTAATTATTCCCATACTGCTGTGAGGCAGAATGCTATAGCAAGCAGTAGTACAGATGCTCTTCCCACTTCACTTTTGAAAATGGAAATTAGGCTCTGCAATCACTTAAACACTTTTGAAAATGTTGCGCTCTGTGGATAGAAGATTGAATTACTTTTATCTTGCTTGTTGACTCTTTGCTTGCATAACCTAATTAAGCAAAAAGCCATAACAATATTGGTTCATGCCTCCGAGGCACAGTGAGTTAAAGAGCTTTCAATTTTAGCTTTTATAAGAAAAATACCTCAAATGCCTTTAGTTTTACATGACCAGTATTGATAAAGGCGGGATATGTATAATATTTTGTGTTACATATGTTTTAACTAGTTTTACTATGCTTTCTGGTCTATCTTTATGTCTCGTAGTGTTTTTCTTTTTCTTTTTGTTTTTTAAGTGCCTGGAAAACCAGAATTGATGTTGCAAGGGCAGCTGGACATAAGGAGAAAAGCTGAATATACCCTTTTCCCTCTTGAGCCTACCCCTTTTCTCTCAGCACTCCCTACTCTGTGCTGACAGCTTAGGTTGCCTTTACATTTTTGCTTTGTATGCCCCCTTTACAGGAGATGGAGATAGAACACTGGTATCAACTGGCTCTAAGGTAGTTGGAGTTTGGCAGTTGGGCTCTGACTGTTAGTTCTTAGAATGCCAGACCCTTGCTGTCCATCCATTTCGGGGAAGTGGACTCAGATTGGAGGGAGGGGACAGCAAGAGGGAACTGCCAGGGAATAGAGCTTCAAGGAAGGAACCTGTTATCTCCTTTTCAGGAAAGCAGATTTGCTACTCTTTGGTAGAAATAATGGAGAGAAAGAAACAAGAAAAGAATGTAGAATCGACAAATACGCAGGATAGGAATATGGGCTGAATTCACCATTGGCATAAGTGGACCTAAGTTCCCATTAACTTCAGTAGGAGTTGGATCTACTTACGCCAGGACTGAACTTTGTTCAATAAATATAGGAAAACAGGACACACAGAGTGGGTCTTATGCATTTTCGTCTCTCAGACACAGATACCATCAAGAGGCTACATGGAAAAAGGAAACCATGACTTGAAAGAAACAAACAACAGAATAATTTACAAAGTGATTTGTTGTAAATAAAAGAAAGCCATGTAATTTAAATGTGTGTTTTTTGGAGACATTCTGTACAGTGTAGACGAAGGCTAAAACAGGGGGTTATCTGGCAGTTACAGTTCTTCACCCCATTGTCCAGCAGCTTTATGATCCTGCATCAGAACATTAATATCACCCTACAGGTTGTAATCAACTCCAGCATAAGTACTTGTGAGAAATTTCCATATAGCATTTGTCACAAAGTTCAGTGTGAGGTAGTGGGACCCAGCAAGCTGTGACTCAGTTCTCCATACCATAAACATGGGACTGCTTGGCTCTCCCTTCATTAGAGAGTCTGACTTTTGGTGGTGGTGGGTTATAACTAGAAAATGGCATGAAACAATCCAATCATTGTTTAACAACACTGAAAATGTTATTGTCTGTTTACTACATATTGTAATAGAGTGTGCTCTGTAGTTTGTAACATCATATTCCTATCTGGTCATTGCTGCTGGAAAATAAACCTATTAGCTTGCCAGTATTTGCAATGATTAAAATTGATTTTCTTACATAGGAACTTTGACTTTTGTAAAAAAGATAAGTTATTTGATCTGGGAGGGGGTATTTTGGGGGGTTTTGGTTATTTTTGGATACTTGGTCTTGCTCTAGTTACCACACAATGATATCGGAGATGCTGCATTGTTTCAAATGCTCTCTTAATTGTTAGCAGATATTGTTGTTATTGGTAACCTTCATAGTTATAGCACTTGGAAGAAAATTATTGGTTTCCTGTGTACTGTTATGCTGCATCTCTTCAGGGCATCTTTCAAAGCCTAAATATTCATCCAGGGTTTCTTTGTGGGTCTGAGCAGAGTGGAGAGGTTGTCTATTTCTGTGGAGTTGTGGGTGTTCAGTATTCTTGAACAGTGTGTTTTTCTCAATTGTTTTGTAATATGTGCTTTAACTATTGATGTTGCATGTGCTTAGCATGTTAAGTACACTGCACAAAATGTATAGGTATACTAATGAGTAAGTGTGAACAGTAAATAATGCTGTTCAATTTAGTTACTATGTTTCCATGTTAAGATCTCTGGATAATTCTAGGTGTAATGTATTTTACATTTTAGAAGTATCCATTACTTTTAAGTTAGATGTGTAAGACTTCCTTTCTTTTTCTCTTCTGTTACTTCTTAAGGTTGTAAGAGTTACAAGTACCATGGAGGCTATGTCTTTAATCCGAGCAGGGAGCTCTTTGCAGCGCTTATCAGTAAAGATTCTGGAGAATGTAACTGACAGATTTCAAGAAAAATAATGTGTTAAGTCCTCCTTGGCTGGAAGGACTGTGGCTGAGATGCAAGGCCTCTAGGGCATGTTGAGAGTTTAAAGGAAGAAAAATATATTAGGAGGCGCTCATAGATATGGTTGATCATCCCTAGATCTCTGGAAAATTATTCTGTCAAGAAGTGCTGGTCACCCACAACTCCATTTCATCTATAATATATATCTAAATCCTATCAGTTACATGTAATCTAAAAATAAAACCCTGTAACTTATCAATCAGGAATATAGTGCAATTTACCCCCCACCCCCCATTTTTCTCTAAGGCTGACTGCTACAAAAGTGGAAATACTTACAAGACAATTGGAAAGCTAAATGAGGTTGTTTGTCGTTGACAGCTTACCTTTTTGGTAGTCACTTATCTTGATTCTTCTTTTTTAGTTATTTCCACTACTAGGAGTAAAATCTACTGCAGGAGGAAAAGGATGAAAAGATGGCTGACTTTTCACTACCGTGTTCTAACCATTTCCGCCAGTTCACTCGTGAATCTTTAGCTGCTATTGAGAAGCGAATTGCTGCCAACAAGAAATACAAAGACCACCAACCTAAAGAGAAACCTCGTCCCCAACTTGACCTGCAGGTTTTCCAAAAGCTGCCTACTCTCTATGGGAATCCTCCTCATGAGCTTGTTGGGAAACCACTGGAGGATCTTGACCCTTATTACAATGATCACAAGGTTAGAGACAGCTTGTGCCGAGGGATCTGATTTCATCCCTCCTTGATCATTTGTCAATAGGGAGCCTTTTCTGGTTTAGGAGTCAGAGTGCTAAATTTGGCAGTGCTTCCTTTGAATGATTATATTAAGACAGTTGTATTCAATCAAGTTATAATAAAAAAAAAAGACATCATACTTTGATCACTATGTGATCATGTAATAAAACCTTAGTTTTAAACTCTACTAATCATAGAGAATGAAATTCATCAGCATGAGGCATGTGCACCATTTACATTAGGGGTGGGCAAATGTTTTGGAGACCCAAATGGAGTTATTGGTTTTTATCTAAAGTATCTTCAAGCCTACTAGACCTATATGTAGGCTGAATCAAAGCCACTACATTACATGCTGCCTCTCACTCTATAGGCTGCTAATAATCAGAACCACTTAATACAGTCTCTTTCCCTATGTTACAAATTTTAATAAGGAAATACACCTCTACCTCGATATAACGCTGTCCTCGGGAGCCAAAAAATCTTACCATGTTATAGATGAAACCACATTATATCGAACTTGCTTTGATCCACCGGAGTGCGCAGCCCCGCCCCCCCAGAGCACTGCTTTACTGCGTTATACCCGAATTTGTGTTATATATCGGGTCGTGTTATATCGAGGTAGCGGTGTACTGCCTGTAAGTATACATTTTTTTTCAAACCACCAGTTCTTCCAAGTACAAAATGATTTTTAGAATATATTTTAGATTTTAAAACATGAACCCAGATCTCTCATATCCCGGGCTATTGGCTAGGATGAGTTCCCTAACCCCCAGGCTATTGGCTATACTAGGATGGCTTGCTCTAATTCTCTTTGTTTAAATAATTAAATATCATTGGCACCGAGACTTGTGTCCATGTCTCATGCATTCCAGGTGGGTGCCATGACCACTGGGCAATAAAGTCAGTCTCCCTCTAGCCCAAATACTATTTAATTATTTCTACAAAGTGGAACAGCTCCAACAGGAGGGAGTGAGCAAGGGAGACAAGCTAACTGTAGACGCATTGTTAGGACATTCTACTCAAAGCTAGAGGTAACAAACAAAAGGTAACAAACAAGAATTACGAGGAATCTTTCAGTATAAACAAACAAACAAAAAGAAAGTCAACCATCAAACTTTTACACATAATTATTTGCAGTTCTGCCAACAATACAAACCCTCAGTGTCCACAGTTCACTTTCTGGAGAAGTTTCATTAATTAAGATTATCTCTGTTTTTTTTCTTAAAGACATTTATGGTACTGAACAAAAGGAAAACAATCTTCCGATTTACTGCCACACGTGCCTTGTGTATACTTAGCCCTTTTAATCCGATCAGAAGAGCAGTGATTAAAATTTCGGTACATTCATATCCTTTCAGTTAGTTTTACTTAGTCTAGATTTTTTTATAATGGGTATGAAATAATATGGGTGTAATACTGACTGTGTCATATGTAGAACATATCCTGGATCTAGTCTGTTTCTAAAAGCAATAGTGCACCCGTTTCAGATAATTGTGAATTATTTTAGAAATGACTGTTATTGGTATCTGAAACAGGAAGTGTACAGGGATCCACCTACAGGAAGGAAGGATGGAAACCAGGTAATAGAGGGCCTAATTCTGATCTCACTTATACCTGTGATTAATGCCATTAAAGTCAATGGGCTTGGTTCACTGGGGTGTTTCACCAGTTTTATGCTGCAAAGTTATGCTGGAGTAAAACTGGAGTATCACAGTGGTGAATCAGACCCAAGGGTCTTGATCCAGCCACTGTGGAGATCTAAATACCACCAGTCACGCAGAGCCCTGCAAGGGTGTCCTGCATATCTTGCAGAGGTGTGTGTGATCTTAAGCTCACTCTTGCTGCAGTAAACAGGCCTCAGTGAAGAGGTGGTGCACATGGCTGTGCAACAGTGCAGGGAGGGTGATTCTGTTGAAGATCATCATGGTTTAAACATTTTTTGTATTAGTGGAATGTTTTGTTTACACTGTAATGTTCTTTACCTTAACTCCTGTTACTTACATTGTTCACTATTTTTATTATGTGCACTATTTTAACCAATTGTGTCTTCATGGCTGTATTTGAGACTCCTAGGAAGTCTAATTCTAAGTCATCTTTACCTTCTTCATGGAACAAGTATGTCGAGTAAGTATTTCTGTAGGAATTTATTTTTCCTAATTCTCTAGTTCTAGTTAATTATTTAATTGGTCTAATCTTGTAGTCCTCACACAAGATAATGTCATGTTGGTGTCATTAGGAATTTTGCTTGTGTAAGAATTTCAGGATTACTGCTTTGTGTATATAGGGCCATCTTCTGCTTTCATTTGCTGTACTATAAATCCAGAGTAACTCTTTGGAGTCGCTCTGGATTTTCAGTGGGGTAAATGAAAGCAGAATCAGCCATTTAGTGCCAAAAAAGTGCTAAGTTCTTTTCATTATCTTTTGTCCACATTTAATTGTTCTAAATCCTAAAGTCCTTCCTTAATTTTTACACATTTTTTTTACTGAGGCAAGTCTCCAGTCAATGTCATTGTTGACTAAGAGAGGATAAAGAACAGGAGTACTTGTGGCACCTTAGAGACTAACAAATTTATTAGAGCATAAGCTTTCGTGGGCTACAACCCACTTCTTCGGATGCATGTAGAGTGAAACATATATTGAGGAGATATATATACACACACATACAGAGAGCATGAACAGGTGGGAGTTGTCTTACCAACTCTGAGAGGCCAATTAAGTAAGAGAAAAAAAACTTTTGAAGTGATAATCAAGATGGCTCAGTACAGACAGTTTGATAAGAAGCAAGTTGCTTCTTATCTCTCATACAGAGAGCATGAACAGGTGGGAGTTGTCTTACCAACTCTGAGAGGCCAATTAAGTAAGAGAAAAAAAACTTTTGAAGTGATAATCAAGATGGCTCAGTACAGACAGTTTGATAAGAAGCAACTTGCTTCTTATCAAACTGTCTGTACTGAGCCATCTTGATTATCACTTCAAACGTTTTTTTTCTCTTACTTAATTGGCCTCTCAGAGTTGGTAAGACAACTCCCACCTGTTCATGCTCTCTGTATGTGTGTGTATATATATCTCCTCAATATATGTTTCACTCTACATGCATCAGAAGAAGTGGGTTGTAGCCCACGAAAGCTTATGCTCTAATAAATTTGTTAGTCTCTAAGGTGCCACAAGTACTCCTGTTCTTTTTGCGGATACAGACTAACACGGCTGCTACTCTGAAACCTAAGAGAGGATAAGATCTTGAAATCCTTACTGAATTCGTTTCTGTAATGTTGATTTGTGCACTATTTGCTTTAATAAAATAATCTGTCAGATGCTTCTTGCCTGTGGAACTTTGTTAATAAGGGGCCTTTTCTTCAGCATTGGCCAGATCTCGCAATTTTATCACAAATATCAAAATATTTAGTGTTTTTTTTTCTTAAAGCCTCAACTCCTGATGTCATGTGAAAACCTGAGAATCTCAAACTTCATTTAAAGAAAAGTGTAAACTTCTATCCCTCCCAGTTTCAAAGTTTGAAAACGTGAACCCTAACAACCCCAACATTCACGGCAAAGAACCCACAACCTATTACTTTAAACATTTGTTTTAAGCCAATCACATGACTTGTTGGGGCCTGACTCATGATTTTCAAACACGCTGAGTTGACAATACTGAGTACTCCAATGAGCTCTGTGCAGGAACACATGTTTTCAGGGGCCTGGGACAAAATCTGAAACTGAGCTTCCCCGCCCCCCCCAATCCTTCTAAACAAATATCACTGAGGTGAGGCCCTGGGACATGGGCCGGGGGGAGGGGGGGAGTGTTGGAGAGTGAGCCTTCCCTGCAGTCACCCTGCAGCAGTGTCTCCTCTCCCTCTGGGCATTGCAACCTGGCATGCAGGGTCACAATGCCATTCACTCAAGTTTGGAGCACCAGTCAGTTTGGGTACCCTCTCAAACAGAGGGCTTGTGTCAAACTAGCCCTTTTGCCCCTCTTTGGGCAGCCTCTATGGGGTTGGCGCTCTGTGCCTGCATGAATCCCATTAACATCAGTGCATCTCCCTGTGGGTGCAGGGTTCTGCCTTTGTGGAACACGATGCAGGATCAACATCTAAATTAGTAACTTCACTCTACCAGATCATCGACTTTGCTAACTGTAATATCTAAATAAAACTTTGTGATTTTAATATATATCCCCATTTGAAAACTAGTGTACATCAATATGTTTATCTGCAAGGGGGTCAGAATTTAGACAAAGTAATATATGCTATGGTAATTCAAATGTTTCCCCCTCCCCAGTAAAAAGGGCTACATTGCTGTCAAATAATTCCTGAACATATTTTCTGAATACCAAATACCTTTAAAATTATCTAAGGAGATCTCAATCTTGCTGAAATAAGTGCACTCAGAAAAGCCAGGAGAGCTTTTACTGCTAGTTTCCATTTTAAAGAAAATGCTGCCTTTAAAATTAAAGTCCTGTAAATTTGTATTTCTGTGAGCTTTTTTTCAACATTCTTTAAAGAAAGTGCTACCAGATGCACAAAGTGAACAATATAAAATGCACTGAGCAGCCACTTTGGCATCTTGAACCAGTGAAGATATGGATTATTGTCAAAAAAACTAAAAGTGGACAGTGATTTGGGGTGGTTCAAATTAGGGATGCCCAACCTGAGTCACTTTAAAATTGTAGCAAACAAAAAATGGTCACACGTAAGCAAGTATACCGCAAACACAGATATTGATAGCCACATGCAGACTGCTGGTAGCTAATATTTCAAGTTGCCTGTAGGAGATAAGTCCTGATCCAGTACCCATTGAAATCAATGGGAGCCTTTCCATTAACTTCATTTGGGGGCACTGGGTCAGGTTCTTGGGCAAAGAGACAGCTCAAAGTGAGTAAACTGCATGTGCCACATACCCTCCTCCATTAATTGCTAGTGTTCTCACATTTCTTGGACACTTTACTCCCCAGGTACACTTTCACTGGCATTTACACTTTTGAAGTATTGATAAAAATATTGGCAAGAGGATTCTGTCTGAATGAATTCACTTTCCTTCGAGATCCGTGGAATTGGTTTGATATCAGTGTCATTGCTATGGCGTAAGTAAGAACATGTATATTTTAAAAGGCTATTATGAAGTTTAAATTATTTTTGCTTGTGTTTATTTTCTCTAGAACTTTTCACTAAGGTTTTGTACTGTGCCCTTAAGACACAACATTGTAAGGAGTGATAACTGTATCTAGTGCTCTTGTATTCCCTTTGTTGTATGGTATACGGGATATCAACAGCATGCCAATCCCACAAAAAGAGGGTAAGGGGATTGTACAGAGGGTAAAGATAGAAACATATATGATATATTCAATGCCATCATTTAGCCATCAGTGGCCCCTATTTGTGAAATAGGAAAAGGGTCTGACCTGACAGGAAGTGAGATGTAATATCTATACTGTCATGAAGTATCTGTGTGCCACATATGTGCAGACATCAGGGTAGTCAATGGATTAAATCTGGGATCAGCATCACCAAAAACAGTGTGAGCTTGAACTTTCTGCAATTAGAAAGCAATACAATCAAATTAATTAAGCCACTGTATTACAGGCTCCTCCTATCACACAAGCTTGCCAAGAAGGTCTGCAATCCACAGGAGTTCAAGACCCATATGGGATGTCAAATTTTTCTGTCACTTTCTTTTACAGCATAAGTAACAAGGGGGAGGCAGAAATTGTTACTCCAGGGTTTGATTACTCCCAACTTGCCTGAGTGATGAGAGTTCCAAAGAAAGTGGGCCTTTCAGTCCCTTGTATCTTCATTTCATTTTGTCACAATAAGGCAATAACCAGACAATACTATCATCCATAGTATTTCCAGGTATTTCACTGTAGATAGTATGAAGTGTACTCCATACCAACAGTGACAAGAGCTACTCCCTGCAGAGTTCCTCTGAGCTGTCTGCACAGACAGCTTCTCATTCACTGTGCTCCCAGTGACAACACACTGACTGCAGCCCAGTCAGCAGAGGTGAGATGAGGAACTTCCTACCACACACGGAGACAGCCTCAGGACTTTACAGTTCCATTAAATCCATAGGTCCCTTTTACTAATTCCCAGGACACTATTGACAACCATTCTCAGGGAAGTGTCACCAGCCAAGGCCATGGGTCATGCCACAGTTTCCCCTGTTGGCTATGTAAGTCAGTCCCGAGTCAGACTTCACCTTCAATAACTCCTTGTTCAAGGAAGGACTTTATTCATTAATCACCATTAAATTAAAATACAGAATTCCAGGCTTCAGTTTTCCTCATCAGAGGATGATCTTTCTCACCGTCTCTAATCAGTAATTTGTCATCAGCCCCTCTTGCTTTCCAGACTTTGCTGCTCCACTCCCATCCACTCTGGAGTACAGTCTCGTGTTCTGCTATTTCTCAATGGAGAGCTAATGTCTTAGATACTTACTTCCTCTTCAGGGTGTCTCTGTCAGCACACTCTTTATCTTCCTGCATCCTTCCCAGGCTCAAAATGTAAACCTCTCTGGTCCAGAGGCAGATATCAACTCTGTTCCTGGACCTTGCTGATTGACTAGCTCCCCAGTGTCTCCCTTCTCCCGTGATTCTGACAGTTCTCTTTGGGCTCTTACTGTCTAAGCTGCCATTCAGGGCTTGTCTCTACAGCAGCCTATTTCACCTCCTGTTGGTTCCTCCAGCCTGTTGCAGTCACAGAGCTTCGCTAGAGAGCTTCCTCTTTTTACTGTTCTAGCAGTCTCTGCCAGTGAAGACGTGACTCATTGTAAAGTCTCCAACTCTACCTCCCACTTGGTTGAAAGAACAACAGGTGTGTGGGTGGGTAGGTGAACACGCGTGAGTGTGTGTGTGTGTGTGTGTGTGTGTGTGTGTGTGTGTCAGACAGAGAGAGAGGTGAGAAGCAGAGGTAGCAATAGGCAGGGCTGAGAATCATAGAATATCGGGGTTGGAAGGGACCTCAGGAGGTCATCTAGTCCAACCCCCTGCTCAAAGCAGGACCAATTCCCTAAATCATCCCAGCCAGGGCTTCTTCAAGCCTGACCTTAAAAACCTCTAAGGAAGTAGATTCCACTACCTCCCTAGGTAACCCATTCCAGTGCTTCACCACCCTTCTAGTGAAAAAGTTTTTCCTAATATCCAACCTAAACCTCCTTCACTGCAACTTGAAACCGTTACTCCTTGTTCTGTCATCTGGTACCACTGAGAACAGTCTAGATCAGGGGTCGGCAACCTTTGAGAAGTGGCGTGCCAAGTCTTCATTAATTTAAGCTTTTGCGTGCCAGTAATAAATTTTACATTTACAGGGGCCCCCAGATGGAACCCCAGGCTGGCAGCGGGCTGAGCGGGGCCAGCGGCCAGGACTCCAGCTGGCAGGGGGCCGGGTGGCTGGAACCCCAGACCATCAGAGGGGTGGCGGACAGAACCCCAGACCGGCAGCGGCTCACCCGCTGCCGGTCTGGGGTTCTGCCAGCTCCTGCCAGCCGGGGTCCCGTCCGCCGGCCCCGCTCAGCCCGCTGCCGGCCTGGGGTTCCGTTCACCCAGGCTGGCAATGGGCTGAGTGGGGCCAGTGGCAGGAGCCAGCGGAACACCAGACTGGCAGCAGGTGAGCTGCTGCTGGTCTGGGGTTCTGTCCGCCACCCCGCTCAGCCCGCCGCCGGTCGGAGGTTCCGTCCACTGGCTCCTGCCAGCCAGGGTGCCGACCGCCGGTCCTGCTCAGATCGCGGCCGGCCTGGGGTTCCGTTCACTCAGGCTGGCAGAGCTCTGAGCGGGGCCGGCGGCCTGGACCCCGGCTGGCAGCAGCGTGCCAGTAAAAATCTGCTCGTGTGCCGCCTTTGGCACGCGTGCCGCAGGTTGCCGACCCCTGGTCTAAATCCATCCTCTTTGGAACCCTCTTTCAGGTAGTTGATAGCAGCTATCAAATCCCCCCCCGCATTCTTCTCTTCTGCAGACTAAACAATCCCAGTTCCCTCAGCCTCGCCTCATAAGTCATGTGCTCTAGACCCCTAATCATTTTTGTTGCCCTCCGCTGGACTCTTTCCAATTTTTCCACATCCTTCTTGTAGTGTGGGGTCCAAAACTGGACACAGTACCCCAGATGAGGCCTCACCAATGCCGAATAGAGGGGAATGATCACGTCCCTCGATCTGCTGGCAATGCCCCTACTTATACAGCCCAAAAATGCCATTAGCCTTCTTGGCAACAAGGGGAACACTGTTGACTCATATCCAGCTTCTCATCCACTGTAACCCCTAGGTCCTTTTCTGCAGAACTGCTGCCCAGCCACTCGGTCCCTAGTCTGTAGCAGTGCATGGGATTCTTCCATCCTAAGTGCAGGACTCTGCACTTGTCCTTGTTGAACCTCATCAGATTTCTTTTGGCCCAATCCTCTAATTTGTCCAGGTCCCTCTGTATGCTATCCCTACCCTCCAGTGTATCTACCACTCCTCCCAGTTTAGTGTCATCAGCAAACTTGCTGAGGGTGCAGTCCACGCCATCCTCCAGATCATTAATGAATATATTGAACAAAACCGGCCCCAGGACCGACCCTTAGAGCACTCCGCTTGATACCTGCTGCCAACTAGAGATGGAGCCATTGATCACTACCCATTGAGCCCGACGATCTAGCCAGCTTTCTATCCACCTTATAGTCCATTCATCCAGCCCATACTTTTTTAACTTGCCAGCAACAATACTGTGGGAGACGGTATCAAAAGCAATAACATGTCCACTGCTTTCCCCTCATCCACAGAGCCAGTTATCTCGTCATAGAAGGCAATTAGGTTAGTCAGGCATGACCATTCCTGATCACTTTCCTCTCCTCTAAGTGCATCAGAATTGATTCCTTGAGGACCTGCTCCATGATTTTTCCAGGGACTGGCCTGTAGTTCCCCAGATCCTCCTCCTTCCCTTTTTTAAAGATGGGCACTACATTAGCCTTTTTCCAGTCATCTGGGACCTCCCCCGATTGCCATGAGTTTTCAACGATAATGGCCAATGGCTCTGCAATCACATCCGCTAACTCCTTTAGCACCCTCGGATGCAGCGCATGCAGCCCCATGGACTTGTACTCATCCAGCTTTTCTAAATAGTTCTGAACCACTTCTTTCTCCACAGAGGGCTGGTCACCTCCTCCCCATGCTGTGCTGCCCAGTGCAGTAGTCTGGGAGCTGACCTTGTTTGTGAAGTCAGAGGCAAAAAAGCATTGAGTACATTAGCTTTTTCCACATCCTCTGTCACTAGATTGCCTCCCTCATTCAGTAAGGGGCCCACACTTTCCTTGACTTCCTTCTTGTTGCTAACATACCTGAAGAAACCCTTCTTGTTACTCTTAACATCTCTTGCTAGCTGCAACTCTAAGTGTGATTTGGCCTTCCTGATTTCACTCCTGCATGCCTGAGCAATATTTTTATACTCCTCCCTGGTCATTTGTCCAATCTTCCACTTCTTGTAAGCTTCTTTTTAGTGTTTAAGATCAGCAAGGATTTCACTGTTAAGCCAAGCTGGTCACCTGCCATATTTACTATTCTTTCTACACATCAGGATGGTTTGTTCCTGCAACCTCAATAAGGATTCTTTAAAATACAGCCAGCTCTCCTGGACTCCTTTTCCCCTCATGTTATTCTCCCAGGGGATCCTGCCCATCAGTTTCCTGACGGAGTCAAAGTCTGCTTTTCTGAAGTCCAGGGTCCGAATTCTGCTGCTCTCCTTTCTTCCTTGTGTCAGGATCCTGAACTCGACCATCCCAGGTTCCCATCCACTTTTGCTTCCCCTACTAATTCTTCCCTGTTTGTGAGCAGCAGGTCAAGAAGAGCTCTGCCCATAGTTGGTTCCTCCAGCACTTGCACCAGGAATTGTCCCCTACACTTTCCAAAAACTTCCTGGATTGTCTGCACCGCTGTATTGCTCTTCCAGCAGATATCAGGGTGATTGAAGTCCCCCATGAAAACCAGGGCCTGTGATCTAGTAACTTCTGTTAATTGCCAGAAGAAATCCTCATCCACCTCATTCCCCTGGTCTGGTGGTCTATAGCAGACTCCCACCATATCACCCTGGTTGCTCACACTTCTAAACTTAATCTAGAGACTTTCAGGTTTTTCTGCAGTTTCATACTGGAGCTCTGAGCAGTCATACTGCTCTCTTACATACAGTGCAACTCCTCCACCTTTTCTGCCCTGCCTGTCCTTCCTGAACAGTTTATATCCATCCATGACAGTACTCCAGTCATGTGATTTATCCCACCAGGTCTCTGTTATTCCAATCACATCATAATTCCTTGACTGTGCCAGGACTTCCAGTTCTCCCTGCTTGTTTCCCAGGCTTCTTGCATTTGTGTATAGGCACTTAAGATAACTCGCATTCCACTTCCCCACTTACCTCAGGGCTTTGGTCTCCTTCCCCCGGTGAACCTAGTTTAAAGCCCTCCTCACTAGGTTAACCAGCCTGCTTGCGAAGATGCTCTTCCCTCTCTTCGTTAAGTGGAGCCCGTCTCTGCCTAGCACGCCTTCTTCTTGGAACACCATCCCATGGTCAAAGAATCCAAAGCCTTCTCTCCAACACCACCTGTGTAGCCATTCATTGACTTCCACGATTCGAGATCTCTACCCGGGCCTTTTCCTCCACAGGGAGGATGGACGAGAACACCACTTGCGCCTCAAACTCCTTTATCTTTCTTCCCAGAGCCATGTAGTTTGCAATGATCTGCTCAAGATCATTCTTGGCAGTATCATTGGTGCCCAGGTGGAGAAGCAGGAAGGGGTAGCAATCCGAGGGCTTGATGAGTCTTGGCAGTCTCTCCATCACATCGTGAATCCTAGCTCCTGGCAAGCAGCACACTTCTCAGTTTTCCCAGTTGGGACAGCAGATAGATGACTCAGTCCCCCTGAGGAGAGAGTCCCCGACCACCACCACTCACCTCCTTTTCTTGGGAGCGGTGGTCGGATATCTCCCATCCCTAGGACAGTGCATCTCATGCCTTCCAATCGGTGGAGTCTCCCTTCCCTCAGATGTATCATCTAGTCCACTCTCCGCATTAGTACCTGTGGAGAGAACATGAAAACGGTTGCTCACCTGTATCTGCATTGCTGGTACATGGACACTCCTCTTTCTTCTTCTGGAGGTCACATGCTTCCAAATTTCTTCACCATCCTTCTGTCCCCACTGCGCAGCCTGCTCTGATTCTTCAGAATGTTGTGCCCATAGAAGCATATCCTGACGTCCGTCCAGGAAATCTTCATTTTCTCTTATGCAATGCAGGATTGATACTTGTTTCTCCAGACCTCGAACCTTCTCTTCCAATATGGAGACCAGCTTGTACTTTGTACAGACAAAGTCGCTTCTGTCCTGTGGAAGAAAGACAAACATGGCACATCCTATGCAGGGCACAACAGCTGATCACTCACCATCCATATTACCTTCCTTCTAAGAAAGAAAGAAGACCCAAAGGCTGTGTGTGTGTGTGTGTGTGTGTGTGTGTGTGTAAGATTTGTTTTGTGGATTGGACTGTTTGAGCTGTACTCTGGGAATAGAAGAGACTATTACAGGGTGGAATTGATTCATTTTCTTATAGTGAGGAGAACTGAGGGATTTTTTCCAGGGAGGAACCGTGATGTAGGAGGAATTGATGGATTTATTGTGACCTAGGGAGGAGGCAAACTTTGAAGTATTACTTGGGAATTTGATCAAAAGTAATTATTTTCTCCTTCCTCTGGCCAAAATATTTTTAATAAATATTTTTAATAATTTCTGTGTTGCTGTTTTTGGCTAAATTTAGAAGTTCATGGTATTGTGGGATGTTGGCATCATTCATAACCAAGCCCTAATTTATAAGTATGTGCTATTTGAAGTAATCAGGAAATTGATCCTTGATACATAATACTCAGGATGAGCCCTTGACATTGGGTTTGTTAATGCTCAAGATATTATATGCTCAGAAGGGTTAGCAATTAAGAAAAGTTGTATAAAATATGTCCACGGTTCATTCAATTCAGTAGCATATTTTGTCATGTCTTGATTTTACAGATATGCAGGGGAGTTTAGTAATATAGGCAATGTTTCGATCCTTCGTACATTCAGGGTTCTGAGAGCTTTAAAAACTATTTCAATACTCCCAGGTAAGAAGCCCAGATTTTTGAATATTTTCTGCCAACTGGATTCTCTCCTCCAACCATTTCTTTGGTTTTGCAGGTCTTTTGTCTTTTCTTATCTGAGTGACTTTGTGTTACAGAAACAACTGAATTTGTGGATGTGGGTGACGTCTCAGGATTGTTGGCCCAGTCAGAATAATTTAAGCACTGGAAACAAAAGATTTCAGGTGCCATCTGTTGGAGCAAAATATCTTTTCACAAACCTAGTACTTGTCTCTTGGGTGCACTGGAAACAATCTGCCATTTTATTTATTTTGATTGTTCATGTCTTTAAGCATTTTGCTTGATTTTTATAATATGTGTTATACAGAAGGCTGTTCTAATTGTTCTTGTTTATCATTGTTTTAACTGTGCAATGTCCTTAAAGACTCAGCAGACTTCTGCTTTATAATTAATATTTATTATTATTGGGTCAAATCCTGTTCAGTTTTTACTCATTCCTTAATCAGGCAAATCAATTAGGCATTTGCTGGTTAACAGCTATAATCAAATTGAATATGATTGATGGATCTGGTCCATTGGTCTCTTTCTGGTCCCCTTGTATTATTTTTCTGCATGCATCTAGTGTTTACAAGTCCTCCCAAGGTAGCATCATTGCAAATTTAATTAGCAGGATATTTATTCCCTTTTTTAGATTATGAAAGTCAGATTCTCCCTGGTCCTTGCATGGATGAGGGAACAATTCATGCAGGAAGGACAAAAGGAGCCTTTCCCCCTCCACACACTCCATACTCCCTACAAAAGTGCTAGGGACAATTGCTTAGACTAGATGAAAAACATCTTTTCTTACTTTCATTACTTTTGTTTCATCTGGACTATGTTTGTATTGAAAAGATACATGAACACTGGCCAAGTAACTATGAACTTGTGGCTGCTGTATGTTGTTTTGACTCTCAAAAAGAATGATACATGTGTTTCAGTTTTTTAGTCCTTATACTGCTGAATTTTATCTCTCTAGGACTGAAGGTCATCGTAGGTACACTTATTCAGTCTATTAAGAAACTTGCTGATGTGATGATCCTGACTGCTTTCTGCTTGAGTGTCTTTGCCCTCATAGGCCTCCAGCTCTTTAAAGGCAATTTGAGACATAAGTGTGTCAGGAATTTTAACTCCACCAATGGAACTATTTATTTGGATGACAAAAAATGGGGCTCCTTTGATGAGTTTATTAATGATTCAGGTATGTTGTCCTCTTGTTTCCTTTTAAGATGGTAGATTTTATATATCTTTTGACTCCTGCACTGCAAAATATATTGAAAATACAGATGAACTACAACCACAGCGCAGTGTTAGTCTTTGAAATGCCAGAGTGGTTTGCAAAGGTCCAGGGATGATTTCTGCTATTGGTGCTACAATTCCTTTCTTTTTTTTCACCATCAACCCATTATTGGAAACAATAGTCATCTGTGTTTCCCAGTATGATACCATAGTAACTGAAATGAACATTAGCTCATTCTCTGACGTAATTTACAGAAGTTCGGCCTTGTACAGTGTACTAAGCAGTTATATACATACTGTTTGCTGTACATTTAAGAAGTCTACAGATTTATGTCTTTTGATATGGACTGTGAACAGTTTCAGCTGAACTAAATATTCAGCTAAAATGTGTGTTTTCCTTATAAATAAGTTGTATATCTCTTTATTCCATATGTGTTTCTTGACTACAATTAGTGCTGAAAATATGGATGAATAGAACAGATATCTGAAAACACAAACAAAGCGTCTTCAGAGGAAAGAAAAAATGTAGGTGCATCAAGGGAAGAAAGAGCTTTCTGAAGAAAAAATATCTCAAAATACATGAGAGAAACAACATGAGAAAAATCTTCTGCATGTACTGAATCTGGGGAAAGTTTCACCAGTGAGTGAAATCTCCAAATACACCAGGAAATTTAGACGCAGGAGGAACTATCAATAAGCACTGTGTGTGGAGAAAACTGTACTTGTAAAGGAGAGGTTAAAATACACAAAAGAATCCACCCAGGAGGGATGCCTTTTGCATGCACTGAATGTGAAAGATTTACTGAGATGGGATCTCTCAAAACTCACCAAAGAATTCAGTCAGGAGAAAAATTATTTATATGTATCAGATGTAGGGAAAACTTTAATGGTAAGGGAATTCTCAAAACCCACTGGAAAAATCCACACAGGAACCAAGTCATTTACAAGCATGGAATATAGGAAGGCAATCTCTAAAAATACTAATGAATTCACACAGGAGAGAGATCTTTTTCATGCAATGGATGTGTAAAAGCTTTGACTACAAAGAGGAATTTCAAAATACACAAGAGGAATAACATGAAACAGAAACTACCGACCTAACCCTCATTTTTTTTCTTTTAATTTTAAATGTTCCTTTACAAACATTAACTTTGCTGTGTTGGACATAATTTATATTTCATTGTAGGATACACATTTGTGATTCATAGTGTTGCCCCTCCCCTGAGGTGTGGCTCAAGCCTCCCCGGGGATGCTTACTACTTAGAGTGGCTTCTCCCTTCTCCTTGCATGGGTTGGTCCTGGGCTCTTTATTGTGATGTCTGGTGCCTCCACCCAAGGTGACTCTTCACTGTGCCCAGGGCACAAGGGGTGCTGTCTTTTCGAAAAACGACTAATGCTGCTAATGGCAAAGGAGTATAAAATCCACTACATAATGGCAGAATAAAGCACATCTACACAAAGCAGAGCAAAGAAATGACACACCCCGAAATTATAATATAACAAAGGAGGTCTTTATTCAGAGCAGGAAAATGGCATCTGGGAAAGGAAAGCCTTAGGGTTAACTTATAAGTACTAACACATCAACAAATTTCCCACCTCCCAGCACTCACTACTCTTCTCAAACCACAGCTCCCTCCGTGGCATCTTCCCAGCCAGATGGCATGCTAAGGTTGAGTCCAGAGACAAGTGCTGCAGTGCTGTGAACATTGGCCAGCATAAACAAACAAAAAAGGATCCTCTTAGAGTGTCTTCACCTCTGGAAGGGGCAAGGTCATCTCCTGGCTCTTTAGTCTGGAGTTCTGGGGGGTCTTGGCTGGCCTTTGGTAGACAGTGCTGAGTTGGATCTCTCACACTGTACACACTGCTGTGGATAGGGGTGGAACTGCCTGAAACCATGCACTAGATCCCATGGCAGTTCAATTCCCTTTCCGGGGAGTGGGAGTTAGAGACTTCCTGAGCTGCTGTTCTACTTTTTCAGCTCCTTGTCCTCCCTCCACTGCTTCCCTCCTACTGTATGTTAAACTTGGTCATTTTATGTTATCTTAAAATAAATTGTAATTTTGGGGCCGCAGAGTAGCACAATTTTGGGGGCTAGAGCAGTGCAAAGCAACCAAAGTCTGTTCTAGGTCCAGTACTATTAAATATTTTCATTAACAACTTGGATATTGAAGTGGAGAGCACTTCAGATGACAGAATTAGAATTCAAAATGATCATAGTAAATTGGAGAATTGGTATGAAATCAGTAAGATGAAAGTCAATAAAGTTAAGTGAAAAGTATGACACTTAGGAAGAAAAAAATGAACAAATACAAAATGGGAAATAACTGGCTAAGCAGCAGTACTGCAGAAAAGTAGCTGGGGGGTTACAGTAGATCACAATTGAATATAAGCCAACAGTGTGATGCTGTTCCAAAAAAGTAAAATGTCATTCGGCGATGTATTAACAAGTATATTGTATGTAAGACATGGGAGGTAATTGTCCCACTCTTCTTGGCACTGGTGAGGCCTCAGTTGGAGTACTGTGTCTGGTTTTGTACACCACGCTTTAAGTAAGACGTAAACAAATTGGAGAGGGTCCAGAGGAGAGCAACAAAAATGATGATAGGTTTGGAAAACATGATCTATGAGGAAAGATTGAAAGAATTGGGTATCAATGGTTGTTAACCAGGATGGGCAGGAATGGTGTCCCTAGCCTCTGTTTGCCAGAAGCCTGGGAATGAGCGACAGGGGATGGATCACTTGATGATTACCTGTTCTTTCATTCCCTGTGGGGCACCTAGCACTGGCCACTGTCGGAAGACAAGATACTGGGCTAGATGGACCTTTGGTCTAACCCAGTAGGGCCCTTCTTGTGTTCTTATGTTTTGTCTAGAGAAGAGAAGGCTGAGGGGGTATGTGTGCTAACAGTCTTCAAATATGTAAAAGATTTTACAGTGAGGATGGTGATCAATTGTTCTCCATGTCCACTGAGCGTAGGACAAGAATTAATCGGATTAGTTTTCAACAATAGAAATTCAGGTTAGATATTACGAAAAGCTTTCTAACTATAAGGATAGTTAAGCAGTGCAATAGGTTTCTTGAGAAGGTTGTGGAATCCCCATCCTTGGAAACTTATAAGAACAGGTTAGATCAGAGGTTCCCCAACTTTGGGGCATGCCCCCCTAGGAGGGTGCGGAGGAATGTTCGGAGGGCGCAATGGGGCCTGGGCTAGCCCCCGCAGGGGGGTGGGGAAGGAGCACCAACTAGTCCCACCTGACCCCTAGCCATGCCCCGGCTCCCAGCCCCGCCCCCAGCCTTGGCCCCCGGCCATGGCTCTGTTCCTGGCCGTGGCCCCAGACCCACTCCCAGCTCCAGCCTCAGCCCCCTTACCCCTATTCGTTTTCCTCCTCACCCCTCACCCCCGAGCCGTGGCCCTGCTGCTAGCCCCAGCTCCCCAGGATGGCGTGACCCTGAAAAGTTTGGGGACCACTGGGTTAGACAAACACATGTCAGGGATAGTCTTGATATATTTTATCCTGCCTCAGCATGGGGAAATGGACTTGATGACCTCTTGAAGTCCCTTCCAGCCCTATATTTCTATGATTCTGTATTGGTGAATCTGGCCCTTAACTTGCAATTGACAAGAGGGCTATATTAGTGAGACTGGTACTGTATGAAGGGGATTAGAAATAGTCCAGTCTCCGAGTCTCAATATCTCTGCACTTTAAGGGCTTCCCCTGAGTTCCTGCCTGAGTTCTCCAGCACTTCTACCTCAATGTGCAGTAAAGCCAAAGTAGCAGTGCCTTTCAAGCACTGATGCTCATGCCAACATCCAAACATAGAATCTTTAAGGAGCAGTGACAATTAAACCATGTAATCTACCAGTGAGAACTGTTGTGTCCAGTCTCCTTCATATGACTGAGTCATTACAATCAATAGAATTGTTGCATGCAGATTAGCTGCAGAAAAGGGTGGTGATAGATTGAGTGCATCTTGGTACAGGAAAGTATATGGTACTGAAGGACATTCAACTGTTAGGGGAGCTGGAATCTCCTTTACTTTCTGTTGGGCTAAATATTCAGTCCTCAGTATGGATGCCCAGTGTTTTCTCAGTACTGAGCTCCTCCGTAGAACTCACTGCTAGACTTACATTAGAACCTATCATTCCACCTTCAGCAGCCCCTCCCTTAGAGGTGAAATGTTCATACTCATCCTGTGAGTCTCAGCACAGTGGGGAAGGATTCCATACTTATTCCCCAAGAATCCCTTCTTATGAATTTTATGAATTTGAGAGGGAATCCAGGACTTCATGTAGACCTAGACACCATAAAGTTTGAGGATGCACATATTCTGGTACCTTTTCCCGTGGCCCCCAGTCCTTATATGACTAATGTACCACCATGGCCATATTGGAACTATTGGGGTCCTTATAGTATAAGGCATAACTCCCATGCACTAACCTCCAGGAAGATATCCTCCTTCCCTGTTCAGAGGCAAAACCCTATGATGCCTCAGATGACACCATTGGATCTTCAAACAACAGAGGAACTTTCTGAGGAGGAACAACCTCAGACTGAAGATCTACAAGTATCTGACTATTTTGTCCTTGTCTTCAAGTGAGGTAGTGATCCCCTTTATTTTATCTCATCTGAATGACTACAAGAGCTTCCAAGAACTGCTGAAGCAGATAGCTGAGTCCTCCCAGAATCCATTAGCAGAGATGCAGGAGTCCCACAGAAACTGTTGGACATTCTCCATGCCACAGTGCCAAAGTTTGTGGCACTCCCCATTAAGGAGGTTTCATTGGACCATGCCAGAAATATTTGGCAAACACTTTTGTGTTGATCACTTTCACCTCAAAGAAAGCTGACAAAAGATTTCAGGTGCCATCTGTTGGAGCAAAATATCTTTTCACAAACCTAGTACTTGTCTCTTGGGTGATTGTGGCAGATAATGAGAAAAACAGACAATGCCAACCAAGAATGACTCCTAGTGAAAAGGAACCAAAATGGCTAGATTTCATTGGTCATAAATGTTTCTCATCTGCTAGTTTAAAATTCAGAATTTCAAAGTATCAGAAATAGTTAGCATACACCTCTACCCCGCTATAACGTGACCAGATATAACATGGGTTCGCATATAGCGCGGTAGCAGCGGGGCTCCAGTGGCGCTTTAAAGGGTCCGGGGCTCTGGCTGCTGCGGGGAGCCCCAGGCCCTTTAAATCACCGCCGGAGCCCCGCTGCTGCTACCCCAGGGTTGCGGCAGTGGGGCTCAGCTGGCGATTTAAAGGGCCCGGGCTCCCCACAGCTGCCAGAGCCTGGCGCTCTTTAAATCACCACTGGAGCCCTGCCGCTGCTACCCCGGGGCTGCAGCAGCGGGGCTCGCCGGCGATTTAAAGGGCCCGGGGCTCCGGCTGCTGCGGGGAGTCCTGGGCCCTTTAAATCACCGCCGCAGCCCTGCCACCGCTACCCTTATATAACGGCGTTTCACCAATAATGTAGTCGTGGCTCCCCACGACCACATTATATCGGGGTAGAGGTGTATTATGGTTTTCTCAACTTGGTTGAGAAACTATGGTTTACAACAAATGTATGGATTATGTTTATAAGCTTCCAAAATAAAATAGGGAGGAGTTTAAATCCTTAGTTTTGGCAGGATAACTGATTGCTAGAATGTCCTTATAGGCAGCTCTGGAAACTGTTAAGTCTGCTTCATCAACTAGGCAACATCAGTAGTTATGAAGTGGATGTCTTGTCTCCAAAGTTCAGGCATTCCAACAGAGGTTCAATTAACTGTGGAAGATCTTCCCTTTGTGGTTCAGACCTTTTCAACCCTAAAACCAATGGCACTCTCCACATGTTGAAAGGTCCCCAAGCCACACTTTGCTCTCTTATAGTGTATACATCTGCAACCAAAAGAAAACCAAGGAGACCTCAGAGGTATTCTAAACAGAGAACATCATATGCATTTTCTTTTCCCAGAGAAAAACAACTCCATAAAAAGAGGAAGTGTTTCCAAAGAGAAGAGTTTCTGCATCAGCCACCTCTCAATTCTACCCTGAACCTAGAAACATCGTTTTGACAGGTTGGTCGAGATTCACACCACAACCGTTTTAATAGATCTAGACCCTTCTTCCACTCCATTTGGGAACCATCTACACTTCTTCCCAAAATTATGGGACTCTCTAACAGACTGCAGGAGACTGAAGATGTCTCAGTACATTAGTCCATACAGTCCCATTCTGCACTTGCCCCTCACCCCCTTCTGATGCCTTTTCAGGGACCCCTTTCATAGATTCATAGATTCATAGATTCATAGATTCTAGGACTGGAAGGGACCTCGAGAGGTCATCGAGTCCAGTCCCCTGCCCGCATGGCAGGACCAAATACTGTCTAGACGATCCCTGATAGACATTTATCTAACCTACTCTTAAATATCTCCAGAGATGGAGATTCCACAACCTCCCTAGGCAATTTATTCCAGTGTTTAACCACCCTGACAGTTAGGAACTTTTCCCTAATGTCCAACCTAGACCTCCCTTGATGCAGTTTAAGCCCATTGCTTCTTGTTCTATCCTCAGAGGCTAAGGTGAACAAGTTTTCTCCCTCCTCCTTATGACACCCTTTTAGATACCTGAAAACTGCTATCATGTCCCCTCTCAGTCTTCTCTTTTCCAAACTAAACAAACCCAATTCTTTCAGCCTTCCTTCATAGGTCATGTTCTCAAGACCTTTAATCATTCTTGTTGCTCTTCTCTGGACCCTTTCCAATTTCTCCACATCTTTCTTGAAATGCGGTACCCAGAATAGGACACAATACTCCAGCTGAGGCCTAACCAGAGCAGAGTAGAGCGGAAGAATGACTTCTCGTGTCTTGCTCACAACACACCTGTTAATACATCCCAGAATCATGTTTGCTTTTTTTGCAACAGCATCACACTGTTGACTCATATTTAGCTTGTGGTCCGCTATAACCCCTAGATCCCTTTCTGCCGTACTCCTTCCTAGACAGTCTCTTCCCATTCTGTATGTGTGAAACTGATTTTTTCTTCCTAAGTGGAGCACTTTGCATTTGTCTTTGTTAAACTTCATCCTGTTTAACTCAGACCATTTCTCCAATTTGTCCAGATCATTTTGAATTATGACCCTGTCCTCCAAAGCAGTTGCAATCCCTCCCAGTTTGGTATCATCCGCAAACTTAATAAGCGTACTTTCTATGCCAATATCTAAGTCGTTAATGAAGATATTGAACAGAGCCGGTCCCAAAACAGACCCCTGCGGAACCCCACTCGTTATGCCTTTCCAGCAGGATTGGGAACCATTAATAACAACTCTCTGAGTACGGTTATCCAGCCAGTTATGCACCCACCTTATAGTAGCCCCATCTAAATTGTATTTGCCTAGTTTGTCGATAAGAATATCATGCGAGACCGTATCAAATGCCTTACTAAAGTCCAGGTATACCACATCCACAGCTTCTCCCTTATCCACAAGACTCGTTATCCTATCAAAGAAAGCTATCAGATTGGTTTGACATGATTTGTTCTTTACAAATCCATGCTGGCTGTTCCCTATCACCTTAACACCTTCCAAGTGTTTGCAGATGATTTCCTTAATTACTTGCTCCATTATCTTCCCTGGCACAGAAGTTAAACTAACTGGTCTGTAGTTTCCTGGGTTGTTTTTATTTCCCTTTTTATAGATGGGCACTATATTTGCCCTTTTCCAGTCTTCTGGAATCTCTCCCGTCTCCCATGATTTTCCAAAGATAATAGCTAGAGGCTCAGATACCTCCTCTATTAGCTCCTTGAGTATTCTAGGATGCATTTCATCAGGCCCTGGTGACTTGCAGGCATCTAACTTTTCTAAATGATTTTTAACTTGTTCTTTTTTTATTTTATCTGCTAAACCTACCCCCTTCCCATTAGCATTCACTATGTTAGGCATTCCTTCAGACTTCTCGGTGAAGACCGAAACAAAGAAGTCATTAAGCATCTCTGCCATTTCCAAGTTTCCTGTTACTGTTTCTCCCTCTTCACTAAGCAGTGGGCCTACCCTGTCTTTGGTCTTCCTCTTGCTTCTAATGTATTGATAAAAAGTCTTCTTGTTCCCCTTTATTCCCGTAGCTAGTTTGAGCTCATTTTGTGCCTTTGCCTTTCTAATCTTGCCCCTGCATTCCTGTGTTGTTTGCCTATATTCATCCTTTGTAATCTGTCCTAGTTTCCATTTTTTGTATGACTCCTTTTTATTTTTTAGATCATGCAAGATCTCGTGGTTAAGCCAAGGTGGTCTTTTGCCACATTTTCTATCTTTCCTAACCAGCGGAATAGCTTGCTTTTGGGCCCTTAATAGTGTCCCTTTGAAAAACTGCCAACTCTCCTCAGTTGTTTTTCCCCTCAGTCTTGATTCCCATGGGACCTTACCTATCAGCTCTCTGAGCTTACCAAAATCTGCCTTCCTGAAATCCATTGTCTCTATTTTGCTGTACTCCCTTCTACCCTTCCTTAGAATTGCAAACTCTATGATTTCATGATCACTTTCACCCAAGCTGCCTTCTACTTTCAAATTCTCAACGAGTTCCTCCCTATTTGTTAAAATCAAGTCTAGAACAGCTTCCCCCCTAGTAGCTTTTTCAACCTTCTGAAATAAAAAGTTGTCTGCAATGCAGTCCAAGAATTTGTTGGATAGTCTGTGCCCTGCTGTGTTATTTTCCCAACACAGAAAATATATATATATATATAACACAGAAAGTATATCCGGATAGTTGAAGTCCCCCATCACCACCAAATCTTGGGCTTTGGATGATTTTGTTAGTTGTTTAAAAAAAGCCTCATCCACCTCTTCCACCTGGTTAGGTGGCCTGTAGTAGACTCCTAGCATGACATCACCCTTGTTTTTTACCCCTTTTAGCCTAACCCAGAGACTCTCAACACTTCCATCTCCTATGTCCATCTCTACCTACCAAGTTTCATGAGAGACTATTACAGCAGGAACTTGAAACACTTCTGTCTCTCAGAGCAATAGAAGAGGATCTACAGGAATGCAAAAAGAAAAGTTTCTGCTCGAGTTAGTACCTTATAGTAAAGAAGAAGGAGAGAATGGAATCCAATTTTGGATTTGAGAGGGCTCAACATTTTCATACACCATTTTAAATGCAAACTGTCACATTAGTCTTCATAATTCCATCTCTAGATCCACAAGACTGGTTTGCAGCTTGTGACCTTCAGGTTGCCTTCTTCCATATTTCCATTCATCTGGCACACAAAAAATGCTTAAATTTCCAGATGGGACAGTACAATACACTACTGTATCAGCAGAGACCCTTTGCTCTCTCTTTATAACCAAAGATGCAGTATTCACCAAGGTCTTAACAGTAGTTGCTGCTCATATAAGAAATCAGTGTTAGACAGAGCCTGTCTTCCCCAAGACAAATTTCAAACCATGTCTAGTCTTATTACTCAACTTCAAACAAATCTACAGATAATAGTAAGGACTTGTGTAAGTCTACTCAGACACCTGGTTTCCAGAAGGTTCACTGTGCTGAATGCCAGAGTACACCTAGGCTGCATGCAGGGTTGGCTAAAATCAGTGTATGCACCAAGTTGAGTCCTCAAGATGTTCTTTCCTCACTGAACTGGTGGAAAGATCTTGTGACAGATGCATCACTTCTGGGATGGGGAATACATCTGGATCACATGGCAAGTGGACTCTTGAGAAGACTCTTTTACATATAAACTTATTGGAATTCAGTGGTTTACAAGGCATGGAATTCTTACCTCTGATTAAGGATTGTCTACCCAAATTATGACCAACAACATGACTCATGTTTTATAAAAAGAGAGAGGTTGGGGGGAAGGAAGCATGATCATCCTGCCTTATGCCAAGAGGTGGTTTGATTATGGATTGATGCATTTGACACTAGATATCTCTAACTGCAGTTCACCTTCCAGGTCTGCTAACATTCTGGCAGACAATTTGAGCAGGCATTTCTCCTCAGATCATGACTGGACAAAGTTCCTTTGATTCCCAGGGTACTCGGAAAGATCAAGCAAGGCACTGCCAGTGTCATCTAGATAGCTCCCACCTGGCTGAGGTAGTTTTGGTACCTGGAGCTGGTACTATTACTGATCCTTTCTCTAAGACCTTTACTTCAAACAGCAGATGTGATATCCCAAGACAATGGGAACATCCGTCGTCCATCTCATTGCATGGCTAATGGATGGGTGTCAGATATAGAAAGATCTTTTTTTTTTCAGATGTCCTGAACATTCTGATAAATAGTAGAAAAAAATCCACCAGAGAAATCTACACTCCTAAGCAGAAAAGATTTACAACAGGGTACATATAGTACCAGTTATGCCCTGTTAACAGAAAGATACCTATCTTGGGCTATTTACTATCTCTAAGGAACTCTGGACTTTTGATTAGTTCTGATAAAGTACACGTGGCAGCCACCACTGCATATCACCCTCCTATTGAAGACAGTAAAGTCTCTTCCCACCCCCTGTCTAAATTCCTCAGAGACCTAAGGTTTTTCTACCAGTAAAGAAACCTCCCCTATCTTCCCAGAACCTTAGTGAATTGCTTGTAAGTTTGGTGGACCCTCCATTCCAACCCCAAGCAACATGTAGCGATTACATCAGCTTGTAGAATTGGTGAGATACAGGGACTCATGGCAGGTTTTCCCTACTGATAAGGTGTCTCTTAGGCCAGATCCCAAATTCCTTTCCAAGGTAGTTTTCAGAATTGCATTTAAATCAAATGATTCATCTATCTGTATTCTTTCCAAAACCACATTCTAACCAGGGAGAGTCCAGATTACATACCCTGGATGTTAGCAGGTCCCTAGTCTTTTATTTGCAAAGGACAAAGTCCTTCAGAACTTCCCCAAGACAGTTGATATCATTTCCTGACACAATGAAGGCCAACCAATTCCTGCCCAGAGATTATCTCAATGGGTTTTGGGGTGAATTCGACTTTATTATGTTTTAGGTAGTTTATGCTGCTTGGGCACTGGCAGCCTCTTCTGCATCCTTGCAAAGTATTCCCATTTTGGATCTGTCCAGCAGCTACTTGGGGTTTAGTACATACTTTTATCAAGCATCCTTCCATAGTGGAAGCATCCATGTTGTTCACTTCTTTTGGAAAATGTGCTGAAGTCTCTGTTTAGGTAGACTCCGAATACCCACCTACTCATATCATATCACTGCTTGGGAATTGCCAAAAAAGTATATATATAGGGAGAAACACTCAACGAAGAAAGAAGTTTTACTTGTACAGTAACTGGAGTTCTTCAAGATGTGTTGTCCATATAGATATTCTATGACCTGCCGTCCTTTCCCACTACTACAGAATCCTATTACATGTGGATTCTGTGGTTGCAAAGGAACTGTCAGGTGGGCGTACACTGCCCTTGATGCCCCTCATACAGGATCACAAGGACATTCAGGGCACATGTGCAGACCTAATGGCCAAAAGACTCCAATCTCCAGTGCATGGGATGCATGCGAACCAAGAGTGGAAAAATACACACACACCCCTACCTACCTACCTACCAGTTATTGTACAGGTAAGTAAACACATGTCAAATTTACCCTTTGTGTCTATGTGCCCTTGCCAATATTTATTTCACTGGATATTTATCATGTCATATTAATCTAGGAGGTACATGTTAAAAAGTATTTTGAATGTATTATGCTTTCATTTTTCATGTAGAAAATGTTTTCAAGAAGAATGGCACCAAGGATCCCTTATTGTGTGGCAACAGCTCAGATGCTGGGTAAGTGCAGTTAACTTTTCTTGGTTCTGAACTTTTTTCTTTGCTTCAATACTTTTGGCTTAGCTCAGCCCACCCAGTGACTAATGTGAAGAGCAAATTTCAAGTTCCTAAAGACAACAGTAATAGGAACAAGGATAATACAAATATAACAAATAATAAGACAGTTTAATGAATGACAGGGGATAGAGTTCGAGCCCATGGTTTCTATACTCAGATCTAAATTCTTCCTAGGCCTTCTGGCAGATGTTCTTGCAATTACTTTAACTTTTTTCTCAGAAATGTATTTAATACACTTCCATTTAGTGAATTAAATTTCAAAAGAATGAGAGGTGGAGACGGAAGTAGGGTTAACTTCCGTGTTTTCTAGTAGGGATAGGTGCATCATTTCAGAAAAAAATAAAATTTAACCCAAATCTGTTCCTACCCTAAGGGTGTAGAAGGAGAGGACCGACAAATAGGTTGGGGAGGCTCAGCTGCACTTCCTCTCCTCTATCCAGGACATCAGACAGGATTTAAAGGGTCAGGGACAAGATATAGAGATTTTTTTGTCTCTTGATAATGCAAGAAACTCCAGCCCCCTCACAAATTTCAACTCTGCAGGAAGGAGGCAGAGTCTCTCCCCTTTCACTCACCATAAGAGGAGGAGGAGAAGTGAGGATGCCAGGGGGAAAGGAAGAGCTTGTGGGGGATGTGGGCAGATGTAGGGGCAGAATTGATGGGGTGCAGCAGATGTGGGGTTGTGGGGGCACACTGATCTAGGGTCTGGGTGTGGGCTGTAGGGCTGATCTGATGTTGTAGCTGGGGGACAGGCAGAATTGATGTGTCAATGAGATGTGGGAACTCTGAGGACAGGATTAATTTAATACAGGCATAGAAATGTAAATCTGGACGGGCCTCCATCCCTCCACGCTGAGGCGGTACCAAGTAAACCTTGATTATCCCTGACAGGTGTTTGTCCAGCCTAGTCTTAAAAACCATCAATGACGGGGATTCCACAGCCTCCTTTGGTGTAACCTATTGCAGTACTTTACTATCCTTATAGTTTGAATTTTTTTCCTAATATCTAACCTAAATCTCCCTTGCTGTATTACCCCCAAAATCAGACTCCAGGCACCCTCACAATGGCCTGCCTATATCAGTAACCCACTTGTCAATTTGTCTGTTTTGATGGGTGGAACGGGGTGGCCCGCCCTAGAGGAATTGCCGGGGTTTTACTAAGGGTTTCTCTCTGACCCTTAGAGAACTCCCCAGGGTAGACTAACTCTGTTGACCCTTGGGAGGACACAGATACAGCCTTCCGATTGAAGGATTGACACTCAGGCAGTAATTCTTCAAAAAACAAAATAATCTTAATTTAATATACCAATATTCCCTGATACAATAAACCTTAAAAGCATATTTCAAGAAACAAAATACAAATCCCATTAGCACATGTATGCATATCAAAGTACCCAATACTGCAATACAATGCAGTTGGAAATAGCTTTTAAGTGGTTACATTCTACATGTGGTGATCAATCACATGTAGAATGCTGACAGCAAGTTCTTACCTAAAAAATTAAAATTGTATACATAGTAACAAACATACATACACAACATCCAACTTTATCATCTCTGGCATACACACTCCTATGTCTTGGTTCCTTATACTATGTTCATCATGCTTACTTCTCTATAGTTTTCTTTCCCTCGAATCTGACTACAGTCCTTTTGCTCTGTCACGACTTCTCAGCTGTCACTGCTGCCGCAGCTCTCCCTTCTTCTGTGATTTCAGCTCTCTTCTGATCTTCTTTCTTCTTCTTCTGTTTCTCCAGAATCCCCAGTCGACAACACTCAGACGTTTAGTAGGTTCTAGTCTCAAGATCAGGCCCAGTGTTGTTAGAATTACTGTTAAATTGGGAACCCCGACGTGCACAGTTGCAACACTTACACTTAGAAAAACTTTGAATTTGCAATAGTTTCATTAGCACAGTTAGCAAAATCACAAACACTCCATGGAGCAAGATAGATAGAGAGAATACAGAATGAGATCTGAGCATCCATAAATTCACACCATCCCTCGCAAAAGCACCTGAAGTGTTAGTCATCCTCCTCATGATTGTCAGCCTGTCATCTCCCAAGGCACGTAGGCTCGGAAACAGCTTTTATAATATGTTACGCTGATGCAACTCTGCCTATTGCATATTCAGTCAGCCTCTGACTAGTTCAGAGTCTAAAGATAACCTTAGTTCACAGTGTAAAAGGCAGAAGGTAGGGATAGGTCCTCTAAACAGTTACTCCAGCACCAATTCTCCCAATGATTTCAATCAGACTATGCACATGTGTAACTCCGCAGAATTGGGGCTGTGTTTAAGACAAGATCCACTAAAAGAAGCAGAGGAAATGTTAACTTAAAATGGGAAATAATACTATCTGTATACAAAATAATATTTAACATATTTTTGTGTACGTGTGTTTTTGTATTTCTCTCTCTGCCCTTCCACTCTATGGCCCTCTTTCCCAACAAAATATTGTAGGGGTGTGGAGGATATTTGCTTAGCATGGGTTAGTGTTTGCAGGTCTCACGGAAGAAGTGAGTCCTTATATCTCAGTTGTAGTATAACTGAGTGTATAATCTGAGTTTTCACAGGAACTGAAGCTATTTGCCTTTAAATTTGGACATTTTAAGTTTTCATCACTTTTTATTATTCATCTGTAGCTCCTGTCCAGATAAATATGTATGTCTCAAAGTTGGGGAAAATCCTGATTTTAACTACACAAGTTTTGATACATTTGGCTGGGCCTTTCTTTCCTTGTTCCGCCTGATGACACAAGATTACTGGGAGCGTCTCTATCAACAGGTATCAGATTTACTTAATTCAAATATTAAATAAAGCAGTAATGTAGTTGGATAAATGTATAAAGTATTTAAAGTAAAAAGAGAGGAAAAGAAGTCTTAAAATGAAATGATGGGCATAAGTCACAGAATAAGTGACTATACTATGCACATCCATATGATGAGAGTACTACAGCTAACTCACGATACAAAGCTTCTGCTTCTTTCAATTAAGAATTTTTACAAGGAAATTAAACATCATGAAAAACACTTAATAGCTTGTTATATGATGGGTCAATAAGTGCAAAGCAGAAGATTTTACTAGCCTGGAGGAAAGATTCAAAACATGCTACATATATATCCCTCAAAAGGGGGACCACAAGGGACTGTGAGTGATAACATAATACAAAGCTTTGCACCTCTGAATCTGACTAAAACTCTTCCTATTTGATGGCTGTTTGGCAAGAGCATAGCCTCTCTGTACTGCGGTGTTTGCCAGACTTCCTGCAAGGGGACAACAAAATGCTTCCACAGTCCTTTAAACTAACCCTAATGCGCTGCAGTCCCAGGGAGTGTAGTGCAGCAGAAGGGGACTGAGATGTCACCATGCACTGCTCCAGTAGCACAACAGAGCCTTCCCCTCAGATGCGCAGCTCCCTTTCTGTTCACCCAAACTCAGCTCTACTGGCCACTATCAGGAAGGTCATTAGGGCTCATTGAGGGCGGTATAGGAAGTGGGAAAGGAAGCCCAAATAGGCTGTGGGGGTTTAAAGGTTTTTTTAAAGCATTTTATTCAGGAATATGGAAATGTGACCAAGGTTTTTAAAAATACCTTAAAATAATATTTACTACTTTCATATAGTGCTTTACATCTTCAATATGCTTTACGAGCATTAACTAATCTAATTACACTAGAAGTGTCATGTCAGACTCCTTACTTTAGTGTGTACTTTGTGCTTACAGACTCTCAGAGCTTCTGGGAAGATCTACATACTCTTTTTTGTGCTGGTCATCTTTGTGGGCTCATTTTATCTGATCAACTTGATCCTGGCTGTAGTGACTATGGCATATGAAGAGCAGAACAAAGCTACTATTGCTGAAACTGAGGCAAAGGAAAGGAAGTTTCAGGAAGCCATGGAACTGTTGAAAAAAGAGCAAGAGGTCCATAAACTATTCCCTTGTTAATGTTTGGCACTCTCCATTTACAATATACACCTCTATCCCAATATAACGCTGTCCTCGGGAGCCAAAAAATCTTACCGCGTTATAGATGAAACCGCGTTATATCGAACTTGCTTTGATCCGCTAGAGCGTGCAGCCCCGCCCCCCCGGAGCGCTGCTTTACCGCGTTATATCCGAATTCATGTTATACTGGGTCGCGTTATATCGGGGTAGAGGTGTATAACATTTGTAGCGGAATTTATCAGTCCCTCCTTATCTTTGAGTGTGTATAAACAATGACACTGTGATCACTGATGAGAACAGGTGCCGGCTACTATCTTATTCAAAGTTATCAGAGTCCTTTCTAGGGCAAATAGAAACAATTCCTCACTCATAAATAGTACGTGTGAGTAGTGAACATAAAAATGCAACATTAGTTCTTGGTACTGTAAGCAAAATAGTATTGTAAAGGCTGACGGGTCTAAAATTCCACCAACCTATAGTTTCCATAAGGACACATGAATGTTGTTGGTTTTTTATTCCATTTCTCAGCTGGCCCATTCTTGTGGGTAGGCTGGGTATTGAAACATACAATAATTCTATTCTTTGACTGCTTTAGAGTTTGATCCTAAGCCAATTGGAGACAATGAAAAGACTCCAATTGACTTCAATGGATCAGGCTCCTAGAGAGCAGGATTCTTGTATATTTGAAATATCGCTGAAAACACAGATTGGAGTGATGACAGCAGACCACTGTGTGACTGCGATCCTGAAGATACCCAACAGAGAAGTATCAGAGGGGTAGCCGTGTTAGTCTGGATCTGTAAAAGCAGCAAAGAGTCCTGTGGCACCTTATAGACTAACAGACGTATTGGAGCATGAGCTTTCGTGGGTGAATACCCACTTCATCGGATGCATGTATCCCAATAAGTGGGTATTCACCCACGAAAACAGAGAAGTTGTGATTTTCAGTGTTTAAGTCCTCATTTTGGGAAGTGGATAGATGTGCTAATACTCAAATTTTAAACTGATTCTGTACAATCTGTAATATGTACCCAGAAAAATAGGAGTTAAGTGGTATGAATGATCCAAAGTTTTATATTTTGCCTCTGACAGGGGGAGTATCTGTTTGCACACAAACACTGCATGTAACCAATTGCTCAATTCTCTATATGGAGTGGGAAATCCTTCCTAATACCTTCAGTGATCAGCTTGCACTAGAAACATGAAGTTAGTATTTTAACCATCTATATGAAATGATAATTGTTAACAAGAATTATAGAGCACAGCAGTAGTTTTCCCTTACTGATATCCTAACTCTGTATCTAGAGTATCAGCTATGTTTTTTGTTTGTTTACTTTTAGGCATTGGCTGCTAAAGGAAATGATACAAAGTCACTTTGCTCCTTTGAAATGTCACCTTTACCCTCCAAAGAAGTCAAAGATAGAAGCAATAGGAGAAATAAAAATATGTCCTTAGGGAGAGAAGATTATGGGGAAGATCAAAAAGTTCCCAAATCACAGTCCAATAGCCGTCAACAAAACTTGGTAATTAATTATCTAAATCGAAAATCCTTATAGCTTTGTCAGTTTTAGAACAGAAATTGCTCAAAAGCACAAACACAATCCCATTAAGAAATAGAATGCTGTATTTATAGATATAAGCTAGCATCTGCTTCTTTGGTCTTTAAAACTAAATCTCTTTTCAGCTGAGAAAGAAGCAGATAACATTTCAATGCAAAAGGAAAACTTCTGAGAAAGTTATGTGTGAATGAAAACAGAGAAGATGTAATGAAAGTGAGGCATCGACATGCACTGAAGCATTTTGCTATAACAAATATTTTCATGAACATTTAAAATATATGTAGCTTAAAAATATGTTAACATTCTGTGTAATACTGGGAAATTAAAAAAAATACATTGGAACTGGAATTTAATTAACATTCCATAACAGACTTTTGCATTGATGCAGCTGCACCACTGTAGCGCGTCTGGTGAAGACGCTATATGCTGATGGGAGAGCGCTCTCCTGTCAGCATAATTACTCCACCTCCATGAGAGGCGGAAGCTATGTCGGCAGGAGAGCATCTCCCACTGACATAGTGCCGGTGTGGGAAGAGCTTAAATCACTGTAACTTGCATCGCTCAGGGGGCTGTCTTCACACCCCAAGCGACGTAAGTTAGATTGACTTAAGCAGTAGTGTAGACCTGCCCTAAATTAAATCATTGTATGAGTAACTTTATTTAATGTTGGACTTACAAACCTTCCATGGTTGATTGAGGTACTAAAAATCTTTATCATTCTCAAGAAACATATTGCACGATGCTATACCATTTTTCCCTTTTTCATTTTTTGGGACTTTTAGGTTCTCCTTGCACTTACTTGTGGTCCCAGTGCAAACCAAATGAAATGCAGGCTCAGCCATGGAAGCATATTCAATTTCCAGTTAGCTGGCAGAGACATTGGCTCCAAAACTGATTTTGGTGATGATGAGATCTTCAGTGTTTTGGAAAATGAAATCCAAGGCAGGTCACTATTGATGACACCTATGTTGATGACAACCAAGTGTGCAAAGTTAAATGAGCCATAATTATGACTCTGCTACTCCAAATTAGAACTGGCAAAATTTCTAGTTTGTGTGAAATTAGATATTTCAAAATTTGGTTAGATGTGGACCAAACCCAAATTTTTTGAAATTTCCCATTCATTGGAAATTCTGTAAAATGTTTGTTTTGGAAATACCAACACTTGGTATTTCCAAAATGAGATATGTGCCCTGGGACTCTAGCAGCTGCTGACTGAAAATAACATGATTCATGTAAATTTCAGTCAGCAGCTGCCAGGGATCCCATGGTTCCTGGGAAGCCCCACCATGTGAACTGCTCCGGCCAGGGACCCTAAGGCTTCTAGACTCCCAGGCCAGCTGTCTCCCCAGACTGTCTGACTCTCAGGGAAGCTGGCTCACCAGGTTGTCGGATTTGTGCAGCCTGTGAGCTAGTTGGTATGGGAGTCTAGAAGCCCTGGGGTCCCTGCCCCCAGGGCAGTCCACATGGTGAGGCTTCCCAAGAGCTACAGAATGTGGAAGTCCCGCATCTCTGGCCCTGGGACAGTACACATAGTGGAGTTGCGCAGAACTATGAACACCAGAAGCCTGGGGTCCCCAGAAGTTCACTAGACAATCTGGCAGGAATCAGCTAGTCTGTGGTTCATTGAGCCTGACATGTTTCAAACTTATCTCTTGAGGAGTAAAAACTTTCTAGGTCTGGTCTCTGCCCAGAGGTGATTTTTTTTTTTTAATATGAAAAATTTGAGAAAAAACAGAGCATCCATTTTTTGAGTATGAAAAAGAAACACTACAGATTAGTTCAGGATAGGAAAGGCAAAATATTGTAATCAAAGAGAAGTTTTAGATGGACAGAATCTCATTAACCAATCTGAAGTTTGTTCATAATACTGGAAGGCAAATACCCAGGGTGACCAGACAGCAAGTGTGAAAAATCGGTACGGGGGTGGGGGATAATTGGAGCCTATATAAGAAAAAGACCCAAAAATCATGGCTGTTCCTATAAAATCGGGACATCTGGTCACCCTACAAATACCCTGGGAACTGTCATGGCCACAAGGGAGTCAGGCCTTTATTTTTTAACCCATTCTAAATGGCTATTATTTCCTATAGAAGAGGCCCATTTATTTCACTGCATGTCATCATTCATATTAATGTCCATGGCTATCCCTGTCTAATTGTTTCCTCACTTTGTACTCTTTATGTTACTAACCATGTTTACTTCTTTAAACAGACCCCTGTATGTGATGAAGTGAGCAAGAAGCATTTGCCTCATCATCTGTCAGTGGACTATTTTAATGAGCCACTACAAAGACAAAGGGCAACTGGGGCAGTCAGTACCATTACCTGTGTCCTGGAGGGTAAGTTATTTCTCATCATTTTTTAATTCAAACCTAAGCATATGTTGATATGAAAGATCAAAACAAACAAACAAAAAAACAGGCGGCGGGGGGGGGGGGAGGGTGGCGGAGAATAGAGCCTTTGCAAATGCTTCAGTTAGGAAATGCCAGAATAAATGTTCTGTGCATCCTTAATTTGGCTCCCTTGTGAATATATACAGTATTATGATTTTATACCTGTCTTTCTAGATGGGTCCTATCTTTAAAAAGGATAACAAAGAGGAGCCAGGGGATTGTAGTCCAGTCAGCCTAACTTGGATACCTGGAAAGATATTGAAACAAATTATTAAACATTTTGTAAGCACCTAGTGGATAATAAGGTTATAAGGAATAGCCAGCATGGATTTGTTAAGAATAAATCATCTCAAACCAGCCTAATTTCCTCCTTTGATGGGGCTACTGGCCTAGCGGATAGGGGAGAAGCAGAAGATGTGATATATCTTGATTTTTTAGTATGTTTTTTGACACAGTCCCACATGACATTCTCATAAGCAAACTTGGGAAATGTGTACTAGATGAAATTACTATAAGGTGGGTGCAAAACTTGTTGAAAGATCATACTCAAAGGCTATGTCTACACTGCACATCACTGGTGGCAGTGTGTAGGGTATGTATAGCTACACTCCACAGAGAAAAGCATGTTGCGATGTGAAAGGCTCTGGCAGGAGAGGCAGTGGGGAAAAGCTGTGGCAGAGGGGAGCTGCCAGAGTCTTTCTCCGCTGTCTCCTCGCACCAGAGCTTTTTCCTGCTGCTGGAGCCTTTCCGTGCAGTGGGGAAAGACTCTGGTAGTGGGTAGACCGCAGGACACTACACTGCTAAAAATAGCAGCGTAGATGGAGGAGGCACTGTTTGGGTAGAAAGGTACATACCTGGGTACATACCTGGGTTCAGGCCGTATTTTACTCACCAAAGCAGTGCATCTCTGTCTACACTACTGTTTATATCTATGCTAGGGCAGAATGCAGTGTGTTGTACTTTACACACTGCCATAAGGAGCATGTAGTGTAGACGTATCCAAAGAGTAGTTATCAATATGTTGCTGGCAAACTGGATGAGAGGGATATATCTAGTGGGACCCCACAAGGATCTGTCCTTGGTCTGTTACTATTTCATATTTTCATAAATTACTTGGATAATGGAGTGCAAGGTATACTTAAAAAATTTGTGGAGGGCATCAAGGTAGGAGGGGTTTTTAGCACTTTGGAGGACAGGATTAGAATTCGAAACAACCTTGACAAATTGGAGAACTGGTTTGAAATCAAGATGAAATTCAATAAAGACAAGTGAAAAGTACTGCAGTAAGGAAGAAAAAAATAAAATGCACAAAAAGCAAAATGGGGAATAAGTGGCTAGATGGTAATACCACTTAAAGGATCTGAGAGTTACAGTGGATCACAAATGGAATATGAGTCAACAATGTGATGAAGTTGCAAAAAAAGCTAACGTCATTCTGGGGTGTATTAACAGGAGTGTTGTATGTAAGACCCAGGAAGTAATTGTTCCACTCTACTCAGCACAGGAGTTGCCTCAGCTGGAGTATTGTGTCCAGTTCTAAATTTAAAAAAGATGTGGACAAGTTGGAGTAGGTCCAGTGGACCAACAAAAATGATACAAGGTTTAGAAATCCTTCCACTATGGCATGATGCTTGGTAAAAGTATGTACTGAAACTCAAGTAGTTGCTATACAGATATCCAAAATGGGGATGTTTGCAAGGAAGTAGCAGAGGCTGCCTGTGCCCTAGTAAAATGGGCTCTAACATTGGCTGGAGGATCTAAACTAGCTAACTCATAACCAAGTCTAATATGCCCCAAAGCCTATTTAGATAATCTCTGAGCAGAAATTGGTTGGCACACTTCCCATTATAAGACCCTATTTAACTTTCTCATCACTTTGCCAAACTTTCACCATACAGACTGAAGTTTTACATGCTGGTTGTGTGCTTCAGGCTGAGCATTTCTGTGAAATTTCAGCCAAAAGGGTTTATCCATATCCAAGAACCATGCTAGGAAAAAATATGTTGTTTTTCCCATGTTAAAAAATCCTGGCAGCCTTTCTTTTGAGAAGCTTTACCACCCATATGCTTTGAAGCATGGGCCTGAAATTGGATAGGAGGTGGCCTTTAGGGTGGGGAGGAGATTGGTACTGGTTCAGGGAGGAGACTGGGAGCTGGGGAGGGAAATGGAGAAGTGATACTGGGAGCCAATGTGTTTGGGGAGACTGAGATGAGACAAGGCGATGGTGGGGGAGATTAGGATTGGCTTGGCAAGGAAATTGAAACTAGGAACCAGTGAGGGAGAAAGAAGTGGTCTGGTAGGGGAGAGACATCTGATAAGGAGTCAGAGTTTGGGGGAAGAACTGGAGTGTACTGGGACTGGGATGAGAAGTCCCTGAAGTGAAGAATAGGATTGGCTAGGTGAGAACAATGGGGCTGGGAGGAGGAGCCAGAGTTCCTGTCAATTTACTGTCTTGCTGAATTACAGAGCAGAAGGAATCAACCTTGGGGGTAAGGGATGGGCAGAAGAATTTGTGCCCTCTAGAGCACATTCCCTTCCAGAGCCTGGAATGGAGCTCGAGATTCCTCTGCTGTCAGCAAATGTCTCTGAAACGCACTGGCAAAATGTCTCATCCATCTCTGGTGCTAGGCCACGTAGAGGATAACAACCTACTATTGCTGGTCGCATGAATGCTACTCAGAAGAAATATATTCTGTCCCTGCTTCTGCCACAGAGTTCCTGTCTGATGTCAGTCAAGTCACCTAAACTAGTCTTTTCACAGGTGTTCACTAATTGTGTTTTCCTTACTTTCTGGCTGCCTGACTTGAGACCCTGGGTTCTGATTTTCAGAAGTAGTGAGCACACTTAGCTGCCACTGCATTCATTGGGAGCTGTGTTTTGAACATATGTAATAATAATTCTAAACCTTTCCTCATCACATATTTTTGACAGGTTTCCATGCCCCATGCCATGATATTGTACCAATTAGAACTGTGCACCACCCCTCCTTTTGTCCTGACCACTTTTTGTCAATTGAATTGGCCATATGGTGTTGGAAGCCCTATATCCCCTCTTCTCCCACTTCCAGGGCTCCTATGTATGAACATTTTTGGCTCCATCATCCATTTTGGGGGGAATTATTTTTAAAATATTATTTACTATACCCTTCTGGGAAGTATTAAAAGTAAATCATAGAATTATAGGACTAGAAGGGACCTCAAGACATCATATAGTCCAGGCCCCTGCACTCATGGCAGGACTAAGTATTATCTAAACCATCCCTGACAGGTGTTTGTCTAACCTGCTCTTTAAAATTTCCAATGATGGAGATTCCACAACCTCCCCAGGCAATTTATTCCAGTGCTTAACCACCCTGACAGCTAGGAAATTTTTCCTAATGTCCAGCCTCACAACACACCTGCTAATACATCCCAGAATGATGTTTACTTTTTTGCAACAGTGTTACACTGTTGATTCATATTTAGCTTGTGATCCACTATGACCCCCAGATCCCTTTTTGCAGTGCTCCTTCCTAGGCAATCATTTCCCATTTTGTATGTGTGCAACTGGTTGTTCCTTCCTAAGTGGAGTAGTTTGCATTTGTCCTTATTGAATTTCATCTTATTTACTTCAGACCATTTCTCCAGTTTGTCCAGATCATTTGGAGTTTTAATCCTGTCCGCCAAAGTACTTGCAACCCCTCCCAGCTTGGTATCATCCACAAACTTGATAAGTGTACTCTTTATGCCATTATCTAAATAATTGACGAAGATATTGAACAGAACTGGACCCAGAACTGATCCCTGCACTTGATATGCCCTTACAGCTTGACTGTTTACCACTGATAACTATTCTATGGGAACGGTTTTCCAAACAGTTATGCACCCACCTTATGGTGACTCCATCTAGGTTTTATTTCCCTAGTTTGTTTATGAGAAGAGCATGCGAGACAGTATCAAAAGCCTTACTAAGTCACAATATTCCACATCTACTGCTTCCCCCATCCACAAGGCTTGTTACCCTGTCGAAGAATGTATACATATAGATTTCACATAGATTACCCTCCCCCAACACACATACATGCACTCAGAAAAATGCTGTGTAGCAAGTCCAATAGTGCTCCATGTATGCTATTAATTACCCTGTACTTGTGGATTTATGTTAGCTCTGGAATGATGTTTTCAGTGATGCACATCTTGGTAGCGCATTGTGTGATTATCATACATTCAGTAAGACAGTCAATTAACAGAAATCATATCCATACCTATAACACATACCTAATCTATACAGAGACAAATCTATTATCTGAACGTGACCCCATATGCCTGAACATCATGCAGTACATATCACAACGTCAGTATAATATCTGTATTACAATATATATTGCATTTGGTGCCAGGCCATCCTACAAAGTCTGTCAAGAAGCAATGTTCCCACATTAATACACCTCTATCCCGATATAACACTGTCCTCGGGAGCCAAAAAATCTTACCGCATTATAGGTGAAACCGTGTTATATCGAACTTGCTTTGATGCACTGGAGCACGCAGCCCGCCTCCCCCCCCGGAGCTCTGCTTTACCGCATTATATCTGAATTTGTGTTACATCGGGTCACGTTATATCGGGGTAGAGGTGTATTTGCTGCCAGCCCATGTGCAAATTGGAAAAGAGTTCCTATTCTGCTTTTGGAGGGGAGGACACACTATATCTATGTATCTCCTGAAGTGTATGAGATTTGACTGTGGCCACTTCTCTTTTTAGAAAGACAATGTTCATCTTTCTTCAGCATACTCATAAAGTGAGTAAGCCATGTATACAAGAGTGTTCTTCCATCTGCTTATGATGGAAAAATAGGCTAGCAGCTGTTTGGTGTAATTTAACACCGAGCCTTTTAAAAAAAAAAATAGTGCAACTTATATCTTTTACTCAGATGCATTCCATACACCAGATGGAAAAATCATACCCCTATTTTTTCCATTACTCAATGAGATCCTCGGAGATAGCTGTTTACCTTACTTCCAGTTTCAATAACCCTGTCCAAATCTACTGGCAGTTTGGAGCTTAATAAATGTTGCCTATGTGTTTGTATTGAGTTTTGCGTCTGGTATTTAGTCTTTAAGTGACCTGAAACCTTTGCAAAATACAGGAGCGTTTACATGTGCATGTGAATTAGACCTAGCCAAAATGTAATTGTAATACTGTTTCACTTTGGCACTAATCAGTCACTGAGCTGTTTGTCGCATTCAGCATGGTTATTAGTGATATTGCACACAAAATGTATTCTATATGAGTGGGGGAGAAAGCACAAAGTAGTTTTAATTTTTATATTTCTTGGTGAATCAGAAAGCAAGGTGTCACTCCAGTCATATTTTTCCAGTGTTGTAGACAATAGGAATGTATGTCTAAGATGAATAAGGTTCTGATTAAAAGCCCATTGAAATTCAGTGGATTTTGAATTAGGCCTTGTCTGAAGAGAATGAGTTTAAATATGAATTCACTGATCTGGGGTTTGTTTAAAAAAATGAATGGAAGACTGAGAGAGTGCCTTATATAGAAAATGAATGATATGATTGTAAAAAGTCTCAAGAAGATGTGATGGGGTTTGGGTTTCATTTTTCTGTGCTTTCATTAGTTGTGGTTCTTCTCTTGCCACATAGGACAACACTAATTACCTGAGGGGTAGCCGTGTTAGTCTGAATCTGTAAAAAGCAACAGAGGGTCCTGTGGCACCTTTAAGACTAACAGAAGTATTGGGAGCATAAGCTTTCGTGGGTAAGAACCTCACTTCTTCCTTACCCACGAAAGCTTATGCTCCCAATACTTCTGTTAGTCTTAAAGGTGCCACAGGACCCTCTGTTGCTTTTTACTAATTACCTGGTTATTGCTTTGTTTTCTTTGTCGTTTGTAAATTGAAGAATCGCAACAGAAATGCCCTCCCTGCTTGAAGGACTTTGCCCTAAAATATCTTATTTGGGACTGTTGTCCACTGTGGTTGAGAATCAAGAAAAAGGTGACAATTTTAGTAATGGATCCATTTACTGACCTCACTATCACTCTTTGCATCGTGATGAATACTATCTTCATGGCACTGGAGCACTATAAGATGACAGGAAGTTTAAAATTCATGCTTGACGTAGGCAACAAGGTAAGTGAATTCTGACATTCACTATCAAGAATGAATTTATGTATATTTCTACCCAGGATAAAAATAATGGTAGTAAGAAAGATTCATTTATTCATTCTTTGTCTGTTAATTTCCGGGATCTGAGATTCTCAAATGTTACTCTTGTTTCGCAGTTGTTCTAAACATCCTTTAAAATAAGAGCAGACAAGGCTAGGATTTTTGTTGACAATCCGTTATGATATACATGATACAAGTAGGGTTTGCTGTTCACTTTACTGATGTACCTATATCTATGCTACTATATTTGTGGGAGGGTGGTCTAGAGAGATGTGCTCACAGAACCATTTAGGCAAACATGACTTACTGTTTCTTTTGTCACAGGTCTTTACTGGAATTTTTACTGCAGAAGTGATCTTGAAAATCATTGCTCTAGATCCCTACTACTATTTTCAGCAGCGCTGGAATATTTTTGACAGCATAATTGTCACCATAAGCTTAATTGACCTGAGTGTATACACCAAAGCTAAAGAAAGAAAAGAACGGGGAAACATGTTAGTTTTACGTTCCTTCAAACTGGTAATGGCTCATATATATTCAGTCTCATAAAACTTTTTGCATGAATACAATAGAGAGGATTTCAGTTCCCCCATTCAGTGCAATTTCTGCAGCCTCATATTAGGAACTGGAAACTCATTTTGTCTAATTTCAAACCCATTTAAAAGTTTGACAAACAAATATAGCATTTGTATTTCACCGTGAGATGATTTAAAAACATGGACTGAAAGGAGTAAAAGAAAAATCCAGTGTTAAAATGTAGTTAATGTTGGAGCAGAGAATGAAAAACAAATTCAGAGAAACTGAGAAAGAAGAAATGGAGGAGAAAAAATGTAATAAAGACATATTTATACTGTATAATCACCATACACTTGTGCTATCCTGGATTTTAGGGAGGTGGTTGGTTTATCTATTCATACACTATATCACAGTCTTCTTTTTAGTTAGAAACACTTTCTAAAAAAACAAATAAAACAACCTTGGGGAAAGTGTGATTTTTTTTAATTTAAAGTGAAAATGGTTTGCAAACTCAATTTTTTTTTTATTTTTTTTATTTTTTTTTTTTTGGTAAATCCTACAAACCCCTGAAATAGCATTTCAGGTTCGTGAAATCTTCAAAATGCATATTTCCCCATCCTTACCTCATTTCAGTTTGGAATGGAAAGTTGCAGTTCTTCGTATTAACTATTGCAACAGCAACTGCTATATCATCTCCAGCAACAATATTTAGTATTGTCAACTAGTTCCTTCTCCTGTGATGTACTTTTGCAAGTTGTTCTTCTGCCTGTCTGAGACCATCACAACAGGCAGCTTCTGAGGAGAAAGTGTTGTCAAAATTAAAGGAATGGCTGAAAAGAAAAGCAAATCATGTGACAAATTCTACATAACTTTTGAAAAGATAGGCATCTGAATAAGGAAGTTTTTCAACACTCAAGCATGTAACTTTACACACATCAAGAGACTTGGAGTTACTCTTGTGTGTAACTATTCACAGGTTTGGGGCCTATGTGATGGATTGGATGGACAAAGGAGGATATAACATGCATTCTCATTTAAATGTTTTTGGGATGTCTCCTAAACACCAATTTAGGACAGGCATCCCTGTTCCAGAAAGCCCTTAAGCATGTGTTTAACTGACAAACACATACTTAAATCCATCCCTATTCAAGAAAGCACTTAAGTGTCAGCTCAAGTGCTTTCCTGAATTGGGATTTTAGCTGGTATTTGTGATTTGTTTGAAGGTATCTCACTTTCTCCCAATGCACAAACAGAGATGTATTGTGTCTATATGTAAACTATATAGGCACACATTTTCCCATTTATTTATTTCCCCCTTTGCTCTACCAGTCTACTGTTGCCACTTTGTCAATCATAATTGTTACTGGTTCCTCTTTGTGGTAATTTTTTTCTTTTTGATTAATTAGGATTTCTGAGAAAGTTCCCATAAGAATTTTATCCTTCAAGATTGGAGATCTATCATAACATTTATCTTTGAAGAAAATTACTTACCTTTTATTATTTTCTGAATGCATTGTACTGTGGTTATAATAGATCATCATTCACCAGCTCAGAATTATAAGATGTTATTGTTTTTACCATTTTATTTTCAAAATGGCAAGGAACTGACTATTTAAAAGATTACAGGCCGTGGAACCTGACATTTGCCAGAGGCAGAGATCCCAAGAGTCATGAGATGTTATAACTTCTATAAATACAAAGAACAAGAATTACAGATAAGTAGTTACCTTTCTGCATCAGCACGTAGACGCTGATCGAGCAAAGTCCTTTAATCACATGCTTAATTTTAAGCATGTAAGAAGAGCCATTGAAGTCACATGCTTAAAATTAAGCATGTACTTTATGTGGCTTGCTTGTTTAGTGTCTGTGATACTGTGGTGATGGATGCTATACAAACTTAAGATAGATCCTTGGCCTGATTTACAGAGGTGCTGAACAGCTATGATTCCTATTTAAGTCAATGGGAATTGTGGGTGCTCAGCACCTCTAAAATTCAGGACATTTGCATGTAAATATTTGGTTATTGAAAATGGAAATAAAGTACAGATTATGATAAACAGGAATTTAAGTTCTGATTCTAGAAGATGTGAAAATGCAGGAAGAAGGAAATGCAACAACTTGCTTGCCTGAGAAACTCACAATGGAAGGTGGTAATAAATTGCTACTGGTGGTATGGTAAACATTTACGTTATGGAATTGTGCAAAGACCACAACCAGGATTGTGGCATCATTGTGCTAAAAGACACAGAGATATAACATATATACAAATCAGTAGTCTATATTACATTGATCATATACTGACTTAAAATACCCTACATTTCATAGTGTTTGAGTAGTTTGAAATGTCTGCATAATGTTTTTAACCATTTTTAAACAGTGCAAAATGAAGACTATCTAATCTTCTGTTGTCTAATGCTATGTTTTTTGTTTATACACAGCTGAGGGTCTTCAAACTGGCAAAGTCCTGGACAACTTTGAATACACTTATTAAAATCATTGGTAACTCAGTGAGTGCCATGGGTAACCTTACCCTGGTTCTGGCAATTATAGTCTTTATTTTTGCTGTAGTAGGAACGCAACTTTTTGGTAAAAGCTACAAAGAACATTGCTGTAAAATAAGTGACGATTGCAAGCCACGTTGGCATATGATGGATTTTTTCCACTCATTCCTTATTATATTCCGAATTCTGTGTGGAGAATGGCTTGAAACCATGTGGGATTGTATGGTGGTAGCTGGGCAACCATTATGCCTTATTGTCTTCTTGCTGACCATGGTGATAGGAAACCTAGTGGTGAGTTTCCAGATATGTTTCTATTTTTATTGCCTGTACAGTATACAATATACTGACTTATAGAGATAAGGTAGGTGAGGTAATGTTTTTTATTGGACCAACTTCTGTTGAGGAGAGAGACAAGCTTTGGACCGTATACAGAGCTCTTCCTCAGGTCTGGATTTAGCAGACCTGAAGAAGAGCTCTGTGAAAATTCAAAAGCTTGTCTCTCTCACCAACAGAAGTTGGTCCAGTAAAAGATATTACCTCACCCACCTTATCTCTCTAATATCCTGGGACCAACATGGCTACAAAACACTGCATAATCTACTGACTTGTCTTTCTATGAATGGTAGGTTTCCAAGAGATGGTGGTAAAGGGGCCACCCCATGTCAATTATGCTCTAGTAAATCCCCTGTTTGTCTTTCACCTGTGGAACTTGTGTTCATATTTAAAGTAAGACACTTTTTCAATATTGCATCACTGAACCTTTTCACAGACCAATATTCATTCCAATGAGGAACAATTTTCTAACAGAAAAAAATAATCACTAAGGGCTGAATCATAGAATCATAGAATATCAGGGTTGGAAGGGACCTCAGGAGGTCATCTAGTCCAACCCCCTGCTCAAAGCAGGACCAATTCCCAACTAAATCATCCCAGCCACTAAGGGCTGAATGCTCAAAAGGAGTTAGGCTCCAAATGTCTACTTAGGCTCCTAACTTCTATTGAAATTGAAGTTATTGATTAATAGTTACCATTGATTTCAATAGGAGTTAGATGCCTAAATAGAAAGTAGGGACCTAACTCCTTTTGAGAACGCAGCCCTGTGTTTGCATATCACAACCTGTTTTTTGTTTAAGAATTTGTTTCTTTACTGAGTTCTTTGCAGGCAATCCCTGGGCCCACACATGAACCCACTGAAATCAGGATTCTGCCAGAACATAGCTCAATGCAGGATCATAGTTCAGTTCTCTTTAGATGCAAGACATCGGATCTGCTTCTCCTCTTTCTTATAGTAGGCTAAATCAGAAGTAAATACACTAAAATCAGTGTTATTGCCCTACTGTAAAAGTAGAGTTGCTGAGAGAAAACTAACTCGCAGATGAAATTTTCGTTTTGAATTACTTTTGTCGGCTTTCTGCGAATCAGTGGAATCTCTTGTTTGTTTGTTTTTAAACAAATATTAAGATGTGAACATTGTATTTTGTGTGGGAATAATAAAAACCTTAATCTGGAAGTGAGTTTAAAAGTACATATCAGTAATTTAAGAGCCCCAAACATTATAAGGATGTTTTAATTTATCCCCCAAACAAGCATTACAAACCCAGGATATTCAGAGATAATGAAAAACATCAGCCTAGCATGTTTACATGGCATCCTCCCATGCATACTCCCACATTTGCAAGCATAGTGCAAAATTAAATATATAAAAAAGACTCATAAGGGGATACAAGACCTGATTCTTCTTTTGCTTACATCAATGTCAGGAGTTACTCCATTGGAGGAAGTGCGAGGAGGATCATGACCAAAGATTCTCATTTTACGTTTTAAAATAGTAGATTGGAGCTGGCAGTGATCTCTTTTAAAGAGAAGCTTAATGCAATAAAGCCAGAAATGCACTGGAGACTGGGAATGAGAAAAGGGAAGGGGGAAGTGGACAGGGTAATTTGGGTTCCACCAGTGGAATCTGGGTTGTGGGAGCTGCCAGTCTCTCTGGTGGAAGTCTGCTTGGAAGATGCGAGGCTCATGGCTGATCCGCACAGCTCTAAATGTGGGCAGGAGAGAATCAGGATGGATGACGGACATGTTAATCAGTGCATCTGCTTCCTACAGAGCTCCTAGGGAGTCGTGGATGGAACTTAAAGCTGTCAGAAATCTTTTGTGGCAGCAGGGTGAGGGGATGTATGGTACCCACCTGGGGATGACTGTCTCTCCGAAAGCAAAGCATCATAAATAATCAGGGGGCTCTGTTCAGCTAAAGAATGTCCAGCAGGGGACTTGATAACCAGCTACTAGCACCCGAAGGGTTTAAACACCAAGGAAGGGGTAGAGTTATTTAGTGTGGGTTTTGGACCCAATGCAAATCCGAAGCAGCTCCACTCAGGTCTGGTGGCGTTTCACCTAAGAAAACCATCGTGAAACTAAAATCAGGCCCTCACTATTCTTTACTATGCTGAATCTGTGCTCTTAGCCTAATACAGGGGGTGATAGTTCTACTGTACAAATCATCTCCAGCTTCCTTTTGCCAATTCTGGCCAGCTAAAGGAACAGTGCCCCCATAATTATGTATATCAGTAACTTTTGTAATTATCTCCCCCTCAAGGAATTGATGGAATGTTGTGATACACCAACTTTTTTTCTTTTACACCACTTGGAAGTGCTCCTAGGAGACTGTGACTCTGAGGCAAACATTAAAGGTTCTTCAGTTGCTAGGCCTCATAAGCTGCAGAACCTGGTGGGTCCCAATATGCACTTGGTGAATTGCCTCCAAATGCCATACTCTTCCCAGTTCCCTCAGACACACTGTCTCCCAGACCCTCTTCTCACCAACATCTTTCCAGCTGCCATAAAATCTTCCCTCCTTCAATTGACTTGATTTCTCGACTCATCCATCACAGCTGATACTACTAGAATTTATTCCCAGACAAAAAATGTTAAGCAGGAGGGTGCATAACAGTGATTTAAAGGTAATAAACAGTGTAAGAATGTTGAAATCATCCCCAAAACAAACTTTCTAAATAGAATGTTCAGAATTCAGGATAAACTTAAAGGAAATCTAAACATATTAAGATATGGAAATGCACAGTTAATGCACCCAAACAACCTAACTCTTTCCTATAGTGATGCCAGGCAATAACTATAAAAATCATTGATGCATTTTAATGCTTGTTGTTCCAGATTAGATTAAAGTGATTTTAAAAGACGTGTTAGATTTGTTTAATCTTTTTTCCCCCCTCCACGTATCACTACAGGGTCAAGGAAGGCTCTTTGTGTGCTGTACCTGGGCGTTCCATGTTTCAAGATTTATCTCTGCCAAGTTTTGCGTAGATAGATAATACATGAATTGAAAACATTTAAGACAAAAAGGGCTGACTGAGAGTGCTAAATTTTTTATGTAGTTTTAACTCATGTTAATGGATTTACTTGTAAATGCTCAGACAATTCATTCAATACTCAAAGAGTAAATGCTGTAATTTTGGGGGAAGATGCAGAGTATTCTTCATACAAATACAAAAAGTTTAAATTCTTGTTTGAAGAGCAAAACTGCACTCAACCTTAATTATATAGTCATGACCACAATTTATTATTAATTTACCATTACTACTATTAACATTTTAAAACATGTTGCAGTAAAATTGTGTGATTTTCATATACAGGCCTGTATTACAGAAAAGATCAGTTTTTATGCCACAAAAATATGTTTTTTATTTTTTGGAGGATCATGAAAACATACCCTTATGAGAGCGAAATATGTTCCATGAAAAATTATTTTATGAACAGTAATTTTGTTTTGTCTTAAGGTTGATGCATTAAGAACAAATTGTTTAGAAACTGACTAATCTTCAAGCGTCCTATTTAAATTTCAAAATTATATTGCCATGATTTTCTTTTCACTTCAATTATTTTCAGGTTCTCAACCTGTTCATTGCACTACTGCTGAACTCCTTCAGTGCTGACAACCTCCAAGCACCCGAAGATGATGCAGAGATGAACAACCTTCAGATTGCATTTGCTCGGATCCACAAAGGACTTCGCTTGCTGAAACACGCAACATGGGATTACTGTTGTGGAAAGCTCTGGCAATCAAAGAAAATCACCAAAAAGAAAATGAAATTGGCTGCTGAGAACACATGTGTGGAGATTGGGAAAGAAGGGAAGAATTGTAAAGAAAATCACAGTGACAATGTGACTGAGAAGAATGGAGAGAAATGCTCTGTTAGCATTCTTGAAGATTTTATCACCAACCCCAACATGTTTGTCTGCGTCCCTATTGCTGAAGCAGAATCTGATAGTGAGGACTATGAAGATGATAATAATTCAAGTAAATTCACAGAAATGGAATACAGTAAACAGGTAAGAAGCCTATTCAGGAGAAGATGTTTGAGACTACAGGCTCTTTAATGGAGCTGGCAAAGGCATAGCATGATCCAGCTGCAGGAAGATGAATTTAGAAAAATTCAAGAGAACTAAAGTGTAATTTTTCAAAAGTGAGGGTAATTACCCATTGGAAGAATTTACCAAGAAGTATGGTCAATTTTCCATCTCTTGGAGTCCCTGTGGGTCTTCCACTTCAGGTATAAGGGCATCCCGGCGACATCGATTAGAGATTTACAGTAGCAGTGTCAGCGCGGGTCGCAGGATGCCATTGGTGCCACGTCTAGCGTACACACAACCCGAGCCCTCCAGTTCCTTCTCAACTGTCCTCAGCTGAAGACAGAGCCCTGGGGCAGTGTTCATCACTCTTCCAAACCTTTCAGAAAAAAATAATATAATTAGTTAGTTAGTCATATAGAAAGTTATAGTTAATGTAGCGTTAGTTTTTATTAACCCCCCCTTTGCCAAAAAAGTTTACTTTTTATGTTTATCCTCCCCACACTGGGGGAGAGGGGGTTAACCATTAAGATGCCTGGCTCCCCAGGCTTTAAGCAATGCGGCTCCTGCCACGAAGCAATGCCCATTTCGGACTAACACTCTTTGTGTGTTCATGTTCTTGGGGAGGCGCACATCCCACAAAAATGCGCCCACTGTAGCAATCTGAAAGCGAGAGCCCAGCATGACCAGGATCTCAGACTCAAAATGATCTTGATGGAGAAATCTCTCCAAACTGAGCCAGACCAACGGACCTTCTCTCCGGGTACGCCCCCTACAGGGACAGGAGACATGCCTTCCTCTAAAAGACTAAGGAAAAGGGCGCAGAAGTCTCTGAAGAGAGCACCGCAGAAACAATGGTGGTCTCCTGCCAGGTTGCTGTTTAAGTGGGTCGCCAAAGCCAGGACATCCCATTGGAGGAAGTGCAGACAAACCAACACAAGCTTGTACAAATCTTACAAGCTGCATCTACTTCCAAAATCACCCTGCCCATCAATGATGCGTTTTTGGAACCAGCAGAGAGAGTCTGGCAAACACTGGCCTCAATTTGGCCGACATGCAAAAGGGCAGATAGAAAGTATTACATCCCTGCCAAAGGGATGAACTTCCTGTTCTCACACTTGCCTCCCAACTCCTTGGTGGTTGACACTGCTAATAAGCGGGGCAAACAACAACAGTTTAGATCGACCCCACAAGAGGCTTGACCTCTTTGGATGAAAAATTTATTCCTCAGTGACATTACGATTCTGGGTCGCCAACTGTTCGGCTTTGCTGGCCAAATACAATTATGATAATTATTGGAAACATAGGTTGTTCACAGCGGTGCTCCCCATGGAGAAACAATCACAATTTCAGGCCATTGTAAGTGAGGGTCAACTCATAGCTAAAACAGCCCTCCTAGCATCTTTGGATGTCGTGGACGCAGCAGCCAGAACCACGTCCATAGTCATTTGCCAGGCATCCTGGTTACAATCCTCTGGCATACCTAAAGAACTCCAAACCTATCATTCAACCAAGAGAAGCTATTTTCAAACAAGACTGATGAGGTCCTCCACTCAATGAAAGATTCTCGAGCCACTCTTCGCACTTTAGGGATCTACACTCCACCTGCTAAGAAAAGACGATACCAGCTTTATTGGAGGAACAGGGATTCCTCTTCCAACCGATGACAACAGCGTCAATACAAGAACCAATGATATCACCAAGGTTGCAGTGACAGAGAGCACCTCAAGCTCAACCATAGACTTCTCAGTCGGCTCCGCCCAGGCCACAATTTTGCAGTTTTGGTTGAGGGTCTAGATGACCTCCCTCACCAAGCAGCACTTTCACCTGATCCGTCCCCATGCTTTGGGCACTGCCTTCACCCATTCTACCACATCTGGGCATCAATAACCACAGACCAATTGGTGTTAGAGATTGTAAATCGGGGTATACCATCCCCTTTACCTCCCGACTACCTCCCCTCCCCATCTCTCTTCAGGGACCCTTCTCACGAGCACCTGTTATGACAAGAAGTCGATCATCTTCTACAACTAGGTGCTGTGGAACGAGTGCCTTTGCAATACAGGGGGAAAGGGTTCTACTCCCACTACTTCTTGACACAGAAGAAGAATGGGGGATGGAGACCTATCTTGGATCTCAGAAAACTCAACAAGGTCATACACACTCAAAAGTTCAAGATGGTGACACTGGGCACGATACTTCCAGTACTGCAAAAGGGGGACTGGTTTTCAGCCCTCGACCTCCAAGATGCTTATTTTAATATTACCATATACCCTTCTCACAGGAAATTCCTGTGTTTCACAGTAGAACACAAACACTTCCAAGAGTTTTCTCCAAAAACCTAGCAGTAGTAGTGGCACATCTATGCAAACCGGGAATAATGATTTTCGCTTACCAGGACAATTGCCTTTTCAAAGGCCCAATTTAACAAGAAGCACTGGACTCAGTCCAGATGATGATTGCACAATTCAGGGATCTAGGGCTACAGATAAGTGAATGAAAATCCACTCTAATCCCTGTCCAACAACTGGACTTCGTCGGGGCACATCTCGATGCCATAGAAGCCAAGGCATTTCTGCTCCTGAACAGATTCACAACTCTGACAAACCTTATCTCTGAGGTACAATTCAGCACCCAAATACCGGCTCATACTGTCCAGCAATTGCTAGGACACATGGCAGCCACAACATTTGTGGTACAACATGCAAGACTACATATGTGCTGCCTACAGGGCTGGTTGAGCTCAGTATACACACCCAGCAAGCACAGCCTACACAAGCGTCTGACAGTACCACCCCATATCTTGGACTCTACACTGGTGGACAACACCAGAAAATGTTTGCATGGGCATCCCATTCCAACAGGAACCCCCATTAATAGTAATCATGATTGATGCTTCGCTGCTAGGCTGGGGCACCCACATGCATCAGCATATGGTTCAAGGCAAATGGTCTCTTGCCGAGACTCATCATATCAATCTACTAGAGCTATGCACGGTCCACAATGCCTGCAGACATTAGTGCTGTGGAGGCCATCAACGTTACTGTAATTGATGGAATGTTGTGATAAACCAACTTTTTTTATAGAAGTCGGTTTTTTAGAAATCATTTTTATACAGTCGATTGTGTGTGTCCCCACACAAAATGCTCTAAGTGCATTAAGTCGGCGGACTGCGTCCACAGTATCGAGGCTAGCATCGACTTCCAGAGCGTTGCACTGTGGGTAGCTATCCCGCAGTCTCCGCCGCCCATTGGAATTCTGGGTTGAGATCCCAATGCCTGATGGGGCAAAAACAGTGTCGCAGGTGGTTCTGGGTACATGTCTTCAGGCTCCCCCTCCCTCCCTCCGTGAAAGCAACAGCAGACAATCATTTTGTGCCTTTTTTCCTGGGTTACCTGTGCAGACGCCATACCACGGCAAGCATGGAGCCCGCTCAGCTCACCGTCACCATACGTCTCCTGGGTGCTGGCAGACATGGGACTGCATTGCTACACAGCAGCAGCTCATTGCCTTTTGGCAGCAGACGGTGCATTACGACTGGTAGCTGTCGTCGTCATACTCCTGGGTGCTTGTAGAGGAGCGGACTCACCCGGCGGCGCCTCCTGCTGGTCTCTTCTGGGAATTAGCTCTTCCAGTGTCCTGGAGCGCCCTCTGCAGGCCAGTGATCCGCCTATCCTCTGGCCCCCGTGTCCCTCCCTGGACCCCAGTGCCCTTTTACCTGGGATGCTGCCCCCTAGCAGTAACCCCTCAGTCTTAGGGTCTCCCCTCCCCAGGGAACCCCCACCCACTATTCCCACCTCGCCTCAGTATAAGGCTACTGCCAGTCATCGTCTAGCCCCACACCCTGGGGCAGACTGCAGTATCAGCCTACTCACCACTGGCAAGGTTGGGTTTGGACCTGCTGCCTTGGCCTACCCCTGGGCTGCCCTCTGCAACCCCTAGTACCCCTTGGCCTTCTGCTAGGCCGCAGCCTGGGGCTTTCCAGGATGGGGCTTTCCAGGATGGAGCTCCGCAGCTCCTCAGCCTGTCCCCAACCTGCTCCACTCAGGTACCCTGTCTCTAGCTCCCTGCAGCCAGGCCCTTCTCTCTCTGAATGCAGAGAGAGACCTCTGAGCTCCTGGCTCCCAGCCTTTATATACAGGCCAGCTGTGGCCTGGTTGGGGCGTGGCCCGGCTGCAGCCGCTTCCCCAATCAGCCCAGCTTTTAGAGCTGTAGCCCTCTTTCAGGGCTGGTTTCAAGCCCTTCAGGGCAGGAGCGGGTGTCCATCCCGCTACAGTGCTCTTTTAGCCGACCTCGGTGAGGTCGGTCAGGGGCGCCTTGGCAAACATGGGAGTGACTCAGCCACGTCATTCCCTTTTTAAGTTTCATCTCCTGGAGACTCAGTCCTGCCGGCAGTCGTACTGCACCGTCTTCTGGCGAGCAGCCAGGAGATGACGATGGCTAGCAATCATAATGCAGCATCTTCTGCCGAGCACCCAGGAGATGACGATGGCTAGCAGTCGTACTGCACCGTCTGCTGCCAGCCTAAGATGTAAAAGATAGATGGAGTGGATCAAAACATGAAATAGACCCGATTTGTTTTGTATTCATTTTCTCCCCCCTTCCTCCCTCCCTCCTTCCCTCTGTGAAATCAACGGCCTGCTAAACCCAGGGTTTTGAGTTCAATCCTTGAGGGGGCCATTCTGTGTGACAGTTGTTTGTGTTTCTCCTTGATGCAAAACCACCCTCTTCGTTGATTTTAATTCCCTGTAAGCCGTGTCATCAGTTGCCCCTCCCTCCGTCAGAGCAACGGCAGACAATCGTTTCGCGCCTTTTTTCAGCGCAGACGCTATAGCACTGGGATCATGGAGCCCGCGCAGATCACCGCGGCAATTATGAGCACTGTAACACCACGCGCATTATCCTGCAGTATATGCAGAACCAGAACCTGCAAAAGCAAAACCAGGCGAGGAGGCGACGGTAGCGCGGTGACGAGAGTGATGAGGACATGGACATAGACTTCTCACAAAGTATGGGCCCCAGCAATGTGCACATCATGGTGTTAATGGGGCAAGTTCATGCCATGGAACGCCGATTCTGGGCCCGGGAAACAAGCACAGACTGGTGGGACCACATAGTGTTGCAGGTCTGGGACGATTCCCAATGGCTGCGAAACTTTCACATGCGTAAGGGCACTTTCATGGAACTTTGTGACTTGCTTTCCCCTGCCCTGAAGCGCCAGAATACCAAGATGAGAGCAGCCCTCACAGTTGAGAAGTGAGTGGCGATAGCCCTGTGGAAGCTTGCAACGCCAGACAGCTACCGGTCAGTCGGGCATCAATTTGGAGTGGGCAAATCTACTGTGGGGACTGCTGTGATCCAAGTAGCCAACGCAATCAAAGAGCTGCTGATATCAAGGGTAGTGACTCTGGGAAATGTGCAGGCCATAGTGGATGGCTTTGCTGCAATGGGATTCCCTAACTGTGGTGGGGCGATAGACGGAACCCATATCCCTATCTTGGCACCGGAGCACCAAGCCAGCGAGTACATAAACCGAAAGGGGTACTTTTCAATGGTGCTGCAAGCACTGGTGGATCACAAGGGATGTTTCACCAACAACAACGTGGGATGGCCGGGAAAGGTACATGACGCTCGCATCTTCAAGAACTCTGGTCTGTTTCAAAAGCTGCAGGAAGGGACTTTCTTTCCAGACCAGAAAATAACCGTTGGGAATGTTGAAATGCCTATAGTTATCCTTGGGGACCCAGCCTGCCCCTTAATGCCATGGTTCATGAAGCCATACTCAGGCAGCCTGGATAGTAGTCAGGAGCTGTTCAACTATAGGCTGAGCAAGTGCAGAATGGTGGTAGAATGTGCATTTGGATGTTTAAAAGTGGGGTGGCGCAGTTTACTGACTCGGATAGACCTCAGCGAAACCATTGTTATTACTGCTTGCTGTGCGCTCCACAATATCTGTGAGAGTAAGGGGGAGACGTTTATGGCGGGGTGGGAGGTTGAGGCAAATCGCCTGGCTGCTGATTACACGCAGCCAGACACCAGGGCGGTTAGAAGAGTACAGGAGAGCGCGGTGTGCATTAGAGAAGCTTTGAAAACCAGTTTCATGACTGGCCAGGCTACGGTGTGAAAGTTATGTTTTGTTTCTCCTTGATGAACCCCGCCCCCCCTTGGTTCACTCTACTTCCCTGTAAGCTAACCACCCTCCCCTCCCCCCTTCGATCACCGCTTGCAGAGGCAATAAAGTCATTGTTGCTTCACATTCATGCATTCTTTATTAATTCATCACACAAATAGGGGGATAACTGCCAAGGTAGCCTGGGAGGGGTGAGAGAGGAGGGAAGCACCAGGTGGGGTGGGGGAGGAGGGAAGGACAAGGCCACACTGCACTTTAAAACTTAAAAACTTTAAAACTTATTGAATGCCAACCTTCTGTTGCTTGGGCAATCCTCTGGGGTGGAGTGGCTGGGTGGCCAGAGGCCCTCCCACCGCGTTCTTGGGCGTCTGGGTGAGGAGGCTATGGAACTTGGGGAGGAGGGCTGTTGGTTACACAGGGGCTGTAGCGGCAGTCTGTGCTCCTGCTGCCTTTCCTGCAGCTCAGCCATACGCTGGAGCATATGAATTTGATCCTCCAGCAGCCTGAGCATTGACTCCTGCCTTCTGTCAGCAAGCTGACACCACCTATCATCTTCAGCCCGCCACTTACTCTCTTCAGCCCGCCACCTCTCCTCGCGTTCATATTGTGCTTTCCTGCATTCTGACATTGTCTGCCTCCACGCATTCTGCTGTGCTCTGTCAGTGTGGGAGGACAGCATGAGCTCAGAGAACATTTCATCCCGAGTGCGTTTTTTTCGCCTTCTAATCTTCGCTAGCCCCTGGGAAGGAGAAACATATGCAGCTGGTGGAGGGGAAAAAAGGGAGAGGGGTAGTTAAAAAGAACAATGGGTTTATAGTTTATAGAACAATGGGTACACTCTTTCACGGTAAACCTTGCTGTTAACATTACATAGCACATGTGTTTTCGTTACAAGGTCGCATTTTGCCTCTTACTGAGGGAGGGCCTGCCAGTTTGGTGTGAGAGATCACTCACGCAGGGCCGCGCAACAGAACTCGGCTTGCAGGCAGCCATGGTAAGCCACAGTCTTTTGGGTTCTTTAACCTTCATAACATGTGGGAATGGTTTCAAACAGCAGCGCCCTCATTTCCCATACCAAGCGGCCGTTGGGTTGGCCATTTAAAATGGGTTGGCAATTTAAAAGGAGGGGCTGCGGTTTCCGGGTTAACGTGCAGCACAAACCCAACTAACCCCACACACACACCCAATTCTCTGGGATGATGGCTTCACCCCTCCCCCCACCGCGTGGCTAACAGCGGGGAACATTTCTGTTCAGCCACAGGCAAACAGCCCAGCAGGAACGGGCACCTCTGAATGTCGGCTTAATAAAACCACCCTATTTCAACATGAATGATATCACTCTCCTGAGGATAACACAGAGAGATAAAGAACGGATGTTGTTTGAATTCCAGCAAACACCGGGACCATACGCTGCAATGCTTTGTTCTGCAATGATTCCGACTACATGCTACTGGCCTGGCGTGGTAAATTGTCCTACCATGGAGGACGGAATAAGGCTGCCCTCCCCAGAAACCTTTTGCAAAGGCTTTGGGAGTACATCCAGAAGAGCTTTCTGGAGATGTCCCTGGAGGATTTCCGCTCCATCCCCAGACACGTTAACAGACTTTTCCAGTAGCTGTACTGGCCGCGAATGCCAGGGCAAATTAATCATTAAACATGCTTGCTTTTAAACCATGTCTAATATTTACAAAGGTACACTCACCAGAGGTCCCTTCTCCACCTTCAGGGTCCGGGAGCCCGCCTTGGGTGGGTTCGGGGGTTACTGGCTCCAGGTCCAGGGTGAGAAACAGATCCTGGCTGTTGGGGAAACTGGTTTCTCCGCTTCCTTGCTGTGAGCTATCTTCAACCTCCTCATCATCATCTTCCTCGTCCCCAAAACCCACTTCCGTGTTGCGTCCTACTCCATTGACGGAGTCAAAGCACAGGGTTGGGGTACTGGTGGCTGAACCCCCTAGAATGGCATTCAGCTCATCATAGAAGCGGCATGTTTGGGGCTGTGACCCGGAGCGGCCATTTGCCTCTCTGTTTTTTTGGTAGGCTTGCCTGAGCTCCTTAATTTTCACGCAGCACTGCTGCAAGTCCCTGTTATAGCCTCTGTCCTTCATGCCCTTGGAGATTTTTTCAAATGTTTTGGCATTTTGTTTACTGGAACCGAGTTCAGCTAGCACGGATTCGTCTCCCCATACAGCGATCAGATCCCATACCTCCCGTTCGGTCCATGCTGGAGCTCTTTTGCGATTCTGGGACTCCATGGTCACCTCTGCTGATGAGCTCTGCATGGTCATCTCTACTGATCAGCTCGCCACACTGGCCAAACAGGAAATGAAATTCAAAAGTTCGCGGGACTTTTCCTGTCTACCTAGCCAGTGCATCTGAGTTGAGAGCACTGTCCAGAGCGGTCACAATGGAGCACTGTCGAATTGCGCCAACACTACCCCAAATTCGAGCCGGCAAGGCCGATTTCAGCGCTAATCCCCTCGTCGGGGGTGGAGTAAAGAAATCGATTTTAAGAGCCCTTTAAGTTGAAAAAAAGGGCTTCGTCGTGTGGACGGGTGCAGGGTTAAATCGAGGTAACGCTGCTAAATTCGACCTAAACTCATAGTGTAGGCCAGGCCTAAGACTCTAAAATGTTCCCCTTCTGGTCCTGAAGGCTGCTACATATTTATACTGAGTTCCTCACTAAGTCCAGATGCAAAGATTCCCATTGACATCAGTATGCTTTGGATCAGGCCTGGCTAAACTGTGGGTTCCATAATTTATTTTAGGTCACCGATGAAAACTTTCCCCCCCTTTGTTTCTTTCTGTAAAAATAGAGATACTGAAAATGAGCAGTTTAAGGTGCTTTGTGTTCCATTTGGAGAGTTCTACTTTAAAATTATGTGTGCCATCCTTCTGCCACCAAAAAGAGAAAATAAAATAAACACATCTAAAATTATCTTCAGCAGGAAAACCACCTGAGACAGAGGGAAGAACAATGTAAAAGACCGGGAGCTTGGTGTAAAGGATCTGAGATTTCCTCTGAAGACTTAAGTGAGTTTAACATAGATAAACAATGGAAGGCTGGATCATCATCTCTACTACAAAAAGAGGTAACACTGTGTTCATATCTAACATGGAATCACCAACATTAGTTGATTTCTTTTATATCTGTTTCATTTTTTCAGAATCTTATAAAGATCATTAATCAAGAAATAAATTTGTACTTTAAATTTTGTATTTATTACCCTATTTTGTGTTAATGCACAAGAACTCTCTAATTTACTAGTCATAGAATCATAGAAGATTAGAGTTGGACGAGACCTCAGGAGGTCATCTAGTCCAACCCCCTGCTCAAAGCAGGACCAACCCCAACTAAATCATCCCAGCCAGGGCTTTGTCAAGCCAGGCCTTAAAAACCTCTAAGGATGGAGATTCCACCACCTCCCTAGTGCTTCACCACCCTCCTAGTGAAATAGATTTTCCTACTATCCAACCTAGACCTCCCCCACTGCAACTTGAGACCATTGCTTCTTGTTCTGTCATCTGCCATCACTAAGAAGAAGCCTAGCTCCATCCTCTTTGGAACCCCTCCCCCCACTTCAGATAGTTGAAAGCTGCTATCAAATCCCCCCTCACTCTTCTTTTCTGCAGACTAAATAAGCCCAGGTCCTTCAGCCTCTCCTTATAAGTCATGTGCCCCAGCCTCCTAATCCTTTTCGTTGCCCTCTGCTGGACTCTCTCCAATTTGTCCACATCCTTTCTGTAGTGGGGGGCCCAAAACTGGATGCAGTACTCCAGATTTGGCCTCACCAGTGCCAAATAGAGAAGAATAATCACTTCCCTTGATCTGCTGGCAATACTCCTACTAATGCAGCCCAATATACTGTTAGCCTTCTTGGCAACAAGGGCACACTGTTGATCATATCCAGCTTCTTGTCCACTGTAATCCTCAAGTCCTTTTCTGCAGAACTGCCGGTTAGCCAGTTGGTCCCCAGCCTGTAGCTGTGCATATGATTCTACCATCCTAAGTGCAGGACTCTGCACTTGTCCTTGTTGAACCTCATCAGATTTTTTTTGGCACTGTCTTCCAATTTGTCTAGGTCACTCTGGACCCTATCCATATCCTCCAGCATATCAACCTCTCCCTCCAGCTTAGTGTCATCCTCAAACTTGCTGAGGGCGCAATCCATTGTATCATCCAGATCATTAATGAAGATGTTGAACAAAATCGGCCCCAGAACCAACCCATGGGGCACTCCGCTTGATACCTGCTACCAACTACACCAAGCCATTGATCACTACCCATTGAGCCCGAAGATCTAGCCAGCTTTCTATCCACTTTATAGTCCATTAACCCAATCCATACTTCTTTAACTTGCTGGCAAGAATACTGTGGGAGACCATATCAAAAGCTTTGCTAAAGTCAAGGTATGTCATGTCCACTGCTTTCCCCATATCCACAGAGCCAGTTATCTCATCATAGAAGGCAATCAGGTTTGTCAGGCATGACTTGCCCTTGGTGAATCCATGTTGACTGTTCCTGATCACCTTCCTCTCCTCCAAGTGCTTCAAAATTGATTTCTTGAGGACCTGTTCCATGATTTTTCCGGGGACTGAGGTGAGGCTGACCGGTCTGTAGTTCCCTGGATTCTCCTTCTTCCCTTTTTTAAAGATGGGCACTATATTTGCCTTTTTCCAATCGTCCGGGACCTCCCCCAATCACCACGAGTTTTCAGAGATAATGGCCAGTGGCTCTGCAATCACATCAGCCAACTCCTCTGCACTCTCGGATGCATTGTATCTGGCCCCATGCACTTGTGCCTGTCCAGCTTTTCTAAATAGTCCTTAACCTGTTCTTTCACCATTGAGGGCTGCTCACCTCCTCCCCATACCATGCTGCCCAGTGCAGCAGTCTGGGAGCTGATGTTGTCCGTGAAAACCAAGGCAAAAAAAGCATTGAGTACTTCAGCTTTTTCCATATCATCTGTCACTAGGTTGCCTCCCTCATTCAGTGAAGGTCCCACACTTTCCCTGACCACCTTCTTGTTGCTAACATACCTGTAGAAACCCTTTTTGTTACCCTTCGCATCCCTTGCTAGCTGCAATTCCGGTTGTGTTATGAGAGTCCCCAGATATCTTAGCCACATAGGTGTTCACAATTGCATCATAACATCACTAATAAATTTAGCTGCATTCGTTGTATTTAGCTTGAAGTATTCTGTCTCACTGGTGAAGGATAGAGTAAGTGGATTTCAGTGAATGGAAATGGCACAATGCTGTATTTCTAAATATTGATATAAAACATTAATAGGAAGAGAAATAGTCCTGAGTTACTGAAACAATGTGAAATCATTTTATTCAAAAAGATCACTATAAAATTAACATTGCCTACTGTATTTTTCTTGAAATCTGAATTATTGAAATAAAAAGGTGTTAAAAGATTATCCCAGAAAATTCTGGTGTGTCCAGTGTGTTCTTTCTATTTGAATTGGAAGAACTTCAAGTGAATGCTGTATATGTAATCATGAGTATTCTGCTTTGAAAATTGCTCCGTCGGTCAGAGAAAGGAAACATACCATGTGTCCTGTGAGCCCAATCAAAACAGCTCAAATTTCAAACACAGAATATTTTAAATGAATTGCTCACAAATAAACTAAAGTCCAATGATTATTCACAGAAATATTTTGGAGAGTAATTTTGAACAATGAATATATACAGTTTGGAAACAGTAAAAATAATTGAATAAATTATTAGTTATGAGTTATTCACACATCTCTAGTGGTGTGATATCCTAAATATACTGAATTAGGATGGAAGTCTATACCAGTCGTGATGGGGCAAGGCCAGATGGCTACAGTAAAGTAGTGAGGAACAGGTATGTTAGCACCAGGCTAAACAAATCCCTGGTACCATGGTAACCAAATGGCAGTTGCTCCAGGTTAATCAAGACACCTGGGGCCAATTAAGATCCTTCTAGAAGGCAGTGGAGATAACTAGATTGATTGGGACACCCGAAGCCAATCAAGGACTGTCTGGAACTAGTTAAAAGCCTCCCAGTTAGTCAGTGTGGTGTGGGTGTCAGGAGCTATAGGAGGGAGCTTGCTGTTGGAGGAATGAAGTAGTATGAATCCATATCAGGTGCAAGGAAGGAGACCCTGAAGTAATTGTGAAGAAGATATTGAGTGGGGGCTGCTGTGGGGAAGTAGCCCAGGGAATTGTACATGTCCTATTTCCAAAAAGTCAGCTTCCATAGCTGCTAATTTTAGGGTCTCTGGGCTGGAGCCTGGAGTAGAGGGCGGGCCTGGGCTCCCCCCTCCCCTCCCTGATTAATCACTGATACTGGAAGACAACAGAGACTGTGCCAGGGAGGGTTGTTTCTCCTCACCTCCCTTGCTGGCTTATGATGAAAATGGCTCAGTAGACTGTGACCCTTGTCTCTAGAGAGAGAAGGGCTATGTGGAGGGTCACAGTGAGCCTCTGAGGTTAGCAAAATCTGTCAGGAAACGCAGGACCACCGAGCCAAGGACAGAACTTTGTCACACAGTAAAGAATACATGATGTGATTACATATTCTATTTCATGTAAACTGCCATGGGCATTTCATAGTTTCATTCTGAACAGAAAGTTTTAGAGCTCTACAAAGTAGTCCTTTGATGAAATTATATTTTCATGTTTTGCCTTCTCTATTTTTTTCATGAGTTGTCCTCTGTTTTAATTGTTTTCAGCCCTAGCTAGTAGAGTGTTTTAAAGCCTATCCATGTTTGAAAACCACATGTACTTAAATGCAGAAAAATTGGAATCATTCCCATTTGTGAGCTCTACTACAGTGATTAATCTGGTTCCTTTAAATATAACTTTGACTTCTGTTTGAATTGATGTGGAGATATTTCAGGGATCACATACACTGTAAAGCAGGAGGCCATTCCAGGACTGCCATGTTATTAGTAAGTACTGTACCCAACTAAGTTTTAGTTTTTTGAATATTTCCCTTAATTATAACTGTTCACCAATGTACTTATTCAGTTTATTTTAAAGCACAATGACTGCATTAAGGGAAAATTGATGCATTGTCTTTTCTTGTGTAGCAGCTTGATGACATCAGCTGTTCTGAAGGCAGCACAGTGGATCTGACAAATCCTGAGGAGCTTCTGAAACAGATCCCTGAGCTGGCTGAATACTTAAAGAAACCTGATAACTGTTTTCCAGAAGGTAAGGCTCTGCTGATTTCAGTATGACTAGGAAGTAAGAAGAACAGCCCACAGTAACCTGTTCTCCTAGCTAATGCTGAGACACTCATGCACTCAACACCAAGGCACTCTGTCTATTTGCAGAGTATTTAATGCTAAAAATACTTTAATAATACATAATTACGTTGTACTTGTGTAGCACTTTTCATCCATAGATCTTAGTAATAGTGAAAACATACGAGAAATAGGCAGAGAGAACTTGTTAGTGTTTGGCTGAATTTCTCTAGGATGGTAAGCCTGGAGGCCCACTTTAAATTGCTGTATAGCTTTTTAGCTTTACAAGTTTATTTCATGCCAATATTTGTGCTCAATGCGTTTTTAAATTTTCAAAGCTGGCTCCTTGTAGTGAAAACTATCCATAACAAGATTATTGTGGTTGTCGCTAGAGGAAAAGTTAAATTTATTAACATTTCCTTCAAACCCTTATATCAATTATTACTCTGAACAAAGGATAGTCTCCCCCTGTCTGTAGTAGATGTAATGGTATACCACATGTCAACAAGGTCAGTTCACAGTTGGATTAATTTCCTTCTGGGTTACAATTCCATATAACTATAAAGGAATAGAGTTCCTGGATAATTAACTCTTTGATTTTAGAAAGCCTGACAGTATTCAGATCCCTTTCCCACAGCGTTCTCGCTCCTTGTCACTTGCATTAGCTGACATGCTGTTTCTTCCTACTGGGTGGGGAGCACTATCATAGGGTGTCTAGACATCCAGATAGGGAGAATCAGAGGAGACAACCAGCTATAGCACAAGACCATTCCCATCTATCTCCTCAGCAAAAGGAGTTTATTGAAGAGCAAGAGATGGGACCAGATGAGGAAACACCACCACCAGCAAATATATCTTACTCTTTGTCTGATGAGACAAGAATGCCTTGTCCTCTTGCCTTTTGAGATGACTTCAGACATTTCAAGAGAGTAGCTGAGATTTTACAAATTTCATTGGAGGTTCAGGAAACCCACCATCAACTGGTATTTATACTCCACACCATTCCCTAAGGCAAAGTAATTCCACCAATAAGTGAAGCCTTTCTTGAACCACCTAAAACATCCCCCAGCGACTGCACCTCCAATCTGCAAGAGTGCAGACAAAAAATGTTGTCTGTGAAAGAGACAGAATACCTATTTGCACACCCAACGCTGAATTTGTTGGTGATGGATGCTCTGAATGAGCTAAATAAGCAACACCACTCCAAGACTATCTCATGCTAAGGACCAGAAATGTTTGAATTTATTAGGCTGAAAGAGTTATTTTTTTGGCTTCTCTGCAATTTAGAGTGGCAAATTATCAAGCTCTCATTGCTAAATACAATTATCTCAATAATAATAATTCACATCTTTTATTGAATATTTTAGTAACAAAAAGGAGAGTTTTAGGCAATTATTGTGGAGGGTCAGCTTATTTCCAAAGCATCACTGCAAGCTTAATTGGATGTGGCAGTTAGTGTCCTGTTGTATGGCAACAGCACTAGTGATAAACTGGGCATTGCGGCTGCAATCCTAAAAGAGGTCCAGAATACTGTGTAGAATATCTCATTTGATGGAACAAAACTGCTTAGTGATACCATGGACAAACCTCTCCACTTGCAGGAGTCAGGAAAGGATTTCTCCTTATTATGTTAGTTGATCTCCTCCCTCTGAAGCATCAGGAATGGCCATGGCTGAAGATGGGACATTGGAAAGGGAGCGCCAAGACTCTGAGGTTGCACTGAGCACTCTCTCTCTCCGGTGCGTGCCTGGTGGGTTCTTGCTGACATGCCCAGGGTCTAATTGATTGCCATACATGGAGTCAGAAAGGAATTTTCCTCCAGGTCAGATTGGCAGTGACCGTGGGGTTTTTTGACCTTCCTCTGCAATGGGGTGTAATGGTAATTTGCCAGCATTAATTGGGTATATCTCAGTTAATCATTTCCCTGCCACTGCAGGGGCCTTAGGCATTGGTGCACCTTGGTGCCTCCTATTTTCTGCCTGTGGCACATAATAGTTTAGTCTCCTTTGGGCAGTAATACTTTGGTCTAATTTCTGTTGTTAGATTGTGGGCACTGGGTGGCGTTGATGGCCTGTGATATACGGGAACTCAGACTAGGTAACTTGATGGGTCCCTTTGGCCTCAAACCATGACTGTGACACTCTTTTTTGAGGGCAATGCTTCCTTCACTCAGAATTTATACTCCTGCTAACAAAAGAAAATACAGCAGGTCACAGACATACCAAATCTCATCCAGTTCAATTTCCAACCTATCACAGGGCATCGTAGCCACCTAGAAAGAGATCTAAGTTCCAGAAGAATAGACCTTCCACCTCTGCAACTGCAACAACACAGTCTTCCACATCTGGCAAGCACTCATTTTGTATGCAGTGTTGTTGTAGCTGTGTCAGTCCCAGGATAATAGAGAGACAAGATGGGTGAGGTAATATCTTTTATTGTACTAACTTCTGCTAGTGAGAGAGATGAGCTTTCAAGCTACATAGAGCTCTTCCTCAGGCAGTTGGTGACCCGAGGAAGAGCTCTGTGTAGCTTGAAAATTTGACTCTCACCAGCAGAAATTGGTCCAATAAAAGATATTACCTCACCTAACATTGGTTGAGAGCTGTGAACCACTTCACTGTTTGGATTTACAGCTGCATTACCCTTCTACTTCACTCTTCCCACCATTTGGAGGCCATCTTTCCCTTTACAAAGACTCATGGGAAAGTTTATATCAGACAAATGGGCATTAGAAGTGATAATCCATTCCTCCACCCCACCCACTTTCCTTGTCCCTTTTCAGGGACCCCCCTCACAAGAAGCTTTTTAAGAAAGGAGGTAGAATCTCTTCTACAACTAGAAGATCTAGAACCAGTTCTATTCCCCTATGTGGGAAGGGTTTTTTACTCAAAATGCTTCTTAGTGTCCAAGAAGGTAGGGTGGAGACCTATTTTGGACTTCAGAATACTGAACACCTTCATCAAGACACAGAGATTCAGGATGGTTACCTACGCAGCAACAATAACAGTAGATCCAAGGGACTGGTTTGCAGACCTTGACCTCCAGAATGAATATTTTCTTATAGCAAAGTGATTGACCATGATCACTTTCAGCATTGTGTACTTCCATTTGGCTTTTTGATTGTCCCCAAGGTTTTCATGGAAGTTCTATCAGTAGTAGCAGCCTACCTAAGATATTTAGGAGTTCAAGTCTCCCTTTACCTAGATGACTGGCTCCTCAAGGTTGATCTTATGACAAAGTACAGTCAGCAATAAACAAGGCAATAACCTTATTCAAGACTCTAGGGTTAAAACTCAACAATGGAAAGTCAACTTTGATACCCATTCAGCTCATTGAGTTTATAAGAACCAACTTGGACTCCAAAACTGCCAGAGGTTACTTATCAGGGGACAGGTTTGATACAAAGTCAAGCCTCATTTTCCAACTGCACTTGAGTCCACACAAAACAGCAAGTACATGTTGAGTTGTTATGGCTACATGTACATTTGTAACACTTCATGCCAGATTGCATCTTCAATGCCTTAAAACATTGTTAAAGAGTGCTTATATACCCAAAAACACAGTCTAAACAGGTCACTGTGAGTTTCTTAGAGGGTTCTTGACTTGCTCAGTTGGTGGAAGGATCCAAAAAAGGTGTGCATTGGCGTACCTTTTATTCTTTCCCACTCACCTTACCCATGCAGACTATAGTGACAAATGCCTTTGTAATATTCTGGGGTGCTCATCTTCTGGACCATGTGATCAGAATCATGACAGATGACAAGGCGACCATAGTTTACATAAATCATCAATGAGGAATGAGATCTTTCTCCCTATGTACAGAAGCAGGGAAGCTAGAGAATTGGTGCATAAGCCATCAGATTACCATTTTGTCTGTATACTTATTGGGTCTGCAGAACACTACAGCAGACAAAGTAGACATTTCCTGTGGGATCACGAATAGGAGCTGAACCATTCAGTGTTTTACAGAATATTTGCTAGCTGGGTACTGTTTTAGGGGAAGTCTAGGTCACAGTTTTGTAGAGGATGAATTCCTCATAACATGGTGTGGGAGTTTGGCTTATACCTATTCTCCCATTCGGTGTTGCTTTTGAAGGTACTGAAAAAGATAAAGAAAGAAAAGGTGAGAGTCATTCTTATAGCACCAGCATGTCCAAGACAAACATAGTTCCCAGACCTTATTAATGTCTTAACTGTCACTTCATTTGCCATTGATGCCCAAATTGCTGACTCAGGACTCTCCATTCCAGTCTTAGAATCATAGATTAGGGTTGGAAGAGACCTCAGGAGGTCATCTAGTCCAACCCCCTGCTCAAAGCAGGATTAATCCCCAACCAAATCCCCAAATGGCCCCCTCAAGGATTGAACTCATAACCCTGGAATTAGCAGGCCAATGCTCAAACCACTGAGCTATCCCTCCCCCCTCCCTGTCTGATCCCTCTCAAAATATGTTTGCTAAGCATAGAGATGAACTGTACTGCAGAATTGCAAAACATTGGTGAACAGCAGAAAACCATCCACAAAGAAATCTTACCTTGAGAAATGGAAGAGGTTTCAGTCTTGGTGTATATGTGGCGGCTTTTCTCCTTCCAATTCTGAATTACCACATTTATTATATTACCTTTGGAGCTTAAAGATCTTTTAAATCCAGTGATCACCTAGTCTGATTTCCTATGTAACACAGGCAGTAGAACATCCCCAAAATAATTCCTTGAGCACATCTTTTAGAAAAAAACAATTTTGATTTAAAAATTGTCAATGATCGAGAATCCACCATGATCCTTGATAAATTGTTTCAATGGTTAAGTACTCTCACTGTTCAAAATTTACATGTTATTTCCAGTCTCAAATTGTCTAGTTTCAAATTCCAGCCATTGGGTCATGTTATACTGTTCTCTGCTAGATAGAAGAGCCCATTATTAAATATTTGTTCCCATGTAGATACATATACACTCTAATCAAGTCACCCCTTAACCTTCTCTTTGTTATGCTAAATCAGGGGTTCTCAACCTATTTATCATTGTAGGCTGCATATGCGGCCCACAAAGTTTTACCTGGGCCACAGGTTGAGAACCACAATGCCCCTCACCTAACCCTCCCCCCCCCCCGCACATACACAAACCCCTATGCTCAGCGCCCTCAATGACTACAGGGAGTCAAGGGTCCACCAAAGTCTGAGTGAGGTGTCAAGACAAGGGTCGAAGCTGGAGTCAGAGTGAGGGAGTCAAGCCAGGGTCGAGCCGGAGATAGAGTAAAGGGTAGGGCAGAGGATCAGGGACCTAGAGCGAGGAAGGAACACAGGAACTGGGGGTGTTGGAGGCCCAGCTCAGCTGTGCGCTAAAGGCCATGGGCTCCGGGATGCTGGTTGCCCTGCCGTGTGGCAAGCTCCCGGCTCCCGGCAGCCCTTCCGTGGAGCAGGGACCTAGAGCAAGGAAGGAACACAGGAACTGGGGGTGTTGGAGGATCTGGAATAAGGAGGGCAGGAACCCTGACCAGGCTGGAAGGAAGGGCTCAGGAATCAGCTGAATAGGCAGGGTCCAAAGTGGCAGCCAGCAAGGGATTCACCTACTAGCTCAAACAACTTCCTGTGCCTCCTTCTGGCTTAAGTAGTGCGTCTGAGCCAATTGGTGGGGCTGGATGTTTTTCCAGTCAGGAGCTTCATAGGTGGAGCCCTTGCTGAGCGCTGGATGGTGGCTGTGGTCTGAGCACTACCTGGGGACCTATGGGCCTGGGTTCAAGATCCATGATTTCCTCACAAAGTACTCTCTGCTACCTCAAAGGGCTAGCAGAACAAAACTAAGAACTGTTTAATAGATAATAAGACAGTGAAGGAGCTTTGGACAGAGAGGATTCCGACTCAGACCGTGCAGCAATGAGAAGGAACTGGAGAAGTGGTAGGTGTGCACCTCCCATTATACCATGGTACTGAGCAAGAGGAGTTCCAGAGCACAGGAATAAACTCACAAGATTTTCCTGTTTCAGGCACATTAGGTGGAATACACATAGGGACCAGTACTCAAAGAAGAATCAGCACTTCAGTTGATTTTACTATTTAGGAAAATGGAGGATGAATAAGTACAAACAAGTTTGAGTAATGTGCTGAGATTGAAAGAAACTTTTCCTGATATTCATCCTCCATTTTCCACTTTGCCATTAAATTATTCTCTAGGATATCTGCTATAAAATCAAACAATAGAGTGAGTGTGTACGTGTGTGTGTGTGTATATGTGTGTTTATAATTCTTAATTTGACTCTTTCTCTCTTCCCAACAACCTTTGTATGCTGCTTTGTCTGTTTAGGCCCCAATCCTGCAAACACTTACACACATACTTAACTGTAAGCAGGTAAGTAGACTTCCAGTGGGCTACTCACCTTCTTCCAGTTAAGATCATGCATAAGCTAGAAGTAGTTTATGATCCTGCAACAAATTTTTAATCCATATGATCTCATATCCCATGGCATTTAAATTAATATTCTAAGTAGGATTTTGTGTGGTACTATACTTTAGCATTCTTTGTAATTATGTTATGCATGATGGATTGTTGTGGATTTTATGTAATTCCACTGGAATTTAGCATGGACTAGTTCTGTATCCCCTCTATCTAGACAATTTCAGTTCAAAAACAGGAAAATTATTACAAACCAGATCCTCAGGTCTAGCCAAGTTACTCTCAGCATAGGACCCAAGGTGGGGAAAGAAAAGGTGACTATCCTCATGGTAGCCGGGGCCAGTTCTGCCCCAGCATAAATTAGAGCAGTCTCTACCTTGTTCTGACCTGTAGGCTTCTCTAATCTCTGCCCACAGCAATGGCCTCCAATGAGCCGTTCTGCTGTCTGGAGATTACTGGAGTGCAAAGCACTTCTAAGCCCGGTACATGCCTGTCAGGGTTCCCTCCCCACTCTGAACTTTAGGGTACAGACGTGGGGACCTGCATGAAGATCCCCTAAGCTTATTTCTACCAGTTTAGGTTAAAAACTCCCCAATTCCTTGGATTAAGTAACGCTGCCACCACCAAGTGATTTAAACAAACATTTAGGGAGGGCCACTTGGAGCACTACCTTCCCCAAATATCCCCCTAAGCCTCTACACCCCCTTTCCTGGGGAGGCTTGAGAATAATATCCTCACAAATTGGTACAGGTGAAGACAGACCCAAACCCTTGGATCTTAAAACAATGAAAAAACAATCAGGTTCTTAAAAGAAGAATTTTAATTAAAGAAAAGGTAAAAGAATTACCTTTGTAAAATCAGGATGGTAAGTACTTTACAGAATAACAAAAGACTCAAGAACATAGAGGATCTCCCCTCTAGGCAAAACCTTAAAGTTACAAATCCAGAGACAAAACGTCCCTCTAGACAAGGAAAATCACAAGCCAAAATAAAAGTAAGCTAACGCATTTCCTTATTATTACTTACTAATTCTAATTGAATTGGATTGCTTGCCTTCTTGATCTGTCTCCGGCAAGCACACAGAACAGACAGACCAAGAACAGACAAAACAAAAGCTTTCCCCCCTCCCCAGATTTGAAAGTATCTTGTCCTCTTGTCCCCTTTTGGTCAGGTGCCAGCTAGGTTACCTGAGCTTCTTAACCCTTTACAGGTAAAAGGATTTTGTGCCTCTGGCCAGGAGGGATTTTATAGTACTGTATACAGAAAGGTGGTTACCCTTCCCTTTATATTTATGACAATGCCTCATGAGATGGGGAAGGATGAGCTGGTGCAGAGCTGGCTATGTCACTTCTATAGGAGACAGGGATTCCTCTAATCTGGGGAACCTCCAGCTTCCCTGTCAGAGATTGACCCAAAGGGACCTGACCGGGGCCAAGGATCTGGCCATATATTTTCAGTTCATAGCCAAAAGAAAGTATAAATTCCCATTTAAAGCAGCATTGGGAAGTAGGAACGTTTCCAAATATATCAGACTAGCACATCAAACTATTTACTTTGTGTAAATATTGTATTCTCTTTTTTATTTTCAGTTTTTCCAGGATATCATTATCCTTGTGCATTCTACTGCAACCATTTCCATTACAAGCAATTCAGCTATATTACAGTCAATTAACATTAATTTACAGTCTAAATCACAAGCATGACACCAGAATACTATTAGCTTTATTTGTCTCCACCCTGAAGCTACAGTATGAATCTGTTGTTAAAAAAACACAGTAATTTTAGTAGGAGGAGATACCATTAACCTGCCTCATTATGGATTTTTGGTCAAAATTCAGGAATGGAAGAGATGGGGAGTCAGAAGCAGTTGGAAGGGAAATAAAGATAGGGTACTTACTGTGTACGGTATCTGGAGTTTTTCAGGATGTTTTTTTCCTCTGGGTGCTCCGCCATAGGTATGCATGTGCCTCAGATTGAGAGATTTTTGGTAGCAGTCTGTTCAGTCCACACATGCACCATAACTATCCTTGTGCCCTGTACTAAGGGTACATAGGGCCGTGCTGGACCAACTGCCACTCCAGTTACTTCCTTGCTGCAGAATCCAACCACAGCAAGGTTTCCAAAGGAGGTCAGGCAGTGAAGCACCCACAGGGACAAAACGTCTTGAAGAATTCCAGCTACTGTCCAAAGTAAGTAATTTCTCCCCCTTCTTCAAGTAAATTTCCTTATGGGTGCTTTGCTCTGTGTGACTCCTAGGTACAATCCCATCTAAGGAGGTGGGTATTCTGGAGGTCCATCTAACACTGGTTGAAGAACAGCTCCCTTGAAAGCAACACCTGCTGAAGTACTGTGCACTGTTGCATAGTGTTTAGAAAAGGTGTGAACAGACACCCAAGTGGCAACTTTACATATGTCCAAAATAGGAATATTTTTCAACAAGAAGCTGATTGTTACTTAGTGGAATGGGCCATAACAACTGAACGGCACTGAAAATTAGACGAGTAAAAGAGGGTCTTGGATTTTTTTTTTTAAAGTCTTTGGGTGGAGATAAGGGTTCCCCTCATCCAAGCTGTAAAGGAGATAAAAAGTCTAGGAAAAGGTCTAAAAGATTTTGTTCTTTCCAAGTGAAAGGCTAATGTCCTTCCAATATCCAGATGTAAACTAACATCTGCCCTAGAAGTAGGGTAAAACACTGGTAACTGTAACGGTCTCTGACTTTGACCCTTGCCTTGACTCCTTACCTTGTCTCTAGCTCCAGCCCCCGGCTCTCGTTCCGGGCTCCTGACTCCAACCTCTAGGCCTGACTGGCCATGCCTCAGTCCTCACATAGTTTTTCCCCACCTCAGAACCTTCCCTGTTCTCTCCCCTCGGAGAAAGCCTATGCCCAGAGATCAGGGATTAAAAAAACGTGTGTCCTGCCCTGCTCCTTCTCAGTCAGTAGTGATCCTGGGTGCAGCCTTTCCTGCCTTGGGGAAGCTTATATCTCCACCAACTGCAGCATCTGCTGCTCCTTCCCTCCCCAAACGTGAGAGGGATAAGAGCTTCAATTGAGGAAGTATCTCATGGAGAAAGCCATGAGATCCCAGTAGGATCCGGGCTGGGAAGACTTAGTGCAGCACCTCTCTGAGTATGAGCTCCAGAACAGAGGTCAAATCTACTAAGTCAAAGGACCCATTGTGTTGGCCCTTTCATGAGAGAAGGGGTACACTTAAAACACAGGACCAGATACACTTCCAAATCTGTTTCCAAAAGAAGGGATCCCTCCCTGACTCCTTCCAAATCAGATGAAACCTTGTGCTCGAATCCTAAAGACTTAGGCCTGCCTAAACCTCCCAACCACAAGGGTAAGGCATGCAGAAGCAAGGATCCACTGGTACTGACTCTGGTTCTGACTACTAAGCCAAAAGATCACCATCTGCTGGCACTGATCATCAGCTCCAGGCAGGAATCTTCTTCTCCAATGGTACTGACTCAACCCCATAAGGATCTGCCAACTGCTAAGCCTGTGGAAGTGCTGGATCTGCCCATACCAACTACTGGGACACCTTGTATTCTTGGATTAATTGAAACTTCTACCTTTCTGGATGGTATCTTCACATTCCCTACCCTCAATTTCCTCTTCTCCCAAGTCCAGTTCTTCTAAGGATGGTTCTGACACCAAAAGAGGAACCCACCTTGAGGAGAAGGAGCTACTCCCCTACTCTGTCCACAGGCTGCAGTCTACATCTCCCAGTATCACTGTTATCGCTGGATCCAACCTTCTGGTCAGCCGAATCTGACATCCAAGATGAGCAATCACCTCCACAAGGGAGATTAGCCCTGACAGAGCCTCTAGACTGTCTTGGACCCTCCCTCCACCCAGACACTATTACCCTCTGAGGGACCGATAGTACCCAATGGAGTCCTCCCCAACCAGCTTTCAAACCATCATACTGGCCCTACTGAGGCCCATGGGATCCCTATGCATGGCACCCTTGATCCATGCAAGAGTCTCACTGACTCTCTTCCCCTAGACAACACCAACCAGCTCCACCAGAGTATGCAGAAGAGGAAGATATTGAGCTGGAACCATGGTAGCAGCAGTACCAATAAGCATACAGGTCTGTCGCATCTTACACGCATTTAACATGCGCGATTTCAACTTTACGCAGTCGGCAAAAACAAAAAAAGAGAAAAATAACAATTTTAATACAGTACCTGTAGTGCGGGCGATTCCACCCGCCATTGAACTCCAATGTAATTTTGACTATACGCGGTTTTCGCTTTACGCGCTAACCGCAGAACGGAACCCCCGCGTAAGATGAGACAGACCTGTATCATCATTCTTACCTGATGAGGTTAGCATCCTATATTCGCCATCCCTGACTGATGACAACAGGCAATACCAAGAACTCTTGCGGAGGGTAGCGGCTGACCTCCAGATCCCACTTCAGCATAAGCTCCTGGGCATCCTGCAGCCTACTCGTCTCAATCAAGTGCCTCTCCCTCTAAATGAGGCCATCGTGGAACCTGCCAGGGTGATGTAGCACACACCTGCCTCTTGCACTGCTACACCTAAAGGGGCTGAAAGATATTTTGTACCTACCAAAAGTAGGGGAATTTTTGTTCACCCACCCTGCCCGCAACTACCTAGTTGTACAAGCAGCCATAGAAAGGTCCAGGCAGCAACATCTCAAGACTACCCCTGCAGACAAGGGTGCTTAATGCGTTGACCTTCTGGGGAAGAAGATATTCTCACCAACCAGCCTCCAGTTTAGAATTGCTAAGTACCAGGCTCTGCTAGCGAAGTATGATTTTACAAATTACTCCAAGTTCCTGAAGTTTAAGGAGAAACTCCCTCAGTGACAGAAGGTCCAATTTCATCCACATTGATGAGGGTAAACTGGTAGCAAAGACATAGTGGACATGGCTAATACCACGTCTAAAGCCATAGCAACTGTAAAAAAGTTATGCAGCGTGAATTGTGGCTTCACTCTTTGGGACTCTCAAGGGAGGTTCAGAATACCATCAAGGATCTTTCCTTCAAGTCTAATCTTTCTAACAAGAACACAGATGAATCCTTACACTCAATAAAGGACTCCAGGACAATCCTCCATTGCAATGAATAGAATAGAATATCAGGGTTGGAAGGGACCTCAGGAGGTCATCTAGTCCAACCCCCTGCTCAAAGCAGGACCAATCCCCAATTTTTGCCCCTAATCCCTAAATGGCCCCCTTAAGGATTGAACTCACAACCCTGGGTTTAGCAGGCCAATGCTCAAACCACTGAGCTATCCCTCCCCCCAAAGCTATCCCTCCCCCCAGAGCTATCCCTCCCCCAGATGGCATTTATTTCCCAGCCTGTAAGAGGAAATACTATAAACAGCTGTAGAAGCCAATTCCTCTCCCACTATCTTTCTACCACCTTCTCCATACAGACTGTGCTGCAAGTGCCAGAAGATCCGAGGACCAAAATATGTAGCCTCATCCACCTCGATATCAGCCACCCAACCTCATTCACCAGCAAAGGGTTACTTTTGCTGGGACATTCAAGCGTTGCAAACCATCACAGACACCATCCCCTGCTGCTTCCTAAGCCTTTAGTGGCTGCCTAGCATACTTCGCTGACAACTGGAGGGCCATAACAATGGACAAATGGGTACTAGATATCATGCACTCTGGCTACATCTAGTTTCTTTTCCAATCCCTCTTCAGAGACCACTCTCACAAGGAAATCCTCCATCAGGAGCCAGACTCTCTCCTCACAAGGGGCTATAGAGTGAGTGCTTCCTGCACATCGGGGGAAAGGGTCCTATTCCAAGTATTTCTTATTTCCCAAGACAAAGGGAGGATGGATACCAATTCTTGACTTATCAGCTAAATATTTTTATTTGCAAATTAAAATTCGTTTTGCTTCCATTGGCATCCATAATTCCCTCCCTCGAAAAAGATACAGGGCTTGCGGTTCTTGACATGAAAGATGCTTTACTTTCATGTGAACTTTCACCCATCCTACAGATTAGCACCTAGGGTCCTCACAAAGGTCTTTTCAGTGGTAGCAGCAGAGATGAGATGAAACGACTCCACCATCTTCCCATACCTAGACGACTGGCTCCTAACAGGCAGATGCAGTTGGGAATTTCACGTGGCAATCTTATACTTGGTCCATCTTCTGGCATCTTTGGGAATCTGCCTAAATATGGAGCGATCCACCTTGACTCACTCTCTCTAGGTGTGACCCTAGACTCAACCTCAGCAAGGGTCTGCCTCCATCTGGACAGATTCCAGGCTCTGAACAGCCTAATCAGACAAGTCACTCACAGACCTCGAACTACAGTCAAGGTCTGTCATTCCCTGCTAGGACACATGTCCCCTTGTACTTACGTAACACTATTCACCAAACTTCACCTCTGCTATCTACAGGCCTGGCTTTGGTCTGTTTACTTACCAGACAGATTTAGCATGAATCCCAAGATGACAATCCATGCCAATCCCTTCCTTCACCGGACTGAAAAATCCAGAGCAAATGCACTCCAAAGTACCTTTCCTCCCTTCCACACCCGACATGATTACAATATAGATGTATGCCTCATGGACTGGGATGCCTACATGGGTGACTGTACAACACAAGGTACATGGACACCTTGGGAGGACAGGATGCATATCAATTTCCTGGAAACAAGAGCAGTCAGAAAGGCCTGCAATGCATTCCTCCCACCTGTGCAGTCCTAACATGTCCAGATAATGTTGGACAACATGACTGTCTTTTACATAAACAAACAAGGAGGAGAAGTGGTACACTCATGGCATTGATATATCTGGAACCACGTCACACTCTCAGCGACATAATTCCCAGGCATACAAAACTTGCTGGCAGAGAATTTCAGTGGGTACTTCTCCACCGACCATGAGTGGGAGGTTACATAATTCTGTGCTCAACAAAATCTTCACTCATTGGGGAACACCATCTTCGGACCTTCAAGAAGAAAAAGAAATTCAACATATATAGGTCAGGATTCCAAGACCAGTACACTTCTGATACCCTCAGGTGGTCTACCTCAGGATATGCCTTTCCACCCATTTCATTACTACCCCAGGTTCTGCAGAAAATTTGCCACAACAAAGCATGAGTCATTCTCAGTGCACCCAACTGACCCAGGCAATTCTGGTTTCCAGACCTCCTGTGAATGTTAACCACTCCTCCCATCAGCATCTGACCCTTCCTGGATCTGCTAACTCAGGAGAACAGTGGGCTCAGATATCCCAACCTGGACTCTGTTCACCTCATGGCCTGGTATTTGGATGAGCTTTCATTTTCCAAGGCTGTTAGAACTATTCTCAATCACAGTAGAAAAAACTCCACCAGAAAATGTTATCTAGCTAAATGGAGGCATATCTCTACCTGGCTGCAACAAAACTAGTTGTCCCCATAGACTGCAGGTATTCCAGACTACCTCCTTACTCTCAAGACATCAGGCCTTTTTATTAGCTTGCTATAGATCAACCTAGCAGTGCCCAGTGCCTTTCACCATTGGGTAGAAAGCTACTCTGTTTTTACTCACTGATAACAACTAGATTCCTGAAGTGTCTCATTAGGATCTTCCCACCAACACTGTAATGGGATCTCAACCTTGTACTCTACTTACTAGGCCATGCTTTGAACCACTGGCCACATGCTCAGTATCCCACATGTCTATGAAGGTCACTTTCCTTATTGCTTTCATGTTGGCGAGAAGATAAGCTGGGGTCACTCATGGCCCACACTCCATACAGTACTTTTGATAAAGAGAAGGCATCTCTTCATCTCCATCTGAAATTTATTCCTAAATTAATTTCCAAGTTCCACATAAGTCAATCAATTTACTTGGCGGTTTTCTTTCCAAAACCTCATGCCTTCAGCAAGGAAAGGAGGCTTCACCTCTCTGTCAGATAAGCTTTGGCATTCTATCTGCAAAGAGTGAAACCAATTAGGAAAACCACTTAGATTATTAGTTGCTATAGCAGAATAAACACAGGGTCAAGCAATATTTGCTCAGAGACTCTAAGTGGATTTCTGGCTGTTTCCTCCTTGCTTTCAGTTAGCACAGTTCCCTGCCTTGAATGGGATGAGGACCCATTTCACTAGAGCATAGATTATTTCAGTAGCATGTCTCCGAGAAGTGCCTATGCTGAACATGTATAAGGCAGCAATCTGGAGTTGCGGCCACACCTTCACAAAGCATTAAGCTTTAGTCCAAGCCTCTTCTGCTGATTTCAGTCTTTGGAACAGCAATATTACAGAATCTATACCCTCTGCAGCTTTGCACCTCCTTCCTACTTGACTACTGCTTACCAGTCACCCACGTATGGAATGCATGTAGGACCAGCACTCAAAGAAGAAATGGAAACTACTTACCTGTAACTGGAGGTTCTTTGAGATGTGGCCCCTATATGTATTCCACTACCTGCCCTCGTTCCATTCTGCTTTGGATCATGACTGGATTTGTAGTAGAGAAGGAACTGGAGAGGTGGTCAGTCTGCACCTCCCCTTACACTTTGGATACTGAGCACAAGAATCTCCAGGATGCAAGGGTTGACCAATAGACTCTGCTCACAAGATTTTCCAGTCTCAGGTGCACTGTGCTCATGAGTACCCACATGTGGAATACAGATAGGGACCACATATCTCAAAAAACCTCCAGTTACAGTTAAGTAACCTCCATATCTTCTTTCAAGGTGTATGGTGGAAACCCAGTTGCTTTTTACATTTGAATCTAGAATGAATAAATGACTAGAAGTTAGAATGTAGGGAACAATAATACACTGTTAAGAAGGTGGACTAGATGACCCGACAGCTTGTCTTTATCTTTAATTTTTATGATGCAATAACTCCTTCTGCCAACTGCATTATCCTTCCATATTCCAGTGCTAACCATGCTGTTGAAAATGCTGGCAAAGCTATGAAATTCGTCATGTTATATTGCATTTGTTTTGTGAATCTGAACATCATCACTCTGAGGGTGTTGCCAGTGTTCTCAACAATATCTGTTGATCGGAAAGGTAGCTCACTAAACGGTGCAAGATATTCCTCATTGCTTAAAAATATTTTTGTAGTTTTGTTTTCAAAGGAAAACGGACAGAGAGATGAAACAGCAGAGACACAAGTTTAAGGTGATCAAGGACTTTCCCCTGAACCCAGAAATTTCTACAGCAGTCCTGGGTGTTCATGTACAGTTATTTACCATGTGTCCCTCTTTCAGGCTGTATTCAACGTTCCCCTTGCTGTTCAGTGAATACCACAAAGTTTCCAGGCAAAACATGGTGGAACCTGAGGAAAACATGCTACAAAATTGTTGAACACGACTGGTTTGAAAGCTTTATCATATTCATGATTCTGCTAAGCAGTGGAAGTCTGGTAAATTTAACTTACTCTCATATCAGGTTGAATTACAAATGATTTTTTAGCACAGGAAAGAGGGTGTATTTTCAAAGCTGATGGGGGAGAAGAAGAAGAAAACTGGCCTAGTAAAGGGCTAACTTATTTTTTATAATAATTAGAAAATACAGCAAGTTGAATGACAGAATGAGCAACTCTAACAAGCTGTGATGATTTCTATTCTGGTTGTATATTGGTTTTTCTGAAGCTTTGTCTGGCAGTTATTTCACACACAGAGACTATCATTTTTATGTTCATCATTAAGACCAAAGAGTCTTTCCTGGTGCTAATTCTCTTGGAACATGAAGCTGAATCTACTTTTGAACTAGATTTTTGTATCCATCTGAAAAAATACTCCCCTAAAAATTACTGAAAATAAAACTCCTCAGAACAGAAGTGTAGTGTGTCTGTGTGTAAAAGTTACAAGTTAGTAAGTTAGTGTAAATTAAATAAGTCTAAAGGGAGCTAGGTTTGTGTAACTTACATATTGAGGGGCCGGAAGATTTAATTAACTTTGTCTCCCTCTTGACTTACACTGTCTTAGACTTGGGATGCCCTGCACCTTTAAAAGGTTTGGTCACACTGCACTCAGTTGCAGAGCCTCACTTTTATGTTAGTTTCTGTTTTGCTGCCAAAACAATAAAGTGGTCAGCTGTATTTAAATTAGCAATCCCTAAGTCTATCTTCTTGTCTGCTGGTTCCAAATATAACATGGGAGCTTCTAACCCATGGCTGTCCAGTGCTCTTGCTGCCTGCCCAAGGAGAAAAAGTAACTAAATAATATTATTTTAAAAAGGAAAAAAAATAACTTTGAGGCACAAGGTAGCAGACTGAAGCTTTTGTCCCATGGGGACAGTGTCAGCCAGCCAGAAAAACAGGGAAAGTAGGCAAATAGGGCAGAACAAAGAAGGAAGCAGTTGCAGTTGCTGCTGAGCTGCCAGACACAGAGCAGTGAGGATGAAGCAGCCATCTTGGATGACCTCATGCAAGAAGACAGAGACAGCTTTAGCCTGCACTGAGGGTATACTGTCAGAGGGAGCCCAAGTACTGTCAAAGGAGTGATTCTGCTGTGTAAGCACACAGCCAGCAAAGGGAGATCAAGTACAGACAGTGCATGGTAAAAAAAAAAAAAAAAAAATCAGTGGAAAAGCAGATATCCAGGAGGGTGTGTAGTTCAACAGGACAGAAGTAAAATGGCAACTCTTCTGGGCAATGTTAGTGAATTTGAAGAGAACCGTGAATCATGAGTTGTGTACTTCAAGCATTTTGAGCAATTTGTGACCTGCAATTCCATTCCAGATGTACAATGAGTTTCAACCTTGCTGACAGAGATGGGTCCTAAGGCATACAGACTGCTGCATGATCTACTATATCCAGCTATGCCTGGAACTGCCACATATGCTGCAGTTACTGCAGCAATGCAGGAATATTTCTCTCCTACCCATCAATAATAGCAGAATAACAGCGGGTCCATCAGAGACATCAGGAAAGAGGAGTCAGTGAAACAGTTTGTTGCTCCTCTAAAGACAGTGCTCAGAGCATTGTCAGTGTGGACGAACATTAAGTGATGCCTTGTGTCACCAGTTTGTCTCTGGATTACACGACTAGATCCAGAAGAAGTTACTGACTACCTGTATATCAGTGTTACATTCAAGAAGACTATTGAGGTAGCTATTGCCATGGAAACCACAGAGGATTCTCTGGAATTTAGTGTGAACCAAGAGGTACATCTCATGAATTGGTGAGACAGAGGACCATGAGAATGCAAGTCATTTCTGTGTGGCCATTGTGCACAAACTGCACATGCTAAGAAGGATTGCTGGGCATATCTGGTCATTTGGAGAAAGTGCCAGGAGAAAGGAAACATTGTGGTTACCTGTTGCACTGTTCAACATCCAACAACACAGAGTAACCATCCATCCAAGAGCACATGTATGAAGACTGAACCTAAGAAAGTATAGAAGTTGGGAATTCATAATGTGGAAAAAGTCAAGAGCTCTAGTGGCACTGACCAAACCATAGCACTTCATGTGTTATTGGAAGCTGGAGAAAGAGATGTCATCTGGGTCACACCATTGATTGAGGGAGTTCCTACAAGAATGGAGCTTGGCATCAGAGCTGCCGTCGCATTGATTTCTGCATCTGCCATCACCAGACTTTTTCACAAGTTCCTCTGGAAGAAAACCTCTTCAGTTTTGAAGACTTTTATACCAGGGAAAAGTTAAGAGATACTCCTTGTATGTGATTGAAGTAAAGTATCCATCACTATTTGGCAGGACTTGGCTTGAGAAGCTCAAGGTGAATTGGACCAAGATCAAGGTGATCATAAAAGCATCTCAGAATCTTCAAGAAATACTGGACAGACACTCCAAAGTTTTTGAAAAAGAATTTGGACAGATAAGCAACATGTCAGAGACTTACCAGTGAACTTCAAACAGCCAGATGAAATATTGCAAGCTCAGAGTTGCACTTTATGTTCTGACGCCTCTGGTGGAAGTTCATTTGGACCGTTTAGTGAACATCGGAGTCGTTTTACACACAGTGAGTGGGCTACCCATTGTATCAGTGATCAAGAATGATGGCTCCATTCGAATTTGCAGAGATTTCAAAGTGACAGTGAATCCAGTTTTATGTGTAGATCAGTATCTACTTCCTTGTACCAAAGATTTGTTTGCTATTCTTAGTGGAAGACAGTGTTTCAGCAAATTGGATTTGTTTAATGCATACCTACAAATAGATTCATAGATGGATAGACTTTAAGGTCAGAAGGGACTGTCGTGATCATCTAGTCTGACCTCCTGCACATTGCAGGCCACTGACCCTCACCCACCCACTCCTGTAATAGACCCCTATCCTGTGGCTGAGTTACTGAAGTCCTCAAATTATGGTTTAAAAAATTCAAGTTACAGAGAATCCACCATTTACACAAGTTTAAACCTGCAATTGACCTCTGCCTCATGCCTCAGAGGAAGGCAAAAAATACCCAGTCTTTGCCAATCTGACCTAGGGGAAAATTCCTTCCCAACCCCTCATATGGCAATCAGTTAGACCCTGAGCATGTGGGAAAGACTCACCAGGCATATACCTGGGAAAGAATTCTCTGTAGTAACTAAGAGCCCTCCCTATCTAGTGCCCCATCTCTGGCAATTGGGGATTTTTGCCACATGCCATTGTAGACAGTCCCATCATACCATCCCCTCCCTAAATTTATCAAGCTCAATCTTGAAGCCAGTTAGATTTTTTGCCTCCACACTGCTCCCCTTGGAAGGCTGTTCCTGAACTTCACTGCTCAATGGTTAGAAACCTTCATCTAATTTTAAGCCTAAACTTGTTGCTGGCCAGTTTGTATCCATTTGTTTTTGTGTCCACATTGGTGCTTAACTTAAATAACTCCTCTCCGTCTCTGAAATGTATTTAGAGAGAGCAATCATATCTCCCTTCAAGCCAAGCTCTTTGAGTGTCCTCTCATAGGGTAGGTTTTCCATTCCTTAGATCATCCTAGTAGCCCTTTTCTGCACCTGTTCCAGTTTTAATTAATCTTTCTTAAACATGGGAGACCAGAATTGCACACAGTATTCCAGATGTGGTCTCACCAGTGCCTTCTATAATGGTACTAACACTTCCCTGCCTCTACTGGAAATACCTCTCCTGATGCATCCTAGGACTGCATTAGCCTTTTTCACAGCCACATCACATTGACAGCTTATAGTCATCCTGTGATCAACTAATACACCCAGGTCTTTCTCCTCCTCTGTCACTTCCAACTGATAAGTCCCAAATGTAGATCAATATGACATCTAACAAACATCTCACAATCAACATGGAAGAAAAAGCTTATTTTGCTATCAGTTGCCGTTAGGGAAGATGCCAATGTGATACCAGTTCTAGAAGGCCATGGATAAAATTCTGAAGGGACTGAATGGAAATCAGTGCTATTTGGACAACATCCTTGTTACAGGAAAGGAACAGCAAAGCAGGATCATCTTCAAAATTTGGATGCTGTCTTGCAACATTTGGAAGACAATGGAGTGAGAGTATGTCAAGACAAAGATGAGCTTTTTTTTCAAAGGTTTCAGAGTAGCAGCCGTGTTAGTCTGTATCCGCAAAAATAACAGGAGTACTTGTGGCACCTTAGAGACTAACAAATTTATTAGAGCATAAATTTGTTAGTCTCTAAGGTGCCACAAGTACTCCTGTTATTTTTTTTCAAACCTTCAGTTGAATACCTTTGGCATGGAATTGATGTGATGGGCTAAAGGAAATTGCCAAAGAAAGAGAAGGCAATTCTTCAAACACTACCGCCAGAGAACATGTCACAGTTGCATTCATTCTTAGGACTGCTAGGGTAAATTTCTGCCTAAACTGGTGACAGTATTTGCATCTTTGCAGGAACTGTTACAAACAATAAATGGAAATGGACTAAAGAATGTGTGTGTGCATTTAAGGAGGCAATGAAACTGTTGGGATCAGCCCAAGTTCTCACTTTGATGCCTCATTACCTTTGCAATTGGCTTCTTATGCGTCACCATATGGAGTGAATGGTGTTCTTTTCCATATTTTTGCTGACAACAGAAAGAAACCAATTGCCTTTGTTTCACAAACACTCACCACCCTTGAGAAGAACTATGTACAAACAGAGCAAGAAGCTCTCAGCATTATCATCAGAATTTGGATGTTCCATACCTGTCTGTATGGTAGACATTTTACCTTGCTAACAGATGACCACCCATTATTTTCAATTTTTGGACTGAAACGTGGCTCCATCATTAGCTGCTGTTCATCTGCAACAATGGGTGTTACTACTTTCAGCTGATTTCTATACTATTCAGTTATATAAAGGGACTCAGCATGGCAATGATGATGGGCTGTCATATCTGTCATGCCCAAGCTCCTGTCAATCCAAAGAAACTTCAGATGGAGTGTTTTATCTCAAATGTGAGGGATAGATTGCCTGTCAGTAGCACAAAGAAACTGTTAAGGATGATGTGCTTTCTCTTGTGAAGAGAATGGTACTACAAGGTACAGTGTTGGATCTTATGAATCCCCAGTTTACACAATTTGGGTCGTGTCAGCCTGAATTATCTGTGGATCAAGGTTGCATCTTATGGGGAATCTGAGTTATCCTTCCAAAATCAGTTCAGTCTCATGTTTTAGAAGCTCTTCATGATGGTCATTTTGGCACTGTATGGATGAAGGCTATAGTCTGGAGGTCTGTGTGGTGGCCAGGGGTAGATGACGACATTGAGAGGAAGGTGAAGTGCTGTACTACATGTCAGCAAATTCAGCATGATCCTGGCCCAGCATATTTACACCCTTGGTTGTGGCCTCAGATTACTTGGAGGACACATGTTCATGTGGACTTTGCTGGACCATTAGAACATTATATATATATATATATATATATATATATATATGGTCATAGTTGACACCCATTTGAAATGGCCAGTTTTCAGAATGCCTTCTAACACAGTTATCAAGACCATTGGACATCTTCACGCCTTGTTTAGTCAATTTTGTCTACTGTTACAGTTGGTGAGTGACAATGGACTTCTATTCTGTTCAGAAGAATTTCAGAGGTTCCTAGCATCAAATGGAATTCAGCACATATGTTCTGCTCCATACCATCTTGCTAAAAATGGACTAGTGGAACACTTTGTACGAACACTTAAGCAAGTTTATTTTGAGTCATCAGCAGAAATTGGACAATTTCTTGTTTGTCTGCAGGAGCACACCATGTGCTACTACCTTGCAGTCAACTGCAACTGTTTTTTTGAAGCAATCATTGGGTATCTTTTGGGACCTGCTATGTCCTGATGTTGCCTTATGTGTAATCAAATTCCATGCAAAGTGATTGATGACGTGAGGTTCGTCATTGTTCTTTTCAAATAGGAGATGTAATGTGGACTCACAACTACAGTTGTTGAGTGAAATGGATACTTGGGGAACTTGTGAAATGCATGAGACCTTTTTCCTTCATGGTTAAACTGTGTGATGGTACTTTGTGGAAATGACATCTGGCCCAGTTGCAGCCTCAACAAGTACCAGAATCCATGACTATTCCAGCAGGACTCTCTGCTCCTCTGATCAAGCCTCCTTCCATTCAACTCTTAATTTTCATGACTTGTTGGAACAAATTTTAGTACCGGACCCGGTTGATTCTGTACCACAGACTGTTCCTGTTGTACCAGACATTGCTTCCCCACCATCACCATGTTATCCCAAGAGAGTGCAAAAACCAGTGCTTGCACCTGAACTTATACATTGTTTAGTGTGACAAAGCTCTGTCCTTATCTCCGTGGGTCCCGCATTTCCTGGTGGATTTTGCTAGCCTCAGAGGCTCACTGTGACCCTTCACATAGCCCTTGTCTCTCTAGAGACAAGGGTCACAGCCTATTGAGCCATTTTCATCATAAGCCAGCGAGGGAGGTGAGAAGCTATCCTCCCTTGCACAGTCTCTGTCTCCCAGTCTCAGTGATTAATCAGGAGGGGCAAGGGGGGAGCCCGGGCCCGCCTTCTACTCTGGGCTCCAGCCCAGGGACCCTAATAGTATCAGCTATGGTAGCTGATCTTTTAGAAACAGGACGGGTACAATTCCCTGAGCTATTTCCCCACAGCAGCCCCCACTTCCTCAAGATCCACTTCATCCTTACCTCAGGGCCTCCTTCCTTGTGCCTGATATGGTGTGTACTGCTCAGTCTCTCCCACAGCGCAACTTCCTCCTACAGCTCCTGACATGCACACCTCACTGACTAACTTGGGAGGCTTTTAACTAGTTCCAGCCAGCCCTTGATTGGCTTCAGGTGTCCCAATCAACCTAGCTATCTCCACTGCTTTCTAGAAGGATCTTAATTGGCCCCAGGTGTCTTGATTAACCTGGAGCAACTGCCATTTGGTTACCATGGTACCAGGGATTTGTTTAGCCTGGGGCTAACATACCTGTTCCTCACTACTTTACTATAGCCATCTGGCCTTGCCCTGTCACATTAACTAGAGATGCTATTCCAAGGTAGAATAATCCCTTGCAATTTAAGAGTCTGCAGTAGTCCACCCACAATTTTTAGTTAGGTTATATAGTGTTTTATGTTATCCACATAAATGATAATGTATATATGTTTGGAAAGTATTTTAATGGAGGGTGGAGAAATGAGATATTCTGCACCTTTACATAGTTTGGTCACTCTGCACTCAGTTGCAGAGCCTCACTTTCATGTTAGCAAAAACGAGGAGATACAGACTAACACGGCTACCACTCTGAAACCTGTCACCATGCAAGTCACTTTCATGTTAGTTTCTGTTTTGTTAGCAGAACAGTAAAACCAGTACAGCAGACAGCCCCTCCCAGTCCTTATTCAAAGTAGCCATCCTTCAACAAAAAAACTTCAAAAACAGACTTCAAAGAGAAACTGCAGAGCTACAATTCATTTGCACATTTAACACCATTAATTTGGGCTTGAATAGGGACCGGGAGTAGCTGGCTCATTACAAAAGTAATTTTCCCTCTCTTGGTATTGACACCTCCTCATCAATTATTGGGAGTGGACCACATCCACCCTGACTGAATTAGGTCTTGTCATCACTGGTTCTCCACTTGTAAGGTAATTCCCTTCTCTTCATGTGTCAATATATTTATGCCCGCATCTGTAATTTCCATGCATCTGAAGAAGTGGGGTTTTTTACCCGCAAAAGCTTATGCCCAAATAAATCTGTTAGTCTTTAAGGTGCCACCGGACTCCTCGTTGTTTTTGTGATAGTTGTTCAGGTCTGTTTTTTACTGAGTCTATACCTATTTACACTTGTATCAGGGTTCTCGTAGAGACAGGGGGTGCAACTCCCAAACTTCCACATGTAACATATTCAGTATCTGAGGGACATCACATCTACTGCTGCTCCCTCTCAAAATTCTCCTTCTAAGATTCTGATTTATCTGGGGGTCTTCTTTATCTGAAGAAATATGTCAACTTTCCACAGGGGGTATGGCTAGAGCAGAAATGCACACACAGTTTTGATTAAGAACCTGCTCTTCGCTCGTTGAAATAATCAATTATGTGTGATTACGTCATCACTAAAAAAGTGACCACACACAATGTCCTTTCAGCTTTCATACCTGGAGGATTCATAGATGCTAATGTAATATATGGAGAAGCATAAAATATAGCAAAGTTGGCATTTCCATCGCTCATCTTCACTGACTTTGTATCTTCTCTTTTCCCATATCACTGTTGTCACACACATTTCTGCCAAAAATAGATTGCTGTGCCACAAAATACAAATTTACTACAGAAGTTCAACTGTATAATGGAGCAAGGACTCACTTTTTTTTTATGTATGGTAATATTTTGTAGCCCCTCCAAAGTGTCTAATGTCCATTTCATCATGATTACCTTCAGAGTGACTACTTTTGTGTAAAGTTAAACTCTTGTGTAACTGTACACAACATTACAATATTCCATTGAAATTCTGTAGAGTGGGTTTATATCTAAGCATTATTATTTCAGGCATTTGAAGATATACATCTTGAGAAAAGAAAAAACATTAAAATTATGTTGGAATTTTTTGATAAAATCTTCACTTACATCTTTGTCCTGGAGATGTTTCTGAAATGGGTGGCTTATGGCTTCAAGAAATATTTCACCAATGCCTGGTGTTGGCTTGACTTCCTAATTGTAGGTGTAAGTATTGCATTTGATCAGTTTTGCGGACTGGATTACGTAGTATAGAACACCAGAATGTTCACTTTTTTTTTTTTTTTTTGGATGTCCCAAATTGAGGCACCTTCATTTGAAGGAGAACTGATTTTTAGAAAGTACCGAGCACCTACCCTTTGAAAAACCAGACCTTTCAAAGTGTCTCAATTTGGGCAATAAAAATAGTCATTTTGTTAAAATTTTGGCGTCAAAATTCCTACAGCTTTAATAATCTAAGGTAACATTAGTAACACAGGTCAAGTATATTTGTTTTGTTAAAATAGATTGGGTGAAATCTTGGCACCCCTGAAATCGTTGAGTGTTTTATTATTAACTTCAGTGTGGCCTGCATTTCACTCGTTATTTTATACCTCTTACTGTCCCCTTAAGATGCATTTCTATTGTACTGTACAGGCTGCCATTTCATACTTTCACGGATAGGAGTTTGTAAGCATGAGAAAAAAGGGAAAAAAGAAAACCAGAAGGCAGGATTTTGCTAATATTTTTTGTCTCTCTCTGTTCAGGTCTCTTTAGCAAGCCTTATAGCCAGCTCACTTGGAAATACCAAAATTGGACCCATGAATTCCCTTAAAACCCTGAGAGCCTTGAGACCATTAAGGGCATTGTCACAATTTGAAGGGATGAGGGTAAGAGTAAATAAAGCAATCACTGAAGCCTCTCTGTGTGAACATCAAGCATGTAAAAGGATCCTATTTCATATGGGTTTGCTTTCATTATGGTGCTGCATAATAGTTAAGGTTACATTTGAGTTAAATGTTAAGAGGAGTTTGTTTTTAAAACTTTATTTTGTAAAAAAAAATCAAATCATGCTCAAAGTTTATATATATTTGGATTTTTCATGGTGGTTTGATGAACAATGAATTGAAACACAGAGAACAATAAGATTTCAAAAATCATTCCTTTTTGGCTGATTTTCACTGGATTTTCTCTTGAATTCAGACATAGAAACAGTCACAAAGTGTTTGAGGATTTTTTTTAAAATAATGAAGAAAAGTAGTCTTACACTTATAAATCTGGAAAATTTATAAGTAAATTTACAAAAAAAAAAAATCCTCTAATATACTTCAGTTTAAATCTGGAATGCCATAATTAGCTTGTAACCATATGACTTGTGTTCATTGTTTGTCCAAACATTTTCTTGTTCACTTTTGCATTTTCTTGGTGAATTAATATTTCTCCAGGAGTTCTCGTATCTGTTTATTTTTGTTTGATGATCTTACTAAGTCTGCAAAACTCCCATTGACTTCAATTGGACCAGGATTTGACCTGTAGTGATCTGGATTTGTTATTTTTGTATTTCCTTTTTATCATTACATGATTAGCAAATTATTATAATTGTATTCTATATCAGCAAGTGCACCACTAATACTGCAGATCACATGGCAACACACGATATGTAGGTTAGCAGTGTAATTAACATTTACAAATCCACCTAAGATTTCTGACGCAGACACACATAGCACGGTACCATATAATTTTTTCAATAAATGAAAGCAAAAACTATATTCGAAAACACAAAATCCTTAATTGTGCTAAGGAAAGGTATATCTATGTATTAATTATGTAATAATTATATAAACTCAGGAGACTGGTATTAAGATAGGGAGCCTATTATATCTATATCAAATTCAGATTCAATATATGTTTGTATGAACTAAAAGTCATTAATATCTATAGGATGTTCAATAAGTTGATGGCTCCATTCCTGTTTCTAAAGTAAAATTGTCTGCATTAAGGTAACAAAACCACCAGAACAATTGGAACCCTTGTTGATACTACTTGCAGAAAGGTCAAGAATTCAGTGAATGTGGAAACTGGAGATAAGTCCAACTCACAATATTCAGATCTGAACTTTCCCAGAGTTTGGAGAAGTTTAGACCAGAGATTATGGTTCAACCCATAAGAGAAAGACGCACCAACAGTGAAGTTTGAAACTGGATTAAGATTTCCTTAAAACTTACCACAGGTTGTTTAAAGGTTTTGGTTTAGACCCATCTCTAATGCAAACTAGATAATCTCCCCTCTCCCTCCTTCTTCCCCCAACATCGTAATTGCACTTCAAGGTTGAGACATTAGTTGGATACTATGGGGAAATTTGTGCTATCATTAACTAATCTACATACATGTTCTATGGATATAAGAATTCCATCTCCAGGCCTGCCAGTTCTGACCCTTTCACTAGCACTAAATTCACTAATTAATAATCATAATTAATAATGAAAATAATTTACCTTGGTCACTCACAATATGGTATTGTACACACTAGTGATAGAAAAAGCTGGGGATTCACCTGAGTGTCTAAAGTCATACTTTGCCCCCTGAATCTTATATGTTCACCTAACTACCATGACCCTTGCCTTCAGCATCTCTGGGTTACATTGCAAAAACTCACACTAACTGAAGCTAGTTGTGAAGGACACACTATACTGATTTACAATAACTGAGGATCTGATCCATACTGTGGCCTTCATGATTACCTGTTGTGAATGTGTAATGTCATTTTTCTGTGATATGTAGCGAAATGCAAAAGGGACAGAGAAATACTATATTAATAGTTTAGAAGAAAGTGAAATACTGTGATATGATGGAGAATAAGACCTGGCATTTTCATACTCCGTTTCAAAAATAGATAAAATTTCATTTTTGTGAATCAATGTCACTTTGTCTTAGGCTCAGAAATGTCAGAGAAAAAGAGAGAAAAAAAGGCTTGTGTCAGCAGAGAAGATCCTAATTTTGTTACAGGAGTGGGTGGGTGAGATTCTGTGGCCTGCGTTGTGCAGGGGGTCGGACTGGATGATCATAATGGTCCCTTCTGACCTTAAAGTCTATGATAGCATGAAAGAACTGAGCAGCAAACTCATTCAAATATAGACTGGAATTTATAGAAAGACTGTTAGATCATTGTATATGAATGCTAATGTGAGTCATTGGCATACAGTAGTAGCAAAAACTTAGTAATATAGTGGGAAAACAATTACATGTTGTGATAGAGGGTGTAAATGCATTTTAGATGTCTTTTATGTTAAGTCAAAGGCTTTTATATTTTACATGGCAGGAAGGCTTTGAATCCTGGATAAATGGTCCAAATCTGTCCTCAGTTAAAACTGTGCAATCCCTGTTGAATTCCACAGGAGTTGCACAGGGGTAGCTGAAGGCAGTTTTGTAACTAACATATCTACTGCTTTTCTTTGTTCTGCTAAGTATTATCTCCAAATCATCACCTATATGTGGGAAGATCCTACATAAGGAATTTGCCACTGCTCTTCCTATGGAAGAGCCAGGAGATCAGTTCCAGATCTTGGTAGATCCAGTGAAGGTGATGTCTGTCAGTGTGGGGGTCCTGTGTCTCTAGACAGGTTCCACAGCTGCTGCTTCCCCTCCCAGTCCTTTGGCCCCACAGCGTCAGTTGGAGAGCCTCTCTTGGGATAACGGGAAAGAAAGGAAAATGTGTTGTAGAAGTGGCATTCTATATACCTGTCTCTGGCAAGCTGTACTATCTGTATACTACAAGTCCGATGTGATATCTTTGTTGTCTGTTGGCCATAGAGGAAAGTTGATACGGGGGATTGTCAATCATCTGAACTGTCTATGGACAGTAAGATGTTGGTGTCTCTGATCTATAAAAGGGAAGTGAACCAAAAGATTATATACAATTGTCTGTAGGCCATTTGCGATTGGTGGTTCATGATGATTTGTAGTCCAGACTGGAAATTATGTGAAACAGGACAGGTAGAGATGAGGGTTTTTGGTGTATCAGTAAAGGCAGCATGAGGATATAGGGGTATAGTTAAGACAGCTTGTACAATCTTAACTACAGATTTGTCCTCTATTTATATAATCCCGGTGTTCTAAAAATGTTGTTCTGAATCAAGATATTTATTTATAACCTTAACATTATCATAAAGTTTTTGTCTGGGAAATGCTATAGTTTCTGCACAAACCATATAGACCTTGAAGGCTTTTCTGGGCATGTCAAACCCAGCAAGCACAAACTTGACTAGTACAATATTTGAGGTTTCTTTCCTGCTCTCTCCTCTAATTTGAAAGTTGTATGAAACTTGTAAGGAAACAAGAAAAGCTTGCCTGGGTTTGGGATTTGTTATGAATCTGAAATGTATTCACTGGAATATAGGGTGAGTGTCATGCTATACTTGCACTCAGTTTAGGACACTCCTACTCCACCCTCCCAATAAGCCCAGGCTCCCACTTTAACTTTAGCTATATCTTAGAGGGGATTCCCAGTAGCCTGCTTGACCGCTCTTTTTCAAAGTGTTGCCTTTGGGAAGCTAGCTTGCCCCACTGGCTGTGACCTGTGTGAAGGTAAAGGATCACCCATATCCTACTTTTGGGGGGTACTGGGTTCTACTCTGCCCTTTACTGGGCAATGAACAGAAGTTCCTGTCCTGAGCGGGAAGTGACAGCTTTGACATCTGTTTACTCTATGAGATCATTAGTAGAGGTTACTCCTTGAAACACCTAGCCAGATGTAATGAGATCCACTTTGGAAGTTAGTCTCCATCATGCATGAGTCAGAATGTGTAATTTATGCAAGTTGGTCACAATTTCTGCTATTTCCCCAGGAGAGATTATGGTAGATCTTATTTTTTCATACCAGTGGAACTTGTAAGTGTGCTCAAAACTTACATGCTGAATTGACACTTTCCAGGTTACTCTTGAATTGTGCAAAACTTCTCATGGAAGTTACAATATCTGCAGCAACCTTTACATATCTACCAGAGATTCATTATTGATCCTCTAATAACTAATTTTCCACACAACTTGAATAAATGTCATGCTGACATGAATAAAAACAGACCGCTATATTAATCCTCATGAAGAAATAATGTGTATTTAGAATCTTGTTCAAAAGAAAAAAAGGAAAAAAAAGGGAAGCTCCAAAAGTGAATATTCTACCATTGCATTCAAATACTTTATTGTTATTTAATAGTGCCCCCAAGTGCACTAGGTGTTTCACAGAAAACAAAAAACAGGTTCCTGTCCGGAAGAACTGACAATCGAAGGGCCTGATCCTGCCAACACTATAGATGTAAGAATCTTTACTCAAAATAGTTGCCACTTCAGTAGAAGTATTTATGAGCGTAAAGTTACTCATGTGTGTAACTGTTTGCTGAAATGACACGGGATTGCTTAGATTTTCAAAACAGTTGAATGTAGCAAATAGCTGTTTAAGGCTTTGCACATGTGAATACCTATAGTAACTGCATGTTTTTCTTTCATTTCTCCTAAGGTGGTTGTGAATGCCTTAGTAGGTGCCATCCCTTCCATCATGAACGTTGTGCTTGTCTGCCTCATTTTTTGGCTCGTTTTTAGTATCATGGGAGTGCACCTATTTGCAGGAAAATTTGGAAAATGCGTTAACTTGACTGAAGAAAAATCAGAATTAAATAAAAGTATTAAGAACAAACAGAATTGCACAGCCTATAATGACACACAAAAAATATATTGGACAAATGTTAAAGTCAACTTTGATAATGTTGGTTCTGGTTATCTGGCTCTTCTTCAGGTGGTAAGTTCTATTTTGCTGACTGGCACATTGTGGGGTGGGGTGGAATCAAGGTTTTTCCAGTTGCTTACCCACATCTGCAAGGAGTGGGAAGCAGTGGTCCTGCAGAGCCTGCTGTCCCATCCCCTCCCCATGTTCAGACTGGCAATATGGTTAGCCCATTCAGGGTCCCTTCCTCCAGTGTGTGCACATATAGTGTCCAGTGGTGAGCTACGAACTTATGATGTAACCATTTGAAAATGTGCTCCTCTGATTTGCAGCTATCTCCTGGGAAGATGGTATGAAATGTTTGTTATAATTTCATTAAACTAAATGCAAAATTCTCTCCTGCACTGAGTAAAGCTCAGTGCAGAAATGGGAAGTGGGGAGAGAGCATCAGTGGGCTGGTTCCAATTCACTGATTTGTTGTGATCAACCCCCACCCCAAAACAATTTACAGCTGTTGTCAGGCAGCTTTGTTTTTTGTCACTAGATTTGGATCCTTAATCAACTATAACTTATGGAGGACTGCTGTAGTGGAACGTCACTGCAACACATGTCCTCCTTGCCCCTGACATGCTTTCTACACTGGTACGGGTGAGGGGGGGTCGACACCTAGAGCCCAACTCTGTCACAAACATGTCAGTAAGGAGATCGCCTACACCAGAGGAATTCTGTGCTGGGCATTTGTGGACAGACTGTAGTCCCTTTGCACCATCTCAGAAGAACAAAGATATTGTAAACAGGCTAAACAATCTCATCCTCAAAGTTTAATATGATTTTAATAATTTTTCTGTTATTCTAGGCAACATTTAAAGGTTGGATGGACATTATGTATGCAGCAGTAGATTCACGAGGGGTAGGTCATGAAAATTAAAATGTTCTCTCTTGTAACCATCTCTCCAATTTTTACTTGTGTTTTGTAATTTTCATGCTTATTAGTGTTAGTGAACACAATGTGTAGATCTAGTCTGTTCATTGTTTTTTTGGTGCTATCTACTCACTGAGCTAAAATGGATGAGCATCCATTTAAAATAAATGGTCAAGCATTATTTATTTATTATTATTATTATATTTAATGTATGTATTACTGTGCCACCTAGAGACTCCAGTCAGGATTAAGGTTCCACTGCATTAGATGCTGTACAAACACAGAGGAAGATACAGTCCTGCATCCAAAGGACTTAAATTGAACAAAATTACCAGCATATCTTCTGAGGAAATGAATGAGCTCAAATGTAACCACATTCAAAAATAATTTTCTCGGGTTTATTTAAAACTTTGTTGCTTTTTTCCAACAGTAATAGAATAACTTTTCAACCAAAGGTTTAAATTGGAAGAACACATCTAGGCCAAGATTCTCAAAAGCAGAAGCTTGAAGTTAGGCTCCTAAATAAGATTTTCAAATGTTGGGCGCTCAACAGTTCTTCTTCGAGTGATTGCTCATGTGTATTCCACAATAGGTGTGCCTGCTCACCACGTGCACTGGTGCCGGAAGTTTTTCCCCTAGCAGTACCTGTGGGGGGGGAGCGCCCCCCGCGATCCCTGGAGTGGCGCCTGCCTGGCGCGGTATAAGGGGAGCTGCGCACTCCCCCCAACCTCAGTTCCTTCTTGTTGCCAGTGAACGTGCGTCGGAACTGCTCTGCTCCAGCTTTGCTGTAGCTTGTCCCCAGAACTGTTCTATCGTTCAGCGTTAGTACCTGTAGTTAGTTAGCTGTTTAGTTAGTCAGTGAGCCCGGGCCGGGGCATGCCCCACGCTCTGGGGTTTAAGTTGTGTGGCTCTTGTAGGCGTTCTATGCCAAGAAGTGACCCGCACGCAGACTTTTTGCGCTGCTTGGGAGAAACCCATATCAGCGAAAGGTGCAAGATTTGCAAGTCGTTTAAGCCTCGGACCAAAAGAGAGAGGGACATTAGGCTCCGGGCCATCCTGATGAAGTCGGCACTGACCCCGACCCCAGCACGCCACTCCGAACCAGTACCCGGCACCCCGGCATCGGTACGCGGTGACCCTCCGGTGCCATCGACCAGCCGGCACCATTCCCCGTCCATGGGTCACGCCAAGAGGGCCAGGAAGACTCCCTCTTTGCAGAGGCACCGAGGGAAGTCTGGGGACATAGGCTAGCCCCATGTCGGGCAGTCCTCGATCCCCACCAGGCCCCAGGCCTCCGACTCAAGTTGAACAGAGTACCCCGGCCCCTTCGGGACAGGCCTCTCCAGATGTCCGGATGCCGTCCACGCCTGAAGCCCTCCAGGCAGCCCAGGACGTCATGTCCATGCCGGTGCCCGGAGCACCACCGATGTCGGCCCCGCACTCCAGAGGCAAGCTGCCACTGGGATCTCCACAGTTGTCTCCAGCCCAGTACCGGTCTTGGTCAAGGGAACGTTCCCGACGCCAATCACCGCCCAGTGACCGCTCGAGGCAGAGTCCAGGTGGATTGCCCTCGACACTGACCAGACTGTCTGGCTGGGTCCCATCCGGCTGGGACTCGCAGCACCACTCGTCCTCAAGGAGCGAATATCAAGGGGACCGCGGCGTCATCGTCAGTCCTTATCTCGGAGAGGGGACCGCAGTCGGTCATGGCATGATCGTCGATGCCGTTCCCGCTCGGACTCCCGCTCCAAGTCTCCGCCAAGACATTGCAGCCCCGGGGGTCGATCGCCGTCGTCTCGCCTTCATGGGTCTGCCCGTCGAGGCCATTCGTGGAGCAGCTATTACCGTCGGTACCAGTCCTCCACGTCGAGGTCGCGGTCCTGTGGCCGTCATAGATCCTGGCACTGCCGCTTCTCCCGGTCCAGAGACATCAGCAGATCTTATGCCAGCCTGGTCTCCATTTGTTGCAGTCCTTCGATGGACCAGGCCAGCCAACCCAGACAGTCAGACCCGCCAGTGCCACAGCAGGTGCAGTGGCACCAAGCGTCATGGCAGGCCCAATGGTACCAGTGGGCACCATGGCCTCCGGCGCAGCCCCCAGTGGGAACCCGCTTGGTGGTCGGAGCTTCGGAAGCACTGTCGACCTCCCTCTCCAGACCCCCGAGAAAGGAGTTGGTGGGACGTACATCCTCGGTACCGTGCCCAGAGTCTGACCAGGTGGCGGACCCTCCGGTGCCAGCCGACACCCAGAGCACCGCACCAACCTCTTCGCCCCACCCGGAGGAGGCAATTGCAGCCCCGCCCCCCTCCGTCCCGCAGGAGGACTTCAGGGCCGACCAAGCACTCTTAAAGAGGGTGGCAGAAAGCCTACACCTCCAGGCAGAAGAGATGGAGGAGCCCTCAGACTCCCTGTTTAATGTATTGTCCCCATCGGCACCCCGCAGAGTGGCCTTGCCTCTCCATGAAGGGGTGGCTAAGATTTCAAATGTCCTGTGGCAAACTCTGGCCTCGTTGGTCCCCATCTCTAAAAAGGCGGAACGCAAGTACTTTGTACCCATTAAGGGGCATGAGTACTTGTATACCCACGCAGCACCCAACTCCCTGGTGGTCGAGTCAGTCAACCACAGGGAATGGCAGGGTCAGCCAGCCCCGACCCCAAAGAACAAAGACTCTCGGAGACTGGACTCTTTCGGAAGGAAAATTTATTCATCTTCGAGCTTCCAGTTACAAGTGGCGAACCATCAGGCTCTCCTGGGCCGGTACAAATTCAATCTGTGGGGCTCCCTGCCTAAGTTTGAGGACTCCCTCCAGGAGCGCGATTGGAAGGAGTTCAAGGTGCTAGTGGAGGAAGGGGCAGCGGCCGCTAGGGGGTACCTGCAGGCAGCCTCGGATGCTGTGGACACGGCTGCATGATCAATGGCCTCTGCAGTGTCCATGAGATGGGCGCCATGGCTCCTGCTCTCTGGGCTGTCCAGCAAGGCGCAGTCTTCCATTCAGGATCTCCCATTTGACGGGAAAGCTCTGTTTGTGGAGGAAACAGATACAAGGCTGCATGGCATGAAAGACTCCCGCACGACCCTCCAGACGCTGGGCCTCTATGTCCTGGCTCTGGCAAAACCTAAGTTCAAGCCGCAGCAAACTCCCGCCCAGGCCGCTCTTGAGAAGTACGATGCTGTCCATAAGAAGCAGCGGGACCATAAGAGATGCCCTCAGAGGCAGTTTCGGCCTACCCCCCCTGCCTGGATCCTCCAAGGGCAAGCAGGTAGGGAAAAGGCGTTTTTGACGGGACGCTCAGGGGCACCCCGCCAGTCCTCATCAGGGATCCACCCCCAATAAAGCTTCCCTTCTCCAACCGGCTGTGTGCTTTCCTCCCAGAATGGTCGCAGCTAAGCTTGGACCGATGGGTCCTCAACACCATCTCCCGGGGTTACACCCTCCAGTTTACTTCCTCCCCGCCCAACCACCCCGCCCCCATCCCTCTTGGGGGACCCCTTGCACGAAGCTCTGCTTGAGCAGGAGGTGGGGTGGCTCCTAGGACTAGGAGCGATAGAGGCGGTGCCCGAGGAGTTCATGGGCAAGGGGTATTACTCCCATTATTTCCTTATCCAGAAAGCCAAAGGGGGGCTCAGGCCCATCCTGGACCTCCGAGGTCTGAACCAGTACATGGTGAAGCTCAAGTTCCGCATGGTCTCCCTGGCCTCCATCATCCCCTCCCTGGATCCCGGGGACTGGTACACTGCCCTCGATCTACAGGACGCGTACTTCCAGATCCACATATTCAAGGGGCACAGGCGCTTCCTCCGTTTCGTGGTGGGACAGAATCATTGCCAATTCACGGTCCTCCCATTTGGTTTGTCCACTGCCCCTAGGGTGTTTACAAAATGCATGCTGGTGGTAGCGGCCTACCTCAGACGACGGGGGGTCCAGATATTTCCCTATCTGGATGATTGGCTCTTCAAGGGCACCTTCCAGTCACAGGTGAGGGATCACGTGGCGCTCCTCCTGTCCACGTGCACCGTCTTGGGCCTGTTGGTAAACAACACCAAGTCCATGTTAGTCACAATCCAACGCATAGAGTTTATTGGGCCGCTCCTGGATGCAGTGTCAGCCAGGGCCTGTCTCCTGCCAGACAGATTTGAGATCCTGAAAGACCTCATCGACTCGGTTCCCGGTGACAACAGCCAGGGTTTGCCTGCAACTCTTGGGTCACATGTCGGCGTGCACGTACGTGGTCCGTCACGACAGACTCAGGATGAGGCCCCTCCAGCTCTGGTTGGCCTCAAAGTTCTCCCAGGCCATGGACAGGATGGACAAAGTCTTCACCATGCCGGACTCTGTGATCGCCTCCCTACAGTGGTGGTCCACCCCAAACAACATGCTCCAAGGGGTCCCCTTCAGGGACAGGGCCCCGTTGTTGGAGCTGGTGTCCGATGCGTTGGACCTGGGTTGGGGGGGCCCATGTGGGGAACTTTCAAACCCAAGGCGTGTGGTCGGCTCAAGACCTGACTCTGCATATAAACGTCAAGGAGCTCAGGGTGGTGCAGCTGGCATGTATGGCCTTCCGCTCTCACCTGGAGGGCAAGGTAGTCAGGGTCCTCACAGACAACACGGCCTCGATGTTCTATATCAATAGGCAAGGCGGAGCCCGATCCTCTGCCGCGAAGCCCTAAGGCTGTGGGACTTTTGTATAGCCCACGACATCCATCTGAAGGCCTTCCACCTACCTGGTGCCAGGAACGAGAGGGCAGATCGCTTGAGCAGGGACTTTTCCTTGCAACACGAGTGGTCCCTCCACCCGGAAGTAACCCACCGGCTCTTCCGAAGGTGGGGAACTCCCCAGGTGGACCTATTCGCGAACCGGCAATGCCCCCCAGTTCTGCTCCGGGCGGGGGGGGGGGGCGGGCCTGGAGAGGGGCGCTATCTCCGATGCCTTTCTCCAGTCCTGGTCATGCCGGCTTCTCTACGCCTTTCCCCCGTTCCCTCTAATCAGCAGGGTCCTGGAGAAGATAAAGTCAGACAAGGCCCGGGTCCTCCTAATTGCCCCGGTGTGGCCCAGGTAGCATTGGTACAGGACCCTCATGGGCCTGGTGGTAGCTCCGCCGTTGCCACTCCGCCCGGACCTGCTCTCTCAGGACCAGGACCGTCTCCTCCATCCCAACCTAGCGGCTCTTTACCTCACAGCGTGGCTGCTCGGTGGTTAGGTGGAGAGGAAAGGACGTGCTCAGAGCAGGTTCAGCGCATCCGCCTCGAAAGTAGACAGCCCTCCACTCGCTGTGCTTATTTGGCGAAGTGGTCCCAGTTTTCTAGGTGGGCGGCTGACTGGAGTGTCTCCCCCGGTGACCGCCCCGATACAGCTTATCCTTGATTACCTCCTCCACCTGAGGGCCCAGGGCCTGGCACCCTCGTCAGTCAAGGTGCACCTGGCAGCCATATCGGCCTTCCATCCATCGGTGCAAGGGCACATGGTATTTTCCCGTGCTATGACTGGCCAGTTCCTTAAGGGTTTGGACCACCTTTTTCCGTATTCTAGACCCCCGGTCCCATAGTGGGACCTAAACCTGGTGTTGGCTCGTCTCACGGGGCCCCCGTTTGAACCACTGGCCACATGCTCCTGGTCTCACCTCTCATGGAAGGTGGCCTTCCTGGTTGCAATCACGTTGGCCAGGCGAGTCTTGGAGCTCAGGGCCCTGACCTCCGAGCCGCCGTACATGGTCTTTCATAAGGACACGGTTCAGCTCCACCCACACCGCTCATTCTTCCCAAAGGTGGTCTCCGCCTACCACATGGGTCAGGACATTTTTCTACCGGTCCTCTGCCCCAAGCCTCACGCGTCCAGTGAGGAGCGCAGTCTCCACACGCTCAATGTGCGGCGGGCTCTGGCTTTCTATCTCGAGCGGACTAAGCCGTTCAGAAAGTCCTCACAACTTATCGTCGCCTCGGCTGAGTGCGCGAGGGGCCAGCCAATTTCCACTCAGCGGCTTTCCAATTGGATCACTTCGTGCATCCGTTCCTGTTACAGGCTGGTGGGTGTCCCCCCACCACCCATTGTGAGGGCACACTCGACTCGGGCGCAGGTCTCCTTGGCTGCCTTCGTGGCCCACGTCCCCATCCAGGACATTTGTAGGGCCGCCACATGGTCTTCGGTTCACACGTTCACCTCGCACTGTGCGATCGTCCCCCAGACCAGGGATGACGCTGGGTTCGGCAGGGCTGTCCTCCATCCTGGGAACTTGTGAACTCCTACCCACCTCCAACAGATATAGCTTGGAATCACCTATTGCAGAATACACATGAGCAATCACTCGAAGAAGAAAAGACAGTTACCTTTTCTGTAACTGGTGTTCTTCGAGATGTGTTGCTCATGTCTATTCCACATCCCACCCTCCTTCCCCTCTGGCAAGAAGGAACTGAGGGTGGGGGGAGCGTGCAGCTCCCCTTATACTGCGCCAGGCAGGCACCACTACAGGGGTCACAGGGGCGCCCCCTCCCCCCCCGCCGAGTACTGCTAGGGGAAAAACTTCCGGCACCGGTGCATGTGGCATACATGCACACCTATTGTGGAATAGACATGAGCAACATATCTTGAAAAACACCAGTTACGGAAAAGGTAACTGTCTTTTCCCACCGACCTCAATCAAAGCTGTTGGTTGCTCCTCGATACCTTTGAAAATCATGCAAGTAAGATGTGATTCAACTCTCATTGAAGTCAATAAAGACTCCTGTTGACTAAGTCATGATATATATTTTAAACAGATGGTTAAAAAGAGAAACATTTTCCTATGTGCCCTTGCATGAAGACAGAAGTGCAACTCCTCTCACTCTCCTTAAAATAATTCATTCTTCAAGCTTTTAATTTCTTTGTCAGCAGCGTAAATGTAATGGGAGATATTGTCCTACAAGTTTCTTAGCACAAGTATAATCAACATCAGTGTCAGTTGCAGTCATCTCTTCCATACGTGGACAGAGAAGACCTTAAAGATTGCAGAGAAATCAAAACAATAATACCACTAAAATACATTGGGCCAAATTCACTGCCCATTTACTTCATTGACAACAGAAAATTTGGCATATTATTTTTAGAAGATATTTTCAGGTCACCAAGAAGGATAGTCAAGTGTTAGGAGAAACATTGCTTTCAGTAAAATTGTCATCCACATCTTCTGTGGTGTCCTTAGATTTAACAAAAAGAACAGGAGTACTTGTGGCACCTTAGAGACTAACAAATTTATTAGAGCATAAGCTTTCGTGGGCTACAACCCACTTCTTCGGATGCATCGTGGGTTGTAGCCCACGAAAGCTTATGCTCTAATAAATTTGTTAGTCTCTAAGGTGCCACAAGTACTCCTGTTCTTTTTGCGGATACAGACTAACACGGCTGCTACTCTGAAACCTTAGATTTAACTTTATCCAACAGTCACACTGCAGATTTTCTCTCCCTCTCCTGAAATGCACCCATGAAATGCAAGACTTATTTATTCCTGGGGGGATTCTGTGCCAAAAAATTCAAAATTCTGCATATTTTATTTGTCATAATAATACAGTATAATCACCCCAGTTTCAATTGTTTTGGTAATTTATTTAAACTACAATACAGAAAAAAGTCACAATAACTAGTCAGCATTTCCTAAACACATGAAAGCTAAGTTACAAACACTTGGTAGCATACCCAGCATTCCAGTTATAATCCTGGATTTTCATTTAAATTACATTACAGAACACCAAACAGCAAAAAAAAAAAAAAAAAAAAAAAGACTGTTATTTTAAATTGCCCAGACTTACATACATGAAAGTCATACAGTTTTGCTAATCATTGTCCTGGACCTGGCTGGGTATTTTCGGAAGTGCTTGGTTCTGATTGTCCTGGCATTTTATTGACTGGTTGGTAAATGTTTTATTTGCCCTCAAAGTCTTTTTTTTTTTTTTAATGGGTAAGTAAAATAAATCCTGAGCTGTAATCTAACCCCATTGTGCCACTTTGGCACAGGAAAAAAGTGAAAAAGCACATAGATCTTTCTAGCTGAAGATTTCCTTACTGTCATTTATAAGAAGGCTCCTTTACATCACATTGGCGATGTAACAGCCTTAAAACTTTTACAGGTTTTATGCTCCTGGGGGAATTGACTGAGAATGGGAACAGTTAACTAACAATAGGAACATTAACAATGTTACTACAGAGGCACACTTCTACATTTGTGCCTCCAGGACATAGCCAGCCTCCTGCATAATAAGCTCTACCCTTCCATGCCACAAGCTGCAGTCCCAAGAGAGAGGGACAGATTCTCTCTCTCTCTCATTGGCACGCACATACGCCTAGCCTCTCCCCCCCCACACCTCGCCAGTGATCCACCACACAGGCACGCACACCCAGCCACCCCCCAGCCCCTCTCCCCCATCTCTGAGGCTGCTCCAGGCACGCTGGAATACATGCACTGAATGAGCTACCAGAGAAGAGGCGAGTCGCCCGGCAGATATTTTTTTTAACTAGACAACTTTTTTTACGATTTGTAGTGATGTCGTAAATTTGATATCCTGCAATGAACTCTGCACGGGGGATCGAGGCACCGATTTCAAACTCATTCTAGGAACAGAGGCATATTGTTTTCAGTCATTTTTCATCTTGGTTATCATTTTTGCAGAAAGAAAAACAGCCAAAGAAGGAATATAATCTGTACATGTACCTCTATTTTGTGGTTTTCATCATCTTTGGATCTTTCTTCACACTGAATCTCTTTGTTGGTGTCATTATTGACAATTTTAACCAACAAAAGAAAAAGATAAGTATATTGGATATGTTTCCAGACCCCTGATATATCCCTTACATGCCGTCTTCAGTGTATAGGATGCCTGCTGTACACTGAATCTCTAAAACATTTATTTACATTTATTACATGGAACAGCATCAGTATTGAATTTAACTGAGGCAGCATTACAAGTGTAAGTGCTATGAAGAGCTTCCCCTTCGCCATTCCTTTCCCATGTTTCCCTCCATGTAGCTGTTGGCTCCAGAGGCAGCACTGATTCAAGAGGCTGTGAAGTCAGCTACACAGTCCCTTGAATGCTACTTCCCCTACCTCGGAGCTAAGCACTGTGGGACAGGGTCTGAGGAGCAGCTCTGGGATTGGGCAGTGCGCCAGAGCTGGTAAGGGCAGCAACAACAGGAGGTCCAGGGGCAGGGAACAAGTTGATCCTTCCCTCATGTGCCTAGTCATTTTCCTGCTTTCTGAGCCAGTGGAGTGCCACCACAGAACTTTTTAAAATGCATTTGGTCCCAGTTAGGTACTGTGAGAAGGGTTAGTAACAGCAAGAGATAAAAGGGCAGAAAAAGAAAGAAATGTTAGCTTCCAATATTTTAGACTTGCACGGCAAGGATGTTTTTTTATAAATTTAAAATTAAAATTTTCTCATCAATAGTAACAGTATCATTATCTCCATATACTTAGGTAGACAAGACATCTTTATGACAGAAGAACAGAGAAAATATTATAACGCAATGAAAAAACTGGGATCCAAGAAACCCCAAAAACCCATCCCAAGGCCATTGGTGAGACCACTTGAGTTCTTCCAACTAAAATATTTCTAATCAGTGAAAATCCATAGTAAAATTAACTTAATCCATCCAAAAATGTATTAATTATATATAATGTATTTGTTTCCACTGATGTTCAGAGAATGTTCATAGAAATTGCCAATGAAGGATTATAAAGAATACATATTTATGAAGTTCTTTGTAGTAATATTTACCATGGAATTGATTATCCTTCAGAATGGGAAGGAAATTATGCTATCATCTTTTATACTCTACCTTTCTCTAATATATCTATCTATAATGGAATTAAATAACATTGAAACATATAAAGACTGCTAGTAAGGAAATATGCATGCCTAAGCATGGCCACATTTTCATAACTAATACTAAATACTCTTTTTTCCCCCTGCAGAACAAATACCAAGGTTTTTTTTTTGACATTGTAACAAGCGAAGCCTTTGATATTATCATCATGATACTCATCTGCCTTAACATGATCACTATGATGGTGGAAACTGATGATCAAAGTATAAGGAAGACTGACATTCTTAACAAAATCAACATGTTCTTTGTTGCCATCTTTACTGTAGAATGCATCGTGAAATTGTTGGCTCTGAGACACTACTATTTCACTAATGGCTGGAACATATTTGATTTAAGTGTGGTCATTATGTCTGTTGTTGGTAGGTAAAAATATACCAACAAGCTCAGTAATAGCCCTTTATATTTCATCACCATATATTATTTTATATGTTTCCATGCCCCCCGTCCCTCCTGCTGCCATTTTGTTCCTCCCCCTTTCTGCTCTAGGAGTTGGCCATATGGTTTTGAAAGTCCACTCTGACGCTTTCTGGGTTCCCTAGGTATCACGTTTGGACCCATGTGCATTTTTGGCACCATTAGCCATTTTGAAAAAAGAATAATTTAATTTAACTGGAAACCATCAAAAAATGAATGAATAAATATAGATTTCATGCCTTTTCCTCATGTAAGAGGAATATATGCTTTTTTTATGCACTTAGTACATTTCTAAATAAAGTCTATTAATCATTCTACAAAGGATGCAAAGTATTAGTGACAGAGAAAAAGTATATCCTTAAAGTTTGTTACATGTTTAAAGGGCACAGTGTTTCTAGAGACACCTTTAGAAATGTCCAAGATGGCCTTTTGTGGAATTATTCATCATAGCACATTAAAAAGTCAGTTTATTAAATGCCAATAAAAAGGACCATATATGTAGATTTCTTTATCAAAGTTATTACAAAACCTATGCAAAATTATCAATTAGCCTTTTTTCCACCAGTCTTAAACATGTCTACTCCCCCACACTATTAGACATATTTGCAGTAGCAATAAGAGTAGTGGGACAAATGTATCCTAATCTCTTCCTCTTTCCCTTTCTACCTCCTCTGTGATGACATAAGGGTGAAAACAGACAAGCAAAGAAGTGGGTCCCTGTAAAGCCCATAATGATTAGGAGAATTTTAAAATGTATCTTCCCTAAAAGAGAAGTATTTCTCTATAGTGCATGTTGCTTCAAGGACTTCCCAGAAAATAGCAAAAATAAATAAGTAGACCTAAAGGGAGAACAAGAGAGAGAAAACTGTTCTTTTATCATGTGAAAAAAATGTATAGATATTTTCATAAAGTTTTGACCAAATGATGTTTAGAAGAGCACCTTTTTCTTTTTGTTGTCATATGAGACTACTTGGTGCTGCAATGGAACACTTTAGAAAGTCCAGAATAAGTTTAGCCTTTCGTTGCATAAGGACACCCCTGGACTAATCATCTGCAGGGATTGAATCTGGGACCTCTGGATCGAAAAGAATAGACTCTACTGCTAGTGAAAATGGACCTTCTCCATTAGTTTGGTGGCATTCTCAGACTAATATAGTCAAATCACAAGAGAGGGGCCAAAAGCCACACTGTTAGCATGGTGTCAAGTATCAAAGGGGTAGCCGTGTTAGTCTGGATCTGTAAAAGCATGAGCTTTCGTGGGTGAATACCCACTTCTTCGGATGCATGTAGTGGAAATTTCCAGGGGCAGGTATAAATATGCAAGCAAGAGTGAGTAAGGCTAGAGATAACGAGGTTAGTTCAATCAGGGAGGATGAGGCCCTCTTCTAGCAGTTGAGGTGTGAACACCAAGGGAGGAGAAACTGCTTTTGTAGAATGGCTAGCCAACTACAAAAGCAGTTTCTCCTCCCTTGGTGTTCACACCTCAACTGCTAGAAGAGAGCCTCATCCTCCCTGATTGAACTAACCTCGTTATCTCTAGCCTTACTCTTGCTTGCATATTTATACCTGCCCCTGGAAATTTCCACTACATGCATCCGAAGAAATGGGTATTCACCCACGAAAGCTCATGCTCCTATACGTCTGTTAGTCTATAAGGTGCCACAGGACTCTTTGCTACTGTTAGCATGGATTACACTTTTATTTACTTTATCTGTTTCTGTCTATCGTGCTTACATGGTTCTCATCTAGGCATCTGAGTGCCTATGATTCTGGTGTTATGTTTTGGTTTGTTATTTGAGCTTTGATTTTTTTTCAGCCTTTAGGACCAAATGTTAAAACACAGTCACATAACCTACACACCCAGTGGCTGTGCAAAATGCTGTACATAAAACACCTACTTACATGTACATGTGTGTTTTCCTTGTGCAGCAGCTCACAGATTTTGTGGGCACAACATACAATTCCATAAAGGTGTGTTACTTTTTTAACTTCTAAAGTTTTACAGATAAGCCATTAATCTTTTTTTTTAAATGTGTAAGTTTTCCTGTAAGAGTTGTCAGTGCTAGATCATCAACGCATTAATGTCAGGGAGATATCAGTTTTACGAAGAATATTATTTCTTTCAGTTACTAATTCAGAAGAAATTAGAAATTCTAACTGATTGATCCTTTTTTTTTCTTTAGGTACTCTGCTTTCTCACATTGTTAATGCATTTGAAAATTACTTCTCACCTACACTCTTCAGAGTCATTCGGTTGGCTCAGATTGGACGAATACTAAGACTTGTCCGAGCTGCCAAAGGAATTAGAACTCTCCTTTTTGCCTTAATGATGTCCCTTCCTGCTTTGTTCAACATTGGCCTCTTACTTTTTCTGGTCATGTTTATTTACGCCATTTTTGGCATGGCTAACTTTGCTTATGTTCAGTGGGAGAGTGGGATTGATGACATGTTCAACTTCCAAACCTTTGCTAATAGCATGCTCTGTCTCTTCCAAATGACAACATCTGCTGGCTGGGATGGTCTTCTCAGTCCTATTTTAAACACTGGACTTCCGTTTTGTGATCCAGACATACGAGATGTTGTGGGAGAATGTGGTAAACCTGTTGTGGGTATTATTTTCTTTGTAAGTTACATCATTATATCATTTCTCATTGTTGTAAACATGTATATAGCTGTTATTTTAGAGAACTTCAATGTTGCCACTGAGGAAAGTACAGATCCTGTGGGTGAAGATGACTTTGATATGTTTTATAAAATCTGGGAGAAGTTTGATCCTGAAGCAACTCAATTTATTGAGTATTCTGTACTTTCAAACTTTGCAGATGCTTTGGCAGAACCATTACGCGTAGCCAAACCAAACAAAATTGAGCTCATAGCAATGGACCTTCCCTTGGCCAGCGGAGATAGGATCCACTGTTTGGATATTTTGTTTGCTTTTACCAAACGGGTGCTAGGAGAATCTGGGGAAATGGACAAACTAAAAGAACAGACAGAGGAAAAGTTTATGGCTGCCAATCCATCCAGGTTTTTTCATGAACCAATCACAACCACGCTCAGACACAAAGAAGAGGAGGTTTCTGCCATTATTATCCAGAGGGCCTATAGGAGTCATTTGATTCAACGGTCCATGAAGCAGGCTTCTCTCTTATATCACAGAACTTGTGATGGTGACATCCTTGAAGATGCTTCACAGAAGGAAGGTCTCATTGCATTCATGATGAATGAAAATTATGGTAGGAATCTAGACAAGTCCGAGACTGTGTCTTCAACATCTTTCCCTCCATCCTATAACAGTGTCACTGGGGACACTAATGACAACCTACAGGTAAAGACGGCGGACTCTTCCAAATGTGATGTACCTATAGGTTGTCAGCTATCTCCAAACAAAGATAAAGAATCCATTGTTTAATAATTTGTTAATAATGCTTTAAAATATTCACAGAATATAATGATGTAAATATACAGCAACCGAAGCAGCCTTCTTTTTAAACATTAGTTGCAAAAGAAACAAGGGTTCTTCTACCCTTAACTATGGGAGTTCATAAGCTGTCACCTTTGACCCTGCTACATTCAACTTTACTCAATGTTTATATTTAGATATACCTAGGAAGTATCTGTGTAGAGTCATAACTGTTATATTGGTGGCAGTTGTGAATTAAGGCAGAATCCTTGGTATCTTGTTACTATGGCCCAGACACCGAGCTGATTAGAACTGCACTTTGCTTACTTCTGCTAACCGAACACCCACCCACTTAGATTGGTTTGCCTCATTATGGACCAAGTTCAAGAAGTGGAAAATAAGTTTCAAGATGTCTGGGAAAGAGGTGGGAGAAAATGTAATCGTTTGTGAGGGTTTTGAAGTAGGGAGGGGGGTAAAATATAGCGTAATTAACACTTTGATAATAAACCTGGTAGACTAATGACTCCCAATCTTTTCAGTTCTGTGACCCACATACCATAAACATAGCTATTGCATGACCCATTGATATGTCAAACTGTACTGGAACTCCTCCAATATGATGAATTTAAACAATAGCCATGGTATGTATACTATTGTAGTCAAGTTACTGCAGTATAATGACATAATAAATGTAATACTTAACATTCCAGAAACAGTAATGAATTACATTAGAATTTTTTTTTTTTTACACAAAACTGAACTGCTTTTCCTCTGGAATTATGAAGTTGGTATCTTTATCTTCATCATGTTTTCTTTCTAAAGATCTTTGTGACTCTTATGACATCATGATATCATTAGCCGGGACTTCTCCACAAAGAACTCTACACCTTGGCCTGCCTTCAGTCTCTTCTACCATGCTTGTAAATACTTATTTGAGATGCATGGGTTCATACTTTCTGTATGAACCATTTTGCTTTTCATTTACTGATTTGTCTTCCTTTCTGTTGCATTGTCAGGTATTCAGAGCCACAAGACCACTCAAGTCTCTCTCGACACTTACATTCCATATTTAAAACTGTTAATTGTATATGTAAATCACTTTTCAAGATAAGATTAAAAAAAAGTGGCAAGATTCATGTGACTATCAAGGGTGGTCCAGGGGAGGCACAGCTTTCCTTTCTTCCCCACAGTGTTTTCAGACAGAAAAGAAGCTTGGCTTTGTGGCTGAGGCACTAGACTGGGACTCTGATCTGGGTTCAGTTCCTTGCTTGGCTACAGACTTTCCATGTGACCACAGGAAAATCACGTCTGACTGCAGTGCAGATGTACCTTAATCTCTCTTTCACTCAGTTCCCCCTCTATAAAATGGGAATAATAATACTTCCTTTAATAAATCTCCCTTTCTCCCACTTTTGTCTATCTATTTAGATTGTGAGCTCTTTGGGCAGGGACTGGCTCTTACTATGCATATGTACAGTGCCTTGCACAGTGTGGTCTCAGTCTTAATTGGGGCTTCGAGGTACTATTTGAATACAAAAATAATAAATAATATTTGTAATGCCTTTTATCTTTCTCTCTGTTTTATTCCCCCTGCTTCTCCTGGTGTAAATGGTCTTTCACTATGGAGTTTTGGGCCCATGCTGTTACTTTCTCCTTGTACTTTGAAGCTAGACACCATGGGCAGTATCCTTTATTGGTGTGAATCTGCATAGTTCCATTGAAGTCTGTGACTCTGTACTATTGAAATCAGTAGAACTATGCTGCTGACCGCCGTTTGCTACCCCAGCTCCGACCTCTGCTCCAGCCCCGGACCCGGCCGCTGCTTTGGCCTCAGACCCAGCCCAGCCACTACTCCAACCCCAGCGGCTGACCACTGTTCGCTGCCCCAGCCCCTGACTGCTGCTCTAAAATACCCTCCAAAAGCAGTCAAATTTAAATTCCTGCACACGTCCTTGTATGAGGTAGGTACCTGCCCCATCTTGTGCACTGCACACATACAATATTTAGCATTCTGCACACCAGCGATCTTGCACTTCTCAAAGCTTTGAATTATGTGTAAGTGTATGAAGCCCCCATCCTCAGCCCACCTCATGAAACTGTACAATTACAAGCATTTCCTTTTCATTTGTAACCCTGGCTGGGAGACTAGCCAGCCTTCATCTTTACTCTTCTGTTAAACAAGCAGGAGACTCTGGGACACCAAAAGAACATAGATTCATGTTTGTATGTTAAGGGCAGAAGGGACCATTATGCTTACCTCCTCTGATCTCCTGCATAACACAGGCCATAGGACTTCTCTGAATTAATTCCTGCTTCACAGCCAATTGTTGTGATTGAACTAGAGCTTATCTAACCAATCTTGATTTAAAAATTTACAGTGATGGGGAACTCACCACAACCCTTAAAAAATTGCACCTTATTCCTAGTCTGAATTTGTCTGGCTTCAATATCCAGACATTGGATTTTGTTGTCCCTTTGTCTGCAAGCCCTCTATTAAATATATTCCCTATGTAGGTACTTATGCACCATGATCAAGTCACCTCTTAACGTTCTCTTTGATAAACTGAACAGATTGAACTCCTTCAGTCTCTCATATAAGGCATGTTTTCCAATCCTTTAATCATACCTGTTACTCTCTTTTTAATTCTCTTCAATTTTTCAACATCCTTTTTGAAGTGTGGATACCAAAAGTGAACACAGTATTCCAGCAGCACTTGCACCAGGGCTAAATACAGAGGTAACATACCGTCCCTACTCGATAATCCCCTATTAGCCAAGGATTGCATTGGTCCTTTTTGCCACAATATCACAGTGGGAGCTCATGTTCTTGTGATTATCTACCATAATTGCCAAGTCTTTTTCAGAGTTGCTGCTTCCCAGGATCCTGTAAGTATGGCCAGTTCTTTTATGCATTAAGCTATATTGAACTACACATTGTTTGCTTATGCCCAGCTTACCAGGTGATCCAGATCACTCTGTATCAGTGGCCACTTCGTTATTTACCACTCCCCCAATCTTTGTGTCATCTGCAAACTTGATCCGTAATAATTTTATGTTTTCTTCCAAGTCATTAGTAAAAATTATTAAATAGCAAAAGACCAAGAACTGATTCCGGCACAACTCCACTAGAAACACACTTGCTTGATAACATTTTGTGTTATCAGTTGACCTCTGACTGTGAGGGAGCACCAGTAAATATCTCCATAGTAAAGGGAAGTGAAAACCCCCACAACCAGCGATACTGCAGCTCTCCTCTGTATACCTCATCCCACTAGCTTAAGTGCACACACCTTTGACAGAAAATTATAGTAATCACCATGCTAATTTCCTGTCACATGCACACCCTGATCAGAACATGAATTAATGGAAAGATTTTTGGACCACTTAGCAATAATCAGTAAAACACCCACTTCTGTTAGTTATATCAGCAGTTATACCATGGGATAGACTTGAAACTGGAAAGCTCTGTTAAGATTATCATTATTAAAAGGAACCATTCTGATTATCTAGTCCATTAGTTCTCAATCAATGGATTGCAACCACCAGGGAAGCCATGAAAGGCAATCAGGGGGTTAGAAGGTGTTAGAAATTTTATTACAATCTAAAACAAAGAAAATCTCACTCCCTTACTTCCTGCACAAGCTTGCCTTTCAAGTTAAAGTTTTATCTGTCCACTTTTCAAAACACACAAATTATATAGGCTTACCGTTGTTACCACTGATATATTTTTACTCTTAACTTTTATAGTAAATGTAAGGGGGTTATGACAATTCTTGTCTTCAAATAAGGGGTCAGCAGCCTGAAAAAGCTAAGCAATGCTTAACTATCTGACCTCCTGCATAACACAGGTCATAGAATTTCACTCAATTATTCCTCCAGTGAGCCCAGTAACTTGTAATTGAACTAGACAGAGCATACCTTTTAGAAATACTTTCAATCTTGATCTAAATTTGACTAAAATTACAAGGCAATTAGTTCTGGAGTAATTTAGAATCTGAGAATATTAGCAGCAGGTGGCATGAAACTAGAAATGCAGGCTAGATAAATGTTAAACTTGCTGAACACTTCCACCTAGTGGTCTTGGTTAAAATGACATATAAAGAGAAACTTTCTTAACCTTACATTCATTAATATGGAGCAAGGATTTATATTGTATGCTTGAAGTTCTTGTTAATAAGATACTATGATGAAGTAGGTATTAAACTGGGTGAAGCCAAATGATGTGGTTATATGATGTACTTTTTACAGTTCAGAACTCAGTGGGGAGATAGGAGTCTGAGTCCTATTTACTTATCTAAGTCATTTTTTAAAATGGGACAGAAGCTCCCAAGTCACATAGGTGCTTTTCAAAATTTTATCCAAAGTTTTAAAGGCCTGATAGAAAAGGGATTTTTTTAGGGTAGTCCAAGTCTACAATCAAGGTTACAGAGTATCTGAGGTTCTATCCAATGAGTGTCTCCTGCCAGGTTGTTTTTTCTTAGCCACTGAGTCATCAGAAGATTCTTACTACTTTAATGCCCTGTTATCAGTAACAGGACAGGGAGGCAAGAACCCTGGTTTCTCGTCCCAGCTCTGACAAAAGCTTCCTGTGCAAGCTTGCACAAGTCACTCAACCTCTCTGCCTCAGTTTCTCCACCTGTGAAAAAGTGAAAATTGTTCCCCTTTGCTTCCTCCCAGGCAGCCAGTCTTCACAGTGGGATGCTCCCTGTATCCATGCAACTGGGGACAAGCCAGCTCTTGGCTGTGATCCTGGTGTCCGGCAGTCCCTCAAGAAGAGCATTGTAGAATTCTCTGCATCTGAGCAGCTCATGCTGCAGCCTCTGGGTCCCTTTGGGGTGCAGCTTTCATGAGGGCTGGTCCACACTAACCCCCCAGTTCGAACTAAGATACGCAACTTCAGCTACGTGAATAACGTAGCTGAAGTCGAAGTATCTTAGTTCGAACTACAAGGTACTTACCGGGGGTCCACACGCGGCAGGCAGGCTCCCCCGTCGACTCCGCGTACTCTTCTCGCGGAGCAGGAGTACCGGTGTCGATGGCGAGCACTTCCGGGATCGATTTATCGCGTCTAGATGACGCGATAAATCGATCCCAGAAGATCGATTGCTTACCGCCGAACCCAGAGGTAAGTATAGACGTACCCTGAGAGTTTTAAAAGATTTGTAACTAAACAGCTCTCTGTTTCATCACTGGCTTTGAGGGTTTTCTCCTCAGACCTGCTAAACTCAATCCCCTGCTTTGGGCTTTCTGAGGATGGCTTGGAGGATGGTACCTCCCCTCTAAAATGGTAGGCAGACAACAGGCCACAGTGAAATCTGGCTCCCAGCCAACGTGTTGTCAAGGTCCCCTCAGAGACGGCTGGGCAGGCCACATGGAAGTTCCCTTCACTGAGAGCAGGCCAGAACAAATGGCATAGAGCTGGGGGGTAATTTTTTTCAAAGCCCTCCGCACCTCCTTGTTTCCCCCTATTCCCTCAACTTGGAGAGCAAGCAGGAAAGTTTCAATGGAGCCTCCTGAGTCAGAGGAAAAGGCAATGTTTGGGGGAATCCGGAGGAAGAAATCTCTGATCTTGGTCAGCACATAGGCTAGGTCTGTGCTGTAATGGCTGAAAAGGCCACAAAGCTTTCCCCTTCCCACAAGCTGCTTTACCTGCAAGGCCTTATGAAAGGTGCCAGCTCCTGCAACATCTCGGATACCAGTGAGTCACTCGTATCCAGTTGCTCTGGCTTATTCCTTGTCCTGTGCAATTGGCCTCCCCTCAGTCTGGACCCAGCATGAGGTGAAGTGATTCAGATCCCTTTCCCATGGAGATTGGCCCCATCCTCTCATCTTCCAGCCTCCAGGATCCCACAGGAGGTCAGAAAGTCGCAACTATTTTCCTGAGGGAGACTTACAGAAAACCTGTCTGCAGACTGCCCTTTCAATTCTCAACGACAATTGGGAATTAAGAACAATTTACTTAGACGCCCAAAAAGCCACAATTAAGAAAGCCATATTGGTTAAAACCAAAATGACCTGGTTTAGAGGGAAAGTGAAGGCAGCTATAAAAAGTTAAATAATATATAACATGAAAGAAAGGGGAAGTTGATTGTAATTAATATAAATCAGAAGCTAGGAATTGTAGAAAATCAATAAGGAAAAGAAAAGAGACACAAGGAGAAATCTATGACTGGCAGAGTTAAGGACAATAAGAAAGAGCTTATTAAGTAAACTAGGAACAAAAAGTGATTATATTGGTATCGGTCCAATGGTATGGGTCCATTACTAGATGGAAATGGTAGAATTATCAATAATAATGCAGAAAAGTCAGAAGAGTTCAATAAATATTTCTGATCTGTATTTGGGAAAAAACTGATGATGTAGTCGTATATGATAAAAATAACAGGAGTACTTGTGGCACCTTAGAGACTAACAAATTTATTAGTCTCTAAGGTGCCACAAGTACTCCTGTTATTTTTGCGGATACAGACTAACACGGCTGCTACTCTGAAACCTGTCATTATGCAAGGCACTGCATTTAGCCGTATGGAGTGGAAATCCATCAACTTCATGAAAAAACTCATACAGATACAGACAGACATCATCTTCCTTTCCAAATGCAAGCAGATGGACATCATACCAAAAGGACTAAAGGTAAAAAATCCATTACAATCTACATAAATTTGTTAGTCTCTAAGGTGCCACAAGTACTCCTGTTATTTTTGCGGATACAGACTAACACGGCTGCTACTCTGAAACCTGTCGTATATGATAGCACTCCATTTCACTATAGCTCTGGGTAATGTCAAACAGCAGCTATTACATTAGACATCTTCTTCAAGTAGTGTCCTTATGGGTGCCCGACTTCAGGTGTGCATGTGCTCTGCACCTTTGTGCAGAGATTTTTTGTAGCAGTGCACATTCAGCCCTCACATGCACCCTACGCATTCTCAGGCCAGGCCCTGAGGCTATATAGGGATGTATGGGTGAACTGCCCTTAGTTCCTTCTCAACCACCTTTCGCCAGAAATGGTGTTTAATGGGTGCCAGTTTTTCTCTTTAGGTTTAGGATATAGTACATAGTTGTTATTACGTTAGTTAGTTTATAGGATATATAGTAGTTGGAATTGTTTCCATTTTCTTTTTTCCCTAAAAAATTTCCCCAATCTTTTCTTGACTGTTGTCTCAGGATGTGGGTTGCACACTTCACCGCAGTCTGAACATTCCACAACTCCAAGTAACCTCAGTGGTTTTTGGGACTAGAGGCGTCCTGTTCATCGGAAGTACAACAGGTGTTGTTAAACAGCAGGAAGGAATCTACAAGATAAACTTATCTCCAGCAATGGAAAAGAGATCATCTTTGGTGTAACTACCATCATCTTTTTCCACAATCTTGGATTACCTGTTGGAATTCAAGACATCAGGACTGTCTGTGAATTCCATCAAGGTGCACTTAGCATCAATAACAGCCTTCCACTGACCAGTAGAAGGGTTCTTAATTTTCACCCATCCAACCACAATGAGGTTCCCAAAATGTCTTATGAATATTTTTACAGAAATTAGAGATCCTACTTTGCTTTGGGATCTCAATGTTCGTAACCCTCTCATGAAACAGCTGTATGAAACACTAGTTGCTCCTTTTTACATTTATCTATGAGGACGGCTCTCTGGTGGTCATCTCTGTGCTCAAAGGGTTTGGGAGATTGGGGCTCTAAATGCAGGACCTCCATTTACTGTGTTCTCCAGGAAGGAAGGCATCATTACAACCCCATCCAAAACTTTTATCAAAGGTTTCTTCAGAATATCACATTAACTGAACTATTCACCTTCCAGTTTTCTTTCCTAAGCTGTTTCAGACTATGCAGAAAACTACCTTCCATACACCAGATGTCAGGGGGGCAATAGGTTTTTACAGAATCAAACCATCCAGAAAGTCCCCTAGACACTTTTTGTGTCTGTTGTGGATAGGTCTATGGGATCCACTCTCTCCATGCATAGACTCTCTAATTGGCTCTCTGGATGTAGTATTGGCTGTTATGGTTTGGTGTTGTTCAATCTCCCCTATGACTGACTGCACATTCTACTAGATCACATGAGATATCATTACAGAGGTATCATTAGAGGAGGTTTTGGAACAAATTAATAAATTAAACAGCAATAAGTCACCAGGACCAGATGGTATTCACCCAAGAGTTCTGAAGGAACTCAAATGTGAAATTGCAGAACTACTAACTGTCATCTGTAACCTATCATTTAAATCAGCTTCTGTACCAAATGACTGGAGGATAGCTAATGTGACGCCAATTTTTAAAAAGGGCTCCAGAGGTGACCCTGGCAACTACAGGCCAGTAAGCCTCACTTCAGTACTGGGCAAACTGGTTGAAACTATCGTAAAGAACAAAATTGTCAGACATATAGATGAACATAATTTGTTGGGAAATAGTCAACATGGTTTTTGTAAAGGGAAATCATGCCTCACCAATCTACTAGAATTCCTTGAGGGGGTCAACAAGCATGTGGACAAGGGGGATCCAGTAGATAGAGTGTATTAGATTTTCAGAAAGCCTTTGACAAGGTCCCTCACCAAAGGCTCTTATGCAAATAAGCTGCCATGGGATAAGAGGGAAGGTGCTCTCATGGATTGGTAACTGGTTAAAAGATAGGAAACAAAGGATAGGTATAAATGGTCAGTTTTCAGAATAGAAAGCGGTAAATAGTGGTGTCCCCCAGGGGTCTGTTCTGGGACCAGTCCTATTCAACATATTCATAAATGATTTGGAAAAAAGGGGTAAAACAGTGAGGTGGCAAAATTTCCAGATGATACAAAATTACTAAAGATAGTTAAGACCAAGGCGGACTGTGAAAAGCTACAAAAGGTTCTCTCAAAACTGAGTGACTGGGCAACAAAATGGCAGATGAAATTTAATGTCGATAAATGCAAAGTAATGCACATTGGAAAACATAATCCCAACTATACATATAAAATGATGGGGTCTAAATTAGCTACCACCACTCAAGAAAGAGATCTTGGAGTCATTATGGATAGTTCTCTGAAAACATCCACTCAATGTGCAGCGGCAGTCAAAAAAGCAAACAGAATCATGGGAATAATTAAGAAGGGGATAGAAAATAGGACAGAAAATATCATGTTGCCTCTATATAAATTCATGTATCTTGAATACTGTGTGCAGATGAGGTAGCCCCATCTTAAAAAAAGATATATTAGAATTGGAAAAGCTTCAGAAAAGGGCAACAAAAATGATTAGGGGTATGGAACGGCTTCCGTATAAGGAGAGAATAATCAGATTGGGACTTTTCTTCTTGGAAAAGAGACGAGTAAGGGGGGATATGATAGAGGTCTATAAAATCATAGAGAAAGTAGATAAGGAAGTGTTGTTTATTACTTCTCATAACACAAGAACTAGGGGTCATCAAATTAAATTAATAGGCAGCAGGTTTAAAACAAACAAATGGAAGTATTTCTTCACACAAGACACGCTCAACCTGTGGAACTCCTTACCAGAGGATGTTGTGAAGGCCAAGACCATAACAGGGTTCAAAAAAGACCTAGATAAATTCATGGAGGATAGGTCCATCAATGGCTATTGGCCAGGATGGGCAGGAATGCACAGCTGTCTTGCAGTGCAGCCAAGGAGCCCATAGCATAAATGGCTTTGTTACAGAAGTGTGATTTTTGGCAACTCAGGCAGCTGGCCTTGCTGGACCCAGAGATCTAAGCAATTCTAGATGGCTTCTGGTTTAACAGTGAGAACACAAGAATATCAGGTAAACATCCTGATATTTGCTCTGGATGCTGCTGCTGCGGACATCCTCTGTGCTCTACTCCTCGTTGATGAGGAAAAGAGAGAATACACCAAAGTGAGCTTTTGGTGCCCTTTTCATACGCAAACAGAATATTGTATACAAGAGAGTTAAATGTAACAGGCGGTTGTGACACTAAGAGCCCCTCAGTGCCTACTAGCGGAGGGCCCTCTATAACGTAATTCATATCAGGCCTGACAAAGGCACTACCCCCAACACAGTGTTGTCATAAGCCATATCTAAAAGGTGTCACATAAGGTATCCTTTGTAAACTGTTGACATGCCGAACACAAAAATCCCTGTGTGATACATGTGTGGGTTGTGTATAAAGAGTTATATTTGTGTAGTGGAAATGTGTTCTTAAAGTGTGTCTGGGAGGCAGCTGAGCCCAGCTTAGAGAAGGGAATGTGGATTCCCCTGTCTGACTATCTTGATTACAGGCAGAAGACAATGAAAGTATGTTTACATACAGTAAAACTCGGTTTAGCCAACCCACCATTATCCAGCTCTGTGTTAATCAGACAACCGGCACACACAGGTCCAGAAGGGGGCGATCTCTCCTGTGGCCGCTAGATGGTGCTGCAGCCTTGCACGTTCCTATTCTCCAATTTATCTGTATTTTTGATGATCCGATCTGGCACCAGTCCCCGTTCGATCGTATAAACGGGGTAAGCAAAGCTATCAAGCTAATACGCAGAAGCTTAGTGAGCATGCCAGAGGATAGAATCTGCACCACTGGAATCCTTCCTGGCTCTTGAGGCAGAGCAATGGAGTTTGAGTAATATAAGGGAAGCAAAAAGACATTTTAGTTATCCATCACTTAGAGGACATAAAAAACAAAGGAGTTCACTTCCATACCACATTGACAGGACTGAAATGACTTTCACAGGGCTGATGGCCTGCTTGTGAAAGGACAGCAAATTTTTATCCCCATGATACTTCAGAAAGAGAGGATCTGGGTCCTACAGGTACTCTCTCAGGAAGTGAGGACCCTCCACAGGAAACGCCACACGCAAGATGTGAGAACATCAGTCTGGAAGCCTGATCAGACCCTCTCAAAGAATTGATCTTCAGAATAATGCTCAGGACTAGGGGAGAAGGCTAGCTCAGTGGTTTGAGCATTGGCCTGCTAAATCTAGCATTGTGAGTTCAATCCTTGAGGGGGCCACTTAGGAATCTGGGGCAAAAATCAGTACTTGGTCCTGCTAGTGAAGGCAGGGGGCTGGACTCAATGACCTTTCAAGGTCCTTTCCAGTTCTAGGAGATAGGATATCTCCATTAATTTAAAATTTATTTAATTTTAAATGGAATTGATAAGGGCACACCATAGTGTAAATACTTTTTAAAGAATTTCAAGATAATTTAGAATTGTTGTGGTAAGCACATCAGTTTATAATTTAATTTTATAAATTTGTAATCTAATATTATTGTCAAGAAAGGGAGATGTGGAGCGATCATATAGTTTTTCATCTTCAACGGTTACCAGAGAGGCCCATAAGAACGGCCATACTGGGTCAGACGAAAGGTCCATCTAGCCCAGTATCCTGTCTTCTGACAGTGGCCAATGCCAGGTGCCCCAGAAGGAATGAACAGAACAGGTAATCATCAAGTGATCCATCCCCTGTCGCCCATTCCCAGCTTCTGGCAAACAGAGGCTGGGACACCATTCCTGCCCATCCTGGCTAATAGCCATTGATGGACCTATCCTCCATGAATTTATCTAGTTCTTTTTTGAACCCTGTTATAGTCTTGGCCTTCATAATATCCTCTGGCAAAGAGTTCCACAGGTTGACTGTGTGTTGTGTGAAGAAATACTTCCTTTTGTTTGTTTTAAACCTGCTGCCTATTAATTTCATTTGGTGGCTCCTAGTTCCTGTGTTATAAGAAGGAGTAAATAACACTTCCTTATTTACTTTCTCCACACCAGTCATGATTTTATAGACCTCTATCATATCCCCCCCTTACTCGTCTTTTTTCCAAGCTGAAAAGTCCCAGTCTTATTAATCTCTCCTCATATGGAAGCTGTTCCATACCCCTAATCATTTTTGTTGCCCTTTTCTGAACCTTTTCCAAGTCCAATAGATCTTTTTTGAGATGGAGTGACCACATCTGCATGCAGTAGTCAAGATGTCGGCATATCATGGATTTATATAGCGGCAATATGATATTTTCTGTCTTCTTATCTATCCATTTCTTAATGATTCCGAACATTCTGTTCGCTTTTTTGACTGCTACTGCATGTTGAGTGAATGTTTTCAGAGAACTATCCACAATGACTCCAAGACCTCTTTCTTGAGTGGTAACAGCTAATTTAGACCCCATCATTTTATATGTATATTTGGGATTATGTTTTCCAATGCATTGCAGCAGCGAGTTTAATAGCCATAGGAACTTCCTGGTCAGGGAGATCTCTAGTTGATGCTTAAAGCATGGCTCTTTGTTTTGATGTGTTCACACTACAGTAGGGATGGTGTCTTTCTGTTGGTTCTATGAAGTGTTCGGCTTCCTATTTCAAGAAGTGAGATCATTCAGTGAAATCATGCTTTACAATGTGCTGCTGAGTTGGACTCCAGTTGCCCTCACAGCCATTCCAGCAAGGGTTACCCCAGGAAAGATGCTGGAGCACATTCAGGGACAGCTGGGAAAGCAACAACTGGAAAAGGAGAACTGACCTGAGGAGAGAAGGCACATTGGAGATCATTGTAGGGGGAAGAAAAATAAAGTAACTATGGCCCTGATTCTGCTGTCAGATCTGATTTCAACACCTGGGTCCCTTTTTGAACAGCACCCTGCACCCATATGGCACTTGATAATAGTAACAATGCCTAAGTATATGGGAGAAAGAGTAGAGAACAATGCAGGTGTGAAGTGCCAGGGCAAAGAGTAAATATGCTATAGAAATCAGATAGGAAAGGGGGCAGGAGTGATTTTTTTAATTTAATTTCCTGTAGATGTTTAAAGCACCAATCTTAGGCCCCAGTGCAGCCAAGCACGTCATCATATTTTGCCTGATCCTATTCCCATTGAAGTCAATAAGCATTACAATTAATTAAGGATTAAAACCCAAGAAGAAAACAGGCTGATGATTCACATTAAAATTAAAGTAAATGTACTGGAATGAAGTTAGTTTTTAATTATTTTTAAGATGCTGGAAGGAAGGGCATGTTAGAGTGTAATGAAAATTGTAGGAATGAGAGTGTGGAATAAATGAAAATTATTTCATTATCTTCTGTTTGCCTCCATTCTTGGTGGTGTTTTTCTCATTAGCTAGGCCTCAAAGGCATCACCATATTTGACTAAGTCTGCAAAAAGCAAATTTTCCCATTGTGATGGAGAATCTGCTATTTTTATATGATAAAAGGCAAAGGAAGGTCTATTTTAATTTTTTTTCTGTAAAGTACACAGCAGGGAAGGAACCAGAAAACTTTGATTGAGCCCTCTGCATTGTGCACAGGAAGTGACCTCAGGGACAGAAGTGAGGCAAACATTCTCAGGCTGAGAGCACAGAACTTAAAACCATGGGGAAGTGGATTAAGGCAGCGATTCTCAACCGGGGGTCCGTGGCCCCTTGGGAGTATGTGAAGCCATTCAGGGGGGCCACGGAGCCCCATGGCTGAAATCTGGTGCCCCAAGCCCCAGCGCTGAAGCCGAGAGCAGCGTGGGGCTGAAGCCGGTGCCCCGAGCCCAAGTGCTGAAGTGGTGCGGGGCTGAAACTGGTGGCTCCTCTGCCCCAGCCAGAAGTAGCGTGGGGCTGGAGTCGGTGGCCCCCCCGCTAGGGTGACAAGGTGTCTGGTTTTTGACCAGAACACCCGCTCGAAAAGGGACCCTGGCGGCTCCGGTCAGCACCGCCGACCGGGCTGTTAAAAGTCCAGTCGGCCGTGCTGTGGGGCTAAGGCAGGCTAGTTCCCTACCTGTCCTGGGGCACCACGCTGGGCCCCAGAAGTGGCCATCAGGTCCAGCTCCTAAGTGGGGAGGCCACAGGGCTCCACGTGCTGCCTGAGCACCGGTTCCACACTCCCATTGGCTGGTTCCCGGCCAATGGGAGCTGGAGGGCAGTGCCTGCGGGCGATAGCAGTGCGCACTGTGGAGCCTCCTCCCCTAGGAGCCGGACCTGCTGGCTGCTTCCGGGGTGCAGCGCGGAGCCAGGACAGGCAGGCAGCCTGCCTTAGCTCCCCTGCTGCGCCGCTGACTGGGAGCTGCCCGAGGTAACCCTGTACCCCAACCCCGAGCCCCTGCCCCAGCCCTGAGCCCCCCCAAACCTGGAGCCCCCGCATGCACCCCAAACCCCTCATCCCTGGGCCCACCTCAGAGCCTGCATCCCCAGCCCAAAGCCCGTACCCCCTCCTGAACCCCAACCCCAAGCCCTGAGCCCCCCTAAACCCAGAGCCCCCTTCTGCAACCCAACCTCCTGCCCCATCACTGAGCCCCCTCCCACACCGTGAACCCATCATTCCCAGCTCCACACCAGAGCCCTCACCTCCACCTGCACCCCAATCCCCTGCCCCCTCCCGCACTCAGAATCCCTTGTCCCCCCCAGCCTGGAGCCCCCTCCTGCACCCCGAACCCGTCATCCCTGGACCCACCCCAGAGCCAGCATCCTCAACCGGACCCCTCACCTCCTCCTGCACCCCAACTGCCTGCCCCAGCTTGGATCCCACTCCCTGAACCCCTCATTTCTGACCCCACCCCAGAGCCCACACCCCAATTTAGAGCCCATACCTCCTCCCACACCCCAACCCCCTGCCCCAGCTCAGTTAAAATGAGTGAGGGTGGGGGAGATCGAGCCACCGAGGGTGGGGAAATGTAGTGAGCAAGGGGCAGGGCCTCGGGGAAGGGGCAGGGATAGGGTGTTTGGTTTTGTGCAATTAGAAAGTTGGCAACCCTACCCTCCGCCCCAGCCAGGAGTGGTGCAGGGCTGAAGCCGGCACCCCGCCCCAAGCCCCTGAAGCCGGGAGCGATGTGGGGCTGAAGTTGGCAAACCTCCCCCTCCCAAGCCAGGAGCCACAGTGCCCCCCCCCACTGAAGGTGGGAGTCGCACTGGGAGCCCCCCCGTCCGTACATAGCCCCTAGCTACCCCCTGCCCGCACAAAGCCTGAACTACCCTCTCCCTGCACCCTGAGTCTACTCCCCTCCCTGCACACAGCCCCAGCTACCCCCTCCCTGCACCCTGAGCTACTCCCCTCCCTGCACACAGCCCCAGCGACCCCCTCCCTGCACCCTGAGCTACTCCCCTCCCTGCACACAGCCCCAGCGACCCCCTCCCTGCACCCTGAGCTACTCCCCTCCCTGCACACAGCCCCAGTGACCCTCTCCCTGCACCCTGAGTCTACTCCCCTCCCTGCACACAGCCCCAGCTACCTGCACCCTGAGCTACTCCCCTCCCTGCACACAGCCCCAGCTACCCCCTCCCTGCACCCTGAGCTACTCCCCTCCCTGCACACAGCCCCAGCGACCCCCTCCCTGCACCCTGAGCTACTCCCCTCCCTGCACACAGCCCCAGCGACCCCCTCCCTGCACCCTGAGCTACTCCCCTCCCTGCACACAGCCCCAGTGACCCTCTCCCTGCACCCTGAGTCTACTCCCCTCCCTGCACACAGCCCCAGCTACCTGCACCCTGAGCTACTCCCCTCCCTGCACACAGCCCCAGCTACCCCCTCCCTGCACCCTGAGCTACTCCCCTCCCTGCACCCTGAGCTACTCCCCTCCCTGCACACAGCCCCTAGCTACCCCTCTCCCTGCACCCCGAGTCTACTCCCCTCCCTGCACACAGCCCCAGCTACCCCTCTCCCTGCACCCTGAGTCTACTCCCCTCCCTGCACACAGCCCCAGCTACCCCCTCCCTGCACACAGCCCCTAGCTATCCCCTCCCTGCACCCTGAGCAGTTTTCAAACTTTTTGAACTGATTCCCCACTTTGAGTTATATTTTTTGGTTGCGCACCCACAGGCCAGACAGGCTGGGTGGCCTCCTGAGTGAGTCAGGGGTTGGAGGTGCCGCTTCCTCCCTGGACCCTGCTGTGGGGAGCCTCCTCGAACCCTGCCAGCTCTTGCTCCCCCCAAAATAGAAGTAAAACTATGCCTATGTCCCCTCACCCGCCAGGCCCTGGTGTTTTTATAGCATGTTGGGGGGGGGGGGCTTAGCAAGAAAAAGGTAGAGAACCCCTGGACTAAGGTAGCTTTAAAACCACCTTTGCACCCTCCCAATCCTGGGCTGCTTCCAGGGCCGGCTCTAGGCACCAGCAAAACAAGCTGGTGCTTGGGGCGGCACATTTTTAGGGGCGGCATGGCCGGCGCCAGAATGCTGCCCCTGCCGCCCGTAAAAATGTGCACCGGCCGCCCTAGCTCACCTCCGCTGCTGCCGCTTGCGCTCCACGGTGCGCGAAACAGCTGATTCGCGCGCCGCTGCTCGCCCTCCCTCCCAGGCTCTCAAACCTGGGAGGGAGGGGGAGATCCCGAGCGGCCGCGGCGCGCGAAACAGCTGATTCGCACGCCGCTGCTCACCCTCCCTCCCAGGTTTGAGAGCCTGGGGGGAGGGGGAGACTCCGAGTGGCCGCGGCGCGCGCGCCGCTTCTTCCCCTCCCTCCCTCCCTCCTATGCTTGAGAGCCTGGGGGGAGGAGGCAGGGCTGGGGATTTGGGGAAGGAGCGGAGTTGAGGCGGGGCCGGTGGTGGGGTAAGAAAAAACGGGGGGGCGGGCGGCCAAAATTGTTTTTGCTTGGGGCGGCAAAAATCCTAGAGCCGGCCCTGCCTGCTTCAGTGGCGGGAGTGGCCCCCAATATATCTTAGACAACCCTGTGTGCTGATCTAAGGTACAGCTGCTTCCCTGGGCTGCCGTGCAGGCTGCATTGCCACTTGGAATCCTTGTCGTGCTGTGCCCCCATCCCTAATATGCCATTTTCATCTCCAGGCCTGCTCCCCAGCACGCCCCCTACAGCATGGCTTGCAAGGGGATCCTCATAGGACAGCATATGGTTATCTTCCACAGTGTCTGCACCAGGGGGACCGTTCCTTTGGCTACAATTGGGTGTTTTAGGACCCCTCTACATTGCTCCAGACCATTTACCCAGTGTGCAGAGGCTGGAGTAAGGGGATCTTTGTTCTACCAGCTGCTATGGGTAAGTATGTAGGGGTTCTTTATTTGGAGGAAGGGGCAGAGGTTATGCAGAAGGTTCTGGGGAGGGGAGGGCTGTGTAAAGAGGTAGGAAGTAGCAGTGTCTCTGCTTGTTTGTAAGTGTGTGTGTGTGTGTGTGTGTGTGTGTGTGTGTGTGTGTGTGTGTGTGTGTGTGTGTGTGTGTGTGTGTGTGTGTGTTAAGGGTGCACACCATTCCAGGGTTTCTAAACCTACTGCTCACTGATTTGTAGTGAAATCAACTAGGATTGGCCCCAAACTGAATAATTTAAAATTATCACTAAATGTTTACTTTTAAGGTAAGTGCTATTATAGATTATGTGCAAATCTCTGTGGGTGTGTGTATATGCAGTACTGCCAAGACCAAGCATTAAAAAATCATGTGTCAAGCCTTGAAAAATGATTCATAGATTCTAAGGCCAGAAGAGAACATTGTGATTATCTAGTCTGACCTTCTGTATAACACAGGCTATAGAACTTCCCAAAATAATTACTAGAGCATATCTGTTTAAAAAAATTAATCTTGATTTAAAAATTGTCAGTGATGGAGAATCTGCCACAATCCTTGGTAAATTGTTATTTATGAGATTTTAAAAAAATATTGAGTTATTTTATTTCCCTTCTGGTTTTAAAGCCTTTAGGGTTCACGTTTTCAATGTCCACAATTATGAGGACTATAAACTTTTTTCAAATGAAAGCTGAGACTCACATATAATCACATGAATTCAGGAACTGAGGCTTTAAGTAAAGTATTACATATTATGAACATATGAGGGACATAAAAGTCGATAAGAAGAGGTTCTATAAATACATTAGGAGAAAGCCAAAGCCAAAGAAAAGTGCAGGCTCACTACTAAGCAGAGAAGGAGAGCTAATAATGGATTTCACCCAGAAGACTGAGATGTTTAATACCTCTTTTGCTTCAGTCTTTACTAAAAAAGGTTAATTGTGACCAGATGCTTAACACATTTAATATTAACAACAATGGGAAAACACCATGAGCCAGAAGGGGGTGGGTGGGTGGGGGAGGTTGATTACCACTAGGAGGCACTGTATGAAGAATACTGGAGCATACTTTTAGCGAGTGCTGGAGACAGTGTACATCAGCGATACTCAGACCTCAGTGGTTTAGGAGCCAAATGAGCAATCAGCATTACCCAAAAGAGCCACAGAAGTGTGAATTCATTGTTTCATTTACTATAGTATTATATATTCATATTTAAACAGTATGACATGGGAAATATTTTCTGTGTGTGTGTGTGTGTGTATGGAACTTGATGACCATATTTGTGTCAAAGTGGATGGAGGAAGAGGATGGAGAACTCCAGCTGTTCCTGATCACACACTACTGAGACAGACTTTGGGGAATTCAACAGAAACTGTCGGCCTGAAATTGATGAATGAAATGGAAACTCCACAACATGAAGAAAAAGGAAGCAAATTTTAAGGTCTCTAAGGGACTACTCTAATTCTTGCATGCTCCAAACTCCCAGTGAAGTGTGTTCAGTGAATGCAGGGCAATTGCATAGAACTCACTTCTAGACATTCAGAGTAGTGAATTCTTGAACACACTAGTTGGGCGTGCCGTTTAGCACCAGCTAGCACACTTTGTCACTTGACACTATTTGGTATCTAAACACTTTAAAAGCACCTAAGAAAAGTATTTTAAAAAGGGTCCATCCCTTCAAATTGAAATGCTGACACTGGCATAGTGCTTCACGGTTTGAAAACAGCCAGTATGCACCCTCATGCGGTAGTGGCATCTCTCTCAAGCTACTATGTTGTTTTTCTGAATTTCATTTTTCATTTTTATAATAGTAGGTCTCTACTCTTAGGGTTCTGAAGAAAGTCTCAAAAATGTGAACTAAGTGAAGCTGATGCAAAGATGAGTCCGCAGGGGGTCTGGAACAATGGCTCTGAGGATTGTGAACTGCCACAGGAATCTCAGTGAAGGGTTCACTCAGCTGTCCAGTGATGACAATTTCACTGTCAGCATTGTTAACTATTTCATCCCTCGTGTAGGAAAGGGAGAATCACAGACCTATACAATTTGCTGTGGTGACATCTCCTTTTGGTGCCACATATGGGCGCCATTTGAGAGATACTACCAATTATTTATTTTTTCCCTATTAAGAAGGAGCCAATCCCAAGGAGCCTAGCAGAACCCATGGGCATATGGAAGCCACTAAGGGTAGCCAAACTTGTGAAACCAAGTAGCACAGGTGATCATATATTGAACATCTGCACAATCTGTGAGTGGTGTCTCATTTTGGTATTTCACATGGGCAGAGTTTACTTTGTGGGAATGGCCTGGAAGAGTACCTCCATCTTTTTCTCACTCCATTTTGACCCTTGGGTTGAAATAACATGGGTAGGAGCGGAAAGATTTCTTCATTCCCTCCCTCAGCATGTTCTCCTCAGTCTTCTTATTTTTGCTACATTGTGTCCATTATTTGCCTTACCCCTTCTCTCTCAGAGAAATCAATACTATCTTTATTTTGTTGCTCCATCAACGGACAAGGCAACTTTCCATCCCCTAGTTGGTTATCTCCTTCTATTCTTGCTCTGGTGCTGTTGGAATCATAGAGTCATAGAAGATTAGGGTTGGAAGAGACCTCAGGAGGTCATCTAGTCCAACTCCCTGCTCAAAGCAGAACCAACCCCAATTAAATCATCCCAGCCAAGGCTTTGTCAAGCCAGGCCTTAAAAACCACTAAGGATGGAGATTCCACCACCTCTCTAGGTAACCCATTCCAGTGCTTCACCACCCTCCTAGTGAAATAGTTTTTCCTAATATCCAACCTAGACCTCCCCCATTGCAACTTGAGACCATTGCTTCTTGTTCTGTCATCTGCCACCACTGAGAACACCCTAGCTCCATCCTCTTTGGAACCCCTCTTCAGGTAGTTGAAAGCTGCTATCAAATCCCCCTTCACTCTTCTCTTCTGCAGACTAAATAAGCCCACTTCCCTCGGCCTCTTCTCATAAATCATGTGCCCCAGCCCCTAATCATTTTCATTGCCCTCTGCTGGATTCCAATTTGTCCACATCCTTTCTGTAGTGGGGGCCCCAAAACTGGACACAGTGCTCCAGATGTGGTCTCACCAGTGCAGAATAGAGGGGAATAATCACTTTCCTTGATCGGCTGACAACTCTCCTACTAATCCAATATGCCATTAGCCTTCTTGGCAACAAGGGCACACTGTTGGCTCATATCCAGCTTCTCATCCACTGAATCCCCAGGTCCTTTTCTGCAGAACTGCCGCTTAGCCAGTCAGTCCCCAGCCTGTAGCAGTGCATGGGATTCTTCCATCCTAAGTGCAGGATTCTGCACTTGTCCTTGTTGAACCTCATCAGATTTCTTTTGGCCCAGTCCTCCAATTTGTCTAGGTCACTCTGGACTCTATCCCTACCCTCCAGAGTATCTACCTCTCCCCCCAGCTTAGTGTCATCCGCAAACTTGCTGAGGGTGCAATCCATACCATCAGCCAGATCATTAATGAAGATGTTGAACAAAACCAGCCCCAGGACCAACCCCTGGGGCACTCCCCTTGATACCGGCTGCCAACTACACATTGAGCCGTTGTTCACTACCCATTGAGCCTGACGATCTAGCCAGATTTCTATCCACCTTGTAGTCCATTCATCCAATCCATATTTCTTTAAATTGCTGGCAAGAATACTGTGGGAGACCGTATCAAAAGCTTTGCTAAAGTCAAGGTATATCACATCCACCGCTTTCCCCATATCCACAGAGCCAGTTATCTCATCATAGAAGGCAATCAGGTTGGTCAGGCATAACTTGCCGTTGGTGAAGGGCAAATAAGAGGGAGCTAACAAAGAAGAACCAAGGAAGAAAGGGAAATTTATTTAAGTGTGGGTTTTATATTGACTTTGAAACAGGTCTTTGACATGTAAAGCATCATCAGCCATTTTCAATCCAAGGCCCAGAGGGTGAAACCACATGTGAATAAGAAGACAGCAAGTTATGAAGGAATCTCAGATGGTGAAAAGCTAAGATGGAGAGATCTGAGACACAGAGTTGCCGGAAAACCAGATGTGACAACTACATAGACATTAATGAATTTATCCTCACAGCACCCCTTTGCGGTAGGAAAATCCTATTATTCCCATTCTACAGTGGGAACTGAGCCACCAAGTGATTAAGTGACTTGCTCAAGGTCACCCACAGAGAATATGGCAAAGCCAGGTATTGAATCTATATCTCCTGAGTCCCAGCCTAAAGGCTTAATAAGAACATAAGAACAGCCATACTGGGTCAGGCTAAAGATCCATCTAGCCCAGTATACTGTCTTCCAACAGTGGCCAATGCCAGGTGCCCCAAAAGCAATGAACAGAACAGGTAATCTTCAAGTGATCCATCCCCTGTCGCCCATTTCCAGCTTCTGGCAAACAGTGGCTAGGGACACCATCCCTGCCCAACCTTGCTAATAGCCACTGATGGACCTATCCTCCATGAATGTATCTAGTTCTTTTTTGAGCCCTGTTATAGTCTTGGCCTTCATAATATCCTCTAGCAAAGAGTTCCACAGGTTGACTGTATGTTGTGTGAAGAAATACTTCCTTTTGTTTGTTTTAAACCTGCTGCCTATTAATTTCATTTAGTGACCCCTAGTTCTTGTGTTATGAGAATATTTGTGCCATTCAGGTGCTTCAAACTGATTGGGTGCATGAACACAGAATTACCTAATTAAAGTAAGTTATCAAAGTACTTTTTTCATAGCCTTTTTGAGGGAGAAAACATAATAACCGAGCCAATCTGACGGAAATTTTGACCCACAGTAAGAGGAGCTGAAACTGAAACAAGCCTGAGGAAAAGACCTCAATTTTTCTCTCCTGTCTCTTTGACAGTCCTGAAGTGGTACAGGGAACATGGGAGAAATATGGACAATCTGTTATATTTTAACCCTTCCATTATGGCATTGTTTCCATTCACCCTAGTAATTACAGTTTTCATCACAAACTAGTAGCAATTTCCAATTACTCAGCAAAACATGCCTTGTGTTTTGAGAACCACCTAGTTATCAGGTATCCATCTTGTCAGCAGCCAGTAAGATATTGTTTGTGGAGGTGGGACATCTCTCAGTGTAGCACAGCATGACACACTAACTCTGTCCTTTTAAAATACAGCCATGTATTGGCATTCCACAACTGGACTTGCTTAGATGATGGTCACTTTTTGATTCCTCTAGTGTAATAGCATCTCCTTTCACCCAATGCTTGGGTGCAAGGTTGAAAATCATCTTCCTTTCCAGTTGACGGAATGTTGTTGGAGGCAAGATATTTTGTGGGGTCTTTGGGGAAGGAGGTTAAACACATCCTGCTTTAATAATGTGAGCTCTACTGTACGTTTCAGGACACTGAACATTTTCTTCACACTTGGGCACATTAGTTCACTCAGGCACTCCCTGCCCATCAATCCTTGCCTTAAATTAGATTAGTCCATTTTAATATTATATCTCAGGGTTTGATTGAACAAATAAATCCAGGCATTATAGTATTTCCCCACAGATCTTTGAGAGATTCTGCATTAGTATGGCATACCTAATTAAAAAAGAGAAATTGAAAACGGATACAGATGCATCCTGACATATCAGCTAAGTTTATGTCAGGATTCCATTGCACATGGAAATCAAACGGGCAGATGAATGGAGAAATAGAACCCTAGTTGTCCATGGGGCAAGGAATTGAATTTCCAAAGGAATTTGATGCAGCTTTTTATGCAATCTAGCCCTATAGTTGTAGTTGCCATTTTGTTGCATTCTCACATCATTAACAAATTAGTAGCATGACAGTGATATGATAGATCTGCTATCCTTTATCTGTCCCATACAACCTTCTGTTTCCTGCTCCTTTTTTGTTAGTGCTCAGCTGAAGATGTCATAAGAACATAAGATCGGCTGTACTGGGTCAGACCAAAGGTCCATCCAGCCCAGTATCCTGTCTGCCGACAGTGGCCAATGCCAGGTGCCCCAGATGGAGTGAACCTAACAGGCAATGATCAAGTGATCTCTCTCCTGCCATTCATCTCCACCCTCTGCCAAACAGAGGCTAGGGACACCATTCCTTACCCATCCTGGCTAATAGCCACGAATGGACTTAACCTCCATGAATTTATCTAGTTCTCTTTTAAACCCTATTATAGTCCTAGCCTTCACAACCTCCTCAGGCAAGGAGTTCCACAGGTTGACTGTGCGCTGTGTGAAGAAGAACTTCCTTTTATTTGTTTTAAACCTGCTGCCCATTAATTTCATTTGGTGGCCCCTAGTTCTTATATTATGGGAACAAGTAAATAACTTTTCCTTATTCACTTTCTCCACACCACTCGTGATTTTATATACCTCTATCATACCCCCCCTTAGTCTCCTCTTTTCCAAGCTGAAAAGTCCTAGCCTCTTTAATCTCTCCTCATATGGGACCCGTTACAAACCCCTAATCATTTTAGTTGCCCTTCTCTGTACCTTTTCTAATGCCAGTATACCTTTTTTCAGATGAGGAAACCACATCTGTATGCAGTATTCAAGATGTGGGCATACCATGGATTTATATAAGGGCAATAAGATATTCTCCATCTTATTCTCTATCCCTTTGTAATGATGCCTAACATATTGTTTGCTTTTTTTGACTGCCGCTGCACACTGCGTGGACGTCTTTACAGAAGTATCCACGATGACTCCAAGATCTCTTTCCTGATTAGTTGTAGCTAAATTAGCCCCCATTATATTGTATGTATAGTTGGGGTTATTTTTTCCAATGTGCATTACTTTACATTTATCCACATTAAATTTCATTTGCCATTTTGTTGCCCAATCACTTAGTTTTGTGAGATCCTTTTGAAGTTCCTCACAGTCTGCTTTGGTCTTAACTATCTTGAGCAGTTTAGTATGATCTGCAAACTTTGCCACCTCACTGTTTACCCCTTTCTCCAGATCATTTATGAATAAGTTGAATAGGATTGGTCCGAGGACTGACCCTTGGGGAACACCACTAGTTACTCCTCTCCATTCTGAAAATTTACCATTTATTCCTACCCTTTGTTCCCTGTCTTTTAACCAGTTCTCAATCCATGAAAGGATCTCCCCTCTTATCCCATGGCAACTTAATTTATGTAAGAGCCTTTGGTGAGGGACCTTGTCAAAGGCTTTCTGGAAATCTTAGTACATTATGTCCACTGGATCCCCTTGTCCACATGCTTGTTGGCCCCTTCAAAGAACGCTAATAGATTAGTAAGACATGATTTCCCTTAACAGAAACCATGTTGACTTTTGCCCAACAATTTCTTCTATGTGTCTGACAATTTTATTCTTTACTATTGTTTCAACTAATTTGCCCGGTACTGACATTAGGCTTACCGGTCTGTAATTGCCGGGATCACCTCTAGAGCCCTTTTTAAATATTGGCATTACATTAGCTATGTTCCAGTCATTGGGTACAGAAGCTGATTTAAAGGACAGGTTACAAACCATAGTTAATAGTTACGTAATTTCACATTTAAGTTCTTTCAGAACTCTTCGATGAATGCCATCTGGTCCCGGTGACTTGTTACTGTTAAGTTTATCAATTAATTCCAAAACCACCTCTAATGACACTTCAATCTGTGACAATTCCTCAGATTTGTCACCTACAAAGGACGGCTCAGGTTTGGGAATCTCCCTAACATCCTCAGCAGTGAAGACTGAAGCAAAGAATTCATTTAGTTTCTCCGCAATGACTTTATCGCCTTTAAGTGCTCCTTTTGTATCTCGATCGTCCAGGGGCCCCACTGGTTGTTTAGCAGGCTTCCTGCTTCTGATGTACTTAAAAAACATTTTGCTATTACCTTTTGAGTTTTTGGCTAGCTGTTCTTCAAACTCCTTTTTGGCTTTTCTTATTACATTTTTACACTTAATTTGGCAGTGTTTATGCTCCTTTCTATTTACCTCACTAGGATTTGACTTCCACTTTTTTAAAAGATGCCTTTTTATCTCTCACTGCTTCTTTTACATGGTTGTTAAGCCACGGTGGCTCTTTTTAAGTTCTTTTACTGTGTTATTTAATTTGGGGTATACATTTAAGTTGGGCCTCTATTATGGTGTCTTTGAAAAGTGTCCATGCAGCTTGCAGGGATTTCACTCTAGTCACTGTACCTTTTAATATCTGTTTAACTAACCTCCTCATTTTTGCATAGTTCCCCTTTCTGAAATTAAATGCCACAGTGTTGGGCTGCTGAGGTGTTCTTCCCACCACAAGAATGTTAAATGTTATTATATTATGGTCACTATTTCCAAGTGGTCCTGTTATAATTACCTCTTGGACCAGATCCTGCACACCACTTAGGACTAAATTGAGAATTGCCTCTCCCTTTGTGGGTTCCTGTACCAGCTGCTCCAAGAAGCAATCATTTAAAGTATTGAGAAATTTTGTGTCTGCATTTCGTCCTGAGGTGACATGTACCCAGTCAATATGGAGATAATTGAAATCCCCCACTATTATTGAGTTCTTAATTTTGATAGCCTCTCTAATCTCCCTTAGCATTTCATAGTCACTATCACTGTCCTGGTCAGGTGGTCAATAATAGAACCCTACTGTTATATTCTTATTAGAGCATGGAATTGCTATCCACAGAGATTCCATGGAACATGTGGATTCATTTAAGATTTTTACTTCATTTGATTCTACATTTTCTTTCACATATAATGCCACTCTTCCCCCACCCCCCACCCCGCACGACCTGTTCTGTCCTTCCGATATATTTTGTACCCCAGAATGATTGTGTCCCACTGATTGTCCTCACTCCACCAGGTTTCTGTGATGCCTATTATATCAATATCCTCCTTTATCACGAGGCACTCTAGTTCACCCATCTTATTATTTAATCTTCTAGCATTTGTGTACAAGCACTTTAAAAACTTGTCACTGTTTATTTGTCTGCCCTTTTCTGATGTGTCAGATTCATTTTTATGTGCATGTTTCTCGTCTGATCTGGCCCCTACTTTATCCTCTTCCATCCTCTCCTCCTGACTAAAACCTAGAGAATCTCTATCAATAGACTCTCCTCTAAGAGAAGTCTCTGTCCGATCCATGTGCTTCTCTGCAGCAGTCGGCTTTTCCCCATCTCCTAGTTTAAAAACTGCTCTGCAACCTTTTTAATGGTAAGTGCCAGCAGTCTGGATCCACGTTGGTTTAGGTGGAGCCCATCCTTCCTGTATAGGCTCCCCCTAACCCAGAAGTCCTAAGCTGAGCAGTCCCACTGGGTTTAGGAGCCTCTATTGACATTTAATTCTATTGACCCAGCAAACTTAAGGAACCAGGCAATTCTCCAGAGCAGTGATTCTCAGCATCTTTTGGTCAGTGACCAAAAACAGGGCCACAAAATCATCCCATGAACCCACCATCTTTCACAATCATTTGTGGCCAAGTCAAAAGAAGAAACAATGGGAAGGTTTTGGCAGGGCCACCCGGGGGGGGGGGGGGGGGCAAGTGGGGGAATTTGCCCCAGGCCCCGCAGGGGCCCCCACAAGAATGTCAGAGGCTCCCCCCGCCTCTGCCTTTGCCTTCCCCCATCCCCTGGCGCCTCAGCGCGCCATGACCAGTAGCGGCCCTGGAGAGCGCTGCAGCAGCATGGCTCGGGCAGGGCCCGAGGTCCTCCCGCTCGGAGCCGCGTGGTAAGGGGGTGGGGCGGCGAGCTCCAGTGGGCCAAGTGGCAGGAGCTCCTGGACACAGCTCACTGAGGCTCTGGGAGGTGGGGGTAAGCGGCATGGTAAGCCCCTCTGAGCCAGGCACCCCCCGACCCCATCCCCCCCCAGCCCTGACCCCCAGCTCCGAGCCCAGCCCCTCTGAGCCGGGCACCCCCCCAGCCCTGACCCCCAGCTCCGAGCCCAGCCCCTCTGAGCCGGGCACCCCCCCAGCCCTGACCCCCAGCTCCAAGCCCAGCCCCTCTGAGCCAGGCACCCCCTGACCCCATCCCCCCACAGCCCTGAACCCCAGCTCCGAGCCCAGCCCCTCTGAGCCGGGCACCCCCCGATCCCATCCCCCCACAGCCCTGACCCCCAGCTCCGAGCCCAGCCCCTCTGAACCGGACACTCCCCCCCGACCCCATCCCCCCACAGCCCTGACCCCCACTTCCGAGCCCAGCCTCTCTGAGCAGGGCACCCCCCGACCCCATCCCCCTACAGCCCTGACCCCTAGCTCAGAGCCCAGCCCCTTTGAGCCGGGCACCCCCCCGAGCCCAGCCCCCCACAGTCCTGACCCCCAGCTCCGAGCCCAGCCCCTCTGAGCCAGGCACCACCCGACCCAGAGCCCAGCTCCCCACCCAGCCCTGGGCAACAGTAGCGCCACCCCCTGACAGCGACAGCCCATTGGCACCAACCATCACCATCACCCAGTGACAGCCCATTATGTAATTGCAAATGTATACATACCATTACAGCATTTAATGTTTTTAAATAATGTATTTCATGTATTTTCAAATTATTAAAAATTAATTTTTGAATGTATTTCACTGGTTATTTTTTACATTTCCAAATACATGTTACTAGAGTATTGCAACTTTTTTTTATGGAAGGGGCCCCCAAAATTGCTTTGCCCCAGGTCCCCTGAATCCTCTGGGCGGCCCTGGGTTTTGGTTCATACTGCTTTGGTATGGGAAGGTTGCTGGGAGTGGGTTAGTTCTGCTGTAGGGTGAACACTGGTATATTTGATTGTAAGCTTTACAAGGGAATAACTGTCCATTACTCTGTGTTTGTACAGTGCCCAGCACATACACTGGGCACTGCCATAATATATATGATTAATAATAACAAGGTCCTTCTCTGTCCCTGTAGCGGGGTGGTTACCCCGCTCCTGCCCTGAAGGGCTTAAAACAGCCCTGGGGGAAGGTTGTGGCTGGGAGCTGCTAAGCTGAGCTGATTGGGAAGCAGCTGCAGCTGGGCCACACCCCAATCAGGCCTCAGCTGGCCCTATATAAAAAGGCTGTGAGCCAGAAGCCAAGAGTCTCTCTCTGCACTTGGAGAGAGAAGAGCCTGGCTGCAGGAAGCTTGAGACAGGGTAACTGAGTGCAGGGCTGGCTTTAGCAAGAGCGGGGCCTGATTCCTGGGGGCGGGGCTTGCGGACCAGACCCGGAGCTGCACTGCGGGGGCCAGGCCGGAGCCAAGCCGGCCCAGAGCCACTGGGGCTGGCACGCTCGGCCGGAACTGGGGCCGGACTGGGGCGTGCCTTCTCGTGCCCCCCGCCACCCCAGCTTACCTGGTGCTGCCTGCCTGTCCCTGCTTCTTTTCAGACTTCCCGCGAACCTCTGATTTGCGGGGAGCAAGGGGCGGAGTGTTGAGGGGAGGAGGGGGAAGTGAGCTGGGGGCGGGGTGGAGAGCTGCGGCATGGGGCCCTCTTAGCGAGGGGCCCAATTCGGCTGAATCGGCCTAAAGTCGGCCCTGACTGAGTGGAGCAGGGCTGGGGAGCTCCAGCCTGGAAAGCCTCAGGCTGCGGCCTAGCATTGGGCCAAGGGGTACTGGGGGTTGCAGAGGGCAGCCCAGAGGTAGGCCAAGGTAGCAGGTCCAAACCCTCCTTGCCAGTGATGAGTAGGCTGATACTGCAGTCTGCCCCAGGCATGGGGCTAGACGATGACTGGCAGTAGCCTGATCCTGAGGTGAGGTAGGGATAGTGGGTGGGGGTTCCCCTGGGAGGGGAGACCCTAGTACTGAGGGGGGTACTGCCAGGGGGCAGCACCCAGAGAAAGGGGCACCGGGGTCCTGGGAGGGACACGGGGCCAGAGGACAGGCGGCTCACCAGCCTGCAGAGAGTGCTCTGATGGCTGGATCGAGCTAATTCCCAGAGTCACCAGCAGGAGGCGCCGCAGGGGTGAGTCCGCTCCTCTACAGTCCCCCGTCCTTTCCTTCCCCACAGCACACAGTGCTGCTTCAAGAGGCTGTGAAGCCAGCTCTACAGCCCTGGAAGTGCTACTTCCCTTGCTCTGGAGTTGAGCCCTGTGCAAGTGAGTAGCTGTTCTGAGATTGGGTGATGGGTAGGAGGGACAGGGAGCAAGGTGCTCCTTCCTTCCCAAGACCAGGCTTTATTTGGTTCGGATTTTATTTTTTATCAAAGAACCATGCAACGGTGGGGTTGCCAACTCTTGCATTTTTATCACAAGCCTCAAAATAATGGTTACATGTCTTAATTCTCCAGCTCCTGGAGTCTTGGGATTGCCTGAGAATTAGATATTTCATTTGGGGGGGGGGGGGGAGAAGGAAGTTTAAAAAAAAAAAACTCATGATTTTAAAGCCAATCTTGTGATTTTTGGGGCCTGATTTATGAAATTTGCATGCTTGGGGTTGGCTATACTCTACTGGGCAACCATCCATGACACAGTTCCAGTACATCCCTCCAGCTGAAAAGATCTGCACTAGAGTTTCTCCAACACAAATGTAGCATGTGTCCATGTTTCCACCAGCCAGAATGGCATAAAATGACACCATTCGGTTGCCAAGTAATCTTGTACTACATTGTTTTCATTACTTAAAAAGAAATGCAATTTAACTCTTTGGTGTCAAACATTCCCCTAAACTGTGTGCTGCTTTCACATTGCATCACTGTGCTAGTGCATGATAGCCAGATAGTGTACTGAATAGTATATTTTCTGCATCCAATGTGAGTGAAATGCAAGAGAGTAAACCAGCATTGAGTGGAAAGTAAATGAGATTTTAAAAATATAAGGTGCTGTTAGTAATGAAGGGAAATGGGTTGGGGTTTTTAAGCTATTTTCTTTAACCCAACAGTGTCCCTTTAAAGGTGAACTGAACACAAAACAAAAAAGATTTTTGCTTGTGCCCTTTACTGTTCCTGTATTATGTTTAAAGATGATTTTAGCAAATCATTTACTTATTTTGACTTCATTATTTAGCATAGAAATATCAGGGATATTATGGGTTTAAGCCTCTGTTTTTGCTTCTGGCCAGTGTGAACAGGCTGAGTCCCTCCCTCATCCACAACAGAGCACACAGGCCTGGAGTTAGGACCTCATACTTCAAAGATTTACTCTCATACTCAGTTAGGCATTCTGAGTAGTTTCACTAAAATCACTGAGGCTACTCAGAGCAAGTAAAGTTAAACATACATAAATATTTGCAGGATTGGGGCATTAGTATCTAAAATTGACTCCTTCCTGGGGTCTGCTTTGTTGGCAACTCAAAAGCAATAGCTCAGTTTAAACTTCTGTGTAGTTCTGCTCTTCTAGCTGCTCCTATTGTTTACTTGCAGGACATACTCTGGCTCGAAGAAACATGCCCACTCCTTTTGTTTCTTTACCGTTCATCTTTGTTTTAAAGGTAATTGCTGCCACCAGAAGCAATATCCTCTTTAGCCAGTAGAGGGAGATGTTGGCTTGACACAGAATTATTCATAATTATTGCATCACACCTACTATTAAAGCAGGGGTCGGCAACCTTTCAGAAGTTGTGTGCCAAGTCTTCATTTATTCACTCTAATTTAAGGTTTCATCTGCCAGTAATACATTTTAACCTTTTTAGAAGGTCTCTTTCTATAAGTCTATAATAGATAACTAAACTGTTGTTGTATGTAAAGTAAATAAGGTCTTTAAAATGTTTAAGAAGCTTCATTTAAAATTAAATTAAAATGCAGAGCCCCCCGGACCGTTGGCCAGGACCCGGGCACTGTGAGTGCCACTGAAATCAGCTCACGTGCTGCCTTTGGCATGCGTGCCATAGGTTGCCTACCCCTGTACTAGAGGAAGATTCTTAAACCATTTCTGTTTTGACGTGATAGCAAACTTCATGTGGAACCTTGTGACTTAACTTACTTTTTATTTGTGAGCCTATGTGTTGTGCTTCACTCAATAGCTAATGAACATAACAATGGCCATACTGGGTCAGACCAAAGGTCCATCCAGCCCAGTATCCTGTCTACTGACAGTGGCCAATGCCAGGTGCCCCAGAGGGAGTGAACCTAACAGGTAATGATCAAGTGATCTCTCTCCTGCCATCCATCTCCACCCTGTGACAAACAGAGGCTAGGGACACCATTCCTTACCCATCCTGGCTAATAGCCATTAATGGACTTAACCTACATGAATTTATCCAGTTCTCTTTTAAACCCTGTTATAGTCCTAGCCTTCACAACCTCCTCAGGCAAGGAGTTCCACAGGTTGACTGTGCGCTGTGTGAAGAACTTCCTTTTATTTGTGTTAAACCTGCCGCCCATTGATTTCATTTGGTGGCCCCTAGTTCTAATATTATGGGAACAAGTAAATAACTTTTTTCCTTATTCACTTTCTCCACACCACTCATGATTTTATATACCTCTATCATATCCCCCCCCTTAGTCTCCTCTTTTCCAAGCTGAAAAGTCCTAGCCTCTTTAATCTCTCCTCATATGAGACCCGTTACAAACCCCTAATCATTTTAGTTGCCCTTTTCTGAAGTTTTTCTAATGCCAGTATATCTTTTTTGAGATGGAGACCACATCTGTACGCAGTATTCAAGATGTGGGCGTACCATGGATTTATATAAGGGCAATAAGATATTCTCCGTCTTATTCTCTATCCCTTTTTAATGATTCCTAACATCCTGTTTGCTTTTTTCGACTGCCGCTGCACACTGCGTGGACGTCTTCAGAGAAGTATCCACGATGACTCCAAGATGTCTTTCCTGATTAGTTGTAGCTAAATTAGCCCCCATCTGTTGTATGTATAGTTGGGGTTATTTTTTCCAATGTGCATGTTTGTTGACCCCTTCAAAGAACTCTAATAGATTAATAAGACATGATTTCCCTTTACAGAAACCATGTTGACTTTTGCCCAAGAAGTGATGTTCTTCTATGTGTCTGACAATTTTATTCTTTACTATTGTTTCAACTAACTTGCCCGGTACTGACGTTAGACTTACCAGTCTGTAATTGCCGGGATCACCTCTAGAGCCCTTTTTAAATATTGGCGTTACATTAGCTATTGTCCAGTCATTGGGTAGTGATTCATAATCTATATGAATTATCAGTCTGTGTTTGCCTGTTAGCGCTATCTGACCATTTTTCATCAAATTAATTTTGAAGAAAATGTTTTTGTCAAAGACAAAAAAGTGAAGAACAAGTTCATTTTTGAAGAATTTTCCAGTTTTTCATTGCAAAATCAGAAACCAAAGTCCATTTTTTAAATCCAGAAACATTTTCTAAAACCCCAAATGTTTTTCAAAAGCCAAACCTTTTTCAATTTTTGGATTTCAGGCTTTCCTTTAAGAAATATTAGTTTGAAATTTAGAAAAAAAATCTAAATTTTCCATGAAAAATAACTGGCATATTTGCAGCACCTGTGCTGCTTTCTGGTGATCCTTTTAGAATAGGTCTGATTGCTTAGGAAAAAACGGGCACATTTTTGGAGAAAAGGGTGTGGGATGGAAGGTAGATGGCAATTGATCGATTGGCTCCCCTAAACATACACATTTTGCTTATATCAGCTGCTTGTTTTGAACATGTTAATGTGTCCAAAACTTGCCACCACATTTCCCTTAAAAAGAAAATTTTTAGGGTGGCAGAAAATGTCTTTTCATTTTATCTAATTTTTAAATTAGATAAAACAGGTGGTCCTGTTTTTTTATCTGATTTTTCCACTTTAAGTGGTTTCAGTTAATATTGTTTTATTTGTTGTTTGTGTTGCTGTAGTGCCTAGGTGACATTGTCATGGACCAGGACCCCATTGTGTTAGGCATCGTACAAAAACCTTGTCTCTGCCCCAGAGACTTTACAAGGTAAGTAGAGCTTACAGTCTAGGTAACTGCCTTCAGTTATGTTCTTTCATTAACAGTTTTATGACTGAATATTCAATATGTGCTGAAGTAATGGTCAGCAGGGAAGACAGTTAAAAAGAAACACTCAAATAGCATGTACCTTTTTATAGGGAAAGTTTATGAAACACAGGGAAGATGATTTATGGGATGGGACCCTGGACTTGGGAGACTTGGTTCTGTTCTCAGCTCCACCACTGACCTAATCTTTAGCCTTGGGCAAATCATTTCCATTCTTTGTGACTGTTTCCCTTGCACCTTTTATTCATCTTAGCTATTTACAAGTAAAATAAGTAAGTATTTGACTTTAGTGTTTCCTATCTATTTGGGTTAGTTGGAACAAAAGAGCTCATTTCATTATCAAAAATAAACAAATACACCTCTACCTCGATATAACACTGTCCTCGGGAGCCAAAAAATCTTACCACGTTATAGGTGAAACCGCGTTATATCGAACTTGCTTTGATCCGCCAGAGTGCACAGCCCCCCCCCCCCCCCGGAGCCGCTGCTTTACCGCCTTATATCAGAATTTGTGTTATATCGGGTAGCATTATAGTGGGGTAGAGGTGTACTATTTTGGTGGGATGGGAGTAATTTCCCAATTTTTAAAGAAAAATTAATCGAAGATAAGTCCTTTTCCACTTGCTCCCAGCATTTCACATGAGGTATTGGAACACCACATTTTTTGCTTTCACAGGAAAAGCGACAGATGAATTTAACACTTATAGCAGTGTGGCTCAAAAAAGCCTTACTCTGGTATAAGGAACCAGATTCACCCTGAAGGCAAATAAGAGAGGGACAATCAAGTCACTGCTGGGGGAATGAAGTTAGTGTGTGCATGTAAAATGCTAGTAGGCAAACCTTACTCTCCTTAAATTTAGCATCGCAACTTGCTACACCCACAATCCAGCATTTCCCATTGACTAAGGTTGCTAGCTCCATCCTTATTTGCTTCATCATGTTACAAAATGCATGTAAAACTGTATAAGTACATCATCGTGGGAAAACATTTTAACTGCAATGTAAACACGTCATTGACATTATTTTTAGCACTAATTTTTCATGTATGATCCTGAATGAGTTTCCACTAAGATGCAGTCTCACCTGAGATCCCATGTGATTGTAGTTGAGAAGGAGGGAGGTTGTGGAGGTTGCAGATGGGGAGCAAGAAGACTGAGGGATAGGAGTTGAGCAGTTTTCAGGAGAGACATTCATTTGGAGCAGGAGCTCGAGGCAGCATTGGTAGCCTGGTAGCAGAGCAGATAGTTGGGTAAATGAGAGTTGGGGGATAAGACCTGGGATGGGGTGAAATAGGAAGGAGGCTTTCAGAGGCAGTCTGTTTTGTTAAAGCACCAACAAATATGTACCAAAGCAATAGACACCTCAAATGCACACACGTAATTTTCAGCACAAATACATATCACAATGATCAAAAAGCCAGCATCAGCACAACAATGCTACATCTCAGACCAAAGCAGGGTATTAGCCAAGGCAGGGATGCCTAGTGGCTAGAACACTGGACTGAGATTCAGGAGACCTGGTTTCCATTCCCAGCTCTGCCACTGGCCTGCTTGGTGACGTTGGGCAAGTCACTTAACTTCCCTGTTCCTTAGTTACCCATTTTACAGATGGGTATAATGATCCTTCCATTGTAAAGTGCTTAGCAATGTATGAAAAGTGCTATATGTTGTCATTCCCCTCTTCTGTAGGAAAGAGCAATAAACCATCCTGTCCTGTCCTGATGCCTTTTCATGGTTCCTCAAGAACATGGGATAAAATCTTTAAAAGCATCTAAATCCCATTTTCAGAGGGGACTTAGATACTTAGGAGCCTAAATTCCATTGACTTTCAGTCCGGGCTTGTCTGTATGGGAAAGTTATACCACTATAATATATGGTGAGACTTTAAATGGCTATAGCTATACCAGTAAAGTATATCTCCTTGTGTGGATGCTCTTGTTCCTGTGCAAGACTGCCCTTTTTCTGATTTATCTTTCTGGTGCTTTGGAAGTGGGTTAAGCTAAGCTGCAAAAAGTCACTCTTATTCTGAAATAAGAGTGTCCACTGCCCACTGACATTCCAAGTCTCTGTACCCACCCCAATCCTCTCCCCTCTACCAGGTTGATCAAGACCCTCCTCACTCCCCCTGTGTTCCAATCACATTCCTCCTCTCCACTCAATCCCATCTTCCCGCTTAAAGCAGCACAACCATTCATTTCTCTCCCTGATCCCCACTTTCCCCCTCACAGCTGCTTCACCATTCTCTCCTCTCCTTCATCCCACCTATCGCTTCCCATGTGCTGCACCATTCCCTCCTCTCCCGGTCCCATCTTCCCCCTCAGAGCTCCTCCACCTTTCATTGCTATCCTCCATCCCATCTTCCCCCTCACACCTGCTCCACCATTTCCCTCCTCACCTCCAACCCGTCTTCCCGCTCAAACCTGCTCCACTATTTATTAAATTCTCTCATACCTTACCATCTTCCCCCTCACAGCTGCTCCAAAATTCTCTCCTCCCCTGTCCCATCTTCCCTCTCACAGCCCCCACCACCCTTCCCTCCTCTCCCCCGTCCCATCTTCCCTCTCCCAGCTCCCCCGCCCCTTCCTTTCCCTCCTCTCCCCCGTCCCATCTTCCCTCCTCTCCCCCGTCCCACCTTCCGTCTCCCAGCTCCTCCCCCATTTACTTCTCCATCCCAGCTTCCCTCTCTCAGCTGCTCCACCAGTCACGGTTTCCCCCTCTATCCCGCTTCTCCTAACACTCGCTCCACCATCCCGCTTGTCCCGCACAGCTGCCCCGAGCTATTTTACCCATTGAGAAGCGGCCGGTCGCCAGCAGGGGGCGCTGCCCGGTAGCGCTGGCGCGGGGGAAGCGCTCCCGGAGTCCGGCGCTAGCAGGTAGCGGGCAGAGGGCGCGGGGCTGGCGGGCGGGGCGGCGCCTGCTAACGCCTCCCCTTGGCTGGACGGGCTGGGAGCTGCGCGTCCCCACACACGCGGGCAGGGCGCGAATAAATCATGCAGCCTCTGGAGTGGGCGCCGTCCGGGATGGGGAGGAATCGCTCCAGGGGGAAAGAGCCGCCGCAATGAGCTGGAGTTTCCACCACTGGGGAGTTCCTGAACTGGGAGTCAAACTCTGTGGCTACAATGCAGTGACGCTGGGTTTAGCAGGAAATAGTAAATAAAGCCAGTAAGTGTCTTTTGTTTGTTCGTTGTTAGGGGAGAATAAGTCCTGTTCTGGATGGGGCAGAGAAGGAGAAAGCTGTAACGTGGGGGGGCTGATCCTTCCCTGCTCTGGAGCCCCCGCTTCCCTTGTGGTGAATGGTTCCGACACGAGAGTTAGGGGACACCGTGAACCCCCTGCTGCCCACCCCTCTCCCCTGCCCTTCGCCTGCTCAGGGCTGGGCTGTAGAATTAAACTGCAGACTAGCGTGTGACGGGGAAGCGAGAGAAGTTGGATCAGCAGAGCTGATGCTGGGGTGTGAGAGCCGCTGCTTTGCCGCGGACGGCTGACTTTTTATTCAGTCGTCGTCGTATTTACTTCCAGATCGAAAAGCACCATCACGATAACGAAAATCAGAACAATGTTTTCGATAATGTGATGTCGGACCCAGTTGGTCAGAAATTAAATAGCCAGTTTGAAGGGGGGAAAAAACCCACAGTGACTTAGATTTAAAAATATATATTTAAGGGGCCGGGGTCTGTGTGTGTATAGATCTTATTCGTTATAAGAATAAACATAGTGTTTATCTTATTTGTCAAAACATAACCTAGGATATCACATGTGTATTGTGGTAGCAGCATTCACCCTAAAGCAGTTTGCAAAACACTCATATTTAAAAAGGTTTGGAAGATACCGGTCCGAATTGAGATCTTCACTTGGCTAATGATGTTAAAATAAAAGCATGGGGCGATCTGGAGGACTCCTGCGTGGTGATCATGGTTTTATCAGGACATCTGGGAGGGTGGCAGTGACATACTGGGGGGGGGGGGCGCACCGTTTGAGAGAAGGAAAGCAAAAGTAAAGCAAAATGTGTGCAACCGAAATGTGGCTGCAATAGGAATAAATCGGATTTTTCTTGGGGATTTGGGTGGGGTGGGGGTGGAGTTGAGCTTTTAAAAACACACAAACGCACAGAGCAACAGGTCTGGTTTTGCTTCGAAAGACTGAATAAAGGTGACTTGTGGTGCTTGACCTTAACCTTTCCTTTTGAGTTTGGTGCCGTTTGGGGGGGCTTTCGCCAAGCGAGGAGAGGTGTGTTAAGAACTAGGGAATGCAATTCGTCTCACCACTTTGGCAATGAGTAACTCTCTCGAAAGACAGGGCACCTAGTGGACTAAACACTGGGTGCGATCCAAAGAGGATTTATCGGTACTAAAAATAAACAAGTCCACGGATGTGTCCAATAGGCTCGTGTCCCGTTTCAACCTTTTCAGGGCTGATTTTCAGATTTTTAATTGTTTATTTATTTATTTATTGTTGTTTATTTTATTTATTTATAAATGTCCTGTCCAAGGTGCTGAAGTTGGTTTTCCTGACATTTTCCAGGATTTAAATGTTTTGGAGGAGTGAATTCTGGATTCTTTCTGTATGGTTTGAAGTGAAAGGTGGCAGGGAGAGGAAATTGGGATGTGTTTTGAAACACGTCTATTTGATCCTTGCTTTTGGCCTGGGAAAACAAGGCAGGTGGAGATGCAGATGGAAGTGGCAGAATCCTATAAGCTTTTGGTGGCAGAGACTGTAAAAGGTCAGAGTTGCTAGGGAGTGGGGATGTGCAGTCCACTTATTTTAATGGCCTGAGAGCATAGTGTATTTGAAGATGATGGTGCTGTTTTGGGGGACACATTATTGCCAAGAAATACTAAACTAGCTGGTTCCCGGAAAGTTGGGGAGTACCAGTATCGGGATGAGATCTGCTGGTTTGGGAATAGTCTCTGTCTGCATAGCTTTATCAGATGGCAAGTGCAGGAGAAAGAGACCCTCAGAAATATAGGCTGTTTAGAAAAAAATATCCAATTTCTGTGGGGAAAGTAGCTCAGTGATGAAGTAATTTTAATGTTGGCCTGTGGTACAAGTTGTGATATTTTTAGGTTTACATGTCAAAAGGTTTCAGCCTCAAGAAGTTGAGTTTACATAATTCTTTGTACGTGATGACGCTAAGAATGTTCTTATACAAATATGACACAACTCATCATACATGATTGGGGATCCAGTCTGTGATGTGTGTTTTTCTCTGGTTCTTAATGTTTACTCTTAGGCAGTGGTTCTCAACCAGGGGTATGTGTACCCTTGGGGGTACACAGAAGTCTTCCAGGGGATACATCAACTCATTTAGATATTTGCCTAGTTTTACAACAGGCTACATAAAAAGCACTAGCGAAGTCAGTACAAACTAAAATTTCATACAGCCAATTACTTGTTTATACTGCTCTATATACTATACATTGAAATGTAAGTATAATATTTATATTCTAAATCAGGGGTCGGCAACCTTTCAGAAGTGGTGTGCCGGGTCTTCATTTATTCACTCTAATTTAAGGTTTTGCTTGCCAGTAATACATTTTAACGTTTTTAGAAGGTCTCTTTCTATGTCTATAATATATAACTAAACTATTGGTGTATGTAAAGTAAATAAGGTTTTAAAAATGTTTAAGAAGCTGCATTTAAAATTCAATTAAAATGCAGAGCCCCCCCGGACCGGATGCCAGGACCCGGGCAGTGTGAGTGCCCCTGAAAATCAGCTCACGTGCTGCCTTTGGCATGCGTGCCATAGGTTGCCTACCCCTGTTCTAAATGATTTATTTTATAATTATATTATATGGTAAAAATGAGAAAGTAAACAATTTTTCATTAATAGTATGCTGTGACAATTTTGTATTTTTATGTCTGATTTTGAAACTTGGGGGTTCACACGACAAACCTGACTCCTGAAAGGGATACAGTAATCTGGAAAGGTTGAGAGCCATTGCTCTTTGGCAATCAATAATAAAACTTTGCATTTCTATAGCATCTTAAATCTGAGGATCTCAAAGCACTTTACAAACATACAGTTCAGATTCTGTTTCCCTTTTTCACATGGAGGAATATTTTTCTCCACAAGTAGCCCCACTGGTTTCAGGCATGCAACAACCCTATAAGATAGGGAAGTATTATCATCCCCATTTTACAGAAGGGAAAACTGCGTTTAAGTAACTTGCCAGATGTCACAAAGGAAGTCTATGGCATCACCAGGAATTGAATTCCTGGGCTTTGGCCAGAAGGCTTCCTAGTTCCAAATTCTGGCTCTTTAATTGGGAGTAAATATCTGTTTTAAGTGATGAAAACATTGTATACCTGAATTATAGCACAAACTGCCCCCCTGTAATCTTGGCTTGTTTTTTTTTTGTTTTCCATCCAAAACTGAAACTGTGGGCGCACTTTGACCTGACAGTGTCTCTTTAGGCTTATCTTGCAAAGTAACAGTTTCTAAATGAGGATGGAAATCAGGTCACATTTCTGGCTCTACAGGATTTATCTCATTTCTCTTTTTTCTAAGTAATTAGAGTCACTAGTAATGAGGAGAAGAAAACTCTTTCAGGACTGGAATGTCCCTAACCTCTCTTGCTTTTTTCTAGTATTTGTGTCACAGAATCAACCCAGGTGATGTATTAGTTTGTCATGCGAGGTCCATTAGTGCCAATGTGTAGGAACTGGTTACCTTTAGGGTTTGGCACAGCTACTGTGGTCACCCTTACAAATATGCATATTTTTCCTTTGATAAATAGTGTTGCCTTGGTATTTTCCTCTACTTACTGCAGGGAACAAGTAGAATACTGCAGATACTGGGGTGAAATTATTTAGGGCCAGATCATGCCTGATTATATGCAGCCATGCAAGGGATTAAGATCTACTGTGTGCTGTTTCCTCACATCTCATCTTGGGTTTAGGGGGAGGGGAGGAATGGTGGGACTGTAAACCTGATAATTCATATATTGCACAAGCTTTTTAAATGTAAAAGTAACATGCAGGAAGTAATAAAATAGCACTAAGATTCTTCTTTACATTGACACATTTAGAAATTCTGTAGTCACATTGAAATTACACCCTTAAACTGCCCCTTCTTGCCTATTCCCCTCCCAATCTAAAACTGGCCAGACTTTTAAAAATATTATAATTATTAAAAGTAACAATAATAAAAAACATTGTTTCTCTGCTGAAATATTTATATAAACGTTCAGATCAAACTGAATGTTTCCAGTTCACTCATAAGCTTCTCCAAAGGAGTTTACATTGTTAATACTAACACTCCCTTAGCTATAGCAGTGGTACACAATGCTACCATCATGTTACATAAGTCTCCCCAAAATTTCCAGAAACATATAGTTCTTTCTAATAATACTCTAAATCCAGGTTATAATTTGAAAATTATCTACAGAATGTGCTTTAACTAACTTTGTAATTTGATGCCACATTAATATGGAACATTTTAAAAATAGTAATAAATGTTCAAACTTGGGTGCTTAAAGTTAGACACCTAATCTAATTTTAGGTACCTATGGAGTGTCTGATGTTCAGAAGTGCTTAGCACTTCAAAAGATTCTTGGAATTACCAGACTGGATAGGACCAATGGTCCATCTAGTTCAGCATGCTGTCCCTGCTACTTTCAGATATTTCAGAGGAAGGTTTAAAATGCCCCTGCAGTAGGCAGTTATAGAATAACTTACCCCCGGAGGAAGTTTCTTTCTAAATCCATTTGTTAGAGAGAGAGAGTTTATAATAACACTTCAAAACTCTTGGGTTTTTTTTTATTCCTTATATTATAACTGAATATTCTTGTTATCCAGACAAAGGTCCATTTTTTTGAGTCCTGGTGCCTAAATATGCAAAATTTCTTTACTCTTGTTTATAACACACAGTCTTGGAGTCTAGTCCTACAAGCATTCCATTTGTCAAACCCCTCTTGACTCAGGGATTGCAGGATCAGATCCTGAATTGGTTCTATGTAACCAGCATAATAACATACATTAGAAAAAGATCATTTCTGCAACTTTCACCGGATGAAATTCACCTTTTCCCAGAGGGTCAGCACAAGTCTTTTGCACCACTTAAATCCTCAGAATAGGCCTTGTGCTGTAATTTCCCTCACAACGAGTAATACATTCCTATAAAATATGAACCTGTTTAAAACAATCTTTGTGAGTTCTTAGCATGTAAACAAGTTTAAAGTTTATGTATGCAAATATATGGTAAAGATTTAAATTTCATCCGTGTTCTATAGATTATTAGTTGAAAAAGTGGTTGGATCAGAAATGTTAGATTAATACTTCCCATGTTGAAATCAAGCCTTGCAAATCTCGTTCACTTGGTGGAGTTGTGGTAACAGTTATTAAGGAAAAATAATTTATTCCAGTTTTACTAGAAATCAGCTTTAGAACACATCATTTAAGTATCATAATGTGGTGAGGAGTTGGCTGTTTGGAGTACTCTAAGGTCTGATACTTTAGAGGTGGTTACATAATGTACAATTAAAAAAATCACACTACAGCCTCTTTAAAATACCTGCCTGATTATAACAGGATAATTATGCTGGTTTTAATGGAGCTGGGTGCTTAGGGTAAGGCAACTTTATGTACCAAAAGTACATTACTTACACTGATATTGGCAGCGAGAGTGTTTATGAGGACTTCGTAAAAGATGTAGTGTAGTCTATATAAGTTTTAAAATACTTTGTGCGTTTAAAATAACAATGTCCTCCCACACACCAAATAGGGAGTTCTCCTGGTCCCTGTTACAGTCCCAAAGCTCTCCACATTTGTGTCTTCACTCCAGTTCCCATCCCTGCTATGGTTCTTATGTTACAGGGATTGTCTTGCCCTTCCAGCAGAGGATAGCTGGATGCAAGTACTCCCCATATTAGTATAGAGATTGCTACAGAATGATGCAGAGGCTCTCTCTGCCACCCAGTGGCTAAGCATAGGGCTTCTGCTACATTCTCAGCCCCAGAGTGAAGAGCTGATTTTGAGTTTCAAACATGGTAGAGCAATGCACTACTCTGATGCTGCTGGATGGGCTTGTAGGGTTGTCGGTAAGATCTGCTACAATTGGTGCATGTAATATTTTGCTAATACAAGGATATGGAAAAGACTACAAGTCTCAAGGATTTTTCTTTCTCTTCAACAGTATTTCACTTTGAAAGGTCTAATCTCCAATTGATGCGTACATGTAATTCTCATTCATATGAATATGGGAGTTACTGCATGCATGTGTATTGATGGGAAAATAACCCCTTTAAATGTTGTAATATACCGTACAGTTACCAGTGATGAAGGCTGTTCTTCACAAGCCAAATCTTTAAGTTCTTATGCAGTTTTTGTTCCTAAATTCCCAAAACTGATGGTCAAATTCTGCTCCTTGTTCCACTGGTGTAAATACAGACTAACTCCTTTGACTTCAGTGAAACTAAACTAGATTTACATTCGTGTAACTGAAAATAGAATTTACCCTAAAGGCTTCCAGTTTTGGCTCTAGGTGACAGTTTGTGTAGTAGTGTCAACATATATCCAGTCATATTCCCTGTCTCAAATCCTTAATTATTCTGTAAAAGTTTCCAAGAAAGAGCTGTGTATTTAAAACACTTCCACAACAATTATCTACAAGACCCTTGAGAGGTTAATTTTAGAAAATAATGTTTTTTCCTTCTGGTGAAACCAGATATAATTTGAAAGATAATGTACTGAGATTAAAATATAACATGTAATTATATATTGTACATGAACAGCTTTCCTGATTTTTAGTGGGTTTCGATTTTTTTCAAACTTTCTCAATAGACAGCCTGTTAAAGAGAGAAGAGTAAATGATGTTATGAAATCACTCATCTTAATTTAAAAAAGAAATCACCACAGCAAACTGAGAGAAAGGAAGAGAGAACTAGAAAATCTCTCTCTTTTCCACACCCCTTCTTTAGGCACTACTATAATACAAATAAATATTTTAGGTTTTTCTGTAGAGCCAATGACTCTACAATATGAGGGCCTGACCCAAAGCACGTTGTAGAAAGTGGAAAGACTCCTATTAGGTTCTGACCCAAAGCCCACTGACATAAAGTGCTGCATAGGAAAATTAGACGTGTATAGAGAGATTCATGGTGGAGTCTATGGAGTTTTGTGTTCTTTTCCTTCCCGTAGTTAGAAGAAGGTATGCTTAATTTAATTTTATATGCAGTACATATAAGCTTTAAAGCACAAAGAGACCGTTTAAACAACCAAATGGCATCCAAACAAGTAATTGGGAATGAATACTGCTAAATATTGTTACATACTGGAGTACCAAAGATCTCTCTGATTCTTTTGGTGGATTGTAAAACATGGTTATGAAAATGTAACCATAAGTGGAACTGGTAAATGCAATGTTTATTTCCCTTCCACTGTTCATTTGGTGCACTATTAAATGCCCTAATCAGTACACAAGTATTGTTCTGTTGACTGAAAGAAGCATTCACCTTTCACAATACATTTAATATCTTGTTGTCGTCCCAAAGGATGCTAAGTTAATAGCTCTCGACCCGTTTGCTCTGTCCTAAACAGAGCCAAAATCTTCCTGGAATGCTCTGATTTACTGGATTACTTCCAATGATTTCTCCTCAGATTCCAGCAACATGCCCCAAAGCACTGTGATTTACTATGCTGCCTCCTTTGAAGTAACCTGGGGAGTGGCAAGGAAATAATTCTGCGGTCCTGCTGAGGATAGCGTGAGCGGCTGAATGTGAGATTTTGTCTGAAAAGTTTGAAAGATCTTGTTGAAGAAATCAGTTGTAGTTTTATTTTATTAGTGAGCTAAAGTGACCTTCAAAAAGTGAAACCAAGGCTTTTAGGTGTGTCTCTGGTGCCTCACACCATGGCAAATCTGCAGCACTTCTCCTGCAGTCAGTGGAGCTGACTGTAAAAACCTGGTGGTGTAAGAGTGGAGTAAGTGAGATCAGACTCAGCCCCTGAGCGAGGCTGTATGTATAAACTAAAATCACCATGAACAGTTAACACCAGCAGGTCACAGCATTTAAAACGCGTTCAGTAGCTTCATAATAAAGGGTTCCAAAACTATTGTAAGTGCCTGACCCAAAGCCAAGTGGAGTCAATAGAAAGATTCTTATTGACTTCAGTGGATCAGGCTCTCCATTTCTGAAACCTCATCCCCCCCCCCCTCCTGAAATTTTCAGAGGTTTTTGTTTGGGTATTTTTAGATAAATTATGTCAAGTGTTGTTGTTTATTGGGTCATTTACTGTTAGTTAAATAAGGAAATAAACTGGTAATATTGAAGCATGGTAGTTGTACTTTGCTATGTACTTAATCACTCATCAGTCAAACACTGCAATGTAATTTTTTTTATAGCCCTATTGCCAGCCAATGAATGCTTAACCAGCATACGGTAATAATACCAGCAGGTAATGGCACGTATAGACTAGATAGAGCTAATCACATTGTTTAAAATGGATGGAGATAAAATCCTAGGTGTTAAGTGTGTTGCTTTCAAAGGTTAACTGCATTTTAAAACACTTTTTAAAAGTTAAATCATAAGGACTTGGGCCTGATCCAAAGCCCTTTTTAGTCAATGAAAATACTCCCATTAACTTCACTGGGTTTTGGATCAGAGCTTTACTTTATTAATTTATTATTAGTAGTATTTTATTAATATTTGCATTGCATCAGTGCCTAGGAGCCCCAGACATGAACCAGGACTCCACAGTGCTAGGTGCTGTACAAACACAGACAAAAAGACAGGCCCTGCCCCAAAGAGTTTATAGTCTGATAGTCCGATAGTAGTGAGCCAAATTCTGAGTTTTTATTCAAACAAAACTATTGACTTCAGGTTGTGTTTGCCTGTGTAAGGACTGAATAAAAGCAGTTTCAGAAGGTGCTGCTGTCCAGTAACATCTTCCTAGGGACAGAAAACTCCATGAGGTACCCGCTTTGTACTCTTGCTTGAGGTTGGGATTGGCCTCCTGAAGAACACATGAATCTTGGAGTGTCCATGGGGAGCAGAGGGCAGCTGTGGGCTTTATGTGGCTCTGCCTCACTTCTCTTGGAGCCAAATGTTTGGACTGCGCTGGGAGCTGCTGCACCATAGATTCCCTTCCTGAAGGAACCCTAATGCAAAGTGGAGAGGTATGGGAAAAGCAAAAGAGACCCAGGATAGCCTGGAACTTTCTCTGGGGACTCTGTGGGTGGGTGGTGGTGGTGGGGCAATGTGTGTTCTCTCTCTCTCTCTCTCTCTCTCTCTCTCTCTCTCTCTCTCTCTCTCAACCCTGCCAATGGTTGGTCATCACCCAATATGTCCCACCTGCTGCATGTCCCTGGCTTACACAGTTCTTCCCCCCCCCCCCCATACCTATCCCCAGCTGATCACCAGTCCCAGAATTTGGGGGCTACAAATGTGGCTTAAAACACCGTTTGCCATTCCCTACTTTGATCCTGCATTGAATGCATCAGAAACTGTCTGTTTGGATATATGGTTTGTTACTAAGTGACTATATTTACATATTGTGTGTTTAAAATTGTGTGCTTCAAATATTAATTAATAATATAAGAAAACAGGTAGGTAGAAATAAACTGGGTAATGGATCTGACAATACAGAGTTTAGCTATGACTGACACAGCTGCACATCCCCCATGTTGCTGGAAATTGACATCTATAGTTTGGAATTCCAGTGTTAGAGACTATATATATAGGGTCAGGCCCTACTGTGGGTTGCCCTGCCCCACCGCACAAAGTTGCCTTAAACCTGGAGAATCCAGCTCCGTGAAGATTGCCCATGTGTAAGGGGTCCTTGGGGGTGGGGGAAGATAGACCCACACAGCTGCTTCTGCACCACCCCTTCTCCTGCCCACCAGTGTAAGTGGAATAGCCAAGGAAAAATGGAGTGTGTTTGGGGGATCCCTGGACCCTGGTATTTTGCAGCTGCCAGAAAGATTTCTGGGAGCTGTTGGCACCTGGCATAGATTAGCACAGCCTATTCTGCAGACTGGCCTCGTGCCAGGGCAGCCTCAGGATTGAGTGAACAGCTAGGTGGCTTTGGGCCCCTCCTCCTCAGCTGTGAGTCTGGTCCTTATTTTCTGTCACTATATAAATCTAGTCTACCCCTTGCAGTAGTCAGATCAGAAATCTCACTTGTAATTTAAAACCTTATTTTCATACACATTTCACAGTTTATTCCTGGTGAGAAGCAATTCTGACCCTGTGAACTTTCAGGCTGCCAGGCTGCATGAAATGGATGCAATGAACTTTTAAAGTTAAGAGCATCCTATCAGCAGGGGGGAGGAGTGTCTATGTGTGCTGGCCATCATCTTGATTGACAGCCAGACTGAACTGGGGGCCTTCAGAGCTGAAAGCCTGAGCTAAACAACCAAGGCTCTGTAGCTGGGGGCTGTACTAGACACAGTCTCTGTGGACCAGGCACAAGAGAGAGGATATGTAACAACGGCTGGCCAGGGCGGAGGAATGGAGTGGTGTGCACATGTGCTGATAATATTTAAAAAAAGCAGCCCAATGCCCTTTGTTTGTTGTGAGTTGCTGAGCTAAGAAGTTTTATCTCGGTTGCAGCTGTGATTCTGAAGGGCTGATTGTTTATCAGGATCAGGAAGAAATATTTTAAAATGTTTTTATCTTTAGGCTTGGTTCAGTGTTAGGCCTATTGACTCTGACAGTTCCCCCAGGAACATTTTTGGAGGATATTTCCATTTCAATGGGTGAGTCCCCCTTTAGTGAGATGATGATATACTGTATCCCTTTAGCTGCATTCCTATTGTAAAGCTTCATTTCATCCCCTCACCCCCTCCTTTACCGTGACTGATAATGACTTTTTAAATTAGTCATCACATAGGGTGTGAAATTCTAGAACTCAGTGCACAGCCCAAGGAAGCAGACTCTGCTCTCAGCCACATGTATGTAGACAGAGACCCCCTTTGCCCCAGCCAATGCCAAACTCTGCAACTGCTACTGCGGGTCGGGGGCCGCTGCTCCCCCACTACGTGTATCTGCACAGATTGCAGATCCACCATGTGCTTGCTTCTTTTGCACTCGTAGAGAATGGCTCCATGGTACATATAGTCCAGTACCCCTGCCTGGCCTCTCCACAGCAGTCCCACCACATGTTCCTTCTTCTGTAGTAGCCACAGTGGCATGGGGGGAGCATTACCCCTTAATGCATTATCACTTAATGAATCTAAGTCCTTTGTTCCCACGTAGTTCAATGTTAAATGGTGGCATCAATACGCCTCTTCATTTGTTGACTTTTGAAATATTTTTTTCTCCCTCCCTGCACTGTCCCTCATGTCCTCGTTTGATATGCAAAGCTGAATGTGAGAGCTGTTCATCTTCAGTTCAGTTCCAAACCAGTTGTGTGAAGTAGGTAACAGAATCACTCTGTTACATGAGCACCGGGACTTTCATTATAGGCCTTAGACCAGCCATGTGAGCTACACGGCTGATCGGTTCATTTTATAAGTCAGGGATGGGGTCAACCATGCTACTTTTACAAGTCACCCCTTGTGGGATAGTCATGGAGTGACACTGGCTTTAGTTTCAGGGCCTCAGCAAGTTTTCCTTCTCAAATGATGCTTAAAGGCAGCTCTGTTGATTGTGGTGGGAAGTGTAGCAATCAATGAACCTCAGAAAATTTGGTGGGTCCATTCAAATAAGCATCTGAAGTTTAGCTGCCTTTTTGGCCTAGAAATCATGCTAGAAATTGCATGAGTTCAGGTATTCTTAGAAGAGTTGCATTACTCCCTGATTCTAGCCAGGGCAGCTTTTCTCATCTCAGTATATTTTGGTACTTCTGGTCCTGAATAAAACCAGGAAGAATGGAAAAATAAGAAAGTAAAGGGCAGAAGTGTTATCAAGCCATACCAGACACCAGGGTGGGATTAACTCCCACTTTAGGCACCTAAATCAAACATTTAGGTACACTGGCATTCACAAATCCCCTGCTCAGCTGCCATGTAACCCTCTAGGCACCTAAGTTTCCACTGTTACACCCACCGAGATGCCTAAATTTCAGCATCTGGCCATGCACAATACCGCCTGACTCCTGACACCACTCACCACCTAGCTCACACCTAAGCCCCTGTAGCATTCACAAGTCAGCCTTTCCCTCAATTATCTTGTTTTCAGGGCGTCAGCTGGCAGACATGCTCATAACATGCCTTAACTTGCACAAAAGATGGTGTGACATTTTCTGGGGGGACCCAGATTGTGAGGCACCTCACTACCTCCTGCCCTTAGCATGAGAAAGCCTTGTCTGTGCCTGTCAGGGGCCAGCTCCCCAACTCTCCCACCTAAAGGCAGCACAAGCACTGCTCTCTCAGTCTACACAGGCTCTGCTGTCCCTCTCCAGGCTAGTGATAGGCATACACCAACATCCGAGCATCTGCCTGCAGTGTCCAGCTCTTGATCCAGTGGACACTCCCAGAATTCTCAGATCCTCTACTCCCAAAGAAACAGGACCCCACCGCTTGCCAGTTCCACTGCAGAACGCAGCTCCGCTTAACACACAGCACTTAGATTTGTTTATAGAGAAAGCAAGTATAAGTTTATGTAACAAAGAACAGAGATTCAAGTGACAGCAAGCAGAAATATTGGAAACAAAGGGTTACATATACAATAGAACCATCCCAGGCATTCTAGAGCCTAAAGATAACTAGAGCAAAAGCTCACCCCAAATCCTTCCGGCTTACTACAGCCAGGCTTGTTGTGATCTTCTGTTCATGAGACAAATCACGCTGCCCTCTTGCCTCCACAGTGGAAGATGCAGAGCATGCCTTTGTCCGTACCGTTACAGTCCAGAAATCCATTGTCTTCACTTGCAAACAGGACAACCCCTGCTGCTTGTGTTTTCCTATCTAGAATCTCCCCTGGAGACTTTGCAGTCGCTTGATAAGCATTTTGTTCAGACTATAAATAGATGTTCATTGTGAAGTATACAATACTCAATTACATGTAGCCAGACAGATAGATAAACTCCTCTTGCCTGAAAGAAACCTGTTTCTCAACTTTGACGTGACCAGCCCCAAGTCACAGACCTTAAGAACATAATTTTCACTGTATATACATAACTCCTTACACATTATCGGTACATACATTTCACAGTGATTATGAGCACCAAGTAACTGTAGGGATCTTACATGAGGCTCTTTGGTGAACTAGTATGCATGGATCCCTGTAACCCATATGCACCCCTGTGCCCTCTGCCAGCTGGTGCCAAGAGGTCCCTGATTCACAGCTGGGGGTGCCTTCTAGCCCAGTGATTAGAGCCTTAATCCAGGATGTGGTACCCACCTCTGCCTGATATGGAATAGGGATTTGAGCTTAAGTCCCCCACCTCCCAGGAGTGTACCCTAACCATTGGGTTATGGAGTATTCTGGAGCAGGCCTTTTTCAGTGACCCCTGCTGAAGCCATTTCACTGTATATAAATATTTAAATATTCCTTGTGCCAGAAAAAGAGTGATAATGTCTCTATAGCCCGGTGGTTAGTGCACTCACCTGAGAGGTGGGCGACCCAGCTTCCAGTTCTCTTGCTCCAGTATTTAATTAGCTATATACAGTGGAGCAGCTTCAGCAGGAGAGATTGACACTATCCCATAGCCCAACGTTACCACCCTCACCTTAGAGGTGGGAGGCTCAAGTCCTTGCTATACATCAGGCAGGGGATCTGGCTGCCTCCCACAGCCTGGGTGAGTGCTCTAACCATTGGACTAAAGATTATGAGAGGGGATTCTCCTCTTCAGTTTTTTTTTTTTTTGCAATAAAGCACTAACCTGGCTTACGCACCTAACTCCAGGAGCAGGTTCACAACTGTGAATCTCAAGTGGAGCAAAGCACCTCCCTCCATTCTAGAAATAAGTACCTAAGTCCCCTTGGCTTCACCCTTCTCCCTAAAACTTACTATTGGCGAGCTTTAATAGCTCTGAATGCTGGCTTTTGTGAATCCCCTTCTCAGGTGCTTAACTCTTCCCATTCTTTGTATAGGAAGTCTGGGTGCCTAATTCAAGGTTGTGAATTCCCATAGGTAGCAAAGCACCTAAGTCTCCCTCGTGAATCCCACCCAAAGAGCCTGATTTTGATATCACTTGCACCTGTGTAAATCAGCATAACTCAATTGAAGTCAGTGTTTATGGTAATAGGTGGCAGTACAAAACACCTAAAATAGAGTGGAGTTACACCAGGGTGAGGCATATCAGACTCAGTGCTTTGGGGTGTCTCTGGCTATGTAATTAGATAAAGAGCAACAAAGAAGGATGTTCCTAGAATACCTTTGCACCCAGGGCCGGCTCCAGGTTTTTTTGCCGCCCCAAGCGCGCGCGCACACACATACAAAAAACCTCCAAGAGCGCAACTGCCGAAGCAAACCCCCCTCCACCCCCCCCCCCAAAAACAAAAAAACCAATAACCCGGAATGTCGCCCCAAGCATGTGCTTGGTTTGCTGGTGCCTAGAGCTGGTCCTGTTTGCACTTAGAAGTTTAGTTCCAGTTTAGTTTGAGTTTTGGAAAAGGTTCAGGAGTTTGCTTATTTTATCTGAAACACTTTTGTTAATTTCTAAGGAGAGGCAAGTAAATATCACCCTGCTGGAAACGGAGAACCAAAGGGAAAAACTATAAAAGGGATTTCTGGCTGTTAGCTGGGGATAGTTGCTAGTAACCAGGCTCCATGAAGTAAGCTATCAGGGGGGCGGGGTGTTCCCTAGCGGCATTATCTCCCATTGATGGCAGTGGCCCAGATCCTCGACTGTTATCATTCAGCATAGCTCCATGGACATCAGTGGAGCTACACTTATTGACAGCAACTGAAGCTCTAACCCAGTTAGTTACATGTTGATGAAATAAATCCTACAACAGTGGTTCTCAACCAGGGGTCTGAGGCCCCCGGGGGGGGGTGGTGAGCAGGTTTCAGGGGGGCCGCCAAGCAGGGCCAGCATTAGACTTGTTGGGGCCCAGGGCAGAAAGCCAAAGCCCTGCTGCATGGGGTTGAAGCCTAGGCCCTGAGCCCCGCCACCTGGGACTGAAGCCGAAGCCTGAGCAATGTAGCCTCATGGGGGGGCCCTGTGGCATGAGGCCACAGGCAACTGCCCTGCTTGCTACCCCCTAATGCCAGTCCTGGCTTTTATTTGCAGACAACCAGTTATTGTAGCACAGGGAGGCTGTGGAGTTTTTATAGTATGTTTGGGTGGGAGGAGGGCCCAGAAAGGAAAAGGTTGAGAACCCTTGTCCTAGAATACTCAATGAGCTGAATGAGGAGATAGCTGAGCCATTAGCGATTATCTTTGAAAAGTCATGGAAGACGGGAGAGATTCCAGAGGACTGGAACATGGCAAATATAATGCCAATCTATTAAAAGGGAAATAAGGACAACTTGGGGAATTACCGACCAATTAGCTTAACTTCAGTAGCTGGAAAGATAATGGAGCAAATAATTAAGCAATCAATTTGCAGACACTTAAAAGATAATAAGGTGATAAGTAACAGTCAGCATGGATTTGTCAAGAACAAATTGTGTCAAACCAACTTAATAGCTCTTTTTTTTTTTTTTTTTTTTTGACAGAGTCACAAGCCTTGTGACTGTGGGGAAGTGGTAGATGTGGTATATCTTGACTTTAGTAAGGCTTTTGATACTGTCTCATGACCTTCTCATAAACAAACTAAGGAAATACAACCTAGATGGAGCTACTATAAGGTGGGTGCATAACTGGTTGGAAATTTTTTCCCAGAGTATTTATCAGTGGTTCACAGTCATGCTGGAAGGGCATAATGAGTGGGGTCCCACAGGAATTGGTTCTGGGTCCAGTTCTGTTTAATATCTTCATCAATGATTTAGATAATGGGATAGAGAGTACACTTATAAAGTTTGCGGACGATACCAAGCTATGATTCTATGATTCCGTGTTTGCACTGGAAGAAAAATGTACAGTACTCTGAACACTGTTGGTACATGTCATTGGATACATTTGATGCTTTTATAGTACACCAAATTAAGACGCAGTCCTGTGAAGAGCTGAGAGCTTTCAGTTGCCATTCACTTCAGTTGGAGCTGAAGAGAATCAGGATTCAATCCTGCAATGTGTGGAGGGGGAAGTCCTGCCTCTCATGAAGTCAAAGGGAATTTTACCATTGACTCCAAAGGGCCAGGATTTCACCTTGAGTGATCCTGTGAAGTTAGCACCATCAACTCCTACTGGTTTTAATCAAGGGAAGCTGAAAACACTTATCTTGCAGGATTGGACCCTCATCACCTCAAAGCTTTGGGTCCATAATATTCCATATTGTACTTGAAGTTTTCCTTTAAAATGGCAACTTCTGGGTAAGTTAGATTGGATTTCATATTCATGCTTTTACATTTTTCCCAGTGCAGTATTTCTTTGCAGTGCACTTCTGTAATGGTAAATGTGAAAGTCACTGATTATTAAGACAGACTTTTTTATAGCAATGTCATGATTTGTTGTGCTTTCTATTGATCTTAGCGTTTCCTACTGCACCTGTCATCATAGTATGCCACGCTGTATGTCAATAAGTGACATTATTTACATAATTTTCTTTACTAGTGCGAAGCATTATAACACGTGTTATAATATAGTCAATAGCTTTTCTAAAAAGTAAGCTGACTATATCGATCAGTGTTCTTTGCTGTGGTTAGTAAACAGCATGCTAAAAATAAAAAATATATAATCAAGATCAATGTCTAATTGATTTTAAGTTGTCATGTCCAGTTGAAAAACAGAACCAGTGCTTTCTGGAATGTTACTAATGTTCTGGAGCTTTATAAAGCTCAAAAGTAAATGGCCACATTAATAGCAGGGTCTGAGATCTGTTGTTTTTGGCTTTGTACAGAATTTTAGGCACTTAAAAGTCAGAAAAAGTTCTAGTGTTCATTAAATACTTATGAGAATGTGCAACGTCAGTGAAATTCCTGTAAAAATACTCTCCTGTGAGGTGTGCTGCCTGGGAATGGTGGTTTCTTGAATCAGAAAGTGCAGGGTGATCCAGTGACTGTTCAGAAAAAGAATCCTGCATAATTCTCAGGTCAGCTTTACAGTGAGGACAATTTAAAATAAATACGAAATGGAGGAACTCTCATGAGATCTGATCTTGCAAAATAGCCACTAACTTGGATTCAATTCTCAATTGCATCACAATTCCTTTCTGTTTTGGCTCTAGTCTGGAACCAAAACCATGAAGGGCAGGAATGGACGTTGAGGTTCAGAACTGTACCCTCATGTCTGGAAGAGGTGTGGGTTCAAGATTCCAGTTTTGACCCATCTCTGTTTGTAGTCAGAGTCACTGTTGTAACTGTAGCACCTAGAAGGCAGTCCTGAGGGCTGGGGAAATTCCCTGAAAGTTTGAGGTTGGGCAAGTACCTTTATGCTGCCCATCCTATCCTGGAACTTGCCATCTCTCTCCCTCCATCAGCCCCGAGTGCCTAGTGCCCTCTCTCCTTCCTCTGTTTAAGCTTGTAATGTTTCTGGAGATTTTACTGCACCATATGCGGTGTGCATTTGGCAAAGAAAATTCAAAATGGAGGACAATATGTTTACAGAATAAGTATTTCCCACCCCGTGGGAAGCACTGTGCCAGTTAGATGGTATCTCAGGGCCATGCCTCTCTGTCTGTAATGCAGCCTCATCCTGATGGCAGTCAGTCTAGGTTAGCTCTGGAAGGGAAAGGAACTGGAGAGATTTGTGTGGTTTATTTTTTGGGGCTGGTTGAAGCTCTTTGACACCCTCTATTTTCTATAATATTTATTATTTCATTGTCACATCTGTTTATTTTTAATTTGATGACAGTCTTGCTCTCATCATGTAACAAAGCCACACACACACTCTCACACTCTCTCTGTGAGGCATTGCAAACGTCCAACTATGGACTTGTCATTTACTTCCAATTCTCTGTTGTCTCTAAACATGAGGGTTACCCCAGCGTGGGGGTGAACGCGGAGCTGCCTTGCATTTTCCTTGGGGTGGGGGGTGTGAGGAGAGGTAGAATCAGCTCTGAACTTGCTGGTGTGTGAGGGAGCCAGGGCCGGCTCCAGGGTTTTTGCCACCCCAAGCGGCGAAAAAAAAAAAAAAAGCCGCGATCGACGGCACTTCGGCAGCAGCTCAGCCGCGCCGCTTTCTTCTTCAGCAGCAATTTGGTGGCAGGTCCTTCCCTCCAAGAGGGACCCGCCGCCGAAGAGCCGGACGTGCCGCCCCTTCCCCTTGGCTGCCCTAAGCACCTGCTTGCTGAGCTGGTGCCTGGAGGAAGCACGGTTGCTGCTGTACCTCGTTATGGCAGAGCTTATTCCTCCCACTGCACCAATGGCTGGTGTGGGGCTTGGGGGTTGAGGCAATAGCTCTTGGAGAGTTTCTGGGAGAGTAGGGAGGGGAGCTTAAGGGTACAGTTGTGCCTCATCAGAAGCCCTCAGCCAAATAAGCCCCCTTGGTGCCACCAAGTGTGAGACAGCTCCCACCCATCCCTTCCTGCTAGCCACTTATTGTACACCTGTGTATGGGCCTGGCAAAATCTGGCTGTCATGGGGCAACATTTAAGAGGGAGTGGGTCCAATGCGCTGCCCCCTATTTGCTTCCTTTGTACAGGGGGCAGCGAGATGAGCAGGGAGCCAGGTCCCAGTGTAACACTGACACACCCCAGGTCATCAGGACCAAACCTGGGACCTCTGGAGCTTAGTGCATAAGCCTCTACTGCATGAGCTAAAAGCCATATGGCTGTTAGCTAAGGCTGTAGAGCAGGTTCATTAATCTCTCTCTAAGTGGTATTGGTGCCACTAGATGGGACAGAACACCATGCCCAGAAGGTGGGTGGTCTCAGCTACTGCTGTAACCCACACAACTACTGCAGTGACAGGCCTGCAGGGAGTTGAAAGCAGCACCTTGTATGTACTGGCCCCCCTGGACAGAGTTCTTTCCTGACCCAGACCCACTTGGATTGTAAGGTGTTGTGGGCAAGAACCATCTTCTTGTTCTGTATTTGAACCTTGTGCAATGGGGTTCTGGTCCATGACTGGGTCTCCTAGGTGCTACCGCAATACAAATAATTAAGAGACCAATGGTTTTGGTTGGCTGTGGATGCTTTTTTTGACTGACTTTAGCCAAAGAAAGTTCTTAGTTTTGAAAACTGCAATTACGCCTGTGTTTTTGCCCAAATTCTATATTCACACTTGGGGGTGTAGTTCTCATTCAGTTCAACAGCATTGAATTCCCTTATCTCAGGTCAGAACTGTGTCCCTGATCCTCAGGTCCACAGCCTTCTTCCTGTACACAATGGCCTTCCAGTGATTTCCATGAGTTTTTGATCAGGCCCTGTCTGAGTGGTAGGAATCTGTGCCACACAGGCAGCATAAACTCTTTGTGGCTGCTACTGTGGGCTTTTGACTGCAGCAACCCCTGCACGTGTTGTGCCCATTGACATACAGAGGGGAAGGCGGCTGGATTAACATAGCCACAAATTCACTGACTATGTTCCTCCCCAGCTTTGCTTCATATACCAGAAAAATCTTGTATACTAGGGTCAAGGACTCCCCATGGAGCTTCAATGTGTGCAAAAGGTCTGGATCCGTTTAATATTTTTGTTGTTTGTATTTTGGTACCCCAGTCATGGACCTCATTGTGCTAGGCTCTGTACAAGTACAACAAAAAGCAGGTCTCTGCCCCAAAGAGCTTACAGGTACTGTATCTTAAAAATTAACCAGCTTTTTTTTTTTTTTTTGTAAGAGTGCAAGGGAAAGAGCTGCCAGCAAAGGCCATTTGCAGGGCACAACAAGTTTCACAGGTCCTACAAAACCCAGGAACTATATACACCTCCTGCTACACTACTAGCACGTTATCTAGTAACTATTTATATATGCATAGATTTAGGGGACTCCTGTACCCCCTTAGGCACCATTAACCTAAATTACAGTAGCACCCAAGGGTTCCACTCAGGGTCAAGGGCCCTTTGTGCTGGGCACTGTACAAACACCTAGGAAGAGACAGTACCTGCCCCAAAGAGCTCACTATCTCAATTTTAAAAAATGCCAAGGGTGGGAAGAGGTGGATAAAGAGATCAGAGCAATAGCAGGCATGTGGGTTGTTAGTCCCATCCCCCCTCGGCACTTTTAACATTTATTTTTGTAATAATTTCATTTGTTCTGTCAATTATCATGTGTACTTAAGTGGCTCCCATTACCATAGTATCTGAGCACCTCACCGCCTGGGAGGAAATGAAGAGCTACTATCCCCATTTTTACAGATGGGGAACTCAAGGCACAGGGAGGCTAAGTGACTTGCCCAGCATCACACAGTAAGTCTGTAGCAGAGCAGAGACATAAAGCTAGTTCTCCCAAGTCTTAGGCTAGTGCCCTAACCACTGGACAATCCTTCCTTACTAATGGGGCAGGGAGAGTTGCAGGAATGGGGGGTGGTGAGTAAATAAGAACAAGGGAGTGGGGGAAAGGAGCAGGAGCTGGTGAGAGGAGGGCTGGGAGAATGAGGCTAGCAGTGGGGAGACTGAGGAAGAGGGCCAGGAGGGGGAGGTGCTTGGAGCAAAAATGGCTGCTGGTCAGAAAATAATGCCCAGTTACTGTTGTAGAGAGCTGTTTGCTGCCATCACTGGTATCCAGGGGCTGTGAAGACCGAGAGTGGCCTCTCCCTGACCTACATCTGCAGCTGCTGCTGTTCCTGGGAGTTGGATCCACCCCCTGGAGATTCTGCTGTGCTACGCACAACTTTTGTCTGGGATACAGGGAGGCTCTCTGGTTAAAGTGTCCAGGGAGTCAGGGTCTGCCTTAGTACAAGATAAGATGAGCTTCTCCCGGCCCCATTGCTGATGCTCTTGGCTGTCGCAGTCGCTGGTCTGCCTGGATTCGCAGTGTTGCAGGCAGCTGGCTGCTGCAATACAGGGTTGGCAGCCAGACACCCTCTGCATCCCCTCTCTGCCCGTCCCACCCCCGAGCTGGTGCCTGCCCAGCATGGAGCCTCCAGGGAAGAGGAGGTGGCAGTTGGTAGGAAAGTGAAGGGAGCAGTGGGAGAGGGAGGGTAAGCAGTGGTGAGGGGGTTTTGCTGAAAGGGGCTGAATAATGGAGGTAGGGACTGGAGGGGAAAAATGAGGGCGGCTGTCTCATATTCTCTATTCCCTTAACTTCCACAGGCTCCAGACTCCTCTATCACCCCTCACTGTAGTGTCTGAGCACCTCACAATCTTTAATACATTTATCCCAGGGTGGATACAAATCATGAAATTGACAAATAGATTTGTAATTTTTAAATATAAATCATGATTTTTTTTATTTACTTTTCATTGTTAACAGTTTAGTTTTTGAAGGGACTAAGGTTTTCTGCCACTAAGAGAAATTAATTGAATAAAAATACGTCATCCTCTCATGTTGTAAATACTTATGCACATGCTTAACTTTAACACAAATAGTCTCACTGAAGTCAGTTGGACAATTCATGTGAGTAAAGTTACAAAAGGATCAGAGTCTTTATTTTCAATAGTCTGTTATTGCGTGTAGCAGTTTTGTAAACTTCAGAGGAGATGCCCTACCAGTAGTGGCCTTTTAAAACTCAGCATTTATAATTTAGTTCATTCTATGTTTTCAACAGCACAAATTTTCAAATTATTTGTACGAAGCTTCAATCTGCTTATATATGGAGATATACCTATCTCATAGAACTGGAAAGGACCCTGAAAGGTCATCGAGTCTCATAGACTCATAGACTTTAAGGTCAGAAGGGACCATTATGATCATCTAGTCTGACCTCCCGCATGATGCAGGCCACAAAAGCTGACCCACCCACTCCTGGAATAATTCTCTCCCTTGACTCAGCTGTTGAAGTCCCCAAATCATGATTTAAAGACTTCAAGTCGCAGAGAATCCTCCAGCAAGCGACCCCTGCCCAGCAAGCGACCCTGGCCCCATGCTGCGGAGGAAGGCAAAAAACCTCCAGGGCCTCTGCCAATCTACCCTGGAGGAAAATTCCTTCCCGACCCCAAATATGGCGATCAGCTGAACCCCGAGCATGCGGGCAAGATTCTCCAGCCAGACCCTCCGGAAAAAGTTCTCTGTAGTAACTTTTAATATCCCATCATTGACCATTGTTACTAATTACCAGCGATGGCACGTTATTGACCTATTGACTAAAATCACGTTATCCCATTAAACCATCCCCTCCATAAACTTATCAAGCTTAATCTTAAAGCCAGAGAGGTCTTTTGCCCCCACTGTTTCCCTCGGAAGGCTGTTCCAGAACTTCACCCCTCTGATGGTTAGAAACCTTTGTCTAATTTCAAGCCTAAACTTCCCAACGGCCAGTTTATATCCATTTGTTCTCGTGTCCACATTATTACTGAGCTGAAATAATTCCTCTCCGGTATTTATCCCTCTGATATATTTAAAGAGAGCAATCATATCCCCCCTCAGCCTTCACTAGCAGGACCAAGTACTGATTTTGCCCTAGATCCCTAAGTGGCCCCTCAAGGATTGAGCTCACAACCCTGGGTTTAGCAGGCCAATGCTCAAACCACTGAGCTATTCCTAAGTGTTTGCTTCAGCCTCTCAACACCACAGTGGAGTAGGGAAATACTGTTGTCCCCATTTGACAGATAAGGAACAGAGACTAAGTGACTTCCCACGGTCACAGGGGAAGCTGGTGGCACAACAGGGAATTTGACCCTGGGTTTCATGAGTCCCAGGTTAGTGTCTGAACCACTAGTCTACCCTCCAAAGCCTACTCCTAAAGTTGTCCCTGGCTCCTCTTCTCCCCAGCAACCTTCCAGACCCTCCCTCCCCACGGCTTTTTCCAGACCCTCCTACTAGCCCCTCGCTCCTTGCTACAGCAGACCCCCTCGGCACTGTACTCTAGCGGTGCCCCTTCCTCAGCTTGCCCATATACCAGGGAGTGTGAGAGGGATCGCGTAGGGCGTTCTAGGCCATTAGGGCATCCCCCTTACATCAGAGATATTCCCCGGTAGGGAAATGCACTGGCTTAGTGGTCCCTCTCTGCCTACAGAGCGAGCGCACAGTGGAGGACAGAACTCAGTGCAAAGTGTACGTAGGGCCAGGACTATGGAATTATCCATGCAGATGCTCAAACCTTGAAAATGCAGGTACTTGTGTATGGGCAACTTTGTGTGTGCAGAATTGGAGCTTGCTACAGATCCTTTTGAAAATTCACCCCAATGCCAGTTACGTCTATCAATTCCGAAACACCATATTCTGGAAAACAGCATTGGAAGATGGTCACTTGTTCTTGTTCTTTCTCCTTAAGAAGTGAAATTTACCCCTGTGCAGAGGGCCAGCACAAGGGGTAAAATCCTGGTCCTGTTGGAATCAATGGCAAAACTCCCATTGACTTCAGTGGGGTCATGATTTCACACAAGGTCTATGTGCCATTTGAGCCCTCAAAATAGGGCTTAATTGGGGGCATAAGCCTACCCCTTGCTCTGCACAGGGAGGATTTTCACTCTTAAATAATGGAAGAAAAGCTAGGAATAGCAAAGAATTTAAGCTTCTGTTTTTTGTGACATTAGTGGTCCCAACCCTGAATTTCCTTAACGTAGTAAAGACAGTGAAACAAAGGTATGTTCAAAGCTGATGAAAAATGAATGTATTATGGAGCTTACCAAAAAGAGAAAGTTGTTTTTAAAATGTAAACCAAAAGGAAAGTGTGTTGCTAGTTCATCCAAAAGACTGATTGTACCAGCTAATAGCAAAAACAACTTCATCAGCTTGTCACCACAGATACTGTACACCTAAGGCTATTTGTTGCATTAACAATAAAACAATGAGCATAGAAAGCTCATGTCACCTGGGCACTGATTACAATCTGTGCCTCCATGCAAATATGCTATTGGTTTAGCAAGTGGAGAAAACCAATGATGTTGTTAAACAACCTCAAAGGCACCCTTTGTCTCCCTTCTCCTTTAAGTGTTGTTCAAGACCAGGTGCTAAGCAGAGCTATTGCTAATTATTATTTACTATTTTATTTTATTAGGAGTATTTATAAGGTGCCCATCACCATGCTATCACTGCTTACTTTGTGATTGCTCTATTTTAACAATCTTCATCACATGATGAGGGAGCACACAGCATAGCAGCTGACCCATGATCCCAGATGGCAGCTGGAAGATTAAATGTCAGGATGATTCTAGACCTTGCCATTCATGAATGAAGAGAGAGGCGCTTTGTGTCTTGCCCTGAACATGGCAGGGAGGAGGTCAGATGTATTTCCAGTAGGATTGAATTCCCACAGTCTCTAAAGACCCCTGCCCTGCTTCCTTAGCTTCCACCATATGAGAATCATTATTTCCAAGCACAGTTGTTGGGCTAAGACATCAGAGGTGAGGCAGGGTCTAAAACAGCTGAGGCCAAGACCATTTTAGGTCTTTATATCTAATGGCCTGCACCTTGATTTTCACTCCGGAGTGAATTAGCAGTCAGTTGAGAGTGCAGATCTTGTTGGTGTGTGCTGTGCAGAAGGTAGGCAGCCTCACATTGCATTGGCTGAAGCTTGTGTGGTCCCAGGTAGATTATGTTGCAACAATTCAGCCTTGAAGTGATGGTTGTCTGGATGACTAAGGCGAGGCTTTCAGTTTATAGGAATGGTTGTAAAGATATTCCTGGCCAATGCTGCTATCTGAGCACTCAGATATAGCCCTCAGATTGCAAACAACTTTAAGGCTATGAGGGTATAGGAGGCAGATGCCTTCAACTTGTTCAAGTTTTTGCCTTTGCCAGTTCTTCAGTGTTTCCCCTTCTGGCCAACATCAACCCTGTCTTATCTAGATTGAGCCTTATCCAGTTTGATTTCATGCAGGTCTGTCTCTGTGGCAAGCACTGAGAGATCAGTAGGGTGACCAGACAGCAAGTGTGAAAAATCGGGACGGGGGTGGGGAGTAAAAAGAGCCTGTATAAGAAAAAGACCCAAAAATCAGGACTGTCCCTTTACAATCGGGACATCTGGTCACCTTAGAGATCAGGGAAGCAGTTCAATTAGGGTCAGTTGACAAGGAGAACCAGAGCTGTGTGCATATTTATTAAAGCCATTGTAGCCTGTATCTCAGCCTGTATGACTTTGGAGCCCATGTGGTCCTTAATGTTTTCACATAAAGATTGATTGATAAGGGATGGTAACAGGCTTGCACCCTGTAGAACATAAATCTGAGAACCTTCAAGGGGAAAGGGCAGTTTTGTAAAACTGAGTCTGTGATGTTTTTGATAGCAGTAAACTGAGACACTGTCCCTACCAGGTCTTGTAGTTCAATAGTACTTTATAGTAGGTGGTTTTCAAAGCCACTAACAATTCTTGTAATATCAGTATGCATTTCTGGCCTCTGTCCATTGCTCTGAAGAGGTCATTGACACTGAGGTTAATGCTGTTTCCAGAGCTGGAGCCAAAGTTTGTCAGGTCAGCTGAAAGTTGACCTGAACAGGTGGGCATGATTGCTACATCCTATGCCTGGGAGAAAAACACAGCAAGCCTTAGTGTAGCACTTGTGTGGAAATGGCACCCAAAGCTGTCCCATGGTGATGGGAATGCCTGACATGCCTCCTACAAGAACCATCAAACACTCCTGTAAGTCTGGTTGGAAGCCAGCTTAAAGTTCTTTGAACAACTTGTCTTCAAAGTGGAAGCCTCAGTTGAGTCCTTCCACTGAGCTCCAAGACTCCGTTTCAGTGCTGCACATGAGGATGTAGACCCAACATCCCATTATGCCGATCTATTTAAAGGTGCCATCCTTGGATGAATGTGCATCTCCTTGACTTCAGTGGGAGTTACACAGGTGCATCCAAAGAATCCTGCACAGTTAGTAGCATTGAGTACACTGGCAAAACTCTGTACTTGGCAGGGATAGTATTCTGACCACAGCTGGTAGTCAGGCGGTCTGCCAGTATTTCAGATGCATCAGCCACTGCTCATGATCTGATGTCTAGCAGCTGAGCTAATTTTTTTATGCAAACGTTGGAACATGTTGAACTTGTCATGTGGGCAAATGAAGAGCAAAGAGGGCATGCTTTTCATTTGCGCACACATACCATAGTTAGAAAAGAAAGCATGTGCGTTTGTCAGGTATTTTGTTTTGGCTTAGTAAGAGTTTCTCTTTCTCTCAAATTTGTTTTCAACAATGTGTTGTGGGAAATCATACAAAAACTAGTATTTGTAATAATATAAAAATCCTGATTCTAGATTCAGATGTGCAATATGCCTTACATTGCTGGGGACCTAAAATAAAATCAAAAGTGTGCACAAATGCAGAAGCTGTCTTTGAAGTTGTACTGTACTACGTGGTGCGCACGGGAAACTGGAATCTGACCCCAGGGGTGTCTTTTGTTTGTTTGTTTACTAAGTGGACATGATCCTCTGAGACCCTCTCACTTCTTTGTTACTATTCAAAGTCTTTGCACAAAGCTGATCCATACTCCCAAATTAAATAGGTTGGATTCAGTTGCTCTGCTTGTGGGTAACTGAAAGGGACTGCTTAAGAGTTGTGTAAGGACTTTCCTCCATATTAGGAAGCTGAGGGTTCTTCCATTGTAGAGTTCCTGGGAGGAAGGGGCTAGATTGTGGCCATGATTTTGACACCTGCAAAGAAAAACTGATTCTTCCCTTCCAAGCGTCTTACTGTAAACTAGCAAAAAAGGAAATTTAGGGCAGGGGCCATCATGTAGTCCTCAGTATACCCTGTTGTGTTCAGCATTTGCAGTATGGTATATGATATCAGACACGTTTATGAGCATTATGTGCATGACATAGTAAATCTAGAAATAGAGCAGTCCTTTTTCTCTGATCGCTTGTTGGTTTACATCAAACCTTTAATATTAGAACAGGACTGGGTAGCTCAGTTGATTTGATGTGGCACATTTTACTTCCCAGAGTCAGCAGTTGAAATCTGTCTCAGGTTAGTTGTGGCTCCAGGTTATTAGCATTTGATCATCGTGTTGCCATAGACCAGAATGGGCTGCAGCAAATCAGGCATTTGCCTTTTGGACCAGTCAGTAATGTGTGCTGTAAGGCAAACCAATAGGTTGGTCATGCTTTGTCCCACAACAGCCAGCAGACCCAGGTTTGGCAGCTGAGTGATCTTAGCAGCTGATTGGCAGTCTGCTTGCTTTGCCTGTTCCAGGAATGAAAATGCAAACGTTTTTTGTTAAACAAGGACATGAGGCTAGCCTGGTCCCAGAGCCATAGCTCTTACACTGGCACCTTTCACAGCAGGCATCATTTTGCTGTTTAGAAGCTGTCAGACCAATTTATAACTTCTGATTTCCAAGTTTTGGAAGCCTGGCCACTCAATGAGGTGTTATGTTCGGTCTCTGGAGACCTGTTATGCCCACTCCATGTGCCCAGCTAAGCTGATAGCACTGTGATTTCTGTCAATAACTGTGTACTTCTCAGATCAAAGAGTATTATGAAAAATCCCACTCTTCTAAAAGCAGTATTAAAAAGGGGATGGCATTAAACAAGACGGTGCTGGGATGGGAGCCAGCAGCAGTTACGAGAAGAAGAAAAGTTAAGGACTGTAAGGATCTTAATACTTGCATGTTCTAGGAGGTGAGTTTTGAAATGGTGAAAGGAAGCAATATGGCTGGTTTAGTGCTTTTATTTTGATTTATATAGTAAAGCTGATACAAATTTTTAAACATAACTACTAATCCAGGGACATTGGCCTGAACCTGCCACCCACACAAATATAACCAGCTGGACAATAAATGCCTTTCCCTTCCTGAAATTTCAGCCAATCTGACAAACTGTGTATAGATGATCCTTACAGCGTGTCCCTAAGGTCAAAACATCTATTTCCGACTAGGATGGGGGAGTATCAAAATGCTGCGTGAAAAACACTTTCCCTCCAGCAACTTCCTTTTATGCAAGGGGGCTGATAGTTAGAGCACTTCCTTAGATTGCAGCAATGATAGTATCACACAAGGAGAAAAGCCGGCTCTCAGGCAGGCAGTTCACCAACCATTTATAGCTTTATAGGGTAAAACCAATGCTTTGAACTCTACCAGGCAACTGGGGAAGTGACATGATGTACTCATAGTGTGAAAGAAAGTTTAACAAGCCGGCAACCTCATATTGCACTGAATTAAGTCTGTGAACAGTCTTAGTCCACATTGCCTTTGTCACAAGGAAGTTGGACTACTGCAATGTAATATCCTATACTGAAAGGAAGCATGGCCCAGGGCACTGGACTGGAAGTCAGGAGACATGGGTTCTAATCTTAGCTCCCTCTGGACTGCTGTATGACTTTGGGTAAGTTACTTCACCTCTCTGTGCTCCTGGTTTCCCTCCCACTTCAGCTGTCTTATTTTTGGGGGGCAGAGGGTACTGAACACCCTTTCCCTGCCCCTTCTCCAAGGCCCTGCCCCGCTCACTCCATCCCCCCTCCCTCCGTTGCTCGCTCTCCCCCACCCTCACTCACTCGCTCATTTTCACAAGGCTGGGGAGGGTCCCTTTTTGACCGGGTGAAGACTGGCAACCTATACTGTGTGCTTGCCTACTGAGGCTTTATCTCATTTGGGGTCTCTAGGTACTTCTGTAATATAAATTATTAGGGCTGGGATGGGATTGGATTAGGACTTCAGTTTTGGGTCTGAATATGATTGAACACACCTGCAAATGTTCCCCAACTAGGCACTGAAGTTAACATTTCAATTAAGTTTATTTCAATGCCTATGTTTGGGACTGCCATATTCAATGTATTCATTAACAACATCTAAAGCCCCTGTCTATGCAACAAAATCTTCTGGGCCAAATTAATCCTTGGAGAAGTCAAGAGAGGCAACCAGGAATTAATCTGGCCCACAGTGATTAAGCACCATGCTTATACAGGGCCAAGATCTATATGTGTTAGAGCCTAAAAGAGACCAACCTGTGTTTAAACAATGTGGATATTGGGGGGACTGATCTAAATGGATAATATTTAAATCACTTATTTTAATCATGATTTAAATAATCAAGCTGAAAACCTTGAGTTAAATAATCAGTTTTCATTGTGTTTTGTACTTGTACTTTAGTTATTTTCCTAAAGAAAAGTTGATTCTCATTGATTGGTAATCATTAAAACATGTTGATTTGCAACTAAATGTAGCCTTTATACTAAATTAGGTTCCACTTTTTGCTAACCAGCAGGATACACTATATCTATATATACTCATATAAGCAATTCTATAGCTTAGCTTGCATTTATTCATCTTCTGAATTTTTAAATTTTTATTATGTTAGAAAATGGTGAATGATGCATTTTCTCATTTAATTTTTTTTTTCACTTGTGATTTGTGTCAACTCTGGATGGAAATTAGAATTCAATTTAAAATGCACAAAGCAGCATTTTAATGTTTTAATTAAATAAAACTACCTTAAATGTGCTGAAGGCATAAGAGAAAAGTTCATAAAAAGTTTATCAAACCATGTTTTGCATTGAAAACAAACTGATTTATTAAACAAAGGAAGTGTTATCTTTAGTTAGTGAATAGAACGGATTGTTTCTGGTTACCATGTTCTTTAAGATTTTAGAACTAGTAGATCTCAACCTCCCATGTCAAGTTTTTATTCATAGACTAGAAGAGGAAAACAATTTTTTGTTTTTTCAACTCCCAGTTGGTGTCTTCATTTTGAATGAATGCACTACTCATTAAACTGAATTAGTTGAGTAAAGTGAAATCAAGAAAACATTCTCTCTGCACCTACAGAAGAGGCTGAAGTGTCAAAAGTTGGTTTAGCACTTCAACAAACTCCAATTCCAAGTACTAAGCCAGTAACTTCCACCAGTTTTGTGGTTTGACTTTCTTTAAAACCTGGCAGCAACACATACTGCTTAATGTTACTTTTAATTTAAATGATTATAATTTTAAGATTTAACATAAATTGTTAATTTCAAATTTAATTTTAAATTGTGTTTAAATTAGGGTTACCATCCGTCCGTATTTCCCCGGACATGTCCGGCTTTTGCATCTCTAAATAGCCGTCCGGGAGGAATTGGTAACAAGGTTAAAATGTCCGTTTTTTTTTTCTCCCTCGCCTCCCTTCCATGCAGAGTGTGGCTGCTGATTGGGCGGCTGGGCCGATTGAGCCGCTCCCATTGGCCTCCAGCAGCCAGAGCCCTCCCCTGCTCCCCCCTCCCTCTGTCTGCAGCCCTGTGTAACACACAAACCGACCCACCGGGCAGCGTGTTTTGCCTACACATGGAGCCAGAATGGTAAGGGGAGTCTGGGTGGGGGCAGTCAGGGAGCGGGGGAGTGTTGGATGGGTCCCCGGCCTCCACCTGCCACGCCCCCTCCGTGCCTCCCCCTCCCCGTGCCTCCCCCTCCCTGCCTGCCTCTCCCTTGCCTGCTTGTACTGCCAGAGCCAGCAGCAACTGCTGGCTGCTGCCCCCGGGTCCTAGCGTCCCCCATCCACTAATGGGAAGACAGGCTGCCCTTACCCTGCCCTTCCACCCTAGCCCCTAGCCTCTCCAATGCCCCAAACCCCTCAGCCCCAGCCCTCATTCCCCCGAACCCTAATCCTCTGCCCCAGCCTTGAGCCCCCTCCTGCATCATGAACCCCTCATCCTCAGCCCCAACCCTCATCCCCTGCACCCTAATACTCTGCCCCAGCCCTGAGCCCCCTCCTGCATCATGAACCCCTCATCCCCAGCCCCAGCCCTCATCCCCCTGCACCCTAATCCTCTGCCCCAGCCCTGAGCCTCCTCCTGCATCATGAACCCCTCATCCCCAGCCCCAGTCAGAGCCCTCATCCCCCCACACCCTAATCCTCTGCTCCATCCCTGAGCCCCCTCCTGCATCATGAACCCCTCATCCTCAGACCCACAGCCCTCACCCCTGCATCCCCTCCTATCCCCAAACTCCCTCCCAATCCCCCTCCCCCTTCCCACACACCCCCTCCTGCCCTCAAACTCCCTCCCAAAGCCTGCACCCCCTCCCTTTGCACCGCCTCCCACCCCCAAACTCCATCCCAGAGCCTGCACCCCTCACCCCCTCCTGCACACCCACCCCCTGCCCCAGCCCGGAGCCTGCACCCAGCACTCAAACTCTATTCCAGAGCCTGCACCCTGCACCCCTCCTGCACCCTAATCCCCAGCCCAGGACCTGCACCCCAGACCTCCTCCCCCCACCCAACCCCCCTCCCAGAGCCTTAGGCAGGTGTGGGGGGTGGGTTCTGGGCACCACCAAAATTTCTACAACCCTGCCACCCATGCGAGTGGATAAGGGTCGGGGCAGTCACGGGACAAGAAGCAGGGGGGGTTGGGGTTCTGAGGGGGGCAGTCAGGGGGTGGGAAGTGGGAGGGAGTGGATGGGGCGGGGCAGGGGCGGGGCTAGGGCGGGGCTTCCCTCCCCCAGCATCCTCTTTTTTTGATTGTGGAAATATGGTAACCCTAGTTTAAATACAAAAAAAAATGATTTTTAAAATTCATCTTTATATCCACTCTGATGGACATGTAGTGTAAATGGGGCACAGTGAACCCTCAGTTTGAGCGGAGATGCTTTAAAGGATTGTCTTTCATTGCCGTCCCATTCCTGGGACAGCACAAGAGTGGTTGTATGTCAGGAGGGATAATCTCCCCTGCTCGGTGTGCACAGGGGAATTACATGCTGCAGCATTCATTAAGACAGGGTTACCATATTTAAAAAATAAAAAAAGAGGACACTCCACGGGCCCCGGCCCCGCCCCTTTCCCACCCCCGGCCCCGCCCCAACTCCGCCCTTTCCCCGCCCCTTCCCCAAAGTCCCCGCCCTAACTCCCCCTCCTCCCTCCCAGCCACACGAAAAGGGCTGCCCGAGCGCTACCGGCTTCACGGTTTGCCGGGCAGCCCCCAGACCCAGCGCCCCTGGCCGGCGCTTCCCCAGCGCAGCTGGAGCCCGGGAGGGGAAGCGCCCAGCCGGGGGCGCAGGGTCTGGAGGCTGCCCGGCAAACCATGAAGCCGGTAGCGCTCGGGCTTCGGGCAGCCCCTATGCCTCCGGACCCTGCGCCCCCGGCCGGGCACTTCTCCTCCCCGGCTCCAGCTGCTCTGCTCCTCCCCGGACTCAGACTTCGGCTCTGTTTAAGAGCCAAGCTGCCCGAGCCAGCGCTACCAGCTTCGGGCAGCTCCTCTTGCCTCCGGACCCCAGCCGCCGGTCGGGCACTTCTCCTCCCTGGCTCCAGCTGCCTCTGCTCCTCCCCTCTCAGACTTCGGCTCTGTTTAAGAGCCAAGCTGCCCGAGCCAGCGCTACCAGCTTCGGGCAGCTCCCCTTGCCTCCGGACCCCGAGCCGCCGGCTGGGCACTTCTCCTCCCCGGCTCCAGCTGCTCTGCTCCGGCGGCGCAGGGTCCGGAGGCAAGGGGGGCTGCCCGAAGCCGGTAGCGCTGGCTCGGGCAGCTTGGCTCTTAAACAGAGCCGAAGTCTGAGAGGGGAGGAGCAGAGCAGCTGCGAGAGGGGAAGTGCCCGGACGGTATTTTTCCCGGACATGTTCGGCTTTTTGGCAATTCCCCCCGGACGGGGGTTTGATTGCCGAAAAGCCGGACATGTCTGGGAAAAACCGGACGTATGGTAACCTTAATTAAGAGGGTACAGATTGCTTCCCTTGGCACCAAGTCTCTCCTTTTCAGGAAATTTGCTCATCAGAGGAAGGAGAGGGCAAACAGTCCCTGCTCGACTGCTGTTGTGATTGGCTCATAGGAGGCTTACATGCCTCACTGTAGCTAGGTAGGAACTGATCATTGTCTGTCCCTATACATTCCAAAATGCCTTTAAAAGTAGCTTGTGTATGTTTCCAGTCCTTGCTCCTATGGCAGTTGAGCACTCTGTAGGTCTGTTTCTCACAAGTTCAGAATAGTGACTTTCCCGCCTTCCCCCCCCCCCCCCCCCCATTCTGTATGCACAGCATTTTTACTGTGCTGCAAGAGATGTGGCCTTGTCTGGGTTGGCTCAAATAGCATCATGGGCCAGTCTTCATGCCACACACCTTGTTCCTACTTCATCTGCATCTCATCTTGCAGTTACCCAGTCCCTCCAGAGAAGCCCTTAGGGCAGTCCACATGCTAGATGCTGCAGAACCAGATGCATTAACGTTAGGAAAGATGGACAAAGCCGAGCTAGCAGAGGGTTTTCTAGAGTACTTTTGCAGGGGGAAGGTAGAGGCAAGTGCTATTGTGTCAGCCACCGTTTTGGCAACAGACTGGGGACTGAACTGGAAACCTCTAGAGCTAAAAGCATAAGCTGTTGCTGTGTGAATCTAAGATCCTGGTTGTTGCTGGAACAGACTCGCACCCTTTGCAGATTGGGCACATAAAGAGACTCATGGTAAGGTTATAACCAAGGGGCTTGATGAAGAGATGTTGGGGTCTGTTTGAATTATTTTTTTTAAAATGGATGCTTTCTGCTACATGTGGGGGAAGGACACTCTCATGAGCAGTTGATATTCTTATTTAGTCACATAACTCTCCAAATTGTACTGGGTTTTGTTTGTCAAACATTGGACTCTCTGCATAACCCTAGAAGTGATTGTTAACTGTCAGTCTTGAACGTTATACTTAGAGTTCAGTATTACAAGTTGCCTGGCTATGTGACTACCTGAATAAATCATTGCAGCAGGGCCAGTGAATGATACTGTGGGATAGCCACAGGTTTAGCATAATCAGAATGCTTGAGGGCATTATTCAGATATTGCAAGAACAGGAAATCTTGATTAATGCTGAGTTAGCGGTCTTTTTTGTAATGTGGTTTCCAGTCCAATGGACGTTTTGATAATAGTGTTTGGTCTGAAGGCCATAGACATATTGACGGTCACAGATCAAAATACCTTCACTTTTCATAAATTATGCTGCCGTATTTATGTTAATGGATGCACAAAAGGACAGAATCCATAAGAGTCTAAGGGAAATTCTAACAGATATTCTCAACAATGAATTATAATACTACTTCAGAGAGCGATAGTGAATGTGAATCGTGACAGCGCCTTGTCCTCCAAAGTGAAATTCAGGGAATGCAGTTGTTAGGCTTGACAGTGCCAGTTCATCTGCAGAACATGTAGCAAGGTCACTTAGAGTCTTGTTGGGTAGTCCTCACAGAACTCTGAATTTGTACTTCCCTAGCTACATCTCCTTTCGTATTTTCCCCATGGCCTTCCAGTGATGCTAGCCCCTATGTTTCCTCAGACCTAGTCATCGTTATACCTTCCGTTGTGGCCCCATAAAGCCTGTCAACTTGGTTGCCACCTGTGGTTCAACTAGGGACCTCCAGAGCTAAAAGCATCAGCCTCTACAGCTTGCACTAAAGGACCACGTCTTGTAGCTGAGAACTGTGCCAGATGTGGGTCGGGCAGAGAGGGGGTTAATTAACATTCCCACTGGACAGTTGGCTACACCCCTTATGTCTGGATCATCCACCCTGATCCTATTTACCAAGTTACATCCCTCTCTACATCCAAATCCCTCACTAAAATTTCACTCCTGCTGTGAAATCTACAAGAAAAAACAACAACCCCTAAAGCCCCCAGAAAACAGAAATAAGAACAAAACCATCATGATGTGCCCACATCTCCCTAGGTTAATGTGCTATCTTAGTATTGTCACCCTTATCTTCCCCCACCTCTTGTCTGTTTATGAGCCCCTACTTGGTATGCCTTACTGACTTAGTCTGAATGCTCAGAGCAGGGACCAGGCCCCTGATTGTGGGTTCCCCCACAGCACCTGAATACCTCCAGAGCCAATGTACAGTGGCTGTAAATCTGGTGGATCTCCCCATTAGGAAACACCCTAAGTGTAAAGGAGAATTCCTGGGGGCTTAGGGCTGGTGGAATGGTGCTACACTGTCCAATGTTGGTGCTCCTGAATAGAAATGAGGCTGAAGCAGGGAACTGGTGTGTGACAGGACTGAGGAGGGAGGAAGTGTGCAGCAGTGTGTTCTTCACTCCAGCCATTCTCTTGTATTCCAACAGCCTGGGGCTGGTCTAGTTTATTCCTCAAGAATCCAGGTAGGTTGCAAAGGTAATGTGATGATGCTGGCAGACCAGGTGTGTGTATTCGGGCCAATTCACTTGTGTATTACTATAGATCAAAGTGATTGTTGAAGGTAGAAGAATGTATTTGGTGTTTAGACTTCATAAAACTAATGGGATGTTACTTGCATTGTTTCCTTTTTATCTGTAGCCTGTTACGATGAGCAGCAAACATTTACATTGAATATATCCCTATAAGTAAATAACCCATCAAAGAAGCCTTGTGGAATACTAATGAAGGATTGTATCAGAAAAAGTGCTAATTTCAAAGCAAGTATTTGGTCCTGCCATGAGGGCAGGGGACTGGACTCGATGACCTCTCGAGGTCCCTTCCAGTCCTTGAATCTATGAATCTATGAAATGGCCATTGTGCGATGACCAGGGCCCAGAGACTCGAAGTGCATTCCTCGCTCTCCATCAAAGGAAAAGCCCATGTGGGTAGAGACACTGACAACTTGTTTTCAGTCAGAAGATGCTATAAATATGGTTTCACTGAAAGACCCTTCATCTCTGAACTGTTTGGACTTTTACAGGGAAGTGTACCAGATACGAAGCGGAGATCCCCAGAGACAATCTGGGTACCCTGAAAAGACTTGGGAAACTGGCAGTTTATTATATCGCTGCACCATTTGGAATTACAAACTGTGATTCCCCTGTGTGTATATATAATTTACCTCCTTTAACCTCTCAATAACTCTCATTTTCTTTTCTTAGTTAATGAACCTTTAATTAGTTCACTATAGAATTGGCTACCAGCATTGCCTTTGGTGTAAGAGCTAGAATACCAATTGATCTGGGGTAAGTGACTGATCTCTCAGGACTGGGAGCAACCTGATGTGGTGTGATTTTTGGTTTGTGACCTTTTATCACGAAGTTCAGTTTGTCTGGATGGTAAGATACACTGGAGAGTCTTAAGGGGACTGTCTGTGACTCCATGGTAAGACTGGTATACAGGGCCGGTGCAAGGATATTTTGTGCCCTAGGTGAAACTTCCACCTTGCCCCCCACCCCGCACATCGGTTCATTGAGGGACAAATCCAAATGAGCCTTTATAGACCCCAGGGGCCAACCTGCCCAGGGGCCAGCCATGCCCAGGGGCTGCTCTCCAGACCAGTTTCCCCCCTCCCCGCCCCCTGAACTGCCCTGGAGGGTGCAGAGCCCCTGCGCGAGTCCACCCCACCCGCCCCCGCCATGAGTCCACTCACTGGCTTTGCCGGGCGTGGGCCACTGCAGCAGCTTGGCAGGGAGGAGCTGCCTTCCGGAGGCACTGGAAAGCCAGAGCGTCCCGCTTGCGGCGGCGGCAAGCCCCAGCCATAGAGGAGCCGGTGTGGCGCAGGGGGGCAGCAGCCCTGTAAATGCAGCGCCGCTAGTGGGGAGCAGCCGTGCCTCCCACCCCTCCTGCCCAGGCTGCGGCCTGGCAGCCCCCCGGGGGCTCCTGCAGGCTGCAGCGGATGCATGCGGGCGCCGGCCCCCATGCGCCCCCCGGCTCCCCTCTTGCCTAGGGTTACCATATTTCAACAATCAAAAAAGAGGACGGGGGGGAAAGCCCCGCCCTAACCCCAATCCACTCCCTCCCACTTCCCACTCCCTGACTGCCCCCCTCAGAACCTCCAACCCCCCTGCTCCTTGTCCCCTGACTGTCCCCTCCTGGGCCCCCTGCCCCTAACTGCCCCCCAGAACCCCACCCCCTACTTAAGCCTCCCTGTTCCTTGTCCCCTGACTGCCCCGATCCTTATCCACACCCCCGCCCCCAGACAGACCCCTGGGACTCCCACGCCCCATCCAACCACTCCCCGCCCCCTGACAGGACCCCCAGAACTCCCGACCCATCTAACCTCCCCCTGCTCCCTGTCCCCTGACTGCTCCGATCCCTCTCCACATCCCCGCCCCCTGACAGGCTCCCCCCAGAACTCCAGACCCATCCAACCGTCCCCCTGCTCCCTGACTGCCCCCCGGGACTCCCCTTACTGCCATGCCGGTCAGATGCTGGCTCCATGTGGAGGCAAAACGTGCTGCGGGCTGCCGTGCAGACAGCCCCTCCCCCGCAGAGTGCTGAGGCAGCAGGGGTGGGGGAGCTCTGGGAGGGGCAGCGGCGGTGGCGGCTCACACGCCCGGGAGCCGCAGAACCCGAGTGCAGTGAGGGGGGAGCCGGGGGGCGCGCCTGCCCGGGCTGCGGGTGGCGGCCCCTGTGAGCCCCCTGGCTCCCCCCTCACCGCGCTCTGGCTCTGCGGCTCCCAGGCTTGTGAGCCACCACCGCCACGGGGTGTGAGACACTGAGTCTGCTCCGGGAGGGGCAGCTGGGGGGTGCATGGGGGCTGCTGCCCGCATGCATCTGCTGCAGCCTGCAGGAGCCCCGGGGGCGGGCCGCTGGGCCACAGCCTGGGCAGGAGGGGTGGGGGGCGCGGCTGCTCCTTGCTAGCGGCGCCGCTGCCTTTGCAGGGCTGCTGCTCCCCTGCGCCACGCCGGCTCCTCCATGGCTGGGGCTCGCCACCCCGCAAGCCGACGCTCTGTCTCTCCGGTGCCTCCGGAAGGCGGCTCCTCCCTGACGAGCCAGGGCATGCTTTTTGGTGCCCCCAACCACTTGGCGCCCTAGGCAACCGCCTAATTCGCCTAGTGGTTGCACTGGCCCTGCAGGTCTAGTGATCCAGGAGTTCACATTTTGTTACTGGCTTGGTGAAATCTAATTATAGAGCACACCACCAGGTAGGGGTGTCTGCCCTGCTTTCTGACAGTCTGCCCTGAGGTAGGCATTCCTAGTTGTGATCCACTCCAGACAGTGTGACAGGTGGCATATGGCCAACTTTGCCTCCATCCCTGAAAGCTCGTTATAGTATTGTGCATTGTACATTCACAGTCTTTATGTGGAGTACACATGTTGTATGTGAGGAGTAACAGTGGAGATAAGAGGATGAGTGCAGAAGTGTCAGAGTATGTGATACTTGTTTGTAGAAGCAGGTCGGTGGCCAGAGGAAAAGCTCCCCCCTAATAAGGTAAAATCTAAGTTAAAGAAAGGCTCTTCTCAGACATTTTGGTTTAATGTTTAATGAATTCGAACTATACCTAATTTGTAGAGGGGCCTAGAGGACTGGGGGCCCGGAGCCAGGAATTCCTGATTTCTAATCCCAGATCTGCCACTGACTTGGCTCATGGCCGTGGCCAGGTCATTTAGAGCTGGACTGTGGTGCTGGCGGTGTTGTGGAGGGACATTGCTGCTGCCAGTACCCCAGGAGGAATTGTAGCTGACTCATCCAGAATTCCTCCTGGGAGCTTCCTGAGAACACATACTGCCACAGCAACGCGGCCACCTGGGGAGAAAAAGCAGCATGTTCTCTTCTCTGCACCTGGCTGCTGAGCTGGCTGGCGGTGAGGATGGGCTGTGCCATGGCCTATCCCTCACCTGCACAACTCAGTCCCCTGTGCAGGGGCATGGGACATCAGAGCACTTGACTTGTCTCGAGCGCCTGAGCAGGACCAGCTATAATATGGCTCTTAATTTCTCTGCACCCCACTGTCACCAGGTGTAAAATTAGGTGAATGCCACTTACTTTGTGGGGGGAGGTAGGGAGATCAGCACTTCATGAGGCCGACAAGAGGCATGGGTTTTGGAGCCACAGACTGGGGAAGGGGCACGGCCTCCTAACCCTGCTCATCCTGGAGCTCCATATGGAGATGTGAGCGGGTGGAAGTCACCCATGTGGTGGGGCTTCTCCACTCTCCCTCTTCCTTGGCTTTCTCCCTCTGGGTGGTGGGATTCCAATGGCAGAAGATGCACCATGCAGTATCCCCTTTGCAGTGCCAGCCAGGCCTGAAATTGGCCCCTAATATGATAAGTTTTCCTCTAAGATGAGAGTCTTTAAATAAAAGCCCATTTAAATAATCAAGGTTCCAGAGACAAAATGCAACTGGCCCATTTGCTCAGGAGATCAGTTTAGGATACTTTTATCCCAGGGTTATTCTGAGATCAAAAACAATTGGCATTCTGCAATTTCTTGGATTGCAGACCATCATCATTTATTCATCAGAATCAAAGTGCTTTATGTTTTTATATGACTAGTTAGGCAGAGTCTTACTGTCTGCCTCCTTTTTGTTTTTGTTTACTGTGCTCCAAGGTTTTGCAGCTGTTCTACCAACAAAATCTATAACCAAGGTTGCAGCTCACTAACTTTTTTGCTATAACCTCATTTTCAGTCACTCAGAATTCAGAAAGATCCTTTTCTCTGGTTGATGGTTTCCATGTTTGAGTCTAATTCTGAAGCTGGATTTTTCTACTTAAAACCTAAAAAAAAGTTTGTTCTTTTGTTTTTTTGAGTGAGACGGGGGGGGGGGGGGGATGGGAAATGATACTTTATCAATTTAAAGTATGCTGTCAACTTGAAATCTAATGAGTTTAAAATATTATTTATATTACACTAGAACCAACAGGGCTCCAGCCAAGATCAGAGTCCCATTTTCTAAGTGCAGTTACAAACACATAGCAAAAGATGTCTTCTGCGCAAAGATGAAGTGACTCACCCAGGGTCACACAGCTGCTCGATATCTGTTTGACTTGGAAATAGGACTCAGTTCTCCTGGGTTCCAGTTCAGTGCTCCTATTCATTAGACCTCGTAGGAAAATGTTCCCACCTCCACCCACCCATACACACAGAGAGAAAATTTTGGCTTTTTCTTGAAAAACCAAAACGTTTTCAGTTTTATTTGACAGAAAATAAAAATTTTCCATGGAGATTTCTTCATTAAAAACTTTTTGTCAAAACTGCCATTTTTTCCATTTAAAAATCTGTTTTGATGGAATATTTTCAGCCAGCCCTAGTATTCACTAGAGTATTCTGCCAACCCTGAAAGGTAGCTGTATATAGTACTTCTGCTTAGATAAGATCATGGAGGATAAGTCCAGCAAAGGCTATTAGCCAAGATGGTCAGGGACAGAACCCTATGGTCTGTGTGTCCCTAAACCTCCAAGTGTGAGAAGCTGGGGCTAGGCAACAGGGTATGGATCACTTGAGAAATCACACTTCTGTTCATTCCCTCTGAAGCATCTGACACCAGCCACTGTCAGAAGACAGGATCAGGCCCGCCAAGAGGGGGGACAAAGGGGGCAATTGCCCAGGGGCCTGGGCGATTTTAAAGGGCCTGTGGGCCCCCAGCTGCCGCTGCTGCTGTGGTAGTGGCAGTGGCCAGGAGCCCCGAGCCCTTTTAAATCGCCCAGGCGGGCCGCAGGACTCCTAGGTGTGCACAACCGCTCTGGGGCCGGGCCCCATGCTTTGGGGCCCCCCGCGGGCTGGTGCAGGGTCGGTTCCGGAAGTGACGGGATCAAATGCACAAACAACCAAAAACATGTAGTAAAACATTTTTCTCTAATCTTATTCATTCTTAACAATCATAGGTGTTAGTTTTTACTTATACTTGTTACAAGTTTCAGACAATAATGATTTTTGTGGTCTTTCTTTTTTTATTGTTGCCTATCACCTTAGTATTGGAGTGCCCCCCAAATATTTTAAAAAAGACAACAAAGAGCCAAATTCTCTGCTGATGTAATGGTTCCCGGTGGTATTTTGCCCATTAACACCAGTAGTAATTTTTTCTGCAAACATTGAGCATGCCTCTTTGTAAAAATAATCCATAAGAATGTTTTCCCATAAGTAACTAAAGTGGCTGAACTTTAAAATATCAGACTTTTCATGTGGCTAAACGTCAGTGAGGAATAGACTCTTAGTGAGTTTAGTCAGGGGAACAACTTCCAAAATAACAAAGACAAATGATTAAAATTCTATGTTTAGACACAAGCAATAAAGTATTTCTGTTTGACCTATACTGATGTTATCTGCCATACTATGCAGTTGCTCTACAGTCAATGTGGAATTGATTAAAATCATGATTTAAATCACTAGTCAGGAAGACTCGATTTAATCAAGGATTTCTACATAAAAGTGCATTCTTGTTGGTTGTTATAACCTTAATACATATTCTTCACAACTCAGAGATAGATGTAGGCTTCATTTTTAGAAGGTACACACTATCCATTTTTAAAATGATTTATTTTGAAAACTTTTCAGATTAGTTTTACACCTATATCAGAAAACGAATGATTTTTTGGTTATTTCATTTACCAAAGGTAATTGAAGCAGATATTTATGAAGTCATTGGGAGGTGAACTATCTCCAATTCAACAGGTTAATCATGAATATTTGGAGGATTTTCTTGCCATGCTGTATTAGGAGGAGAACATCACCAGACAGACATTTAAATTGTTTTATTTAACTAAAACAACAACGTTATATATTCTGGATTTTTTCTTCAACAGCAATCATATAATATTTGAACAAAACAAGCATTCAAGTTAAACATTCAAGTTTTTTAAAATCAGGTTTGTTTTTGTTAAAATTGTTTTTAACTAAAGAAGTTAAATGAAATATTAAAAAAAAAAAACAAAAATTAAATTGACTATGTCAGCCAGGTCAACATGGGAAACTTAAAATATTGGCTTCTGCAGCTAACTTGGTCATCGTCACCTTCATTTTCCTGTTTGTTCATAATCTGGAAAGGAAAAACAAGTTTTCCTGCTTTTTCAGGTCCCAAACGATTGCTCAATTTGGAATGAATTAGTCCAAAGGAAGAAAATAGTCTTTCTACACCGGCAGAAGAATCTACTGCTGTCAAAAGTGAGATTATCACTTCAACAGTCTCTGAATCCAAGTGCTTAAGTGACTTCCACAAGTTCACGGGTGTGCCTTTCTTTAAAACATTATCAGCAAACATATATTTCTTGAATGGTTCACCCTTAGCTCTGAACAGGGCCGGCTCCAGGTACCAGCTTACCAAGCAGGTGCTTGGGGCGGCCACTTCGGAGAGGGGCGGCACGTCCAGCTGTTCGGCGGCAATTCGGCGGACGGTCCCTCACTCCTGCTCGGAGCGAAGGACCTCCCGCCGAATTGCCGCCGCAGATCGCGATCACGGCTTTTTTGTTTGTTTGTTTGGCTGCTTGGGGCGGCCAAAACCCTGGAGCCCGCCCTGGCTCTGAAGTTTATTATAGTTGGCATTATGGAGGGATGATTGCTGGATGTCCATGTCATAGCCAACTCCTCTTCTTCAGCAGTTAAGGTTTGACCCTGGTATCGAGTATTGAGAATATTTGCAAGAAAATGAACTGAAGATAGTGCTTGTCCCATTCGTTTTTTTAATGCTTGTAATTTAATTCTGTCATTGCATATTTCTATTTTTAAGATCTCACTCAGTTCCTTCCAAATTTCAACAGTGTCAACAATAAAACAGCTATTTCCCTGCATTTTGTTCAAGGCTACAGAAATAGGCTTCAGGGTACTCCGCATGTGTTCAACATTTCTCTTAAGCCCAATGTTGAGAACTTTGGCTGTGACAGTGCCATCTATTTTTTCACGATTTTGTTCACAAACGATCATCAGATTAGGCCAGTTCTTGATATAGTGCTCAAAACAGTCCACAGTTCCATCACACGTGTTGTGGGAGAGTTAGGTTGGTTCCTCCCACTTTTTTCAGAGCAGCTGCTGCAAAGTGGTTGTTACGGAAGTGTTTTGCAATTTCAACAACATTAGCCTTTATTTCTGGAACACTGAAGTCTTTGGCTAGGAGGTGCATCAAATGAGCACTGCAACCGTATGTTATTAGCTTGGGACTCTCTTCTAAATAATTTCTTCTCATCTTGGATACATTTGCAGCATTGTCTGTGACCAAGCTGCGTACTAGACATTTTTTTTTTTTTTCAGTTTGTTATAGCTTTTACTGCTACTTCTTGTAAGTATTCTGCTGTGTGTGCATTTCCTGATGCATCAATTGTTTCTGTAAGGAAGACATTCCCTTCTTCTGTTGTCACACAAGCACGTACAACAGGATCATTGTGGACATTGCTCCACCTATCAAGACTCAGGTTAACAATTTTACCCTCTAGACCTTTTGGACACTGCTCAATTTCTCTTTCATACACTTTATCCAGCAATTTGCCTGTGACATCTGCTCTGTTGGGTGGACTGTATCCTGGTCTTAATGACTGAGCCATGTTAATGAAGTGTGGGTTCTCAATCATACGGAAAGGAGTTTGTTTCATAAACAAACCGGGGAATTTTTTAATCAATTACCTCTTTTTGTAATCTGCTGGTTCTTATAACAAACGTATCTATGGTTGTTTCTGGATGAGGGAGATGGTTTTTTCTTTTTGCTACAGGTGATATACTGTGGCTATGTGACATACATGATGTGACTGAAACACTATCATTGGCAGATAACTCTGAAACTATAGAAAATGATGGTGATCTTGAAGGTGGATAGTCTTCAGAATCCTGTATGTTGAGGGTGGATTCTCCTAAACAAAATAAGTCAGTGCAGTTATTTAATTATTATTACCATACTGCTCATTTAGTATTAATCACTGCATTCACTGACACTCAGTACCACTTTAAATGTGAAATTGTAAAAGGAAGCATTTCTTTGTTGCACTGTTTGCATTTTGCACGCATGCCTGTCTTACCCACAGGTGGAGGAACTTCATTAAAATATTCCCAAACTAGGTCTCTTTTACGGCCTGCTGCCATTATAGGTTTCCCTTCTAGTGAGAGAGTGGTATGGTAGATCTAGGGCTACCATTCGTCCGGATTCCCCCGGACATATCCGGCTTTTTGAGCTAAAAATAGCGTCCGGGGGGAATTTGTAAATGTCCGGACTTCCCCCCCCCCCCCCCCCCCCATGCAGAGCGCGCGCGGCTAACAGGGCAGCCGGCCGGATGGTGCCACTTACATGGGGCTCCGACAGCCAGAGAGAGCCCCTCCTCCGCTTCCCCTGCAGCAGAGATCACTCCGTCCCTCCCTCCCTCCCTCCCTGCATTCGCAGATCGCCTCCCGCAGTCTGGAGCTCCTCCCCCGCTCCTGCTGCCCAGCGTGCCGGGACAAGTGGCTCAGGCCATTCCTGAGCAAGTTCACAGAGACGTTAGGTGAAGGCCAACAACAAGGGGGCCAGGGGGTCGGAGAAGGGGCGGGGAGGTTTTGGAGGGGGCAGTCAAGAGACGGGGGGGTCGGGAGTTCGGGGGGGGCTTTCGGGGGGGGTGGATAAGGTTTTGGGCAGTCAGGGTACAGGTAGGGGGTAGGCTCCTGGGGGGCAGTTAGGGTGGGGGGGTCTTAGGAGGGGGCAGTTAGGGGACAAGGAACAGGGAGGCTTAGGTAGGGGGTGGGGTTCTGGAGGGCAGTTAGGAGCAGGGGTTCCAGGAGGGGGCAGTCGGGGACAAGGAGCAGGGGGGGGTGTCAGGGGGCAGGAGTGGGGAGAGGGATCGGAGCAGTCGGGACAGGGAGCAGAGGGGTTTAGATGGGTCGGGAGTTCGGGGGGGGGCTGTCAGGGGGTGGGGAGTGGTTGGATGGGGCGTGGGAGTCCCAGGGGTCTGTCTGGGGGTGGGGTGTGGATAAGGGTTGGGGCAGTCAGGGTACAGGTAGGGGGTAGAGTCCTAGGGGGCCAGTTAGGATGGGGAGAGGGTCTCAGGAGGGGGCAGTCAGGGGACAAGAGGCAGGGAGGCTTAGGTAGGGGGTGGAGTCCTGGGGGGCAGTTAGGGGCAGGGGTCCCAGGAGCGGGCAGTCAGGGGACAAGGAGCGTGGGGAGGGTTGGCGGTTCTGAGGGGGGTGGGAAGTGGGAGGGGCAGGACAGGGGCGGGGCTAGGGCGGGGCTCCTCCCGTCCTCTTTTTTGCTTGCTGAAATATGGTAACCCTAGTAGATCTCAAATCAATGAAGGCTACACTTAGAAAGACCTCAAGACTTCTGGAATATGCTGCTCAAACAGTTTCACTTTTGTTTCTACTGCCTGTCCCTCCCTTCTCACATTTATCTCCAGACTTCTTCTCCTTGTCCAGATCTATTCCGCCCCCAACAATCTTCTATTCATTGAACTTTTTGAAACTTTGCACTTTTAGAGAGAGGTAAGGGATTGACTCTGTGTATACAAATTTGCAGAGGGACAATAGGGTTGAGGTCTGTTATTTCTCATCTCTGTATATTATTTATTTTAAAACATTTTTGCTGTTAAGAAGCATATTATCTCTGGAGACACAAATCCACAGTTTGAGAACTGCAAAACTAAGCATCTCTGATGGTATCTTCTAGACTGAGCACTGAATCCCATTGGGTAGATAGAAAGATTAATCTATACAGAAGCCCCTGGAAGCCCATAAAATTGGATCCCTAATCCATGAAGTATTGGAACTCATTTACAAACCTTTTCTTAAACATTACTTGAATATATAGTCTCATACTATAGAATTAGAATGTATAATCCCTATTCCATGAGGAGATATCTTTGAGCTATAATGTATCTTAATTAAAACTATCTTTAGATAGGTTTTTTTCCTCAAAAAACATTTTATCAAAAAATTCCAATTTAGATTAAAAAAATCTGATTTTTTTATTCTTTTAAAAATCATTTTTTTTATCCACCCTGTCTACAGTGCCACATTGGGGAGGTCCACAGCTTTATTAAGGTTTCTCCTGTAACTACAGAGTAGTGTTCTGGAATGTGAAACCTCTGGAGTTGCAGAATAACAATTCAGGAGTTAGGGGTTTTGTGTATCTGAGAGACAGTTTTAGTTTTTGGAGTTAGGTACAGCAGATTTTCATATTGCTGTAGTTCCATAGCCATTCTTTTTTTTGGAGGGGGGAGGGAGGGGGAAATCCAGCCCTAAAGCAAATTAAATACAAAATCTATGAGGCTATAATGTTAATTTTGAAAGTGTAAAGATTTTTTTAATTAGAACATGAAAAAGTTAGTTTTCTCCTAGCAATGATTATTCCCTCAGATTACACATATTCTGGGCTAGACTATGTTAGGCATCCTACACGCATTTATAAGTGGGAATGAGGGGAGGGTTCAGTGAACCAAATACAACTGTAGTCTTTGTGATGATCTTTATTATTATTTGTATTACCATAGCACCTTGGCCCCTAGTCATGGACAAGGACCCCGTTGTGCTAGGTGCTGTACAAACACAGAGCAAAAAGAGTCCTTGCCCCAGAGAGTTTACAGTCTAAGATAAGAGACAACTGATGCAGACAGACAAACGGGGGACTATGTCAGGGCCAGGAGGTAGGCAGCTGGGCCTTGTGGTTAGCATAGGGCGAGGGGCTAGGTCCCCGCACCACCTGGGGTTCAGAACCAGAAGGTCAGGAACTGAGAGTCGGATACCAGGAATCAGTCTGAGTCAGGAAACCAGAGGTCAGGATCAAGAAACAAGAGCAGGTTGTGCTAGGTGAGAAGCCCTAAGTAGGGTGGAGCCCAGCTATATAGACAACTTCCTGTTCCTACTCCTGACTTAAGTAGGGGAAGCAGCCCAAACCGGAGCTCTGATGTTCCGCCAATTAGGCCCAAGGATGGAGCCTGCTATCTGAGCTGAGCTTCAGGGAGTTCTAGTTCTGGCTGATGCCAGCTAGGTGTTGAGTGGAGTGTTATTGACAATCTCCACCCCACGGACACATGGGATCCTGTGGACTTTGGTTCAAGACCTGCAGGTCATGACATTGAACAATGAGACAATATTGGTTAGCATAATAGGCTGTGATCTCAGCCTAGCCAATGTCAAGTATTTTGTAGGCATTATGAAAAAGGAGGTGTTAAGGAGGGAGCTGAAGAAAGATGATGCATTAGCTTTGTGGATGTTTATGGGGAATGCCTCCCAAGTATGAGGGGGAGCACAGGACAAAGTATGAAGGTAACAAGTGGGCAAAGGAAACTAGAGCTGATATTTCAATAGCGAGTAAGAAATAACACGTAGGGTGGGGATAGGTTGTGGAGGGCCGTGAAAGTGAATAGAAGTACCTTATGTTTGATGTAATAGAAAAGGGGGAATGGAGGGATGAAAAGAGAGGGTCACATGGTCAGAGTGATGGGCTAGGAGAATGATCTTTGTATCAGCAGAGCCAGTGCCAAGCACTCCGGATCGGAGATGTTGTGCTACCAGGTGTACAATACCACAAAGCAAGTGGTATAATCAACTTGGGTACATAAACTGAAGAGTTAAATACATGGGACTCTATTTTAAACTAGGTCACTTTTATTAAGGACAGTGATAGTAAAAAATTAAACAATTTTCAGTGGGTTTCCATATATTTTTATGTGAATTTTCAATTCAATTTAGATGTGGGGAAATTAGGAATTGGGAGGAGCAGTCGTGATTTTCAGCATTCTAGCTTTTCAAGCTAGATACTCTGAAAACTGATGTCAGGGTTGCCTTATAGCTATATAAGGTCTCTTTGTTGAATTCCCTTAGTAATCTGCATTTTTCTCTCTCTGCTAGCTCATTCCTTTGAGGAGGTAGAGGACAGGGTAACTGAAATCATACTGACAGGTTTCAGAGGGGTAGCCGTGTTAGTCTCTATCCCAACAGCCTGGCATCTGGAGCTGGCAAACTGTGACCTGGACAAGGAAAGATGCCTTCTTAATTTTTCTGTGGCCTATTCTATAACGCTTCATAAACCATAACATAGTCCTTGCATCATACTCCCCAAAATAATTCAGTGCTTTTGATAGAAGAGGCCAGATCCTTCAGCCCTGATCATGTTGTTTTGCACCACTCTGGCAGGAAAAAGCAGTGTTAAAGCAGGTTTAATTGTCTATCAAGGGAATTCTGAGTAATAGGGCTGGTTGACAAACTTCCATTGAAACTGCTTTTTGATGGAAAACTGGGTTTTTGACTAAATTATTTTTTTAAAAAGTTTCTGCTTTCCCCAGAAAACGTTGAGTTTTTGTCAATTATGCTGCCCCACTGCCCCATAGGAGTTGTATTTCAGTTTCCTCAAGTCTCCACTCTCTTCTATGGATGAGGTTCCCTAGCTGGGGTAGCTCTCTCATAATGCACCATGGCCAGGTACGTCCCTCATGCACAGCCTGCCCTCTCTGAGTCAGTCACTTTTTTTAAAATGACTGTTCATTTAGGAAGTCTGAACAAGTTTCCAGATCATTGCTGTACACTTTCTGTTCCAAGAAGCATGAGATGATCTCCTCAAATGTTTCTGTTTTTACTCATTGACCATTTGGTCCCATCAAGAAGCCATAATAGGGTTGCCACTGCTGCTCACTTTCAGAGCATTGTAAGGTATGAGACCCCGCTCAGTATTGCCAATAACCAAGCATGCACTATTTACTCATAAATGCATGTTTAGATTGACTTATTAGTCAATGTAATGTACACGATAATTGTAGTATGGCAATTGTACTAAGGCTGATGAATGTTTAAATTTATGATTTTTAGACAAAAATAATTCATAGTAAACAGATGAGAAGTGTAGGGAAAAGGTATGGGGTAAAGTTTTCAAAGGTGCCTAAGTGACTTAGGAGCCTGGATTCAATTTTCAAAATGGCTTAGGTGCTTAGGAGCCTAAGTCTCATTGAAAGTCAATTCAGGTTCCTGAGTCACTTAAGCACCAAAGCCTAGGTGTTGTTTCAGCATCAGTTCAATTTAAGTAAAAGTAAAAGCAGCCAGGCTACATGCAAAGTACAGCAGCTGGGCTGGGAGAAAGGGAGATTGTAGCTTTTAGCCTCTGCATCATAGTATTTATTTTAAAAAATAATTGAAAATAGGGAAAATAAAAATGTTTACCATCTCCCCTCCCCCACTTCCTTATCTTCATCTGTCTCATTTACAAACTTGGTTATAGCATTATGTAATGACAATCAATGAGCTGTCATTCAGCATCAGCTTCCACATGGGTTTTCCATGCAGAGGCAATTAAATTGTGAAATAGTATTCAGGAGGAGTGACAGAAATAAAATGTTTCCATCTTCCATACTCCTGGGGACGGCCCCAAAGCCCACTGAAGTTAAAGGAAAGATTCCTGTTGGCTTAAGTGGGCTGTGGATTGGCCCCTAGACCCTAGATAAGTTCTTAACTCTCTGATTGCTAAACTGGGCCTCCAGACATACACAATTTTTGATGGTAAACAGGCAGAATATCCTTCCTCCTTAGAAAACAATAATCTCTCACTCTCCCAGGGAGAAGAAGCTGTTTCCCTCCATCAGAGTGGGATATCCGCCAGCTTTTCCAGACAATACTGTCAAATCTCCATTCCACCAAATAATGAAGCAAATTTTCAATACATTCCAGCAAACAAAGGCAAACTCCCTTTCCTCATGCTCTCCTTCTGCAGCTTGTCTTTCAAGAACCTCCACTTCCTTTACCCACAAAGCTAATTTTGCTACTGTATTTCTAAATGTGTGACTTTGAATTTGGCTCACACAGGTCTCCTGTTAATATTCATATTACAGTAGCACTCAGAGGTCCCACTCAGGGTCAGGGCTCCACCATGCTGGGCACTGTCCAAACATAGGTAAACCCAGTCCCTGTTCACAAGCACTTACAATCAAAGACAAATGGGAAGAGAGTGACAGTAATAAGGTCACGTGGACCAGCTATGTGTGCAACTTGATGGTTAAAACTCATTGCAGGGTGAGGGGTTGGAGTGGAAGAAGGTATATGGAAGAACCTGGTGAAAGGAGTAAGGGAAGAAAGAGGGTTTATGCGAGGGGGGTAGCTTTGTGGGGGTGATTTGTTGATGGAGATGAAAGGCAGGGTGGGAGAGATGTCCTGGGAGTAGGTAGGAAGGGGCTGAGAGGAAAAAGGTAGAAGGAGAGATGTATGGTTCCAGGTCTGAGGAAGGATGGGCTGCAGAAGGATGGAGGTGCAGTGGGGGACAAAAGGAAGTAGCTGATCACTGTCTCTGAGCAAAAATCAGCAATAAATAGCCTGTTGATATTGCAGGCAGTTGGGAAAGTGTGTAGTGGGGCCTGGTGCCCCAGACTGAGTCTATTGGGCCAGTGGAGCCATGGAGGGGTACTAGGGTCCTTGGTGCTCCCCATACTTTCCCCATATATGCTGGGCTAACTAATCTGCATCTCCTGTCTTTCCCCTCTCTCTCATATCTAGTATTCTCCTAGACCATCTAATTCAATCTCTCTTTGTGTGTCTCATGTGAAATGGGGAATGCTATATTTCCCCCCAGTTTCTGTTAAATGTGGGTTTGAAATTTATGCTTTATGCCTATCCTAATTCAGTGCCAATTGATGGAGACCCTGTTTTTGCTCTCAGAATTCAAACCAACCCAACATGTAAATATTATTTGCTGATTTGTTTCTGCAGCTCTATTATTTCTTCCAATGAATGAAAGACCTCTTTGTAGCTTTGATGATTAGATTGGTGATTAGATCTGTACTCTGTTGGCGATCTTTCAGGTATCACAGTTCCAAAAAAGGCCCAACCAGTCATATAGAACATGACTTTAGGCAATCAGTGTACAAAGCTGTGTTTTATTTATCAGCAATGACTATCACATAATAGTTGTAGGGAATGTTTTAATCATCATTTCATAACATCCTGTATTTGTTAGAATTTATTTTTTAAAGTACATAAGAGTAATTGGCTAAATCTGGCATATTTTACTCATCTGTGTAGTGAATGGGACTGTTCATGTGAGTAGTATATGTAGGATTTGGCCCAATATGAAGCTATTAAATGACATCATACAGGTGCTTCCTGTTTTCAAGGTAGTAACTTTATCTAGGGCTGAATAGATTGAGTGCTCCACTCCATTACACCAGTTTTATGCTGGTGTAGCTCCATTGTTTTCAGTGTAATAAAGTGGGAAACTGGCCTGAATCTGAAGTTTGAGTAATTTATAGCGAATGAATTTTGAGGTCAATCTCTGATGATTATGCAGAATAGATACCAAAACCTGTTGGGCTTCAGTGAATTGTATTATTTGGAAACCTATACAGATGTGCATCAGTAACTGTACAGCACTGCTCCCCTCTGACTTATTTGTACAATCCAATGTTTGTATAATTTGAAATAGCAGCACATGAAAAGAAATCAGTATATTTTAGCTCACTAAAAGTAATATGAAGTATTTTATCATTAGAGAATTGTTACTTGGCACCAGTATTTAATTCTAGGCATAACATTTGTCATTCCCCAAATACTACTACAATATGAGGATGAAATCCTCTGAATTCATTTCCTTTTAGCTCACGTTAGTTTTCAGAAGACTTTATCTTATCAATAAGTCAATGGTAATGTCAGAATGCAATGATTCTGCTACAGTAGATGCCAGCAAAACTCATTAAACTGGATTTACAAGCAGATACAGTGGAGGCAGAGTTGGTTGGAAGCTGATAAAGGGCTTGTGGGTCAGTTATTCAGAGGTTTCATTTTGGATGTACTATGGAGGCTGCTGCTTTTTCCCGACATGAATGTAAATTAAGTTGTGTCCTTCCTTTATTTACACCAGTTCTGCTTTTGGTTTATACACAAGGTGTACAAACATGTCTGATTTTAGGAAAGAAGCGTCTCATTACCGCATTATGTGATGTCATAACCTGTAGAGTTGCCTGCAAAGCATGAATCTCATACCTGGGTTTACATGACATTATCAGTGTGGCCCATTACTTCAATATTGTACATTTCCTAAAAACTATCCTCCTGGAATAATAAAAATCTTAGCCACTTCAATGAGATTTTGTTGGACAGTTTCAGAAACCCACACTTCTGAGTTCTTTTCTTCTGAGTACAATGTTTGGTATGTTTGGCTCAGGGGATTGGTAATATGATATAAAACCTTTCATCTGTAGGTCACCAGCTTGAATTTGACCCACGTTAGTAGGGACGGCAAGTCATTACCATCTGTTAACTGTTCCATGGACTATGTGAAATAAGTTGGAGGAATTAGTCCCATTCCTAACAAACAGGGTGTTTGTGTCCCCAAAACTACCATCACAATTGTCAATATCCCTGTCTGCACTTTCAGCTAAGGGGCTAAGTAAGGGCTGAATACTTGGACTCTTAGCACACACACCAAAGAAGAGTTAAGAATTTCAGGTTGCTGCTTGTGTTGTATTTATTCTAAAAATAAACACAGGCCTTCAGCTTCCTTTGCCTTTGGGATCTTTCATGAACACTAATTTAAAATAAAAAACACCAGTGACATACTTTCTGACATATGTGGTAATTTTAAAGGTTTTTATATATTTTAAAAGCATTTCTTTCTGTCTGTCTTTAGTCATAATAGACTACATCCTCTGTCATTGTAATTGGTGTAGCTCCATTGAAATGAGCAGAGCTATGCTGAGTTACACCAGATGGCGATCTGGCCAATGATAATCCGTGTTAGGAACACTCCCTAAGTAAATCATCTTTTGTGGACTTGACTAAATTATGCTTTTTGAAAAAACTCCACAAAAAACAGTCGTCAGCTTTTGCAGAAGTAATGAGTGTATTCTGTGAAATTTCAAGGACTTCTTTATTCTGTTCACCTCTCCTGTTCTCATGTGTTATACTGTCTTAACATACACATCGATAGCAACATAGAAATTATTCAGTATATGGAGAATCTCCCATAACATCTTCCAACTGAGGAACTTGAAGCACTTTACCAATGTGAATGAACTAAGCTGCAAAATGCGTCTTGTGGATTGTGATTCAACTTTTTGAAAGAACCTAAGTCACTTAGGAGCCTAGGTCCCATTGTTTATTCAGTGGGACTTAAGTTCCTAAATGATTTAAATGCTTTTGAAAACATTATCTTATCAAATCCTCCCAAACTCCTGGCAATAGAACCTTTATATCACCCCATTCCATACCATTTTGCATTCTTCATAAACTGGATAATCAAGTGTGTGCACGCACATATGAGTTTCTGTACCTGTGCCAGTAACCCTAAACTGGGTATGTTCATCATTCACTCTGCATGTCCCTATCCCAGTATTCCCATGTTTTGCACCACTGGAGACAGCACTCCATTCTGGGGGCCAAAGGAAAATGCCAAAGAGATCATATCAAAGGGGGAGGGGGAATGCAAATGTGATGAGCAGCATCAAATAATTTAAAAGAAACCCATCTTTGATTTTTTTGTCATGGAGCTAGTGCAGACAACAATGGCTACACTTCGACCTAAATATCTCTTGCACAAAAAATACAACTTTGGAATATTGGGCTCAGTTTGTTTTGGTTTAACTTTTACATTCAATATAATTCAAATGGAAATGTTATTGCTTGTTAAGGGCCAGATTCTGTCACCCTAGTTCATGTTGAGTACTACCTTATTCTGTGAGGCGTCCCATTGAAATCAATGGGAGTAATTGAGTAACTTACTATTCAACATGAGCAAGGCTGGCCAAGTCTGGCCATTAGCCTTTGAACACTGTTGCTTTCTTTCGACTGACAATAAATACTTACATGGCTCCGCCTAGCATAGCATCTGCACTCCGGAGAATCTTTAACGTATTTATCTTAACAACCTACCTGTGTGGTAGGTAAGTGCTATTATCCCCATTTTACAGATGGGGAAGTGAGGCACAGAGAGAGAGTGACCTCCCAAGCTCACAGAAGGAATCTGGGGCAGAGCAGAGAACTGAACCCAGGTTCCTTAGCTCCAGATTAGCACTGGTGTCACCAGGCTATCCTGCCTCTCATTTAGGGCTAGATTGTGTCACAGACTACAATAAAAAAACTAGCCCGTTGCTGTGCTGCCTGAGGCATACCTAAGGGAAGGAATTCTGACTCCCCGTTTCCCTCTGGCTCCAAGGGGTAGTAATTTGCTGCTAGCCATCACCAGGTGTAGTAGCAGGAGCAAACTCCTGGGCACTCTGGCTCAAAGGTCTGGGGAGGAAATGGGGGAACATAAGGGTTGTGGGTCTTATTCCCCATTATCCCCCTGCACAGGTGTGCTGCCCAAGCTATAATCAGGCCTTTAGGGTGGAAGTCACCCATGTGTAGTGTTGTATTAATTTAGATGGAATATAGGGGCCCAAAGGGTTAAAGGAGTGAACATAACCCAGGCCCTGTCCAACATTAAATGGTGTTAAACAAGGTTCAGGGTTTGTTATACAGAGACCTCAGCCTGCTGACAGAACAAGAAGCAATGGTCTCAAGTTGCAGTGGGGGAGGTCTAGGTTGGATATTAGGAAACACTATTTCACTAGGAGGGTGGTGAAGCACTGGAATGGGTTCCCTAGGGAGGTGGAGGAATCTCCATCCTTAGAGGTTTTTAAGGCCCGGCTTGACAAAGCCCTGGCTGGGATGATTTAGTTGGGGTTGGTCCTGCTTTGAGCAGGGGGTTGGACTAGATGACCTCCTGGGGTCTCTTCCAACCCTAATCTTCTATGCTTAGTACCATTTCAAATCCTTTTAACCTTTTATTAAAGATACAGGAAAGAAGGAAAACAGAGCACTTGAAATGTACAGTGTTAAATAAGGCGTTTGCTTTAACAACATCCCTTGTTCCCTTTCACTTTAGCTAGCGAGAGTTTTTAGAATGAAAAAAACCACCTTGTTTGACAGTCTTTTAGATGGTATTAAAGATGAGAAAGATGAGAAAAAGTGAAGAATTAATAGAGATGTGTTGCTGCTGTTAAAGTCTGATCCTGTTTCTTAGAAGACAAAACAAACACACACACAAAGTGAGGAGAGAAAAGAACAGCAAAGATAGAAATGCAGCTTCTGTCTCGGGCACTGAGTTTCACTTGCAGCCTTACTGCGGGAAAAACACAGGCACAGCACAGTCTCATCAGCCACCCCAAAAATTGGCAAACTTGTACCAGCACTGGGCTGCTTATGGTATTGCTTTTAGCTGCATCTTTCTGGTCACAGGCTTACAGCGGTGTTGCAAAATATCCAGTCTTGGCTGGCTAAGCCAGACTCTTATTAGACAGGGATAGGAAAGAGAAGAAATAAGGTGGGGAAAGAAAAGGACACATGGAGGAGGGAAAGGGTAGGATAGACTAAGGTGGTATTCGGTATACCACATCCCAGGTGGTATTCGGAATTTAGCTGGCACCGGTGGAAGTGGTGGTGTCATCTGGGTCCTTCTCTCTGGCCTGGTCAAGATATCTCTCAGAATTAGGACAGAGAAGATCTGGTGTCCCAGGAGATTGTGGGTGTGGCAGCCATGATGGTGAAGTCTTTCCAGTAGCCAATTTTGATGACAAGTCTCTCTCTTTAAGGCTCCCAAAAGGGAGTGATGTGTGGAAGAGTCCATCCCTTCATATTTTGTTCCCCACTTGATTGATTGATTTCTGGTCCTCTACTCTTCTTGCTTACCAGTCATAATCTTAACACAGTCCTTGAGTTGTATCAGTAGGTCTTTGTTTGTTCTACACCTCTACCTCGATATAACGCTGTCCTCGGGAGCCAAAAAATCTTACCACATTATAGGTGAAACCGCATTATATCGAACTTGCTTTGATCCACCGGAGTGCGCACCCCCCCCCACCCCAGCACTGCTTTACCGCGTTATATCCGAATTTGTGTTATATCGGGTCGCGTTATATCAGGGTAGAGGTGTAATTCAGTCTTTCTGTCTTGCTTTTGCACCTTTTCCCATCAACATTTGTTCTGGATAGTGTGACATTCCATGAACTTTCACTCACTTCTCAAGTTGAGCTCACAATTAGGGTAAATTTGTAGACCCCTTTATGCCAGCCCTAGAGAGCCAGCACAAGCCTATGCACCACATAAGCCCTGTTTTGAGAACTTGAGTGAGTCTTAAATGTTGCATGGATCTTGTGCACTGGGGTGACTTTACCTTTTAAGAATAAAAACTGAAAGACATCTTCAGGGTGGAGAAAAGTAGAAGAAGGATTACAGTTACCAGAGGAGTACTGATCTTATCAAATACAATCATTTTTAATGTTGAAAGCATTTTATTGATTGTTTCCATTCACTACTATGACATAGGAACCAGTTATGTTGGTACTTTGATATCTGATCAACCCTGTTTACATAACCAATCCATTTTTATCAGCACAGGCTGGTGTTGCCAGGGTTTAAGTAGGATTAAGGAGAGAAATGTTCATTCCATGCATAATGATACTACAGAAACACAGTGTGTTGGATATGTCTTTGAAGCTTCACACTTCAAAAATGTGCCTGAGAGGAACGGAAATATACAGATTCTGTTGTGAAAAATGTGAGTCACAACAGCCATTATCGCATAAAAAAAAACTGCATTTCAGTTATTTGATTCAGTCATTGATGATTTTCCTTTTTAAGTTGTGTGCTTTCAAACTATATTTAGAAACATCTGGGCTGACCCAGGCTATTTGTAGAAATGTTTGTACTTCATAGATTAGAAGAAATTAGACATGATAAAGACCCATTAAATCATTTTGGCCATTTCCTGAATATGTCTGAGTTTGAAGAATAACGATGTTAAATATATACTTTGAAACATAGCAAGTTTGATAAATGTAGTGTAAGAATGAAAAACATTTAAACCTTTTTCCAGCACGAAAGTGATGGTAAATAGAAATCTTGATAAGAGATTATAAAAGGAGTAGCAGTAACTGCTGTAATTAAGATTGCATAACCATTTCCATTCTAACACTTTAATTTTAGTCACTTAGAACTTTCTGAAACTTCCATCTTTTGGATTGAAATATTCAAGGCTTGATCTATGTTTGAAGGTCTTTTTTTTTTTTTAAAGAAAGTTTGAGCAAAAATGGTTCAGCCATTTTTGAGCATAAAGAGAACATAGAATTCCTTTCCCATTCCCTTACTCCCTAGGAGTTGCAGATGTCAGTAAGGTATGAAAATAGCCCTCATTAAGGAGAAGTGTCTTAGAGTACTCTGGTGAAAATTAATTTTGATGTGACTGTAACCCACACACCTCCTGCGTGTGGTGTTCTGTCCCATCTAGTGGCGCTGAGACCACTTGGAGAGAGAGAGAAAGGGAGAGAGATTAATGAGTTTGCTCTACAGCCTTTGCTAACAGCTCAACAGTCTTTTAGCTCATGCAGTAGCGGCTCATACGCTAAGCTCCAGAGGCCCCAGCTTCAATCCTGCGCGCCAACCACTGGGGTCTGTCGGCGTTACAAGTGAGGGCTTGTCCAGGATTTCAACTGGGAAGTCTCTGAAGCTCAGGACATGCTTCCTCAGCTAGGGGAAGTATGTAACCCATACACCTCCTGCGTGTGGTGTTCTGTCCTATCTAGTGGCACCGAGACCACTTAGAGAGAGAGAGAGAGAGATTAATGAGTTTGCTCTACAGGCTTAGCTAACAGCCAGTTGGCTTTTAGCTCATGCGGTAGAGGCTCATACACTAAGCTCCAGACGTCCCAGGTTCGATCCCGCCTGCTGACGACCAGGGTCTGTCAGCATTACATGACCACCTTATGACCAATTGAAAGTTGCACGATACACTTACACAGTAAACTTTCCACACATTCTCGCTACATTTGTGAAGTGTACAGCTAAGGAAGGCTGCACTACACATACATATGCAGCTAGCTCAGCTCTGTCTGCAAAATGCAGTCAAGGTGTATAAGGGCTGACACAGGGTTTGGCAGGAAGCCTTGCCTCATCATTGCATGTCTTGAAAGTGTGCATGGGCTGAGCAACGGAGGTCCTTTACAGCTCTGGAGATAACAGGGGTAGTATATAATCATTTCCCTTCTCCTCTGAGCACAAGTTTGGTTCCATGTTAGAATTGGGCCACTGGGACTGATTCTCCAATGCATTGCACTAGGGGCTTGATTCTCCCCTCACACCAATCTTGTGCTAGTGTAACTTCAACAGAGTTGCTCTTATCTTCATCAAAGGAAGAATTAAGCTTCTTGTGTAGTAATTTTCATCTGTGCAGCCTGAGTGTAAAAGCTATTACCTGTGTACATGAGTTGGGAATGCTGATTTGGTAGCATTCTACATTCACTTTGCACATCTGTGCATGTGCAAGTCAAGAGAATCCAGCCCACTTAGACTAAATGCTGAATTTGCCCCTCTTAGTTCCTGGGTCCACAAGCCCATGATTTTCAGATGTTTAATTGCAATTGCAGATGGCATTTGAAGGTTTCTCCAATGAAAATGATGGGCGGGAAATGGATGATCAGAATTTGCTGCCTGACTGTATTGTGTCATGTTTCATGGTTCTCTGCATTGCTTCTCAGAATCTTTTTATCTACTCTGGTGATAAACCATGCCAAAGAAAAGAGCATTCTATACTGTACCTCTTGGTTGGTTGATTCATTTGATTATTTTTTGTCTCAGTAACAGCACTGCAGTTCCTTCACCTGATGGGCTCTGGGATGCCTACTTCTGACATAGTTAGTTCAGGGGACAATTGCTCTTCTCTCTGTTGTGCATAGACGCTTGAGATCCATTTGGATACAGGTACACACAAACATGTTTACAGAATCACCCTATTCAGGCAAACTTCTGTCCTAAGAAACCACCCCCAAATATTCCCCAAATGTACTGGCTACAGTGCTCCACCTGTATTAGGAGACCACCACTGTTAACCAACCAATTTTTGTCATTCCCTTCAGTGTCACTTAGGACATGTTTCACATTATAAGGACAACAAGAGGATTAGCTGGCCCATATCTGCTGGTGTTATTTATGGGAATGAAAATGCCATTTGCAGTTGTGGTGTTGAGTCAGAGAACAATGAGAGTGTAAGAAAACTCATTTCTGGTTTGTTGAAAGGCTTTTGTAATTTCCTGTTTTTTCATGACAATGGGGATATAAGGAGGGGAACAAGTTGGGGAATTTAAGGGAAGATATAACTGAAGAAGAGTGTGCAGATTATCTGAACCCAAGACCGTATACTAATTCATCTGAACCCTAGCTGTTCAGACCGGCAGCAATGTGAAGTATGTTGTACAGGATAATGCAAGTCATTCACCTATGATATGTCATGATCAATGACAATCTAATGAATTCATCTTAAAACAAAGTCAGAACAGGAAAAACAATAGCTATTTGAAAGACTCCTTTCCTCAAATAAATGGAGTCAATAAATATGCTCTTTGTCATACAGGGTCCAGTTAAAGGTTTGTTTGCTAACAAAAAATGCTGTCATCACAGAGCTTAATAGAAGCAAACTATCAGGACGTATCCAGTTCAAGTAGACAAATAATATTTGAAAGCAGAGAAAAATAATAGTAGCTGAACAAAACACGTGTCCTGCATAAGCAGGCCAAAGCAGTAGTGATTATATTTGTCACTGAGTTAGATTTTAATTTAGTACCGTAAGTATGGTCTTGCTGCTGTGGGATAAAAAGCCTCATCATTTCTCATGTAATATGTGTTTTATTGATACATATTAGAGAATGAAGATTACTCTTGCTGGCAAAAAAATTCTCAGCCCACCCTTGTGTAGGGGACCAGCTCAAGGCCTCTGTGCCGTTTAGGTCCCACAGAAGACTTCAAAATAGGGCTTCAATGGGACTTAAACGGTGCATAGATATTGTGCAGGCTCTTGACATTGGGATGAATTCACCCCAGTTTTCTTAATAATAATAATAATAATGTATTTTTATATTAATTTTAACAGCTATCAGTGTGTCTTTTAGGGAAGATCTGTAAGTCCATTATTCCTCTGGTGTGATTTTTCATTTGCACTTTATTCCTGTAAGTTAATATAGATGCAAGAATTCACAGTTCCAGTCACTTATTTTCCATTCTAGCAGGAGTTGGGAATGTTGACGAGGAAGCATACTCAGGGCAAGATGTTTAATCTTGGGTGCCAAAAGTTAGACTTTTAAATCAATCTGTATTTAGATAACTAAATAGTAGTGGGCTGATTTTGAGAGGTGCTGCATTGGAAGTGTTGATTGCTCAGCATGTGTGAAAATCAGACCACTTTTATTAAGGTGTCCAAATATGGATTTAGGTGACTAACTTTATGCTTATCTGAACATTTGTTCCTCCACTTTTCTAGGGTGGTGGGATGTAAAGCAGGAGAAAACTTGTAGCTGTTCAGGGCACTGATATGAATGTGGAAAATGCCCCTTCCTGACCCTGCAAGAAAATAAGTGATGTAAGAAAATATTACGGAAGCTTAAGGTGGAGATTTTCAAATGCCCTTAAGTGACTCAAGATTCTCAATCCCAATGACTTTCAATGAGACTTAAGTGCCTAAGTACATTAAAGCACTTTTGAAAATGGGATTTAGGTGCTTTTCAAAATTCTACCTTCAATCTATAAAATCTATTCAGATTTGATCACTCAGACAACTCCTCATTTGAATTACTTTTCCAATTAGTTTTATTTTCCCTAGTGTTTTATTGGCCATGTACAATTGGGCAAAAGGTTACCCGATTATTGCTAACTCATGCATTGTTCTGTTTGCTGGCTTGCCAATTCTGTAGTCACTTACCTTGATCCCTTTTGTTTTAGTTGTTTCCCCTACTTGGAGAAATGACCAGTACAGAAGAAGCAGGATGAAAAGATGGCCGACTTCTTGTTACAACCGGGTTCTAATAGCTTCCACCGGTTCACGCTTGAATCCTTGGCTGCTATTGAGAAGCGAATTGCAGAGAAACTTGCAAGGAATGCCAAGCAGGAGTACAGAGATCAGCCAGATGATGAAGAAAAGCCTCGGCCTCAGTTTGACTTACAAGCTTGCAAAAAGTTGCCTGGTATCTATGGGACTCTTCCTCCAGAGCTCATTGGGGAACCACTGGAGGATCTCGACCCTTACTACAGTGACCACAAGGTTAGAGCCTTCAGAAGCGTGTGTTGTTTTACGTTTGCTTTCTAAGATGGGAGATATTTTATGCGGGGACTCTGGTTTTGTCTTTCCTCGTTCAGTAAAAATGGTTTCTTCTGGTTTAAGGATTGGAGAGCTAATGTGGGCAGAACTTCCTCCAAAGAACTAAACAGAGGGGCATAGTGGAATAAAAGCTTAGCTCAAGTAACATTGAGTATGAATATATATTGTTACGTGAGAACAGAACATTAGATGAGTTAAATGAAATTGTGGGTTCCATCTACTGTACCTTCCTCTCTTTGCCTGAAATTCATGCCAGGACCAAGGTCCTGTGCATTATTAAGCCTAACTAGGGTGACCAGATAGCAACTGTGAAAAAACGGGACGGGGGTAGGGGGTAATAGGTGTCTATATAAGAAAAAGTCCCGAAAAACGGGACTGTCCCTTTAAAAATGGAACATCTGGTCACCCTAAGCCTAACCTTAGCCCTTCTTGTTAAGGGTTTATGTGGTTCCTTGGGCCTTTTGCTGGCCTTCTGCACAGGAGGGAATATCACCTACATCCCATAAGAGGTGTGTGTGTGTGTATATATATATATATATATATACAGATCATTCCTGAAGAGTGAAATTAATTTTTCTGCAGAGGGACAGCAAAAGCCGAGGCACCATTTCAGTCCCATTTAAGATGTCAAAATAGGGCTTATGGTGGGATTTAACTGGTGCAGTGTGCTGGCCCTCTGCACTAGGGTGAATTTCATCCTGGAGTGAATATCACCTGGTGAGAATCGTGTGGGCTGGACCAGAGCTACTAGGGTACGAACAGCTCCCTCAAAAGGCTGTTGGCAGCATGACTGTATAACTTGCTTACTACAACTTGCTTTCCTGTACTTCAAACATGTTATAACGTGGATGAGAAAATAACACCCACAAACATGCATTCTGAGAACTTTCAATTTTTTGATGTATTCCTCTAGACTATAAACCTGTATGTAAAATTACTGTATGTTTCCATGATGTAATCCCTGGCATTTTTGTTCATGTGTTGTACAAATTTATATAGACAAAGTAACAAAAGTTAAATAGACACAGAAGTAGATTATTTATCTGAGATATCTGGAATCAATCTATAATAATCTGTGGCTATTTAAATACAGTGTGCCCAGGCAGAAGCAACAGGACACAGATGTAATATTTTAGTCTTGAAAGCCAGATTCTGGATGGGTGAGTCCCAAAATTGCTTAAAGCTCACATCTGAACTGCCCTGATCTTGTTGGCACCATGTGCAGGTCAGTCTCTCTGTGCACAGTTAGGGCATTTTATTGTCTGCCTAGCTGTTTTCAGTCCCACGCTATGCTGGCAGCAGGAAGGTAGAGCAGCATAAGAGGTTCTGCACTAATTTCCTGCCATCTGAGGATCCCTTTTGCTTGGGGTGACCTTGGGGTGAACCTTTTAGTTCCAGCTACATTGGCTATAGGGTCAGATAGTGCTGGCAGTGAGGTGCTCATCCTATGTGAGAATTTGGCCAGGAATCTGCACTTGGTGAATGAAAGAAGGAATTAGTGGAGGGTATTATGCATGAACCAGCTCCTGCATGCAGATGACATACCAACTAGTGCATCCTCAAATGGAAGATCTAGAAGAAATAATAAACCAGTGGGATGACTAGCTAAAATGGCATCAGATGAAAATGAGCATGACTAAGATCGAGGTCATGTGGGTCAGTGGAGTTGCCACTGGGAAACTGGACGTAGAGATTAATGGAGTCAGACTAAACCAGACTGACCAGTTCAAGTACTTCTGTTCATGGGAAGATGGCAAGTTTGAACGTGAGATATAATCGAGATTGGGGAGTGTTGGAAGAGCATAGAATAACATCACCGGGGTTGTGTATGACAAGCCTATGCCACTGAGACTAAAGCCCCAACTGTACAGAACAGTGGTGCACCCCACAATACTGTATAGTGCAGAAGCATGGGTGGCAAAAAAGACGGCAAGTTTGATGATTAGAGATATTTGAGACGAGATGTCTTTGCACCATAAGAGGAGTTTCACAAAGACATAATTCGAAATGCAAGTATTAGGATGGAAATCAAAGTTGTAATGTGGCTGACAAAATCCAAGAATTGCAACTCTATGGATTTGGACACATGCAGAGGATGAATGAAGAAGACCTGGTGAAAATATCATGGGAAGAGAGGGTGATAGGAGAGACTCAGAGGAAAGCTGAGGAAGCAATGGATAGACTGTATCAAAGAAGATGGAAAGCAGGCAGTCCTTAGTGCGAGGGCCGGCTCCAGGGTTTTTGCCGCCCCAAGCAGCAAAAAACAAACAAACAAAAAAGCCGCGATCACGATCTGCGGCAGCTCTACCGCCGCCGCTTCAGTCTTCAGCGGCAATTCGGCAGCTGGTCCTTCGCTCCAAGAGGGAGTGAGGGACTTGCCGCCGAAGAGCCGGACATGCCGCCCCTCTCCGTTGGCCACCCCAAGCACCTGCTTGCTGGGCTGGTGCCTGGAGCCGGCCCTGCTTAGTGCTAACGATGACCCGACCCCAGCTGATGAGATAAGGGGAAGAAGATAATTATTATGCGTGAGCATATCCATCATAGTTCAGGCAGATCAATTTGTCATCATTAAGAAAACACCCTGAACTGTCCTGGAGCATGAGAGTTTGTTGGGTTGATATGGCTCTCGAGAGCAGGCCATGCTACAGGATGGGATTCTCATGGCCTAGTTCTACAAGGTGCTGAGCATCCTAACTCACCATAACAAGGTAATCAGTTACCACACACTTTGGAATAAATGCAGTGTTTCAAACACCAGTGCGTGTGATGCAGGGTTTCAGAGGAATCTGCATAGGAAAGGAAGGAATTTACAGCTCAGAGGGAGTTATGGAGGGAAGTTTGGGGCATTTTTCCTGAGGCGGGCAAAGACTCTGCATTTGGGAAGGTCTTCTGGGGAACTGTCCATTGGGTGAATGGAAATTCACAACTGGAAGGATCTGGGAAGGGAATTAAGGGCACTGGGATGGGAGGGAATCTGCAGTTGGGAACTGGGTGAGAGGACCCTGATGTATAAATGCAAACACTAAATGTTCTCATTTAATTTTCCATTTTGTTTTCCAGACATTTATAGTACTGAACAAAGGGAAGACAATCTTTCGATTTAGTGCCACTCCTGCCTTGTATATACTTAGTCCTTTCCATCCAGTCCGAAGAGCAGCAATTAAAATTTTGGTACATTCATATCCTTTCAGGTGGCTTCCCACCTTCTGATGTTATCTGATACAAGCGGATGTGGGTATGAGATTATTTGGTTTTAACAAACTGTTTGAAAGCTGGATATTTGATTTCATTTACTACAGACGTAACTAGAAATGTGTTGGATTTTTTCCTAATTAAGATGTGTAAAATGGCTTTTATGGGAAATACAGAGTTTGTCTTACTCACACGAACAGCCCCATTGACTTAGATGAGACTGCTTGTGTGAATAAAGTTGAGCAAGGTTTGGCCCAGAGTTAGTAAGAGAGGGAGTCAGTGGAGGAAATTTGCTGAGATGCATCAGGGGAAGCTAACCAGGATAAATTTCATCTGTCCCCTTCCCCAGTCCGAAGCAAAGTTCACACATCTGATAATTCTCTCCTGGGATGCATGCATACCTCCTTCAGCACTGATCCATCCTCATGGGCTGTACTTGTGGCTGAGTGAATGCAAAACTGTGTGGGGCTAACACTACTGCTGGCACTAGACATCCCACAGTAGGTGAAGAGAAGGCAGGATCATTGTCTCCTCCCCAAATCTATATTGGCCAGCAAATCATGGAAAGAAAGGCACAATGCACTTTTGGAAGGAAAGGTGGGTACTGTTGCTGGGGATGGTGTGATTGCACCCTTACATGTCCCAATGCAGAGTAATCCTTAAAAGGTACGAGCCTGCACTCAGTGATGAATAGTTCTTTAGGTCCTTCCCCATAACCTCCTAGTCATTTCACTGATGACAGGATACAGAATTTAGAACCTCACCCACACAGATATTCAGAATTCGTAGAATGTGAATTACAATACCGCTTAAATGAGGTGAGCTGCTGTAGCCCTGAGGGAGGAGACAAGCATGCATCTGAATTCTTGCAAGTTAAATAATCTAAACAAAGAAAATTGCTCTGCAGTGTTAATGCTGAACAATTTACCAAGGATCATGTTGGATTCTCCATCACTAACAATTTTTTAAATTAAGATTGGATGCTTTTTCTAAAAGATCTGCTTTGGGAATTATTTGGGGCAAGTTCTATGGCTTGTGCTATACAGGAAGTCAGACTAGATGATCACAATGTTCCCTTCTGGTCTTGGAATCTATGAAAATGATTATTTAAAAAATTAAACACTTGTACTCAATAATCCAGGACCCAGCTTGTTAAAAATGTACATCATGGGCCAGATCTTCAGCTGGTGTAAATTAGTGTAGCTCTGTTGAAGTCAAGGGCATATCCCCATCTGAGGCCCTGGCCCAACATCTGTCTATGTAACTGAAAAAATATGCTATTATGTCTTAGCAAAAAACAACAGTGTAATGCTTGAGTATTCATTTATGACAATAATTATAAAAAGTATTTTATCTGACACTTTAAAAGTTAAAGATCTAGATAGTATAATATTTTAAAAGTATGGGCCCAGATCCTTTTCTCATTTAAGTCTATGAGAGTTTTGCCATAAACATCATTAGCAACAACACTGGGTCCAATAGTTTGAAGCTTTCTGAGACAGAAATGGGATATTTAATCTCTAAGAGTGAAATTTGCCCTTGTGCAGAGAGCCAGCACAAAGTCTGTGCACCACAAAGGTCCCATTTAAGCCCTCAGAGTAGTGTATAGGCCTTGTGCTGGCATGTTGAGTCTGGGTGAAATTCACCCAGACAAAAATAATTCATTTTAATCAGTTTGAAAGTAAATGGGACTGGATGACATGTGCACTGTACCATCCACTTGAACTGGATCCTCTACTCGGTTCCACCATAACTTCATTTGTATTCCAAATAACACAACTCCCACTCTTCAATCATTTTATGTGGGATGGAAATTTCAATTTTCATTCAGCTCTAGTCCTGAAGAAATTTAACAAATGTACAGTCTTGAAAACATTATAATCCATTTTATCCATCTATCTAGGAGATTGGACTTAGCTGAAACATATTTACAAACACCCATTCACCTATGTGGTAAAAGATTCCTCTATTTTGTTTATATGAGCATCTATTATCAATACCACTGCCTTCTGTTTGCTTTATCAGCTTCTCCCAAGGTCTGCACAAAGGTTCCAGTACTGATAGCCATACTGAGAGCTCAGAGAATCCACACATCGCTAAAATGGCTAGATGACATTTTAGTATGAGCCTATTCCGTAGGAGAAGTGTCCATAAATACAAAAGAGTAATAACAGGAGTAATTAAGGAGATATCACAGAATTATTGATTTATTATCAAATTCAGCAAATTCCCTTTAAATGGATACATTATTCAGTGGAAGAATTAGTTCATGCTCTTAAGTCTATGTTGCTCTCAGAGAAAATAAATGTGAAGGTTCAGATGACAATAGTTCAACTTAAAAATGAACATATAATACCATCCAAGACATTCCCAAAATTACTAAGGACCATGGGGTTGTGCAGAGACATTTCATTATGGCTCAAGCTTCACCTGAGAACAGTTCAACACTTGCTGCTGGAAACTGTGGCATGGCTACATTACAACAGGTACATTAGTGCAACTTCGCTGAAGTCAGTCAAGATCAGTGAAATTGCATTGGTCTGAGAGAAGAATTTGGTAACTACAATCTGTTAACAGAAAGCATAAATGCACAGTTATAGGTCTGGGTACCCATTCTGCACTCTCACAAAACCATGCAACCCCAAGTGAAACCAATAGAGATTGTGTATGTATTGCAGAGGGCAGAAATATGCCCCTGGTCAGAAGTTGCCTGAAGTGGTGGTGACTCAAATGATAAGAATGCAGGAAGAGCCTGTCTCAGTACCTTCAAGAATCAAAGCAATGAGAGCCTGGGGTGTACACTTCAGAGACATATCAGAACAAGAAATATGGTCAGAACAGGAGCATGATTTTTTGGGAGTGAAAGGCCATAAAGCTAACAACATTTTAGTTCCAGAAACACCTCATTTGCACCTTAGCAATAGCTGTCTCATACATCAACAAGCGGAAGGAAGGAAGACATCCAGTCTCACTAGGATGGCAGTAGAGTTTCTACATTAGGCGGCACACCGTTTTCAGTCGATAAAAGCTATTCACATCAAGAGAACTCAAAATACAAAGGGCAACTGGCTGAACAGGAAGTCAATATTCCAAGCAGAATGGAGCCTCAATTGCCAAGTAATCGAGCAGATACTATCATTGACATGAACTCAGGAGCTGGATCTCTTGCCTTGCATGAGAGTATTAAGCAACCTTTTTTCCTGTAGGGGGAAAACCAGAAGTGTTAGCAAATGTGGTGCACTGTCACAAAAGTGTCTGAAGCAACTTGTTTAGTACATACCATCTCTCCATTTCCAATTATTGAACATATAGTGCAAGTGGAAGAGAATGGCACAGGAGGCTGAAGGAAGAATCCTCTTCCAAACAGGATGAGGAGCCCAAGGTTCTTGGATGAAGCAGATTTATCTACAGCTCCTCCTCTGGGATTTCCATAGAGAGAGAACCTAATTTTTTCAGGGACCTATACAACCTCGCTAGTCCAATTTATCTTTGACAATCTGGCTATTTAGAAAGATGTTCTACTAGGAAAAAAAAATCCATAGGATTTGATAACACTTTGTTAATTGAAGTAATTTGCATTATTAATGTGTTTTAGGGCTGGTTTTTTTTTTAATCTTCTCATCCATGTAATGCATTCAGATTCAAATCCATTATTTGATGTGGCCATATTCTTGAGAACATCAGGCTTATGTACATTCTCAAAAGGTAGGAATATATTTCAAATGCCATTTGGAGGAAGAGGTTGTCTTTGGGGTGAGGTAGGCCTACTCCAGGGGCCCTTCTTCCCATATCAGGATTAGTCTGCAAGGAGATGGAGCTGTCTTCTTCTCTTCCTCCTTCTATAAGAGTGGTGTTGGGGAGGAAGGACCAGCTTCCACTTCCAACCTAGTGGCACTGAGGCTAGATCATATCTTGAAGGGAGACAAGTCTGGCCCCACTCCTAAATGAGGGACACCAAAGTCACCTCTAACGTGTGTGGGGAGATAAAAGGGCCATTTCTGCTTTTAAATGATACATCAGTTCCCAGCTCCTGTCATGATACAAGATATTGTGGCAGTGCATTTTTTCCCCATCAGGACAGGCAGGGGAGGTGCACATAGATAGTGCCCCTCATCACTTTTCTTGCTGGTGCCAACTTTCTCCCAGATAGTACCAGTCTCCTGTCACTACTCTTGTTGGAAACCAGTAATGTTGGAGATTATTGCCCTCCTGAGTAGACAGTTTCCACTGTCACAAGCTCAAGACTGAATCTTGTTTGTCCTCATCCATGGGCAGCTCTATTTTTATGAGGAAATTCTGCATTAAGGCAGGGGACAGGAAACATGTCTCTGGCAAATATATAAGGTCATTTGAACCTGTTCAGCAATTTGGAATGTTATAATAGGTCCCAAGAGAAGATGGATTCGTGGGAAGAGGACAGTTCAAAGGGGCACAATAAATTCAGTTCTCTAAAAACACCATGCACCTGTATTCTTATTTTGTGCTAGCTTACTAGTATGATACCAGTGGAACTCTCACAGCTCATAGAACTTTGACCCTGGAGGGACGTGGTAATGGGGTAGAACACAAGCCACATCCCCTAATGTCCATTGTGCGCCATCCCTTGGTGGGTATAAATTCCAGAATTGCAGATAACTTCCTGATTGTTGTAGCTTCTGGGTAACTCTAGCTCTTCAAATCTACTGTATCCTTTTCAATACTTACCCCTTCCCTTCAGTTCAGTGGGTTGCTTGAATTGTTAGGCCCTGGCCCTGGCATATGTGTTGATGGTTCTGGCATTTGGTCTAGGGAATCTCACCACTTCGGCAGTCAGCTGTAGTGGCCTTGGCTCCCATTCTTGGTGACAGGTGCCTACCTTTGATACTTTCTCCAGGTGATTTCAAATCGATATATGCAGAGAGAGAGATTGGTTTGCCTTTTGGGTTCTGCCCGTGACAGTAAAAGGGTGGGTAGCTGAGAAGTGAAGTTTGAGTTCAGATCCAGAGCTCAAGGACTGAGAAGATTGGCCTGGGGCTTTTGTTTGGGACAATCAGTAGTTCTAACTTGCCAAAGAATAGAGGGGACTAGTGCAAAATGGCAGTCCAACAAAATTTGGATTAATAATCAAAAAAGTTCTTAGACTCTCAAATTTGGATGCCTAAAGCTAGGTACCTGTTCTTCATCCATGTTTAAGGCACCTAAATAAAAACAGCCTAGTCTTCAAAGGTGCTGAGCACTTGACTTCAGTGCCAGTTGCTCATGGTCAGCGCTTTTGAAAATCAGGCTGCTTTCCTTAAGGAGCCAATATATGAATATAGATGCCTAACTTTATGGATCCAAGTTTTAAAAAGTTGGCATAAATTCCATAAGGTGGTGAACTGTTTTAGCTCATTCCATCAGAGTCTCTAATCCCTGTGATGTGCACCAGTAGTTATCAAGTACCTTAAACAGATCTCTCTCCTGTATTGTGCATGTCTCTTTCTGCTTATTTCTATTGGTATATCTTGGGAGAGACCAGGAGTGACAGGTGAAACATGAGTCAACCAGACAATTTTTCAGACTTGGAGATCTTTCTGAGTATCACACCCTAGGATCTTTCATTGGGGACGAGCACTGCTCAACACCTTTTGTGATTCTGAAAGTGTAAAAACATGTTCTTGAATGAATAAATTATAGGAGTCAGAGTAAGTAACAATTGTAGGGCTAGCAGATGGATACTTAACAACAGATGGTATCACTGATCTGAATAGGCCTGATCTTTTCTAATTCTCAAAACTAAGCAGGTTTGGGCCTGGTTAGTAGTTGATGGTTAACTGCTTGATGATACCTTGTGTTCTAGGGTTGTTACTTTTTTATATTAGCAAGGTCTCTCTCTAAACATTCTTTGTTTATTAAACGATATGGAGGAGATTGGGCAGAACTATATTTAGAGCTGGAATGTGAATTGAGAATTCTTGGCTATTTAACACTGAAATCATAGAAATGGAAGGGACCTTGAGAGGTCATCAAGTCTAGCTCCCTACACTGAGGCAGACCCAGTAAACCTAGATCATTCCTAACAGCTGTCTGTCTAACCTGTTCTTAAAAACCTCCAATGACGGGGATTCCTTTGGAAACATATTCCAGAGTTTAACTACCATTATAGTTGGAAAGTTTTCCCTAATATCTAACCTAAATCTCCCTTGCTGCAGATTGAGCCCATTACTACTTGTTGTACCTTTAGTGGACATGGAGAAGTATTGATCTCTGTCCTCTTTATAACAGCCGTTAACATATCTGAAAACCTAGCAGTTTCCCCCTTGTTGTCTTTTCTCAAGACCAAATATGCTCAGATTTTTAACCTTTCCTCATAGGTCAGGTTTGCTAAACCTTTTATAATATTTGTTGCTTTTCTCTGGACTCCCTCCAATTTGTCCACATCTTTCCTAAAGTGTGACACCCAGAAATGGACACAGTACTCCAGCTGAGACCTCATCAGTACCGAGTAGACCAGGACAGTTAACTCGCATGTCTTATGCAAAATAATTCTGTTAATACACCCCAGTTTTGCAGCTTTTTCACAACAGCATCATATTGATGGTTCTTATTCAATCTGTGATCCACTAAAACCCCAAATCATTTTCAGCAGTGCTACCACCGGTCCTAGCCAATTTTGCAGTTGTGCATTTGATTTTTCCTTCCTAAGTGCAAAGCACTACACTTAACTTCACTAAATTTCCTCCTTTTGATTTCAGACCAATTCTCCAATTTGTCCGTGTTTGTTTTGAATTCTAATCCTGTCCTCCAAAGTGCTTGCAACCCCTCCCAGGTTGGTGTCATCTGCAAATTTTCAGTGTTCATATTGTGAATAATTTATGAAGACACAGTCATCTTAACTGTACATTAATTGTTTTCCTGGGGAATGTATCTTTACTTCAAGCACCAGCCAACAATAAGTACGACTAAGGGATTGGTTCTGCATGAACATATACTTGGTCTATGTACCTTCACACAAGCTAATTTTAAGGGACTTGAGTGGAAGCCAGCAAACTTTTGTTGAATTTGGCCCTTTGGTATATTGTATCCTACTGTCTGTTTTAGTGACTGTTTGTCTGTGATACGCCTTTGACTCAGTGGAAGCAGGATCAGCCCCTAAGGCCAGGTTTTCAAAAGCATTCAGCACCCAACAGCTCCCATTTGGGCACCTGAATGGAGGGACCAGATTTTCAGATGTGCTCAGCACGCAGCTCGAGCACTTTTGAAATTCTTGCCCCTTCGGTCTGGGGCTGAAGTGGGAGTAGAGCTCTTTTGAAAACCTGACCTCAATTGTGAGGGCTGAACACACTTGAAATTCTGGCCTTCGTTACCCTACTAATTTCACACACCCTACTGATATCAGATGCTATACTCAGCCTTTTCTTCACACGACTACAAGATATTCCCATCCCAGCTGAAGTCATTATTTAATTGTCAGCTAATATTTTTAAACTCTCGTTAAATACATTTTATTCTGTACAAACAGCCCAGACAGTGGTACCACATAATACTTCCAAAGCTAAATATTGCAACTGAGTCCCATCTCTCTGAGTGTCCACATTTCCAGGACCTGACTGGTGGAATTCTCCAAGCTTTACAATTGTAAATCTCTTAAACCACCTTGGCAGTAGGTGGTACATACCCAACTCTGCTGAGGTGGATGTAGCAGCTCCTAAAACCTCTACACTCAGTTCCTTTCTCACTGCTGATAGAAAGCATCTCAAACTGCTGCTTCCTTTTGTCATTACACACAGATGTGCTTGTTGTCTTAGAGCTTTCTGTAGGGTCCATGGCCCAGTTGATTCAAGCTTTTTTTTTTTTCCAAGCTAAGATTTCATCAGACTTTCTTCCTTTCATCTCTCCCACCTGCCTCTGTGAGTAAATCCTGAAACAAAGACAAGTGTTTTTGTTTCTTTGGTTTGGACTTGTAACAGAGTTCTGATGGCTTTGAAGCACTCAGCTCCTCCACCCAGGTTGGAGGTTGAAGCTTTAGAATGCTTGAAATATCAGCATGTATCCCTGAAACAGCATGTATTAGGTGCAGGTTGCTAAGTCAAGCACTGCCTCAAAGGACTTGGAGCAGGTATCGACCTCTAATGTGCCAAGGCAATCATCACTAAGATTACTGACAGCATCTCAAATCTCAGGCCAAATGCCCAGTCAACGCTTCAGGAACATAGATCAGCACTGACTCTGGAGTAAAGTCATCCCCTCTTTCTATGTGAAGTTGCAAGAATACCCTTTGACTCTACACTATTACAGTAACTCCTCACTTAACGTTGTAGTTATGTTCCTGAAAAATGCGACTTTAAGTGAAACGATGTTAAGCGAATCCAGTTTCCCCATAAGAATTAATGTAAATGAGGGGGTTAGGTTCCAGGGAAATTTTTTTCACCAGACAAAAGACTATATATACACATACACAGTGTAAGTTTTAAACAAACAATTTAATACTGGTACACAGTGATGATGATTGTGAAGTTTGGTTGAGGTGGAGGAGTCAGAGGGTGGGATATTTCCCTTACTGCTAAATGATGAACTAGCAATTGGCTGAGCCCTCAAGGGTTAACTCTCTCACTGTACAAGGCAGCAGGAATGGAGGGAGATATGTGCATTTCCCCTTTAAGTACACTGCCTTGTTAATTAGATCAGCTTGCTGAGACCGCAGCTGCTGCAAACTCCCTCCGTCCTGAGCCCTGCTGTCCCCCCCCCCCCGCTCTATGGAAGATGGGGTAAGCGGGGGGGAGGGGGAGGGGGACACCCTGACATTAGCCCCCCTCTTCCTTCCCTCCCCCCCCGCACAGTAAGCAGGAGTCTCGGGGAGCAGCTCCAAGGCAGAGGGCAGGAGCAGCACATGGCAGTGGGGGGAGGGACAGCTGCAATTGCTAGCTTGCTGGGCAGCTGCTGCACAGGGAAATTAGGGGAGTGGGGAGCTGTTGGGGGGGCTGCCGGTCCACCCTGGTTCCAAGCCCCCACCACTAGCTGCAACGGGCTGCTCTTCCTGCAAGCAGTAGACAAAGCAGGCGGCTGCCAAACGACGTTAGAAGGGAGCATTACACAACTTTAAATGAGCATGTTCCCTATTTGATCAGCAACGTAACAATGAAACAACATTAACCAGGACGACTTGAAGCGAGGAGTTACTGTATTACTCTTTTTTCTATTTATATTATCATAATGCCTAGGGACGCAACCATATGGCAGGATCCCATTGTGCTAGGCACTGTACAAACACCAAACAAAAAAACATCTCTGCCCCAAGGAGCTTACAAGCTAAGCACAAGACAAGCTACAAACACCTTCTCTGTCCTTGACTTCTGCCCTTTGTTTTCTCAATTTTCTGGCTACTCCACTTCTGGCAGCATTGGGGTTGATGGGCCAGATCCTGAGTTCCAACCACAGTTTGATTTCTTGTAACCTTAATTCAGCTCCCTTGTTCATATGCATCATGAAATAGTCTAAATTACAAAATCACATACTATTTTGTCCACAGCTCCTCTTACTCATTCTTAATTATCAGCAGTGTTCATAGATCCTTATTTCTGTTTCAACATTCCTTTTTCTACAATCTCCCAGACTCTTCTGACTTTCTTTTGACTGTCCTGGCTCTAGCACTCCAAGCTGGTGTCCTATTCTGCTCCTTAGGCCATCCTATTATTATTATTATTTATTATTTATTTATTATTTGTATCATGGTAGCACTTAAAAGCCCAAGTCATGGATCAGGACCCTATTGTGGTAGGTACTCTACAAACAGAACAAAAAAAGATTCTCCGATGACCTTACAACGTAAGTATATGGTCTCCTGGCTGTCTCTCTCTTTGATCTCTACATTTTGATATTTTCCTGCTATGACTCTGCTCAATTTTAATATTGCATTGGCATTCCTTGACCTCTCTGTGCTTCTGTGTCTCAACTTCACCATCCTCTGTGGTTAAGGTTCATTTAAAGAACTGTCCAAAGGCTTTCAGATTTTTGCTTCCAAGTGGGTGGTTTGCTGATGCAGGTGAAGTTTCATGCAAATCACTGCACTTTATTGTCATGTAGCATATGAATTAGAACGAAATCAAACTCAGATTAGTTTAAGGGGCTGTCTACAAAGACTAGACTACTTATAACAAACCAAAGCACACACTATCAGTATTTCTTGAATGTATGGACCGTGCCTAGGTCACGTATAGGTTGATCTTCAAGTTAAAATAAAAACTGGTATAAAATCAAATATTTTAACAATATTTTATATTTGAATATTTACTTTTTTAATGACTAGGACAAAAATCTCATAGTCAATAAAGTGAAATGCCACCTAAGCACCTCCCTTGTCCATGTGGAAACCTCAGTTTGTTGGATGAACTGGCCTTCAAGCTGCCTTGTGCTGCCAAAGGGAGGCCCTGAATGTGACACCCCCCCCCCCCAAGTGGTTAAATTATTTTCATTGGTCCCAAGAGCACTGCACTATGCAACATTTTAAAGCAGAAGCTAATCCAAGACCCTTATGAACAGCCCTGTTTTTGCCTTTCCTTGCAAACCCTTCTCCTCCTACACAATTCCATTATTACAGGTTTGTTTGTGTAACTATATATGCACAAATATCGCCAATATTCCGTGAGAGGTTTGTTTCAATCTTGTCTTTGATAATGTCCATAGTAGCTCCATTCCCTTGTGTGGTATTGGAAAAAGGAAATTCTTAATGGATGTTCTCATGTACATCAGCTTTAGTTATCATAGATTAAAGAAGTAACTTTAAAGGTGAAAATTAATGTTGCAATACCCTGTGTCCAGTAAGTCTGAGGAGATGTTATGGTGGTTTTTGTATGGGCCATCTAAGAAAGACTTCTATGTAAGTTTGGGGGAAAACAATGATTTGCCAGGCTGAACTGTGAGGAAAGCCAGAAAAACTCAGCCACAGGCCAGGACATGGACAAGTGTTATCTGTTTTGGTTGTAGAGAAGTGGGCCATATCTAAAGGCATTGTCCTCAGAGGAAATGTGCTTACTGCAGGAAGAGATGCAGGAACCTGAGTAAGCAATGGAAGAAAGGAGTGTAGAATGATACGAATGCATATGACGGCCTGAATACCCAGGAGGCAAGTGAACCAGGGGTGGCACTGATGACAAAGAAGTGTACAGCTATTCAAGAGAGCCACACGGAAAAGGCAAGAGAGATTAGGGTGGAAGAATTACAGAGGTTGACACAAGCCATATAGAGGTGGGCATAAACACAGAGATTACTGTGAAGATGGATGCCATGGTTAGGAAGTGCCTGATACAGCTGACTAGTTACCCCTTGACAACCAGAGGATATGCTGGTGACTATGGCTACCCATGGGGACCAGGAGTTGAAAGTGGTGAGTCTGCAAGGGAAACCTGGTGACCTGAGGCAAACTCTACAGGCAGCCCTAAGAGACCAGAAGTCAGTGGTGGAGGCTTTTCTAGAGATGGGGAAAAAAACAAGGTCTGTGAGAAGGGCTGTAATGCAACAATGAATGGAGAGGATGTTAGAAACCTGCTTTTCCTGACTGAGACACATTGAGGGGACCTTGATGCTGCAGAAGAAGCCAGACAACAAGCTGTGAAAGAAAAGGAGCAATTGCTCATGGAAATTGACCTGAAGGGAGAGCTGGAAAAAATATGGGGTGGTCTCCGGCATAGGTGGTAACACTTGCCGTGGGACAGAGCAAGGTTTTAGAAGGGGGTGGAGGATGTATGTCACGGGCTGGCTGGCTCTAAATGCAAGCTGGGCTCAGCCTTGCCTATGACCTAGCAACTCAGAGATAATTAGTAATCACACCTGAGTGTGGTAGGGTGAGTTAATTTAAATAATTGACCCCAGCAGTGGAGAATCAGAAAGGACTGCTTAAATAGAGCTGGGAACACCATCTGGGGGAGGGACCAGAGAGCAGGCAAGCTGTGGTGGAAGGCCCTGAGAAAGGGTCTGTAAAAAGACCCACAGAGATTAGTTTAGGCTCCTATGGGGGAACTGTGGGATAGGGCCTACCAGCAGCAGGGAGATCCCTAAGGCAGAGGTTCTCAAACTGTGGTCCGTTCAGGTGGTCTGTGGATAGTTCCCGCTAAGGTGCGCACCTGGGCGGCCACGCACAAGAGAATGAAGGGCCACCCACCTAATTACTGGAGCCCCGCTGATAAATTATTATTGAGTTAAGTTTTTTTTTTATATAGTGCTTTTATCCAAGTGCTTTACAATAGTTAGCTAACAGTACAAACAATATTTGGAAAGGTCATTAAGTGGCCCACTGAGACCCTCAGCAATTTTCAAGAAGTTGCCAGAGTCCCTGGGAAAGGGAGGCAGTGAGGGAATCAAGGGGGGGGGGGGAGGAAGCAAGATAAGAGAAACTCTGCGGGGGTCAGCAGAAGGGGCCAAGAAGTAGAGGACTTCAGTAGAGTCTGAGAGGGGCAGAAGCAGTATTAGTTTTGGTATTTGGGGCTTTTGGGGCTTTTCCCTTCTGCATTTGAGTCAGGTGGCTTTCTGCTCCACACTGATGGGGTGCCAGTAACGTGATCAATAACAGCACAGGAGAAAGTCTCCCTGCTCTAAATTCTGGTGCCCAGCCCCACCTTGGCCTGGAACATCCAGAAGCAGCACTTGCAGGGAAAGTCCAGTTTTGTCCCTGTGGCCCTGGGATGGTATATGTTCCATCATTCTTTGGGGGTAGTGCATGTACAGTCTGGTTACATGTAGGAGCTGTGAGGGGATGGAGCATGCTAAGTCACTCTGTGGGGACTGTGAATGCACTGTCTGGTTGGCACATGGGTTAATGAGAGGACTGAGCAGGCTCACTGGGGACAGAATCTGTGGAGATTTTAGCTGCTAATATCCAAGTCTGTACTAAGCATGTGTGAAGTGTGATTTTTTTTTTTCCAAAGGCTTATAACTTGGTCAAATTTGGGCAGATTTTCACTGGGATGGAAAAAGGCAGATACCATGAAACACTTCAGCTCAGATGGTTAAAATTTGGCACAGTTGTAAGCAACTGCAAACAGGCTTTTACAATGGCAACCTTAATAAGAGGCAATGCTTCCAGCCCCATCTTTTCATACATCATAATGTTTAAGGCCAGAAGAGACCATTAAATCATCTAGTCTGACCTGTATATCCCAGGCCATCACATTTCCCCCAGTTACCCTGTATTGAATCCAATAACTTGTGTTTGACTAAAGCATATTTTCTAGAAAAGCATCCAATCTTCATTTTGAAGACATTACGAGATGAAGAATCCATTACATCTCTTGGTAGTTTGTTCCAATGGTTTACCATCCTCACTGTTAAAAATGTGTGCCTAATTTCTACTTTGAATTGGTCTGGCTTAAGCGTTGGTTCTTGTTATGCCTTAATGAGCCCGTTTCTGTAACAGACCTTCACCAGTATCCTTTCTGGGCTTTCTCAGTAAGCACATTGATGAAGATGCATTCAAGACCCTACTCTTATGAGCAATCTGTAACTCTAAAACAGGGAATGGTGGCTTTAATATATAGTGGCAACCCCTCACCCTCAGTTTTTACCCATTGTATCCTTCTTGAACAGGTTATAACCAGTGATTTTAACATTCCAATCATCTCAGCAGGTTTCCATAATGCCAATTATAGAGCTCCTCTTGCTTTTTACTCACTCCTAGTAGTAGTACATAAACAACTGAAAAATGTCGTCTTTTCACGTTCGTCACATTGGTTCAATTTGTTTGCGACATACTGAGATTTAGTTTGTACCAGAGCTGCCGCCTTAGCACCTTCCCCTGTGGTGTTAATTTAATGCCCTCTTGACTGCTCCAGCTAGTCTCAAACCAAGAAGATTAGCGCCCCTTACCTCTAATAAAGGCATCACTGGAATGTTGCTTGTTTCAGTTTCTTACTCAGTATGGCTACATGGCTATATAAGGCTACAGGGATATATGATATATTTTGGGGCCGAAACAGAGTGATTGCAAATCTTTCCTTGTTTAGGCTTAAACTGAAGATTTTGCTTGTTTGAAAAAGCCTGAAAATCGCTTGCTCTCCATTTTTTTCCCCATAGAATTCTCACTATAGTTGAAAAGTAATCCACAATTTTCTAGGTGAAGCTCAGTCTTTTTGTACCTGAAAATATTTAATAACCTAATCAAGTTACTTGATAGATAGACACAACCGTTACACTCCAATCTAAGCCTGAATTAAGAAAATGAGGCTGGCTCCCAGATACCCTCTCTCAGTCGCTCATCAAGAGCCATAGGCCCCTGCAGTGGAAAATGTGTTTGGATGAGTATTCCCTTTGAGTTCAATTACTAGTTTCTAAGTTTGCACATGGGAATACATGGAGCGGTTACTACCTATTTGATCTTGCTATTGCGTATGCAGTCGATCAGAAAACATTCCATTCTGTATTCAGCAGAGATTGTAGTTCCACAAAAGGTTGATTTTCATGTAGCTTAGATACAGACATTTCAGACATACCCTCAAAACTCATGTGAGATTGCTATTCTATAACATAAAATGATCACAGAACTATGATAAGGGGGAGGTGAAAATGTGTGTGTCTTTTCTCAATTAACAAAGGAAATCTCATTCCGATTCTCTTTTTTCTCTTATGTGTATCCCAGGATATCGACAAAATGCCAGATCATTTTCCTATGCCTTCTGTGCTTCCCACATATAGATAATATCAGTAAAATGTGAACCTTTATGAACAAATGAGAATCCCATTACACTTAGTACTTTTCACAGCATGCAGCTTTTGTTTTAAAGAAAGTGATTTAGGAAACACAATTTTCAAACTTGGGAACTCAATTTAGGATGTCTAGTTCCATATTTGGGGTCTCAAATCTGCATCTAGGTGAGTAGAATGCATATTTGAGGCTGAATGTTGCTCTTCATTTCCTAATAGAATATTTGGTGCCCTAACTGAGGCAACAATGTTTGTAAATTGGGCCTATATATGTGCAAAATTACAGTACTGCCATGCAGCTACTAGCCTTTAGTACCCTTCCACAACCAGGGCATGACTCAAAGCCCATTGGAGTGAATGAAAAGACGTGATCTAGAGCTTGCCCCATTGCCAAGCATGTTCAGATGACCCAATACTAATAGAGCGGGAAGGCGGCAGGTTTGAGGGAGGGCATCAAGAGCCTGAAGATGAATACATGATTTTCAGGCAGTTTTCCTACACAATCTCTCCCTGTATATTATTGTCTACTGATAGTTTCTTCTTTGTTTCAGGGTACAGCATAAAGTACTGAGACAGAATTAGCAGACGAGTGGTTTCCCTTTTATAGTTTAAAATGCATAAATGCTCCTCTCATACTGAGGTTCACACCGAAGCACACTGTCACAAACTCCAAACCTTCACATGATTATATATTTTGGGTGTTGTATTCACTGAATGCTGCACAATCGCTGCATCCATTTTACTGTACAAAATATGCATAAAAGATGTAGGTAATGAAATAAAGCAGGATAGAGCCCAAAGATTTTACTTTGATTAGGTGTCCAGGTATTCCTTCATATATAATTGCACACAGCTTCTATGTGTTGATGTTTACGCATGCTACAAAATATGAATGAGTCATCAGATCAAATGTGCAGTGCTTGAAAAAATTAGGGACCTTTTCTGAGGTCTTTTTACACAGTCACGTTTTTCCTTAACTCATATATTTACATTGTTCAGTATGTTTATTATGTGCACTATTTTAACCAACTGTGTGTTCATGGCACAATCGGAGGTTCAATCATGGAATAAATATGTTGAGTAAGTATCTCTGCAGATCGGTATATACCTTACCTTTAGCTCTTCTATACTCTTTCATTGTAGTCTTCTCATTTTGTTTGCTGTTATCTAATTTTTTCCATTAATATTGACTTCTGTGCAATATTTGTCCTGACAAAATGTTTTGCCAGGTATTTCTCGCCTCTGAAAACTCCCTTAGAAAGTAAGTTAACAATTTTCAGTCTACCAAACTCATACTTTTTGCTAAATGCACCTGCTATGCTACATCTGAATGGAATCATGGTATGATTCGAGCTCCATTTGAAATTGGCCTGCCTTCCTGAGTTTCCATGTAAGGGATTCAGAAGCTGGATACAGTAGAATATATTACTGGACTTCTAATTGAATGATTTCAGAAAAACTTACAGAACATACTTGGTTCAAACCTAAAGGCATAATCCAAAGCCCGTTGACATCAATGCAGTCTTCTACTAATGTCAGTGGGCTTTGGACCAAAGCCATAATGAAAAGAGCTATGGTACATACAAATAATTTCTAGATATATTTTATGAGAAACCACCAAAAGTTTGGAATTCTCTGTGGGGTTGTCTGAATTTCTCAGATGGTCAGAGCTCTCAGAAAACCCTCAGAGCTTTAACTGACAGTTTCCTGTTCTGTTTTTTTTTTTTTTAAAAAGCTAGCTTTAACGTTAAGTCTGGTAAGTTTGCATTTCCGTAAGTTGTTTCAAAATGTTCCTTATGGAAATAGATACCAGATGCACAAGCTAATCAACATATAGTACATTAAACAATTACTTTGGCTTATTGAACCAATCAGAACAGACTTTTTATTTTTGTCTGACATATGATAAACACAGCCATCTGCTGTTCTCTAGCCTGGTGGCTGGCCTAGTCAGGGCCTTAGGGAGACACAGCAAAGTGCCCTTCTCTTCTTTAGGCTTCCCAAGATCATGCAAGGCACATCTTCTAGAAAAAGAATTGCTTCCCGAAATTACTAACTTTAAGCCAGCTCTGAACCTAACAGCTGATTTGATCATCATAACATCCTAATATCAGTATGCATCATGTATTTCAGTATGAGTATACTACCTTACAGCTATGTCTGTGGCTTTCTTCCACACCCCTTCCCACAATGTTGTCTTTTTCCTATTGGAAATTGTTACAAAGTACAGTACCCATCATGTATTTGAAATATTGACATCACATGGATGCATGAGTCAGTCTACAGGTCTGTACTTTGGAATTTGAATGTTCTAGAGGGAAAAAATAGAGTGCTAGACACTTCCTTCAGTGAGTAAAATGCAAATAATGTCTTCAGTGCACCAAATAAGCTGTGCAACAAATCATAGTCCAGAACAGAAGCATTCATTGATTATGCAGCATGGAATGAATCCTTCTCTTTCCTTTTCATAAAAAAAAATACCTCTCAGTCTTTCCTCCTCAAATTCAAAGCACAAACTCAAAGGTAGCTAATTTTGAAGACAAGAATGACCTGATGAACTTTAATTTAAGAATTATTTGTAAAATTAGACCAATAATACACTTTGAGAAGCTAAAATCAATCTGTTTTGCCTTGTTGCCTCAGTGAGGATGCAGAACCCCACAATTACCAAGAGAGTGGTGCTCTGTACATATGTTATAAAGCACCACTTAAAAATAAGTGGAATAAACACTTACATTTTGAAAAAAATAAATGGATTTAACTTGGCCCCAAAAGATCAGTTAACAGAGTGGCTTCTGTTGTTATAGAAACTCTTGCATTGCTGAAGGACCTCCTCCACATCCATTCAGAATTAGACGATGACTGTGAAATCAAATAACCAGCTGACATGTTGAACAAAGGAAAGGTCTTTATCATTTTAACGAGTGTATGCACAGCTAAGTTATTTTTTAATTCTTTGTATATGTTTTCACATTTATTAATGAAAACATATGCTTAAAGAGCCCCTATCAATTGCTTGGCCTGTATTTTGGATACCCGAAGCAGCACCAAAGCTAGAAGCCATGAAGATCTCAGTAAAAGACACACTGCCCCAGTTGGAGCTCTGAGAGAATTCCTCTCCCAAAACTGTAGGGAGGCTCGCAGAAACAGTGGGCCTGCTAGCTCACACCATTAGAGGGGAGGGGTGCTGGAGCAATTTGTATAGACCGAGAGCCATTGAATCAAAATGGAAACCACTTCAAACCCGGGGGTGCGGCAGCACCTGTAGTTCCAGCACGTATGTTATAGGGTGTCTCAAACACTCATGTAATGTCCAACTGAGCTCTGCTGGCTGGTGTGGAGGGAGAACAGGGCCATTGACTCTTCAGTGGCTAGCACCTCCAGGGGCCCTGAGAGGGGCTTTAATTGTGCCCAGCTGCAGAACTAAGGGCACTAGTACAAGAAGACTTTGCATCCTGCCTCCCTCTTAGTGCACTCATGAAACAGCTGGGCACAATCTGGCCCTTATTTGCTACACCACCTATTCTTGCAAAACACCAAACCAAACTGTGGTATTTGTGTGTTCATGCAATTTTATATGATGATGTTTCCATTCTTTAGATTATGAGCACCGGGGTAAAATCTTGGCTCTACTGAAGTCACTGGCAAATCTCCCATTGACTTTAATGGAACCAGGATTTCACCATGAGGGCCTGAGCTAACACCCATTAGTCAAGTCATGACTCCTGACTTCAGTGGATTTGGGATCAGGTGCTATGTGCCCACGTGTGAGCTGGCATTAATGGACTATGCATGTATTTAGTACACACAGACTAGACCAGACAGAGAATCAGCAATCTGGGGAATGAAAATTACACACAAATTGCTATTTCCAGTGAAGAGACCCATGTGGTAGCATATAAGTTGTGAGGCTTTTTCGTGTGTGTCCCATTTTTTTTAAATGGGGGCACACCTACAAAAATCAGAATGAGAATTCTGCCTGGTTATCAAATGCATCTTCACTTCATCAGAGGAGTTAAAAATAAAAATAAGAGGCCAATGGGGGCAGGTGGTAGAGAGGGTTGTTGATGTGTTTTTAAAGATTACTATTTATTATTATCTGAGGGGTGTGTGTGTTAACTTTGGGCATCTCTCTAACACTCACCAGTGGAAAAAACGAGGCAGTCCAGTCTGAGATGGTTTGGTCATGTAAAGCACAGTCCTCCTGACAACCAGGTGGGCAAAACAATCCAACAGATCAAGAGGGAAGGGAAAAGCTACAGGCAAGCCAGGATCCCATTGTGTTGAGGCACTGCATAAACACATAACAAAGAGATGGCCTCTGCCCTAAAGAGCTTACAATCTAAGTTTTTCTACTGATGTTATTAAAAATCCATTTCTTTCTGAAGTACTAGAGCTATATAATTTCAGTCCCTTATTCGAAATCGTCCTGAGGGGAAATCCCCAGACCTGACTAATCATAGGGTGAAACCCTGGCTCCATTGAAGCCTATGAGGCCAGGATTTCACCCAGGAACTCTACTGGGTGAAATAGGATCCAGCTCTGAATCCTGTTGCTCCAGTCCCTGGCTACTGTCCATGCAGAATGTGCTCAGTTTTGGTCCAACTATATTTATTGCAAAGGAAAACTCATGGAATACGTCTATCCATTTTGTCATTCACAGTGAAGAAGCTGTTGGTAGTACACAACTTACTGTATTAAATAAAAACACACTTCTGCCCCCTTTTTAAATTCCAGCAGGTCCAAATCATTACATATAATGCATATTTTCAGTTAGGGCATTACACTGCTATTTAATGCTCACGACTGGTGTTATTTACCAGACAGTGAAACATCAGGAACTTTGCAGTTGGGAATGTGTCTTTGTAATGCATTAGGTCAGGGGTAGGCAACCTACGGCACGCGTGCCAAAGGTGGCACGCAAGCTGATTTTCAGCGGCACTCACACTACCTGGGTCCTGGTCACTGGTCCAGGGGGCTCTGCATTTTAATTTAATTTTAAATGAAGCTTCTTAAACATTTTAAAAACATTATTTACTTTACATACAACAGTAGTTTAGTTATATATTATAGACTTACAAAAAGAGACCTTCTAAAATCGTTAAAATGTATGACTGGCACGCAAAACTTTAAATTAGAGTGAATAAATGAAGACTCGGCACACCACTTCTGAAAGGTTGCCAACCCCTGCATTAGGTGAAGCTTAACCATTATTTCATCTATTGAACATTGATATGATCTGGATAGAAAGAGATGAGAGGTATGAATAGAATCTTTCACTTAAATATGAGCTATAACAAGGAATGCTACATAATCCATTCCTTTTCCATTGACTATTGCTGGCGTGCTTCAGAGTCCAGTAACGTAATGTTTCTAGATAGTTTTCATGCCTCACTCAGTGACTGCAAATTCATCAAGATACGCTGCAATGAAGCCTGCATTCATTATAAGGCTGTCAATGTGCTTCCCCATTTCTAATATGTTCACCGGGTCCACACATGAAGCAGCTCACGAAGGGCCTGATGCCACAGCCATTACTCATATGAGTAATCCTATTGTAATGAGTAGGAATTTCTCATCTGAGTAGGATTGGGCCCAGAGTGAATAAGCTGAGTGTGCCTCAACTTCTTCTCCATTAACTGCTAATGCTCTTGATTTTCTTGGACACTTTACTCCCCAGGTACACTTTCACTGGCATTTACACTTTTGAATCATTGATAAAAATACTGGCAAGAGGATTTTGTATGACAGAATTCACCTTCCTTCGAGATCCATGGAATTGGCTGGATTTCAGTGTCATTGTTATGGCGTAAGTAGCATTCCATTGTTCTTTTTCAAGAGTGTGACATGCAGTGTAACTACTTTTCACCTGTTCTTTTTAGTAACTGTTGTTCACCAGTGTACTAGCACAATACTTCAGCTACAACAAATCTCTATGGAATTGTTCCTGAGTGTTCTAGAGAAGGGAACTTTTTCCTAGGTTCCAGTACAGATTTTGGCAACTTGCTGGGTGATCTTGAGCAAGTTGTTTAACCTCTCTGTGCCTCAGTTTATCTATCTGTAAATTGGTTATAATAATACCTGGTTTTATGAGACTTAATTAATTCATGTTTGTAGGGTGCTGTAAGATTCTTGGATGGAAAGTGTTATGAGAATGCGAGTGATGAAATACATAAATATATCTGTTTAGTGATAACTGCATTGCAATAAAAATTGAAATGCCTTCTGCTTTGTAATACTTCCATCCCTGACACAGGCCACAGAGGTAGCTCTGATGTTTGTTATGACTGTCTCCCTCTTGTACACAGAAAATAGTAACTAGTATGCATAATAGGGATCGTTAACAATAAATAACACATTTTAATTAGTAGTTACCTAAAATAAAATAAAAATCCTGTAGAAATCTCACCCGACCCCCAATAACACACCAGAAGCCAGCAAGATAATAACACAATTAAAAAGGAAATAAGAAGTTATGAGTTTTTCCCTGAAAGATGCCCCTGCACTGCTCTGGCATATGTAGAGTGGGGAAGTGCTCAGGAATCTCTGGCCCACAATGGACGTGGTATTGAGAGGAGGTTAGAACATAGCAAAGCTTTGGGATTTGCAACACTCTCAGGCAATCCTTTTGGTCACCAAGCTAGACTGAGCTGACAAACTCCTTTCCCCCCCTGTAACTTAACCAATACTTTTTCTATGGGGATTTAGGTAACCTCCCCTGTATTTTTTTGAAGCTAAACAGAAGCTTGTTGCATATACTGGGAACAAGGTTCTCTCACTGCCTCCCACTCCATGCTTGAGTGCCCTTTACGTTGTAAGTCAGTCTACTTTGGGTTCTGGCAATGCAAAGGAGCTGGTGAGCAGATGGATCTGTCCAGCCAAGAATATCTCTGGTCTGGGGGAGCTCTCAGCTGACACAGAGTTACTCATGTCTGACTATGTGCCCACCTCGCCATCCTGATTGAGTGTAGGCAGTGTGTGTGGTCAGAATGCGGTGAATTCCACCGATCCCCTGCTGGAACGTGGACCCTTGAGACTGGGGCCCGTGCAGATCATCTCAGAAAGTCAGAACCCACCAATCAGCTCCTTGATACCCTCCCCCATCCTGCTCCAAGCAGATCTAAGTGCACAGGAGAATCTGGGCCATTGATTTCAGTGGAATTATACCAGCATAAACCTGGAGTGATGCCCTGGGGAATCAGCCCCAAACTGTATTTTGCAATATCGAATACACTGTATTTATTTTGTCAATATATTATTTTCTCTCTTCCTCTCTCCTTCCCCATCCTCTCTCCGCTCTTGGTATCTCTGTATTTTGTTTTCTCTCCCCCCACCCCAACCTGTTTTCTGCTACATTTTTCTGCTGTTTTTTCCCCATTGAATTTGTGTTCTCTCTGCCTCCTTTCTCCTCCTTTGTTTAAAGTCTCCTTCCAGCAGAATGCAAACGTTGATATTTGAGCTGAACTCCTGAGTCATCATATTTGAGTGGATCCAAAATTTGGTAAAATGTGTCCATCCATCCCTGGTCCAGGCACATCTATGGGGCATTGAAGTTAGTTGTAGGAGTCTTATGGGGGCATGTTTGGGACATAAGTTTCTATTAATATTGCTCAAAAGAACAATATTTAGAGGTGTAAAATAATTACCATTATTTTCTATAAAAATACTCCCATTGACTTCAATGGTCTTTGGCTCAGACCTGGTATTAAGACGGCCAGATTCTGACTCTGTAATCCTGAGTTACTCTGAAATCAGCATCTGGGCATGCCTATGATAAGCATTTAAAAATGGTGCACTGAAGAAGAGGCCCTTTTGGGGGGCAACCCCATGTTAGTTGTCTTTTTGCATCAGTTAGTGTTAAATATGTTCCCCCTGTGGTGCTGTGTGTGAACCTTCTTTATTGCATTTAAAAGTAGAGTGGAACAATGCACAGGGGAGGAGTGGTACAGTTCTGCCATCCCCTTCACAGGCATGGAATGTCAGCAAGTAGCAGAAGCAAGGTGGTGTAGTTCCATTGTCCGGGAGGTGGTGGGTGGGGCCAGGAGCTCATGCGGGAGTCTCCAACTCTGGTATATCGTGGAGCTGTGTTATTCAGCAGTTCCCTCTACCCTAGCAGACAAAGGACTTTGAGGATGGGTAAGAGTGGACCAGGAGAGAAGAACGGTAAGAACGGTGGGCCTGCCATGATGCAGAGGCTACCTAGCCTTGAGGCTGCAAAGTGGCTATGCATCTGCTGCACGGCCGCGTCTCAGCTGAGCGGGCGGGGGGTGATATTCTCTTCTCACGCTGCATCACAGGACTACTCGAACAGGGTGAAATTCACTCCTGTGCAGAGAGGGCCAGCACAAAACTTGTGCCCCACTTAATTTACCTGGGACTTAAGCAGATCACAGGCCTTTGGTGGCTCTGGCACTTTGGTGGCGCTAGGATGAATTTCACCCACTTGTAAAGAAACTAGGATTTAGCCCATAGAGCCAACAGGACTTTCCCTCTTTGTGATATTGTGCGTGTGTTTTAGTTCTTGCAGTGGTATGAATTCTCCTGCCAGTGGCTTCGTAGCACCTGCACAGAAGGCCCCATTGTTCTACAGAGTATGTTCTCCAGCAAGTGTAGAGATGCCATACTTCCTGTGCACTGTAAATGCAGTCCTTGGGTTTCCTGGGACACTTCTTTCTGCGGCAGAAACAAAGCCCAAGACAGGGAAGATGCTGGCTGCAGCTACACAGAGTAGTAGAAAGTTTCATTACCTCATATCTGTATATAGTGCCTGCTCATAATAAAGAGTTATCTTGAAACCGGTCTGCTTGTAAGTAAGATACTACAGCCTTTGGCAAGAGAATAGTATTTTGCTCCTAGGCGGCATGCCAAATTACTGCCCAAATGATTTTTTTAATCACTTAAGGCCCCCTAAAATAGAGGGTCTGCAGTGAAAAACAAACACAGATGAAACAAAATTATTTCAATAACCGGATGCTTCAGAATCAGCTTATACTCCTGTTGGTGCCTATTCTAAGCCATTCTGTATTAACATATTTTAATCAAATGTGTTTTTGACAGAATTGAGGGGTTCAGTTATTGGGTAGGGCTGGAATGAAATAGAAACAATCGTATTCTCCTCCAGTAGGAAACAGTTCTTCAGGCACTCAAGTAGCAGTGAGAGAGTTAAAATTGATTGCAAGATAATCTGAATGTTATGAATCTTGTTTTCCAGGTATATTTAACAGCAGACAGTGAGAGGCATTGGATATTGGGCTCTATTCTGACATGATTTGTACCTTACATAAACGCAATTTACAAATCATTAAAACCAGAATTGTATTGAATCTCAGGTAGCTCTACAGTCTTGTTTGCTTACAGTTGGTGTGATACTATTGGTAGTTCTGCCTATGCACCTGGAAGCATGAGCAGTGAATAGTGTGTGAGGATTCGTAATGGGATGGAGAGTGCTGAAATATGCGAGGTTTTTATCCCAGACAAATTCATGGGTGTAAAGCTTTGATGTGCCCAGCCAATATATATAACGTTGGCCTGAGTTAACTGAACAGCTATCAGGAGATAAAATTGTTTTGTTAGCAGATGTTATTGTACAAGTCCCATAGTTTCTTTTAGAGTTAATAGGTCATTACTGTGAAATTACAGTATCTCCCCTCCTGAGCATATAATGGAACTAGTTGTATAGGTCATAGATACAGACAGCATCTATTAGTGCAATAGAACAGTAAGCATTACAGAATGTACACAGGGTCTGTTTTCCACATCGCATGGGAGCATACAATATACAGTACTACAGTGTAGTCCTGTGCACTCACTGGGCTTGCTCTTCAGTTTTTAAATGCCGTACTGTGAACAAAATGCAATATCACTTGTATCATTTGGTTATATACTCATCTACAGATTATTAATATGCTCTTACAAATCTGCGGTGATCAAAACCACATCCACATGCCATTGATCACTTATAATTTCTGGACATTTGGGGAGCTGAATTACATACAGCTAGAAAGAAATTCAAACCAACGTGGAGGCTCTACCACTGGGGATGGAATAGCAGCTGCAGAAGGAAGTTTTTACACCCCCTCCTGCTGCAGAAGGGGGTTTTGGTGTTAGCCCTCATTCGGCTGGGATAGAGAGCTATTGAGGGTGGGCTAAGGGAGGAGCTACTGATTAGGCAAATCTGTTTGCTCAATCTCTCCCATGAGACTCCGGAGAAGAGAACCAATGTTACTATTGCAGGTCATAATCTGGATTAGCAGGTGTGGAGAGACTGCTCTGTAACCCCTCCAGAGGTATCTGCACAAAACCCAGTCAGCTTCATCCTTGAAACACAAATTCCATTGGATAGAGGATCTGCGGGAACTAAAATATGCAAATATAATTTCCCATAATCATGCTCGAACCCAAGAGGTTAGAAGGTGAGATGGTGGACAGGCTGCATACACTACGCTAGGTTGGAGGAAATAGCTTGTGAAACAACCCCAAATCAGAGTTCTCCAATTAGTTACCCTAGCAGTAGCATTTACACTCACATTTTACCTCACTTTGCATGAGTATCAGTGACAACATGATGTGCAAGGCTGTAGAGTGTCAGGACCAGTATTTTTTATGACAAGTGCATTACCACAGGATTGAAAGTATAGTCCTCACTTAAAATCTGTCTTCTGCAGTTTCAGGCAATAAATAAATACTTTTCTCATCGTCTCTCGGCGCTCACATCAGTTGTGCAATGTACCAAAGCAATATATGAGAAATAATCCCCTGGAATTATTTACGTTGATATTTTCTCTTGTATTATATGTGATTGATTTAATCTGTTATGTCAGTATTACAGGGAATATTGTAGACTTAATTTTTAAAACTATGATAGGAAATTTATTTTCCTGTTTTTTTTAAAAAAGTTTTCAATAATTCCTGGGGGGATTAAAACTGAAACAAGATGGTATAATGTATATAATATGCACTGCTGAGCACTGTTATAACCAACTCCTACGTATAGTTTTAAAGAAAGCTATGCCTGATTCGTAAATTTATGATGTAGGGAACATTTAGCATCCTGTACGATATGATATACTCAGGAAGAATGGCAAATAAGAACAGCCTTATAAAGTGGGTGAACTGTTCATTCAGATGCATTCATTCTTACAAGTGAATGCACTGTTCATTCAATCCAATAGCATGCTCTACTGTATAATTCCAAATAACTGTGATTTAATTCTACAGGTATGTAGGAGAATTTGTGAAACTAGTCAGTGTTGCACCTCTTCGGATTTTCAGGGTATTGAAAGCTTTTAAAACTATTACAGTAATCCCAGGTAAGAAGCCCTGATCCTTGCATATTGGTGCTCAGCTACAAGTGATTCTCTCTCTGTCTCTCCTTGTCCCCTTGACTGTTGTTTTTTGCTGGCGTTTTGTCATTGTCTGTGTGTGACTTTCCCTTGTTACAGATACATAACTGAATTTGTGGACCTGGGCAATGTCTCAGCCTTACGAACGTTCAGAGTTCTTCGGGCGCTGAAAACAATCTCAGTCATTTCAGGTGAAAATCAGGTTAAACACTCAGGCTGCAGTTAAAGCCTACATGCCATTTCCAGTAGCAAATACAAATGACTTAATATAATAGATACTGATTGGGAATGGATGAATGTAGGGAATGTGACCTGTCAATAGAAGACGTTTTTCATATGTTTTTCAATACTGCATTGTGGGCAAAATGAATCACAATTGTTTCCAAAATGACAAAGCTCACTAAAACGAGTACTACTGTATAATAAGCTTTTGTATACAGTGTATCATTAATCATATCCATAAAGTACTCATTCATGAACCATATGAAAATGGCAATGAAGTTCAATTAACATCTTCAGATTTTTATATTAAAAATGAAAGAATAAATGATGACCTCAAAAATATTTATTAGAACTTCCTAGTGCCTCTGCAGACAAGTCAAAGTTTGTGCTAAAAATTGAACTCATTTTATGGCTGGAAACATAGGTGCCTTAATTCTTCTGGTGCTGTCTTGTTTATATTGGATAGCAACCCTGGCTGAAATTCTGGCCCTGATGAAGTCAGTGGGAATTTTGGCATTTACTTCAGTAGAGACAGGATCTCTCCCAATTGATATTTCACATTTTCAATGAAACAATCCCAAAGAGAGTCAGTGTTTTGACACAGTTCCATTAGTGAATTAACCCCTTTTCCCATAGCGTTGTTTTAATCAAACTATTTGATCCCATTTTTAGCTGTTATTACTTACTGTGATTAATAATAGTTTCAAATCAGTGATTTATTCAGAGATGAGCCCATTTCAGAGCTAGCTCCATGAAAATACATTCTTGCCAAGTGTTATCTATGGACAGGTCTCATTCAGCCTCAGTGTTTAAAATATACAACCTGCATGGCAAGGTAGAGAAGATCGCAAAAACCGTGCATGGTAGATCCTGTTGATGATTATCCTGAACAGATGTTGGCAATTACATGTTAAATATATTTGAAAAATTAAGAAGACTGCTCAAAATCAAGCATAGTCATTTAAGTGTAGTGAAATTTTTCAACCCAGTAGATTGTAAACACTTGCACTATGACACTAAAATCAAAATAAATGACCTAGCTTAAGTATGTATGGTCATGCATGTTATCAGCTATGATAACCAACAGCCACATAGAGCTTAAAAGTTAGGCATAAATACTGTGGTTAGGCTGCACACATTTTAAGAACACACCTTGTACAATTAGAGCCAGATTCTGCAAATCTTACTCATGCTGAGTAGTGCCTAATTCCAGTCTTAGTGTCATTAAAATCAGTGGAGCTACTTGCAAAGTAAGATAATACTTAGTGTGAGGAAAGATGGTAACATCTGGCCTTTATTGAGTAGTTTAAGAGGTCTGAGGCTTCTGAAAACCTGTAGCATTTCTGTTTTGTATTTTATTTGTCATCCTGGAAGGGTAAACCCAAACAAGCAGAAAAGTTCTGTTAAGATCTTTTACAATTAGGGTGTTCACTGTGAAAATGTTTCTGCTGGGGAAAGCCGTGGTTTAACTGCAAGCCGAGCTCCATGATTTACAGATCACATAAGGCAGTAATAGCTAAGCAAAAAAAAAAAAAAAAAAAAAAAAACTAACCACAAAAGAGCTCTCTCTCTTTTGCCAGTAATTTGAAGACTAACCTGGAGGGACAGTCATCTCCACAGGATGCCTTTCAGTTTCCATCTTGTCTTCAATCCTGAACCTCTTCAAAGCAGAGCCTACCAATTTTGCTGAGTTATGTGTGGTAATTCTGTGATGTTTTAAGAAATCAGAAAGTGAGCTGAAGCTTGTTTAGACTTCAGACAATAAATAGAAGCTATTTTGTAATGAGAAGAGGGAGAGTACAAGATATTATTTAAAATACACCCAAACCTTTCTGTATGATTAAATACCTGATTGAGCCATTTGTTGATGAAAGAAGATATCAAATATAATTTATTAGTGCAATACGCAGTAACACATGTTCTCTCTTTTCATCCTCTGGATGTAGACTCAGCTAACTTTCTTATAACTATTTTAATATCATGATACTAGGGGCCGAATACTTTGCTGACATAACTCCATGGAGTCTTTCCAGCAGGGAATTTGGCCCTTGGATTTTACCATCAAGATTACCTGTGTTTTGAGCATGTAAAATTACACAAATGGATAGATATGAATGATTGGGCATCTATTTAATTGCTAGTAAAACAGAGATGCATGAGAGCTCTCGTGCTAGTAGATAATTTCAGGTGAGTTGTCCTTCTTTTTAAAGAAATATTTAGGTATTCTTAGAAGTCTATTTTGGAGCTCAGTTTGGGTCTTTAATAATAATATAGGATTTTGCCGAGATGAAATATTACCACAGCGTTGATTTTAAAATGAAAAATGATGAACAGTAATATCTTAAATGCCATTCTTGGGCTGCATTGTATTTTTGATGCCTTTGTTATTTCTCAGATAAGGAGGGTGATTGCTGGAATTCACTCTCTTTTGCAAAGACCCGAGGTGATTTCCAATCACACTTTTGCATCATCTGGTTATTTATTTATGGAAATACCTGAAATTTCTGAGCTTGGGGAAATCGCTTTCCTGAAATAATGGACCAGATCCTGAGCTGATGTAAGGCTTCTACCCAGCAAAGTGCTCAGGGGCTGATTTTCAGAAACACTCAACATTAGCTTAACTCTGCTATACTGAAACAATGACAGTTTTACTATTGACTTCAGTGGGAGCAGTTAGTTTAATGCTTAGTGCTATTGAAAATCACACCCTTAAGTATGAGCAGCAAAGAGTCCTGTGGCACCTTATAGACTAACAGACGTATTGGAGCATGAGCTTTCGTGGGTGAATACCCACTTCGTCGGATGCATGTAGTGGAAATTTCCAGAGGCAGGTATAAGTATGCAAGCAAGAGTGAGTCAGGCTAGAGATAACGAGGTTAGTTCAATCAGGGGGGGTGAGGCCCTCTTCTAGCAGTTGAGGTGTGAACACCAAGGGAGGAGAAACTGCTTTTGTAGTTGGCTAGCCATTCACAGTCTTTGTTTAATCCTGAGCTGATGGTGTCAAATTTGCAGATGAACTGAAGCTCAGCAGTTTCTCTTTGAAGTCTGGTCCTGAAGTTTTTTTTCTGCAGGATGGCTACCTTTAAATCTGCTATTGTGTGTCCAGGGAGATTGAAGTGTTCTCCTACAGGTTTTTGTATATTGCCATTCCTAATATCTGATTTGTGTCCATTTATGCTTTTACGTAGGGACTGTCCAGTTTGGCCGATGTACATAGCAGAGGGGCATTGTTGGCATATGATGGCGTATATTACATTGGTGGACGTGCAGGTGAATGAACCGGTGATGGTGTGGCTGATCTGGTTAGGTCCTGTGATGGTGTCGCTGGTGTAGATATGTGGGCAAAGTTGGCATCGAGGTTTGTTGCATGGATTGGTTCCTGAGTTAGCTGGCCATCCCCAGCTAAAATCTCTCCAACGCATCATCAGTGATCTACAACCCATCCTGGACAACGATCCCTCACTTTCACAGGCCTTGGGTGGCAGGCCAGTCCTCGCCCACAGACAAACCGCCAACCTGAAGCACATTCTCACCAGTAACTACACACCGCACCATAGTAACTCTAACTCAGGAACCAATCCATGCAACAAACCTCGATGCCAACTCTGCCCACATATCTACACCAGCGACACCATCACAGGACCTAACCAGATCAGCCACACCATCACCGGTTCATTCACCTGCACGTCCACCAATGTAATATACGCCATCATATGCCAACAATGCCCCTCTGTTATGTACATCGGCCAAACTGGACAGTCCCTACGTAAAAGCATAAATGGACACAAATCAGATATTAGGAATGGCAATATACAAAAACCTGTAGGAGAACACTTCAATCTCCCTGGACACACAATAGCAGATTTAAAGGTAGCCATCCTGCAGAAAAAAAACTTCAGGACCAGACTTCAAAGAGAAACTGCTGAGCTTCAATTCATCTGCAAATTTGACACCATCAGCTCAGGATTAAACAAAGACTGTGAATGGCTAGCCAACTACAAAAGCAGTTTCTCCTCCCTTGGTGTTCACACCTCAACTGCTAGAAGAGGGCCTCACCCCCCCTGATTGAACTAACCTCGTTATCTCTAGCCTGACTCACTCTTGCTTGCATACTTATACCTGCCTCTGGAAATTTCCACTACATGCATCCGACGAAGTGGGTATTCACCCACGAAAGCTCATGCTCCAATACGTCTGTTAGTCTATAAGGTGCCACAGGACTCTTTGCTGCTTTTACAGATCCAGACTAACAACGCTACCCCTCTGATCCTTGACACCCTTAAGTATGTGCCTAACTGGAGTAGACCCACTGAAGTCAAAGGATCCATTGAGTTCAATCATCTTTTCATTCGATTTCAGTAATATTATGCCATTTACATTTACACTAGCTGAGAATCTGGCCCAATCAGTCTACATTAAGTACATTCAAGTGCCATTAAAAAAAAATCCCTTGTCTGTGGTTTCCTCATATATATCCATCAACTTCAGATGCCTCACGTTGGAATAAAGTCCCTTAATGTAGGTGATTTTACTTGTTAATTAGAACTTTGGATCTCACTTCTAGTCATGGCAACTAGACATTGTCCGTTTAATTTTAAAATTTAATCCTAAAACTCTTGAGCCAGCCCACTGGACAACTCAATAACACCCATCAACGCCCCATGTTGGGCCTGATCTAAATCTCACTGAAGTCAATGGAAATCTTTCCATCAACTGCAGTGGACTTCATATCATAAACTTTATGTGCAGAGAAATCCCTCCAGTCATTGATAATAACTAATAAATAAAATAAATTAAACCTGTTCATTGAAAATTGCCAATCTCAGGCTGTGGAACACTGTCAGCAGGAGCAGACTTCATTAGCAGGAGCCCTCAACTACAGAGGCTGAACAGCAGAGCCTACAGTACAAACACTGGCAGCAGGAGCATCTCAGCTTCAATGCTGAGATGTGAGGGAGAAGTGGTGTCAGAGATAAATAAGTTCAAGGTCTCTGGGGCCTGATCCAGCTCCCACTGAAGTTAGCATGAGTCTTTCATTGACTTTGGGAATTGGATAGGGTCCTTAAAGACTGGAAATAACACTTTGGTTATCATTCGGAACTGAATTTATAGGCAGAGCTCAGAGCACAAGTCTTCAGACCTTATGCGTGAAATTTGCCTATGTGTGGAGTGACAGCAAAAGACCCTAAGCACCACTTAAATCCCACTTATGTCCCATTTAAGCCTCACTCTAAAGACATGTTACAGGAGGTCTTGTTTTGGCCCTCTCCTTAAGGTTGAATTTCATCCTTGTAGTAGCAACATACTCCACTCAAGAAGCAGGCAGCCAGTGGGAGGCTCCTGGAGGGCAGCAATCAAACTTGGAGGTGGCAAACACATGTTACATGTTAATGTCTTTATATAAGATGAGCCTGGAAAATAATCATACCCTTCTCATTGAGAGATGATCTGCAGAAACACTGACAGTCCTATACATTTTCCAAGGTAATAAAAAACTGTTAGCTGCAGTGTGTGTCTGTGGCTAATAACATAATACACTCATTGGAGTGTATTCTTTTCTTGCTACATACACGTAACTCAAAGAGACAGTAATGAGAACTATGCATATCTCAGGAGATGAGAATAGACAAAGTGATAGCAATCATCGCGCAAGTCACACTCGGTGGTTTTGTTTTGTTTTTCTTTTCTTTTCTTTTTCCCGGAATATGCATGAAAGTGTCTGATGTACAGTAAGTGATTGCCAACATCTGGTATGGATGACGTACTCAATAATGCTAATAATCTATTAAATTTCATAGGAGGAATGGATGGTTTTGGGGGATGTGACTGTTTTTCACTGTTTGGTGTTGCTTGCATTTTTAATAGTTTGCAATTTGCTTTTGAATACTTATTATTTGATTAATCTCTGGTGATGTTCTAATGTGTTAACCTCTACTACTATTAACAGTAATGTTTTGGGCCAAATCCAGCTTGTTTACTCCCTCTATCTAGGTACACCATAGCATCTGAACTTAGTGGCCCTACCCATGTGAGAAAGGCAAACAGGATTTGGCCATAAAAGTGTGGAAAGAATTTAGTCATTCAGAAGAATATTTCATTAATTAATCTGTAAGGGCCTGATCCAAAGTCCATTAATGTGAATTGACTAGTGACTTCAATGAGTTTTGAATCAGGCCTTAAGACTTTCTGCTGCATGCTGCCCAGTTTGGTGCTTGACCTGCAAGAGTTAAATAAATGCCTTTAATGCTCTATAAATAGTATATTCTATTAAGCTGTATTGCAGTGTTCTCATTGGCATTATTTCAAAGGAGGATTAGTTCCATAGAAGATTTAATAGTGGTCTAAATTTGAATACATCTAGCAATTACCTTTAAAAAAACAACAACAGGGAGACCGGGAAATGCAGAGCACCTGCAGCAAGGTTCTGAGTGCCCTCAGTTCCCATTGACTCAGCCCTCATAGCACCAGTCCATAGGGTTTTGGCTAGTGGTGACTTAAATAGTGATGCACAAGCCGAGTGACTATGAGAATGACAGTTACTTTTCTGGCCACATCTTGATTTTGTAGGATGAGACAAAAATACAGTAATCCTGCAAGAAATATTCCAAGTTCCCTTATGGTTTTACCCAGAAAAATGCAACAATACACCAGTAATAGTGAAATAAGAGTAATTTATTTTTAATCAATAATTATAATTTTATTACTAAAGCGCTTTCCACTAAATTGCTCATAGTCGTGTAAGTTCTAAAAAAAAACCCATGAATAAATAAAATGGAAACCCCCTGAAAATGGAGTTCTCTGATCCCTGCACAGATTAAACATATAAAACGAACATTCCGTTTAAAACCATAGTAACTAAACTGATAGAATAAGTTTCAGAAATTGACCTTAACATTAACAGCAGTGGGTCCTGAACTTGCAAACCTTTCCTCATGTTGTATATATCGTACCTGTGCAAATAAGTATTCTCAGGGTTGGGTCCTAATATTGTCCTTGCTCATGCAAGGAGTTCCATTCTTCTTTCTCATGTGAGTAAGGGTTCGCAGATTCAAGTCTCTAATTGCCTCATAGTGGGTAGGAGATACATCACACTAAATTTCTGTGTGAGATACCTTGTGATGTGTCAAAAGATATCAAGGCATCTGGCAAGCTAACTAGTGTTATCACTATACTAAAGTAATACAGATGGAAACTCTGAGTTTGAATTCATATTAATAAAGTGGATGTCCTGCAGGACTTTCACATGGATTACTGAGGGGAAAGTGTATAGGATTAGATTTTGTGGGTTAGTTCTAGAGTTAGAGCTCCCCTCTAAAATCCAATTTTTAGTTGTACATCCCAAGTTTGAGCAACTACAAAAAGGCATATGGCAGTATATGTAAAGAGCGGCCAGTGATGAAAACTCAAACAAAGCATGTCAGTGAGTTAGATAGAAAACAATTAGAAAAACTGCTCTAATGTATTTACAATTGATTTTCCTCACTGGCTGTTTTGTTACTGTTCAATTTAAAACCATTAACAGGCTGGGCCTGTTTTTCCTTATACCCACTGTGCTCCATGGACTTGTGTGAGAGTGTTGCCTGAAGAAAATCCGCAGATTTGGGCTGTAACCAAACCTTTTGTAGATCCGCAGAAAGGGAGAATACATTCTCTCATTGGGAGACCTATTGAGTCTTGATTTGTTAATATGGCCCCAAATGAACATTATCAGAAGAGCTTCACTCCCTTTTAGGCACCAAAGTAAGTGGCCAGATTTCCAGAAGAGCTCAGAGCACTCAAAAATCTGGCTCTTATGAAGGTGCCTAAATAAAAGGGGAGCACTTTTGAAAACTGGGCTGCGTTGTGGGTGCTGAGCACTTGAAAATCTGGCCCTGAGCTCTTTTGAAAATCTGGCTCTTGGATAGTGTTTGCTGTACACAACTTTTTTTTTTTTTGGGCCAGTGTGCAGAGGGACAAATGTTGCAGCCCTTTCTGTCCCACCATGGCACAAGCTGGCTTGGCACAGGGGATCCAAGAGAGGTTGGTGGGGAAACATGGCCTTCCTACAGCCTACTAGTTCAGTATGTAATGCCTGCATGGCCATTCCACTGCCATTAATACAGTTAATGGCCTATGGTAACAGTTGTACCCCGCACAGGAGTGTAATTTGTTTACACTTGTGGGTCTGTGTAGTGCAAGATCCATTGGCCATGCTAAGATTTCAACCAGCTTTAGAAACAGCAATTTCCTTTTGTTTGTGAAACAAGTTTGAAGAGAGAACAAAAAAAATGTTTTGCTTTCTTACAAACCCTTCTGTGTTTTCTTTTTTGTTTTGATTTTTTTTAAACCATTTTTTGATTATTATTTTTTTGCCCATACAGCTCTAATCCAACTTTCATGGCTGTTTAGTGCTATGAGGTGGAATTCCTGGGAATCAAGACCTAATATGTATGATGATGTTCAGTGGGCAGGTCAACTCATTATGAATATTTCCCATAAAAAAACTTCACCTGCTTTCTTTTGCATTTTTTCTTTTAACTTAATTCCCTTTAATGCTACCATATTAGTGTTATTAAGGACCAGAAGCATTAGTTACTGGTAACTAAATATTCATTAAAAATTAATGTTAATTGAAAAACATAGCTGCTACTGGCATGCAGTTGCTCTGGAAGTCCTGCTAGATATTTATGATGAATAAGAGGGCTTTTTGAAAGGAATAAGTCTTCCTTGGTGCTGTTTACATAATGTAGCATTCAAATATCTCCATATTTGATCTCACACTAAGGTTCACATTCACCTCATTTTATGCAAACTAGTTGAAGTTAATGGGACTATTGGCCTGAGTAAGGCAAGCAGGATTTGGCCTTATTACATAAAGTGTTCAGACATAAAGCAGTACACACATGCTTCTTCATGTGATCACAAATGATAAAATTTTCAAAAGTTCCCTAGTGACTTAGACTCCGATATCCAATTTTCAAAAGTCAATGGGACGTAGGCTGCTAAGTCACTTAGGTACTTTTGAAACTTTGAGCATGCTGTTGACAAATCAGTTATCTAAATCTTTAATATGTTTACTCTTACATATAATATGCACTTGAAATATTACATACCATCTATGCAGTTTTATTTTATATATGATCAGTTTTATGTCTCACTCCTTGCCTTTTAGTTCAATCAAACATTTTTCTCTGTTTTTAATGGCTTTTTCATTTAAAAATAATAGGAAGAACAAACATAAATAGGAAGAAATTTGTCCAAAATATTAGGCCCAAACTACGTTTTCAGATTAATCACTTCTGCCTTGTTTGTGCCATCAGGTTGCAAATATGTAATATAGACCCTTTGATTAGGCACTGTAGCTTCTGTGCAGAGTTTCAGCTCTCAAAAGGAATTAACTACATCTTTGTTCCTGCGTCTAAGTCTATAAACTCTTGGCTTTTATCTCCCTAGGATTGAAGACCATCGTAGGTGCACTTATCCAGTCTGTTAAGAAACTTGCTGATGTGATGATCCTGACCGTTTTCTGCTTGAGTGTCTTTGCCCTTATAGGCCTCCAGCTCTTTATGGGCAATTTGAGACATAAGTGTGTCAGGAACTACACCGAATTTAACTCTACCAATGGCACATTTTATTCAGGCGTTCAGAAGTGGAATTCCTTGGATGATTTTCTTAATGATCCAGGTAAACTCTTCTCTTTAACCTTTTAAGTTAGTTATCTGTCTCTTTGCATTATGATAATCAAAACCTGTGTACAAACCAATTACTGCCAAAAATATGGATGGACTGAACTCCTCTCCCAGAACAATGGGCCAGTGGTTTGGGAAGCTCCAGATGTGCCACCATATTTTTACTGCATTGTTGGAAGCAGTGCTACCAGTTGGCACTTCGTAGGCTATCTGATAATGACTGAAACACTCATTGCAGTTTTCAGAGTAGCAGCCGTGTTAGTCTGTATCAGCAAAGTGCCACAAGTACTCCTGTTCTTTTTACTCATTGCAGTGTTGCCATTTGTTGAGACTTTTTTTTTTTTTTTTTTTTTTTTTTTTTTGAGTCTCACAAAATTTGATATTTTTCTTAAAGCCCCAGTCAGGTGATTATATGAAACTCTCACCTTTTTCGCTTTTTTTTTTCTTTTCTTTTTTTAAACTAAGTTTTTAGCTCTCATAGTTAGTGGGAAAAGCTTGAAAATGTGACCCCTAAAGACTCAAAAACCAAAAGGCAAATAAAATGAACCCAACCTTTTATTAATGTTAAAAATCTCATGATTTGGGGGGAATTAACTCCCTATATGGAGTTGGCAGTATTGCATTATCTGGTGCTGTGATAACATTACCAGAAGGTGTGCTTTCTAAACAATCTACAGGTTGCTTTTCTTTGAATTACAAGTAAAAATATGTTAACACAACTCCTGTATTAAAATTTTAAAAATTGCCTTTCATGTAAATAAACTTCATAGTCAGAATGAATGCCTCCGCTATTGACAAAAGGCCTGATCCAAAGCCCATGGAAGTCAATAGAAGATTCTCATCAATTTCAGTGAGCATTGGTTCAAGCCCTAAATAATTTAATGATGCTGCCGAGGAAAGGTAAATAATAGCAGCATGACAGATGTGACTCATGGCTAATGTATGAAAGGTGAAATCTGTGAGTATTTTGTTACTTTATTTATTTTGAGAGAAAGGACACTCTAGTGGTTATTTTGAGAGGAAGGGCACCCTAGTGGTTAGGAAACTAGCCTGCAATTCAGGAGATTTGAGTTCAATTCTCTGCTCCACCACAGACTTCTTGTGTGACCTGGGGTAAATCATAGAATCATAGACTCAGGGTTGGAAGGGACCTCAGGAGGTCATCTAGTCCAACCCCCTACTTAAAGCAGGACCAATCCCCAACTAAATCATCCCAGCCAGGGCTTTGTCAAGCCTGACCTTAAAAACCTCTAAGGAAGGAGATTCCACCACCTCCCTAGGTAACCCATTCCAGTGCTTCACCACCCTCCTAAAGAAAAAGTTTTTCCTAATATCCAACCTAAATCTCCCCCACTGCAACTTGAGACAATTACTCCTTGTTCTGTCATTTGGTACCACTGAGAACAATCTAGATCCATCCTCTTTGGAACCCCCTTTCAGGTAGTTGAAAGCAGCTATCAAATCCCCCCTCATTCTTCTCTTCTGCAGACTAAACAATCCCAGTTCCCTCAGCCTCTCCTCGTAAGTCATGTGCTCCAGCCCCCAATCATATTTGTTGCCCTCCGCTGGACTCTTTCCAATTTTTCCACATCCTTCTTGTAGTGTGGGGCCCAAAAATGGACACAGTACTCCAGATGAGGCCTCACCAATGTCAAATAGAGGGGAACGATCATGGCCCTCGATCTGCTGGCAATGCCCCTACTTATACAGCCCAAAATGCTGTTAGCCTTCTTGGCAACAAAGGCACACTGTTGACTCATATCCATCTTCTCATCCACTGTAACCCCTAGGTCCTTTTCTGCAGAACTGCTTCCTAGCCATTCAGTCCCTAGTCTGTAGCAGTGCATGGGATTCTTCCATCCTAAGTGCAGGACTCTGCACTTGTCCTTGTTGAACCTCATCAGATTTCTTTTGGCCCAATCCTCTAATTTGTCTAGGTCCCTCTGTATCCTGTCCCTAACCTCCAGCGTATCTACCACTCCTCCAAGTTTAGTGTCATCTGCAAACTTGCTGAGGGTGCAGTCCACGCCATCCTCCAGATCATTAATGAAGATATTGAACAAAACCGGCCCCAGGACCAACCCTTGGGGCACTCCACTTGATTCCGGCTGCCAACTAGACATGGAGCCATTGATCACTACCTGATGATTTAGCCAGCTTTCTATCCACCTTATAGTCCATTCATCTATCCCATAATTCTTTAACTTGATGGCAAGAATACTGTGGCAGACCGTATCAAAAGCTTTGCTAAAGTCAAGGAATAACACGTCCACTGCTTTCCCCTCATCCACAGAGCCAGTTGTTTCATCATAGAAGGCAATTAGGTTAGTCAGACATGACTTGCCCTTGGTGAATCCATGCTGACTGTTCCTGATCACTTTCCTCTCCTCTAAGTGCTTCAGAATTGATTCCTTGAGGATCTGCTCTATGATCTTTCCAGGGACTGAGGTGAGGCTGACTGGCCTGTTGTTCCCTGGATCCTCCTTCTTCCCTTTCTTAAAGATGGGCAGTACATTAGCCTTTTTCCAGTCATCCAGGACCTCCCCTGATCGCCATGAGTTTTCAAAGATAATGGCCAATGGCTCTGCAATCACATCCGCCAACTCCTTTAGCACCGCATCTGGTGCAGCGCATCCGGCCCCATGGACTTGTGCTCGTCCAGCTTTTCTAAATAGTCCTGAACCACTTCTTTCTCCACAGAGCGCTGGTCACCTCCTCCCCATCCTGTGCTGCCCAGTGCAGTAGTCTGGGAGCTGACCTTGTTCATGAAGACAGAGGCAAAAAAAGCATTGAGTGCATTAGCTTTTTCCACATCCTCTATCACTAGGGTGCCTCCCTCATTCAGTAAGGGGCCCACACTTTCCTTGACTTTCTTCTTGTTGCTAACATACCTGAAGAAACCCTTCTGGTTACTCTTAACATCTCTTGCTAGCTGCAACTCCAAGTGTGATTTGGCCTTCCTGATTTCACTCCTGCATGCCTGAGCAATATTTTTATACTCCTCCCTGGTCATTTGTCCAATCTTCCACTTCTTGTAAGCTTCTTTTTAGTGTTTAAGATCAGCAAGGATTTCACTGCTAAGCCAAGCTGGTCGCCTGCCATATTTACTATTCTTTCTACACACCAGGATGGTTTGTTCCTGCAACCTCAATAAGGATTCTTTAAAATACAGCCAGCTCTCCTGGACTCCTTTCCCCCTCCTATTATTCTCCAGGGGATCCTGCCCAACAGTTCACTGCGGGAGTCAAAAACCTGCTTTTCTGAAGTCCAGGGTCTGTATTCTCCTGCTCTCCTTTCTTCCTTGTGTCACGATCCTGAACTCGACCATCTCATGGTCACTGCCTCCCAGGTTCCCATCCACTTTTGCTTCCCCTACTAATTCTTCCCTGTTTGTGAGCAGCAGGTCAAGAAGAGCTCTGCCCCTAATTGGTTCCTCTAGCACTTGCACCAGGAAATTTGTCCCCTACACTTTCCAAAAACTTCTTGGATTGTCTGTGCACTGCTGTATTGCTCTCCCAGCAGATATCAGGGTGATTGAAGTCTCCTATGAGAACCAGGGCCTGTGGTCTAGTAACTTCTGTTACTTGCTGGAAGAACTCTTAGGGCTAGAATTTTCAAGGAGTTTGGATGTCTAAAAATGCAGAAAGATGCATCTTTCAGCACCTAAATACCTTTAAAAATATGGCCATTACTGTCTCTGTGTCTCAGTTCTTAGAGCCCTGTGCAGATACAAATTTATATACAGGCATGCAAATCAGTATTTGCAGAGCTGCAGGGCTCTACCAGGAACCACAGCAGCGAAAGGAGCAGCACATCAGTCCGCTGCTCCCAGGAGCCAGCAGCTCCTCTGGCATGGCTGTACTGTACCCACTGGGGCGGGCATCAGGCTCACCGGCAGCTGTCCCAGGTCGTGCTCATGTGTTCAAGAGGCTTGCATGCCCCCAGACAGAAGACGCAGACTGCTGCGTGGAAGGGACTCCTGTCTGGGAGCATGCACGCTGCTTGAACACACTAGCGTCACCAGGGACGGCTGCCGGTGAGCCTGGTGCCCGCCCCAGTGGACAAGGCTGGGGATGGTACAACCATGCTGGAGGAGCTACCAGCATGGGGTGCTGGCTCCTGGGAGTGGCGGCCCGACGTGCTGTTGCTTTTGCCACTGCGGTTCCCGGTGGAGCCCTGCAGCTCTGCAGATACCAATTTATATCCACAAATATCTGCATCTGCAGATATAAATTTGTATCCGCGCAGGGCTCTATCAGTTCTCCATCTGTAAAAAAGGGATAATACTTCCCTATCTCTCAGAGATATTATGAGGATAAATACATTAAAGCCAGTGAGGTGCTCAGGTTCTACATTAATGGATGGCAGGATAAAGCCCTTGGATAAACAGATAGGATGGAGAAGGGACGAGAATCTGGCTCACTGTGTATAAAAGACAGGAATGACATACATTGAAATTGTCTCTGTACAAATATAACAAATGTGCTATATACACCTCTACCCTGATATAACGCGGTCCTCGGGAGCCAAAAAATCTCACTGCCTTATAGGTGAGACCGCATTATATCGGGTTCGGTCCAGTACCACGTACCGGCAAGAGCCGGTACGCCGTGCCGGACTGGACCGGCTTCCCGGCGGTGATTTAAAGGGCCCGGTGCTCCAGCCGCTGCGGGGAGCCCCGGTCCCTTTAAATCCCCGCCGGAGCTCTGGCAGCCGTCTCAGGCGGGGATTTAAAGGGCCCAGGGCTCCACACGAATTCGGATATAACGCGGTAAAGCAGCGGGGCTCTGGTGGTGCTTTAAAGGGCCCGGGGCTCCCCGCTGCTTTACCACGTTATATCCGAATTCGTGTTATATCGGGTCGCGTTCTATCGGGGTAGAGGTGTAATTAATGTGATAGGGGAAATGTTGCCTATTATATGAATAACAGCCTTGGTGGGGTGATGGATTTGACTGGGTTAGAGTTTGGCTGTGCTGTATACATAGTAAAAAATAGTAATGCTAATTAAAGGTTTAACGTGTTTTCATAATGATGGAAAATGAAGACAGTGTGGGGTAGTAATGTTCAATTACAAGTGGCGGACAGAAATCATTTAAACAAATGGGAGGAAGTGTTGAGTCAGTTTGGAAAAGTATTGAGGGGCAAGGAGCCAAGTGTCTTTATAGAAACATTTACTGACCTCAGGATGAGAATGATGAAGTGTTTCTGGAGATGCTGGAGAAGATAGCTACAGCTATCAGAATAGGAGCCACAACATTAACCCAAAAAAGGATAATATTTTGTGGTGTATCAACAGGAGGGTTGTATATGATACACGGGACGTAGATGTCCACTCTGCTCAGCACTGATGAGGCCTCAGCTGGAGTACTGTGTCCAGTTCTGGGCATCACACTTTAGGAAAGATGTGGATAAATTGGAGAGAGTCCAGCAACAAAAACAATAAGAAGTTTAGAAAACCTGGCCTATAAGGAAGGGTTAAAAAAAACTGGCCATGTTTGATCTTGAGAAAAGAAAACTGTTATCAGCTTCACTCTCAATCTTCAAATATGTTAAGGACTGTTATAGAGAGGACTGTGATCAATAGTTCTCCATGTCCATTGATGGTAGGACAAGAAGCAATGAGCTTGATCTGCAGTAAGGGAGATTTAGGTTAGATATTAAGAAAAACTTTCTAACTGTAAGGGTAGTAAGCTCTAGAGTAGGCTTCCAAAGGAAGTTATGGAATCCCCTTCATTGGAGGTTTTTTTACAAACGGGTTGGACAAACCCCTATCAGGGATCATCTAGGTTTACTTGGTCCTGTCTCAGCCTTGGTGGCATCTCAAGGTCTCTTTAAACCCTATATTGGTATGGTTTGATGATTCGCACTCCCGTGTACAGGAACAGTAAAGGAGGCTAACAGGTAGTGCTGAGTGGATATATTATGTAAGGCTTGGGATTTTGTGCTATTGCTTTTTAAAGCACTAGTTAGCCTAACTTGGAGTACAATATCTAATTTCAGTCAGCTTTGTAGTTAACTTGGAGAGAGATTAGCATTGAGCAAGAAAGATGATAAAAGCAATTGGAAATTCTTAGATATGAGGTGAGATTAAAAAACAGGGATTGTTTAGTCTTCCAAAATGACAAATGAAAGGTGACTTGAAGTATTTAAAGCATGGGTTATTATAAAATTAAACTTGTTGATTTGTTTGAAGCTCTTGGACAAACTAGAACTAAGGGACATGGATTTCAGCTTAGAGACGCTATATGTAAAAATGTAAAACAAATTTAAGGTTTGGGGTCTTTTTTTTTTCCCTTCAGAAATAATGTGAAATAGGTGGAATGGGCTTCCAATGGAAGAGGGAGAATCAAGAAGTAGCAATGTATATAAGTAACAATAGGGTGCTGGATACTGAATACTTCAGAAAATCTGGCCTTTATTTATGTACTTAAATAGGAGCTGAGCTCTTTGAAAATCTGGCCCCAATTGCGCATGCTGAGCATTTGAAAAGCTGGCCCTTAGAGACCAAAAGCTTTAAAAGTGACTAATGATTTTGGATACCTTAGTTCTTAGATATCCAGTTGGAGAAGTCTTGGGCCTGCTTTTCAGAAAGTGCTGAGCACACCGTGTCCCAGCTTGGGCACCCAAATATTGAAATACCTGAAATCATTAGTTACTTTTGGCCAGGTAACTATAGGAAATCTGGTATGTTAAAGGGGTATTAGTTCTGTTTTGTGCAGTAACTGACGTCCCTTTTTGTGGGTCAGGAGAGAATTTTCTAGGGATCTTGCTTTTCCTCAAGACTAGCTATAGGGTTTGTTGCATGGCAGTCTTTTTACTTTCCTCTGGGACTAAACTGTATATAAACCAAAGGTCTGGAAAAGCGTTAACTTTAAAAAAAATCCATATGATATTGACTAGAGATGGCAACTTTTTTCAGCTTCACATTGATCAGAGAGTTTTTCACTGAGCTGGCCACAGTGATGACCAATTCCCTTTCCTGAGCTATTTGTTATTTTAGAATCTGATATGGCATAAGAGTACTTCAGATTTTCTCCTTTATATATATATATATATATATATATATATATATATATATATATATATATATATATATATATATATATATATATATATATATATATATATACTTTGCATTTATCAACATTAAATTCCATCTTTCACCAGGTTGCCCATTCACCTAGCTTGGTTACATCCCACTGATGTTCCTTCTCTGGATTTGATTTACCTAAATAATTTAATCATCTGCAAATTCTGTCACCCACTGCTCTCCCCATTTTCCCTATTGTTAATAAATATATTAAACACTACCTGTCTTAGGGTACCCTGCTGTTAACCTTCTTCTATGACAAAAATTGACCTTTTATTCATACTCTTTGTTTTCTGTCTCCGATTCTTTTGGATTACAAGTCTGAACATTTTCTTTCTTTTCTTTCTTTTTAATAGTATGAGCTGGGTGGGTTTTCCAGGTTTCACCCACTGTCTGTAATCATAAATGCACTTCAAGGATCAGAGGGGTAGCCGTGTTAGTCTGAATCTGTAAAAAGCAACAGAGGGTCCTGTGGCACCTTTAAGACTAACAGAAGTATTGGAGCATAAGCTTTCGTGGGTGAATGCCCACTTCATCAGACGCAAGTAATGGAAATATCCAGAGGCAGGTATAAATCAGTATGGAGATAACGAGGTTAGTTCAATCGGGAGGGTGAGGTGCTCTGCTAGCAGTTGAGGTGTGAACACCAAGGGAGGAGAAACTGCTTCTGTAGTTGGATAGCCATTCACAGTCTTTGTTTAATCCTGAGCTGATGGTGTCAAATTTGCAAATGAACTGGAGCTCAGCAGTTTCTCTTTGGAGTCTGGTCCTGAAGTTTTTTTGCTGTAAGATGGCTACCTTTACATCTGCTATTGTGTGGCCAGGGAGGTGTGGACAGGCCCAAAAAAGAAACCAACAGAACTCCACTGGCCATCACCTACAGTCCTCAGCTTAAACCTCTCCAACGCATCATCAGTGATCTACAACCCATCCTGGACAATGATCCCTCACTTTCACAGACCTTGGGAGGCAGGCCAGTCCTCGCCCACAGACAACCCGCCAACCTTAAGCATATTCTCACCAGCAACCACGCACCGCACCATAACACTCTAACTCAGGAACCAACCCATGCAACAAACCTCAATGCCAACTCTGCCCACATATCTACACCAGCAACACCATCACAGGACCTAACCAGATCAGCTACAACATCACCGGCTCATTCACCTGCACGTCCACCAATGTTATATATGCCATCATGTGCCAGCAATACCCCTCTGCTATGTACATTGGCCAAACTGGACAGTCACTACGCAAGAGGATAAATGGACACAAGTGAGATATCAGGAATGGCAATATACAAAAACCTGTAGGAGAACACTTCAACCTCCCTGGCCACACAATAGCAGATGTAAAGGTAGCCATCTTACAGCAAAAAAACTTCAGGACCAGACTCCAAAGAGAAACTGCTGAGCTCCAGTTCATTTGCAAATTTGACACCATCAGCTCAGGATTAAACAAAGACTGTGAATGGCTATCCAACCACAGAAGCAGTTTCTCCTCCCTTGGTGTTCACACCTCAACTGCTAGCAGAGCACCTCACCCTCCCTGATTGAACTAACCTCGTTATCTCCATACTGATTTATACCTGCCTCTGGATATTTCCATTACTTGCGTCTGATGAAGTGGGCATTCACCCACGAAAGCTTATGCTCCAATACTTCTGTTAGTCTTAAAGGTGCCACAGGACCCTCTGTTGCTTTTTATAAATGCACTTGGTATTCTAAAGCTTTTGCTTTCAGTTTCATTGTGTGAAATATGTCAGAAAACAACATTTCCAGCCCTAGACAGCATATTTAAGCACTTTGCTGCACATTGATGTAAAGCATATGTCTAAACAAGTGGTGCTCAATATGCCTTGTTTTTTTTTTTTTTTCATTCAGCCTACAGTTTTAATGGCTATGCCTGCTGTGACTAGCCAGCCTGGGAATGTGGAATGAGATTATTTAAAGACTGTTAAAATCCAGCATGCATATTTATCTCTAGATATCTCATGTCTCATCTGCCTCATCACAGAGTCACAGGATGGTCTACTATAGAGGGAGTAGTAGTGAACACTCTAGTGAAGGTTGTGTACGTGTTTCTGTTCCAACCCCTTCTTTTCAGTCATAGATACATTTTGGGAAAGTCTACCTTTTGAGCTGTTAGTGACATGATATGAGGGGAAAAAATCTAATATGCTTTTAAAAATCGATTTCATTTAATCTGGGACACAAACAGTATTCTGCTAATCATAATAATCTGGCTATTGTGTGGCATCATTGGAGGGCAGAGTTAAGGTTGTTTGAGTGCCTTCACCTTATGTGAAGCACTTGGGACCGAATGGCTAGGAAGCAGTTCTGCAGAAAAGGACCTAGGGGTTACAGTGGACGAGAAGCTGGATATGAATCGACAGTGTGCCCTTGTTGCCAAGAAGGCTAACAGCATTTTGGACTGTATAAGTAGGGGCATTGCCAGCAGATCGAGGGCCGTGATCATTCCCCTCTATTCGACATTGGTGAGGCCTCATCTGGAGTACTGTGTCCAGTTTTGGGCCCCACACTACAAGAAGGATGTGGAAAAATTGGAAAGAGTCCAGCGGAGGGCAACAAATATGATTAGGGGACTGGAGCACATGACGTATGAGGAGAGGCTGAGGGAACTGGGATTGTTTAGTCTGCAGAAGAGAAGAATGAGGGGGGATTTGATAGCTGCTTTCAACTACCTGAAAGTGGGTTCCAAAGAGGATGGATCTAGACAGTTCTCAGTGGCAGCAGATGACAGAACAAGGAGTAATGGTCTCAAGTTGCAGTGGGGGAGGTTTAGGTTGGCTATTAGGAAAAACTTTTTCACTAGGAGGGTGGTGAAGCACTGGAATGGGTTACCTAGGGAGGTGGTGGAATCTCCTTCCTTAGAGGTTTTTAAGGTCAGGCTTGACAAAGCCCTGGCTGGGATGATTTAGTTGGGAATTGGTCCTGCTTTGAGCAGGGGGTTGGACTAGATGACCTCCTGAGGTCCCTTCCAATTCTGATATTCTATGATTCTATGTTTCCATAACGTTAATAATTTTGGATTTCTTTTATGATTAAACTTCATTTTGAATTTCCTGGGTTAGAAACACTTGGTTTTGGGATAGGGAGAACATCATTGCATTGTTCTTACCCTTAGGCCATGTCTACACTAGAGACCTTACAGCAGCACAGTTGTACCAATGCAACTGTGCCACTGTAAGATCTCCTGTGTAGCCCCTCTGTGCTAACGGGAGAGAGCTTTCCTGTTGACATAATCAAACCACCCCAATGATCGGTGGTAGCTATATTGGCAGGAGAGCATCTCCCACTGGCATAGCACTGTCCACACCGGCACTTCTGTAGGTGTAACTTATGTCCCTCAGGAGTGTCTGTGGTTTTTTTCACACCCCTGAGCGACATAAATTACAATGACAAAAGTGCTAGTGTAGACATAGCCTGAGATTACTGGCATTTACTCAGCATTAACTCTAATTTAATATACTTTCTCTCTAGGACTAAAAATGAAGGCCTTCTATCATTGTTCAGATGTCTTTTGGACACCTAGGGTGAGATTACTTGCAGCCAGAGGGAGATGGGAAGGGATAAAGTGTCTTTAAGTCACAGGGGACTGGACTCAATGACCTCTCGAGGTCCCTTCCAGTCCTAAAATCTATGAATCTATGAATCTTTGCACCCTGACAATCCTGGACTGCTCTGGGGGCTGGAGAGCCCCAGTATAATGTAGACTGTGCTGTAGACCTTTCTAATTGCTTCAGCCTCCCCAGGCTGCCTTATGGGTAGGGCCCTACCAAATTCACGGTCCATTTTGGTCAATTTAATGGTCATAGGATTTAAAAAATAGTACATTTCATGATTTCAGATATTTAAATCTGAAATTTCACGGTGTTGTAACTGTAGGGGTCCTGGCCCCAAAGGAGCTTTTGGGGGTCTTGCAAGGTTATTGTAGGGGGGTTGCGGTATTGCCACTCTTAGTTCTGCGCTGCTGCTGGCAGCGGCACTGCCTTCAGAGCTGGGTGGCTGGAGAGCGGCAGCGGCTGGCCAGAAGCCCAGCTCTGAAGGCAGTGCCGTTGCCAGCAGCAGTGCAGAAGTAAGGATGGCCTGGTATGGTATTGCCACCTTTACTTCTGCGCTGCTGCCTGCAGAGTTGGGCTCTCAGTCAGCAGCTGCCACTCTCTGGCCACCCAGCTCTGAAAGCAGCAGCGTAGAAGTAAGGGTGGCAATACTGCGACCCACACAATAACTTTGCGACCCCCCCCCCATGACCCTCTTTTGGTTTGGGACCCCCAGTTTGAGAAACGCTGGTCTCCCCTGGGAAATCTGTATAGTATAGGGTAAAAGCACACAAAAAAACAGATTTCCCAGGGGAGACCAGATTTCCCGGTCCATGACGCATTTTTCACAGCCTTGAATTTGGAAGGCCCTACTTATGGGCTACAGTGCTGTGTGCTGCAGTCCTGCTTCTGACGTGCCCGTCTTGCCCTCATGCCCCACTTTCAGTGCACCCCTTACGCCAGGCCTTGGGGAGGCCTTCTGAAGGCAGGCTTATGGCTGTTTTCCACAGTGCTTGCACCAGGGGATTCCTGCCCCAGCTGATGCTGGGGCTTTTAAAGTCCCTTTACCATTGTAATGGGGCTGGAGTAGGGGTGAGGATGTTAACCCTAGCAGCGTGGACATAATATAAGTTCCTTCTGTAGCAAGGTTTTGATCAATAGTTGAAAAGTCACAACTGTTCCTTTTAATGATCATTTTACAAAAATTGCTGCTTTTTAAACTGGCTTTTGAAAATCCTTTTCTATGGCAGTGCAACTTGCTGATTCCCAAATAGCACTAGTACAGCGCAGGTCTGTGTTGAGGGCAGTATGGAGCAGCATTGCCCCAGGGAGGAGGCTACAAGTGACACTGCACCTTGGGGAGGCATATTTCCTCCTGGAGTTTCATAATGCATTGTCCTAAGGCCTCCCCCATGCCTCTCCACATCTCCTATGGGTTAGCTAGTGCCCCAGGAGGAAGTGCCTGCACCTAAGAGAGCTCAGGGACCCCAGCTATACCTGGCCCTCCCATGAGAGAGTCCAAAAGGGGAGGCTTCATGTGCTCTGCCCACTGATGCACACACCAGGACTAGATACAATTAGGCTCAGTTAAAACACCTAATAACGATTTTTTTAAATGCAGCTTTGAAAGTTTCTTGTGCAACAGTGCTGGTTGTTGGGTGGTAGGAAGGGCAGGAGACAGTAGATGGGAATGCTAGAAAGATTGGGGGGATGGGGAGGGAGGGAGACAAAGTGGATGGAAAGCAGTGAGGGAAAGCAGAATATCAGGAGATGCAGTGCGAAAGGATTTGCAGAGGAGCTAGTGGGTACCAAGTGGAGATGAGAGCAGCAGCAAATATCAAGGCAGGTGTGAGGGGAATCAAATCAAAGCCCCAGAAGTAGGGAGAGCAACAGGAAAGCAGCTGAACATAATTATATGCAACCTGATAGAACTACCTGGCAGTGCCATTTATTCCTGAGCATTCTTTTCTAACAATACCTTTGATACAGCGTGTTCCATGGCTTTTGTGTGCGGTATGTTTTTCATCCCCAAACTCTATTTGTCTATTAGAAATTTCACTGTGTGTGATATATCCAAATTGCAATACAAGTTTGTTTTAATCACTACAGGTTACCAGCAGGTGTGTGTGGGAGGGAAACAGGTAGGAGAGAACTGGGAGGGAAGGTTCTTTGTTGATTGGTTTCTTTGTCATACCAGAGCTGCAAAATTATGGCGCTTTCAGAGTCATATTTTAAATTTGGGTTCTGGACATTTTGATGGCTTCCAGTTCTCAGTGCTGACAGATATGTGAGGGGGGGGATTTATAAGCCAGCATACACCCATATGGCCAAAACAGACAGTCCCAAATAATAGACACTTCTATGAAACTTTTGCTAGAAAGCCAGCTAGAGGGCTTTACTCTGGGCAATGAACTATAATTGAACACCACTCTGATTTTGCAAATGCATTTTATTTTTTTCAAAATCAGAGTAAATTTATTGCACATCAAATGCATTCCATGTTGAACAATGAATCACAATATCACCCTAGCTGGGCATTTTAAGAAGGGAACAGGAGCTGCCCTCTAAAATCACAAAGCTTACTAACATGACACTAACTCATTTCCCTTTAGTGGGTCAGAAGCCACTGACGTTCTTGATGGCTTTCCATCTTTCTTATTTTTTAGTGTTGGCTTTGCAGGAAAGGTCATGGCTTTTTGCCTAGCAGCCCTATGTAAGTGCTGGCTTTTATGCACAGTTCTGCTTTGTAGGTCTTGACATAAGCTGCTAAATATTTTAATTTGGAATAAATTACCTTTTCTGGTAAATTTGCCTTTGTTTACTTAACAGACTATGCTGTGAAAATTCTAATTCTAATCAAGGAGTAGTGTGCACTTGAGTAGTTTTGTCCTGTCCTCCCTATTCTATATAGGGTGAAAAGTAGCCAACATTTTAAAAAAGCCATGTTTAGACCAGGAGATATTAATAAATTGGAGGGAGTATAGAGAAGAGCTACAAAAATGATTAGAAGCTTAAAGTACTGATTTGGGAGGAAAGACCCCCAACAGAATAAAGTACCTTATAGGAAGAACTGGAAGGATGCCTATTGTTAAGGTTCCCTAATACTTTCCATTAATGTCCAGTTTTCAATTAAATATAATTTTGCAGAACTTCAAACAATTGGGATGACATTGTCCATAGTAGGTTTCTGCTTCAGTTTGATTTTTTTGAAAGCATTTTTTTAAAATTTCAATAAAAATGGTTTAGCTGTATCCAAGATTTGAGTTAGGGGAAAAATTGGTTTTGTTCATGTTAAATTGTTTTGCTCATGTAAAAACAAAAGAAAACAAACCATCCTACAACCATTACTTGGAGAAACTCTAGCACCTTCATGCTTTGGAGCAAGTACCTGAAATTTGGTCAGAGGATAGCCCTGGGGTCATGGAAGTACCTTTTGCTGTCCCTCATAAAAAAAATCACCCAGATTTAGCCAAGTTATAAACCCATGAAAATCACCGTTTTCACATGCTCAGTAGCGGTTTGTTAAGGGTTGGCAGCAAAGATCTCCACACATTCCATCTGCTATGAGCTTGCTCCTCTTCTACAGAGGTACATGCCAATCTCATTTCAGGCTGCAAGCAGCATGGACCTTTATCTATGCTGAGCATGCTCCCTGAGCTCACATAGCTTGAGCTCCAAGTAGGATGCAGCAGCAACAGCAGCTTCCCTTTTAGCCTAGGGGAAAGAGTGTGGGGAGAAAGCCATGTTTGACATTATGCAAACTATATAATGAACTGTTTGCAAAGTTAGCATAAAACTATACATTTAAGATTAGGGTTAACACACCCTGCTCTGAGCAATGGGAAGGGTACGACGTGGACCTGCACAAAACTTGGCAGTGCTTTTGGGGTGCTCATGGGTGACTGGGGAGTAGCTGAGGGAGTGCCTGCTACAGTTGTTGGTACCATTGTGCATAAGGAGCTTTTGGGAAACAGAGAACTTCTAGGGAGGCAGGAAGTGCTGGGGCTCTTGGGGACTTGAGCCTAGGGAACTTGAGAAGCCAGGAGCTGTCTGGGGAGTTGAGAGTACTAGGCCAGCTGGGGATTTGAGAGCTTCTGGCAGGGCAGTGGTTGCTGGGTTTGATGTGGGGGCAGGGTTAGAAGCTTCTGGAAGTTAGGGGAACTGCCAGGGGCAGTGGGTGCTGAGGTTAGAGGCTGATGGGGCTTAGGAAGCTGCCGGGGTCTCTGAGTGCTGGGGCTGCTGGGGATAAGAAGGCTGCCAGGGTGTAGTGAACTCTAGGGTACCTGGGAATTAGAGAGCTGCAGGGGTCAGGTGGGAGGGGGAGGTAGAGGCTGCTGGGAGTTAGTGGGCTGTGGTGGGCAGTGAATGCTGGAGCTGCTGGGGGTGAGGCTGTCAGTGGTTGAGGGATGTGGGGGACAGGGGCTACTGGGGTGAGACTGTCAGTGGTTAGGAGGATGTGGGGGGGCAGTGGTTGCTGGAGCTGCTGGGGGTAGAGGCTGTTGGGGTTAGGGGGATGGAAGGCTACAGTGCATAGTGGGTGCTGAACCTGGTAAGGGGTAGAGGCTGCTGGGGGCAAGGGGACTGCATGGGGATGGTGGGTGCTGGGGCTGGCAAAGGGTAGAGGCTGTCAGTGATTGGGGAGATATGGGAGAGAGGGATATTGGGCCTGGCGGGAATGGAGGCTGCTGGGAACTAGGGGACTGTAGTGGGTTCTGAACCTGCTTGGGGGGGTAGAGGCTGCTGGGGGTTAGGAGGCTGCAGGGGGCAGTGGATGCTGGAGCTTGTGGGGGAGTAGAGGCTGCTGGGGTTTGGGAGGCTGTGGGAGGGGCAGTGGGTGCTGGGACTGGTGGGGTTGAGGCTATTAGTGGTTAGGGGCATGTAGGGAGGCAGAGGGTGTTGGGGGTAGGCCCTGTTGGTGGTTAGGAGGATGTGTGGGAGGGGGTGGGTCCTGGGCCCGGTGCGGAGTAGAGTCTATGTGAGGATTGGGGGGTGTGCAGGAAGTAATGAGGTCTACACCTGATGAGGGGAGGTAATGGGCAGCTGGTGATTAAGGGCTTGCGGGAGGCAGTGGTGCTGGGCTGGCAGGAGAGTGAGTGGTAGAGGCTGCTGGAGATTAAGGGGATGTGGGGGGCAGTGGGTGCTGGGGGATAGATGCTATTGGTGATCAGGGAGCTGCAGTGGTTGCTGGGGGGCAGAGGATGTTGAGAGTGAGGGGGCTGCAGGGACCAGTGGGTGCTAAGGACTTTTTTGGGGGGAGGGGAGTGGGTGCTTGGATTTGTGGAGGACAGGGGCCTCTTTGGGTAGCTGCTGGTAGAGGTGAAATGGCTGGGGGTTTGTGGTGGGGGGACCCTACTGCACTTGGCTGTGGAGGGCAGCTGAGAGCAATACCGGGCCCTTCACCTTGTGCTGTTGCTGCCATTGCTTTCTCATGGAGAGGAGAAGCTGGAGTTCCTACTTGGCAGGCGCCACAGCAGCCATGAGTGGCAGAAGGGCAGGGCTTCAGGCAAATGTCTGCTGCCATCCCTCCGCTCAGCTGGGTGTGTGAGAATCTGGCTGAGCTGTGGGAATGAGTGGCAGGACTGTCCAATGTGTCACTGTCACATGATGAGTGATACTTGGCAACTCTGCAGGAGGGAGCTATGAATTCTAGGTTCAACTCTGCTGCTGATTGGTATTAATAAAGCTGCACCATTAGAGCACTTAATATAGAGCAAGGCCTTATTCCCTGCCTTAGGAAACAGGCAAGGATCATTCTTCCAAGTGGGTAGCTAAGAGATTCCACCTCTATCAGAAGTGATCTTGTGCAATATACCCTATCACTATCAGAGGGGTAGCTGTGTTAGTCTGTATCCACAAAAACAACAAGGAGTCTGGTGGCACCTTAAAGACTAACAGATTTATTTGGGCATAAGCTTTTGTGGGTAAAAAACCCACTTCTTCAGATGCATGGAGTGAAAATTACAGATGCAGGCATTGTTATATTGACACATGAAGAGAAGGAAGTTACTTCACAAGCAGAGAACCAGTGTTGACAGGACCAATTCAGGCAGGGTGAATTGATGAGGAGGTGTCAATACCAAGAGAGGGAAAGTTGCTTTTGTAGTGAGCCAGCCACTCCCAGTCCCTATTCAAGCCCAAATTAATGGTGTTAAATTTGCAAATGAATTGTAGCTCTGCAGTTTCGCTTTGAAGTCTGTTTTTGAAGTTTTTTTGTTGAAGGATGGCTACTTTTAAATCTGTTATAGAATGTCCAGGGAGACTGAAGTATTCTCCTACTGGCTTTTGCATGTTACCATTCCTGATGGCAGAATCGAGTCTCATCCATTTAGTCACCCAACCTTTCAGACTGAATGTGCAAAATCTCTGTGCTATTTGGAACAACTAGACCACTTTCCTCTCCAGGACCAGGAATCTGAATTCCCACCATCCTATTGCTACCTAGCAATTAGTTATGTGAGCCATTAAATAAGTGTATGTTGCATCACCCTCTGATAGCTGCTCCACAGAGGATAACAGCCTGGTGCTGCTAACAGTTTCTCCTTTAGCACAAGTAGTTGAGGCCTGTGCTCTAGTTATAAAGATCCTGGGTCCAGACTATGCCTGGTGACATACTGGAATTTCAATATGGTGACATACTGGAATTTCAGATTTTTCAGTTTTCTATCTTAAAAATCCTAGGAAATTCCATTTAAAAAAAAACTGTGTTCAACTTTAAGGTTGCAAAGTCAAGCACTTGAAAATCAGGAAATACCAGTATTAAGGTTGCCTGTGAAATCTTAATGCATATGCACAAGAAGGCTGAATTATAATGCATCACAATTCAGTTTGCTTTAGAGGATCCCTGCCTCATTCGGTGCACACTGTGGACAGTGATTAAGGCAGAGGGTTGTAAGAAGAGAAGTTTGTTTTCTTGTGGTTAAGACACTGGATGGGGACCCAAGAGAGCTGGGTCCTATTCCTGGCTTAGGTTTCCCTTAAATATTGGTAACCATAATTTGGCATAATTCCTGATTTTGCATTCTTTTAATGCAATTTTAATGTACCGCATTTTCCTATATAATAGATAGATAGATGAAAAGAATAAAACTGTGTAGTTATCTGTCCACTGGCACTTACATACTAATCTGAGGGATGTTATGGAAAAACCAAAGATATAAACATTGGCAAAACAACCTATATTTCCCTAACCTTGTTCTTGGAAATGGCTGAACTGCTCTGGCTGATGCTTTCCAAAATATTCAGCCTGAAGCAATGACCCAGCATGGAAAATTTGAACCCAAATGATTAAAGCCCAGAAAAATGATAAGCATTTGAAAACAGGAGCTTATAATGGAAAGCATTAAACTACCTTAGCAATTGATTTTGCTGACAGTTCATTCTATAATAAGCAGGAATATAGAAAAATTAAAAGTAAAATGTGGACAGCTGGCTAAGCAACAACTAAGGGGAAGATGGGATGTTATAACAATCTACGAGCAAGGATGCAAATAGGAAAGAGAGAATGGAATGATTTAGGATAATAATGCAAAGGGTATGACTAAGAGTAATAGGGTGAAATTAAGAAAAAAGAACATGTAAGGTGAATATCAGGAGAAACTTCCTGGCTGAGATGTAATGGTCCGTGAATCTCCCAAAGGAAACAATAGAAACTCTGTCACTTGAGGCATTTAAAACTGGATTTGCAGAAACACTACTAAATGTATCCTGTCCTGCTTTGGCAGGGAGATGGACCTGGAGACCTAATAGCTTCTTTCCATCTCTAACTCCTGTGAATCCCTAATTCTGAGAAGGGGGAGGCATCCCACACAATATGCAACACTAACTGTTCTTTGGTATTGTTGCTGAATTAATCATGGGCCCAATCCTGCTCCCACTAAAGTCAATGAGAGTTTTTACAAGTGAACACAGTGGGAACCAGATGAGGATGCACATCATTCTCTTGTGTTTTACTGGAGATGGTGTGGGTCAGATGCTGGGAACTCGTGCAGCCTAAGGGAATGTACCTTTCTCTCAGCTGGTGGTAGGGCTCTCTTTTGGAATTTATTCCATCTTATCACATTTCTTTCTGACAGCGGATGTAGCTAGTAGTTGCCTACAGCAGAGAAAAGGAAAGATGGTTCCTATTAAGGACTCAGAGAACAAACTAAGTTGACAGTTATTGGTTTATGGCTGCATACAAATAGGACACTGGACCCTTGTCAGTAAAAACATGGAGAGAAAAAACTCTTATTGTAATAATTGTGGCCAGCTCTGGGGTATAGTCTTATCTTAGTTACACCTGTGTCAACCCAGAACTCCACTGGACCGAGTTATTTCAGATTGACGTAGGTGTAACTGAGAGCTGGATCTGGCCCTTTATCTTTTGTGCTGTGGTTGGTATGAGGTCGCTTGCTTGTGATGGGAAAAGCAAACATTCCTTCCCTGCACAGTCATGCTGTTCTGCTTTATAAGCTCTCTGTCACATCGAAAGACATCTGAGCTCCAGTCAACACCATCACACCCAATGCCTCTGCTGGGGGGGGGGAAGAAAGGTTAGAAGACTAGGTTAGAGAAATAGTCATTCTCCACTGACATAAGTGTGTATGTATACATTAGACTATAATAGGCTGATAAGCTGGTAGCTTGGACTATAAGGCGAGTTGCCTGATTTTCAGACTTGCTGAGCATCTGCAGTGCAAATTTGTTTCATTGGACTCTGCATCCATTTAGCACCTCTAAAAATCAAGCCCTAGAAACCCTATTCTGGCCCACTGGCTTGGAATGCTTGCTTAATGGGAATTGCAGTGTTGTAACAGAGGGTAAAATTGATTTAGTCCAAAGTGAAGCACAGGATCTGATTCAAGAGGTGAACATAGCTGAACCACTCAGCAATAGTGACCACAGTGTAATTAAATTTTAACATCCTTGGGGGGGGGAGTACCAAAGAAGCCCACCATGGCTAAACATTAGAGTAAAAGAGGCAGTTAGAGGCAAAAAGGCATTGGAAAAAAAATGGAAGTCAACTCCTAGTGAGGAAAATAGAAGGGAGCATAAACTCTGGGAACTCCAGTGTAGAAGAATAATTAGGCAGGCCAAAAAAAAAAACAAAAAACAATTGAATAGCAACTAGCAAGAACAATCAGCAATTTATTTTAAGTACATCAGGAAGCTTGCCAAATAATCAGTGGGGCTGTTGGATGATCAGGGTTCTAAAGGAATGCTCAAGGAAGATGAGGCCATTGCAGAGAAACTAAATGAATTCTTTGCATCAGTCTTTGCTGCAGAGGATTCTTTTTAGGTGACAAATCTGAAGAACTGTCCCAGACTGAAGTGTCATTAGACGAGGTTTTGTAACAAATTGATAATTAAACAATACGTCACCAGGACCAGATGATATTCACCCAAGAATTCTGAAGGAACTCAAATATGAAATTTCAGAACTACTAATTATGGTATGTAACCTATTGCTTAAATCAGCTTCTGTGCTAGATGTAACACTGATTTTTAAAAAAAAGCTCTAGAGGCAATCCTGACAATTACAGGCTGGTAAGCCTACCTTCAGGCGAACTAGTTGAAACTATAATAAAGAACAGAATTATCAGACACATAGATGAACACAATATATTGGGGAAGAGTCAACGTTCCTTTTGTAAAGGAAAATCATGCCTCCCTAATCTATTAGGAGTGTTTGAGAGAGTCAACAGGCATGTGGATAAAAGTGATCCAGTCAATGTAGTGTACTTGGACTTTCAAAAAGCCGTTGACAAGATACCTCACCAAAGGCTTTTAAGCAAAATAAGCAGGGATGGGACAAGAGGGAAGGTCATCTCATGGATCAGTAACTGGTTAAAAGATAGGAAACAAACAGTGGGAATAAATGGTCAGTTTTCACAGTGGATAGAGGTTAATAGCGGGGTCCCCTAAAGACCTGTGCTGTTCAACATATTCATAAATTATCTGTGAAAGGAGGTGAACAGGGAGGAGCTGAAATTTGCAGACAATTCAAAATTACTCAAGATATCTAAGTTCAAAGGTGACTGCAAAGAGTTACAAAGAGATCTCACAAAACTGGGTAACAAAAATTGAAATTGAAATTAATGGAGATATCCCATCTCCTAGAACTGGAAGGGACCTTGAAAGGTCATTGAGTCCAGCCCCCTGCCTTCACTAGCAGGACCAAGTACTGATTTTGCCCCAGATCCCCAAGTGGCCCCCTCAAGGATTGAACTCACAACCCTGGGTTTAGCAGGCCAATGCTCAAACCACTGAGCTATGTAAAGTAAGAAGTAAAAAATTTAAAGAAAATGAAACAATTGTCAACATTTTCCACAAAACAAACTTACTAATTTTTGACCATTTCTACATTTCAGAGGTAAAATGTGTTGAATTTAAATAGTACTGTGTTGCACTGACTGCACATGTTAATGGTACCATCAAGTGAGGTAAAGCTGAGGCATAAGGGTGCAGTGGAGCATAGTCTGTAGTGTTACGAAAGGGGTTCTGTTCTTCAAACAACAATGGTGATTGCTTCTCAAAGATCTCTGTTTCCCCAGCACATTAGGAAATGTCTACACTGCACAGAATTTATGTGTGTAGTACATGCACGACACACATCCCTACCACAGCTATAAATAGCAGTGTAGCTGGCAAGGTTCTGCTTAGGCGAGTAGAGTATAGACACACCAGATCCATAGAGGTATGTACCCTACACGGTTCTCTATGTGCCCAAGTAGTGCCTCCCCTGTCTGCACTGCCTCCCCACTGCTGGAGCCTTTTCCTGCCGCAGGGAGCTTCCGGAGCCTTTTCCCACCCCAGGGAAAGACTCCAGCAATGGGGAGCTGCCAGAGCCTTTCCCCACTGCCTTCCTTCTGTCAGAGCCTTTCACTGCGGCATGTAGCTACACACTGCATTGTGGGTGGAGCCCACCTTTCAATGAAGCATGTAGCAAAATGTAGCCTACATGCCAGCACCAGTGGCGTGCTGTGTAGATATACCTTTAGGCAGAAGACCAAACCAACTTCCTTTGAGTGATGATATGACTAGGTGTGTGAGCAGTTTTGCTCTTCAGTGATAATACTATAACCCCCCTCCCTTCAATTATCACTGGGGAATCAGCTATTCATCTGCTCTTCAAATTCAAACCTGGCATGATAACTGGCACTCTTACAGTGCAGACTATCCTCCATTGCTTAGATACTTTCCACCAGCAGTGCCCCAGTACTGATTCTCCCCCATGCATTCCATAAAGCTCTTTGGGACTTAGCATCCTCTCTGTTTTAGGAATGTAAATGTTTAAGTCAACAGCAGATGACAGATCATATGTGTACACTTGGGATTTTAAAACTCATCCTGAACACTGCGACTTGTTTGTACACATTCTGTCTCTCTAGTTCTCTCTCAGTCCTGTGCTCTTGTTCTTTCTGCATCAGCTTTTTGATTCAGTTGACCATGGATTGTTGCATCAGTGTAAAAGGGACTGAAACTTCACTCCAGTGGCTCCAGTCAGCCAAGGAGACAGAACTCAAGCAGTGGTGAGGAGTAATTGTGCATCATCACCAAACGATTTGAAATGAGATCCAAGGGCTGGAAGCTGAGGCTAGACAAATTCAGACTAAAAATAAGGTGCAGGCTTTTAACTGAGAGGGTAATTAGCCATTGGAGCAATTTACTAACAGTTTTGGTGGATTCTTCATCATTTGCAGTCTTCAAATCAAGATTGGATGTCCTTCTAAAAGATATCCTCTAGCTCAACCATAAATTATGGGCTTGATGCAGGAATCACTGGGTGCATTATGCAGGAGGTCAGACTAGGGGATCATAATGGTTCCTTCTAGGCTTAAAATCTATAAGAGGTGACAACCCTCCAAGTTATATAATTTTCTCCATGTTGTTCAGCACCTACATGCACTGTTATAATTCCTTAACAGAGTACAAAGCACCATCAGTATGCTGTATTTCTCTTATCGTGTGGTCTCCTCATGTGTGATCACTACTCTAGATGTATGCCAGGGCACTATCTGTTGAGGGGATTGTTCAGTAGTAGTAAACAAGGTTAAAAATCTTGGCAGTGTTTGGGACCAAGATCTTTCCAGAGAAAACCCTACGTGTCGAACAAAGGACACTGTATGAGCAGTGTTTGTCATTATTTATCCTATGATGACTTGTGAAAACCAACAAATGACCTCATGACCACAAGGTTCACTGATTGTAATTTCCTCCTAGCACTAATCAGAACAGGCCTGTCCATTGCTTGCAGCTTATTTGAAATGCAGCAGCATATCTACTCACTGACTTGAGCCCTGCATTCTTTGCATTGTCTGCCTATATAAGCCTTTACTCCTGGTCAAATTCTGCGCCATTGTGCACGCACAGAATTCATATCCCGCGCAGAATTTTTTTTCTCTGCAGAAAATACATTCTGCCAGAGAGGTGCTGCAGTTACACCTTTTGCCCATCTGGGGCTGCTGTGGCACCAGAACAGAAAGCAGTTGCTTCTGGACGGGAGCAGCCCCAGCTGTGGATAAGAAAGAGAAGAAGCTGGGTTCCTGAGAGTGCCCTGCCTGTGGGACCATGTCAGGAGGCACAGGATATGGGGGCACATGGGACTGCTGGGGGAGGTCACAGACTGGGGTTCAAAAGGGTTAGTGAGGGGGACAGACTTGAGTGGGGACTGAATGGGAGTGGGGTGCAGGGACACATGGGGATGGGGGGAAGGGGTTGGATGAGTGGAGGTGCATGGCCACGGGGGGGGAGGGGGTGCAGGGACACATGGCGGATGAGGGTCTGTCTGAGTGGGGGTGCAGGGACACATGGGGATGGTGGGGGGGTGGCTCGGGGGGGTGCAGGGACACATGGGGACAGGAGGAGGGGGTGCAGGGACACATGGGGACAGGGGCAGATGTGCCTGACTGAATGAGAGAGGCTAGGGTTCAGCCAGGGTCTACATGGGGGAGGCTCCCTAACAATCCCTCCCCCCCCTGCAAAAAAACCTGTTCCATACTTCTCCCACCCACACCCAACAACCCTCCATGTTCACACCCAGGCTGCTTCCCAGCAATTACTTCCCTCTCCCTCAGCTCCTCCATTACCCCTGACTCCCTCAAGCCTTTGCACTGGTTCTGACAGGTGTGGGAAATGCATTTCTGTATTGTAGTTTAAATGAATTGTTACTCAAAGTTCTGTATTAATATGCCTAGTAAGGAATCTATTTATCAAAAACATTTCCTCAATCTTTTTTGTTGTCTGTATTGGTACAGACATACTTGTTGACAGGTATTTTGAAATAAGTTACCAAAATAATTGAAACTGGTGTGATTATATTGTGTTGTTTTGACAAATAAAATATGCAGAATTTTAAAAGATTGTGCAAAGAATTTTTAATGTTTTTGGTGCTTAATGCCCCCAGGAGTAATAAGCTGGCCCGCTTGGTTTCTAAAACCATTAACAATTTAGGTTAAGGCTGCAATGGAGACCTCTTTGAGCATCATTTGGGAGAGCATTTCTGCTCACACAACACCTGATGTGTAGGGCTCTCCCCTTCATGTGTTAAGTCAGCAGGGAATTACTCCTTTGCTATAGGATCTAGGATATGTAGAGTATGTAGGGTATGCATGTAGGCTAAGTAGGGTATGCACCTTGCTCCTTGTTGAAAACCATCTCAATCCACTTTCACCTGCTTCTGGAAAGCATCTATTATTATTTAACACTGATCAAGATCAGGGCCTCATTGGGATAGGCTCTGTACAGACACTTAATTTTTTCCCCAATTATGCTTTTTAGAATATCCATTGTTGAAAGCATATATATATATGAACTTACCCTTCTATTCCTATTTCTTTTAATATCAGACTTCCTTGTTTATCTGTTTGAATGTTAAAAGGATGCATTTTAATTATGTTATTATTACCTTTATTTTGTCTTCTTTATGTTGAACAAAAGGCTACTAATGAATTTTAAATACTGATAGCAATAGCTAAGCTTTAAAATTATACATTTTAATTTTTACAACTGATTCTACAAGAACTGAAGTATGTTTCTTCCTGAAAATTAAAACCAGTCAATCAAACAAAACCTTTTATTCATCAAATCCCAAGATTACTGTAACTATATATGCTGTTTGGTGGATAATTTTCAGAGATTGTATTAATTTGGGAATGTGCTTGTTAGAAAGCAGGTTGTCAATTCATGATTCCTTCACTTTTGTGGCAGAAAACTACTTCATAAAAAATGGCACTTCGGACGCACTACTCTGTGGCAACAGCTCAGACGCTGGGTAAGTGCAATTAAAAAACATCTTTGCTTCTTCTCTTTTCTTTCTTTGACACATTTTGGTTCAGTTCTGTCCACTTTTAACTGGCATGAAGTAGGGATTTCAACTTCCCAGTGTCAGTAATAATGGAAACAAAGATAATGACAATATCATGCATAATAATACAATTTTCTAAACAGCAGAGGAAAGAGGTTGGTGTGTCTCACTTATCGAAGTCTGAATTCTTTAGCAACCTTATTACAAACTCCTTTTTCAATCAGTTTAATTTTCTCCTCAAAAAAGTGCTTGGAACTCAATAACATTTTGGCTGAGTGGATAGTAGTTTAAAGGAAATGAAAGGTGAAGAAGGAAGCAGAAAAGTAGAATGGGGAAATTGATGATTAATTCCAGTATTTCTAGCAGAAGAGGAAGAACAGAATAATAATTTCAAACCTTTGGCCAGTACTGAAACCAAGATGTTTTGGACATGCAAAGACACTTTGTTAATTTGTGAGCTTCATGTGCATGTAATGCAGGTGTAGAAGGTATGTATTCCAGTTTCTCAAACCTCTGCAGGCAACAGAAGGAGCAGGAAATATAGGCCTCTTGAGATGCTAATTCAGGTTAGCTGCATAGAGGCAGGGTAGAAGCCTTCCTTCACATACTCACCACCTGTACACATAGTCCTTCTCAGCTGTCTTTGATCCTGATTCTCCAGGCTCAGTGGAAGGTGGTGTTGTGGTGGAGGGATTTTACCTGGGATTTACTTTACCTTGTGAGCCTGAGAGGATTTGGAAGGAGGTTAAGCTATGAGGTGAGGAGAAGGGCTTATGATGGGAGGGGAGAGAGTTTTAAGCCCTTGGGAGGTTCTGAGCTGCAGGAAGTTGGGTAGGAAGGAAGAAGGGGGATCTCAGAGTGAGGGGGTTTGTTTTTGAGTTAAGAGGGAGAGAGAATTCTGAGTTTGGTAGGTGGGTGAGTAGAGAGGCTTGGGCCTGGTTGAGAGGGAGCTGAGCAGGTTGGGGTGGGCTGAGTTGGGACAGTTGAGTGTGGATGAATGATGAGAATGGAGATGTGATTGGCAGGAACTCTGGTGTGTGTGAAGGAGGATGTGTTGGTGAGGGAAAGATAGAAGGAGGTAGGAAGGTAAAATCTAGACTGGAATGTGGGGAAAGGCAGAGAGAAAGAAGAGGTCAGGATAGGATAAAACAGTAAAGGGCCCCAGAGAGATAAGCACTTTTTCCGCCTGCCACTGTCTATATCTGTATTTACATGCACACAAAGGATAACTGGATGTGTCAACCTTCCCCCTGCATGTCTTGTATGTCTGATCTGTATTGCCAGGCTGATTTAGACTGTAAGCTCCCTGGGCAGAGGGCCATGCCTTCCTCAACGTTTGTTTCAGGAAAGGTACAACGTCAGCACTCAGTAAATAAACATGGATGATAGTAATACACTGCATTAGCCCAAGCTCAGGCTGGACTCTAAGGCTATAGGGAATTTTCTAGGCGGTCTCAGGACTTAGAAGTCCCCTGAGGCCCTCCATGCAGTGGTACTTTAAACATGGGTCCCACTTATATGTGGATTTGAGTCCTGGCTGGCAGCAGGATACCTAGGGCCCAGACCTTAGAGTTCCATAATGCCACTGGGGCTGAGGGGGAGCAATCGCTGCTGGAGAAAACTGGGATCAGGAAGTCATGATTTAGAAAAGGTTGGGGGTGCTGGACTTGGTTTCCTCCCATTGGCCCCAAGTTTGAATGTAGTGCCTGTTACGGGGTAGTCAGCTCCTTTAAGGGTCTGTGAGCCTGCAGCCAGGTGGCCCTGTTTGATTATTGGACCCAGTTGCAGAGGGTTCAGATGATGCCTATAAAGGGCTGAGAGAGCTCAGCTGAATGTGGGGAAGGCACTCATCCAGTTATATCCTGGAAAGTCCTCTTTTTGGCTGGGTTGTCCCCTGTCTGGTAACTGGACATGCTTTTGTCTGGTATCAGATGGGGGACACCATTTTGAATAGCATGCCACTCCGCCCCCACCAGCCTGACCTCGCGTGCGATGTGCTCTTGAAACTGGTGTCCCCGTGTGGCGTGACCTCACACACACCGTGCATCCAATGTCATGCCAGCAGGGGTCATTCCCAGAAGTGCCAGAATGTCCAGTATTCTGGTAACTTGAGCAACCACCCTAGTTGGATGGAAGCTGCAGGAGGGAGGCTGGTTCCTGTGACTGGCCCTGGAGGAGGGTGAAAGGCTCCTGCAGACTGTGTTGGTCAGGGGAATAGTTTTGGGTGTGTGTGTGCGTGTGTGTTACTTTTGTTTGGATTAATAAACTGTGGGAAGGGCGTGAAAGTTACCTGGTCATGGTGTTTAATCCTTCCGGGGGGGACACCAGCAGCAGTCTGCCATACCTTATGGGCTGGGAGCTGACACGCTTTTGGCTAGATTCACAAGTGGGACTTAGGCTATGGCTACGCTACAGCTTAAGTTGACATAAGTTATGTGTGAGTTAGCCACTCCCCTTAAGTGCCGATATGGACAGTGCTATGTCAGAGGGAGAGCTTCTGTCCTTTGTAAGACACAAGAGGTAATTTTCCTGCCTTACTCAGCACTAGTGAGGCCTCTGTTTGAGTACTGTGTCCAGTTTTGGGTGCCAGATGTGGACAAATTAGAGAAAGTCCAGAGGAGAGCAATAAAAATGATAAAAGGTTTAGAAAACCTGACCTATGAGGAAAGGTTAAAAAAAGCTGGCATGTTTAGTCTTCAGAAAAGAAGACTGAGAGGGCACCTGAGAACACTCGTCAAATAGGTTAAGGGATGTTATAAAGAGGATGCTGTTGAGTTGTTCTCCACATCTATTGAGGATAGAACAAGAAATAATGGACTCAATCTGCTGCAAGGGAGCTTTAGATTAGATATTAGGAAAAACTTTTGAACTATAAAGATAAGTAAGCTCTGGAATAGGCTTCAAGGGAGGTTGTGGAATCCCCATCATTGGAGATTTTTAGAAACAGGTTAGACAAACACTTGTCAGGGATGGTGTAGATTTACTTGGTTCTGACACAGTGCAGGGGGCTGGACTAGATGACCTTTTGAGGGCTTTTCCAGCCCTATATTTCAGTTATTCTGTTTTAAAAGTCGTGGAGACATGGTGGGGTATATTAAAATAACTGTATGTCCCAGGAACTTTCTTCAGGACACCTGAAATGCCCCCTTTTTTATTTAATCAATTCAAACACATGGGTTTTTTTTTTAATCTAACTACAAAATGTTTGTTCCAGAAGTATTGCTGTACCAAGCAGAATTTGCTGGCTTACCAGGAATAACAGTGAAGTGGAAACCAGGTTTAGTGTTGGGAAAAGTGTTGGAATGAAAAGTCAAATGAGCATGGATCTTCCATTGTTGTTTGCATTGTTGTTATAGTCATGTTGGTCCCAGGACATAACAAGGACAAGGTGGGTGAGATAATATCTTTTATTGTACCAACTTCTGTTGTCGCTGTCTCTTCCACCAACAGAAGTTGGTCCAATAAAAGATATTATCTCATCCACCTTGTCTCTCTCAAATGAGTGTGGATGAGATCAAAGCTGTTCTTCTTCTCAAAGTGAATGTCAGTGACACTTGTTCAGTATTTCATGACAAATACATTCAGAGCACTTAGTTACTGGGGGGGAAAAATCCTCCCCTCTGAGAAATGAGCATGTCTCACTGAGTCAGAAGTTGGAAGTAGTGACACCACCATGATTTTTTTTTTAAATACTTTTCCTGTTGTGTGACTAATTCACAATCTAAAACATAGATCTGCAAAAAAAAAACCCGTTTTTGATTTTCAAAATATGGCCACCTTCGGAAATATCCAAATTGGTTCCGCTTTGCAATTACAGCTTTTTTATCCCATTTCTGATTAAAATAATAGGGACAAAAACAGCTATTCTGATTGCTAAAGAGGTTAACTATTTAAAATATTGGGGGTCTTTTTATTTTGTTCCCTAAATCTATGACATTGCATCCAGTTTTAAGCACCTTATTTTAAGAGGGGTCAGAAAAGATCCGGCACATGGATCAAAGATATGGAAGCTCTTAGTCATAATGATAGGCTAAAAGCTGTTTCAGCACCACTGGTGATATTAGGTGTACTGGAACCTTGTAGTGGGGCTACACTTCCTCCAAACCTCGGAGTTTCTTAGTGGCAACAGGTGGTACTGCATACTGCCTGTTCAGCAGCCAGACTGTAGATATTAACACAGTCTACAGTATGACCAATAGCTGGGCATGAATCACCAGCCATCCCTCAAAATAGACATATGCGCCCACACAGCTGGCTTATTTTTGAAAGATCCCATGGAAGGCATACATTTTAAGGAGAGATTTGAATGAGGAAAGGGAGGTTGTTGGATGCACTGGTCGAGGAAGTCTTCCAACCATGGAAGGAGGTAAACAGAACAGAGTGGAGAATGATACAGAGGATGCTAGCAGGCAGGCTTGAGAGCAATGGAGTGAATAAGATGAGAATAAATGGAAATGAGAACAGGGATGCAGGTGGTGCAGAGATGCAGAAATTCATGGAGGTAAAGGACCGGAAACTTGAACTTGATGTGGAAGGAGAGGAGATTCCAGCGAAGGGACACGGGGGACTTGGTGTATTAGGGTAATGAGTGATCATTACTGTCATGCTATCTGGAGTGGCTCATGACTGTGAGTGCCTACCTCAGGGCAGACTGTCAGAAACAAGGGCAGATACTCCAGACTGGTGGTGTGTTCTATGATTAGATTTCACCAAGCCAGTTACAAATGTGAACTCCTGGATCACTATACCAGTCTTACCATGGAATCGCAGACAGTCCCCTGAGACTCCCTAGTCTATCTTGCAACCCAGACAAACTGAACTTTGTGATAAATGGTCACTTACACCAAAAATCACACCGCATTCAGGTTGCTTCCAGTCCCAAGAGACCAGTCACTTAGCCCAGATCGACTGGTACCCTAGATCTTACATCAAAGACAATGCCTCTAGCCAATCCTGTAATAAACTATCTAAAGGTTTATTAACTAGGAGAAAGAGATAAGAGTTATTTAAAGGTTAAAACAAGCAAACATATACACACAAATAAGTTACTCTCTAAATCCTAAGGGTGACAGAGTTGTAGTGATCTGTCAATTTAAAGTGTCTTTCAGGGCAGACCAGGAGGCAGCCCCTGGGGATCTCTGGCTTCAGTTCAGAGTCTCTGGTCCTGTCAGAGTTCAAACAGATGGAAAATTATCCTGTGGCTTTGTTTTATTTCCTTCCTTCAGCTTCCAAATCTACAGGACAAGCTTCCTTGCACATAGCATTTCTCAGGTGTGATAGGGCCATTAACCAGTCCATTGTATTGTGATATTCCTTGATGGCCCATCTGATTTTGATAGTCCTTCTGGATGGGTGGGGAGGAGACGATTCCCTGCCTGAGATCACAAGTTCAGAGCAAACATTTTCAAAGTTATAAAGCAAAACGTACATATTTTCTTAAAGCATGGAATGCAGACATTGCAAGTGAGATTAATGCATGCAGCAACTTACAAACATTTCATAGATTCTAAACACTAAATACGTTTTTATAAGCCTAATACCTATTTTGAGCAAAACTAACATACAGGTGAATTGGTCTGGTCTCCAACTATCAGTTTTGTCAGTTCTGAGTTAATGCCTGTAGCCTGGGCAAGAATTGGCATCTGGCCTGCCAGATTTACATCTCTAGAAAGGACAGAAAAAGTATCTTGCAACAGCACTTGCTGCATTTTGGATTTAGCTCTTTAGTAATGAACAGGAAAGTGTGTATCACGTGCTTTCGATTTAATAGACAAAACTAATAACCTACAGGAAAACAATGAGCATGAACTCAATGGGAGTTTGAGTAAGGACTGAAAACTGAGTCAAGCCTTCAGGATTTGGCCATGCATTCCCTATAAATAGGGTTGGCTTGAGGCCTAAACTGCATAGGAAACGATATAGGACACCCATTTTGTAGGGACACCTCCAGCCCAGTCACCACTCCCTCCCACCCTCCTTGGAACACCAATGTGGACCCTTTAAGGGTTCTCCTTTCCTTGTAGCAGCACAGCTCTAGCCCATAAGCAGAGGTGGTGGCCAGAAGGGCACCAGAATTATAGGTGCTGACCGTGACTTAAAAAAACAAATAAAAAAACGAACAAAAAAACCTACCCTAAACATTTATGTTGATCTCTGGTACATGTTTTTAACTGATAACAATAAGGAAAAAGTGTGCTTTTTCATTTAACCAATTGGCTGCTGCTGAGCATTGGATTAGAAAATACCCGCTGTGCTGCTGAATGTACCAGATACATGCCCATTGTCTTCACTAGACCGCAACACCATCATGGTGTCACCATGGCAGATGTGATGGTGGAGGGCTGGCAATGAAAGGGTTCTATCAAGTTACATAAAAACTGCTGTATTATTAATGTAGTCACATTATGGGATTGCTCACTTTTCTTACTGAAATCGTAACTTGCTAATTTTGTAAAAATGCTTATAAACCTGAAGTCTGGTGTTTCCTTATCAAAATATGATACACATGTAGAGGGGCCACATCAGCTTGGAATTAGTCAGTTATCTCCTTGTGACCTCACTCCCTAGCCTCCTACTCCCACCCCCCCCCAAAAAATGAAAATGAGTTTCAGCTTCTCCACCTGTCCCTGAGTCTTCTCCCAATTTTTGTGATTTTACAATGACATTTTCCTATTTTTTCAGAATTCTTTTCTCTCTCCCTTGTGGCGGTGTGAAAGATCCACACAAACAACAGGGGAAATTATCTGCTAGGGGAAACTGTGAAACTGACTAGACACAAAGTGCTGTCAAATGCACAAGGAAACAAACTGGGCAGCAAAAGATAAAAGTAGCCTTCTGTTCTGTTTGTTTTCATTTATAATAATCTCACATGCTACTTGGACCAATAGTAAGAAAACCGTTTTTCCAAGCAGTGTGATTTTTCAGTCAGTTGTGTTCTTTTCAAGTCTCAAGGTCAGGCTGCTTAACATTTTTTTCCCCTTTTGCATGACATGTACTGTATATTCAGCTCTTAGGCTGTAGTCTACAGTATCATACGAACAATGCAAGTACATTTGCATCATGTCTGTACTGATATTGCCAAAAAGGCTAGTGAATGGGAAGAAAAATCGGCCTCTAAAGCTACTTCAGGATATAAAAAGAAGGCACCTTTGGCAACTGCATCCTAGTAACTGTTGCTATAGAAACTTTAGCTACCTTTATTCTCACTGTGACCTTGATTATTTTTCTTAGCAGGCTATTTAAAAATAACATATATATATATATATAAATATATATATATATATATATATATAAACCTTTGTAACTCTTTGCTCTCATCTTAGTCTATAAATAAAAGGAATTTAGAATGGAAATCCTCTTAAAACATTTGAAAGTTATAAAATGAATCCTAATCTGTTTTAAAGTATCTTTATAAAGGTATTTGTTGTGTTGCTCTGTTTCACTAAGGTGATCTATACCAACACATAAAATTCCATCTGCGACCTGTTTTTTTTCCATAGTTACCAAGTATACAAAAGTGGCATTTTAATGATGAGCTTTACTTGCAGCCATATTAACAGCACTTTTGTACAGCGTATCATAGTGATGCTATAGCCTGATGCCCCTCAACTGTAATAATAATCCTTTGCACTTACATATCCTCCATCCAATGATTTCACAGTACTTCACAAATGTTAAGACACTCACCACACTCCTCTGAAGAGGGTAAGTAAATGTGCCCCATCCTGAGGAATGGGACGGTTTATGAACATTGTTTTACACTGCCCCATGCTGTATTTCTCACCTGAACCGTGGCAGTTTGAGAGAGGTGAATAACTTGCATGACCACAAATACCATTCAGTATACAGCATCCTTTCCCACAGCCACTACTCCATTGACAATAAAGAAGCTGTGTCGTGTAACACAGCCCCAGCTGTGCTGGAAACTGTTGAATTGAAGGGGAGGATATGCAGAAAGCAACAACGGCAGTTTCCTTTATTCTGCTGCTGACAGCTATAACAGCTGAGGTTTTTTACCCATGGAAGTTTATGCCCAAATAAATCTGTTAGTCTTTAAGGTGCCACCGGACTCCTTGTTGTTTTAGCTAGAGCTCTGGTTTGCCTGAAATTAATAAGCCTCCATTTACTATTGTTGTTGTTAATTATGTATTATTGTAGCATCCAAAGGCTCCGTTCAGGATTACAGCCCCACTGTGCTTGGTGCAGTACAGAAGAGAAATCCCTTGGCCTGAAGGGTTTGCTACCCAAAAACGCAAACAGACAAAGGGGTAGAGGTTAGGGATACAGGTTGCAAGTAAATTAACTTGGTGAATATTTGGCTCAGTTTTGTTATTTACCTGGGGGAATGGGTGGGGAGGAAAGGGGGAAAGCAATAGCTACAGCTCATTGGCTGCTTAACCATGATCATCAGGCTGGGTCTCTTGGGCATCTCGGCAGAGGTGAGTCTTGAGAATAAGGTAGTGGCTGCTGGTATTTTATCAGAGAGTATTTGCCATGCACAAAGGCAGCCTGGGAGAAAATCTGGAGGTTTTTTGAGGGCTTAGTTATGCAAAGTGCTGAGCACGCTGGCCCCAAACCAACAAAGTGTGCACTTAACTTTAAGCATGAGTCGTTCCACTGAAGTCAATGGGACTCCTTGTGCTTAAAATGAAATATGCTTCAGTGCTTTGCTGGATTGGGGCTGGTGTGTTCAGCATGCTGTGTGTAGCTGGTGTGTTCAGCATGCTGTGTGTAGCTGGTGTGTTCAGCATCTAACAGAAGTGAGCCCAGTTGGCTGATGTGTGGGAAAGGCTGGGAATGCTGGCAGAGCAAAGGCAGAATTCCTGTTTTTCCTTAAAACTCTGGCATCTTAAAATGCTATTAAAGATGATGTCATTTTGTAAAGAACTAGATACATTCTTTTAACTCTCGAAGCTCATGATCCAATTATGAAATAATTTAATATGCAACACTAATAATCTTATTACAATCCCTCATAGCGGATAGCATATTTTAAATGAACTTAACTAAGTTATGATGTAACTAACACACTCTTCATCTACTTTGTGTTGGTTAAAATCATATTGGAATGTGACTAGTGTGTTTGTGGCAGGAGAGCTCCTCACTTCAGTGTAAAAAAAACACAAGAAAGCATGCATACAATCTTGTGAAAAATGTTATAGTTTACAGGGTGCACACTTTAGTACCCCACTCTTAGGGCTAGATTGTATATTTGAAATGCCACATCTATGAGTGGATCATTGGCATCAAGGACTGAATCCATGACTTCTGGGTCTAAAAGCATGAGCCAGTACTACCTGAGCTAAAGTAGCCAGCTCTGTTGGTCCAGGGCACAGCGGGCTCATCAACCGCACCGAGTGGGTGTGGGTTACACATTTACAATCTGCCCTAGTTAAGGATCAGTGCATTCCCATGCTGCCCAAGCAACAGAACAGGAGTTTCCCCCTTGCTACAAAGGTGTAGCAGTCTGCTGCTGGCCCATACCAATAGTAGATTACAACCTCCCTTTGCTGGTTTGTGCACTAGGGGTGGAGCCAAGAGTGCCCACTCCCCACCCACCACCTTGAGAGGGCAGTTGTGGGCGCACAATGTTTGTTTACTTCTGCATGCCTGATGTCAGGGGCTGGAGAGGCCACATGGGGTAAAGGGGGTTCTTACTCCCATTTGCACGGGTGCATAGGTTTGGTCATGATCTGGCTCTCAGGGTATAGGATTTATATGTGCCTGAACTGAAAGCCAGTGGGATTTTTTGAGGGGGGAGGCGGCGGGGGGGGGGGGATTTGTTTTGTGATTGCAAACCAGTGAGCATGCAAAGGTCTGTGGACAATCTGAGCCTATATGCAATCCCCTCTGTGTGATACCTAGACTTCAGCTAACTGCCTACGTTGCCAGAGCCTCTCAGGGAGCACACCCTCCAGTTTCACATCAATTATCGTTGTTGGGCTAATTTAGTAAGTCCAGCAATACTCCCTTACACTCCCTATTTGGCTTCAAGCCTAAATAAGCCTTGGAAGTCCAGTGGTCCCCTCTGTGGGGGGGACTCAGGCTTTTACCCCCGCTGTGTTGCTAAGGGGGTGTTTCTCATTCTATTAAAATTTACCTATTAAAATTTACCAATTAAAATTTATTTCAGTGATTTCAGCTATAAATATCTCCTCTCATTTTCAGAATCTTTCAGCTTACTGATATGCCAACTCACAACTTTTACAGGAGCTATGAAGATTCCTTATCACAGTTTTTAAAATTTAAATAGTCCAGTTTGTACCTGTCTCTTTGCCTCCAACTTTTGCTGTCTGTTTATAAACCATCATATGTAATAGATGGAGTTGGACTTTTGCTACCTAGGACAATTGAGAGTAGAGACCTCTGCACAGCCCCTCATATGCTTAGAGACTTCGGGGGGTGACAACATTAGCAGCTGTGAATTGCTACCTCCTAGTACCATATGGCTATCACTTTGTATATGTTCAAGCTCTGAAATGCTGTGATCCAACACACAGTAGTTCACCAATCTGTAAAGCCCGAGTAGTTCATTACAGCCTGGATCAGCAGGTTACTGGGTTTGTCCAGTTTAAAGTCTTGAGCCAGAGCATTTTGTAATTATGTCCCTTAGCTATTACTACCTGGACTGCCCAATCTGTGTCATTATTTAAAATGAGGTTTATTCTTAGGTCCTTTAATTTTCTGTACGGGTGCCAGCAAACTATGGTGATTATGGCCTGATGGATGGATGGGTAGATTGGTGCTTTTAATTGTTCTTAATCGATGACACTGTAATTGCATTGTGATTAATTGTACAGCACCCTGTGAAGGATGTTATATTAATGTAGCTTCTTGTGGTTGCCAGTCTCAGTGAAATCCTGTCAGACTCTTTCTCCTGGCACTATAGAGCCTAAAGAGTCTGCTAGAAAATCCAAAGGGGAAGACTTTAACATCCTAAGTGAAATCCTGAGATTCCCTTTTAAAAAGAAAAGCACCTCAGAGGGAATAGGGATGGTTCCCAAAGAATAATCTTAAACTGGAGCCCTTCCAGCTAACAGATCCCTTATGGCTTCTTCATAGAACACAGCCACTTGTAAAAATTTTCTTTTCCATGCAGTGTTTCTAAATTGTATGCACATCCTATGGATCACCACTCTTTGTGGGGGAGTTTTTCTACAGTAGGCTCACTGGGAATCTCAGGTGCGAGCAAGTGTCTCCTTTTGGTGTAAAAGGATGAAAGGCTAGTACAGATATTGGTTAATGGAGTTCTTCAGTTCAAGTGATAGAGGCTCATGGTTTTAGTACTGACATCCCTCAAGTTTGAACACTGCCAAGTCCCCAGTAGCATACTTTGTACGTGTACTCCATGGTCATACAAGATTCTTTCGTATTAGCAATCTATGATATACCTGTCAGGTCATCTTATGTTAGTGGGAAGACTGCCATATTGCAGGGAGTTGTAAGCATAAGTAAACTTGCACAAATTAGTATTGTATTACAAACAGAAGATATTAGACCAGGTTTCTGTCACTCCCTTTAGCACCAGGAAGGGTTACAGCACCATTCCTAGTGCTTTTCAAAAGAGAAAACAGGCACCCTTTCAGTAAACTGCCCCGTGTACATATGAGTAACTGGTCCAGTTCCCTTCCACCCAGAAAGAAGTCATCCCAGGCAGTGAATCTGAGGGGGACCTTCTAGTGGCAGTGCAGTCCAATCTCATGGTGCTATGAGGCTTATCTGAGATTTGATGTGAGTGGCCAACAACTCAATATTTTCCTCTCTTTTAGCCACAGCCTTTCACCTATTCATAACAGTGATTGAACTTTCTCTCTGGACTTTAATCTCCAGAGAGAAAGCGTTCCAGAAATCCTTTATCTGTGCTGTATTTGGAGACAAAAGTCTTGCTCGCTTGCAGTCAATGGCAAAACTTCCGTTGACTTCATTTGGAGCAAGGCTAGGCCCAAAGTTAATGAAACATGATATCCTTCAAGCCACATACAGCTCTCTTCAGATGTTTCAGCAACACCTGCTCTCTTTGGGTGATTAAAATAAACAAGAACACAGTGAAACAACCCAGTGGGACCACTTGGGATTGTTTTTCAGTGAAGAACTGAGGAAAGCCTTTCCGTGCTTGGATCCAAAAAAAAAAAAAAAAAAAAAATCCCAAGCAAAGTTTAGTCAGCTTTTCTTGAAAAAGGGAATGAGCCTTACAAAAACTTCGCTGCCTCAAAATAGACAAAATGAATGTTTCTTTAGAGTCAAGAAGATTGGTTCCTCAAATCATTGGAAAAATATCCTAAGCATACCATGGACACTGTTAGGTGTCTGCAGTATCAGGTGAATGACAGAAGTCTAATGAATATCTGGCTCCTGGTGACAATACATGCCATCCTGTTGGGATAGGGGGCTTACTTGAAAGTTTATGTTGCACAAAGGAAATGGTCAGACCACAAATTCAGAGTAAACACATAGATTTTAGAAAAGAGAACAGCTGGATTTTTATTCCTTTTCCTCTTCTGCAAGCCTGTAATGATAAAATCAAAGTAATGCAGGAGTTGTGGATCTCAACAAAGGGAACCAAAGTAGGAAAGCTCAAGAAGGAGATACTTTTCTTAGACTGGGAGCAAAAGAATTGAAAATGTCTCTGCTTTTTTCATGTAGCATAGTCAATATGGACTAGATCTTCAGAGGGTGTAAATCAGCAGGGCTCCACTGAAGCGCACAAAATCTGATTATATTTTCATTTGCACAGTTAATAAAATGTAAACTATGGGGTGGAGGGTTTCTACCTTCATCTAAAGTCCCATGCAAAGATAGATATGGATGAATCTTGCAAAGCTTCAATATTTCTTTCTTTCTTTCTTTCTTTCTTTCTTTCTTTCTTTTTGTTTTTTGGCTTTCAAAGCAGATTTATTTAAAACCTTGTGCTTGACTAATGATATTAGATTAAGCTTCTGAAAGTGTTGTTGAATTCATAATATTGGTGTCTGGCACTGGAAGACTTCAAAACCACCGACAATACACTGAAGAATTATCTCAACCCCAAGATCACATTGCTACCTTGTAATATAAAGATATGATCTATACCATATACATAGCTGTTCTGTTCAGGAAACAGTACTGTGACACTCCTCCCCCACCACCACCACATGGCTGACTTTGAATCTATTCTAATTTTGGCTTGAATTCAAAGATTTACTTTGATTTGCTTCTTATTAATTATTATTATTATTATTTTATTTTATTTTTATTTATTATTGCTTTTTGGTTTGGTGTCTATATTTTGTTTTGCTAAACATTGTGCTAAAAAGCAATTATGGCTGAAACATTCTATTGTGTAATAGAGTGAGAGGGTTCTTATTATTCTGTCACAAGACAGGTCATACTTGTTGGACATGTTTGCCACTCGACATGACTGGTGAAGAAGTGTTTTACAGGATCAACTGACTGGATATTGCTGATTAATAGCCCTGACTATAGACAAGTTAGAGAAATTTGATTCTTCTTTTTCACAGGTAGAGGTTCAAATTCACCAACTCCAATGCGGAGCATATTGCTCTGTTCAAAAACACTTCTTGGAAATTGTTTTTTTGTCATTAAAATGCCTTCACAAAGCCACATTATTGTAGCCATTCCTAACCACGTCAACCAGAGCTTTTACAGAGCTATAAGACCCTTACTAGGCTCCTACCTATCCAGAGCATAAACAGAGAGCATCTGGAACAACTGTGTGAAAAAAGGCATGCTGTGTTCCTCTTTTCCTGCCTGTTAGATGGATCTGGTACCCTTACCAAATTGCTATTTACATGGTTGCTTTAGTAACTGGTAGAGTTAGTTGTAATTAATGTACTTTGTTGCTGTGTATGGCATAGTGTTTTAGAAAAAAAATGGTAAGGAGTTGTGAAATTTAATGAGAGAATGTTTTGCTTGCGGCATGCAATGTAATAAGGGAATTTGCAAGATGCACAGACTAGAAGCTTTCCTGAGAAGCAGAAAAGTCATTGCAGCAGTTTAGGTAAGGACTTTTCTTGGAGAGGATGTGAAATCCCAGGCTCCTCTGGTGAGTGAACTGAAGGGTTGGGCGCTTAGATGAAAGGTTCACTGGTCCCAGAGAGTGAGTAGAAGGTCAGGCTGACGGGTGGACAGCTCAGGTCACATAAGAATATTGAGCCAGATCCTCTGCTGTCATAAATTAGCACAGATCCAGTGGCTTCAATGGAGCTTTGTCACTTTACACCAGCTGAGGATCTGTTCCAGCATCTCAGCAGTTCTCAAGATAATTGTAAGGGGTAAGAGAAGCCTTATTTATTGTTATAGTTAGTGACCTGGTTATCAATCCTCAATTCACCTGTTTAGGGTGGATCTTCTCTGTGTACTGTAAGCATTCAACCTTAAATGTAATATGTAATCTGAACTTTCACATGAGATGGAACAGTTTGCCTGTATGTTTCTATGGCTGTAACTTTCAACTGAAAGCAGCCAGTGTCATCTGTAGGAAAACCAGTTCCTCCACATCGAAGCCACCTGTAATTAGCTTTATTTTCTATTATTATTTGTAGCACCTGTCCAACGGGATATAGATGCCTAAAGGCTGGTGAAAATCCTGATCATGGCTATACAAGCTTTGATACTTTTGGCTGGGCCTTTCTCTCTTTGTTCCGCCTGATGACACAGGATTGCTGGGAGCGTCTCTATCAACAGGTATCAGATTTTTTTCGTTAAAACATCAAATAAATCAGTCATCCACTTACAATAATATATTGGTCTGTCTACATAGCGAGTTAGTGTGTGGCAAGCCAGGGTGTGAATCTACAGCAGACTAGCTTGATGCGCCCTATCTTGCTGTGTGAAACAGGAGCATGTTGAACTGCGCTACAGAACTTTTAGTGCACAGGGGCTACATAGCAAATTAGTGAGTGGCAAGCTAGTGTGATGTAGATTCATGCCCTGGCTTGCTATGCACTAACTCACTGTGTGGACAAGTCCAAAGTCAGTAGTTGAAGTTAGGAGAAAATTGGTGGTGGTTAAACACAGAATGAACGACTCTCCTGTGTACATCCTAGTCAGTTGCTGCAGTGAATATTTAGTAGATGATTGTCAGTGGATGGCTAAGGAGGATTGGTAAATGGGAGAAAGAAGCTCTCATTGGGTAACTTGTTTGAATCTGAAAGATGTCATCATGTAATGACTGTTTGGTGGCTGATGTAAAATGAGTTGGTGATCCCAGTCCCGCTCAAAGGAGAATGGTTTCCACCTGACAAAAACCATCACTTCCCTTGGCATGCTTCTTGACCGAATTAAATGAAGGAGACTAAATTGTACCCACACACCTAGGAGTGCTCTCCCCAGAGCAAATTTTCCATCAAGGAGGCCCTGAGGTTCATGTGCAAAAATTGTCTGAGAATAACTTGTAACTTTCATGCACAGTTGTAGCAACTGTGTGTGCAAATGGACAGGTCAACTAAATACTCATTCTTGCATGCATTTGCTGTAATTGTATGTGCAAGTCTCAGGAACTGCATGCAGAAATTAGGCACAAAATTGCATGCACATGGTTGTGTGTGCAAATGGGTTTGTGCCCACTGAAAATTTGGTTCTCCATGTCAAGATTGAAGCACTTTGGTATAGAAATCAGGGAAGGCTGTACTGCCATAGGCCATGCTATACAGTTCTTCAAATAAACTGAGGACTCCAGTTTTCCTGTGCCACCATCTACACAATTTATTTTTATCTCATGAAAACTAGTAATACATTGAAATAGAAGCCAATTAAATAACTGTAATTCATTTAATGGGTGGAAAATTACAGGTACAGATTTGGAAGGTTCAAGTTGTGACTGTAAAAAGGAAGGCTAAACAATTAGCATTTAGTAAATGTACCACTGTCTGAGGGCAGGTTCTGTATTAGCACACAAAAATTATATCCAGGTGGCAAGTTTCTGAAGGTCTATATTCAAAGGAAAGTGTGCTGACTTTTTAGGTGAAGAATGCTTTCTCTGCAATTGCTGATAAGTTTATCTGTTATCGAACAAACTCAAACACAATATTCATGAGAAAAACAACTCATTTTAAAAATGCATCTTGCTGCATGACACAATGATCACCTGATTAAATTATGGCAATTTCATGATGAGAGTGTAACTTCCTATGATGTGATTTTTTTTATATTGAACGGGTTTCTGTTCAGGCTGTTAGCAAAAATCTAATTTAATTCAAAGTAAATATAAGTCTTTTAAAACATTGTAGAAACTTTAAACTTAACTATGCATCAGACTCTTTATTTTTGTGCTTGCAGACTCTGAGATCTGCTGGGAAGATCTACATGCTCTTTTTTATGCTGGTCATCTTTCTGGGCTCATTTTATCTGATCAACTTGATCCTGGCTGTAGTAGCCATGGCTTATGAAGAGCAGAACCAAGCCACTATTGCTGAAACAGAGGCAAAGGAAAGGAAGTTTCGGGAAGCCATGGAAATGTTAAAGAAAGAGCAGGAGGTCTGTAAACTATTCTCTGGTTAATCTTAGCCTGAACATGCAATACAACAACACTCAATCTTTATTCTAAACATATAAGACCAATGAAATAAGGGCTCTATTGAAAATGAGTTGCTGGTTATTGTCTTATTCAGAGAGGTTACAATCTTTTCTAGAAGAAATGTAATGGTAATGTTTGTGGCCAGTAAGGACTTGCCTACACACAAAAGCTGTACTGCTTTGTCTCTACCAGTATAGTTAAAATTGTGCAACTTCCCCACGCCCTCCACCTGCCCAACAGCATGGACACAGTGATATTGGTATGGTATATAAGGCATTTTTATACTGGTCTATCTGTGTCCATACTAGTGATTGTACCATACATCTGCTTTGGTAAACATCATGCCCCTAACTGCAGTAGTTACATGGGAACAAAAACTGTGTGTGGAACTGGACTAAAGTAGCCACACTTCTCTTCCGTACATGTTAACTAACATTCTTTTTTCATTTGCTTTATTAATCTTACAGTTTCAAACCACTATTAATATCCTATTGTTTGACAAATGAGAGAATATGTAGGGTCACCTGTTTAAAATATTTACAATTTTGGGCCTATATAGGGAGTTCTCGGACTTATGATGCCTGACTTATGTCGGACGCCACTTACGACGCTTTTCAATTGACTGCCCGTTTCACCCTTACGACGCTTGTTTCGCCCTTACGACGCTCGATTTGCATAAAGTTTGCTTGAAATCACTTCCTAGTTGCGTTTTACTGGGATGGAGCTGGAAGGGGTCGCTTCTGATTGGCTTCGAGGCAGCAGGATAGCTTGTTTTTGATTGGTTCACAGCCCCGGGCTCAGCCAGTCAGAAAGCTTGAACAGTGATTGGCTGAGGCTCAGCATGTGTGCCGTTCTCCCTGGCTTTCTGAGCCTGTGTTGCCGGCACTCTGAACAGCATATATGAGTTTATATGTTTATTTGAATGCTGTTTACAAAATACAGTGTACAGTAAATACATTGGTGTTGCAACATTAGACATCTATAATTCATTTAGTACAAAAATCTGGGTTATTGTGGTGAAAATAGTGTATCAAGCTTTGGTTCAGGATCCAATCCCTCCTTCATACCATTGATTCCTATGGGAAAGGCGGTTTCGACTTGCAACGCAATTCTGAGGAACGAATTGTGTCGTAAGTCCGAGGACTCCCTGTACAGATAAAATCCTATGTTACAGACACTTAAACAGGTACTTCCTGAGATTAAGCTTTCCACAACATGAAATGGAACTTGATTTAACTTGGGCTCCTGGTCACATCTGCTCCCCACACCCCAACTCCTTCCCCTGCTCCACTCATTCCCAGCACTACTCCTGGCCCAATCAGCCCCCGTCTCCTCTCAGCACCTCATCCAATCTCAGTCTCCCCACACACCCACTGGCTCCCAGTCCTCCCTTTATTTCCCTCCCAGTCCCAGTCTCCTTGCCCAGCCAGTCCCAGTCTTCATCCCCTGGCTTCCAGTTCCAGTCTCTGACCCCTGACTCTCACTGTCCTCATCCAGGCAGTCCCAGTCTCTCCCATTCCTCCCCACCTGCCAGCCCCCAACCAAATTTTGTCTCTACTCTCCTCCCCCACAGGTGTGTCAGTCTTTATTTTTTCCTCTGCATTTGAATCAGGCAGCTTCCTCCTCCATGCTGCCTGTGCCCAGCAGAGGGATCATTGAGAACACAGGAGAGGCACCCTGCTCTCAGTTCCGGTGTCTAACCCTGGCCCACCATAACCCAGAGCTGTAAATGCAGGGAAAATCTTGCTCATCCCCCAGGCTGGAACATGCCCAGTGCAGACAAATTCTTTAGGGATTTGAATTGCTGAGCTCTAGCAAGTGTTTACTGAGCATGTGAAAACTGTGATTTTTTTCAAAGGCTTATAACTTAGCCAAATTCGGGCAGATTTTCACAGAACAGCAAAAGGCACATCTGTGATGCAAAGGCCCCTTCTCAAATTTCAAGTCCCTCCCTTCAAAGCATGGGGACACTAGAGCTTCTTAAAGAAAAGGTCACCAGAATTATTTATCATGGGCAAAACAACATATTTTTTTCTTAGCCTCATTCTCAGAAACAGCTTCATCATTTTGGCTGAAACTTTCTAAAAAAAATTCAGCCTGAGGCAAGCATGGAAAATTTCACCCCAAACCGTTACATGTTTGGCAAAGTTATAAGCAACTGAAAACAAAGTATCATACTGGGAAGAGTAGGGCAACCTTAATAGCACCATTTTTGGAGATAAAGAAAATGTTATGGCAAGCAGAAAGGAAAATTTAAACTGTTCAGAATGGCACTTATGCTAAGTGATACAAAGAGAACGCAGCTCTAATTGAGAGGCCTGCTTGGGGCTGATCAGTCTTCTTATGCAATTGGTCCAACACATTCCTATGACTGAAGCTAACTCCAAAAGAGTCATTGAGTCTAGGAGAGGGAAAATACCTCAGCATACCAATTAAATCAGTTGACTCAAATAGACAAGGTGGGGGAGGTAATATCTTTTATTGGACCAACTTCTGTTGGTGAAAGAGACAAACTTTTGAGCTACACAGGCACTTCTTTAGAAATACGTCATATGAGAACAATGCCCCAGAAAAGCGTCTGAAACCTCCCTCTTCTTCTCTGCTCTAAGAAGTTTGTTCATGGAATATGTGTCCCAAAAGAGTTAAGTTTTGCTGTTGTGTTGTAATCTGTTTGATGGAGGATAATAGAGCTGCCCCCACTCCTTAAAATACATGACTGATTCTTTTTACAAATGTTAACTTGCTGCATTACTTTGACTGACGCCTGTGGGAGTGGGGGTATGTTCTGTTTCTTAAGGGTGATTGCTTGTTTGAGTCTGGTGGCTTACAGAAAATAACAATGAAGATTCATTAATTCCACCATACCTGGGAACCTGTAGCATTGTTCAGTGATTATCTGATACCTTCTGTATTCTGGCAAAGAACCTGCAAATAGGGGGCCTGCTTAGTAGATAATCAATGAGTGTGGCTCTTTCCAGTTGGTTGGCACCCCCAAAATTAATCTTATTTGTTTTGCTCAAGTCTGATTTTTACCAAGTTTTCAGTAGTCTCTTTGGAGGTGCAAAACTCCCTGTTCGTGCCTGAGAGAATCCCCAACTCTCATCAAATGCTTCATCATGGGTCTGCAGCTTCTTTTCTAATATTTTGATTTTTCTTTCCTGGCTTTCCACTGGCTTTTCAAGACCATTGATTTGTGCTGGCAGGCTTTTTTGAATTCAGCTGCAGCTGGGTTTCTAGCAGCTCTCCTGTTATCAGAATTTTTGTGCAGTGATTCCATGAGATAGCTGACGTGGAGAACATGATGCAGAGGCATGTGGAGTTGAAAAGTCTGTCTTATCTTCTTTTACACCCATGGTTTGCATTTGTCGCCTCGGATCCCTGATCAGAGCTGGCGCTGTCACTGCTTGGGATAAGATTTCACTTATAAAAATGTGTCAGCCAAAGTACCTAGTGTTATTAGTATCATCCTGTGAAGAGTACAGAGATCTTGCAATGCACAGCCCAATGGCAGCCAGCTGGGCTCCACTCTGAGTCACCCTTTTTGATTAAAGGGGCACTGCCAAGGCTTGGTAGGCCTAAAATTCTACCGGTCTCGTTTATTCTGGATGGAAGGCATACGTATGACTCATAGATTCATAGACTTTAAGGTCAGAAGGGACCATTATGATCATCTAGTCTGACCTCCCGCATGATGCAGGCCACAAAATCTGACCCACCCACTCCTGGAATAATTCTCTCCCTTGACTCAGCTGTTGAAGTCCCCAAATCATGATTTAAAGACTTCAAGTCGCAGAGAATCCTCCAGCAAGCGACCCCTGCCCCATGCTGCGGAGGAAGGCGAAAAACCTCCAGGGCCTCTGCCAATCCACCCTGGAGGAAAATTCCTTCCCGACCCCAAATATGGCGATCAGCAGAACCCCGAGCATGCGGGCAAGATTCTCCAGCCAGACCCACATTGACCATTGATACTAATTACCAGCGATGGCACGTTATTGACTTATTGACTAAAATCACGTTATCCCATCGTGTGTGTGTGTGTGTGCGCGCACACACACACACACATTGTGCTGTCTGTCCACACTGGAGCCCTAGCTGTTGAAATATATAAGAATCTCATTCTTGAGTACTTCAGAACTATTTTATTTTATATTGCCACGCCTCTGCCTAAGCACAAGCAAGGAGAAAACTGCTTGGATGAGAACATGACATGAACATGTGCACTTACAGTTTTAGACTGGAAACTTAGTATCCTGAATGTATTGCTGGTGAGTCATCAAGTAGATAAGTGGAGATGTTAGATTATTGCAGTGTTGAAATGAGGGAGCTGATAGAATTTTTTTAAGACCATGGTAAGTCAAATGGGGTATTTTTACAGTTAGTTAAATATTGTGACCAATCCCTTTTTATATAATTTTAACCTTCACCGTGAGCTGAAACTTATCAATGAAAACTAATTGCCAAAAAGAATAATCATTATTACTTACTGACATCCTAAAGTTGCAAATGGTATATCTGCTATGTTCATTTTTTTAGGCACTGGCTGCTAGAGGAATTGATTCAATGTCACTTAGCTCATTTGAAATGTCACCTTTAGCATCCAAAAATGCCAAAGAGAGAAGAAATAGGAGAACGAAAAAGAGGTCCTTGGGGGTAGAAGATTATGGGGAAGACCAAAAGGTTCCCAAATCTGAGTATGATTGTGGTCAGCGAAGAATGGTAAGTCATTATCTGAAATGTCAATGACAATTTGTTTCACTCTGTACCTTGGTGAATAATCAGGGCTCTGAATGGTAGTACTGTAATTAAAACAAAAAAAAACCTTTAACAATAAACAAGGATCAAACACTGAGCACTGTGACTAGCTTGCACAAATTCTATATGTTATAATTGTGGAGAGAAACTTATCTACTCTAATTTCAAAATCATCTTTTAAAATGCCCACTAAAGCATTTTTGTCACTTTTTTGTTTGTTTGTTTTTTAAAACATTTCAAAATTCCCCCAGTCTCATTTATTTTCATGGTAACATGTTCATTGTAAATTGTAATCCATCCAGTTATGGCAACCATATCCCTACTAATGGGCTAGTGCCTTTTTTGCTTTTTAATGATGTACAGCGGACACTTGAAAAGTTTTCTTTGCTTTTTAATCTTTTGCCTATCACCTCTCAGTACAAATGTTCTGGAATTGTTTTCACTTTATACTGTAGGGAAAAAAAAGAATATGGGTAAGCCCATTGTTTAAAAAGTTATTCTGTTAATATAATTGATATGTGTGAATGTGAATCTGCAGATAGTGATGATACTGATGATGGTTTCAGATATTAACATTTGTCTACGCTTAATAGGGGGCAAAGTTTAAAGCAGTTTATTTGTTGTTTTTGAATAGCCATGTAATGGGCTAAGTCTTTCAATACTTTGTCAGTAAATTTAGGGATATTTGGCAACCATAAAAAAGTGCATGGAAAATGTGAAAGTGATGTAAGTAGATGTGACAAATTAATGACTCCCCAGCTCACAACATTTATGCATGACACATTAGGGTTTTTTATCCTGAGAGGGTTTTCTTGATATTGTTTAATTAATTGAGTGGGTTGCATTACTAATTATACAATTGTTAATGCTAGAATTGCTGTTTTGATTCATTCTGAGTGGGTTTCAAGATACCAAATACCAGAATGAACCAGAGCTGCACACTTGTTAATGTGTTTCTTAGGTTATATATCTTGTTTTCATTTTTCGCCCCTGGATGTCATATGCATGAGGAACATGGAAGTAACATTTCAAAGCTTATAGTAAATCATCTTTGTAAGGCTGTGCCTGGCATGGTTTGAGGGAATAAGACTGAATCATCATCATTCAAATGAAATCTGAGCTGCTGTAAGCACACTGCCATCAGGAATCAGTTTCAATGACTGTATCATGGAAACCCAGATATGGATTTTTGACCATTTAGTAAATGGTCTCAGTCAAAATGAGGTGTCTTTTTATACAGTGGGCCTGAATTTTTATAATTCTTACTTACACCAGTGTAAATCAGGAATAATTCCACTGGAGTCAATGGTGTATATCTTGTGTGAGATCAGAATCAAGCCCAGAAAGTTTGACTGAGATGGTAGATACTGAACATTTTTGATCCTTATTAATAAAGATTTGGACCATGAAAAAAGTTCAGATGGAAGTAATTAAGTACAGGCCACAAAGATAAAAAAAAACAACCTATATTTCCCCACCAAATATTCTCTCTTAATTCATTCCTACTTTAGAGATAGGAGAGAAGAGTTACAGGCTCTAAGCCTGTGTGCATTTCCAAACACTATTTTCAGTAAGGCAGTGTTCCTTTTTAGGGTTTTTTTTTTTAAAGGTTGTTCAATGTTGGGCTTAATCACTGCTGATGATTTCTCAGGTTTGTAGTCTCTCTTTAGCTGATTCAGTGTATCATCAAAAGAGCCATTGTTTAAGTACAAGGGATATTGCCTTGTAGTTAGATGATCTGCCCCTTGAAAGAGACGGTGATACACTTACATTGGGATAACTATTCCAGAATCCACCATGTCTTCTCTTCTCACTCTGCTTTTTTTTCTCTTCTTCATTCTCTTCCTCTTCCCTCCTCTTCTTCTCATTCTCCCTACGATTCATTTCTTCCCTTGTTTCTTTATCTCTTGCTCTCTCACTTCAAAGTTTGTTCCTTAGCCACCTGTGAAGATGTACTGTGACACCTTCAACTGGGGCTGGATTCACCAATCCACACCACTCTTATACTTCTCGTCTCCCTCCCCCATGTCCTTTCACTCTAATCGCATGGAGAGGGAGCAGGAGCAAATAAAGTGTTCTGCTACTAAGTGAACACAGCCTTGGCCCTTTACATTTCAGTACATCTTTAACAGCCATGTATTAAACAAATACCTCATGGCTAGGAATGGTTATTAAATCTTAAAACTGTATTGAGGTTAATACATCTAAAGTAAATCCTTATCTGAGGCACTTGATTTAAAAGGGACTTACTGATCTCCCGCAGTAGATGGAGGAACTCAAAACCTTCATCATTCTGAAAACTGTGTTGCAAAATGTTACTTCTTTTCCCCTTTTTCCTTTCTGGGGGCTTCCAGACTCTCCTTGACATTAGCTATGGTCCAAATGCAAACTCAGTGAAGCGCAGAACCAGCCATGGAAGTATATTCAGTTTCCGATTCCGTGGCAGAGACATTGGCTCCGAAACAGATTTTGCCGACGATGAGATCAGCACTGCCGGGGAAAATGAAAGCCAGCGTGGCTCACTCTTAATTCCAAGGACTGGGAGACGTTCAAGCATGCAAAGTCAAGCAAGCCATAGCTCTCACCCTCCTACTCCAAACTACATGCAGAATGGCAAGAGGAACAGCTCAGTGGATTGCAATGGTGTGGTTTCCTTGATAGGAGGAGGCACCGGGGCTCACAACCCAGATGCAACGTCTCCTTCAGGGTTACTGCTGCCCCCAGTTATTATGGAAAACCCTGGGACAGGCGACGTGGTGAGTACAGTATGGTTTTTGTATGGTTTACATTCTTGTTTCTTTCACCAATGTTATTGGCATTTGCTATGATATCTGTAAACAACCTCAAACAATCACCAAAATCCCCCCATACAAACTATGTGAAGACCATGGGCCAAATCCCACATTGGTTTGCACCCTGTGCAGCCTCAGAGAAGTCCATGACCACTGGATGGAATTTACTGAGGTATTCTGTGTGGAGGCTGTATTTGTATTTTGGTTTTGATCTGGATTCTTTTGCTCAAAAATGTGGATATTAATGAAAAATGAAATCTCCCCACGCCATTCTTCATGTGGTAGGTGTCTGATGGGTTCCTTCTGCCATTTCCACCTTGGGCATTGTCTGGTGGCCAAAACCAATCTTTTAAAAATACTCCTATGTGTATTTCATTCCATCCAGTGATTTCCACACCCATACACCCTTCTGCTCCTATAGCAGGGGTAGGCAACCTATGGCACGCGTGCCAAAGGCGGCACGCGAGCTGATTTTCAGTGGCACTCACACTGCCCGGGTCCTGGCCACCAGTCGGGGGGGCTCTGCATTTTAATTTAATTTTAAATGAAGCTTCTTAAACATTTTAAAAACCTTATTTACTTTACATACAACAATAGTTTAGTTATATATTATAGACTTCTAGAAAGAGACCTTCTAAAAACGTTAAAATGTATTACTGGCACGCGAAACCTTAAATTAGAGTGAATAAATGAAGACTCGGCACACCACTTCTGAAAGGTTGCCGACCCCTGTCCTATAGGGTCCTACCTTGATACATCTAGCCATTGGCTACTCTATAACTGTTGGGGGGAGAGAACTGCTTATAAATCCCAGGTAGCTCCCAGGGAGACTTTAGCATCCAGTTTAAATAAATCTCAGATTAGAACTGCAGATGATTAACTGGGTTTTGACTTTGTGCAGAGTCTTTGCCACAGAGTACTGGGGTGGAGCAACATAATAAAAATAATTGGCTTTCCTCTCAAAAGGGCCACGTTATTTAAAAAAAATAAAAATAACAAGGATAGTGCTTTTAGGGCCTCATTGTGCAGCATCACTTGGCAAAACATCAGCTGCCATTAGTAAATGCCAGGTTTAAGAGGCAGGTGCAGTGTGGACAAATCGACCTGCATAACCTTGTCAATGCCCAGGTCCGCTCTGGATTTATTGTCAGATTATCAACAAGTGATATGTAAAGTAGCTTTTTCCCCGGAGCTGTGCAGCTTCTTCCATTTCCAGCTTTGGACTTGAGAGGATCCTGCACCCATCTAGAGACTCCCTGTCTGCTCCCACCCAACTTGGAGAGATCCCAATAATGAGATCCCTGTAGGACCTCTAATGTTCCCCATACAACTCTCCCCCTCCGCCCCCAGACATTCAGTACTTTCCAGCATGTCCTCTCAGCACCCCAGTACATTCCTGCACCAACTCTTTTATAGAATCCATATGTGCTTCTGCTTCACTAATACAGACATTTTACAAAACCTCCGATGGGTTTGCCTCTCTTCAACGTGCCATTCCATTGCTCCCTTTCTGGAGACTTCCTGAATTGCATTTTGCTACCCTGGACTGAGATTGTGACAGGCCCTTACACAAGCTTGCAGGGGGATGGGAGTGCACAAGGACCTTCTCCTCTTGCATGGCCTGCAAAAGGGGCTACAACAGTGGTAGTCCCTGAACAGCCCAGTGGGTGCACAGTGCTTCAAAGAGGCTGTCGAGGGACAGGGAGGAGCCTGACCCAGAGCTCCACCACCTCCCCTCTGTGCTGGGCTGAGGAGCAAGTCAGCTGCACTGGTGGAGCAGGCTACACCATCTTAAGTGATGGTGTACCCTGCACAGTCTTGCAAATAGAGCCACTCGTAAACTTGAAGATGAATAGTCTGTAGTACGATTAACAACAGTATTTGTGTTCTATTTTCTGTTCCCAACATTAAAGAGAAGGATATTCCCACAAATATTTGCACTCTATTTTATGTAACTATTTTGATACATCAGCCTATTTTTAAAACATGGAAGAAGACCAGTTCTGAAAGCTGTTGCTAGGTGGGCCATAATCAGGGATCTTAGAAATCCACTTGCCATGAAAAAACGTGGAATTTGCGTTTTTACAGAGAATCTTTCGTTTTTACATTTTGTGAAAAAATAAGAACATATATTAACTATTAACTAAATTTTACTGAAGTCAGGATGACCGTATTTCCCAAAGTGAAAATGGGACACTGCGTGGGACTGACTGCCTGAGCCCAAGTGCCTGGCGTCGCTGCTCACATTTCCTCTGCACCCCCCTCGGGGGAGGGGGGAGGTGTCCCACTTTTTTAGCAAAACTGGGCATTTGTCCCGTTTGCTCTTGCCATCTGAAGATCATCCGTTAGCAAGAGCAAATGGGACAAATGCCCAGTTTTGCCAAAAAAATCATGATGTCCGGGACAGGGCTTAAAAATGGGACTGTCTCAGCCAAAACAGGATGTATGGTCACTCTAGTTCAACTGATACCTATATATATTGTGGCTAGGGAAACTAAAGTTCAGTGTTTCATTTTAATCCTGGAAAAATGCGGATGTTTATGGGTTTTTTTTATCAGAGACTTTTGGCTTTTCTAACATGGAAAACTAGGATCCCTGTTCATAATATGTTACTGACCCTGCTAAGATCATGACAGAAGCATGGCTGTGTAGTAGCTAGAGTAGGGACCAAGCCACAAAATCCAGATGTGGATCTTTAATTCTTTGCAGTCTGAGGATTTTTGGATTTGGAATTTTTGTTTTGGCCCTTTAAGAAATAGAGACCATCCTCAAAATGTGGTTCAGGATCTGGGTTTGGGAGTAATGGACCATCTCTGGTTATACCGTACAGTATATAGTATAGCTGCAGAGGCATTTATTTAATGAATTATAATGCATCATCTGAAGGAAAGGGGGAAAATGAGTATAGTTCCCAATAATAAATAAAAGACAAAACTAAAGCCATTAAAATAAATTACATATTTAATCATACAGATAATGGGATTCTGAGATAATACAGTATGCCCATTATAATTTTTTATTCATTTTTTTATTTATTTAAAGTTTATTAAGATTGATCCAATACAACAAACTTTACAATTTACTTTGATTCAGTTTAACTTTCTATGAAACATGCCACAACTGGAACAGCTGTGAAGTACAAGGTTTATGAAGGATCATTTACTTGTGTGTTTATGAAAATAGCCTGAACCAAGTCAGAAAAATGTTGATAGTTTAGTGGTGTTCCCTCTTTCATCTGTCTGTGCCAATCTTGCAAGGTGCCGAGCACCCCCCATCTCCTGCGGTCAGAACTTCACAGGGGACATTTGGTGCTTTGCAGAACTGGGTTCTTAGGGAAATTTTGAACTCTGCTAGCATTGCTCTTTATTTGCCAGCTTCTTTTAAAAACATATGTTGAAAATTAACTGGGCTAGATGGTGGGAGGAAGCGCTGCTGGCACTTCTGTGGTTGTCTAGGAAATAACGCCAAGGCACTATAGCAACAGATGTTCATTTAGTGATGCAATGTGAAGGATGTTGTGTCTTCTGTGAAACAGGTTTAATATCTAATCTATCCAGAAAATGTGAGCTGGAGTTAAAAGCTAATTGGCAGCAAGCCCGGTGCCTTACAGATTCATTATTTAAGAGAACTGTAAGAACTGTGCACCAATTAACTAAACTGTGGAGCAAATGCAGAACAGCTGATAAATTGAACACTACCGTGTGTTTTGAGATAAACTGGCTCTCCTCTTGGTTTATTGTTTGTATTTTTTCAGTTTTCTTTCAAACATTTTTGAAATGAATTATCTGTTTATAAAAAAAATAATAATCAGATACAGCAGTAGTGAAGTTGCGAGTTTCTCCATGCTACTAATGTGTCTGAGCTCCTGACTTGAAGGGTCCATTGCTTGAAGTGTGAGGGTAGTTCACCTGATGTTAACGCATTCCCTGAAAGGATGGAACCAATGCAACAATGAGTTTTGAGGAGTTCACATCTTGCAACTTTCATCCTCTATAATTTTGCATAGCTATTTATTTATTTATTTAGACATTTCTGGGGTGGTCACCACATTAAAAAGAGTTGAGTATCTACATTTTTGAGTGCCCAAACTGAGACACAACAGGCCCCGATTTCAGATGCTCAGCACCTTATGAAAATCATGCCCATTTAAGGTTTCTCAAATTGATCACTCAGAAACTGAGGCACGCAAAACCACTAATGACTTGTGAAAATATTTGTTTATCTATAGGTTTGGCTGGAGTAACTTTTGTCCTGCAGATTTTACGTCAGGTACAGTAGTTGAGATCCTGATGAACAACTTGGCGGCTATGTGCTATTCAGCTGCCAACTAAGGGCTAAGTTAAGATCCTGCCCATCTTTGGGATTGGGAAACGTATGTTCCTTTCTATTTTTCATCTGGTTGTCTGCTGCAGAGTTTGCTACTCTATCTGAGTGTCCAGGCTTGTGACCTACATGAGTGGTCTGCGAAACCTTGATCTGCTACAGAGATGGGATACTGCTTAGATGAGTGCATAAGCTACAGAAGTCAGTTCCATGTATGTTCTGCATCAGGGGGTAGGGGAGGGACTAGTTGTTAGGCATGGACAGGTGTGATGCTGCATCAATGGGGAACCAAGTTTCTTTGTTTTTCCTCTCCTCTCTCTAATTCCCGAATACAACTACCAAAACGGTACAGAGATCACGTAATCTGAGTGGCCCATGTTTGGGACCGTTAGTTCTGTCTGTTGAGAGAGTCTCCATAGTCAGCAAATGAGATGTTCATCGATAGTGTTCTAACTCCCTATATTTATTTACGTCTGTACTGGTGGCACTGTGCTTGCTCACAAGCTGCTCTGCCTGTTTGACTAAGCCACCGTGCAGTTAGAGGTACAGCCTAAGGCCTGCTCTACACTAGAAAATTAAGTCAGTTTAACTGCATTGCTCAGCAGTGTGAAAAACCCACACCCCTGAGTAATGGTTAAGCCAACCTAACACCCAGTGCAGACAGCAGTAGGTCAACAGAAGAATTCTTCCATTGAGCTAGCTACAGCCTCTGGAGGAGGTTGATTACTTATGCTGATGGGAGAACCCCTCCCATCGCCATATGCAGTGTTTACACTGACGCACTGTAGTGTTTTAAGTGTCGACATACCCTAAGTAACACCAAGAGCAGCTTCTCTCTGCAAGGAACAGAGAATTGTGAAAGCAATTGCTTCTTTGCCACATGTCTCTTCACACTTCACCACACCTGTTGATACTTACATGCCATATAAAAACACCTGAAAAACTGAAGAAAGGAAGACAAAATTCTCAGGCACTTGTACTTGCCAAAATAACAGCTTATTTTTCAGCTTGCAATCTAGAAAACGCATTGAGATCACATGGGGAACAAAGTAATGTAATCTGCATGCACCCTGAGGAAAGGTAGCCCCGTGTTAGACAATGGCAGCTCAGTTACAAAGGAGGAATGGACATAGAATTCCAGACATGGTTTGTGAGCTCACTCCAAATTAAGTCCAAGTTAAGTCTGAGTAGTGAGCTCTCTTGGAAATTTCCAATATATTTGATATAACAGCCTGTTAAGCGGGGCCTGATCCTGTTATCGCACCCATTGTATTTACATAGTGTAACTCTGTTGACTTCATTGGAGTTACCCTTGATGTACACCAAAGTAAGTGAGAGAGAAATTAGGCTCTTGTAAGTTCTGAAGGTTATGTCCTTTCCTCTCCTCAGGCATGCTGAGCACTGTTCTGGGATGCCTGGGGTACTGGTCCTTGGTCTTTAAAAGAAAATGCTTATGAATTAAACAAGCAAATTGATGCCATGCTGCCAACTTAAGCTTCAGTACATTTGCACCACAGTTATTTGTACTAAGGTGTCCAATTGCTTTGTTGTGCCTTGGTAAGAATTTTCTTCATTATTTAAAAGGCTAGAATAACATCTTGCTCACAGCGGGTTGATCAGTTTGAACAGAATTATATTAATGGGCTGTAGCAATGCTCTTTTCTGTAGTTTGACACATCAGATCCAGTGAGGATCCCTAAGCAAATAACAAGAGGTTTCTGCTTGCTGTATAGAGTTTCATTAGGGTTAAGTTATAGACAGAATTCCATCCTCTCTTGCCTTGTGAAGCCAGCTGGAGCCCTTTCACTAACACCGTGGGGAAATCTCAGGGTTTTGGGTATTGTTTGTTCAGTCAAACAATTGTTTTTGGAGGTTAGAATAGGCAGGGAGCTGGAGCTGGGTATAAATCTCTGGGGTCATTGTTATTTATAGTTTCTTAGTATTTAGGTGTACACTGATGGTCAGCTCCAGTGTTGTTAGTGAGTCAGCCTCAGCATCAATCCACATCTGGGACATGAGAATAGCAAAGTCACTGATTAAATTGATTTTGAACACAGAGAGACAAAGCCAGTGGTAAAAGTACTTGAGCTGCAGCAGTGGAAAGGAGAGACTAAACATCACCAGAACTAGGCTCATAGAGACTAGTTTTCAAATGGAGCTCCATGTTTCCAGTCTGAACTGTCAGACTGGCACTTTCTTTTAAGGTTTGATCTAGGGTTACCATATTTCAGCAAGCAAAAAAGAGGACGGGAGGAGCCCCACCCTAGCCCTGCCCCGTCCTGCCCTAGCCCCGCCCCTCCCACTTCCCCCCCTCAGAACCCCCAACCCTCCCCCCGCTCCTTGTCCCCTGACTGCCCCCTCCTGGGACCCCTGCCCCTAACTGCCCCCCAGGACTCCACCCGCTACCTAAGCCTCCCTGCCTCTTGTCCCCTGACTGCCCCCTCCTGAGACCCTCCCCCCATCCTAACTGGCCCCCTAGGACCCTACCTCCTACCTGTACCCTGACTGCCCCAACCCTTATCCACACCCCCACCCCAGACAGACCCCTGGGACTCCCACGCCCCATCCAACCACTCTCCACCCCCTGACAGCCCCCCCCCAGAACTCCCAACCCCCCCACGCTTCTTGTCCCCTGACTGCCCCCTCCTGGGACCCCTGCTCCTAACTGCCCTCCAGGACCCCACCCCCTACCTAAGCCTCCCTGTTCCTTGTCCCCTAACTGCCCCCTCCTAAGACTCCCCCAACTGCCCCCAGGACCCTACCCCCTACCTGTACCCTGACTGCCCAAAACCTTATCCACACACCCCCCCAAACTCCCGACCCCCCCGTCTCTTGACTGCCCCCTCCAGAACCTCCCTGCCCCTTCTCCGACCCCCTGGCCCCCTTGTTGTTGGCCTTCGCCTAACGTCTCTGTGAGCTTGCTCAGGAACGGCCTGAGCCGCTCGTCCCGGCATGCTGGGCAGCGGGGGAGGAGCTCCAGACTGCGGGAGGCGATCTGCGAATGCAGGGAGGGAGGGAGTGATCTCTGCTGCAGGGGAGAGGAGGAGGGGCTCTCTCTGGCTGTCAGAGCCCCATGTAAGTGGTACCATCCGGCCGGCTGCCCTGTTAGCCGCGCGCGCTCTGTATGGGGGGGAAGTCCGGACATTTACAAATTCCCCCCGGACGCTATTTTTAGCTCAAAAAGCCGGACATGTCCGGGGGAATCCGGACGAATGGTAACCCTAGTTTGATCTAAATCCTGTCAATAGGAGTATTCCCTTTGATTTCAGGAGGCAGCGGATCTAGTCCTTAATGTGCCTCATTGCCAATATGAGCATCCAAAGGTTGCATTTAGATGTCCTATTAAGGTGTCTGTTCAAACAGGCCAATTCCTGAGCCTCCAATTGGTCAGAATTTTTTTCCTCTAAAATAACAGAAAAGACAGAAGTTGCTCACTTGACTTCAGTGGGAGCTGCTGGGCACTCAGCACTTTTAAAAATGAGGCAACGTATTTAGGTGTCTAAATAAGGATTTAGGAGCTTAACTTTAGGCGTCCATTTTTGAAAAGCTAGGCCTTTGTTTTCACTAATACTAAAACCATTCGCTGACCAAACCAGCTTTTTATTGTTGACCGCCATATAGAAGCAAGCATATCCTAGCTTTACCCAAGACTGGTGAAAATGTCAGTGCTTTCCCTATACCGAGAAAAAGTGCTTGTTGACAAAGGAAGCAATCCAAAAATCACCACTCAGCTGTAACATAGACAAGAACTAGGTAAAATAATACCCGCTTAGTCCCTCAATTGCTACCACTGCAAGTGCCGAGCTTTACATTGTTGTTCATTTCAGTTTATTTGCAAACTTTGCTTAGGCAAATCCTGAATGAGCACATACCTGCAACTAATTATTTAAATATGAGATAAACATTGCAAGCTGCTTTAGCATACAATGCTGCTTCTCCTTTTATAATGGCATTGCCACAAAATTAAAGCCCTTCATTTCATGGTGGTGTGCTATGATAGTCTCCTTCAATCTTGTTAAACATTTGTGCTGTCACTTTATTGGGTCCATTGTTTATACTGTGGCCTGTCCACCCCTTTTTTTATGCTTGAAAAGGCTTTTACGGTACATGGAAAATTAAAGCTGAACCAGCTCCAAATGCAGCCTTTAAAATGCTGCCATAAAGGAGCCTATCTTCATATAGCAGCACTGGCATACTTCAGAATTGTGGTTATTCAGAACAAAATACTGTTGCAGTGTTATATATCCTCATTTATACGTAAATTACAGGATATATATATCCTTATGGAATTTAGCTAATACAAGTGAGAAACATTTCCAGTGACTGAAATAACAGCACAAAAATGGTCTTGCTTGTCCTGCTGGAGGTGTCTTTTTTTAAACTCTGATGTGGTTTCATGGCTGGACTTTAAAATGATCTCCTGCATTACTTTAAGAATTGTTATTTTTGTTTAATTTCTATTGAAATATAAGTACTATGCACCATTATGCCGATCTAATGATAATACTGTGTATTTTGTCCTGGCTGCCTGATTCCTGGATGTGTTCTCAATCTCAGAACACCTCAACTGCCAGTTCTACATACCACTGTTAGTTATCTCTCTTTCTAATATAGAAAGACACATATATTCCTTACAAAAGATAACTGTTCATAAATTTCCCTGAGTAACATTAATCATCTTCAAGAATTTGTATTGATGGAAACTTTCTTTCTTGAGTGGTGGTGGAACGCGTAACAGATTTCAGGCTAGATTGGGACTTGGATTCATACCTATGCAAGGGAGTAAGAACATTGCTTACACTCCTGCATAGTCTACCGAGACCTTGCATTCTGATGCTGCATTGGCATGGAATAGGCAGAACTTTGGATCCACCCCTCACTCACTGGTCAGTGCAGCTGAGCAAGTGGGGGGGAGGAGGTGGTGTTGTAATTTGTTGCGGGTGTAGGTCAGCAGCAAATTACACTCCCTTGCCCCAACTGAGCTATGAGGAAGCAAGGAAAGAACTATAACTTAGATATATCTCCTTCAAAAAATATTCACCCTTACTCACACTGGATAGTAACTTACTCTGCAAATAGTCCTTTTAATATCAACACGACTATTTGCTGAATAAGGCACTATGTAACATTGTCTCAGAATTGGGCATACTGTGGTTATTGAGGAAAATAGAGAAATTTGAAAATCCAATTGGATTAGAAATATTCAGGTACTATAAATAATAAACAAGAAGGGAGTTCTGGACTCAGTATTCTTTTATGTTGCTAGTCCTATTGAAACTAAACTCTCTTAGTAATAAATTGTATAATGATAAATGTAACAGGAAGTATGCCCATGAACAATCCTGTTGGGAAAGTAATGTGGTGCATATGTTACATTTATTGTTGCAATTTTGGACCTTAAGGAGTGTATTCTCTGTGCACCATGGGAGTAAAGAACATGTTTTGCATAAGGGGTGCCGAGGTGTTTCTTGACATGAGCACTTCTGCACAAGCTAGCAGAGGTATGGTGTTTTTCCTTATAATCAAAATGTTTGGGCTTTCTGGATGGCACAGTACAAGAAGTACTATTTTTATGTGCTAAACTGCGTGTCACAGCAAGTAGAAAGATGATATGATATTAAAAAGAGGCAGAGTTAAATAATCCAGAAGAATTTGAAGTGGGAGATTTATTTATGCTTTATAATTCTGCAGAGGGAATTAGAAGAGCAATTTCTTCTCTCTTATTTCATTTTCATGTTGTTTCTTTTTACTTTGAAATTTGTTTCCGTAGTTCCTTTGCCAGGTTATTTCTTTTCCTTTTGTAATATTTTCTTTCACTTTTATGTATTTTATGTATGTATGCCAAATTGGTGTGAATGGCTATGTAATTTTGTAAATGTTTTCTTTTTTAATAAAATGTTTTTATTTCTTTGATTTGTTGAGGGGTTTTTGAAGGGGGAAAAAGTAAAGAAAGCTAATTTATCTAAAAATCTCTCTCTCTCTCTGTTCCCCTGCTCCATAAACCCCAGATAGCCTTATGACTTCTTATATTGTTCACATTTACAGGATTTTGTTTAAATAGGTTTTGATTACAATAACTTTTCCTTTATTATGATTTTGACTTTGATTATGATTCTGTCAGTAACTTGATGTATGCTGATCAACTTTTTTTTTTTTATAAAAGAAATTAATAACACGTTTTTTAAAAAGCAATTGCTGGTAGCCTGGTTTAGCCAGTGGTTGAAGTGGTGCTTTAAAATTCCTTATAGTAGTCTTCTCTGGTCTGCCAATGGTTGATATTTCTAGCCTCAGAACTTTGATGTTATATATTGTCAGTATTATGATTATTATTTTATGTGTAGTGGCACCTAATGGTCCCACCCCCACTGTGCTGGGCTTTGTACAAACATGTAACAAAAGAGCAATCTCTACTCTGAGGAGTACACAACATGCATGCAGTTCTGGTCACTTCATCTAAAAAAAAATAAGAATAGGAAAAGATTCTGAGGAGGGCAACGAAAATGATTAGGGGTATGGAACAGCTTCCATAAGAGGAGAGATTAAAAAGGCTGGGATGGCTCATCTTAGAAAAGAGACAACTAAGGAGGGGGTATGATAGAGGTCTATAAAATCATGACTGGTGTGGAGAAATTTGTTAAGAAAGTGTTATTTACCTCTTCACATAACACAAGAACTAGGGATCACCTGATGAAATGAATAGGCAGAAGGTTTCAAATAGACAAAAGGAAGTACTTTTTCAGTCAATGCACAGTCAACCTGTGGAACTTGTTGCCAGGGGATGTTGTAAAGGCCAAAATTATAACGGGGTCCAGAAAAGAATTAGATAAATTCATGGAGGATACATCTATCAATGGCTATTAGGTAAGTTCATGGAGGATAGGTCCACCAATGGCTATTAGCCAAGATGGTCAGGGATGCAACCCCATGTCCCTAAACCTCCAAATGCAAAAAGTTGGGACTGGACGATAAGGGATTGATCCCTCAAAATTGCCCTGTTCTGTTCATTCCTTCTGAAGCATCTAGCACTGGTTACTGTCGAAAGGCAGGATACTGGGCTAGATGGACCATTGATCTGACCCAGGATGACCATTGTTATGTTCTGAAGAGCTCACAGTCAAGACCAGAAGACCAGTTTGCAGGGTTTTTCCCCCCCAAAATGTTACCACTGTCACTGAATTACCTTTCTTGCACAGTCCTGTCTTTGGTGGAGAAGTCACCTCTAAGGACAGTCCTGGGGTACCTAGGGCCAGTGGGGGTGCCTGGTAGTGCATGGCTCCAATGATGCACTGACAGTGAGTGTGGCCAGAAATTCCCTGGACACAGAGATGGTGCAGAACTACAAGGCTTCCAGCTTGATGATCCAGGCCTTCCACTCATTCCTCATGGTCACTGCAGATCCAGGAGGTTCCACGGGGCGTGGACCTACTAGCTCATTCCTCTGCAGGGAGGGTCAAAAGCAACCAGCTTTTCTCCAACATAAAGCTTTGTAAGGGAAACCTAGTGGAAATTTTCTCTCCCTCACCCTCCCATGAGTTTTACTGTAAAACATCCCCTGGACCCATTGGGCCTAGAGGTCTGCTTGGGCCTAATTTGGGGCCCAAATGAGAACTGGGCACAACCGACCTGACCCAAGTCTGGGAGGGTTGAGTGGTTTTCCGACCCAACCCTTCCCCCCAAAACTGAGTCAATGACAACGATGCCTCCTACCCATGTGTTCAGCTCTCCTCTTGCCTGTGAGGTCAGTGTGGCAGTGACTGTGCCATGGTCTTGCTGTCCACCACCCCTTGCTGTGCTGTGTGTCCTGTGGAGTGAAAGATGCCGCAGCTCCTCTGCACACTCTGCAGCACGCACAGCGCAGCGAGGTGGCAGTGGCCAGCAAGAGCAGGGCATAGAGCTGCTGCCGTACCAACCCCACAGGCAGGAGACCCAACCCCAGCCTGAGAGGATCTGGTTGTTTTCCCACATGACCCAGACCCAACACTTGTAGTCAGGTGCCGTTGGATTCAGGTCAGGTTGTAGGGTTCTCATCTGGCCTCCATTACTGTAGCATCTAAGCAGCTCACAGTTTTTAATCTGTTTATCCTTATCATACCCTTGTGAGGGAGGGAAGTATTATCCTCTCCCCTTTACTGATGGGGAACTGAGCCACATGGAGGCTAAGTGACTTATTCAAGTCACACAAGGAGGTCTGTGGTGGAGCAGGGAATTTAACCTCAATCTCCCAACTCCGAGCACTGGATCCACTGTCCTTTACTCCTGTAGGAACATTGGCATAATAAAGCAAACAGGCTTCGTCTCTGTATGAAGTTGTAGCTCGTACTAAAAGAATTCTTACTGATTGCATTCTTGTAAGTGTGACAGTATTAGGTCTCATCTTAGATACCATATGTGCATGAGAATATCCTATCCTGTTGCCTGGCTCAGTATTGCCAACCCCAAACCTTCAAAATCATGAGATTGGCTTAAAAAATCATGATTTTAAAAAAATTATAAATTTGCGATTTTTTTACTTGCCTTCTGGGTTTTGAGCCTTTAGATTTTGTTTTTTCAAATGTTTCTCTGCAGCCACGAAGGCTAGAAACTTATATTTTTCTTTAAATGGAAGCTGAGATTCTCACAAAATCGCAGAACTCCAGCAGCTGGAACACCAAATATCGCGAGACTGGTGATAAATTCCTAAGATTTGGCAACACTGCAGACCAAGAAAAGCCATGTGATGAAGAGGCACTTTTCACCCCTAGCATTTGCTTTGTTTGATATCAAAGGCCAATAACTGGAGCTTTTGTTCATACCCCTTTTCCTGTGGTACCCATATAATTAAACAGTTAACACATTTCAGAAATAATGTTATAATTATTGTAATTAAATAGAGTTTCTTTTACAAGCTAAGAGCCTACTGAGTTGATGTTTCTCTGATGTTAGAAATACCCTTCCTCCTCACTTGCATATTTTTACATGATCAATCTGGATCAGTGCATCTAGATCAAGGGGCAAAATTTTCAAAAGAACTTGTCTGACTTTGATGCCTAAGTGATATTTTCAAAAGAGACTTAGTCCCAGATTTTTAAGGTTGCTCTGCTCAATGTTGCAATGCCTAAGTCCCATTTTCAAAATAAAAGTCTCATGAAACGTAGGCTCCCTGAGTTTGAAAATTCTACTCCATGTCTATCCTGACTTCATCCTCTCTTGTGCCTTGCTGACCAAGTATGTCCATTTAAACAGACCTCTCCATCTGATGAGGCAAGCAAAAAGCAGCTTTTGATGCCCCATCGCCTTTCAGTGGACCATTGTGACCTGCCATTTCAAAGACAACGAGCAGTGAGTGCAGTCAGTATCATTACCAGTGCCATGGAAGGTAAGACATTCCGTACTGATTCCTTAATTCAAACCCCAGTATATGTTGGTAGCAAAGATCATACTGTCATAAATTTCAATATCTGTTACTACAAAAAAAGTTGCCATACTAGGGGTTAGTGTGATCATTATGCCACAGATATAATGGAGGGAGCAGCACTGAGGAGCCTAAGGAGGTGTGCTGCCCTGAAAGCAGGGCTGGAACTCAGACTGTGAGTCACAGGTTAGTTCTTGCTTCCTCCTTGCTTCAGGGGGAAGTAATCTGCAGGAGCCCTACTGACCGAAATTACTGCCTACTCTGCCCCAGTTCTGGAGCATGGGCCAGTGCATGGACGAGGTGGAGTCAAGATTCTGCCCATTCCCCTCTTACCTGAGGTGGAGGAGTAGCCTACTGTCAGCTGCTCTCCCCTCCTCCATGCAAGCTCCAATGATATGAGCAGCCCATACGGGAGTGTAAATCAGGTTCCTACATCCAGCACTCCAAATTGCATCACATTTAAGTATATACAGGTAAAAGAGTAAATGACATACACTTTTTTTGTAAATAACAATCAAAATGAGATATTCAAAAATATTCTCATTGCCAGTCAAGTGAACTGCATTGCAGGTGCAGCTTGCATGAAATGTGTTTCCAAAAAACAAAACCGTTTTCAATCTTGTCTAGAATTTTTCCTAAAAGCAAAAGTGGTTTTCTGAAAAGAGCACAGTAGGTGAAAATGGTAAATTTCCATCTGCGTCAAGTTCATGACTTTGGATCATCCCAACCACTAAAATGTTAGTTCAGTGGCAGAGATAGCAAAATCCCCACCCCAAGATTTGGATCAAATTTATGATTATTTTCAAAATACACCTGTACCCCGATATAACACGAATTTGGATATAACGCGGTAAAGCAGTGCTCCGGGGGGACGGGGCTGCGCACTCTGGTGGATCAAAGCAAGTTCGATATAACATGGTTTCACCTATAACACGGTAAGATTTTTTGGCTCCCGGGGACAGCGTTATATCGAGGTACAAGTGTACTAGTATTTGTCCACAAATGTTTACAAGACAAAAAATACTATTTTCCCCAACTCTAAATGGGAGACGCATGTAGTATATAAATAAAGTGAAAATTGCTGTTGTTTATTTAAGGTATCCTTATTATTTGTTTTTATTTAAGGATCTTTAAAAGGTTCTAGAACAATATTAGTGTATCAGATCGCATATACTATCAACTTGTTTCTGACTGCATCCTTAGTCGTTAATCACTTGGGGGATGGGGGATTTTTTATTTCGTCCCTCCTTCAAAATTTTACATCTGGCAACAACTGTTATGCTTGAAAATGATGGTCATAACTGAGAGATTTCCAAATATTTCTTATGAAGAAATGGTAACAGGCACTACTGTATGGAACAGTACGTGTAATCCACCCTACAGTCACCAATCTCCTGCAAGTAGACCCAATTGCTGGGTCCCACTTGCTTCCAAGCTACCTGTGTCTGGATTGAGTCTAGGCACAATTTCTTGCTCTTGTTAAGGATTTTTCAATTGTGCGGTTTAATTGGGTCTTTGCTCTTGGGACATTGGGTTCCCTTTTCAATTTATAAATATGGATTATATTTCTGTCCTGTTTGTATATACATCCAGATCATAGAATGGACACATATTTATACATCAAATTAAATAAATAAATGTGGCCTCTAAAACTAAGCACACATCAGCTGTCATGCACAAAAGCAGCATTTGTGCATAAAAACTAGTATTTGCATGCCCAAAATGGGTAATTAGAGGCGGGATTACCCAGTCTGTATGCACAAATATGAGTTTGCACTTTCAAATTTGGATTTTGCTCACACAAAAATTTATACACATGTTTTCAAGCCTGTTTTTAGTTGCCATTTTTGATACTATTGTGCTATATGAACTTGGTATATCTCACCTCAGTCAAAGCCATAATCTGCTTAATCTGGGCCGTTGGCACTCATCCCACATGAGAAGGCATCAGTTTTCAGACTAATCCACTTTAAAATAGATTATAATTATGTTTCATGAATACCGCAAGCTTTGTACGTCTCACTTGGTACTCAGTGAGGATGCCATCGATGATTGTGGCCCTGAAATGGTAATAGACTCCCTATGGAGCCTCATTGAAGTCACTTGTGGGTACACCTACAATGATCCAGCTGCAGGATTGGTACCTAGTCACAGTTTGGGTTCTGTTGTGTATTGCATACACCCCAAAGTTAGGGAGAGCTTGGATCCAGTATTTTGTTTATAAACACAGGGACATTTTTGGAAATTCAGATCCAGTTCTGAGTTTGGTTTTCAAACTACCCGCCCCCCCCCCAAATCAGAATATTTATTAGGTGACTTGGTGAGAGTGCTGATAAAGATAAGTGATTGTCAAGTAAACAAACTTTCTACAACAGCCATTTGTGTAATATTTATTGTGGAAAGGCTTTTTTCTGGGCTTCAGATTCATGATTCTATCTGAATAAAATCTATTTGAATAGAATCTCATCGTAATTTTTTCAGAACAGCTCCTTCATCATTTCATAGTGTAGAAATGAAAACTCTTTCCTGGAAACATAGAAAGACAGTGGAAAGGAATTAAATTTCTGGTCTACAAATCATAAACAATGACAATGAATAGTCGTCCCCCCTCCCCACCACTTCTTCAGTTCAACAGCATTTCAGTGTATCATGGCTACAGTTTCATAGTAACTGATACATTGTTATTAACAGAAATGATTTTTCAAAACACATCCCCCCACAAACTGATGCACCGACAAGTCTTGGAATACGTATCAAAGAGGTCTGCATTCAGAAACAGGTTGTGTTATACAGCTGTGTTACAAATCTTTTTTGCAGGCAACTTTGATGTGTAGGCCAATGAGCCCTAGCTTATATAGCACAGAGGGACTCACCATGTGTAATTTAACAGATATTTAGAGTTCCCGAAGTTTTGTTGCTAAACAAAATCTAAATGTTTGTAGGCTGAGCTGGCCAGGCTGGAGTAGAGGCCATGACAGATAATTCGGTAGGCGTGGGAGCCTGAACTAAGTATATCACTGCAGTACTGGTCATGGAGAAGGGAGGTCAGCGGGCTTATCTGCACTTGCTCCTATTTTCATGGCAGCCAGCACCTATTCATATGCCCTGGCACCACCAGCAGCAGGTGTCCTGTAGAAGTGGCCTTTTAAACCCCCCAGAGCCTGTCCAGGGGAATACAAACTTCCTGCGGCTAAAGGCCAGTTACTGTGGGCTAAGGTTTTTCCCGGTGAAAGGTACAGGCCACAGGCAGGAGAGAGGAGCAGACAATGAGCCCAGATAACTCGAGTAATAATTTGAGTGTTGCCCCTAACTCAAGTACCATCCACATAGAAAAAATATTAAACTGAGTGTCGTGGTGCTTTAACCCCAGTTAGCCTATACTCCCGGAGGGACCAGCCATAGCTGGAGTCAGCACAACTCATCAGCTGCTAACACGATCACTCTGTGCAGCAAAGGGCCATTGACTCAACATCAAAAATCCACTAGCTGAAGATCTGGTCCAATGAGTTAAATAGTTTGGCAAAAAAAAAAACCACCTTCCTCTCTCTCAGTTGCACATGTTTCATTCCGTTTACTCTTATGATCTCATCACATCATTAGTTCTCCACTGAGTCCTACAAGCTAGAAAGGACCTGAATTTCTAATTTAAAAAAATAAACAGGAACAAAACCACAAACAAAACCAATGTTCTGTGTGTTCTTTATACACCAGAAGGAAGCAAAAAAAAAAAAAAAAAGGGCATGGGTCCAATTTTATTTTTCCCTTTGCAGTTCACCCTTAACAAAGGTTGTCATATCTGCCATGGGTTTCAGAAATTAATGTAGGTAAGAAATAGTCATACAGCTGACATGGTGTTTATCATATTAAGCTATGGTGCCAAAATCAATAAATCTGTAAGAAGCTAGATCAGTTAGAAAAAGTTACATTAAATTAATTAGCTGGTATGCTCTAATGTTTGATGCCTAGCTATAGGCATCTATAGGCATCCACTATTGCTCTTAAATTATTTTGACAAATGATGGTCACTCTTCTTGGGATATAGTAGATAGTAAGTACTATCTGTATTTTTGTTTTATTAGAACAGGAGTGCTAGCAACAGGCCTGGAAAATTTCTGTATCTGAAATTTTAGTAAAATTGGTTGGGATGTTTGAATACCAGGAAAGTTTTTTTAAAATCCCATCCCTGTTTAAAGATGATCCTTGTGTCTATTTTTAAGTGTTCTGGTGCTGAAGAGACTGAAGTAGAAAGTTAAAATTTGCCAGGGAGATAGTCCTCTTTGAGGAGAAGTGTCTTTGCGTATTCCAGGCAAAATTGGTTTGATTTGACTGAGTAGTAAGTTTTATGATAGCCCCATTAACAACAGTCTGCCAATTTTACAAATAGACCCAAATGGATAACTGATATTTTTGACGTGGAGGCCAAATTGAAAAAGCAGGGAGAAAAAATTGTTTCAGGTAGACCCAAAATGGAAATTTTTTTAATTGTTCAGCAAAATTGAAAAGTTAAAAAAAAAATTAAAGTCAAATAAAATGTTTTGTTTCAATATTGAGGTTTTTAAAACATTTTAATTTTTTTTTCAATAAAATTGAAGTAAATTTTGAAATGAAACATCTTTCTGAAACAAAAAGTTTAAATGTTTCATTTCACAAAATGCCAAAACAAACCAATTCAACATTTCTGGGTTGGTTTTTTTTCTGATTGAAATAATTTGCCAAAATGGACCTGAATTCACAAATCATTTTGGTGGACCCAAATCTGCCTTTTTCAGCGAATAAATGATTTGCATAAAAATTTCACTCAGCTCTAGTTACAAAAGCCTGTGGACTTCAGTGCACATGCGTACATAACTAATGCAGTTTGTGTACTAATTGCTCAATTCAGTTCCTTTTGAAATCAATGGGAATTTTTCCTTTGGCTTCATTGGACGTTACACTGGGTCCTGAGCATTTTAAAATATAGTCCGCATTTGCACATTGAGATCAATTGTGTCTAACTTTAGCACATGAGCAGTTCTAAAAGGCTAACTTCAAGTGTGTCGTTTTTATTGTGCAAAGGAGGTGGAACTTGAATGGGGTGCTTTTACAATCAGATCCTTGATTCAGCAAGGGACTTAAGTGCATATTTAACTTTAACTACTTGATTAGTGGGACTGCTTCAGCAAGTGATTTAAGCATATACACTAACCCGCGCTCAAGTCCCTTGCTGAATCAGGGCCAGCATGAGAAAGGTCTCCATTGCAGTTCCACCCAATTCCTTGCACAGTAAAAATGGCCATCGACTGATACAAGACTCTGTAGGAGCTTGTGCATATGAAACCTTTATTCCATCAGCACAGACATTGTTTTACATAACTGAAAATGTTATGTGACTGAAAGGGAATGTAGGGTAATATGCCACAGCCTCCTCACCTTTGGGACAGCACTCTTTGTTTCAGACACAGAAAGGGCCTATGTACAAAGTATACAATCTGGCCTGCGGGATGCAGACCGAAAACTCAAACTCATGGGTAAAATCCTGGCCCCATTAAAGACCCAGTGACTTCAGTGATTTCATCCTATATTTTTAAAAGTTTGCTAGTAGAATCCTAATATGTGATACTGTAGTTTTGTCGCTCAGTGAAGGGAAGAGCATAGAGGCCCCTGGCTGTTTATAAACAGATTGTAATTGGTTGACTGAAGTTGTTCTGTTATCAGTTATAGTTCTAATTATATAGACCAAAACCTTTAACCAGCATTTCATGTCCATAAAGGAACCAGAAAAGAGGAACATTAAATAATTCTGTTAATAATAATCATTAAGCAGATAACTGGCTTCTTTTATTTGTTTCACTGATCTATGCAAATTATCCTTGTGAGGCCATTTTAATTATTTCCTGTTCAATTAAAATGGATGAAATATGATGAAAATCAGAGAAAACAGGTAATGTTTTCAAAAGCAGCTAAGTGACTTAGGAGCCTACGCACTATGTTCAAAAGTGACTTAGGCACCTATGTTCTATTGACTTTTAATGAGACTTAGCCAGGTCTACACTACCAACTTATGTCGGTATAACTATGTTGCTCAGGGGTGTGGAACTGCTACACTGCAAAATTGGCCATTGCTACACTGCAAAATTATGTTGACCTAACATATGTCGGCATACAGCCAGTGCAGTTACTAAATCGCTAAACCTGGGTCCTTGTGTTGGCGGTGCTCATACTCACCAGGAGCACTTGTATCGATTATATTGTCAGTGTGGGGCATTATGGGATTGCTCCTGAAAGTCAGTAACAGTCGATGTAAGCAACACAATGTCTACACTGACATCGTGTCAACCTAATTACATCCACCATGACTCTACGCCACTCAGTGGTGTTACTAAATTGACGTAGAATGGCACTTATATCAGCAGTAGCCAAATTTATGTAGTGACACTTTCACAGCTAGGTCAATGTAAGGCAGCTTATGCCGACCTAACTGTATAATGTAGACCAGGCCGTAATTATATTGACCTAACCTACAGTGTAGACAGTGCTAGGGTTTGCTATCTATTGTGGAGGACCTACACCAACAGGAGAAGCTCTCCCATCAGCCTACGTAGCATCTTCACTAAGCACTACAGCAGGACAGCTGCACTGCTGTAAGTACAGACAAGCTCTCAAGCTCCTAAGTGCCTAAGTCACTTCTCATAATATGATTTAGGCAATTTTAAAAATGTTACCTTATATTTCAGTTCTGTGAGGTAAATTTAAATTAGCCAGATACAGTGTTCTCTTTCCCCCACAGTCTAGGCTATCACCGCGAAATGGGAAGTAAATCTGACCTTTCATATTAAATTAGATTTGTGTTACTTTTGTAATTTTAGTGTTTCCTACTGTTACTCTTGAGACGTTATAGTGGGGTCAGCAGCCTTTGGCATGTGGCCCATCAGGGTAATCTGCTGGCGGGACGCGAGACGTTTTATTTACGTTGACCGTCCGCAGGCACAGCCCCTCTCCCCCCCCCCCGCAGCTCCCAGTGGCTGCGGTTCGCCATTCCCAGCCAATGAGAGCTGCGGGAAGCTGCAGGTTGCGGGGAAGTGCGTTATAGGCTTTGAGGATTACGTCAACACTGTGCTCAGTCCTGTGCAATATGCAAAAAATAAAGACAATCCATGTCCTCAAAGAGTTTATATTTTACCAGGTTGTTGGGGTAGGATTATTTGTCTATTAAAAAGCAGATTAATTATAGAATCATAGACTTTAAGCTCAGAAGGGACCATTATGATAATCTAATCTGACCTCCTGCACAACGCAGGCCACAGAATCTCAGCCACCCATTCCTGTATCAAACCCCTAACCTATGTCTGAGCTATTGAAGTCCTCAAATCGTGATTTAAAGACTTCAAGGTGCAGAGAATCCTCCAGCAAGTGATCTGTGCCCCACGCTGCAGAGAAAGGCGAAAAACCCCCAGGGCCTCTGCCAATCTGCCCCGGAGGAAAATTCCTTTTCAACCCCAAATATGGCAATCAGCTAAACCCTGAGCATGTGGGCAAGACTCACCAGCCAGACACCCAGGAAAGAATTCTCTGTAGTAACTCAGATCCTACCCCATCTAACATCCCATCATAGGCCATTGGGCATATGTACCGCTAATATTCAAAGATCAATTAATTGCCAAAATTAGGCTATTCCATTATAACATCCCCTCCATAAACTTATCAAGCTTAGTCTTGAAGCCAGATATGTCTTTTGCCCCCACTGCTCCCCTTGGAAGGCTGTTCCAGAACTTCACTCCTCTTGGTCATTCTTGGTCATTTAGATGGATGCTGGTGGGTTTTCTTCTGTGCTTTGATTCGTTTAAAGTATTCTCTTGTCACATAATTCAGTGTTATTTGACTATTACGTCACATTCTGCTTCTCACTTAGAGCTTGAGGAATCACAACAGCGATGTCCTCCATGCTGGAATCATTTTGCCGTTAAATTTCTCATTTGGGATTGCTCTCCATTGTGGTTGTTAATCAAGAAACATGTGAAGTTTGTGGTAATGGATCCATTTACTGACCTCACGATCACCCTTTGCATTGTGATGAATACTCTCTTCATGGCATTGGAGCATTACAAGATGACGAAGGAGTTTGATAACATGCTTTACATAGGCAATCTGGTAAGTGAATTTGAACCCAAAATTATATCTGGAGAGTTTATTTCTGCTCTTTCAAGTTCTGAAGGCTGAAAACTATTGGCGCTAGAGGTCTTAGGAAGAACCCATTTGGTGTGCTGTCAGCACAACCTTGTACATGTCATGCCAAGCAAGGATAGCTTGCTTTATTTGGTGGCCCTCCTGGCATTTGAAGAGAAATGAAGAAAGGATATGTGTCTACTGTCACTAAGCAAGCATACTCTGCTACTAATTAGTGGACAGTAAAGCGTCACTTCAGTGCTGAGACCAACAGATTTCCAGTGGGCAACTATTCTAGGAAGTGAAGGAAGAAGGATCTTAAAAAGTTTTTAAAAATCAATAATAAGGATGTATAGGAACATTCGTGATTTTTTTTAAGTTAAAGAATCCTATGGAAAAAATAAGCTAGTGCCCCAGTGGGGAAGTAGCCTTGAGTTATCACTTTTATAGTTATACTACATCCAAGATTTTCAAGTGTCTAACAGAGTAATAAAGTTTAAGGCCAGACAGGACCACCAAATCATCTAGTCCAATCTCCTGTATGTCATAGGGCACCAAGACCACCCGGCACCTACACACTAAACACAACAGGTTTTCTCAGTTTTGCGCTTCCCAGCTTGAGACATCTACAGCGCTCTGATTTAAGATCATGCTGAACACCCACCTTCTGGAAATCAAGCTCTTTTGAGGGCTCTCAAGTTTGGCACTCAGAAATTGAGGCACTCAGAATCACTAAACCTTTGAAACTGTTAGCCATATTCTAGAGAAAATACAGGCAGTATATTCTCCTACAGATTATCATCCAGAAAGAAGCACATACTGGGTTTAAGGTTATTTTCATTTTTGTAAAAAAAATGGTACTAATCAATTATTGAAATACTTGAGAAAGTATATATGTGTCCATTCACACTATTCCACCAACATGGACTCCTGGAGCTGACAGGTACAAATAGGCAGAAGCAACTGTTAGGCTTCTCAGAGTAGTCCTTTTCTCTTGGAATCTGCTGACCACCAGATACAGAATTTTCCCTCACTACTTCTCTCCATTCTGAAAACTGCACCAATTGGCTTCCTCCACCAGTGTCAACTACTCTCCTAGGCAGATGGACCAATCACCAGATCTTAAGCTGTTCAGTCTTGAGAGATTTCCCTTTGTAGCTATGGTCAGTGAGGGGCTTCTGTATTGCTCCAAGACCTATGTTATTGCTCTTCATGGATAGCACCAGCTATAAAAGGAGCTAAATAGCCCTCTAATTGGGCTGCATTGGCTCCCCTTAACAGCAGACCCATATTCAGGAATTTTGATGCCTCATCTTATTCCCCACATGGACAAAATGGAGGTCTCCCAGTTCCTGGGGCTTCTCAGCATGTGATCAGGTGGCAATTCTGCAGCTGCCCACTCTGACACCCCAGAGCAAAGATGCTCATGCTCCCTGCTCTGCACTTGGCCTATCATCTTTTCCCCTTGCCCAGTCTACAGGTCACTTTAGATTCCAGCAGCGCATGTGTGACTCCCCCACAATTCTGCCTGGCAGAGTTTGGATGACCTATGTGCAACCACTCTTAGTAGAGGAGAAAACAGAGACAAGAAACAAAGGAAGTTGAAAAGCAGTTGACCTTCTCTTGCTCCAAGTCTCTCAGTACTGCTGTGCTGGTGCCAATTCTCCTGTTTGTGGTAATGATGAAAAAATAAAACCAAGCAGGCATTCTTCTTGCAATGCTGTTTGCAATGGGCTTCAGTGAAAGGACAGTTCTTCAGATGAAATATCAGTGGCTCAAGACCATCCTTGGCCCTTCCTCCTCAGTTTTATTAAACCCAAACTTAAATGGGTTATTAGTAGAGCTAGGCACAGAAAGGTAATTCTGTCTCACCGAGGTTTTTAATATCTCAACATTTGGTTTTGTTTCGATTTGGGATGAAAACCCAACATTTCAAAATTCTCCACAAAAGGGAATGGAGCCTCAGCTCCAGGCTGGCTGGCTGGCTGGAGCTGTGAATATTGGAAGCTCTGGGGTTCCCAGCTTTGAGGCAGTTCACTTGGTGAGCTGCCCCGGAGCCATGGACCCTGGAAGCCCTAGAGCCCCGATGCCCTAAAGCCCTGGACTGGCAGTCCAACAGCTGGGATGCTGAGGAGCCAGGCGGGTGAGTTGACAGGAAACCTGGCAGGTTTTTGATGGAAGGTCTGCAGGAGCCCTGCCTGAGTTCTGTTGGAACATCGCTGAGATCAAACAGTCTCTTCAAAATGTTTCGATTTTGGCAAATCAGCAAATTCTGATAAAACAATGTTTCAACAGAATGTTTCCAACTGGCTCTAGTTATTAGCATGACTTTATGAAGAATCTCCGTCTGTCTCAAGTCTCCTCATTGCAAGTTCCTAAAGGAGCAAAATCAGTATTCTCTTCTTCCTAGCCAAACTCAAAAATGCTAGTAGTTCTCCACTGCTTTCTGATAGAGTTTTCCCTATAGCTATCCCTCCTTAGCAGGTAGGGTAGTATTAAATGGGGGGAAATAATAGGGAATAAAAGACCATTTGCTTTTTTTCTCTAAAGAAATCATGAAAGAAACAATAGAAAGAAAAGGAAACAAGTGTCCTTATCCTCTGAGAATAAGAAGGGAGAGTGCAACTCTTCATCTGGCACTTGTGAGAATCAGTCATTGAAGAGCTTCAGTTCTGATGATATTATTTGCATCATAAAATTATGCAACAAAGCTCTGGTTCTCTGACTCCCCAGGCTCATCATCTAAAGAAGATAATGTTTTTACCTGATATCAAGAAAAATAGCAGAATTATACTCACATCTCTGCATGCTTCATCTGACCAGGCTACCTGCAGTGATGCCAGTTCTTCAACACCAGACAGCAATATTTTCTATATTTTTCATCCTTCCAAAGAAATCAAGAGGTTATTGATCTAAATTAGATAGGTTAGCAACATCATTAATACTTACCATAATCGTATACCATAACCAATACCAGTTTATGGCTCCACTCCTGAAGACAATGTCCAAGTAATCCCCTATCTGGATGATTAGTTAGTGAAAGCAGTTTTTTGTACAATCACAGCTAGCACTGAACAAGGTTCCAGTGATTCTGTGATACATTGCTGTTTGGAATTCATAACTAATACACAGAAGAGTCACTTCAGCCTTTACAGATTCTGATTCCCTCAGAAGCTCTGATGTCTTATTAGCCCTAGAGTTTCCATCTCAAAAGATTATTGATTAAAAAGAAATTGTTCCTCCTGAGTCATCCCTCAGAAAGACAATTGCATGATGTGCTCAGCATGATATCATCAGTTTTTGAGTCAGGATCTGGGTACAACTTCACAAACATTGACTATGGTGTTTAATATCCCCATGGGATTTTCAGTCACTGGAATACTAAGTATCTCTAACCACAGTGACTCAGAAATTGTTAACTTGTTGGAAATCAGAGGTGAGTCTGTCTGGTGCAGTACCACTGCTGGAGACCAGTTGGGCTGAAGTAATTTAGCATGTTGGTCTTTTAAGAAGGATGGTCCATCCAAAATGTTTTGACCAGAGAAATTTTATCTTCCTGATCAGAAAGAGAAAGGCATTTTAGATATGGAAACATATAAAATTGCTATATGAAAGTCTGTCTACCTGTTCATTCGTTCCCCAAGCATTATTTATAGAGTAAATGTTGCAGCTTCCTCAAATGCAGGTTTGGCCATTTGTTCCTTAGCATTGCCATTTTATAATTCTATATGATCCTCCCTTATCTCATTTGGTTTTCCTAATTGTTACTTAGAGCCCATTAATCTGTCTTGCTGGAGCACTATTGCAGAAACCTAGTTTATAGGTTAGACAGAATTTCCTCTTGTGTGAACATTACTGGTAGACTTAAGTCCATAACATATACATATCTTCTGATCTCCAGTGTGCATTGACATAGGCTGTTGTATCATGGAAAATCAGCTGCTGTAATATGCAAATACAGTAGATGATTTTTCAAGACACACAGCTGTGTGCACCTTTCACCAGAGGGTTAGACTCAAAATAAAACAGTATGTGAAAAACTGTGTGTCTACATACTACCTTCTCTTTTAAGCCAATTATTTACAACTTTGTACTTATGTATTTAAATCAGTTTTTTTGAAGAGATTTTTAAAAGCACTAGATTTAGCATTTTCACACAGTTTGTGAGTATGGGTTCAAATAAGATACCTCCTTTAAAATCTGGTTTGCCATCAACAAACAGATTCCCCTCCATAAGTATGTGTATGTTTTACAGAAAAATGTTCAGATTAAAAAAATTTCACTGTGTAATATTTGAACTAGGTTATAAATAAACAAAGTGTTCTCAAGGCACTTTCAAAAGCAAATTGCCGTGTCTATTTTTAAAAGAATAATAAGACTCAAATTAGAGTTCCTAATCACCATCACTGCCAGCAGTAATCTGAAAGTGCGAGGACTACCCTGCATGGGATTGGTGCAATAACAGAAACAAAAGGCTAACTCTACAGGTATGCTGGAAACCAAAAGTACCTCTTTAACTGTGTCATGAAATCACTCTCACCTCCCCACTGAAATTGACGGACTTAAGCTTTTTAAAAAGCACCTTTATTCTCTCACCTTATTATTGATATCTATTTGTATGATAGAGGGAGATGAAAATTAGTGTCTTAATTCAAAGGTATAGCTCATTCCCTGTTGTTGTTTGTTGACAGCAATACTAATATTGTAAAAGGATCAGACAAGCCCAGAATACTGATAATACTGACAATAAGTACTGACAGTACGTTAGAGATGAAAGAAGAAAGGTTTGCTGGTAAAATGTTGTTGTCTCTGTATTTTAATTCAACATATCGGTAGGAAATCATTCATGACAGGAGATGTGTTTACAGACTGATCTCACTTCCTCTTTCCTTTCCACAGGTCTTCACTGGGATTTTTACAGCAGAAATGATCTTCAAAATAATTGCCTTAGATCCCTACTACTATTTTCAGCAGGGCTGGAATATTTTTGACAGTATAATTGTTATCCTAAGCCTAATGGAACTGGGTTTATCCAGCATGGGAAATCTGTCTGTTTTACGCTCATTCAGATTGGTAATGTTTCCTTATTCTCTTTTGCAAAACATAACCCCTTTCAAGAATTTATTAGATTCTCTTAAAATTACATTCATTGAAAAGGAAATACAATTTTACAAATTAGTGAATGCCTGCAGTGACACTAATTATAGACTATGGGCCAAATGGAATTACTCCAGATTTACAACAGAGTAAATGAGAACAGAATTTGACTCTGTTTAGCTGTGTCAGTTACTTGCAACACATTTAAACTGAGTTTGCATAGAACTTAATAGAAAAGTCGGTAGATAATTAATGAACTGTGAAGCTCAAGAACGGGTCGGCAACTTCTGGCACGCAGCTCGCCAGGGTAAGCACCCTGGTGGGCCGGGCCAGTTTGTTTACCTGCCGCGTCCGAAGGTTCGGCCGATCGCGGCTCCCACTGGCCACGGTTCGCCGCTCCAGGCCAATGGGGACTGCGGGAAGAGGCGCGGGCCAAGTGATGTGCTGGCCGCGGCTTCCCGCCGCTCCCATTGGCCTGGAGCAGCGAATCGCGGCCAGTGGGAGCCGCGATCGGCCGAACCTGTGGACGTGGCAGGTAAACAAACTGGCCTGGCCCGCCAGGGTGCTTATCCTGGCAAGCTGTATGCCAGAGGTTGCCGACCCCTGCTCAAGAACTAGTAACATGTCACTTTACAGGTTTTTATTCCTTAAATACATAATAAACATGCCACTGTATTTTTAAATGTAGTCAAAAGTGGATAGCTCTGCATTAACTGCAAACTGATTTTTTTCCCCAGAACCTATCACCAAAATACAGAACCTGTCTTGCAGTGAAAATCCTTCACTGTCAATCCCTTTAAATGTGCAGAGGGGTGACACTCCATTAATGGGAGAATCTGTTGATGCATTGGAACAGAAAAGTAGTTTTCTTGCCAGCCTGACACTTGCGTCGCATTCATGTACCAAGATGGCCATGCTAATCATTCTGCCCATTATGTTGCTTCACAAGTTTTGCAAGACCATGAAAAGAGACTTTTCTTTTCAAGAAGACTTAACTGCCCTAACTTTACCATCTATAAATATTTGCTCCCTGAAAATTGCAAAAGTATGGCCTGATGTTGCCAGTGGCTGAATGCCTCCCGCAAACCCTCTTCAGTAGGGATTAAATTAACCCCTGTGCAGAGAGCCAGTATAAGACCTAAAAAGCAACAGAGGGTCCTGTGGCACCTTTAAAACTAACAGAAGTATTGGAGCATAAGCTTTCGTGGGTGAATGCCCACTTCATCAGACGCAAGTATAAGACCTAGGCATCATTAAGTCCTCAAAATAGGTCTTAAGTGGGATTTAGATGATTTATAGGCCTTATGGTCCTAGAGTTGCCAATTTTGGTTGGATGTATTCCTGGAGATTTCATCACATGACATAATTTTTAATTAAAGATTAGTCTTTAATTCCTGGAGACTCCAGGCCAATACTGGAGGGTTGGCAACCCTATATGGTCCTCTGCACAGAGGCGAATCTCTGGGATTGATAGGTAGCAGCATCTTGCTAAGGCCTACTCAGGAACACACAGGAGAGCACCTCCCTTTGTGGGACTGGGCCCTTAAAAGTCCAGGCAGCTTGTTTAAAGTTATCTTTTTTGAGACACAGGAACACAAAAGGCAATGTTAAGGACTGAGGCTATGTTCTCTCTCCCTGCTTTCACAACCCTCTGCCCCTAACATTCAGTGGCAAGGAATTGGTAACATAGGACAGTGGTTCTCAACCAGAGGTACCTGTACCCCGAGGGGTACGCAGGGGTCTTCCAGGGGGTACATCAGCTTATCTAGATATTTGCCTAGTTTTACAACAGGCAATATAAAAAGCACTAGCAAAGTCAGTACAAACTAAAATTTTATACGATTTGTTTATACTGCTCTATATACTGTACACTGAAATGTAAGAACAATATTTATATTCCAATTGATTTATTTTATAGTTATACAGTAGGAATGAGAAAGTCAGCAATTTTTCAGCAGTAGTGTGCTGTAACCCTTTTGTATTTTTATGTCTGATGTTGTAAGCAAATAGTTTTTAAGTGAGGTGAGACTTGGAGTACACAAGACAAATCCGACTCCTGAAAGGGGTACAGTAGTCTGGAAAGGTGGACACACCCATCTAATCCTAATGCTGCATAGCATATTTTCTGAAAAAAATCATTGCCTGTCATATGAGAAGCACAAATTGTACTGTAATAAGTATGGCTATCGTGAGTCTAACAAAACTGCTGCTAAAATCCCTCTGTACTGCACATTGTTTCCTGTATTAAAAATATTTAATATTTTTACCCACTTTTTAACAATTCAGTACCAGGAATGTCTGTTGTTCTATTAACTGATACTGTTTTATGTTTTGTTCACAGCTGAGAGTCTTCAAATTGGCAAAGTCCTGGCCAACCTTAAATACTCTCATTAAAATCATTGGTAACTCAGTGGGTGCCCTGGGTAACCTCACCCTGGTTCTGGCGATCATAGTCTTTATTTTCGCTGTGGTAGGAATGCAGCTTTTTGGAAAAGACTACTTAATAAAAGTCAGCAAGATAAGCCCTAATAACAATTTGCCCCGCTGGCACATGAACGATTTCTTCCATTCATTCCTTATTATATTCCGAATTCTCTGTGGAGAATGGATTGAAACCATGTGGGATTGTATGGAAGTAGCTGGACAACCATTGTGCCTTCTCGTCTTCTTGCTGGTCATGGTGATAGGAAACCTAGTGGTGAGTTTTCATGATTGTTTTTTCCTATTTCTATTGTTTGTATGCAAATGTACTCCCTTTTCTCTCAAGAAGTTACAGATCTCCCATGATGCACAGGTATTTCATATCTGTTACTTTCTGGAAAATAGTCTACTTTCTTTTTCACCCAAAGAACTCTTTTTCATATCTCAAGGACAAAAACTGCAGAATTGCTTTACTGATTTTGAAAAAAATTAGGCATTAATTCTCAGAGGAACATAAAGGTTTTCAGTAGAAAAAAGGAACTTGAATTGATGATAATGATTCCTTTTACTTAAGTTCCACTAAAGGCTTGTGTGTTTTACTCAGATGTAAGTGATTCATGGGCCATGTGCTGTATACAAGAGTGAATTCAATTTAACTGTCTCCATACCAGAAGCTATTTTTAGTTCAGTTCATTTTTAGACAAGAACATACAAACCTTGCAGCTAATATTGTGTCTTTGCACTGTCTTTGAATGTGTGTAGCCTGCTTGGTCTATGGAGTTTAGGTTATGTTTACTGTAAAGTCACTTCCTTGTTTGTTTTCTAGTAGAATATCCCATAAGTAAAGAATGAGTTACATAAGCTCTGAACCTATTAAGGCTCAATCTTATGTCCCTGTTGTCATTTTATGGAACACTTTGCTGGCTTGCAGTCATTGTGGAAATGTTTTGCTTATTCAGCTTACAGAGTGTGACATTATGGATCTGATGGGTTTGGTGTTGATACAGTAAGCTGTTTAACAGTGGATTTTGTCCCTGTTTGCTTTACATTATTCTTTTCAGAACTCAGCATTTTGGTTTGAAGCTCTTAGTATAGGATATCATGACTATGGGGAAAGGAATTGAAGGAAGCAGAGCGAGGCATTTATATTTGAAAGCTAAACTAAATTAAAAAGATCAGATTTATATTGAAAATATTTGATAGAGATTGCAAATTATCTTTTATGGCTGTTGACTGCAAAACAATGTAAATATTAAAATCTGGTTTTACAAAAGGTAATGAAATAGTTTTTTAAAATGTGCACTTTTTACAGATTTTCCTTTGAAGCTACATTTGGCCTGAAGAATTAGGACACAGTGAATTTTTTTTCTGCATATCGAATAGGCTTCTTTCTTGAGGGTTGGCAGAGGACCTGGGAAATTAACCTTCCCCCGCCTTTCATCCAAACAATTGTTTTATTCTTATTTAAACAATGGACTCAACTGTGTTAAAGAAAACTGAAAATCATATCTAATAAATATGAGAGATAATAAGTTAATAAACCAGATCATTCACTGTTACTTTCAGAGAGAGAGTGGTCAAGTCCATTTTTCCCTAGGTATTAACGCTCATCGTGTATCCTTAGCCTGCCTGCGTGAGGATCAGGAAATATAAATCAGATTCAGATGAGATTACACTAACATGGTATATATTTAAGCCTGAGTGCTTATCAGCAAACCTTTCCAAATGGAAAAACAGATACTGATAGAGTACATCAGCATGGATAATTCTGAAGTCACCAGCCTATCGAAAATACAAATGCTAACATTATCGTTTTCAGGAAACAATTTTGTAGGCATGCGGCGACTGCTAAATAATTTGGAAGTGATTTATTGTAGCTTAATTCGTTCATAAGAGGTAGGAGAAAGGGTGAAAATGTTTGGGTTTATTTTTAACCTAACAGGAGAAGGGGAAAGTAAATAGGATGACAAATTCTGAATCATGAGAGTTATGTAAACGAACCACATTACACACAGATTTCACAATTTTGGTCTTAATTATCAGATAGCAGATTATGGGTTCTGTTCTTACTGAAATCAGTCAAAAAATTCCTATTGCCTTCAAGTGAGTATTGGGTAGGACCCAGAATCTTTTACTCACCTGCTAAATAGAATTAAAGTCACAAAGTGTGTTTAGAATATGATTAGCTTAAATGAATCCTTCATCCTTCAGTGGGAGAAGGCTCCAGTCCTGTGTGCACTAATATATATAGGAGATTTCTTTCTATAAATAATTCTAAGGCACTGGCATCTTTTGTCAACAAGGTTTTCGACTCATTTTGCTCCTAGTTTCTTATCTAGGTTGCAGAGCTCAGGTCTGCAAAGAAAAATATTTTCATGTTGGATTGCACCTCCGTTGGACTCAGAACTCTTTCCTAGACTCTGAGAGCATGAAGGAATGCATACCATTTCTGCATATATAGTGGGTCTTCATGCATATCAAGATTAAGTATATGTGAAATAAATGGATAGGTACTTAGAATAGTGTCCACAGCGTCTGTCCCTGCTCCATCTCTAAGTATTCCCATAATGTGGAGCATATTTACTTTTTAAACTCCTCCAGTCCTCCTTTTACCAATGAACTGGATTGGCCTTCCATGAAGCTAAATATGTACAGGTGATTCAGAGGCATAAATGTTATGATTACATGACATTTGGCTTCTTGAATCTGGCTTGTATATACTGTTGTGCCTCACTAGCATAAATTCTGATGTACCCTAAAGGGGACACATGGTAGCATGATAACCTCATGCTATGTAACAGTTTAGCTGTTGGTTGGCCAGAATTTTAGTAATTCCTAAATCTTCAGTAAAAAGAATGAGGTGTACTTGTGGCATCTTAGAGGCTAACAAATGTATTTGGGCATAAGCTTTCGTGGGCTAAAACCCACTTCACTGGATGCACGCAGTGGAAAATACAGTAGGAATATATATATATACACAGAGAACATGAAAAAATGGGTGTTGCCATACCAACTATAACGAGACTAATCAATTAAGGTGGGCTATTATCAGCTGGAGAAAAAAAACTTTTGTAGTGATAATCAGGATGGCCCATTTCCAACAGTTGACAAGAAGGTGTGAGTAACAGCAGGGGGGGAAATTAGCATGGGGAAATAGTTTTACTTTGTGTAATGACCCATCCAATTCCAGTCTTTATTCAAGCCTATTTTAATGGTGTCCAGTTTGCAAATTAATTCCAATTCAGCTGATACAGACTAACACGGCTACCACTCTAAATCTTCAGTGTAAATCCGTACTCCCTGAAAAGTGTATTGGTGTATTATGGTGTAAATATGGAATTCTGCTTATTGCTAGTCAGTTGACATTGGAGTTATCTTTATAACATTGAACCCTAGATCATAGCCATGAAATTATGCACTGTGTAACTGTTTTTAGCACCATTATACCATGATGCTGTCATCACATTGCATCTCAAGTGTCACTGATGTTGCTCTGGAGGGTATTACAAAATCAGAGGAAGAATGTAATAGGCTCTCCCACACTTATAGGAAACAGCTTCTGAAATCTCTAACTGCATAATTATGTTTACAGTAAAATCTTACAAATGAGTTAGCATATTTCAGATAGAAATTTAGGTCATTGAGGTTAATAAGGCAAACTACAGACAAGTTATTAAAAAAGGATATAGTCAGTTCTGTAATGAGGTGCTGTCTCATTCCCAGCTGCTGTTAGTGAAATCTACTTGTGCCTCATCATGTCATGTGGGCTGATGCTAAGGACCTACATGTGATGCCACTTGCCTCTCAGAGGAGAATTTTGTAAGATGAATTTGAAAATGTTAGAATACTAGCACTATACTTTAATATGATTGACAAAGCAATGCCAGAAGCAGCAACCTTGCAAAACTGCTTGTTTGCGCGCATACACTCCCACACTTCTCCTTTAAAAGCTTTTGCTAAGTATTTTCCCTTTTACTCTGAAGATGTATACCAATGTGACATCCTCTAATGAGAGGCCACCAAGTTATGCCTGCCCCCTCCCCTTCCAAGCGCCTCCGGGACATCATCTTCTTCAGCACCACAAGCCTCTGCCAGATTTCACTGCTGCCTTTACCCACTTTCCTCTTTCTGGGGTTATAAACATCTCAGGATGCATTGTGTTTAATTAGGGAAAACAAAGGAAGTAATCAAGCAGTTGGCCAGCAGAACATGTCTTAAAGATACAGGGGAAACAGGCTTACCCTGCCAGACCTCTAGGGTTTCCTTAGTTACTTCATTGTACTTTATGGAGCATCTTAGGCCACAGAATGTAGAAAGTAGCAATGGGACCTGCAGGAGTGGGACATAATTAAAAGAACAGGGGCATGAGGCTGATACACACAAGAACCACCAGGTGGAAAGCTACAGTATTAGAGGCCAGTTATTTAGGTTTTAACATTTGTGACAATTTTACCTCAAGTTGGCTTAGGACAATTTTGTTTAAAAACAAACTCTAACTGCAATGATAAGGTAAGTGCCTGGCAGCGGAGCTGCCCCACATGGCTTAGATGAGATTTGAATTGGCCTGCTTTAGTGGAACCCAGTGGAAACTTTTCTGTTAAAAAAAAAGCTAGATGTGCCTGGAGCCTGTTTTCCCCCACACTGTTTTCATTTCTCACAAGCCTTTAATGCATATTCTTTCTGCCTTAACATCACATGATACATGATTGTGACACACTTAGAAATCTGCAAATGTCAGCATTCTTGAAACAGAAAACTCGTCCGTCTCTGTTTTCAGGTTATAACTCTTATCATGCAGGATAGAGAATCTAATTAGAAGGTTTCTTGAAATGGAATTCTGGGAGGATGATAGTAAATTCAGGTTAAATGAAAACTGTAGTCTGAAATTGGTTTTATGCCAGCATATGTCAAACCTGGTTCACCACTGTGTTACTCTACTTTTGTTCCATTAATAAAATAGTGTAAATTTGTCTTCAGTAGAATTTGCAGCGGTGTGAGTAGAGAATCAGGGCCAGTTACAGAAGATATGATGATCCAAGCATGACATTTCAGCCCCTCTCCCCACATTCCATCACAACAGACATCAGTGAAGGAGCACTTGCTGACAGTCCCTTGATTTGTATATCCTGAGGCAGGATGGAATAAGGCTTTGTTCTTGATGGAGTAAGGCTTTAGACTCTACAACTCACTTCCCCCATTGGTCTGACAGAGCCTGACTTCATTGACATTAGGTGTACATTTCCACAGACTGGTCCTGTAGTTCAGGCAGACCACGCAATTGTCTATGGTGGCAGAAGAAATACAGAACCCAGACATGGAAAAGTAACCATACCCTCTTCCTGCAGCAGATGCCTCTCCCTGGGTGCAAGAACCCTCTCTATGGCATCTCCTTTCCCTTCCCCTGCTGCCTATCCCACTCCCCCCACCCACCTTGCAGCTGTGACTCCCCCTGCCTCTCACCCCAAGCAGAGGCTTAGGCAGATTCCCTATCGCCTGGCTGATTAGGACCCAACAGACCCTGCCTGGTCTGAGACTAGACCAGATGAGGCATACTAAGCCCTGATTAGTCCCCATCTCCTGGAACAGTAACAGTACCTTTCCCTTCAGGGAGCAGGGTGTGGAGGAGACCAGTGAGAAGTACCCCCTCTCCTGTAGAGAAAATGGAAGAATCTGAAAGAAACTCCCTTTCCCAAGTGACGGAGAGTCTCGTAGGTTAGCCAGTGAGAGGGGACTTGCGTATAGAGGGGGATTGTGTGTAGAACACAGATAGTTGTGTGTGGGGCCAGCAAGTGTGTGTGAGAGACAGGGAGTGAATGGGGAGGGGAAGAGACTGCGATTGGGAGCGGGGGTGTCTGAGAGGCAGGGAGTGAGTGGGGAGAGGTTGCGATTGGGAGCAGGGCTGTCTGAGAGGCAGGGAGTGAGTGGGGAGGGGCTGTGATTGGGAGCGGGGGTGTCTGAGAGGGAGGGAGGGAGTGGGGAGGGGCTGCGATTGGGAGCGGGGGTGTCTGAGAGGCAGGGAATGAGTGGGGAGAGGCTGCGATTGGGAGTGGGGGTCTGACAGAAGCAAGGAGTGAGTGGGAGAGGCTGTGATTGGGAGTAGCACTGTGTGAGAGGCAGTAAGTGAGTGGGGAGGGGGAGAGGCTACAATTGGAAGTGGGGTGATGAAAGATGCAGGGGATGAGTGTGGGGGGAGAGGCTGGGATTGGAAGTGGGGGCTGAGGGGTAGTGAGTGAGTGGGGAGAGGGGAGAGGCGAGAGGCTGTGATTGTGAGTGGGGGTTTGTGAGAGGGATGGAGTAATTGGGGAGGGGAGAGGCTGTGATTGGGAGTAGCGCTGTGTGAGAGGCAGTAAGTGAGTGGGGAGGGGGAGAGGCTACAATTGGAAGTGGGGTGATGAAAGATGCAGGGGATGGGGGGGAGAGGTAGTGAGGGAGTGGGGAGAGGCTGAGATTTTGAGTGGGGGTTTGTGAGAGGGATGGAGTAATTGGGGAGGGGAGAGGCTGTGATTGGGAGCAGGGGTTTCTGAGAGAGGCAGGGAGTGAGTGGAGAGGGGGAGAGGCTGTGATGGAGTTTGGGGGGTGTGAGATAGGCAGGGAGTGAATGGGGAGAGGCTGCAATTGGTGTGGGGGGTAGTACCGAGCATGGGGGGGGACGCTGGGCTTGGGGCGCTGTTTTTGTTGTTAGCGACAAAAGGGAAAATAGAATCTTTGAAGTAACGTCTTTCAGGTGTTCCATATGTGGATTCATTTTTCACTAACCTCCTAGAATGTTCTGGACTTTTGTAGAATCTCACGGAACCTTCCTGAGAACTACATTTTCCTCCAACCTCCTAGAATGTTGTCAGCCACGCCCTTGTGGGTATTTAAGGGGTGGAGCATCACCAGTTAGACAGTGAGATACAAGATTGAACTGAAGTTAAGTGAGAGCCCTGCTGTGATATTGTGAACCTTGTTTTTTTGTGTAATTGTGCAAGTGTACTTGTGTTTTAGGACTTGAGTGTAAGTAGTGACTAATGAAGGACATATTTAATGAGATGCCAGAGATATCTATCGAACCCCTATCTATGCAACAATATAAAAGAAATACTGTTACTTCTTTTGCCATGCTTAACACATACTGTTTGATGACTTTCACAAGTGGTGAGCGAAGCTTTTCGAAACTCAGACTCATTAAAACATATCTTCGATCGACGATGGCCGATGAGAGACTGACGTTGCTTGCTATTTTATCACTTGAAAATGCCATTGGCCAGTCTTTGGAGCTCTCTGATACTGTGCTTCAGTTCGCGAGGGCAAAGGCGAAAAAGCACCGTTTTGAACTAAAGAACTAGGGTTAACATTTTAAGACTGTCACATACTGTAACACAATTTAATACTGGTCCACCCAGTGTTGGTGCACAGTTCAATTTCTTGATGTTAGTACGTTTCAGTTATTCTTAAAGTTAAAAAGTTTCTATAAGCTTGGAGGAAATGAATTTTTTTTTAATTTGCTTATATATGGCATGAATAAATACAGATTTACAGATCCTAGCGTGCAAATTTATCGTCTTATATGACAGGGATAAATCATGCATGTAAATCGTGCATCAAAGTCATGAAATGGAAACAAATGCAATAAAAAATAAGGTATTCAGAAGTTTAACAAATGGAGGGGGAGGTTCGAAGAAGCTCCTCGCCTGTGGCGTCATTTGGTCTAGGACTGTGAGAGAGGCAGTGAGTGTAAGCGATGGGCAAGGCTGGGGTAGTGAGGAAAGAACGGTAGTAGGGCATGGTTGATGGCAAGAGCATGACAGAGAACGGAGTGATGGAAAAGGGAAAGAAGGAAGAACACACACAGAGTAAGTTTAAAGAAGTTAGTGTTGAACGGACTTCTCAGTGCCAGTTAGTTAACTAAAAGACACATGGTACCATGGGATGGGACCAAGAGATAGACTGGGCAGGGTGAGAGGGAAGGCAGTGAGTGAGTGTACTGCAGTTCCTATCAGGCAGCCAAGTGCCTCAGCCTGGCCCTGCATTGCAAGGCCTTTCTGTTTGCTCAGGCAAAATTTCATCTGCTATGAGTTTGTGAGGGGAGTTTGACTAAGCTGTCTTTTTCCTGGTTTTAATTTGTTCTGAGATGCACTATTATATACTATGTGAATAAGAGCAACTGAGCTGAGCCACAAGAGACCTACTTATTTACACTGCTTCTGATTTAGAAGCTTATTTTTTCAAAGCAAAGCCAAGAATCCCACTGACTTTAAGGGAAGTTGTATCAGGCCTTAAAAGGGACTATAGGGACTCTATCCCTGCCTTTCATTTCCCAATGCTCCTTTCCTTATCCTCTGCCTACCCTACACACCTTGCTGCTCCATTTTTCTCCTTCTCCAATTTTTCTCTTCATGCTGTTTTTCTCACTGATCCATACACCTGGAATGACATTTCCCTTTCAGTCCACCATGCGTCCTCACTCCCCACTTCCAAAACCCACTTCCTTCCCCTTGCTTTCCAGTGTTGTCCTTTGCACCTTCTCTCACCTACCTCATTCCTCATTTAATAAATATCAGAATTTATACAGGAAGGATCATAGATAATACATAGGCTAAGAAGGATTAGATTCTTATCAGTAAATGTCAATAGACATCTATCTCACTGGACACACACAAACGGAAAAAAATATTTTCATCCATAATAATTGAAATTTACATATAGGCAAAGTAAGAAAAATGCTGCTGGAGAACTTATTAGAGTTTGATTTAAGGATATTTACTTTGTGATATTGACAATTTATGTTTTAACAGTAAAACTTTTAACTTTTTGAATCTGTCTCTTCTGCCATTAAATAGTTGTTATGACAGGCCCTTCTCTAACATCCTCCCCCCACTAATTTCCTGAAACTGTGAAAATTTAAATTGATACAAATTTTAAAAATCTTAAAAATAAACACCAATATTATCTGTCAAAATTATATTTTAAAATCTTGAATTCTGCCAAGCCTAACTATATATAACCCCTTTTCCTTTCCTTATCACTTATCTGCACTCTTGAAGTTCGTCTGGCATAAACTGGGCAAGGAACAGGCCCTGTAAAGCTGCTTCTATAGTTGTAATGCTCCATGAATATTTGAGAAGAATAACAAAGCAAATCCAGAATGGCAGCCAGGATTTTGTGGCTTCCTCAGTCTCTCCGTACGCCTGCAGTTTGTCCCACAGGTCCACTTTTAAAGAGAGGACACTGTAGCTTATCTATCGAGTGCCTGCACTAGCCCTACAAAAATCCTGGCTACATAGACATTTTTATAAAATGTACATTAATGTTAGGTTAGTCAAAATATGGGCCTTTTCATAATCAGAACCCTGTGTATATCACAACATCACTGTAATTTTAAAAAATATTTTTAAAAGGAAAATGTCTACAGCAAAGTCTTTAATATAAAAATTTACCTTCGCTAGTCCATGTCAAAGACTGAGTGAATTTTACAAATAAGGTTAGTCAAGTTAACTAAATTTAGTTGTAAAATTCATTCCATCCTTGAAACTGACTAGCGTTACTTGTAAAATTCATTCCGTGCACACTTTGCCATTTACACGGTGGTGAATTTTCTTAATTTTTTTTAAAAAACCTACAATTTACACAGGGCCCTAATCATAGCCCCTAGTAGTCATATCTGAATCTCCCCCTTTCCACAAGGAAGCAGGGATCAGCCACCATTGCCGCAGCATCTCCCTTGCTTCAAACCTCGCAGGTAGGGAGTGAGCAGGCCAGGTAATAGGGTGCAGGACTGAGTGGGGAAGTATGTCATTTCCTAACACCCTATTGGTCCTGCAGATATTTCCTTCTGTAGCCCCCCATTGTGATGCTGAGAACACCCCTTCAAAGGGTGTCCCAAGGACAGCCACGAGTCCTGCCAGCGTGGATCCAATAGAAGGGAAGGAGGGGAAGGGCAACATGGACACAGAGCCAGTATGAAGGCAAAACTAGCATGGGGCCCTGGCCTCCCAATTATCTAGGGGAGATCCACTGGGTTTGCTGGCCGGAACGATGGCCTGTTTGCAAGGGGCAAAGGAATGTGAGTGCAGAACTTTACAGCCAGTTGGAAAATGGGAAGAAAAGTCTGAGAAAAAACTCATGGTGACTTCCTACCCTGAATCCCCTCCCATGGGTGTCTACCTGAGAGGGGACCATCAAGCCCTATGTAGGTACCTAGTAGCCAGTAATTATGCATTTCATCAAGTGGTTATGTACTTGAAGAAAATGTCCAAATTGTTTATTTATCTAATCACATATATTCAGGGTTGTTTTTCCTCTCTCTTTTTCAAGTACTTAACAACAAAGCAAAGGGATCTGCTGCTAACGAAAGCATTAGGGATGTGATAAATATTTTATTTTGATTAGACTGGCATACTAATGTTGCCTTTTGTCCAATGTTTGCACTCAAGTAAATAGAACATCAAGAAAAGGCACAAATGATGAGTTGGGATGCATTTCTAATTCAATGTGTTGCACAGCTCCTGTGAATATCTTTTAGATTGCATACTTTCTGAGGCAGGGACTGTCGCCATCTGGGACACAGATGGCGGGGGAGCAGATAATAAGGCAATTGGGGAAAGAGAGGGGACCATCAAGAGCTATGTAGTTACCTAGTATCCAGTAATGATGCATTTTATCAAGTAGTTATGCACTTGGTGAAAATGTCCAGATTGTTTATCTAATCACATAAATTCAGGGTCACTTTTTCTCTCTCTTTTAAAAGTACATGACAACAAAGCAAAGGGACCTCAAATATCAAATATTTCCACTCCCCTACCCTCCGTCTCTCTAAGGGAGGGGTCAGAAGGTGTCAAGTTTATATGTGAGCCACTGCCTAGGTGCAGTAATGACTCGCACTGTATATAAATCCTTTGACTAGCTCAATAGATAGGTGCATTTACTTCAAGAAGTCCTGGCTTGTGGCCCAATCAAAGCCCATTGACGTCAGTGGAAAGATTCCAGCTGACTTCACTGGGCTTTGGATCTGGCCCTTAATGACTAGGTCTAAGACATTCTCAGACATCAGGAGTATCTGTACAAGGCACTGTTCAGCCACTTGTTCACTCACTCCTTGTATGGGCTGGAGGAAGAGCAAGGCGAAACATGGACTTAGACATGTGGGAGTCTTCTCAAGCTGTACATACCTGCCACTGCAGGTCAGAACCAGTCCTGAAAAGGGCCTTTTGTGTAGTGCCGTCATTTATCCCTGCCATAAGACCAGTGACAAGGGTCAATAAAGTCAAAATACTTCTGTGCTCAGGATAGATGCGAATTCTAATAGGAATGGCTGGTGGAAGTTTTAGTCCAAAGGTCAAATTTCAAGAATTTAAGTGGCAAAAGCTTGTTAGAGCTGTCACTATGGCAGTAAAGGGTGCATGTTGGGGACCAAAGATAAGGTCAGTAGCTTTGTTTGAAGCACAGATAAGGTCAATGACTGAAGGTCTGTCAAGCTGCCAGCATTTTTAGAACACATGAAGCATTTTGCAACAAGTTTTCAAGACCTGGGCTTCACTTATTATAAAATTTGTAAAGGATGCTTCATCCCAGAGAAACGAGGCCTCAATTCATTAAAGTTTCTTAGCCCCAAAAATGCATTAACATGGAATTAGTACACTGGCTACTGTTTATAGAAAGTTTCCATAGGTTTTATTTTCTTTTCAGATTTTCTGTACGCCGAACTAGAACTGCTGTGGCCAATTTTCTTGTTTTTCATTATATTTCCCCCAAGTATGTACCACCCAAAAATTGCAGCTGAGTTTGGCCCAAATGATGCAATCCTGAAATAACTAATTATTTAGCACTTAATAACACACATTTTCTCATTTAAATGCGGGTGAAACATTTTTTAAAAAGGAAGAACTGATTAAGGGGGTTGCTAACAAGTGCTGCTCTGAAAGTAAAACAATCTCCTTGGAGGGGAATACAGTATTTATAATGAAGCTCTTACCCATTGATCTGATAATTAACATAAATTAAGGCCCAAAACTGCAAAAAAAGAAAAGTGTGTACTTTAGCAGGAAACTCTGGGGAAGATTATCGTGCCCGGAGTCTTCAGTTGGGATTTAGTAGGAAGTTCTGGAGAGGGTGAATAGTTCTCTTCCCTGTCCCATGTGGCAGCAGTCTTCTTGCATAGGAATTGACCAGAGGTCCACCTAGTCTAATATCCTGTGACCAGCACCAGATGTTTCAGAGGTAGGTGCAAAAAATGTCAATAGGTGTTTTGCTCTCTTCTGTGTACACTCACAAAAGGCCCCATCCATTTGATGAGAAATCAGGTAGGGGTAGATAACAGGTAGTAATAGTAGATGCCTAGTAGGCGGGTACTTAAAATGCATCAGCCCATAATTATAAAGCACAAAATCTAAAGTTTCCCTTTATATTTCTCTTTGCAATAAGGTTATTGTCACTGGAAATTAAATTCTTCATATAACCCTTTACTAAACTAGTATGGTCAGGTCAGCTCCTTCAGAAGACCTTCTTTTGAATTCCATTGTTCTTTCTCAGTCTTTTTTGGCTACATAGTCTGTATCATTATTTCATGCATGACATCTCCCAAGGTTTTCCAAAATAGGTGAAAGAACCTGTGCCGGCTCATCCACTTGCCATCAGAAGCAAGCTCTTATTGTAAAGAATAGAATGCAAATTGAAGTTTACCCTTATTAGGATTAAAAATGTCTCATGGCCAGGCTTCTTCATGCTTACAAAATGTTTACAAAATGAAAGAATTTATTGTTGACTTCCAAAAAGAAAAAGATGTAACATTGTGTACTAAAGGTGCATGAAATAGCAGCATCTTGCTAGTGCTTAGTTTCCTACTGTCCCAAATTTAGAGACCAGGTATATTTTACAATGCAAAATGAATTCATTTCCATTTTAGACAGTGACTATCAATTTTATATTAGGAAGCCAACAGTGCAGTGTCTAGCCAGAACAGTCTTAAAGGAAAGAAGTGAAAGACTCACCTTATGATATCCCAAATTAAATAATTGATTCCTGTGTTAACTATGACGTGGTGTTCGGTGTTGAATAATTATGGTAACCAATAGTTATGGGATGTGTTAATATCTTGATATAAGAAGTGTACTTGGTAACAGTCAGTTATAGAGATTTGCTTTTCATTCATGGAAAAACTGAGCAAGTATCTTGAGTATTGGAAGCGGTTGTATATTTGGTTTCTGCTTCACAGATAAAATTCAGTGTTTGTATAGGATGTGTACTAGTGTCTGGGGACTCCTCATTAAGGCATCTGAACAAGATTCCCACCAGCTGATATGGCTTAATGGAGCGCAGCACTTGTGCCTTAAACACAAGAGAGGCAAGGTGGGTGAGGTAATATCTTTTAGTGGACCAACTTCTGTTGGTGAGAGAAACAAGCTTTCAAGCTTGTCCGGAGAACTCTTCTTCAGGTCTGGGAAACCCACTGTGTCATTGCAAAACACAAGGTGGAACAGATGTTAGCATAAGTTGTTAACATATATTTCAAGGGACCATTCCAGGTGAAGTGGCCCATTAACACCACTCCAATGGTAGAGAGGAAAGGAAGTGGGGGGGGAAAGCAACTGGTTTTAGGGGGTTGTTAGTGGGTTACAGATTGTTGTAGTAAGTCCTTTCTCTCTGCACCTGAGTGAATTCCACCTTAAGGCCTCATTTCTGCATTGTTATCCATGCTAGCATAGCCATCTGCCCACTCAGGTCACTACACCAGATTGGGGCCTACGTAGTCACTTGCTAAGAACCTCCAGATTTACCCTTTTAAATGTAATACTATCATTTTTCTGCTCATTGTATGGTAACTCAGGAGGCTGGTGTTAATATCAAGAGGCTCCTGTGGTGGTTTTCCTGTTTGACAGTTAAGATCAGTGAAAACATTCCCATGGATAACGTGACTTGTCCCTCCCCATAATCACATCCTGGTGAGAGTGGCAGTGGTAATGACCTTCAAACATATGTCCATTGTATGATTGATCTGCCTACCTTGGCATTTATGCCATACTCATCACCATGGTATCTGCACACCTTTGATGACATAACACAAACATAATATTGAGCCCATTACATCCCATAAATAACTGCCTTGCCAGAACAGGCTTAACAACACACTTGGCTGAGACCAATTTTGCCATTCTAATTGTCTTATTTTGTCTCTCTAGACAGCTGCTTGAGCTGGTCTAAATAACACTAATTGTACTGGTGACTTATGGTCTCTTTTGATATCTGTTGAGCACCCTATGGCAACATGTGTGAATTTACATCATGGCTGCAGTACGGAAAGGATTATATCTGCCCACCACCAATAGCTCTCTCTCTCTCTCTCTCTCTCTCTCTCTCTCTCTCTCTCTCTCTCTCACAAACACACTCACTCACTCATATACACACACACACAAACGCACACGTGCTAGGTTACAGAAAGCAGTGGCCCAAGATTTTCAAAAGTGGCAGTGATTTTGAGTGCAAGAAGCTGCTTGTGTGGAACTAGAGACTGGTGAATCTCTGTGGAAATGATGTCTCCAGGGCCTTGCAATATGCAAATTTCCAGCCCTGGTGAGAGTGCGCCTCTGATGATTGGGAGTTTTCATTCACATTGGGCCTTAGAGTCATCTTGGAGAAAACAACTCATCTCCTAGAAGAGGTGCCTGAAGTGTTTCACCTTCTGCTGGCTGCCACACACCTTAGGAGCTAGTGCTAAGAAGCAGAGAACTCTTTCCAGCTCATACTAGCCTCGCTTCCATTTACAGTGACATTCCTGGCTGAGTCTAGCCAGGACGTGGCGAAGGTTTTTGTGTAGTTCCCCTGGTTAGATAGATTGTTTTGTAAGGGCCATGCTGTGAGCCCCTTAACTCGCTGAACAGCATCCCATGTACCAAAGACAGCACCGGACTCCATCACTAAATGGAACATGGGTCGATCCAGTGGGTATGTCTAGGATATAGAAGCCTGTGGGTGAACATCTCCGAGGGATCGTATCCCATCAGTGCCTCCTCCCACAACATCACCTACGGCTGAGCTGCTGGCTCTGCTGCCTTCCCAGTGAATGGAAGGAGTGTGTGTGTGTGTGTGTGTGTGTGTGTGTGTGTGTGTGTGTGCACATGTGCACGCACGCCCTTATGCCCCAATCCCATTCCCCAGGTGGGCAAAGCGGAGCAAGCCCCCACATCCCAACCCCGCTGCTAGGGAATCAGAGTTTCTATTTTATCACCCAGCTCTGAATTCTCTGGTGATGGAGGCCATTAATGAACAAGGTAGACTGCATAGCTCAAAGACTACCCTGTACAGAAAGGACTGTACGAGGCTCAATCTTTTTGGTCGCCGATCTTACTCTTCAGTCACGCTTCAGTTCAGAATAGCAAACCATCAGACACTTGTGGCCAAATACGATTATCTGAACTATAACAAATTTAAGTCATTTATTGAGCACCTGCCAGAGGAACATCATGACCAATTTAAAGCGGTTATACAAGAGGGCCAGCTTCTGGCAAGAACATCGCTCTAGGCCTCTTTGGATGCTGCAGATACATCGGCTCGATCGATATTCACTGCAATGGTCATAAAGAGAGCATCTTGGCTGCAGCTGTTGTGCTTCCCAAGAGAAGTTCAAAGCACCATCAAAGACCTCCCTTTTGATGAGTGCAAGCTCTCTGCAGACTCGACAGATACATCCCTCCACACATTAAAAGACTTGAGAGGCACGCGGCAATCCTTAGGGATTTATACTGCTTTAAATAAGAAGAGATTTAGTAGGTCTCAGATGGCACAAAGAGCATGCCTAGCCCTGTATTCAACTTACTAGGCCATCTAAGCCCCCATGCAAGAGGCCAAGCTACTCTGTAAAGAAACCACCTTCAGCTGCAACCATATCTTCCAGACCCTCCCTGTCCTCCTAGCGACAGTTTTGATGTATTGGGTCAGACTCTCAACCACCCAATCGACATGATTTTAAAGCTGCAACATAATATGCCCCCCCTCCTTTTGGATGATGCCTCTCCCGCTTTCAGGCAACATAGGAGAATATATCATCCGACAATTGGGTTTTGTAAGCCATAACATTTGGATACACTCTCCATTTCAAATCTATTCTTCCTACATGTTCCCCCTCCCCATCCCTCTTCAGGGACTCTTTTCATGATCAATTGCTGTTGCAGGAGGTTACCTCACTTCGATGTTTAGGGGCAATAGAACCAGTTCTTGTACAGCACAGGGAAAGGGATTATATTCAAAGTAGTTCCTGCTTCCCTGGAAGAATGGAGGATGATGCTGACCAGTTTTAGACCTCAAGTTTCTTAACAGATATGCAAAACAGCTGAAATTCAAGATGGTGACCCTTTCAGCAGTAATTCTCTTATTAGAATTAGGAGATTGATTTGCGACTCTCGATCTACGAGACACATACTTTTATATTGCTAGTCACCCTTTACATGAGAAGTTTCTTTAATTTCTAATCAACAACGAGCACTACAAATACGGGGTGTTTCCTTTCGGCCTATCCTCTGTCCCCAGAGTATTCTCAAGGATTCTGGCAGTAGCTGCCGCCCACCTACATTGTTTGAGGATAGTAGTTTTCCCACATCTGGATGATTGGCTGATCGGGGCAAATCATATGAGGAAGTGTTGGTGGCAGTAAAGATGATGTGGTCTCTGTTTGGCAGCCTGGGCCTCCAAATAAAACTCAAAAAATCCATTTTGACTCCCACGCAACATCTAGACTTCATAGAAGCTTCCCTGGATGCAGCGAGAGATAGAGCAATTCCTCCTTCATAGCAGATTTTTCACAGTAACAAATCCCATTTCGAGGATTGAGGGCAGTCCTGGTTTGTGGTATCTGAGTGCCTGGCTGTAGATAAAATTTTTTGATGTGTCTGGGTTGGTTACTGCATCTGTGAAAGTAAGTGTTGTGATCTGTGGGTTTCTCGTGTATAGTTGTCTGTCCAGGACAGTTGATGCTGGTACGGGCGTGTTCTACAGAGAGGTTGGTGGTTGAAGTTGTGGTGGAAATCTGTGAAGGAGCTTAGGTCATCTGTCCAGAGGATGAAAATATCATCAGTATATCTCAGGTACATCATTGGCTTCATACTGCATTTGTCCAGAAATTCTTCTTTAAGGTGGCCCATGAAGAGGCTGGCATACTGTGGAGCCATCCTGGTATCCATGGCTGTTTGGAAAAAGTGTTTGTTGTTGAATGTAAAATTATTATGGGTGAGGATGTTTGGCAATGTGGTCGGGGTGGATATCTGAAGGCTGTGCTTTGGCTTGTAGATATTTGAGGCAGAGAGCAATGCTGTCATTGTAAGGGATGTTGGTATATATGGAGGTGACATTCATGGAAGGATGGTGTTCTAAGAGAGGTTGTTAATGTTGCAGTTTCTGGAGGAAGTCTGTCATGTCCTGGAAGAAGCTGGCCTTTGTGTGGTATGTGGTTGGAGGATGGTTTCTGTAGGTACTGATATTCCTTCAGTAAGAGTGCCATGGCCAGATATGATGGTCTGCCTAGGTTCCCGTTGTTTGTGTATCTTGGAAAGAATTTGGAAGGCCGGTGGGATGGGTTTGTGGGGGATGAGGTTATAGAGTTTCTCTATTGGAGTTGTTCGGGAAGGATTTGATGATATCTTTAAATTCCTGGGTGAACCGTGGTGTGGGTTTTCCTTTGAGTTCTCCATAGTAGGTGGTTCTGGAGAGTATTGGTTGGCCTTGTTAACATAGTCATCACGGTTGAGAACTATGATGTTCTTGATCTGATGGTTTGATCACTATCTGGTGGTTGGATTTCAGGGACTATATCTGTCCGCTCAGTGGTGGAGAGACTGCAATGGGATGTTGTTGAGAATTTCACAATCAATTTTTTCCCTGAAGTAATCAATGTAATGATCAAGTGTGTGGGTTCATCCAATGTGGGGTGTCCAGACAGATGATTCTTTTTTCTTATTACCATCGCTGGGGATGTGGTATTTCTGGATGGTGGTATCATTATTGTGAATTAAATTTTTGAGGTGGAGTCAGCAAAAGAAGTCTTCTCATTTTCCACATGTTGTTGCAGTATCGAGTTCTGTGCTGGGGCAGAAGTTCATTCTCTTGGAGATTACAGATAATTCAGCTGCAGTTGTGGGTAGTCTTGATAAATTGATGATGTCGAGTTGTTGTACACATCCATTTGGTGGGTCCTGGTACTATGGTTTCTCCTGGAGGTGATGTTCTGTGCTTTGTGGAGTTGTTGTGGTTGGTTCTACTTTTTGTTTTTGTATTGGATGGCTTTCGTCAGGGGTTGGTTTTTTTTATATAATTGTTTTGGGTTTCTTGCATGATAACTTTCAAGATCCCTGGGTCCTACACATGTCTATCATAGCATGTTGTGTACGTCATCCAAAACACTAAATGTCTCAATCACTACATGAATGAAACCAGACAATCACTATGCTCTTAAATGATCTCACAGAGGAAAATGATAGCAGACAAAAACACCATATCACTGTTGGACGAACACTTCACAAAACAATCATTCCATATGTGACCTCTCAGTCCTTGTCCTCAAAGGAAACCGGCACCACACTGTCAAAAGGAGAGCCTGGGAGCTTATATTCATAACTTTGCTAGCCACTAAAATCATGGTCTTAATAAAGACAATAGATTTATGGCTTATTACAACAACCTGTAACTCCCTACGTCCCCTTTTCTGTCCTATGACTGCAGAGGTGTTAACTGGCCACTTCACCTTGAAAGGTCTCTTACAATATAAGTTAACTAATTATGCTAAACAACCTCTTCCACCTTATATTTAACTGTGAAATACTGAGTACCTTTCCCATACCTGCAGAAGAGTTCTGTGTAGTTCCAAAACTTGTCACTTTCACCAACAGAAGCTGGTCCAATAAAAGACATTACATCACCTTGTCCTCCCATATATCTCTCACGCGTCATACAAGGATGTGGTGAAGGGTAATTAATGGGTCTGATTCATCACTGTGTTACTCCAACAAAGTTACACTAGTGTAAAATGGGAGAAATGGCAGTGGTGAATCAGGCCCGTTAATTACACTTCACTATCGTCCCATGTGACAAGGGAGAGAGAGATGGGGGCAATTCTACCTGCCAGTGAAACACAGACACGTCTGGGGGAGCACAGCTGTTTGTTTAACATCACTGATCTACCTTACACAACTTATTGAGGACAGGATATGCAGAAGAATGTTGCATCTGCTCAAAACTGCAGGGAAAATGTAATATAATTACTTGAGACTATAACAGGGTTCAAAAAAGAACTAGATAAGTTCATGGAGGATAGGTCCATCAATGGCTATTAGCCAGTATGGGCAGAAGCTGGGAATGGGCGACAGGGGATGGATCACTTGATGATTACCTGTTCTGTTCATTCCCTCTGGGGCACCTGGCGTTGACCATCGTCGGAAGACAGGATACTGGGCTAGATGGACCTTTGGTCTGACCCAGTATGGCCGTTCTTATGTTCTTATGAGATGCAACCTGCATCTCAGATATAGGATACAGGATAACACCCCAACCCAATCTTTAATGGACCAAGTGATCAGAATCTTAATTTTATCCTCATCCCAAAGACAGCATCTCCAGTAGTGCAATGCCCGCTGACACCATTCTAGTTTATTGATTCAGAACTGATTTACAGGATAAAATTTAAATTCTTTCAACTTCATAGCTATCAAGATAGAAGAATTGGACCTTATTCTACTCTCTCTCCCTAGTGTAAACCATAGTAACTCTACTGAAATCATTGGAGTTACACCAGTTTTACATCAGCGTATGAGACAGAAGCGGGCCCAGTATATTTACCCAGTCTTTTCTCTGTGGCTAAAATATCATTTTTATTAGCATAACAAATTGCAGGCCAGATCCTCTGTGGAGCTATTCTGATTTAGACTAGATGAGGTTCTAACTCACTGTTTTTAGTATATTTCAGTTTGTTAAAATTAACAAATCAATAGACAGGGACATTGTTTTACAAATGTAACAATGAAGAGTTGATGAGAGGAAGTTTCTACCGAATCATCAACATCGGCACCCAGGTGCCTTATGAATGTCTCCCATCCAAGTGTCAACCCATTTTGTAATATCAAGCACAGTCACCTACCGACATGGTGCACAGGCCAAGAAAACCAATTGGCACTTATTTTCATTGCTACATTTTTAAATAATTGGTGAGAAACTGTAAACAAGGGCTCTTCCTTCTCCATCCTGTATTCTCATTCTGTTGGATTGTGCCGTGAGTCCATAATGCTGAATTTGTGATATCACCATCATTTCAACAGCAAGAGACTGAGATGTCACAAGCCTTGGATTATGACTTCGCTGCAGGATAAAGGAGAAACTGGGCTGGGAGAGAATAAGCCTCTTATCCAAGCACAAATAGCTGAAATAATAGAAAACGGAATATAGAAAATAACTGTGCATGTAAATTGCTTTTTGCAGAAGTGCTCTCTCTTTGTAAATTTTGCCCCAGGGTGAAAATGTACAAAGGACTAGAAAATATACTTCCAATACAAGAAATAATCCTCCGCTGGCAGAGAAATGGACTAGATGACCTTTTATTATACGTTCCTGGCTCTAACTTAGAAAAGCCCCACTCGGAGTTGTTTGTTTGCAGCTTCTTAGATTTCACTATTGTAAAAAAATAATTATTTCATGGCATTTAGTTTTCTAAAAAATCATACAGATTTTAAAGCAGGAGATTGTAACTTTACAATCTGCCCTGAGAAAGGAGCAGCATGTAGCTACACTACACCAGGAGCAGACCAGACAACAAACTGTGACTAAAAGAGTCCCAATCCCTCTCCAGCTCCCTTTTTGATCTGAGAGCATTTTAGTCTGCTCGTGGAATGTTTTACTCCTCTGCACCTAACTGGCTACTCTAGCTAGCAGGTGGGTAGGAGAAGGGTGGTTCTGCGCCCTTCCTGCCCCCTTCCCACCCACAGAAGGGAATATCAAATGAGTAGACCTTGGTCTCCTGACCACAGCCAGAATCACAATCTGAGCAGGCCAAGTATAGAGCCTTACTCCCACTTACTCACCTGCAGTCGATTAAAGGCTTTGATAATCTAACCCCACGTTTTTTCTTGTTTTGCAGGACAAAGTGATACAGGTAAAATAAAATTTAACGCACGCCAGACTTTTACCATACTCCTGCTAGAAAACCTGCTTACCTGTCTATCTGGAGATTCCTCTTGCATATGGTGGAATCCTCAGTGACCTCATAGCAGCTCTATACCTTTGCTTCTATCCCCCACCCCTTGCAGGAGATGTAATTGGGGTAAATGAGCAATCTGACTAGCTAGCTGCCAGAATGGTCCTATAGGTCTGTGAGCAGCCAGGCATAAATTAGAGCTGCCTTTGCCCTGCTCTAACTTGTGTTCCCAGATTTGATTACCATAAAAGTAGCTTATAGACACCTTTGGCACCATCCCCCGTGTCCTGTCCATGGTATGGTATTGCTACCCTTACTCCTGTGTTGCTGCTGGTGATGGCACTGCATTCAGAGCTGGGAACCCAGCCAGCAGCTGCCGCTTTCCGGCCACCCAGCTCTGAAGGCAGCGCAGAAGTAAGGCTGGCAATATAAAACAAAAACAACAACAACAACAACACCCCCCCCCCGGTCCTTCTGAAAATTCACATTAATGATCTTAAATATGTATCCAAATAATTGCTACTAGCCCTCATATAGCGCTTTTCATCCTAGCTTGAGACACTGCAAAGGGAGCTCATTTTCAGAGCGTGGTGCCCAACACTTTCTGAAAATCAGGCCTCTCTGCACAATGTAGCATAAGGTGAAATGATGGGAATAGGTAAATATGGAGTACTTATAAAGCAGTTCACTCTATTTAAACACTGAACAATATACTTCTGAGGCAATCTCTTCATAAAAGAGAGGGAGAATGATATCTGAGGTTTATTTTTTTGAAAAGCATGAACTGTAAATAGGTCTTTGTGCAAAATGTCAGCTGCATTGCGGAGAAGTAAATGATATTGACTTGATAACCCATGATAAATAATACTAAAAATGAGACCACTTTATGCAGCTGCAGGTGTGTTTGTATACATTTATGCAGCTATGGAAAAGACCCAGAAAAGCAATAATGAATAGACTAACAGCAAACTGAGTTTATTTCAACTAATGACAGTAGTAGTCAGTCAGTAATAAATCATGATCATCCGCAATTTGTCATGTTCCATGCCAAAAGGGAAGTTGATGTTGGACCTCATTCCTTACTGTGTTCCTTGTGTAGTCATTTACACATACAAAGTGGGTGTGAAGGGCTACTAAAATCAGAATGTTTTACACCCACTGTGCACAGGTGCAAGTGGCTGAAAAATGTATAAGACAGCAGGAAATCAAGCCTCCAAGATTTAAAAAGCAGTAACTTGAGGAAGATTGATATTGATTCCAGTTCATCCTTAGTATGCATCCAGCAGATCTTTGAGATTGTGCTGTTTAGAGATCCTCTTACCACAGTGATGGATAGCTCTGTCTTTAGCAACTGTGTCCTAGGACCTACATAATGACTCTCTTGGTAGCTTGCTCACCATTATATTTTCTGTTTCTATGTATATGTGTCCAGATCAATGTACAGCTGATATACAATACATCTAATTGCTTGGTTTTTAATTACCTGATAGGCTACATCTCTTCGAATACCTCCAACTGAGCACAAGAGACAGAGAACTCTACCATTTTAAATGTTGAGTATGACAAAGGAGAACCACACAAACTATATGCATTCTGAACTGAACATGAGTTTACAGAATCCAAAAGCTGACTAGCTACCAAACAATTAGCTTTAATTTCACTTTACTTTGTAGCTTGTTCACACATGTCTTTTAGGTTTCAAGAAAGATAAATATAATTCTTAATGGACATGGGGCATCTGCATTAATGCCAAATGCATTCACTATAATCATTGTGATTACAGTGGGTACTTTGTGAATTAATAATTACAGGACACTTCAGATAAAGTATTACCAGTGTAATTAAGGCCATGCTAGTTTGCAAAATTCCAGCCCGTACATTTTGAGTAATTAAAAAGAGAAAGAGAAACTTCTAGGTATCTGAAAAGTTTTGTGGCAGCATGAATACATTTTTGTATTATTTAATGTATACTAATAAAAATCTCAATTAAAAGTTAATCGGAAAGGAGGAGCTGACTTGTTTTTTGTACAGACCTAAACTGTAGCAGTGTACAAGAATAAACTTCCGTCACAAAAGTCCACTGCACTGGAAAAGGCATTGAAAACTGGCTATGCTGAAAACTCCATGTGAGTTCCAAGGCCCTAGCTGGGGTTGTCAACCCTCCAGGATTGTCCTGGAGTCTCCAGGAATTAAAGATTAATCTTTAATTAAAGATTATGTCATGTGATGAAATCTCCAGGATTTTGTCCAACCAAAGTTGGCAACCCTAACCCTAGCATATATTTCATTCATTGGTTGGTTGTTTAGGTAGCAATCAAGGGGATACCAGACTGTTTCTTAACATTTTATTTTGGATAAATGTCTTTTAACTTTAGATTTAGTCACAGCAACTGTCACAGTAGCAGAGCTACCTGCATCTCTGCCTGTTTTCTGAGTGCATCCACTTTAGGTGTTCAGCCTCTAGTCCTTACCTGTCTGGGGTGGAATCATGTGATTCTTCCACTCTTAGGCTTTGTCTACACTACCTCATTTACAGCGGTGCAGCTGCACCGATGCAATTTGCACTGGTGAAGATGCTCTAAGCCAACTGGAAAGAGCTCTCCCGTTGGCTTAATAACGCCTGCCTCTGCAAGAGGCGGTAGCTATGTTGGTGGGAGAAGCTCTCCTGCCTGCATGGCATTGTCCACACCGGCACGTAGGTCTGTATAACTTACGTCGCTCAGGGGTGTGGATTATTCACACCCCTGAGCAACATAAGTTATACTGAAGTAATTTGTAATGTAGACATAGCCTTAGGCCAATGACCCAAGAACGCTGCCCCATGTTGAACCAGCCACTTATCACCCTGCAGGTACAACTGAGTTTTAGGCACCTACTTTTTTCCCCTTGAGGAACTTGCAACCAACAGCCTCTTTAAAATAAAATGGTTTTATTTAGTGGTTGGAACAAAGCATTAGAGAAAAAAGGAGTTTAAAATCAAAAACAACTGAGACACATTTAATCTAATCTTATGCTTCACTACAAACTAAATTAGATAGAGCTGAAGTTACAGGAACAGAATAGAACAAATTAATATTCTCCTAATCAGCCCAGATCTTCCTGTGTGTATGTGGGAGTTTCAGTCTGGCTCTCTCCCTGTTCAAATTGTTTTTCTCTGGTCAGCAGGAGCATCCGTTAGGGCCTATCCAGGAGGATGTCCCATGACAGCTGCTCCACTGTTTGGCCAATTATACCCATTCAGTCTCAATGGGTTTAAATCACGGGCCTAATGGCTGTATCTCTCCTGTGGCTGAGCATGTTGGAACTGTCTGATCCCCTTTATTAGTCTAACACGCCATCTTAGAAGTCAATTGCATTTTGGTTACAGACCAAAATAGGCATTTAATGCAGCCACTTATGGCCCTATATTGTCACAGTTACGTACCTAGCATCAGAAGAAAGGACTTGTAAGTAATAGAAATTCAGATTCTCTGACTAGCTGTTTTGAAGGTGACTCAAACTTTGAAAAGTTGCCCAACCTTTAGGCATCTTGGGCCTGATTTTCAGAGGTGCTGAGCAGGGCAGCTCCCAGTAATGGCAGCTGAATTGTGAATGCTCAGCACCTCTGAGATTCAGGCCTAAGGTGTTTCAGTCAGACACCCAAAACCACAAGCAGCCCAAATCAGAGGCCACTTTAGAAAGTGTTGAACTTGGTATCTTATGATTTTATGGATCTGTAGGGTTGTTAGTTTGGTGCTTAGCCTGTGTCGATTGCATATCAAATGTTTCTCAAATGTTAAAGTTTTTATCACCATCTAATTTGCACTATATTCTATATTTTAAATGTAGAGCTATAGCACATGATGAATGAACTTTAGATTAGGTTTGGCCTTTTCCACCCTTAAAGTCCTAAGTGAAGAGAGAGCATCCCAAATGCATGACCAGTGTATATTTGCTTCTGCTACATGGCATCAGAAATCCTTAAAAGTAAAGGAAAGTGTATTTATTTCAGTCTAAAACCGTTAAAACCAATGCAGAGACTTGAAAGTGTTTCCAAATTTATTGCCATCACTAAGTGCCATGAACATTTATGTCACTCAAGTATCGGAGGGGTAGCCGTGTTAGTCTGGATCTGTAAAAGCAGCAAAGAGTCCTGTGGCACCTTATAGACTAACAGACGTATTGGAGCATGAGCTTTCGTGGGTGAATACCCACTTCGTCGGATGCATGTCATGCTTGACAACATGACTAGTATTCCAGCTTTAAGAAGGAGACTAAGTGTATGGCTAAATGGTTTCTGGTAAGAAGCTACTTAGCTGTAATAGAATACTGTAAGAAAAATGCTTCCAGGGCTTCCTTGATTTCTATTCAGCTTTACATTGTTATTTATATTTATATGGGTGAATACCCACTTCGTCGGATGCATGTCATGCATCCGACGAAGTGAGTATTCACCCATGAAAGCTCATGCTCCAATACGTCTGTTAGTCTATAAGGTGCCACAGGACTCTTTGCTGCATTTATGTCACTGTATACTATGAAATATAAATAACAATGTAAAGCTGAATAGAAATCAAGGAAGCCCTGGAAGCATTTTTCTTACAGTATTCTATTACAGCTAAGTAGCTTCTTACCAGAAACCATTTAGCCGTACACTTAGTCTCCTTCTTAAAGCTGGAATACTAGTCATGTTGTCAAGCATATTTTATAGTAATACTTGAGGATATTTTCAACTATGTCTCTTTATGAAAATTATCCCTCTCTTCTGTTTTTGAGTTTTGTTTTCTGCTTTTAAACTTTTTGGAGGATCAGGACATGTTACTGTCTATGCTGAACTTTTGTTCCTGAAAAATATTTTTTTTGAAAAGTCTACGGGCTTCTGATTCTCTTCTTACATAGCATTGTAAATCAGGAGGAACTCCATGGATGTGAATGGAGTTTCATTGCTGTAAGTGAGATCCGAATGAAACCCTATAGTTTCCAAGCCTAGGTATTAAGTTTCAAAATGATAGTACCATTGATTTTCTTTTGACTCTAATTAATTTCAGGTGCTCAACCTGTTCCTTGCCTTGCTACTGAGTTCTTTTTGTGCTGACAACCTTTCAGCACCGGATGAAGATGGAGAGATGAACAATCTACAGCTCGCTTTTGCTCGGATCAACAGGGGGCTTCAGTATGTGAAAAACACAACATGGGATTTCTGTTGTAATTTACTTAGGCATCCGAAGACGACAGCTGAAAAGAAGGCAATGATTAAACTTGCTGCCCAGAACACAGGTGTCCTTCACAACTATGTGAATAGCCATACCACTGCAGAGATTGGTAAAGATGTGGAGAACCACAAAGAGAACCATGTTGATGATGGGACTGACAAAAATGGGCAGAAACTCCCAGTGATTAGTGACAATGATGATTTTCTGACCAACCCTGACCTGTCCATCTGTGTTCCCATTGCTGTGGGGGAGTCTGATATTGAAGATCAAGAAGATGATGAGGAGCAGAGCACATTCACAGAAATGGAACAGGTAGGGAGCCAAAATGTTTGTTCGATAGCAGTAATTTATTGAGAGGACATCCATTTCCACGTCCAACTCTACATCCATGGCTCATAATGCAAACATTTAAGACCAAATCCTGCTTTGGATATGTACTTGCCACTCTCATTAACTTCAGTAGAAGTTACATGTGCATATCCAAGGGCAAAATTCAGCCTTTAACAAAGGGACGTCTCCTATCATTGTATGCTTTTGCTATGTCTAAATGAATTATATTAACAAGAGTAACTAAATTCCCTCCCACATCCAGCCCCAGTTCTCCTTTAGTTCAAATCACAAGAGAGGGCCCTTAGGTTCTCTGACAATTTAAAATGAAAGGTTCCATACATCGGGAGGGGAAAGTGGCTTGATTTGGTTTATGAAGCAGAACTTCAGCCCCAAGTAGTTCTGTTTAAAGGGTCTGAACCATGCAAATGCTGATGTGACCATGTGTAGGAGCACGTAGTGGCTGATTTAGGAAGCATGTTTTCGAGAAAGGCAAAAAAACAAGTTAGTAACATGCCTTAGTTTGACACTGTAAACGTACTTATTCTACAGAGCACTCAATAGAGCTGGTTGGAAAATTCTGAATGTTTTGAAATTTTGATGAAAAACAGAGAAAAATAATTCACAACAAATCTTCTTCCCCCCCTTTTTGAACCGCTCTACCTCTCCATTTCATGGATCAGAGTTAATCAGAGTGCAACCAAAGCCATTAGTTCTGATCCAGCACCCATTGAGGTAAATGGAAACCCATGGACTTCAGTGGTCCCTTTGCATCAAGATGAAGTTCTTTTGGGTCTCAGAGATGTAAGGAAGAATGTTCAAATACTAGCACTATTCTTAGGGATGTGTTATGTGAAGAAAATATAACCAAATAACCATGTAGAGAGTCACAAATAGATAAATGTTAACCTCTAATGCTTCACTATGGGAAAGCTTATTACACGCTGTCACCAGCCAGTATTGCCATATTGATTGATGAACTGATAAAAGAGAAGATGGAGAACTAGAACTCTAAATGTTATCAAGCCATGTCATCCAAATAGACACCAGGATAATGAAATATGCAGTCAGAAAATATTTGGCAATATCTTTAAAAGGTTGTTTTTCTTTTACTTTATTTAAGGGACGTGTATTAAAATCTTCAGTTTCAGTGAAGGTGGCATGGAAAGTAAAGTAAATTAAATCTAAACCTGAGTGTGACTATTTGTTGTTTTGGCTTTGTGCATTTTGGCTGTATTCTTAACAGTAGGTGTGTTGTTTAAGCTCTGATAGGTCCTGTCAGTTGCTCCCTAGTTGTAGCTAAAAGAAGGCAAGTAAGCATACATAAAACAAATGTGTGGTAGTTGCTAAATAGAATGATTGCTACTGACAATGTTTGTGTTCTCTTTGAAATCTCTTCCCCCTCCCCCATAATAGTTGAATACGGGCAGAGTACCTTGTAAGGTAAACCCTAAATACAGTGGCTTAGAGTATGGTGGCTTTGTTATTATTGTTTAATCTGACATTACTGATTGGCTAAAATTCATATTATTTTTCTGGAGATAGAATCTATTTCTAGCTGAGATTTAAAAAAAAAGTTTCTTGTCTTTGTACATCAGTTCAAGACGGGGGTTTGTAGTACATCGTTAAATACTCTTGTTTGCTTATCAGATGAACAAAAAAGCATATGTTCATTGACCCTTCACCTAGAAATATATCTAGTACTATATGCCATGCTTTTCAAGCTAATAAATAATAGTGGGTATAGTCACAACTTAAAATATAGTCTCTTCTCATTGGAGCTTGCTGAAGTTTCACAACAGGATCTGAGGAAAAAGTACAAAAACATTAATTTCCAGTATAGTAAGACTACTGCACTGCATTTTTACACATTCATGTAGTTATTGACCTCTCTCGTATAGGTAGGTACTAGCTCATTTCATGTTATTGTAGCAAGAAAATGTAGAATCAGAATTTTACTGATGCGTATTAGAGCTGGTTGGAAAATGGAATTTCCATCCTGCAGGAAATTTTACTACATGCCCAAAAGCCAGAATACCACAATCGAGGAAGAAGGCCATTTTGGTTAAAAAAAAAAAAAAAAAAAAAAGGGACCTGCTTTAGAGGGGACCTTACAGCAGCTATAATAAATATATATATAATAAAAAAGAAAGGAGAAGTTGATAGTAATGAATATAAATCAGAAGTTAGGAATTGCAGAAAATTGATAAGGGAACCCAAGGGACACAAGTAGAAATCTATGCCTAGTTGAGTTAAGGACAATAAAAAGGAGTTTTTTTAAATATATTGGGAACAAAAAGTATCCTGACAATGGTATTGGTCCATTACTAGATAGAAATGGTAGAATTATCAGTAATAATGCAGAAAAGGCTGAAATGTTCAATAAATATTTCTGTTATTTATTTGGGAAAAAATAGATGATATAGTCTCGTCAAATGGCAATGATAACATTCTTTGCATTCCACTAGTATCTCTAGAGAACATTAAACAGAAACTACTACTGTTAGACATTTTTAAATCAGTAGGTCCCAATAACTTGCATCCAAGAATTTTAAAAGAGCTGGCTGAGGAGCTCACTGGACCATTAATGTTAATTTTCAGTTAGTTTTGGAGCACTGAGGAAGTTCCAGAAGACTGGAAGAAAGCCAATGTACTGATTTTTTTAAAGGGTAACTGAAATGACCTTGGTAACTATAGGCCTGTCAGCCTGACATTGATCCTGGGAAAGATAATGGAGCAGCTGATATGGGACCCAATTAATAAAGAATTAAAGGGGGGTAATGTAATTAATGCTAATCAACATGGGTTTATGGAAAATAGATCCTGTCAAACTAACTTGATATCTTTTTTTTTATGAGATTACAAGTTTGGTTGATAAAGATAAAAGTATTGCCATAATATACTTAGACTTCTGTAAACTAGTACAATATAAATTTAACATGGCACACATTAAATGGGTAAAAACTGGCTAACCGATAGGTTTCAATAGAATTGAAAAGGCGGAATTGTTATTAAGCAGGTGTGTTTCTAGTGGGGTCCCTCAAGAATTGGTTCTTGGCCCTATGCTATTTAATATTTTTATCAGTGTGCTTGAAGATAACTTATGTTTTTCTAAAAGATCTGCTCTAGGAATAGAGGGAAGGTCTCTGGCCTGTGTTATACAGGAGGTCAGACTAGATGATTACAATGGACCCTTCTGGCCTTGGAATCTATTAATCCATGACACATTTTGTTTTGATAATGTTAAAATGTTTCATGTCAAAGCATTATAATATTATATATGATATATTATATTAAATATGTACATAACAACAATAATATAATATAAAAGTCTAAGCAAAACAAGAAAGTCAAAATACTCTATTTTGAAATATCCTATTTTGATTTCAAACTGTTTCAGATTTTTTCAGATAAAAATGTCAATGAAATTGGCACATTGCTGGAAAACATTTTGATTTTGACAAAATGACCTTTTCCAATGGAAAACTGTTCCTTCTATATTTTGTTGACCACTCTAATACTTATATTCTGTAATGGTATACCAAGTGTTTGTATAATTCCTCAATGATCTGATGTTGTTCAGAGGTTTGCATAGATTCATAGTATACAGATAGGTTGACAGTTTTGCAACCTGAAATGTAATTCAAATTATTTTTCAAGACTAGTGTCCACATTACAATAAATGGGATTGGAAGAAGTCAGGAAAGAAATTAGTTAACTTTCTCTACAATAGATACACTGCTTTGAGTCATGATAGAATAGGTAACTACTCTTCTCCTTTGTAAAGTCTAGTAACATAAAAGAAAAGAGCTCAACAGTAGAACTGTAGATAACTATCTGTGTTTATTTGGTAATCTTTCCATTTGATCTTGCTAATTTGGGGCAAAATTCTCATGAGTCCAGAGAGCCACCATGAAGCCTAGGCACTGCGTAAGCCCTAAATTTCACTATTGGTCAAGGATAAAATTCTGGCATTTCCTGCTAGGGTGACCAGCTGTCCCGATTTTATAGGGACAGTCCTGATTTTGGGGTCCTTTTCTTATACAGGCTCCTATTACCCCCCCACCTTCTGTTCCGATTTTTCACATTTGCTGTCTGGTCACCCTATTTCCTGCCTGTGAACATAATTTTTTTATTGGAAAAAATCAAACTCTACCTTAGGACAATATGCAAAAATATTCACATATTTCCTGTTATCCCAGTTTTTTTTAAGTTTTACAGAAAAATTGTGCAAGTTTGTGGAGAAATGAGCTTTTGATGATGATTTGGCAGGTTTTTGGGATGTCATAGAATCATAGACGATTAGGGTTGGAAGAGACCTTAGGAGGTCATCTAGTCCAACCCCCTGCTCAAATCAGGACCAACACCAACTAAATCATCCCAGCCAGGGCTTTGTCAAGCCAGGCCTTAAAAACCTCTAAGGATGGCAATTCTACGACCTCCCTAGTCACCCATTCCAGTGCTTCACCACCCTCCTAGTGAAATAGTTTTTCCTAATATCCAACCTAGACCTCCCCCACTGCAACTTGAGACCATTGCTCCTTGTTCTCTCATCTGCCACCACTGAGAACAACCTAGCTCCATCCTTTTTGGAACCACTCTTCAAGTAGTTGAAGGCTGCTATCAAATCTCCCCTCACTCTTCTCTTCTGCAGACTAAATAAGCCCAGTTCCCTCAGCCTCTCCTCATAAGGCATGTGCCCCAACCCCCTAATCATTTTCATTGCCCTCTGCTGCACTCTCTCCAATTTATCCACATCCTTTCTGTAGTGGGGGGCCCAAAACTGGACTCAATACTCCAGGTGTGACCTCACCATTGTCGAATAGAGGAGAATAATCACTTCCCTCGATCTGCTGGCAACGTTCCTACTAATGCAGCCCAATATGCCATTAGCCTTCTTGGCAACAAGGGCACACTGTTGACTCATATCCAGCTTCTTGTCCACTGTAATCCCCAGGTCCTTTTCTGCAGAACTGCCGCTTAGCTAGTCAGTCCCCAGCCTGTAGCAGTGCATGGGATTCTTCTGTCCTAAGTGCAGGACTCTGCACTTGTCCTTGTTAAACCTCATCAGATTTCTTTTGGCCCAATCTTCCAATTTGTCTAGGTCACTCTGGACCCTATCCCTACCCTTCAGCATATCTACCTCTCACCCCAGCTTGGTCTCATCTGCAAACGTGCTGAAGGTGCAATCCATCCCATCATCCAGATCATTAATGAAGATGTTGAATAAAACCGGCCCCAGGACCGACCCCTGGGACACCCCACTTGATACTGGCAGCCAACTAGATATCGAGCCGTTGATCACTACCCGTTGAGCCCCACAATCTAGCCAGCTTTTTATCCCCCCTGTAGTCCATTCATCCAATCCATACTTCTTTAAGTTGCTGGCAAGAATACTGTGATAGACTGTATCAAAAGCTTTGCAAAGGCAAGGTGTATCATGTCCACTGCTTTCCCCATATCCACAGAGCCAGTTATCTCATCATAGAAGGCAATCAGGTTGGTCAGGCATGATTTGCCCTTGGTGAATCCATGTTGAGTGTTCCTGATCACCTTCCTCTCCTCCAAGTGCTTCAAAATGGATTCCTTGAGGACCTGCTCCATGATTTTTCCAGGGACTGAGGTGAGGCTGACTGGTCTGTAGTTCCCCGGATTCTCCTTCTTTCCTTTTTTAGAGATGGGCACTGTATTTGCCTTTTTCCAGTCATCCGGGACCTCCCCCGATCGCCACGAGTTTTCAGAGATAATGGCCAATGGCTCTGCAATCACATCAGCCAACTCCCTCAGCACCTTTGGATGCATTGCATCCGGCCCCATGGACTTGTGTATGTCCAGCTTTTCTAAATAGTCCTTAACCTGTTCTTTCACCACTGAGGGCTGCTCACCTCCTCCCCATACTGTGCTGCCCAGTGCAATAGTCTGGGAGCTGACCTTGTCTGTGAAGACGGAGGCAAAAAAAGCATTGAGTACTTCAGATTTTTCCACATCCTCTGTCACTAAGTTGCCTCCCCCATTCAGTAAGGGTCCCACAAATTCCCTGACCTTCTTGTTGCTAGCATACATGTAGAAACCCTTCTTGTTACCCTTCACATCCGTTGCTAGCTGCAACTCCAATTGTGCTTTGGCCTTCCTGATTATACCCCTCCATGCTTGAGCAATATTTTTATACTCCTCCCTAGTCTTCTGTCCAAGTTTCCACTTCTTGTAAGCTTCCTTTTTGTGTTTAAGCTCACCAAAAATGTCTTGGTTAATCCAAGCTGGTCGCCTGCCATATTTGCTATTCTTTCTGCACATCGGGATGGTTTGTTCCTGTGCCCTCAATAAGGCTTCTTTAAAATACAGCCAGCAGTCCTGGACTCCTTTCCCCCTCATATTAGCCTCATATGGCGCAAGACAGTGGAGAAGCAGGCGCCTTTTTGGTTTTGACAGTGCCTGTTCCAGCCCCGTATGCTGTGTTAACCACAAAAAATATCTTGTTCACAACACAGGTTACTGAAGAGGAAATGGTATGACTTGGAGTTTAGTATTCAAGCCTCATTCACTGGATTGAGAGTACCAGGCATTATAACTGTGATAACTTCATTTTTCTGACAAACCTATCAGAAGCTGGGAAATAAGCTTCCCCATTCAGGTTGCACTTTTAAAGCTTTGATCATGTTACACACCCAGATTCTGCACTACTCCTTATCCCAACAAATGTCGGTGTTGCCATGATAACGACAGTACATCGTGCAAAGGGAAACCAAGAGAAATGCAAATGCAATTTACGTGAGTGCATTGAAAGTCCCACAGTTATGGCCAGGGCCGCCGAGAGCGGGTTTGGGCCCCGGTGAAAAAAATTTTTCGGGCCCCCCAGCAAGGGTGGACCGGCTAAACAGGGCCAATGAGGGGGGGGAAGCCGGACGCCGGGCCCCCTTCTGAACTGCCAGGCCCCGGCTTCCCCCCTCTCGTCGGCCCTGGTTATGGCTAAATATCTCTTTGTGTTGAGGGCATTATATACAAACGAAACAAGAGCTCCTTGGGGGAGATTGTTATGCATTCAAATCTATTCTAACTTTTCCCTAACTGTAATCCATTTTTTTATATATTTAAGAATTTTAGAACAGGTGGGGAGAAAGATTGTGTGCTTGTGTGTCTGAAGAAGGATGCTTAGAGGAGAAAATGTCTCCCACTTCACTTGAAAGATGCTGGTTGAAGAGGGATTTAGTGGTCACAGTTTGGCAGAGTTGCTAGAACCTTGCTTTATTTTCTCCTGTTAGTAGAATTTATTGTTGTTGCCTGGGAGAGGAGGTAAAGGAAGTGTCTATATCAGTATTAGTGAATATTCCTGTCTGACATCCATGACAAGGAAGCCCACGGTTCTGCCCACTCATTGCGTCCCGTGGGGCTTCCAACAGTGAAGTAGAGTGTCTGCAGCAGTGTCACTGGAGATGTGCATTAGAGGGGAAAAAAAGCAATTTTGATGCATCTCATAAAATGTTGAGTGCAAGAAGAGATTTTTCTCTACGTACAGGAGACATTTAAAATTTCCTCTCTGTGAAGCCAATTGCTACTGTGAATAACCTATTATAGTGTGGAGTGTTTCGAATTTTGACATACTTGTCTTAGAAGTAAACACCTCATTTACTTCTGTGCTTCCCAAGTGCATTGTTAAAAGTATTAACACATTGGGACAAATCTTGTAGTCCTTTTTCAGGCAAAGTGCCTGTTAAAGACATTGGACCATACTCTGCTCAACGTACGTTGGTGAAAATCCAGAGTCAGCTGGCATAATTGAGAGGCTAATGACAGTTTGCCTAAATCAGAACTGCAAGATTGGATGCAACATTGCTAGAGAGTAGGTATTTTTTGGTGCAATCCAATCCTTCTGTCTTCCAGAGCCTTCACATCAAGGGTGAGTATCAGAATACTCCACTGGAAAGGACAAAAAGCCACTTTCAAGAAAGCCTTCGCAGTTAAGTAAAACTGCACCCATGTGTTAAGAGTAGCAGCATGAAAGTTCAAATATTACGAAACCCTTCTACAACTGTATTTTCTATTCAATGTATTAGGAAAAGTTTTAATTTCAATTGGCATTTCTATTATCTCAGCCAATGCTGGCAGAAGCCATCTTGCTGAAAGGTACCAATTTGTGACACTCTCAGTATGAGAACCTGTAATAACCTAGTACACCTGCGACACCTTAATCTCCCTTTTGTAACTGAGATGCACTGACAGTAAAGAAATATGGAAGAGACATGCTTGCAGCCTACGCATATGGCAGAGAAAGAAAACAAAAATCTGCACAGATTCTATAATGGAACAGAAAATGATAGGTAGGACTTAGGTCCAGAAAATGTGGTTGTGTAGGAGATGCCCCCTCCCCATCCAAACTTAATGGAGCTGTCTTTCTGTCATGTATTTTTAGGTGCCAGTCATTGTAGCATTCCCACTCAGTGCTTTAAGAGACAGAGACAAAAACCCCCACTCCTCATTAGTCTAACCCAGGGGTAGGCAACCTATGGCACGCGTGCCGAAGGCGGCACGCAAGCTGATTTTCAATGGCACTCACACTGCCCGGCTCCTGGCCACTGGTCCGGGGGGCTCTGCATTTTAATTTAATTTTAAATGAAGCTTCTTAAACATTTTAAAAACCTTATTTACTTTACATACAACAATAGTTTAGTTATATATTATAGACTTATAGAAAGAGACCTAAAAACATTAAAATGTATGACTGGCACGCAAAACCTTAAATTAGAGTGAATAAATGAAGACTCCGCACATCACTTCTGAAAGGTTGCCAAACCCTGGTTTAACCCTATGATGGGAGCCAGAATCACCATAGTAAGTCATCTGTTTATTCTCCCAGATACACTTGGTGTCCGATTGTCCATTGTATGAAAACAAACTAATAATAAAGATTATTCCAGTACCTTTGAGACAGAGAAGTCCAAATGCTGATTGTCCTCTGAGGAATAAAAAAGCCTCTCCATATAGTTAAATTATTTTAATCTACATCTTGTGATGCAGCACAGCAGTGTCACAATGAGTATCTGGTTGCATCCTTTTCAGATTGTCTTTTCAAGCACTAATTTTGGCTCCCTGAAGGATTAAATCATAGAAATCATTTTCTAAACCTCTGTAAAGTCCTTTCAGAGCCCTAAGAATGAACACCTTAATACATATGACATCAAAACTCGCAGCTCTGAAAGAATGGGAGGAGATCAAGGAGACATTAAATTGTTCCACCATCTTAATCTGCAAAAAGCAGCCATCTCACTAACAAGACCTTATAGGAAATTACCTTAAACTTACCATGTTAAAAGGTTTTAGAAATCAAAATGGGCCTGATCCAAGCCCCTTCAACGGCCCCTTTTGCACCACTCCACATGCTACCTGGGGTTCTTCTTCAACTTTGACCGTACTGCTCTTTCCAGTGGAGAGTGTAGCTTGTCTGAAACAGCATCTGGCTCAGTGTCTCTGCAATATTCTTAGACAGGTGGGCAACCTTTCAGAAGTGATGTGCCGAGTCTTCATTTATTCACATTTATTAAGGTTTCACGTGCCAGTCATACATTTTAACATTTTTAGAAGGTCTCTTTCTCTAAGTCTATAATATATAACTAAACTATTGTTGTATGTAAAGTAAATAAGATTTTTTAAATGTTTAAGAAGCTTCATTTAAAATTAAATTAAAATGCAGCGCCCCCAGGACCGGTGGCCAGGACCCGGGCAGTGTGAGTGCCACTGAAAATCAGCTCACGTGCTGCTTCAGCACACGTGCCATAGGTTGCCTACCCCTGCTCTTAGACTACATCTACTCTGCATGCTTCTCTTGGAGGTTTGTAGACTATGTACTCAGACTATGACACCTTAGAACGGGTTGAAGTAGCAGTGTAGATGGTGAGGCATTGCTTAGGTGAGTAGAGTACATACAAATCGCACCTGAGTTCATCCCTACACAGCTCTCTACTCACCCAGGCGGTGCCTTCCCATCTACACTGCTACTTTCAGCCATGTAGTGTCATACTGCCTCCACACTGCTGGAGCCTTTCCCTGTCAGAGGCAAAGACTCTAGCAGGGGGAAGGCAGCTGGGAAATGGGAAATCCACCCCGCTCACCATTGCTAGAGCCTTTTCCCATCAGAGGGAAAGACTTTGGCAGTGGGGAAAGTCTCTGGCAATCCCCTGCTGCTAGAGCCCTTCTGTGCCACAGTGAAAGACTCCAGCTGTGGAGAAAGGCTCTGGCAGTGGGAAGGAGCTAAAGCCTTAAACACTGCTTCCCCCGCCAAAGCCTTTCACTGACATGTGTAGCTACACTCCACAGTGTGGACCCAGCTTGTTCTTCAGTGCAACTTGAAGCTACACATGCCCTACACGCAGCCAAAGGTGCAGTAGAGTGTAGATGTAGCCCAGCGGTATGTCTACACAGCAGCCTAGGGTTGCCAGGCATCCGGTTTTCGACCGAAACACCCAGTCGAAAAGGGATCCTGGTGGCTCCGGTCGGCACCGCTGACCAGGCCGTTAAATATCTGGTTGGCGGTGTAGCAGGGGCCCAGGGCTAAGGCAAGCTTCCTGCTTGCCTTAGCTCCACGTGGATCCTGGAAGCAGCCGCCAGGTCCTAGCGGCTCCTAGGCACATGGGTGGCCAGCGACACTCCGCACGCTGCCCCTGCACCTGCCCCAGTGCTGGCCTCACAGCTCCCATTGACCAGGGAACTGTGGCCAATGGGAGCTGCGGGGGTGGTGCCTGTGGGCAGAGGGCAGTGCATGGAACCTCCCTGGCCGCCCAAACACCTAGAAGCCACAGGGACCTGATGGCCGCTTCCTGGGAGTCGCAGTAAGCACCGCCGGGACCGCGCACCCCAAACCTCCTTCTGCACCCCAATCCCTTGTCCCAGCCCGGAGCCCCCTCCTTTACCCCAAACCCCTCATCCCCAGCCCCACCCCAGAGCCCACACCCCCAGCCAGAGCCTGCTCCCCCTCCCACATCCTAACCCCCTGTCCCATCCCAGTGAAACTGAGTGAGGGTGGGGGAGAGTGAGAGAGAGTGACGGAGGGAGGGGGGATGGAGTGAGTGGAGTCAGGGCCTTGGAGAAGGGGTAGGGCAGGGGCGTGGCTTCTGGGAAGGGGCAGGGCAGGGGTGTTCAGTTTTGTGCTATTAGAAAGTTGGCAACCCTACAGCAGCCATCGGTGTGAGTTGCAGCTTGTGTACATGTGTTGTAGCTTGCTCACTAAAAATAGCAATGAGGATACTGTGGCACGGGCTTCAGAGTGGGCTGCACAAGCCTCCCTAACCCCCTGGAGTTCATACTAGCTTTGGCAACCCATGCTGAAGCCTGTGCCCCAGCGTCCTCTCTTCTATTTTCAGTGAGTTCGCTAGAGTACAGCTAGCACGAGTACACCACTCGAGGGGCAGATCCCAGCCGTGGCTGTAGTGTAGACATACCCTATGTGAAAAGTAGACCAATTTCAGAATCAACTAACAGCAGTCAAGCAAAAAAGTATAGCAGAATCTGAATCGGCTCAATCAATATCAAACATCCATCTGCAGCTCCTGGAAAACAGTCATCTCCTTAGAGGATAAAGCTGACGAAGCTGAAAATATAAGCCCCCAATTCAATATATGCTTCCTGTGTCTTCCTGAAGTAGCAAGAAAAGCCCAGAATAAGTAACTTTTTTTGTCAATGGATCCCAATCCTCTGTCTACGTAGTATGCGGGTTGTTTATACCTCAGTGACAGCAGCAGTGCACTAATGCAAGGCTATATGCCAATGGCAAACCCAGTGGGCCTGACTGTGATCTCACATTTGTAGATGCTATTGACAGTGGAGTTACTCCTGATTTACCCTTGTGCAAGTGAGCTCAGAATCTGCACTGCAGTGACCAGTATGGAAAAGTGTTCTGTGAATGTACCACATGCACCGTTAAAGCTGTGATAAAGTTTTGCCTGGGTCCTGTGCGCTGCAGAAATAACACCTTCTATATTTTCTTACACCGTGCAATTCCGAGCCAGCAGCACTTGCTCAGCACTTGTTTTTGAAAAATGCCATTATTGGTTTGTTACAATGGAGTGGCTAATTGGGTCAGATGGAATGTGCTTGCCGCCTGCTGCCATGAAGGAGTGCTTTACTGTTCCTTAGACTCCCTTAAAGCAGGCAAAGGTAACTTTAACTTACACCTCCCCTTGTGTTTCAGAATGGGCCAAATCCGACACCCTGCTGTGGCTGCTTTGTGCCACCCTGATTTTGCAAAGAAGCTGAAAAGCCAATAGCTTGAGCCGCCTGAGGATTCCTCCTGAATGGGGAGATCCTTACATAGCATCAAGTTGCTGGAGTGGCTGCTAGGCCATCCCATCCCAGGATGTAGTATCTGGTGCAGGGACTGTTGTCTGAGGAAAGGTGGCATACCTTTGCCCATTCCCTGGGGGTCCTGCACAGTTCCAAAAGGGGCCTGATTTTGCTGTCTTCCTAGTTTCTCATCTGTGTAACTGCACTGACTCCAATGGTGTAAGATAACACCTGATTTACTCAGGTGTCAGAAACAATCCCATTGAGTCCCATGGGAACTGAGCCTGCTGATGCCAGTATTGTACTGAGTCCACCCAGAATACCAAATTGGTGTAAGTTACACTCGTTTTGCACACCCACTGAATACCAAATTGGTCCAGGTGACTCTGCTTTGCTACTTACATTCATTTTCTGATCCATGATTCTCCCCTTACACCTGTGGGTAGATCCTACTATCAGTTGCATGAGGGCAACTCCCATTGAAGTCAGTGGGAGTTTCATAGGTCCCCAATATCTAATTTACATTACTGTTTATGACATCAATAGAGCTGGTTGGAAACCAGAATTTCCATTCCACAGAAAATTCTGACATTTTGAAATGTGTTTTCATTTGGAATCAGAACTAAAAGTCAAAAATTCCCATGAGACAAGGTGGGTGAGGTAATGTCTTTTATTGGACCAGCTTCTGCTGAGACAAGCTTTTGCACTTACACAGAGCCCTTCATCAGGTCTTGTAACTATCAAAATGTTTTGTTTTGCTAATGTGGAAACAAAATATAATATCATAATATATAATAAAATCATATTTAATATAATAAAAAGGTTGAAACAAAATGAAACTCTGTCAAAGCAAAACATTTTAACACTATCAAAATGAAATGATAATGCAGAACATTTCATCAAAATTGATGCATTCCCACAAACCATTTCAATTTTGATGAAAAACTGTTCCATCAAAAGAGTTTGGACCAGCTCTAGTCATCAGCTTTGAATCTAAATGTAAAGGGGCACAAGTTAATATAACTTACCTGCTGAGGAAAAATGCCTGGAAAAATAAGTGCAAGCAAATTAGTATGTCCTAGGGGAATAATTTGAACTTCATTGGCAAATATTAAACAACAAAATCTTTATATTTGTTTTCACATTCACATATGTGTAGGCATTTAGATTTGTTACATCAGTTTCATCAAGACACAGCAGACAGGACGAGAAGACTTGCTGTCAGTCTCTTCATTGATGTGATTAGAGCAGTCACACTGCTAACAAAGGTTTTAGGGTGCTCATTTAGTATAAGATGCCTGGAAATCTATTTCTCTGTAGCATAATGCTGAAGGTCCATGAAACACTAAAGAGCAATTAAAAAAAAAAAAAAAAAGCCTGGCACCGAAAGAACTGATATCAGGCATAGTTGACTTGACAACATGCATTTGGACAAGTGCTCAGACCATGGACTACATGTCAGTCACGGTCTACTGGGTGCCATTTCCTAGTATCCATATCCCCTCCACCCCCCCCCTCCAGCAAAATGCTGCCCCAAAATGAGCATTTCTCAGTTTCTCCCTTTGGTAAAGAACACACTGCCACTCAACATTTTTGGTCCAGTTTCAAAATGACTTACTTCCCAGGCCCAGAGATATGTGTGTGTGTATGCTTGAGAGAGAGAAAGAGAGTTTGAAATTGTCATGTCTGATAATAAATCCAAAATATCTAAATTGAAAGTAATGGCAACTAAAAGCCAGTCAGATGTTTTGTCATTTTTGGATGTAATAGCACGAGGCATTCTTGATGATGACAGAAATATTAAGCCTTAACTGACTGAAAAAGTCTGTGGTTATTTCAGTCACTCTCTTAAAGCACATTGTATTTCTATGTGAACTTCAGAAGTACAACAATCTTCCAGAACTGAAACTTACATTGGAGGAGCCCATTTGTTTGAATTGCCCATATTATATTGTGGAGAGATCCCAATTACCAAAAGAAATATAAAGTGTCTAGTGATTAAACATCAGGATGCAATTTAGCAAAAGGTATTAGTTTGAACTCTGAACAATGAACACTTATGAAACACTTTCGCTGCCTATTTAAGCCTTTTGAATTGATAACAGGAGAAATTAACTTTGTCAGTGCATCCCTTTGCCAAGTTCTTCTACTTAGACTAATTTTAAAACTGAACTCTTAGAAGAATGAAACTATTTGATTATGGACAATGTGCTGCTGGGTGTGGAAAATGATCTTAGACCAACTAAGACTGAGCGATTAGAATTAATACTCTCTACTTTTCCAGGCCACAGTTCAAACGCTTTAAATGTTCTGGATTAATCTGAGATAGAGCATTGCAAAAGTGTTCTATTTACTTTCCTGAGGGAAGGCATTTGGCAAAGGATCCATATCTTGTGCAGAGACTAGGAAGTTAGTTCAGCTGTGGCTGGGATGATAGGTACCCTCAGAAGTTTTAGATATGATCTTCTCCAATACCCAAAAACTGAAAAACAATAGGACAGATTCTCAGCTGAACTGACTTCAGCAGAGTTATGACAATTTACATCAGCTGAGGATCTGGCCAGCTTTAACTGCATTGATGTTTAAGGGCCAGATTCTTATACTCTGGCTCATGCTGACTACTCGTGGAGTAAGGTACTGTTTAGTATGAGTAAGTGTATCACAGTCTAGCTACAAATATCTGAATTCCCCATTGACTTTCAGGAAAAAAAATTGTTTAGAAATGATTTGGTGACCAAATTCTGCCCTCCAATACATGCACCTATGTAGTCAATGGGCCAACTTCTGCCCTTAGCTACACTGGTGTAAATCCAGAGTAAGGACTTAATTGACTTCAGCAGAGTTACTCCAAACATACACCAGTACAACAGAACACTATTGGGTGTCCTGTACATATTACCTGAGGGCAAAATTTGACCCACTGACTTTACAGATGAGTATTAATTGTGTGCTACGTAACAAGCCTACATTTGGAGCTCACCAGCATAGCTCAAAGCTGGTATCTGAGCTGCTTCTTCTGCATCGTTTAGTGATATGCTTATCTGTTTCTTTTTATAAACCATGTTCCAGCTAAAGTTGTGCATGATGTCATCTTTTTAAAAACCAAATCACATAGAATACATGACCAGCAGTTTCTAATTATGAGTAAATTGTTCCTACTTCCTTTGGGACAGATTGTATCTGGCCTTTGCACAGATGAACAATGGGTAGAGTGGTATATAAGAATTGTTGAACTAGATTAGATTAGTGCTCCATCTACTCTGGTTCCCTTCTCACCAAAAGTCCCCAGTATCAGATATTTCAGACGAAGTGTACAAGAAACTCTTCAGTGACAGTTATGGGATATCCTGCTCTTAGGGAAAGTTTCCTCATAGTCCTGAACCATGAGGTATTATATCCCTTCCAAAACATTTTCTTATTTTTTAATATTTTATTAATATGACTTGGATACCCTTATTCTCATTCATTCTCTCTCTCTCTCTCTCTCTCTCTCTGTGTGTGTGTGTGTGTGTGTGTGTGTGTGTGTGTGTGTGTGTGTGTGTGTGTGTGTAAAATGCATTTTTAAAATCCTGCTGAACTTGACCTCAAGATACCTTGTGGCAATGAGTTCCACAGATTAATTTTGGGTTGTGTAAAAAGTATTTCCTTTTACCCACTTTGAATTTGCCACCTCTCAATTTCATTTCATGTCCCCATATTCTTGCAGTGAGACACAGAGAGTTGAAGTTCCCAACCTACCTTCCCTAGACCATTCCTTATTTGGTATATTTCCTCCCTCCTTGCTTAGCCCACAGAATAGGCAGGTACAATTACAGTCTAGAGGCTCATTAAAGCACTGGGACTACACCTTCTATGCTCCCACAAAGGCACTGAGACCCTCAGAGGGGATAGGGAGGAAGCAGATCCATGGAATCACAGTGGGAGTAAACTGCATCACTGAGGGCATAAGCTGCCCCACATAAATGGGTGTGTCAGTGAGCGAGCCTCCCCTCTGTGCTGATGTGCTTCAGGAGGTGGCGTCACACGCCCCAAGGCAGAGCTGTGCCTCAAAGCACCATTGCACCGCCAAGCTTTAACTGTTTGTTTGTGGTGTGGGAGTGAATTTGTTCCCCTGACTGCAAGATGCTAACAGCGCTGTCTTGGGGCAGCCCTTGTGTGTGCAGATGCACTTATTCAAGTGAAGTGATGGATTGGGTAGTATGTGAGGGAGAAGGAGGAAACCCTTCGATAACACCTGGGCAACTTAAATTTCTACCATTGGTTCCTTTTTTTTCACAATAGTTTCCTTGTGGCCCATGCTGAATGAGACAATCAAACTTACTTATAGATACATTCCTTCTCCCAGATCCTCCTTGCTCATTTCCCGGGCAGTGCTTTCCTTTGCAGTTTTCATGTCCTCTCTCTGTGACAGAGCTTTGGTCTCCTTTACTTCATGTGTGTTTACGGTTTAATCCTACATTGATATAAACCTAAGCCAGAACTTCATCTATTCTTGCTCAATGTACTGTAGATACAGTTATCTGTCTGATGAAGGATATGTTCGAATGAACACAATGCACAGTGATTACTCTCTCTGTGCATTACGATTCCCCTGTGGTACAATATAATTGCTGGTTTTAATCTGCTTTTTCATATAATTTGGGAGTAGCAGCCCTGCTTTACTGATGTGATTCTTCAAGTGTGGATGGGATGGTGCTCTTATGTATACATTTAAAACCAACAACTTCATACCAACCCTCCTTTCCTCTTATCAGTCATACTGATCCGTATCTGTTTGGTGCTGGCCATAGTGAACATCTATTAGTAGGATCTCTGGTTTATGGTTATTTTTTCTCTCCTTTTTTAACCAACATTTTTAAAAAGTGAATTTAGCCTTTCTGAAAGATGCTTGTCTGACAGCTCTCCAGAGTGCAGTCTTCTATTTACTGGACTTCTACAACAGGTACATATAGGAAGCAATGCAAACTTCCTTACACAGCAGCAGAAATGTGCACTGCTTTACTTATCCCCACAGCTAAGAGTTAGATAGATGGTAGTTTGGTTTTTGTTATCATTTAATTCTTGGCCTTTCTGATGAGAAAGGGTGCCCAATTACTGGGTGCAAATTGTTGCAAAGGAATGGTGCCAATCATGGTGATTTTATGATATCCATAGCTGTCCACTTGGAACAGGGCAGACATCTCCACTATTTCACATAGCCCTGTAAACAACCATGCTATAATACCTATATTTGATCACTGCTGAACTGGGCCATGTACAATGAAGCCTCCGTGTTCCATTATTTGTGTTTTTAGCCATTCAGTCCCTCCTATTATTACATGTTTCACATTCAAAGACTGACTATTTGGAGGCCTTGCAGGTTAAAATGATCTGCCCGTCATTAAATCATTAATTACTGCCATGCTGACTTGTGTTCCTCCAGCAAAACAGTGATGTCATGTCAGCCATCCTGCACTGGCTAAAGTTGTGATGTCATTATTGGCAGTATCCTCTTCCGACAGTAATGACATGACCATTTGACAACTTCCTACAATTATCCGGGTATTCTAATTCTTGACCATCTCAAGGGGTGCGGTGTATTCCTGAAATGCCAGCGCAAACCCCATGCTCTATATAAATCCCACTTAATCTCTCAAAATAGGTCTTCAGTTAGACTTAAGTGGTATATAGGCCTGGTGCTGGCCCTTTGCACAGGGGTAAATTTCACCCTCAGTGCACAGGACTGGATTAGTACTCTGCAATGTGTTCTGAGTAAAGGGCGGTTTGTAGTTGCCCTGTTCCAGGGGAGTCACAAATCAGTCCCTGTTTCTGCCTTGTTCCATTGGGGAAATAAACTGAGCCAACCCCTTTCCTGGTCCAGTTTACATGCCTCTCCAGGTCAGCTCAGCAGTGCTGGCCTGCAAGTTTGGGCAGGGAGGCTCTGTGCACTAACCCCTCCCCGAGTGCCGGCTTTGCAGCTCCCATTGGCCGGGAAGCACGACCAATTGGAACTGTGAGGGTGGCGCCTGCGAGCGTGAGGGCAGTGCGGGGAGCCTCCCTGGCCACCCATGCGCCTAGGGGCTGCAGGGACCTGGCAGCTGCTTCCTGGGACCTGTGGTAAGCGCCGCCTGGAGCCCGCACCCCAACCCCCTGCCCCAGCCTGGAGCCCCCTCCTGCACCCCAAACCCTTCATCCCTAGCCCCACTCCAGAGCCCACACCTTCAGCTGGAGCCTGCACCCCCTCCCGCACTCTGAACCTCTCGGCCCCAGCCCAGAGCCATCTCCAGCACCCCAAACCCTTCATCCCCAGCCCCACCCCAGAGTTCGCACCCCCAGCCAGAGCCCTTACACCCCTTCTGCACCCCAACCCCCTGCCCCAGTCCAGTGAAAGTGAGGGTGGGGTAGAGCGAGTGATGGAGGGAGGGGGGATGGAGTGAGCAGGGCTGGGGCCTCGGAGAAGGGACGGGGCAGGGGTAGGGGTGTTCGGTTTTGTGCCATTAGAAAATTGGCAACTCTACCCTCCATCCCAACCCTACCAGCATGAAAGCATGGTGCTAGCCCATGCGGGGCCCTAAGCAGGAATATTTTGGGGTCCCCCCATACCACATAATAAAAAGCAAATAGGAGTCCCCCTTGAGCTACTCGGGACCATAAGCAATTGTTTAATTTTCTTATGCTTAGCTTTGGCCCTGCATGAAGGTTTTTGTATTGCTTTATGTTTTCACTTTATAAATGAATAAAACAACTCAACTGATAAATATTAACATAACGCATATTGCTGTGGCAACTCAGCACTTGACACAAAAAATTAAAAACAAATTACATAAACCACCCACAGTGGGGAGCTTTACTGGAGATAAATCTACTGCTGCTCATGCCAGAAGAACAGATTGTCTAGAATCAAAACAAAACCAAAAACAGTCCCACGTTGAACAAAATAAAATAAATACACCTGGGTCTCTCTTTGGAACCGATTTAAAAAAAATTAAATTAAATTAATGGAGATATCCCATCTCCTAGAACTGGAAGGGACCCTGAAAGGTCATCAAGTCCAGCCCCCTGCCTTCACTAGCAGGACCAAGTACTGATTTTGCCCCAGATCCCTAAGTAGCCCCCTCAAGGATTGAACTCACAACCCTGGGTTTAGCAGGCCAATGCTCAAACCATCCCGATGATGAAGCTTTGATGACCCTGCAATGTATACTGGAAATGTGGGAGATCATGCCAAATGAGAATGGGTTTACCAGGGCCGGCATCAGTTACTTGCAATACTTGAAGCTCACATCATCCCCTGATACTCAGAATGGGATTGCCAGTGATCCCCAGATTCATGGGACAGGCTGTTTTTTCCACAGGTCTTCCCCTCAAGTGTAGCTTTCAGGACAAATCAAAAAGTGTGTTGTAATGATGTTCCATCCTGATGCAGTATCACAGCACAATGGAATTTTGTCCCTATGGGACAGCTTTGGCACTACACAATAACATCATCACTAGTAACTGACATCATGTCATCACATGTCATTGTGAATGTCGTGGACAGGAGGGGGTTGGGAAGAGTCCCTAGATCTTGATGCCAGCCCCGGCAGTTAGTAAATAGTGAAAAGTTTTTGATTGACTTTACCTTCGCTATGCAAGGTAATAATTACTTGACGATTCTAATGTTCTTCAGATCAACAGAGTCACACAGTTTATTCTCAGACACGTCACAATTTCTCATGTCTACGGGTGCATAACCTTTAATGTACAAATGAACTTGAGACGTCACCCAGATTACACTAAACTTTCAACATGAAACAATTGTTTCTGTTGTTCTAGTGTTATAACCAATACTCTGCCATTAAGATTACTTGGTGCTAAGTCGCATGCACATTGCATTAAAAAACCTTTTATGGCTGACTGCCTTACTTGTGTACAGTGTGCTTTGCATATTAGCCGCTCCCCTGTGTATTTTACTGTTTTTAAAGATATACTTTTAGGCATGTAACTTTCTGACTAAGACAAAACTGTAACCCAATGATTAGGGAGCGCTCTTTGGCCTTTGTGTACTGGTGCTGAGCTGTGCCTGGCAATTTTATGTAGTATATTCTTAAGCACAGGGTACAGACTTGGTCATGCATAATTTAATTTATTAAAGTTAAAATATACATTAGACCTCATGCCCTCTGAAGCAGGAAACCAGTAATTTAATTTAAAATTAATTTCCTATGAAAGACATTTGAAAGGACCGATACAAACTTGACATTCTGAGAACATTTGTATGAAAAGCAATTTACTTAACCAACCACTCTCCTTTTCTCCAGTGTTATTTCAGATAGTTATAGTTTTAATAAGAGATTTCCCCCCCACACACACACCTCTTCTGCTGCCTTCTCCAGTGAGGTAGCTATAGAATCAAGGAAGGTGGGGTATGACTTGTGGGGAGGGAGGGGACAGAGAAACTTGTTTAAAACATTATTGTTAAAATCCAGTTACACTTGTAATTTTTTTTTCTCAGCATGAAAGTCCCTCTTTAAGTATTTCAGCATAAGTCTTTGAAATCATCTTGAGCTTTATTAATATTTTAGTAGCAGCGGCAGTAATGACATAAAGTATGGTAATACTTTGTTAAGGTATTGGAGTTACAGGCTAGATTCTCAGCTGGTGTAAATCAGTGGAGCTATGCTGATTTATACATATCTAGCCTTACAAATTTAGGGTCCAATCCTACAAACGCAACCAGGCATAATTCTTAGTACTCTGAGTAATATAGAATTCAGCAATAGTAATCATCACACCTGCTAATAAGTGTCAGAATTTAATGGCACTACTTGTAGTAGTAAGAACTATGCCAAGTAGTAACTATTGGCAGAATATGGCATTCGGTTTCATTCAGAATTGGGGCTCTGATTAAGCAGTCCATCCCTGTTCAGCAAAGCATCTGAGCGTGTGTGTAACATTAAGCATTTAGTTAAGTCTCATTGATTTTACTGTGCTCCAGAATGTACTTAAATGCTTTGCTGAATAGGGGTAGACTTAGTTCATGAATTGGGGCCTATGTAGAACAACGATAATGGAAAGCTGGCCATAATGCGAGAAGGTTATGCTTCCCCATCATCTGCTTTAAGATTGTTTTATCTTTTTCGATGTTCTGTGGGTTTCCTTCCTCTTAAATTTGTATCTTTCCTTCTTTTCATGTGGTTTTCTTTCTACCATTAAGTACAGATGTGTACAGTACTATAGGATATTGCAGGCTTACCTACCTCCGGTGCTTATGCTAAGGCTGTCTAGCACTTTTGTCAGTAAAACTTTTGTCGGTCAAGGGTGTGAAAAAACACAACGTAAGTTTCACCACAAAAGTGCCGGTGTGGACAGCACGATGCCAACATAGCTACTGCTGCTTGTTGGGGGTGTTTTAATTATGCCGACAGGAGAGCTCTCCCCCATCTGCATAGAGCGGTCACATGGGAGACCAGCGGTACAGCTGTGCCCCTATAAGGTCTGTAGTGTAGACATAGCCTAAGTACCGCTGCCTGGTTTTGTGACTGCAGATTGCATCTCTCGATTATTTGGCTGAACTGAAATCACCTCTTTGTGTTGTTTTCGGTCACTGGAGACAAATTCTCTCACAAAAAATAGAGATGAAAATGGACAAGATTGCAGGACGATTCCTCCCTCTAACAACAATGCCTGAGAAGAAGGCCTCTCCCACTTTTTTTTTACAGCAAAGCATCTTAACATATACAATTGCTAAGCCTGAAAAGTTACAGCATAAGCATGTGTAATCTTGTTGCTTGCCATTTTGCCTTAAAGAGTCATCCCTCAGTAAGTATAGTTCTAGCTGAGGAGTTCTGCTTAAGAAATAAAAGCATGCTGCCAAAGAACAAGAAAATAAACATATCTAGGATTATCTCCAGCAGGAAAAACAGCTGCCACTAAAGGGGCAGCAATGCAAAAGCCCAGGAGTCCGGAGTCAGACCTCTGAGATTTGTGAAGAGTTAAGTGAGTTGTACGTGGATAAGCAATTGAAGGCTGAGCTGCCACCACCACCACCACCACCGCCACCACTACTACTAGGGCAAAAAGAGGTAACAGAAACAACTTTCCTACCTGATATTGCATGCAATCAGTAGACCAAGATAATAGTGCATGCGATAGAGGTTAAGGTGGGTTTATTTGGTTTGAAAAAACAAAGAACCTCTCCAATGGCAAGGAAGAAATAATAGGTAATAGCTTTGGTAGCCTTTATAAAGGAGCAGAGGTTCTTTATAAAAACACTGAAGAACTTGGAAAATGCATTAAAAATAAAAATATTTGCAACTGGTATCCAAGTGGTATCAAGAAATGCAACCCATAGAAGAAACTGTAATGTTACCATCTGTGGCTTTAGGATCTGAGGCTACATCTACACTACAGGGGGGGGTCGATTTAAGATACGCAAATTCAGCTACGCGAATAGCGTAGCTGAATTCGACGTATCAGATCCGACTTACCCTGTTGTGAGGACGGCGGCAAAATCGACTGCCACGGCTCCCAGTCGACGGCGCTTACTCCCACCTCCGCTGGTGGAGTAAGCGCGTCGATTCGGGGATCGATTGTCGCGTCCTGACGAGACGCGATAAGTCGATCCCCAAGAGATCGATTTCTACCCGCAGATTCAGGCGGGTAGTGTAGACCTAGCCTGAGATGCATGCTATTCCCTTCTGAAAAGTGACTATGTAAACAAAGAGCTGTTTCTTGGATGCAGTCAGAGCCATGTCTGCTGATTTCATTGGATTAAAATAAGTTTTTGTTCCTTTTTAGCACTGCAGAGCCAACACACAGCTATGAGAATTTAAGCACCTAGTGCACAAATAATAAATAAATAGTAATCCCTGGTGTAATTCAGTTGGTGTCAGCTAAAGTATGGGTTTCCAACTGCCTCTCAGACTTCTCTGGGAGGTATGCATATTATTTCATGAGTTTGGTAGAATTACTGTGGTATTGCACGAAGTTTGACAGTCAATAACAGAACAAAAATACTGACAAATTGTTTCACTACACTAGGTGACACCAGTGCTTTAAAGTCCAATTATGCTGATTACCTATTTGCTTTTTTCCCCCAAAAGAATTTAACATCTAATAGATAAATCTGTAGATAGAGATTGGTGTTGTGTTCTGTTTGAAATCTGGAATTCCACGTTTTGAGATGTATTATTTTTGTAGTTCTCATGTTGTTTGAAGGTAAGGACCACTAAAGTTCCGTGGGAACTGAACTGGAGGAAGGGAAAGAAGGTTGTTCAAAGAGGCATAATTTTAAGGTCCATGCTTGCAAAAATGACTATTCCCCACGCCCAACATAAAATAGAGTCTGAACCCTGCAAAGGTCACAGGGAGGGATTTCTGTGGTATTCCAGGAAGCATGGAACACTCACTGAGCCAGTTCATTCTTTCTATACACATTGATTCCTACTTGTAATACTGTGACTAGAAAATTCACTACCCATAAAAACATTTAAATTAGAGATATTTACACTGGTTTAGTTAGAATAATTCTCAGTTTTTCATTTGAACCCTTGTCCCCAGATTAAAAGGGCCCTGAATTTAAAAAGAGGGAGACTCAGAAACAATTGATATTCCAGCCTCAGGAAAAAATACATTCTAAAGGATGTAAGATCACAAGCTAATAAGATCTAGAGATACCATTGGCTGAAGATGTAAGTCCATCTCTGGAATTGTTTGGTGAAAGGAGTGAAGCCTTCTGCATGTCACCTAATAGTGAGGAGAACCTAATTTCAGGTTTACATTATGTTAGTCTGTTGTTTTTTCTGCCCCCCCTTCCTAAACTGTAAGTTTTAATTTCTCTACAGAGAGAGAAACTTGCACTAAAGCAGGAAATTGGAAAATTATGTCCTTTGTTAATTTTGGAATGAAATGCTATGATTCTACAGGAATATTCTAGCTGTGATATATTCAACAACATGGTGATAAAACAATAATCCCATTTCCTCCCTCACCTTTAAATGGGTCCCAGAATACAAATGCCATCTTCATCTAGTAAAATACAACTGTTTCTATTTGTGGCTGCTCAAAAAGAGGTGGCGAAACGTGGCAGTATTCCATGGAACACTGGAAACCAAACGGAAGTTCACATCAGGCTGTGAATTCCAGCATTAAAGAGTAAAGCCCAAAGGATGCTATTTTTGAAGGTCGGAGTCTGCATGGACATTAAATGCCTAGAGTCCTACTCTTCACAAATAATCTCTGTGAGGTCTCATAGGGCAAATAAGGACAAGTTAATCTATTTGATAAATGTCCTAGGAACTTGTGAGTAGCCATATAAAGTAAATAATTGTTAGGAAGTCTCTTAACAGATTTGTTAGGCCCAAGAGAGAGGATTTTCAGTGATTCATTCAGTAAGTGGAAGTCATAAGAAGCATTGAATGTGTTGGGAATAAAACAATGTTGATGTCAGTAAAGAATAAATTATATGATTAAAAATTCATCTCATATGAACTGTCAGAGGCATTTGAGAAATAGAATCATTGATGTTGGAGATGGAAAAGACCTGTTAGGATGATCCAATTCATCTTCCCTATTGAATATTGTCCCATCTATCTTTAAATGTCTCAAGCAACTGGGATTTCACCATTTCCCAAAGAAGACTATTCCCCAGCCTAATAGAGCTCATTGGCAGGAATGTTTTCCTGATAACTAGCCTAAATTTTGCCTTTCTGAATTTCATCTCATTATTCATTTCTACTATCATAAATCATTCCTCTTCTTTCATGAATTAATACTTTTTAAATTTTAGAATACTCTTATAACCTCCCCCCCCCCCATTTAGTCTACACTTAACTAAGCTACACATATTAATCCTCTTGTTTAATCATTCCTCCAACCAAGCCCTCCATCCCACTAGTCATTTTTCTTGTTTTTCTTTCAACTCCTTATTTATCTCATTTTGGTGTTGAGATACGCAGAACTAACACAGTACTCCAGGTATAGGAACCCAACATCTGCATAGAGAATAAATATTACCTCTGATGTTAAGACATGATGCTTCTGTGTATGCAGTCCAAAACCACATAGGTCTTCTGCATTGCTATATCCCGCTGTAAATTCATGTCTAATTCGCTTTCCGCTGTTACTGCAGGTGTGTCTTAGAGTCACAGGGGTCCATGTTTCTCCTTTCCACTGAATGTCTGTGCTTCAGTTATCTTTTCCCTGGATGTACTGGTTTGTACTTTTCCAAGACCAGCCCTCATTTTCCATCCATGTTTCTAATCTCTCTTCCTCTGTCCTTGCTGCAGGTCACCACTCCTCCCAGTTTAATATAATCTAGTAATTTTACTGTTCAGTCCCTCTTCTACATCATTCACAAAGATAAGACTGGACCTAACACTGATCCCTGGAGTAAACCACTATATACCTCCTCTTTCCTAGTTGCTGTTTGTCACTATCTTATGTTTATTGTCCTTCAGATATCTGTCAATTAATTTGACAGTGGTTGAATTCAAGATAATTAGAATTAATGTTAAGAGTTTTCAGGTATCTAAAAGGGTGTCATAAGGAGGAGGGAGAAAACTTGTTCACCTTAGCCTCTGAGGATAGAACAAGAAGCAATGGGCTTAAACTGCAGCAAGGGAGGTCTAGGTTGGACATTAGGAAAAAGTTCCTAACTGTCAGGGTGGTTAAACACTGGAATAAATTGCCTAGGGAGGTTGTGGAATCTCCATCTCTGGAGATATTTAAGAGTAGGTTAGATAAATGTCTATCAGGGATGGTCTAGACAGTATTTGGTCCTGCCATGCGGGCAGGGGACTGGACTCGATGACCTCTCGAGGTCCCTTCCAGTCCTAGAATCTATGAATATGCCAGGGCAGCTGGCATAGGAGGTGACAGCTATCCCAGCGGTATGCCAGTAAAGAGAATTCCCCTGCCCAAAGCCATTTTACAATGCTGTGATGCACAGTGGCCTTGATGGTCTAGAGAATCCACCCTTAAGCCTTTATAAATCTATCTACAGTTCATGGTTCCATTATCCTCTAGGAGTTTACTGATTTTGTTCGCTTAATATTTATTCCATTACTTTAATAAAGATCTACAAACAAAGACTTAATGAATAGCAATTGCCGGGATCATTCTCCTTTCCTTTCTTCAAAGTGCAGGACTATATTTGCTGGTGTGTAGTCTTCTGGTCTCTTCCCACTTTTCCATGAATGTTCAGTAATGATTGTCAGTGGTATGTTAATTTTGTCAATTCCCTTTGTGCCCTAGAATGTATATTGTCTGAACCTGCAGATTTATGTATATTCAGATGTTCTCAGTTTGTCTTTACTTGCACTTTAACATATATCATTTTTACAGGATCTTCCTCACTTCTTACTAGGCCAGACTTTTGTTATTTTTCATGTTGAACATAGATTTTGAAAAGGAGATAATTATCTTCATCATATTTGAGTTGTCATTAATAACATCTCCTTCATCAAATGTTACTTTGTCTCTAGAAAATATCTTTCCCTCCTTATTCCTTTTAGCTAGATGAGTCAGAATTTTTCATCAAAATGATTTTTTGATGAAAAATACCATTTTTGGCAATATTGAAAATGGTTTCTCTTCTAGTTGGAGTTTCTACTTTTTTTATCATAAAGTTGTCTTGTAGTGTATGTAACTTAGGAAGCATTTTAACAATCCATGTTTGGCTGTGTTTATAACCCAACTGGTAAATGGCCAAATAAAATCCCTCGTGAATGGGTATCCAGTGGTTCTGACTGCGCTGAAAGTTGGCCCAGCTTTTTTTTCATTCTTGTTCTCATCTAGTCTTGGTAGTCTCTAGACAGTGAGCCACTCTCATATTTTCATTCTGAATAGGGATTTTTAGAAGCTTTGCCCAATTAAGTCTGTGATTTTTGCCCTCTCTCTTGAAATGATATTTTTCTGCTTTTTAATTATTTGTAACCCTTTTTCACAGGGAATTCAGAGAATTGTAAACCCTGTCCAAGACCTGTGGGTTGTTGTAATTAATTGCAGATGAATAGGTTTCGTCCCACTTTGTAAGCATTTCTGGAGTGATCAATTTGGTCCACTTTAATATAACTTTAGCTTCTGCTTTAATGTGGCTGTAGATTTTACATGGACTGTGTACATTGGAAAGCAGAAGCACTCATTTTCACATTAATAATAAGTATTAAAGTTTTAGTTGTTCTTTAACTGCATCATCATCCTCATTAAAAATATTTTGCATACACATCCCACCTTTCATCTGAGTATCTCAAAGTATTTTACAAGCATGGGTAAGTATTATTATCTCATCTTGTGGAGGGACATAATAGTATTACAAACTGGGGCTCAAATAAATTCAATGGTTTATTAGAAATTACAGAGTGAGTCACTGAATGAATAACCTATGCCTCCTGACAGTTATTGTTTTGTATTATTGTATTGCCTAGTAGACCCTAGCCAGCATTGGAGCTCCATTGTGACAGGCACTATTACAACACATCATATGACACACTCTGCCCTTAAGAGTTTATAATCTAAACAGACAAGACAGGCGATGCTTCAGGAAAAGGGATTAATATACCCATTTTACAGATGAGGAACTGATATGTAGAGAGAGGCAGTGTCACCTTGGGCAAGTTTCTGAAAGTCCCAGACCCAGGAATGAAACCAGATCTCCTAATCAAGTACCTTCACCACTAGACCACATTTCCTCATAATAGGGTCGCATGCTCTGTTCCAGTGCATGAGGTATGAGGAAAGGACATATGCCACAAAAAAATTGCTAGGGGCTCTCCCATGCTAAATCTCAAGATATGATTATGTTACAAAAGAGAGCTTTATTTTAATGAATAGGTAAAGTTTTAAAATAATACCTCTCAAGTTTTATCTTATGAATAATTTTGTTGTAGATAACATGGTGATGGGCTGACAATAAACACACAGAGGAGCAGGTAGAATTATCATCACAGATGATGGACGCTATATACAATGCATGGCAGTTTTTTCCTTTGTTATAATTCTTTGCTGAGATATTGTTCAGCTGAATTCAAAACACAGCAGCTTCCTTAAGGTAAAATTGATCAATTTGTTTTCCTCATCTTTGCCCCTGTTGCCCACAAGCTTGATGAAATCAGTCTCTCTGAAGGCAGCACAGTGGATTTGGGAAATTCTGCAGAGCTACTGGAACAGATCCCTGAGCTGGCTGATGATTTAATGGAACCTGAGAACTGTTTTCCAGAAGGTAAGGACCTGCTTACTTCACTGTGATTGTAAAGTGTAAAACATGTCTCCACATTAACACCAAGGTGTTCTGGCTACTTGCATTAGTATTTCACCGATGTACTTCATTTCACAGATACTGTTATGCTCCAAACACATACGCAATAGGCAGCAGTTACTTGTTAACATTTGTCTGTGAATTTCTAAAGCCTGATAAGACTGGAAGCCTAAATTGCTGCATAGCTTTTAGCTTGATAGGCTTTTTGCATCATACTTTGTGCTGTGCAGCTTATTTTGTTTTGACCTGGCTTTGTGTCTTCAAAGACGTGTGTGTACTCAGAATTGGTACACAACTAATCTGAGCTCACTGGAAGGTAATGGGTTAGTAGATACCACCTAGAAAGTTCATGATTCCCAGGGATTGATTTGTATTTATTTTCCTGGCTGCTCCTTACTGTTGTTTGAAAGTAACTAAAATGTATTGTAAAAGACATTAAGATTAGCATGCTCACTAACTTTGATCTGACAGATGGTATGATACAAACAGGGCATTCAAGTAAATTATATTAGATAGTATCCTAATGCTTTTATGTATCCATCTTTAATATCAAAATATGCCAGCATTTTACCAATTTAAACTCCACCCATCACTGAAATGCAGGGATAAAGCACAACAACTGTATTGAGAGCCCTTAGCTTTAGCTAAATCCTTGAGGGAAATGTCTCTCAAATGCGGTTTCTTCTCAAAGTGAGTTTCTATTCCAATTGATTTTTCAATTAGATTCCACAGTTCCATTAGTTCTTTGTGGGGGAAAGACAGTTAGGTGAATTTTAGTTAATCAATGAGTTATATTCCTTTGAAAATTCAAGGAGTATTATACTCAGAAACAGGGCAGCTCAAATGGGATCAGACAGGGATAATTCCCAGGGTATTTGAGAGCATGTGAAATCAGCAAAAAAGTGTGTCTGAGTGTGAGAGAGATGATTGAATGAGGTAAGGGAGCCCTGCAGGGCTTACAAATGTCTCTAGGACCTAAATATTTTCTTGGCAGCTCTGCTTAAAAGCAATAGTCAAAGAGTAATGCAGTTAACTGAAGATAGCATGTACTATGCTGCAGCTATTCCAGTCAATACAATAGATTAGATGTGGTGTTTCCATTCTCTCATAATAGACATCTTATTGAGGCGAGTGAGCAGTGAGCCCTATTCCTTACTGCAAAGTTGCAATTATAATGGCACACAAAAATTCTACATTAAAAGAACATTATTACAGTTGCAAAATCAAGCACTTAAAAGTTAGGGGTGCCAAAATTAAGGTTGCTCATGCTTCATGGTACAGTCTTTAATTAGAAGATAATTCACGGCCATGAAAAACGCGTCATGGACTGTGAAATCTGGTCTCCCTCCGTGAAGTCTGGTCTTTTGTATGCTTTTACCCTATACTGTGCAAATTTCAGGAACAGCATTTCTCAAATTGGGGGTTCTGACCCAAAAGAGAATTGCAGAGGGGTCAGAAGGTTATTTTAGCAGGGTCGTGGTATTGCCACCCTTACTTCTGTGCTGCCTTCAGAACTGGGTAGCTGGAGAGTGGCATCCATTGGCCAGGGGCCCAGCTCTGAAGGCAGCACTCCACCAGCAGCAGCACAGAAGGTTGGCAATACCATACTATGCCACCCTTACTTCTGCGCTGTTGCCTTCAGAGCTGGGTTGGCTGGAGAGTGGCAGTTGCTGACTGAGGGCCCAGCTCTGCAGGCAGCAGCGCAGAAGTAAGGGTGGCAATACCATACCAGGCCATACTTACTTCTGCGCTGCTGGTGGTGGCGGCTCTGCCTTCAGAGCTGGGTTCCCAGCCAGCAGCCGCCACTCTCCAGCTGCCCAGCTCTGAAGGCAGCGCCGTCGCCAGGAGCAGCTCAGAAGTAAGAGTAGCAGTACTGCAACCCCCCCCACAACAACCTTGTGACCCCTCCCCCCAACTCGTTTTTGGGTCAGGATCCCTACAATTATAACACCATGAAATTTCAGATTTAAATAGCTGAAATCATGAAATTTATTATTTTTAAAATCTTATGACCATGAAATTCACCAAAATGGACCGTGAATTTTGTAGGGCCCTAAAGATAACTATACAAAATATTTTTTCCAGAGGACCCCTGCTTCATTCAGTAAATTAGTAATTATTTAATATTTCACCATCCTTTCTCCTCCTGAAGTTCCCAGCCTCATTAACTATACATCTTTTAACATCTGTAACAAATTAGGCAGGGATGTACAAACAGCCACCTCTTTACTACACAACCCTGATTCTTTCTGAGAGCACCGTCCCTCAATATAATTAACAATTCTTTAAAAAAAAACAGAAATCCTTTCATATGGAATCATATAGCTCCACTCAGGTCATCAGCTCGTTTTGAACCTTTAGATCCACAACACAGACCTCTGCCACTTAAGCTAACACAGTAACTGGTAGCAATAGTTAGCTGTTATCTGCTCTGTGGACCAGCACTAGAAGAGGATGAGAGACAGGCTTTGCCAGTTGTGAAACCACTATATGCTGGCCGCAGATGAATGTAGAATGTAGAATGTTGACCAAAACTATCTGTGAATTTGATATGACTATTTAAATTTGAACAAGAGAGGATCCCTGCAGAATACCCTACAGCTCAGAAGTTAGGGCATTCAGCTTCAGCATGCCAGACACAAGTTCAAATCCCTCCTCTTCATTAGGCAGAGGGGGAATTGAACTGTTTTGTTTCATCAAGAAAACCAAAAAAATTGTGATTTGGTTCAGTCCAAAATTAATTTTTTTTTCTTCAGCCAGTGGGTCATTCTTACGGCCAGTTAGTGTGAAAGCAGCATCCACTCAGTGCCAGCTATTTTGGCATTTTTTCCTCCAGATACATTGCAACATTATGGTGCTGTTACTTCCACTGGAACGTGTTCTCTCTGCATTGCTAGCAGAATTGCAACTGGTGCATTATCTTCTGTGCCTCAGAGAAGGTCATTCAAAGAGAACCACTGGTCCGAGTTTTCTCCTCACTCCGAGTCTAAGAGGGGAGCAATTTCTCTTTGAGCACCTTCACATGTAAATTTGAAGCTACAGACCCTTTAAACTTAGCAGTAGGCTCAAAAAAATCTTCAGAGGAATTGCTGGAGTGGATGCCTTGCTCAGCAAGCACTTAGTACCAACTAACAATATCTCCGTTTTGTTTTGCTTAAATTATAAACTTCCATGAAAGTATATGACATCCACAACCTGATGTTTCAGAAACAATTAGAGTAGATATCATAGCTGGATAATTCAGTGGCAAGGTGAAATAAATCTGAATATCATCTGAATAGCAATGAAAATTCAAGTCACAATCCCTAATAATTGCAGCTAGTGGCAATTTTTAAATACAAAAGAGAAAAGGGGCCTCAGATACATCCCTGAAAAACACTGCAGCACAAATCTTAAACTGGCCCATCAAGACTGTCACCAGATGATGTTTCAAGTATGATTAAAACCAAGCCAAGGCCAACAAAAGACTCTGAACATGCCAACAGGATACAGTGATTAACAGTGTCAAATATTGCCAAGAGGTCCAAAGAAACTAGAATAGAAAGAGACCTGGATAGGTTGCATTCAGTTGACTGTTGGGTGCCTTCCACACAACAATCTTTGTGTTATGGTGCAGTCTTAAATCTGGGAGAGAAAAAGTTAAAAGTGAGTGTAATTAGGACCTTATGCCAAAAGGTAACTACAAAATGGCTTTAATTTAAATATATCAATAACCAAATATATTCTACCAAATATTACTCAAGTGCAGGTTATTCTGTGCCATGTCATGCAAGAAATTAATCTGTTTTCTTTATTTACAACAGATAATCAGCATCCCTGTCCAACTGATGCATTTTTGACTGTTGTGTTTGTATTTAAAAGTAGTTCTGGGTATTAAATAACTGTGGATTTTTGACAAAGGGTCTACAGAAAGCCTCAGTGACATTACAAATCAAGTTTTTAGTGTGAACCTCATGCTTGTGTTTTAGCCTCTAAGGTAATATATTAATATAATAAAGCTCACTCTAATGAAGATACTTGTATCAGAATGCACAAAGGTAGTGAGACTGGGTCTGATAGCTCCATTGTTTCTAGTTCCCTTAACAGGAGATTTGCATTCAAGTTTTCCAATGTGCAAAACAGAATATTTACACAAGCTGCACTGGAAATTTGCTATTACTTTTCCATAATTCATTTGTCGTTATTGCAGACATTTGAGTAAGAGCTTTCTCTCTCATAATCTAGCACTGCCTTCTACCTGTACCTGCAGTGAAGTCTGATGTATAGGATACATCACACTCTGCTCACAAGAAAGCTAATGTCAGGTCACAAATTTAGCATTATGTAATTTATGATTTCACTACAGGAGACCACAGTGGGCGAAGGGAATAACTCAGTAGTTATGAAAAGCAGGGAAAAGGTAAATGACATTATGTTAGACTGATGCATTTGGAAATGTTCCCAGGTGAAAAGGTCCCTCTTTTAGTCAGAAATTACATGCACTGTTCAGATATGAATTGAAAACACAGCCATTGTTCTTGGGCCAAATTCACCACTATACAAACCAGTGCAACAGTATTGATTTAACAGGCACTACCTTACACTAGCAATGGATTTGGCCCTCTCTGAGGTTCTGATTCTGCCACTCCATGCTTAAACTACTCTATGGGAAACCAATGAGGCAGCAGGGTATATGCCCAGAGAAAGAAACGTAGGTGCCTCAGGAACTTTTACTGCAAAAACTTTATTTAGCTGTCTACGGGGTTAGGTGGCAGGTGCGTGGGAGTTTTATGAATACTAACGGTGCCTAAATCTGGGATTTAAGTGCCTAAAGTGTCAGGCCCCTAAGTCTCTTTGTGACTCTAGACCTAAGTGCCTAAATCACTTTTGAAACTGAGACATAGGCTTCTACAGCATTAAGGCATTTTTGCAAATGTTTCCCTTAATCTTGTTCCTAGTGTTCCTAATGGACAGATATCACATGACACAAATCGCCATCACTAATCACCCTTTTAGCAATGTCAGCCAGAAGAATAGAATGGCTGTGGAGAGTGAACTAGCCTTTTGCCCCCAGACAAGGCTTAGGAATGAAACATTGATGGGGTGGAACCTTCCTTTGCTCAAGCTGTACCTGATCTGTAAAGAGGTAGAGGACTTTAGTCTCCTTTACCGTCAAACTGGCATCTTTTACCAACACTAAATTCTTTTAAAATATTTTATTAATTTAATGTTCTTAAAATTGGACCTGGAATTGATCCAAGTACCAGAATGAAACTATACAAGGAATAGTCTGGGCTTGTGCAGAGCTCTGTGTGCTGGAGACATTTGGAGGTGGGAGGAATTTAAGCTGAAATGGTCAAGAGGGTACTGCAATCACGTCACAGCTGCTTGCCCACTGCAGATTCCCTTAGTGGAACTTTCCCCATTGACATGCCCCGGCAGGTCCCTTTTATGGCTGACCCTGCCCCCTTTCCAAGTACATCCTTTCCTTCTCACCTCTTGATGACTATCATTTCTATATTCAGTAACACAGCATTCTAGAACATTGCAAGATAGCCTGAATTGTCTTGTTTGACCATTTCTTTTACACTTCAGATGTAAGTTAGTAACCTACACCATCTTTTAGCTACTGAAGGATTTGGCATATCATATTTTATTACCTTAGGGACTGATCATGCTTCCATTGAACTTAGTAGCAAAAGTTCCTTTGTCTTCAATATTGGGAGCAAAATTGGGGTCTGTATCTTGCTTTTCAGAACCACAGTAATTTCTAGGGCATGTCTTCTCTAGGAAATCTTATTGTATGTTAAGTAGTCTAATTAATTGACATGATGCTGGCAAATCATCGTTGACAAGGTAAATTATGGTCAGCTCCTCACAGTCATGAATTCCTACTGAAGGCAAACCTGATGATGCAAGAAACAAGCTTTTAAACCAGAGAGATGGGTTTGTCCATTCCCATTTACACCAGTCTTTCTGGCATAGCAGATGATTGTCAAGATTGCTAGCAAAGGCCAGTGTGTTGAAGGATGGCAATAGTTGTGTGTGTCTCAGTTTAGGACAGCTGTACCTGTATTCTCCCTTGTATGGTCCAGCAAGGACACCCGTTCTTAGGTTTCTGACTCCCCAGCCATTGCCTCTCTTGGAAAACACATGTCTCTCTTCCTCTTGACTCGGGTATTTCCAGGCTGCAAAGCCTCCTGCCTACACTGTGAAATCCCCAGCAAAGTCAGACTGCCTAAGCCAGCCTGCTTTACTTTTTTTCTCTCAGAGATAGTAAACAGGGTAGTTGCCCACAGTTAAGCAATCACATTTTTAGTACTTTCTAAGCAAGCACATTTATTCTTGAGATAAAAGCATTACAAAGAAAACATGTTTAAGACAATGAAAGAACCTACACATGTGCTAATAATCTTACCAGAAATCACACACACACACCCCCATCCAAAAAGGGCTCTGGCCAGTGAACCGAGGCCAAATCCCACCCAGGGGTTTTCCTGTGCTTAACAGTTCATCACTCCTTTTGCTCAGAACATGAACACTCACAAATCTCTGAGTTACTTCTTTATACAGTTTTGAGGTCTTTGATCTATCCCCATGTAACAGGTGATCTGCAGACAAAAGGTCTTGCAAAGGTTAAAAGGTTGAGTTCTTGCTTAATTGGAATAGTGGCATTTGCATACCCCTCCACCTAGAGATTTCCTGGGAAACCTACTTAAATAAGAGTTTGCTCTTGTGTCAGCCCATTGTTTAAAAGAATCCATTCAAACTCATAACATTTCCCAAGGTTTACATGAGTCATGTCTCCTAAACAAGTTACATACAATCCCAGAACAATACATAAACATTTTCATTTTAATATAGTGAGCTCATAAGATACTTAAACTTACTTAACATAAGAGCAGAAGAGCTGCCCTACTGGGTCAGACCATGGTCCATCTTCCCCAGTATTCTGTCTCTAACAATGCCTGAGAAGTGTACAGAACAGGGCAATTTTCGAATGATCCACCTCTGGTTTACACTTCTGGCTTCTAGTAATCAGAGGTTTAGGGATGTTCCGATGATGAGGTTGAATCCCTGACAATCTTGGCTAAAAGCCATTGATAAATCTATCATACCTCAACTTACCCAGTTCTTTTTTTAACTCAGTTATACTTTTGGCCATCACTACATCCCATAGCAATGCGTTCCACAGGTTAGTTGTCCATTGTGTGAAAAAGTACTTCCTCTTGTTTGTATTTAACCTGCTGCCCATTAATTTCATTGGGTGACCCTTGGTTTTTATATTGTGTGAAAAGGTAAATACACTTCTCTCTTCACTTTTTCCACACCATTCATGATTTTATAGACCTCTGTCATATCCTCTCTCAGTTGTCTCTATTCTAACCTGAACAGCCCTAATCTTTTTCATTTCTCCTAGTATGGAAGCTGCTCCATACCACTGACTATCTGTGGCAGGGCGCTGTAGGGAAAGCCCTACTCAGCTCCTGCCACTCCAGACCAATCAGGGGAAATGGGTTGGGGCTGGGCCACTAGCTAGGACTGGCCTGGAAACTGGCCGCACCTGCCAGTCTTGTTAACAGGGGCTAAAAGCTTGGGTGAAAGTGAGTACGGGGGGGAGGTCTGGAGACCAGGAGGAGAGAGTAGGCTCAGAAGGAGTCAGGAACCTGCTACCCCATTGCCACTGTGGCCTGTGCTAGGCCAAACCTCTAAATAATCTGTAAATAGTTGGAGCTTGATGGTGGGGCCCGGACACAGGAATAAAGAGCATGGGTGTTGCACCAGCTTGAAGTGGTCCTGACTCATTGGGGAGCGGAGCCAGGAGGCTGAACCCAGCGGGGCGCAGAGAGCACCCCTGTTACACCATCCTTGTTGCCCTTCTCTGAACCTTTTCAAGTACCACTATATCCTTTTTGAGGTGGGGTGACCAGAACTTGACCCAGTATTCAAGGTGTGGCTGCACCATGGATTTATATAGTAGTATTATGATATTTTCTGTCTAATTTTCTCTCCCTTTCCTAATAGTTCCTAACATACCGTTAGCCTTTTTGATTGCTGCTGTGCATTGACCAGATGTTTTCAGAAAACTATCCACCGTGACTCCGTGATCTGTTTCTTGGGTGGTAACAGCTAATTTAGACCCCATCATTTTGCATGTATAGCTGGGATTATGTTTTACAATGTGCATTACTTTGCATTTATGAACATTGAATTTCATCTGCCATTTTGTTGGCCAGTCACCCAGTTTTGTGAGATCCCTCTGTAACTGCTTGCAGTCTGCTTTGGACTGAACTATCTTGAAGAATGTATCATCTGCAAACTTTGCCACTTCACTGTTCACCCCCTTTTCCAAATCATTGAGTATGTTGAACAGCACTAGTCCCAGTTCAGCTCTTTAGGAGACACTGCTGTTCACCTCTCTCCATGATGAAAACTGCAAACTGCGGCCACTGGGAGCTGCCGGCAGCCGTGCAAATGTAAACAAACGGTCTTGTGGCCCGCCTGCGGATTTACCCTGACGGGCCGCATGGGGTTGCCCACCACTGACGAAAACTGACCATTTATTCCTACTTGTTGTTTCCTATCTTTCAACCAGTTACTAATCCATGAGAAAACCTACCCTCTCATCCCATGGCTACCTAGGGCACGTTTGCACTTAAAATGCTGCATCAGCGCAGCTGCACCGCTGTAGTGCTTTAATGAAGATGCTCTAAGCTGAGGAAAGAGAGCTCTCCCATCATCTTAGTTAATCCACCTTCCTGAGAGGCAGCAGCTATGTCAGTGGGAAAAGCTCTCCCGACAAAATAGCACTGTCTACATGGGGTGTTAGGCTGGGATAAGTACGTTGCTCAGGGATATGGATTTTTCACACCCCTGAGCAATGCAGTTATACCGATATAGGTCTGTATTGTAGACCAGACCTTAGTTTTAATAAGAGCCTTTAATAAGGGACTTTATCAAAGACATTCTGAAAATCCAAGTACAGTATATTGATTAGATCACCCTTATCCACATGCTTGTTGACTCCCTCAAAGAATTATCATAGACTGGGGAGGCATGACATCCCTTTACAAAAGCTGTGTTGACTCTTGCCCAACAAATTGTGTTTTTCTGTGTGTATGATGATTCTATCCTTTATAATAATTTATATCAGTTTTCCCAGTACATTAGACTTACCAGCCTGTAATTCCCAAAATCTCCTCTGGAGTCCTGTTTAAAACTCCGTGTTACATTAATTACCTTTCAGTCATCTGGTATAGAGACTGATTTCAGTTACAGGTTACTACAGTTCTGCAATTTCATTTCTGAGTCCCTTCAGAACTCCTGGTGAATACCAACAAGGAGTCTGGTGGCACCTTAAAGACTAACAGATTTATTTGGGCATAAGCTTTCGTGGGTAAAAACCTCACTTCTTCAGATGCAGTGAGGTTTTTACCCACGAAAGCTTATGCCCAAATAAATCTGTTAGTCTTTAAGGTGCCACCAGACTCCTTGTTGTTTTTGTAGATACAGACTAACACGGCTACCCCCTGATACTGGTGAATACCATGATCCTGGTTGCTTATTACTGTTTAACTTATCAATTTGTTTTAAAACCTCTTCTACTGACACATCAATTTGGGACAGTACTTCAGATTTGTCACCCCAAGAGAATAGCTGTGATGTGGGTATCTCCCCCATATCCTCTGCAGTGAAGACTGATGCAAAGAATTCATTTAGCTTCTCTGCCTTGGTCTTGTCTTTCTTGAGTGCTTCTAGAACACCATTGTCGTCTAGTGGCCCCTCTGCTTGTTTGGCAGGCTTCCTGCTTCTGATGTACTTAAAAAAATTCTTATTGATAGTTTTTTCATCTTTAGCTAGTTGCTTCTCAAATTTTTTCTTGGCCTGCCATATTATACTTGTACATTTTACTTGCCAGAGTTTGTGCTCCTTCCTATTTTCTTGATTAGGATTTGACTTCCAAATTTTAAAGGATGCCTTTTTGCCTCTAACAGCCTCCACTACTTTGCTGGTTAGTCATGGTGGTATTCCTTTGGTTCTCCAACTGTCTTTCTTGATTTGGGGTATATATTTAGTCTGAATCTCTATTATGGGGTTTTTAAGTGGCCTCCACGCTGCTTACAGGCATTTTACCCTTGTGACTGCCATTTTTATTTTCTGTCTAACTAGCATCCTCATGCTTGTGTAGTTCCCCTTTTTAAAGTTAAATGTCACTGTGATGGTTTTGTTTTGTTTTGTTTTTTAGTATTTCCCCCTCTACAAGGATGCTAAATTTCATTACATTGTGGTCACTGTTATGGAGCAATTCAGCTATAGCTACCTCTTGGACCAGATCCTGTGCTCCACTTAGGACTAAATCAAGCATTGCCTTTCCCCTTGTGGGTTCCAGGACTAGCTGCTCCAAGAAGCAGTCATTTATGATGTTTAGAAATGTTGTCTCTGTGTCATGCCCTGAGGCGACATTTATCCAGTCAATAGAGGATAGTTGAAGTCACACATTATTAATGAGTTTTCTGGCCTCTCTAACTTCCCTTAGATCCCTTAGTATTTCACAGTCACTATCATTATCCTGGTCAGGTGGACAGTGTATATTTCTACTACTATACTCTTAACATTCACTAAGGTTTGTCCAGGAAATTGCCATACCTGTTACACTTTATTTTAGGTAGTTATATGGACCTTCTTTTCTATAGTATCTGAGTGCTTCACAATCTTCAATGTATTTATCCTCACAACACCCCTATGAGGTAGGAAAGTACTATTATCCCCCCTTTACAGATAGGAAACTGAGGCCCAGAGAGTCAAAGGCTTGTCTACATTTGAAAGGAAGGTTCTCTCGTCACAGCAGGTAATCCACCTCCCTGAGAGGTGGTAGCTAGGTCGACGGAAGAATTCTTCAGTCTACACAGGGACATAGGTGGGCTTAACTACGCTGATCAGTTATGTGGATTTTTCAGACCCCTGAGTGACATAGTTATGCCAACCTAATTTTCTAGTGTAGGCCAGGCCTAAGTGACTTGCGCAAAGTCACACAGGAAACCTATGCTAGAGCACATTTGAACTCAGATCTCCCAAGTTCTAGGCTGGTACCCTAACCACTGGGCCACACTTTCTGTCTGAGGCCTGAGACCTTTGTGCTTCGGAACAGCCTACGCTCACCTCCCTTTGATCAGATTGTCTTTGTCTTTTTTTTAATTAATAACTTCTGTGGTACCTTAATGCCAGGAATCTGCCCTCACCAAAGCTTAGAATGGTATTGAGAGTACTGGTAATACACCGCCAAGAATCATTAGACTGATCCTGCTTCACTGTTTGTGTCTAGACAACATAGCATGATAGGCCTGATAGCACTGGTAAAGCATTACCAGTACTCCCTACACTATTAAAAACTAGTGGAAGGATGCTCTTGAAAGAACTGGCATCTTTAAATGGTTTTGATAGTTCTTTGGTATTGGAGTAGAAGCAGGAGTAGATAAGGAGAAACGGAGAAGAGGATGACAGAAAAAAGAAAGAGGAAAGAGTTTACAGCGTCTCGGAGCTTTCTAATATTCCCAGATCTGAGAAATACACATGGTGGTCCCTTGGCATTAAATATTCTTGACTTTTTTTTTTTTTTTTCCTCTTTCAGTCTGTGTCCGATTCTTCCCTTGCTGTTCAGTGGACACCACAACATTTTCAGGCAAAATTTGGTGGAGGCTGAGGAAAACCTGCTACAGAATAGTTGAACACAACTGGTTCGAAACTTTCATCATATTCATGATCCTGCTGAGCAGCGGCACGCTGGTAAATTTAGCATAATCTCTCATTAGGTTTAAAGTGTATGTGTATCTAAAGGAAAGAGATGATGGGCTAGTTACATTCCACTTCAGGAAAACTCACCCTTGCTGCTTGTTTCCCTAAAGATGATTAGTTTGGGAATAAAACTTGTCTTATCCCTTGGTAAATTCACCGTCCTGTCTCAACATTTTACAAAGATATTTACTAAAAACTTAGGTCCAGACCCTTCCACTCTTACTCCCATGCAGTAGTACTTTACTCCATGAGTAGTCCAATGGCAGCCAAACCCACATAAGTTAGGGGAGCTCAGAGATGGTGCAGTAGTTGTGAAGATTGTCTTCCTCATGTGTCGATTTCTTGAGGACCGGACTGTTGCATTCTGAAGGAATGTTCGGAGGTCACCCTTTGCTGGTTTTCACTAGCTCAGAGAGACACGAATCTCTTTCTTAAGGTGTGACCCAGATGTTCCTTAGAGCATGGGGTTCAGAAGCAGGTCCAGGAAGGTTGGGCCCACCCTCCCTTTCGCTTATGCTGGCGGGGGAAGGGAGAGATCTGAAAATATTTTTTTCTGTTGTAACATGGGGTTCCAGTATGGAAAGGATTAAGAACCACACCTTTATTACTTCCATACATGTGATGTTACCAAACTCAATCAGGCCTGGCTGGATGATTATTGCCCTGAGTTCTACTTTGGGATCCTCTGCCACAGAGGTTTCACCCCAGACTCTAATTATCTTTTATGCAAAGTAGGATGAGAATCTTAATTGCTGCCTTTGGCTGTTCAGAATGCTAGCATTCAACTTTTGGCTTATGTGTATTGGGCTGATTAACCAGTTTGCTATCTGGAACAATTATACAGGCTCTGTATACATGAACTGGCTTTGGAATTGATCACTGTATCATTCATTCATCCCCAATTTTTCTTTCCCTTTTGTGTTCCCCACAGTCCACATTCAGGTAAAAAAAGATCAGGACATTTGTGATTGTTCATTTAGGCCCTGATCCTGCAAGCACTTATGCACATGGGTGACTTTACACATGTGAGGAACACTACTGAAGTCAACGGGACTCCTCACAGATGTAAAGTTAAGCATACGCAGATGTCTTTGCAGGATGGGGGCCTTATTTTGTTATTTAGAAACAACGTGCTAAAAACTCTCCGTCAGGCTAACGAACACTAAACCAGTTCAGACACAAGAGAGTCTTGTAAATTTAGAATATAAAATATCAGTGTCCTACTGCTTGATGTCTGGTTAATTTAAAAATATTTTCTCAGGGAAAAAAAGTTAAATTATGAGCATAACCCTATGTATTTATTTTAATTTTGCCATGCCTATTATTTCATATCTTAATTAGATTTTGAATGGGGTAGTAATAGTTTTCCCTAGCTCTGTGCAGCATAGCACTTTTTCCTTGGATCTCAAAACATTTTACAAATGTTAAGTAAACCTACCAACATGCCTGGGAAAGAAGTATTATTTTCCCCAATGTACAGCTGTGTAAACTAGAAATAAGGGTTAACTAGCTTAGCCAAGGTCACATAGCAAATCAGTGATAGGGCAAGGAATAAAATGAGAAATCACCGTAGTTACCTGTCCCCTGCTCTATGCTCTATTCCTTAAAAAACATGGTCTCCTAGAGTCAAGGGGGCATATGATAATGCATTGATAATACTGGTGTAAAAACTATTGGGACTTGATCAGATTGAATATACTGTTTGGACTGTGCTGGGGAAATCTGAAATATGGTTGTGGGACACTTTGTAATAAATTAACCCTCTAAAGAGCTATTAATACTCAAAAAGTCTGTGTGGAGTTTATTTGAGAATCCCCTTGAAGAAGAAGGAAACTGAGGCAGGGCATCTCCAGAGCACCTCAGGCCACGAGGTGGTGCATGGGAGATGGTCACTCAGTTACAGGGATTTTCAAAACTGCTTAAGGGATTTAAAAGCACAACTCCTGTTGCCACATCAATGCTTTTGAAAATCTCCCCCAAAATCAATTTACTGTATAAAAATAAAGGGAAATGAATACAGCCTTCATGCCTAGGATTTCCTTCTATTTAACAGTCAGGTTATCCAGAAAAGACACCTCCATTACGTAAATCCTAATATTTCTGCTTGGACACCAAGATACAGTTTTAAGTGCACCTTCATAATGAACAATTGCCTACAGGAAAACAGATAGTTACTCATTACAATTTCAAAATACAAAATATACATTTACTGTGGCTTCTGGTATAAATGACATAAAATCAAACAATACTGTAGACTTGCACTATAATATGAACATTTTCCACTGCAGTACTGCAGAGCAGTTCTAAAGCGATGCTTTGTACTTCCAGGCATTTGAAGATATTTACCTTGAAGAGAGAAAAAACATTAAAACCCTGTTGGAATATGCTGACAAAATTTTCACTTACATCTTTGTCCTGGAGATGCTTCTGAAATGGGTGGCTTATGGCTTCAAGAAATATTTCACCAATGCCTGGTGTTGGCTTGACTTCCTAATTGTAGATGTAAGTATCACTTTTGAAATATTATGTTCCTTGGGTTGATTATGCAGCATGCAGGAATGCAGATGAAGTTAGTTGACATTCAAATTCATGGTGATGACTTAAAATATTTACAAGCTGTTATGACTGACAGCTCCTTTCAATGCAAAACAATCAGCAGAAGTACCTATGTGAATTCATTTGCCATAGAGAAATCTCAGTGTAGCATAATAGCAAACATATAATTACATTTTCCTTTCAACCTTATTGGCGTAAATGAAATGACCTTCATCTCTTAATGTTAACCAGGTTCCCTCTCTGTCCTGTTAAGTCTGCCAGTACTTGCACTTGTAAAATGACAGGCATCGTTCTGAGGGTAAGAAGCAACCTTACATGAACCTAGATGTAAAATGCAAGGCTTGTTATCTCATTGAGCATCCTCTGGCAACCAGCGTGCCAAAATGAAAAGCAGCTTTGTATCATTACACGGAGGTGTTATTGTGCTAATTTAAGTCACACTTCATTTTCAGCCATAAGAACTCACTCTGTCTCTTAGCATTTCACATCTCATTCCACACTCCAGGCTCGCACCAGGTCTGGTTACCTCTGACTGGGCAGCACATGACCTCAGCCCACTAGGCTTTCAGCAGATTAGAGAAGCTATCCCCTGGCATGGTTTCCTGGGGAGGCTGCCAGAGGTACATAACAACATGTTCAGTACCATCTTCCAAGTATTTACAAGTGAAGGAGTCCAGGAGACGAAGGCATGAAAAGTTTTCTAGGACTGAAAGTGGTTTCTCCAGGGCAAAGTCTTACAAAAGAATCTGATTCCCTCATGCCTTCAGACATTGAAATTCGCTGTTCTTAGTTTTCCTGACAGGGAAATCCTTAAAACTAGACAGCAAGGCCGAATAAAGGCAAGCCCACGCTACAAGAATGATAGATCCAGATTTTTACCCTTTCTTCCCCTCAAGTTCAGGGTCTTTGGGTGCTAGTTACAGATAAGGACCAGCTGCAAACCATGTAGATCCCAAAGTACCAGAGTGCTTGGATGTGGGCTTTGAGCCTATATTTGCAGCTTATGAACATGGCTGGTGAATTCACTTAAGACTAAATACACTGAGCCAAGGCTTCTATTTTTTTATAGATGAGCAGGAATTTTTAATTAGATTGGATCAAAAATGGGTTAATTATCGCAAGTATCTCCTTGGTGCTCTTACTAGCTTGATGTATTTGTGCCAAAGGCTGGTGAAGCTCTACACACATGTCATTTATTTACTTTTAATAAATGCTGTTTTTCCATTTTACACCAGAACCTTGTGTCTAGGGATAACTGTACTTTCTTTGACCCCAATCCAAAAAAGCACTTCATTGGGGCTACTCAAGTGTTTAATGTTATGAAGGTGCTTATGTGCATTGCTCGATCAGGGCTTCCCCAGAGCTTTAATAGATTTCATCAAGTTCATTAAATTATACCTCTCTCTTTTCCTCCTATATATTCTGAGAAACCTCGTAAAGAGAATGAATTTATTTTTCACAGAATTGCTTCAATGACAGAGCAAGGCATGGTTTAATGGTTTGACCACAAGATTGGTTTGACCACCAGCTCCTGAGTTATAATCCTAAAAATGGCTCCCATCTGTGGCTTTGGTCAAGTCACATAACATTTCGTCCTTGGTTTCTCCATCTGCGGAATGGGGATAACAGGAATTACCCTTTCATGGGTATTACCTTCATGGGCATTCGGAGGATTAATTTCAGAAATCAATGTCTGTAAAGTGCTTTGGAAAATAGGAAGTACCACATGAGTGCTGAGTATTATCACTACTATAAACAGAGGTTCTTAGTAAGAAGAATTGCAATTTGCACATCGAATGCATTAACAATTTGGAGCTTTAATGTGGCTTCATTATAAACAGTTTCAACTGAGTTTCACAGTTGTGATTAATACATACGTATTATAGTATTACATGTGTAGCATTTAATTAATATCAAAGGGAGTAAAACTGAGCACCCAAGCTAAAATTCTGTCCTCCATGTGGAAACCTCTCATTTAATAAGAGTGACTTGTGAATCCAAAGTCAGCATCTGACCCAGAAAGTTTATGTACAGTTTATGTATTACAGAAAGTTTATGTATTATCCCTTTGAATAATGGGGTTTGTACATGTAACACTATGTCACACTGAACATTTACTCTCAAGTCTTTCTGGTTATCTAGACATTTTGGTTTCTTAAAATATATTTTAAGTTTTGCTTTTGCAAATCCATTTAGTTAACCAAAAATTGCCTCTTAGTTGAGACACTCAAGTTACTTAACTGACCCAAGGAAGTCACTTGTCTATAGAGTTCCCAGTTGACAGCTTTTCCTCTTGCATCTTTCTGATCCCCAACTCATTTTCCGATGATGTTTATGAAAGTCCTGCATTATTTTTTGAAGATTTTAACAGATGCTCCTCTACAGGCTATATTGTTTACCCACGCTGTATGACTCTGAATTGGCACAGTGACGTGCTCTGATTTTCCTATGCAATTTTTTCCTTTTAATTCTAATTTCTTCTGTCCTTTGAGAACCAAATCTACAGCCACTGAACTGAGTCAGGGACTGAAAGGATGAATTAACTGTTCCAAAGAAACAGATGAGCCATTTGTCTGACTTTCTCAATTGTATTTGTTGTTCAGAATTAATAATTTAACAATTATTGATTTGCCAATTGTTCATGAGCAGTTTATTGTCAATATTCAAAATTCAAGGTGTGTTGGCTGATTTTTCATTGGAGATGTCAGTCACATGGTATCATCTGTGTTTTCTGGTTGTACTAATGTAACTCTTACAATCAATTTTCTAATACTGACACAACCAGTTTAGAATTTTCTTTCAGCAAATATTCACTGATATTCACTTAAAATTCTATTTCTACAAACATTTCTGCTAGGAAATTAGCTTACTAGAATCTGAATGATAAGAACACAAAGGGGACATAAATCATGTCCCGTGCATTATTTAAGCAAATATTTGAGGGATATTTTTGAGGTATTTATTCAGCTCTGTGACAGATCTTTGACACTGATTTGTGCCTATGGAAGAGCAGTGACTATCTCATAATTGTGGATTAGTAAACTAGATTCTGGATATCAAAGCCTGGACACCAAAAATTCCACAGTAATCGACATACTGGAGGCTATTTTTGCCAGATATAGAATCCTGAAGGATGATCTCTGATAATGGGCCTCAAAACATCTCAAAGGAATGTGCCAATTTAACAAAAAAATAAAAAAGGGTTTTTAAACACATTGCAATACAATAAGACCATGTTAACAGCATAGCAACAGATTTGTTGGGGAAAATGGCCAAAAAGCAAAATGCACACTCATTAAAACCTAGGACTGATGGGAAGGACCTTTCCAGGAGTCTACTCAAATACTGGATACAACTACCTAGTTTGCAAGTGTACTACTAAAGACAAATCTAATGCAGTCAATTTACAGTGAACATGGATTTTTGTGTGCACATGATGCAGGATGATGGCCAGTGTAAACTCACAGTTGATCTCAACTAGGAATATATTCAGAGATTGTAAAAGGTCTGAAGCTTGAATAGGTGTGAATATCATTCTGATTTGCACCAGATAGACAGAAACAGTGTTTATGCCCCTTGTTCGGATGTACATACCTATACTCACACAAAGAATAGCCATTTATACAAACGTTTATACAAACAAAAACTTAGAATCATAGAAAGGTAGGACTGGAAGGGACCTCAAGAGGTCACCTCGTCCAGCCCCCCGCAGTGAGGCAGGACCACATATACCTAGACCATCCTTGACAAGTGGTTGTCTAACATGTTCTTTAAAACCTCCAGTGATGGGGATTCTGCAATCTCCCTTTGAAGCCTATTCCAGTGCTTAACTCTCTTTATAATTAGAACGTTTTCCCTACTATCTAACCTAAATCTCCAGTGCTGCAGATTAATCCCATTACTTCTTGTCCTGCCTTCAGTGGATGTGAACAACAGCTGATTATTGTCCTCTTAATAACAGCCCTTAATAAATATATTTGAAAACTGTTATCAGGTCCCTCCTCGGTCTTCTTTTCTCAAGGCTAAATGTTCCCAGTCTTTTTAACCTTTCCTCATAGGTCAGGTTTTCTAAACCTTGTATCATTTTTCTTGCTCGCCTCTGCGCTCATTCCAATTTGTCCACATCTTTTAAAGTGCGGCACCCAGAACTGGACACAGGACTCCAGCAGCGGCCTCACCACTGCAGAGTAGAGCAGACAGTTACCACCAGGATGTTACATATGACACTCCTATTAACACACCCCAGAATAGTATTAGCCTTTTTTTTGCAACTGCATCACATTGCTGGCTCACATTCAATTTGTGATCCACTATAACCCCCAGATCCTTTTCAGCAGTACTACTGCATAGCCAGTTATTTCCCATTTTGTAGAGGTTCATTTGATTTTTTTTTCTTCCCAAATGTAGTACTTTGCACTTGTCTTCGTTGAATTTCATCTTGTTGATTTCAAACCAATTCTCCAATTTGTCCAGATCATTTTGAATTCTAATCCTCTCCTCCAAAGTGCTAGCAACCCCTCCCAGGGTGATATCATCCACAAGTTTTATAAGCATACGTTCCACTCCATTATGCAAGTCATTAATACTGGACACAGGACAAACTCCTGTAGGACCCCACTAGATATAGCCCCACAGTTTGGCAGCAAACCATTGATAACTACTCTTTAAGTATGGTCTTTCAACCAGATGTGCACCCACCATATAGTAATTGCATCTCAACCACATTTCCCTAGTGTTCTTATGAGAATGTCATGTGGGACTGTGTCAAAAGCCTTAATAAAATCAAGATATGTGACGTCCACTAGGCCAATAACTCTATCAAAAGAAAGAAATTAGATTAGTTTGGCATGACTTGTTTTTGACAAATCCATGTTTGCTATTACTTATAACTCTTTTATCCTCTAGGCTTTTACAAACTGATTGTTTAATAATTTGTTCCAGTATCTTTCCAGGTATAGAAGTTAGGTACTATATTTGTCCTTCTCCGGTCCTCTGGGACCTCACCCATCCTCCATGAGTTATCAAAGATAATACCAGATAGTTCCTTAAAGTACTCTAGGATATATTACATCAGGCCCTGCTAACTTGAGTACATCTAACTTATCAAAATATTCTTGTTCAAACATAGCAGATTAATAAAGGAGCATGAACATGGCCAAAGCTAGGAACTGTGTGGAATTCAAATAAATGTTTGTGAATGGTTTTTTTGAGGGTGTTTGCCCAGCTCTGTATGTAGGCATCCAGAAACAGCTGAAGATACAACAAAACCCAATGCTGTGAATTTTTACAGGAGCAGGTAGACTCCATCAACCATGTATGTTTTTGTAGTGCTTGATGTTCCTTTCAGTCATTTTCTCCAATCTAGTAACATTATCTCAGCCTTACCTAGTTTGAGTTTCAGCCAGCTAGCTCTAATCCATTCCCCAAGTTTTGTTGACACTGTATACGTCATTCCATTCCACTAGCAGGTTCACACACAAAAAATGGCAGTCTAGAGACTGGTGTCATTCAAATACTTAGGGAACTTCAAGGTGTCATTCAAATACTTAGGGAATTTCAATCAGTAACTTTTTCCCTAACCATACCCCAATGGATCTATGCACACATTGTACAAGGAGGGAACAGAACAGTACCCTCGAGAACCTTTCAAGAAAGACTTTTTGGAGAAGATGAATAATTGCCCTAATCTATCTCTGGGAATGCTTTAAAAAAAAAAGAGTAGTCACTTTTTCAACTTCTGTAAACATCTGCAGTACACTCAACAAATTCACGTAGTCAATGGTATCTGTGTCAGCTTATTATATCAGCACAGGCACATAATCTTCATCCATCTCCAGAAGATCATCAACCAGTCATCACCAATGCAGCTTCTGTAATATCATCATCATCACCCTGGCAAATCCCAAAAGACATGGTCTCCTTGCAGATTGAGCATCACCTACATCTCTAGCTAGGTCATTAAGGTGGTCTGGCTAGCTATTCAGTTTATGTCCATAACTGGCAATCTTATCACACCTCCGAAGATTTTGGCACCCACATGATCACTAGCCGTGTGGCGGCAATCATTGGTAAACACTTTGGAATTTCTTGGTTTTCCATTTTAATAATATATCCATACCAAGAAAGCCACCAAAACCAAACATGCTGATGGAGGCAGTTGCTGGGTTTGGCTTTAAATATCCTCATTTCTGATCTTGTCCTGCCCCTCGATATGGAGCAGCTGATGGAGATAACAAGAATTGAAAACATCAGTACAATATTCTTCTGCTTTCATCAGTGCCCACAGTTAACTTCTGTGTGATAGAGTTGGTATAACTGCCATTCTATAGATTTGCAGCTTTGTAGCAAGCTTGATGTTGCAACATCCCCGTAGAGGCTGCTGAAGTACTGCCTGTGTCACTGCCCATATATTTGACAGTTGCCACCTGTTCAATGTCCGGCCCAGACAGGTTAATACTGATCTGGTTGTAATCTAGAGGTTGCTTGATGGTAATGACCAGGGACTGAGTTTTATCCGGCTTAAACACCAGACCATTGTGTGCTGCTTCTTACCCAACTAGATTGACCATCAGGTTCAGTAGTTCACCAGACTGAGCCAACAAGACAATTTCATCAGTGTATTCAAGATCTTGAAGCAGAATGGTGTTCAGCTCAACATCACCAACAGCTGCCTCCTCAACCTTATCCATTAACCAATTAATGCTGATATTGGACAATGATGGTGACAGAATCTAGCCTTGCCACACTCCTGGGGAGATAGGAAACCATGCCACGTATCTGCTATTGACTGAGACGCAACTTGCCATTCCATTATAGAGCTCTTTTTTCAATGACATTATGTCCCCAGGGAAACAGAGTCGCCTCATCAGGTCCCACAAACTTGCTCAATGCACTGAATCAGAGGTCAGATGGGAGTTTATAACAAGTGTTGTGCATGGCTTATTAAATTCAGTCATCTTTTCACAAAGCTGTTTCAAACTAAAGATCTGGTTGACAGTGGAACAACCTTATCTAAAGCTGCACTGAGTTATCCCAACATGTGCCACAAAGTGCATTACTGATTTGAGGCGTTAACACAGAAGTGAAGACTTTCCCTGGGACTGATAAGAGCTTAACACCTCTATTGTCTGCCTTCTCGGCCTTTTTGAACAGAAGCAGAACAACACCTTAATAACGTCATTGGGGGTGATAGTAGTGCACCAGGTGGTCTGGCAGAGCTTCTGCAGCCACAGTGCAATAATACTTTCACCTATCTTCAGCAACACAGACGTGATGTTATAAACCCCTGGTGCCATCCCTGACTTCAGCTTATGGACTGCAATCTGGATCTTTTCTTGGTTGAAGGAAGATGGCTATACCGGAACTTCCTGCCTCTCTTCAAATGAAAGTGGGACTGCAGACAGCAGACACTGCCGAACTTGAGATGAGCTTCTGCTTACAAAAGTAAGCCGTTAATGGGCCGAAATTAGCCCAATTCAACCAAAAGCTCTTATTATAACCAAGCAATCAAATTGCTTTCTGTTCTGAACTGTGTAAGGTCATCAAAGCATTAGAGACTGAAGTCTTACTCCCTTTGTCATCTGATGAAGGGTAGTATTGTTTCAAGTCATCAGTGCTGACCATTGCTAGCCCTTGAAATGTCATCCATGGAAATGCTCACTGCAGTTGGAGCTCAGAAAAAGGTGAGGCTACAATCTGAGTTTTCAATGACATGTTTGTCAAGAGCAAAAGCAAAGGCTGAATGGGTTTGACTTCAGAATGTCATGAAGTCGTGTAAGAAAAATAAGGAATCCTGATGGTTGACTCAGGCGGGCAGTTTAGAACCAACTGCCACCAGGCATGATCTCATAGACTCATAGGGTTGGAAGAGACCTCAGGAGGTCATCTAGTCCAACCCCCTGCTCAAAGCAGGACCAACACCAACTAAATCATCCCAGCCAAGGCTTTGTCAAACCGGGCCTTAAACACCTCTAAGGAAGGAGATTCCACCACTTCCCTAGGTAACGCATTCCAGTGCTTCACCACCCTCCTAGTGAAATAGTGTTTCCTAATATCCAACCTAGACCTCCCCCACTGCAATTTGAGACCATTGCTTCTTGTTCTGTCATCTCCGGACCCTTTATTCAGCTTTGCGATCTTGACGGGGAAATGTGGCACCAGCTTCTCCATTAAAGAATCCAAATGGCAGCAGCATCCAAAGCCTGCAGTATCAGTTGTATCAATGGGAAGATCATTCTAAGACATTGGTCAATTGTCCACTTCTGTGTTTTATACCCTGGCTTAAAACAAATTGAGTGTGGTAAAAGATGTCTTTCTCCACAGATTTCTGTCTGAGACAAGTGATAGTTGGAGAGACTGCCTCAGTCAAGAGATGAATGAATGGGAAGGAGATTAAAGATAATCTCAGTATGGGCCCAAAACTAAATACTTTGCCTCAGTTTTCAGTAAGGATGATAATATGGACCAAGGGCATGAAGGCAGGATGGCTGTTGGAAATGAGTGCACAGAAATGGAAATTCCCACATCTGAGGTGGGAAAAAAATTGCTGATGATACAAAGTTGGGAGGCATTGTCAATAAGATCTGGCTGACCTTGAAGACCTGAGTAACAGAAATGGGATAAAATTCAATAGTACATAATTTAAGGCTATGCACTTAGAGTCTAATAATAAGAATTCCTGCTATAAACTGGGGGCTCATGCATTGGCAGCAATGGAGGAGAGAAACCCTGGAGTGTTGGTCGATCACGGGATGTCGATTAGCTACCAATGTGATGTAACAGAAAAAGACAAATGCCTTTTTGATTTCAGAATGCCATCAAGTCATTGTGTAAGAAAGATAAGGAATCCTAGGATACCTAGGATGTATCAGGCATTTCCAGTAGAGACAAAGTAGTATTAATGCCATTGTACAAGGCACTGGTAGGACCTCATATGGAATATGGTATACAATTCTGGTCACCCATGTTCAAGAAAAATGAGTTTAAACTAGATCCAGTGCAGAAAAGAGGATGATGAGGGGAATGGAAGGTCTGTCTTTTGAGAAAAGACTGGAAGAGCTTGGCTTGTTTAGCCTAGCCAAAAGAAGGCTGAGAGGGAATATGATTGGGCTCTATAAATACAATGAGGGAACAGTCAGAAAGGGGTTTATTTTTCCTCCATTGTATTCTGGGTGTGGTTTTTTTTCATTTTTTGTTTTTTGCTCTCCTTCCTCTGAAGCATCAAAGATGGGCACATCTAGAGATGGGACACTGAACGGAGTGGGATAGTGTTCTGAGGTGGCACTGAGTATTCTGTCTTTCATGAGCTTAGGTGGCTGGTTCTTGCTCACATATTCAGGGTCCAACTCTTTGCCATATGTGAGGTTGGGAAGGAATCTCCTCCCAGGTCAGATTGGCAGTGAACTTGAAAGTTTTTCACCTTCCTCTGCAGCATGAGGTGTAGGTCACTTGCCAGGATTATCAGGCTATATCTCAATCGTTTCTCTGCCACTGTGGGGGCCTCAGGCCTTGGTGCACCTCGGTTCCTCCTATTCTTTTTTGTGGCACATAATAGTTTAGTCTCTTGTGGGCTGTAACACTTTGGTCTAATTTGGATTGTTGGGTTTAGTGTGTGGATGCTGAGAGGTAGTGGTGCTGGTTGCCTGTGGTATACAGGAGGTCGAACTAGAAGATCTGGTGGTCCCTTCTGGCCTTAAACTTTATGACTCTATAACTACGTTTTCTTGCACAAGTGTCTAACAATCACCTTCTCAAGAGAAACTGGCATCTTGTTCTTTTCCTTCTGGAGGTATTGATAGTCATCTGCAACATAGGTCCCAACACTTCCTACCTAGCATACAAGAGATCTAATTCACAGGTCTTGACCCATACATCCCCCCTTGTCCCTCTGGCTGAGTGTCACCTACTAAAACTCTAGCAGAGAAGATTGGGTTTGTCCCACCCCCACTTCCCAGAGAACCTGTTCTGCTATTATAGCACCAGATATTGCTCAGAACTGGAGTGAACTACAAAATAGTTTGAAAACCCTATAGAGAGAAAGAGACTTGACTCTGTTGCCAGATGCTAACCAGCAAGATTACTCAGGCTGTCAGCTACTCAGATAGGGTCCACTAATTGGGATTTTGTAGTTGCTCTTGTGGAAGCGAAATAATGTTTTACTACGTCTCCTGGCCAGCAAATTGTATCAGGAGGATTATCCCACTTCTTTGTGAATGGAGATGTAACAGAATGTGCTGTTGCCATTGGCGTGATCTGATTTGCTTGTACTTAGAGACTTGTATTCCTTTGGGGACAACTTCCTGTGTATTAGTTTGAGAGCTGCTCACAGGTGTTCAGTCATTAAGTGAAGCATCATTTTCCACCGAGTGCTGAAATCAGACACAGAGCATTACTTTCCCAATTAGTTTCCTGGAAATTCTCTGTTCTAAGATTTCTACATTAAACTTAGACGGAATCTGACTGCTGTGTGCATTAAAATCTAACAATCCTTGGTTCTGAGATTAGCAATTTGAAACTAGAAAACCTTGCTACTCAGCTATCCCCAGATCAAGAACTGAGTTGAATTATGCCCTTGTGTTTGATTGTTTTTAAGTGACAATTAAAAACTTGTCTAAGGTAAATATTGATTGCTTGTGATTACTTTAATTTTCTACATTTGTATTCCCTGTTGATTAGTGAGGTGATTTCTGTTTGCTTTGCCAGTAATTGCACGATCTGCTGTAATCAGTTGTTCTCAAACAGCAGTGAAACCCTGTTTATAGTGTTTGGAAAATATCTTAAAATCATGTGCTGAATTTCATTTCACCTTTGTTATAAAAATCGTACAAGAACAGTGTGATGACAATGCAGGGAGCTGAAGGAAAAATATAAACCTTTTCACATGGAGGAGTCCATGAGAATGAAATAGTTATTAAAAATCTACAGGATGTAACAAAAATTATTACCGTACTTCAGAACAATATGAGCATTTTGTCTCGTTTTATTCCAATTCCACAAAGCAAATGTTGTTATGGGATTCTTTAAAGCTGCCCCAACATGCATCTTCCTGGGTCTGAAAGCTCAGAGATGGCTAAGGAAGAAAGTTCCTGGCCCTGAGATTTTACGACCTTTTCTTCAGTAGGAAAATAGGTGTGTTAGCTAATGTGTAACTAACACAAGGTAAAGCCCGCATGAAGAAAAGGCAACTGCACTTTTAAGGTGTGTTAGCAGGTTTAGGTGAAACCTAGGCTTCCCCTCAACTTGTTAACTCATGCGAAAACTACAGACTGCCTTCTCTTCACCAGGATTTTACCTGGTGTTAGTTTCCACATGTTAACTAATGTAGTAAGAACACACATTTTTTACTAGTGAAGGCACCACCTAGGTGTGTTGGCAGGTGAACAAAACAGACAAACGGTGGGTTGGGAGGATAGCAAAACAATCAGTGGCAGAAGGCACAATTCCCCACGGACTTGCCAATCATAGTGAATTGTGGGACCTAGTTTCAGTGACTTTTTAATAAGTATTCCTTATTTAAAAGAAAATGCCCCTCACATGGGCATGCAGTCTGTCTGCCATTTGAACGCACAAATGCCTAATCTTGCAGCTGATCAGTTCATGGGATGGTCATTGAAGGTAATGGAAGTTCCTTATACCAGTTAAATTCACCCAGAAGCAAAGGGCCAGCATGAGACCTGTGCAACACTTAGAACCTATTTTCAGGGATAAAGTGGGATTGAAGCAGGACTGACAAGTTTAATGCATTGGGCATGACACTCACACATTTGGCAGCCCTGCTAGAATCCTGTGCATCCCACAGGGACTGAGCAGGATTATCCGACAATTACTCCTCGCAGCCATCAGAGATGTTCTGACACTGAACACCAGCACGAGGGGCAGTCAGAGCATCTCTCCGCTGCTCTCAACGTTCACCTTGCAGGTGCCCAGTCAGCATGAAACTGATGGCATGGAAGAGAAAGAGGAATCAGCAGGCTCCACAAGTGACTCCCTGGCTGGGAGGTACAGAGAAAAGCCAGGGGAGCGAGTTCAGGAAGGGGGCAGGGTTAGAATGGAGGTGGGGATGGGAACGGAAGGGGGCAGGGACAGGCTGTGGTGGCACAAGGGGAGCAAGGACAGTCGGCAGTGACCAGGTATGAGGATGTGAACCAAAGGGAGCAGGCTGTAGCAATAGGGTTGGGGGCAGAATAATGGAGCCTACTCCTGGCCTCATCCTGTATCCAAATCTGCCACTGGCTGCCTCAGACTCTCTTGTCATTTCCTCTACCCTCTCCTTGAACAAGCCCCCAGACCTCCTCCTCCACAGTTGGTCCCTGAATCCCTCAATAGCATGTTCTCTAGGCTCTACTGTCACCTCATTTGTGTCCACCCCCTCCTGTCGGGAGGGATAGATAGGTTTCTGCCTCCCTCACGCCTGTCCTGCTGCTGATGGGCAGCCTGAGGAGGAAATAAGTGACCTTCTCACTGGTGAGATATATCACACAGGGAGTGGCACAAAACTTGTCAACTGTGCCTATGTAGTACATAGGCCTTGTGCTGGCCCACTGCACACATGAATTTCACCCATGGAGTGGCCACAGTGTCAGCCTTGCAGGTGGTTTGCACTAGAGAAAGCAAAAGTGAGCGTCAAAAGATACAATAAAGTCAATATTCCATCCTTGTTTGTTCTGCATTATGACTCTTTTTGAGATGCATTTCTTGGCAGAAGCGTAGAAACCGTATTCTCATATTTGCCATGCAGAAACAGAGTGTTCCCTGAGGTTTATTTGAATGTAACAAAATATTACATATAATGTACCTGATTGTGTAGGTGGCAGACACATTTTGGGACCATTCAGTGCTGAGCAAATTCACCCTCAGAACTGGCATATTCAGTACTAGAGAATCTTAACCATAACTCAAAATTTTAGAGACCTTGCCTAAGAGTAGATGATTTTCTACATGGGAGGCTTATGTTTCCCACATCAACCTTAGAAATTCTAAGTTAAAAAAAAAAAGGAGGAAAACTAACATGATACATAGATTGAGAAAACATGCAATTTCGGAGCCTTATCTTGTGAAAACTTCCCCCTTTGACTAATCTTATCTCTTCTTACATCGTGCCATGTGTAAAGTAAATCAGGATCCTGCTTGAGTTAACTGTCTCCAAGAGATGCCCAGGACCCTCAACTCCCACTAGTTTCAATGGAAATTCAGTGTGCTCGGCATCTTCTAAATTTGAGTCCCCAGATAGTGGTTGTCTATATTCTCTCAGCAATTGCACTACATACTTCTGACACTCTAATACTGTATTCAAATGTGAAATAATAATAAAGAATACCTCCTCCTACTTCTGACAACAGTGCTCAGTTCCAATGAGATTGCCAGGGAATTAGTTGGTCCATTTTCCTGCAGATCTTTTGGGGAAAATATCTTTGTTTTTTTAAAGTTAAGCCGCATTTTGGAAATCAAGCTTGTTACTGTACTGACAATAACTTACATGTGAGAACATTCTTGAACTGTAAGCTATGCCAGATGTGAAATCAGCCTTTCTGAACCAGCTTCTCTCCCCGTTACACAGGTGCCAACCACTATAAAACTCACAGGAGTTGCAGAGATGTAATCAAAGGCAGTATCTGACTCTGTGTGTCAATGTTTGGCAGATCAGGAGGTGCCACATGGTTCTAGAAATTGCGTCATAGTCTTTCTCTCCCCATGTGGAGTGGTTGTGTGTGGTAACAAGATGTGTTTGAAAGAGAAAGGGAGGATTTGAGGGGGCTGACAACATATCTGAAAATGTTTATGTGGGAAAACTGCAAATTGATAAGATGGCTGAGCTCTTCCCCTTCTAGCTGTGTGTGATCTCACAGTGGAAGACCATTAGGCTTGCCCTCAGAAATTAGCTGAGCTTTAATTTTTGATTCCCAGCCATCTGCCTTGGGAATTCACTGGAGCTGTTAGAAAAGCCTGGACAGGTATAAAGGAGGTGACAGAGATTAAGAGAACAGATAGATGCAAAGACCGTCTTCTGAAAAACAGTAGGAAGCAATTAGAGTGCAGAAATGATTTATTTAAAAGCATATAAACCAACAGGAGTGACATATGCTATTTACAAGGCTGTCCTCTCAAAAGGAAACGTTCCCTTGACAAGTGTACCAATGATAAATAGTGAAGCAACTGAGGACATGGAATATTAATAAGAAAGCTTCCTGGCCTTGGTTTGAGTATTATGGAGAAAAATGAAGACAGCACAAGTAAAAGTGTCTCGGGGGGGGGGGGGGGGAGGGGAAGGAAGGGGAGAAGCCCATCCACAGTCCTAATTTATTGAATTGCTTCATTTAAAATGTTTCGGATCTGATTTTTGAGAAGTGGTCTCTGATTTTACAAATTAATTGTGGACAAAAAATTCTATCTAGGTACTCACGTGGCCCATAACATTGTAATATCTGTGAATATCTTGCAATCAGTAATGAATTTCTCTTCACAACAGCCTCTCTGTTAGGGAAGTCATTCATTCATTTATTTATATTGCAGTAGTGCCTAGGATCTCCAGTCGTGGACCAGGACCCTGCTATGCTAGGTTCTGTACAATTTTTTTTTTTAAGTAACTGCCCCACAGAGCAGAGTCTAAATATTTTACTGACAAGGAGGTAAGGCACAGAGAGATTGCAATTTGTTCAAGGAAATCTGTAGCAGAGTTGGAAATTGAATCTAGACCACCAGAGTTCCCATCTAATGCTCTATAACCCAAGACTACTCTTCCTCCTTTGTGTCCATAATTGAAAGCACTTAGATATCTAATTATCTGATTTGCATCTTGTGAGCAAGTAGCTAGATGACTAAGGCATCAACCTACCTTCCAGAATCTGAAGGTAGGTTGATGCCTTTTTAAAAAAATAAGGTATAATGGAATTAATGCTCATTAAGGAGGGATGTTGGAAGAAATGCCAGCTGTGCTAAGATTCTTTAAGTTTTCAACTTACTAATAGTATAGAAGTTGCAGTTAAGCTTGCATATATATTTCCATCATTCATAATTTTCTGAAATGATTCTCTTTTGGGGCTCAGTCATGCTCCTATTTAAATGAATTGGAGCAAGAATAAGAATAAGAACAAGATTTTCTAAGCATAAATGGGAGTTAGGCACCTGACTCCCATTTGTGGCTTTGAAAATCTACCCCTAAAGCTTTTCTGTCCCTGGCCTCAAGTCAAACAACAAATTTGTAAAGACCCGTTAAGCTAAATACACTTAGGCATTTTTGATTTGTGACTAGAAAAATATACTTTTTCCACCTTAAAAAAAAAAAAAGTCTTAAGGATAACTTAGAAATGATAGGTTTCAGAGTGGTAGCTGTGTTAGTCTGTATCAGCAAAAACAATGAGGAGTCCTTGTGGCACCTTAGAGACTAACAAATTTATTTGGGCATAAGCTTTCGTGGGCTAAAACCCATTTCATCAGATGCATGGAGTGAAAAATACAGTAAGCAGAATATATATATATAGCACATGAAAAGATGGGAGTTCCCTTACCAAATGGGGGGTCAGTGCTAGCGAGGCCAATTCAGTTAAGGTGGAAGTGGCGTATTCTCAACAGTTGACAAGAAGGGGTGAATGTCAAGGGAGGGAAAATTACTTTTGTAGTGACCCATCCACTCCCAGTCTTTATTCAGGCCTAATTTGATGGTGTCCAGTTTGCAAATTAATTCCAGCTCTGCAGTTTCTTGTAGGAGTCTGTTTTTGAAGGTTTTTTGTTTTTTTTTTTTGGAAGAATTGCCACTTTAAAGTCTGTTATTGAGTGTCCAGGGAGATTGAAGTGTTCTCCTACTGTTTTTTGAATGTTATAATTCCTGATGTCAGATTTGTGTCCATTTATTCTTTTGCGTAGAGACTGTCCAGTTTGGGCAATGTACATGGCAGAGAGGCATTGCTGGCACATGATGGCATATATCACATTGGTAGATGTGCAGGTGAACGAGCCCCTGATGGTGTGGCTGATGTGGTTAGGTCCTATGATGGTGTCCCTTTAATAGATATGCGGACATAGTTGGCAACGGGGTTTGTTGCAGGGATTGGTTCCTGGGTTAGTGTTTTTGTTGTGTGGTGTTTAGTTGCTGGTGAGTATTTGCTTCAGGTTGGGGGGCTGTCTGTAAGCAAGGACTGGCCTGTCTCCCAAGGTCTGTGAGAGTGAGGGACCGTCCTTCAGGATAGGTTGTAGATCCTTAATGATGCGCTGGAGAGGTTTTAGTTAGGGGCTGTAGGTGACGGCTAGTGGCGTTCTGTTACTTTCTTTGTTGGGCCTGTCCTGTAGTAGGTGACTTCTGGGTACCCTTCTGGCTCTGTCAATCTGTTTCTTCACTTCACCAGGCGGGTATTGTAGTTTTAAGAACTCTTGATAGAGATCCTGTAGGTTTTTGTCTCTGTCTGAGGGATTGGAGCAAATGTGGTTGTATCTTAAGGCTTGGCTGTAGACAATGGATTGTGTGATGTGGTCTGGATGGAAGCTGGAGGCTTGTAGGTAAGTATAGTGGTCTGTAGGTTTCCGGTATGGGGTGGTGTTTATGTGACCATCACTTATTTGCTGCTTGAAGAGTTGCTTAACACCTACACAGCATAAAAGTCGTTAAAAAATGACAGTTTTCTTTAATAGTTTCTATATATTTGTTTTATTGCTATTTAATTTTTCTTTTGTAACTGATCAGTCTTGAATAATACTCACACTTAAATGCTTACCTAACAGTGCCCAAAAAAGTAATCATTTTACTTTCATTTTTTAGAACTTAATTTCATAGTTTCACTATGTGTCCCAAGAAAGGAAGCAGTCATCACATTATCTAATCCTAAAATATGAGTTTGGCCGTTGTGCACAGTATTGCAGACACATACAAATCTCCAGTACACGCATGCTGAGAGCCTGACAAGCCCACTGAAGTGAATGAAAAGACTTCCATTGTCTTCAGTGGGTTTTAGATCAGACCTGGGTTACCATAGAGGCAGAATTGTTAATAGTGCCTAGACTCAGGGGTAGGCAACCTATGGCACATGTGCCAAAGGCAGCACGTGAGCTGATTTTCAGTGGCACTCTCACTGCCCAGGTCCTGGCCACCGGTCCGGGGGGCTCTGCATTTTAATTTAATTTTAAATGAAGCTTCTTAAACATTTTAAAAACCTTATTTACTTTATATACAACAATAGTTTAGTTATATATTATAGACTTATAGAAAGAGACCTTCTAAAAACGTTAACATGTATGACTGGCACGCGAAACCTTAAATTAGAGTGACTAAATGAAGACTTGGTACACCACTTCTGAAAGGTTGCCGACTCCTGGCCTACACTAATCTCCACATCAGTGTGGTATTGTTCACTGAGATTTGTAATTATGCAAAGTCCTTGCTTTGGCCTACCACTTGGGGTTAATCTGGACAAAAATAATAAAAAAAAGCAAGTATACCACTTGGATTCTCATTTTCAATACCACTGGACTGTTATGCTTTACTCCAGTGGCTCTCAACCTTTCCAGACTACTGTACCCCTTTCAGAGTCTGATTTGTCTTGAGTACCTCCAAGTTTCACCTCACCTAAAAATGACTTGCTTACAAAATCAGACAGAAAATACAAAAGTGTCACAGCACACTATTGCTGAAAAATTGCTGACTTACTCATTGTTACCATATAATTATAAAATAAATAGATTGGAATATAAATATTGTACTTACATTTCAGTGTATAGTATATAGAGCAGTATAAACAAGTCATTGTCTGTATGAAAATTTAGTTTGTACTGACTTAGTGCTTTTTATGTAGCCTATTGTAAAACCAGGCAAAGATCTAAATGAGTTGATGTATCCCCTGGAAGACCTCTGTGTACCCCCAGGGGTACGTGTACCCCTGGTTGAGAACCATTGCTTTACTCAAATCAAATTTTACTAGAAATTTGATTCTAGTTCTTAAAAGGGCAGGTCTAGTGAACCTATGTCAATTATTTTGAGGTAATACATTTTTAGGTCCTTGAGGGTGGCTTACAAAACAGAGATGTGGTCCTCTGTTCCAATACATACAAATCTACTAGTTAACTCAGATGACCTCAGTGAGACATCATTCTATAAAATTTCCCATTCAGATCACTGGGGTGCAGGAAGATTTCATGACCAGAAATGATGTGTGTATATTACTAATATGTTACTAAAAATATCCAGTTATCTGTGTACATAGGAAAGGGAACTAAACATTGGAAGGCAGATACTCAGCTGTTGTAAACTGTCATAGGAAAAGACATAGTATGTGATCACGTAATTAAAGACTGTATCATCAAGCATATGTACAAGGGGGTGAAATTATGGTTGCACAGGCCCATTGGCTTTCGCTGCCCGTGGATTCAGAGGAGCCCACTACAGCATCACTTGATGCGCTCATGTGCTGCCCTTCCCCACCCATAGCAACTCCCCACCCTGTCCCCTCCCCAGCCCTGCCAAACATGGGGCCTCAGGATTTCTCCCTTTCCCCCAAGAGTCCCTTTCCCCACCCATCACCTTAAGATCTCCCCCTTCCTTTGAAACTCCCCACTCCCCCCCGCGCTTCCTCCAGGACTCTCGCCCTGTCTCAGCGAAACTTTCTAGGAAGTGCTGCTTAGGAGCCAGGAGCCAGCACCTCCTGCCAGGACTGAGGAAGCAAGGCCCTTCCCCTGCGACACCCTGCCCCTTTTCTGGCCCTGGTGCTGCCAGACTTGGGGCTTCATCTACCAAGCTGGGTAGGTGTGTGAGTGGCTCAGAAAATTAAACTGGGGGTTGGGCTGAGCTCCCTCTAGCATAGGCAGTGGGTGGCTATGGCTTATGTTGTAAATAATGCTGGGCATAAATTAAGGCTGCCTATTTGTGCAGTTGTGAAATATAGACAGCACCTACATAAAGTACCACTGTATGTTTTGGGTTTTTTTGTTTGATTTGTTTTTAATTTATCTATTAATTCATTTTAAAAATCCTTTGGATTTTTTTCACTTTGTAATATACCAGTTTAAAAGTAAGTCATTTTGTATGTTGCAGATTCCTTTTCCCCACCTTCCCTCTGTCTTGTCTATAAGGACTGTAAACTCTTTGAGGCAGTGTCTGCCTTTGACTCTATATATGTGCAGCGCCAAACACAATGGGGCCCTAATCTTCATTGGGCACTACTGGGACATAAATAAATAAGAAATGGAATCTGTCATCTAAAGAACATGGCACCATCCTCTTTAAATATTGGATTTTAAATCCATGACAATCACTGAAATAAGCTTTATTTAATTAACTCCTAGACAATGAATATTTTCCAGCTAAATATTAATTATTACCAGACTCTAAAGCTGATTTACAAATTCAAATGTTTATCTCACCAGAAGCAGTTTAGCAATGACTTTAAACATTTATTCATCGGGCTAGTTTCTTTTCAGAGTTCATTACTAATATTTTAGCTCTGTGTAATTCATCAATCATTCTTGCTGCTGCCCTGGGAAAAAAAGCATATATTCTATAAAGGGACAGTCTGGATACATGTTGCTAGTTCTGCTAAGCCATATAGATGACAAGAAGCCTGCCTATAAATCCCTGGGGTTGTCTGGAGTGGGCACTTTAAGTGGTTAATCTAGATGCAAGATTTTGAAGCTAGTTTTTCTTGAGCACAACATTGAAAAAACAGGAAATGAAAGTATTAGTAAATAAATGTTGATAGAGCAGTGATGGGACTAGTTTGGCTGTATCTTTCCTGATTCCAGGAGGCTTAGAGCACCACTAGAGCCAACATCTGAAACCAGTTTCCTCTCAGATTGAGTTATGTCATCCCGCTTGGCAGGGGCAATCTGTATACATAAAACTGTCCATGACCAATGAAAGTGAGGAGCAGGTGGAACAAACTTCCCTAAATACCAGGATTAGAGGGATTTCAACAATACCCGCCTTTCTTCCGCAACATGAAAGAAGCCAAGGTGGGGCAGGCGACATCATGTTATTTTGGTCTAAAGCCCCTGAGGTCTATTGGCAAATGTAACTCTGTCTCTGAGCGGGACACTTCATGCTGCTGTTTCAGAAGTGGCATCCATGGAATAAATGTTAGGAAGTTTTTAATAGCATTTGGGCTGACCTCTGGCTTGGCCCCGTACTGAGATGAACTGAGGCTGGGTGCAAAAAAACACGTCCTATTTGATTAAACAATATGTATTTCATAGGGAATGATTCTGCAACCTTACTCCTATTGCATAGCACAAGAAGTCTCATTGGGTGAAATCCTGGCCCCACTAAAGTCAATGGAGTTTTGCCATTGACTTCAATTCATCCATTGACTTTATGGGACAATTCAGCTGAATTAGTGCTACTCGTTGCCTGTAAGGTTTTCAGTAATAGGCCTACAAACAGCAAATTCCATAATAGTGTTGGTCAACAAAAACTGGATCTACTGTATAGTCAGTAGTGTCTGTGGGACTCTTGCTCCCTGGGCCAATGAAGAATCAGTTGGATTGCCCAAATGATTTTTTTTTTTATTATGTGACAGATGGGTGGGAGGGCAAGGAAAGGCTAGAGATAGCACTCTCAGACAGTCCAGTTTGAGACACATATTGCCATTTCATAGAAGTCAATAGGCAAGTAGCCAGCAGCTGTGAACGTTTATGATAAGTAGTATTACATAATAGATGTGCTATAGACATAGGGGTAAATTAAACTCAGTGTGCATGCCACACTGACATAACAATAGTGGGAATGTTCAAATACCCCATTGCACACAGCCAAAACTGAAGCTAATGTCACTGCATAAGCACACGTTTGTACCTCAATCCCTGTGAGGAAGACTCGGGAAACTAGATAACAGTATAGATAAGGTTTATTCCCCATGCTCCTTCTTAGAGATTATCTTATTCTTCCTTCTCTTTCTTTCTGTCTCACCCTCCTACTCCCCACTTTGTGGTGCATCCTGGGGATTGTAGTTCCTGGACCCAAGGCTACAGGAATCTCCTAGGAACAAACTTACAAACACAAATTGGTGTAGCTATCTGCACTAGCTAGATGCCACATACACAAACCTGTAGCAGGAGTTCGTGCCTACTGAAGTACTTAACTCAGCAGCTTGTGCCCATGGTGTCTGCCATGAAGCACACAAGACTGTAGCTTCTTTGGGGCAGAGAACATATCTTTGTACAGTGCCTACCACTGTGGGGCCTTGATTCTGATGCTGTTGGACAGTTCTGTAATACAAATATTGAATAGTAGTAATAGCTGCAGATGGCTTCTGTGTTTTCTATAAGTTACGGCAGCCTTTGTAGTTTGAATCACCCATGTGTGTTGACTCCCATGTATAAATTAGTGCTGCCAAGGCATGGATATTGTGCCATTTGTGGAGGGGAAGTCTTTACCTGATATCACTTTCTTCTCCAGCTCCTTCTTCATCCCACACATTCAGTGTTTCCACATATGTAGTGTGGTGTACCCTTCTTAGGGTCACCTGATGTATCAGCATCCTAGGTAAAAATTTCCCCCTTCCATGTGGAACCATCTGACACTATTTGTTTGATTGAAGGGAGTTTAGAGAAGAGCAACAAAAATTATCAAGGACCTAGAAAGACTGAGTCGTGATGGAAAAAGAACTAAATACCATGGGCCAAATGCTGACATCCCTACTCGGTTTATACACAGTCTTTACTCAAGCAAAACACTCATATGGTCTAGCTTCAGAGCCAAATGTTGACTGAGTAAAGTCTGAGTAAAATCTGAATAAGGCATGTATATAATGTGTGTATGTCTACATGGATTAAGTAGCAAGTTAATGGGAACATGAAAACAGCCTAACTGCCTGCAGGTAATGAAGGGAGTAAACATCAAGGAGAGAGAGGGATTATTTGGGAGTGTACAATGGAATATAACAAAGAACAACTGGACTAAACTAAGGAAAGGAAAATGTAGACTGAATATTTGGAAAAACTTCCTAACAATATGAGATCTCTTGGGTTCTGTAAAATGCCCCAAAGGAAACACTAGAAGCTCCAATGCTTTGCAAATTAAAAATAAGACTAACCAAAACACCAGAAAATACGTAGTAGGAAGCAATCCTGCATTGTTAAGTAGGCTAGATCATCTACTCTAGGTTCTGTTATGGCCCCCATAGTCCACTACTCTGGGTTACAGCCCAGGGACCCTACACCCAGCAGCCACGGTCTGCACAATCTCTAACCTCACTGCTCTTTCCCTGGGCTGCTTCCTACTTCGCTCCCACGGGCTCTCTTCTCCAGGGCCGGCTCTAGGATTTATGCCACCCAAAGCAAGAACAATTTTGGCCGCCCCCCCACGTTTTTTAATTACCCCCCCCCCAGCCCCGCCTCAACTCCGCCCCTTCCCCAAATCCCCAGCTCCGCCTCCTCCCCCCAGGCTCTCAAGCCTAAGAGGGAGGGGGAGAAGCGGCGCCCGCGCCGCGGCCACTCGGAGTCTCCCCCTCCCTCCCAGGCTCTCAAGCCTGGGAGGGAGGGGGAGCAGCGGTGCGCGAAACGGCTCTTTTGCGCGCCGCGGCCGCTCGGGATCTCCCCCTCCCTCCCAGGTTTGAGAGCCTGGGAGGGAGGGGGAGAAGCGGCGCCCGCGCCGCGGCCACTCAGAGTCTCCCCCTCCCTCCCAGGCTCTCAAACCTGGGAGGGAGGGGGAGACCCTGAGCGGCTGTGGCGTGCAAAACAGCTGTTTCGCGCGCCAGCAGCAGCGGAGGTGAGCTAGGGCGCCCGGGGCACATTTTTAGGGGCGGCATTCTGGCGCCGGCCATGCCGCCCCTAAAAATGTGCCGCCCCAAGCACCAGCTTGTTTTGCTGGTGCCTAGAGCCGGCCCTGCTCTTCTCCACCCTTCTGGGTAAACCCTTCCTTCAGGGCCAGGATCCAAGGCTTCTCTCTCCCTGGGTTTCTTCCTTTTCCCTCTCTAAGCCCAGAGAGTGACTGTCAGTTTCCACACTGCAGTCCCCTTTCTTTCTTTCCCTGTTGTTTTATGGTGCCACAATTTCAGCATGTGAGGCTATAACCACTACCTAGCACAGTTTTCGCATAAGCAAAAATCTATATCCTCTCACCCAGTCCTGTATCCTTGAAAAAGTGAAGTAATGCTTTTTAATGCTACCTCGTTTTCCCAGTATTCTCACCAATCCTTTCAGCCTATATTCCTTCACCTTGAGGTGTCTCAATTCTTCATAGACAATCTTTCTTCCCGTGTAATTGTTCCTGCATTGCCACAGCAAATGCAAAACTGTTTCTTGTACTTTGAATATATCTCACAACCAATCTTTGTGCTTGTTTCATAAATATAAATTACTATTCAGGTTACAGTGACCTGTTAGCACTCTAAGTGTAGTTACTTCACTTCTTTTTTAATAGTAAGTGTACCTTTATCCTTAAGTTTAAGACATATTCCATAGAACCTTCATCCTTTTTTCTCTTTTGCCCATAGTTCTTGCCATTCCGTCAAAAGTTTTCTCTTAACCGAACTTTTGAAGTTTTGTTTACTCAGAGGGATCTTTATATCAACCTCCTCATTTTAAGGCATTTTTTGCTGCTTTATCTGCCATTTCATTGTCCAGTATCCCGATGTGCCAGAATCCACACTATGGATATATGTATACCCAACTCCAGAGTTAAGAACAATATTGAATTGATTGTCATTCCTGCTTTCCAAGGTTCCCTTTCTAATTGCCATTATAGCCGATAAAGAATCACAGCAGGATAGCAGTCATAGTTGGGCATACATCACTTATCCAGGTCAGCAGCCGCCACTCTCCAGCTGCCCAGTTCTGAAGGCAGTGCTGCCACCAGAAGCATCGCAGAAGGGTAGCAGTACCACAACGCCCTCTACAATAACCTTGCGACCCTCTACAACTCCTTTTTGGGTCAGGACCCCTACAATTACAACACTGTGAAATTTCAGATTTAAATAGCCAAAATCCTGAAACTTATGATTTTTAAAATCCTATGACCGTGAAATTGACCAAAATAGACTGTGAATCTGGTAGGGCCCTACCCATGACTAAAAATTCTAATTTCTTCCAGCCCATCCTTTTCACCCAAGTCCTTTACCCATCTTTTGTCCCTGCTAGCATATGGGAGTCTGTGGCGCCCAGTTACTTCTTGTCTACTTAATTCCCAACAGGCCTTGTATGTTCATTTAGTACTCTTATCTGCACTGTTTCCATTAACCTTAGCCCCAAAGGTTAAATTTAACAATTTCATCCTTGAATGTATAGGCATTTCTCCAGTTGTTACCTGCAGCACACACAATGGAGTCGTAGTGCTCCCACCACATGTGATTCACAGATTGTGTGCTTGTATCAGCTCTAATATTTTTAAGTGTTCCTTTAGAAGCTGAATTAAATGCTTGACATCCATAATCTATAACTGGGCTTATTAGTGCTCTATACAGCATCAACAAATGTTCTATTCTGCATCCCAATTGTTCCCAGCAATGCTTTTAAGCAGATTCATCCTATCTTTACATTTAGTCAAATCTATTTGACCCCTCCAGGTTAGTTGGTTATCAAGCATAACTCCTAAGAATGTCAAATTTTGAACTCCTTGTATTTCTCCTGTATGGAGATATAAGTTCCATTTCCTCCCAATTTTCCTTTTTTGTGAAGATCATTCCCTTTGTTTTGGCAAGTGAGAACTTAAATCTCCAAGTATCTCTCCATTCTGAAATCCCCCTGAGCGCCTCATCTGTTCTCTACACAGCTATCTTAAGTTTTCTATGTTTGTCCCATATAGCACAGTCATCTAAAATAGAGTAATACCTATTCCTGCCCATATACTCTCCAAGAGATTGTTAATCATAATGTTAAAGAGAGTTGGGCTGATAACACTCACCTGTGGAATGTCATTAGTAAATTTATAAATATTCAGCAAAGCTTGCCCCCACCCTGACTTGTATGATTCTATCACCTAAGAAATCTCCTATCCACCAGAACATTCTTTCTCTTCTTCCAGTTTCGGCTAGTTCATACAGCAAGCCTTCCCTCCATAGTATGCCATACACTTTTTCTATGTCCAAAAAGACAGCTATCATAAACTCTGTTCCTCATAGATTTTTTGTATTTCTGTTTCTAATCTTCTTATATGATCAACTGTGCATCTTCCTTTCCTGAAACCACTTTGTACACAGTTTATAATTTCATTTTTTCTAGGTATGATACTAATCTCTCATTTATCAGTCTTTCCATAATTTTGCCCACACACTGTATGAGGGCAATAAGTTTATATGCATCAGGTGTTGTGTGTAATTTGCCAGGTTTTCCTATAGAAATAACCACTGCTTGCTTCTATTCTGCTGGTAGTATTCCTTCACCCCATACATTATTATATAATTTCAGATTCTTAAACTCCCTTCTGGTAGGTGGTTAAGCATTGTATTACATATACTATCTTTACCTGAGGTTGTATTTTCACTTTTGTCTGTAGCTTTTTTGAGTTCCTGTATGCTGAATTTTTCATTTAGGACTTAATCTTTATATTCTACCCAGCCATGTAAGAGCTCACAATTTTCTTCAGCAAACATTCTTTTTTGTTCACAAAACTCTTTACTTTGATTTTGCATCACTACTAACTTTTTTGGAACTCTTTTGCTAAAATGTCTGCTTTTCCTAAGTTAGAACTTGCAACTTTATCATTTACTATGAGACCAGGTATAAATTTGTTTTTACTCTGTATCCCATTCATTCTTTTAACTTGTGTATATATCTCTGAAACCTTGGAATCTTTGTTCATTTCCTACAATACTTTCTCCAACTCTTTCTTTGCCTTTTTAATACACCTTTGTGCTTTACATCTTTTATAGTTCATTAAGTCCTGCCTAGTCATTGTACTTTTGCTTTGTATGCCTTATTTATTTCTTTTGTTGCTGCATTTATAATCTTAATTCCACCATGTAACTGGATTTCTGAGTTTGTAGCAATTTAATGTTTTACATATAGCTAGGTTGGGCACTGCTACAACTCCCTTTATTATATTATCATGAAATTCCTCTAGCGTATCACTTATACAATTGGTACTTAGATACTCAGCACACTTACTCTTAAAGAGTCCCCAGTTTCCTTTTCTAAGGCTCCAGGTAGGAATTCCTTCAGTGTTTTCAACATTACTTTGGCTTTAATATGTAATTAGCATAGGGAAGTGATCACTTCTTTGTAGATTTCCCAGCTGCAATTACTTGCTATCTTGCTTGTTGCAATTCCCAGATCTAAACATAAAAAGGTTCCATCCACCAAATAAAACCTAGTAGGTGCTCCAGTATTGAGCAGTGCCAGGTTATGCATCTCAATGAACTATTTCATGCATTTGCCATTATAATCAGTTTTCCTGCTTTCCCATAATTCATTGTGGCTCATAAGGTCTCCACAATTAATATATGGACCTCTGAGCCCTTTGCTAACTCTTCCAATTCTAAATTGTCTAGTTTTGCACATGGGTTGTAACGTTTATAGATTTGTATAAAGGTGCTATTATTCTGCAGAGGAAACTCAACAGTATTGTACCCAAAACGTAAGTTCTGTATATCTGTGTCAACATAACTAAGACATTCCTCCTCTTATTTTTCTTTCACATATGATTACGTCATATCCTGGAAGTCTAAACAGAAGTTTTGTCACTAACCATATTTCTTGTACATGTCAGGTTTGTTTTCCATTTCAAAAATAGTTTTCTTTAATTCCTGACCATGTGTTATTAGACTATGTTCCAGCAAAAAATGTTAGAATCATGTTGTTTAAACTACCTTATTACCTACCACCTACTGAGGAACAGGAAGAGTATCTTTGGATACAAACCAGCTAACCTAGTGAGGCAGGCTTTAAACTAGGTTTGGTGGGGGCACTAGGCGAAAGCCCACAGGTAAATCAAAAACATGGAGACCTGGTTGACGGTTCAGAATCTGGAGGAAACATGGGACAAAGGAGAGACAAGAGGGAACACAGAGGGGAAATCAAATCAGTATCTTAGATGTCTGTATACTAATGCAAGAAGTATGGGGAACAAACAGGAAGAACTAGAAATGCTAGTGAATAATCACAACTATGGCATAGCTAGAATCTCAGAGACTTGCTTAGGAAGGATAGGCAGGGAAGAAAGGGAGGAGGCATTGCCTTGTATATCAAAGATGTATACACTTGAAATGAGGTTTAGATATAAATAGGAGACAAACTTGTTGAAAAGTCTCTGGGTACTGGTAAAGGGGTAAAAAACAAGGGTGATGTCATGGTAGGGGTCTACTATCAACCACCTAACCAGGAAGAAGGAGTGGCTATGGCTTTTTTTAAACAACTAACAGAATCATCCAAAGCACAGGACTTGCTGGTGATGGGGAACTTCAACTACCCAGACATCTGTTGGAAAAATAACAGCAGGGCACAGATTATCCAACAAATTCTTGGGATACATTGGAGATAAATTTTTATTTCAGAAGTTGGGGAAATCAAGTAGGGGCAAGGCTGTTCTGGATTTGATTTTAGCAAATAGGGCAGAACTGGTTGAGAATTTGAAGGTGGAAGGCAGCTTGGGTGAAAGTGATCATGACATAATAGCATTCATGATTCTAAGGAATGGTAAGAGGGAAAACAGCAGAATAAAGATTGCATTTTAAGAAGACAGACTTTAGCAAACTCAGGAAGCTGTTAGGTAAGATGCATGGGAAACAAGTCTAAGGGGAAAAACAGTTTGAAAGAGTTGGTAGTTTTTCAAAGAGACATTATTAAGGGCACAAGTGAAAACCATCCCACTGCATAGGAAAAAGGAAGTATGGCAAGAGATCACCCTGGCTTAACCAGGAGATCTTCAATTATCTGAAATTCAAAAAAGAGTACTACAAAAAGTAAAAAGTAGGTAAAATTACAAATGATGAATATTAAAAAACAACACAAGTATGTAGGGGCAAAATTAGAAAGGCCAAGATACAAAATGAGATTAAACTACCTAGAGACATATGATAAAGGGTAACAAGAAAACATTATACAAATACTTTAGAAGTAAGAGGAAGACCAAGGACAGGGTAGATCCATTACTCAATGGGGGGAAGACAATAACTGGACATGTAGAAATGGCAGAAATGCTAAATGCCCTTTTTGTTTCAGTTTTCACCCAAAAAAAGTTAGTAGCAATCAGGCATCTAATATAATGAACGCCAGTGAAAAGGAAGTAAGATCTGAGGTTAAAATAGGGAAAGAATGTGTTAAAAATTACTTAGACAATTTAGATGTCTTCAAGTCAGTGGGGCCTGATGAAATACATCCTAGAATATGCTAGGAGCTGACTGAGGAGATATCTGAGCCATTAGCGATTATCTTCAAAAACTCATGGAAGATGGGAGAGATGCCAGAGGACTGGAAGAGGGCAAATATAGTGCCAATCTATAAAAAGTGGAATAAGGACAACCCAGGGAATTACAGAAATTTGAAACTCCTATAAGATAATAAGGTGATATGTAACAGTCAACATGGATTTGTCAAGAACAAATCATGTCAAACCAACCTAATAGTTTTATTTGACAGGGTAACATGCCTTGTGTATAGAGGGAAGTGGTAGATGTAGCATATCTTGACTTTAGTAAGACTTTTGATACTGTCTCACATGACCTTCTCAAAAACAAACTAGGGAAAATATAGCCTACATGGAGCAAAACCAATCCCAGAGCGTAGTTATCAATGCTTCACAGTCAAACTGGAAAGGCATATTGAATGGGGTCTCAAAGGGATCTGCCTAGGTCTGGTTTAGTTCAATATCTTCATCAATGATTTAGATAATGGTGTAGAGAGTACACTTATCAAAGTTTGCAGATAATGCCAAGCTGGCAGGGGTTATGAGTGCTTTGGGGGACTGAATTAAAATTCAAAATGATCTGGACAAACTGGAGAAATGATCTGAAGTAAATAGGATGAAATTCAATAAGGACAAATGCAAAGTATTCCACTTAGGAAGGAACAGTCAGTGGCACACATACAAAATGGGAAATGACTGCCTAGGAAAGAGTACTACAGAGAGGGATCTGGGAGGTCATAGTGGATCACAAGCTAAATATGAGTCAACAGTGAAACACATTTGCAAAAAAACCCAAACATCATTCTATGATGTATTAGCAGGAATGTTGTAAGCAAGACATGAGAAGTTATTCTTCTGCTCTACTCTATGCCGATTAGGCCTCAGCCTGAGTATTGTGTCCAGTTCTGGGAAAATGTGGACAAATTGGAGAATGTTCAGAGAAGAGCAACAAAAATGATTAAAGGTCTAGAAAACATGACCTATATAGGGAGATTGAAAAAACTGGGTTTGTTTAGTCTGAAGAAGAGAAGACTGAGAGGGGACATGATACATAAAAGGTTGTTACAAGAAAGAAGGAGAAAATTTGTTCTCCTTAATCTCTCAGGATAGGACGGGAAGCAATGGTCTTAAATTGCAGCAAGAGCGATTTAGGTTGGACATTAGGAAAAACTTCCTGTCAGGGTGGTTAAGCACTGGAATAAATTGCCTAGGGAGGTTGTGGAATCTCCATCATTGGACATTTTTAAGAGCAGGTTAGACAAACACCTGTTAGGGATGGTCTAGTTATTATTAGTCCTGCCTTGAGTTCAGGGGACTGAACTAGATGACCTATTGAGATCCCTTCCAGTCCTATACTTCTATGATTCAAAATGGCGTGAATGTGATTTATCGAGTGATTGCCTATATGAAAATATTTTTCTGACACTTTGGGTTTTTTTATTCTTTAGTCTTTTCCTCTGTCTGTAAAGTGCAATTTATCACTTATATCATAAATGCTATACATTTCTCTTTGTTTACAAACAGTACATCTTCATCTATTCCCCTTCAATTATCTTTCCTGCCCTGAACTGCGTGTTATTTTACCAGTAGCTCTTTTCCCTCCGGAGCATTTTCCTCCTTCTCCACATTCCACTGTGAATATGTTTTTGGTTGCTTTTGCATAGGATATTTTACGGATAGTTTTAGTTTTCTCGATCTATCTTTCTTGTTCTGCTGCCACTAGGGCCATCAATTAATCGCAGTTAATCCCTGCAACTGAAAGCAAAATTAACACGGCAGAGGGGCTGGAGCAGCACCAGCCCGCAGCTTCCCTTCCCGAATGGGAGGGAGGCTGGAGAAGCCCCAACCCGCAGCTTCCCAGGTGGCGGAGGGGCTGGAGCCGCCCCAGCCCACAGTTCCCTGGGTGGTGGGGGGGTTTGGAGCCGCCCCAGCCCACAACTTCCTAGGCGGCTGAAGCCCCACACCCCAAGAGGAGCTAGAGCCCCGAGCCCCATGCCCCGACAAGGGCTGAAGCCCCAAGCAGGGCTGAAGCCCTGAGCCCCCAGAGCTGAGCCTATATTTGAAAATATAGAACCCCGCCAAAAAAATATATATAAATGGTATTTTAATATTGTTTAACAGTGCGATTAATCGTGATTACTTTTTTTAATTGCTTGACAGCCCTAGCTGCCACAAACCCTTTGTATACTGCACTGTGCTTATCCCCCCAATTGTTGCATTTTATTTCTCTTCCTTCCATTCTGTTCTCATACAAGTGTTCTCCTCCACATTTACCACACCTCGTTTTCCCCTTACAGACAGCCATCACATGCCCAAATCTTTGACATATATAACATCTCAAAGGAGCCAGGATATATGGTTTAACTCAGAAGAGTGGATATCCTATGTTAACCCTATTGGGTAGCGTTCTACCTTGGACAGATGTGGATGCTGTGTGTTCTCCCCCTCTCCTGCTAATCAGTTGCTAAACAAACAGCAATTGGTCCTCATTTATACCCCTTTTAATTTCATCCTCAGTAATGCCTCCTGAAACTCCATACATTACCCCTCTTGCTTCTGTCATAGGCAGCTGGCAAATTAGTTTATTTTCCCTGAAATTGTAGTTTAAAGAAGTTTCTCAGCCTGTTCCTGTGTGTACATTCTACTACTAAATCTCCACCCTGCATTGTTTTAGCTCTCAATATACCTCCAATACTTCGCCTAATCCACTGTTTTCAAGAGATTAACATCTCCCATCTTTACATTTTCAGCTAGTGATTTGATATTTGAGATGTTAATCCTTTTCCTTACTCTTTTTTTCCATCCCTGTCTGCTCCCTCTTCTTCAGATACAGATATTTCTGTTCTTTTTCTCTTCTTCCTAATCTGAAGCCATTCCTCATCCTTTGCTTCTTCTCCCTCCATTTCCAACGTAGCTTCCAGCCTTTCCCTCTCAGCCTGTATTTCCAGCTCTGTTCAGCCAGCCAGCCCAAGCCCCAGCTCTCAGCCTCTCCCAGTCTACACAGCCAGCCTGCAGCCCTGCAAATAGCCACCTCAAGCCCAGCCAGCAGCCCAACTAGCCCCCTTTCTTTTTTTTTTCCTTTTTCTCTCTCTATGGCGAAGCAGACAACTAAATAGTCTATAGCCGCCACCATCTCTAATTCCTCAGTACGTAGTGGTTTAGATCCTCTCACTCTGCCCTGTGTCTTTCAGGTAATGTCTGAGCATCTTTTTAATAAGACTCCATTTCCCCGATGTTTTTACTAAATCACATCATGTAATTTTTTTTACCTTAAGACATTTGAATGCCTCAACAAACTTTTCCCTTTCTTTATCAAAGCCCTGACATACCCACAAAAGGTGATCAATTGTTTCTTCCACTTTACAGAAATCACATAGTCCATCTTTGTGTCTTTTTATTCAAAAAAGATTTTTGTTTAAGCCACAATGGCCAGTTAGAACTCTAAACAAAGATACACCATTAGTCCTATCCAAGTCCTGAAGTGTCGAAATCCTCCACTCTAGGGCACAGTTCAAAAAATCTTCTTCCTCTTTTTTCATTCATCCAAATTTTTTGCCATTCCTTGTTTAAATTTTTCTGTTCTAGGCTTTTGAATTCCTGTTTACTCAAGGGTATTTCTATGTCAATCCTTCCACTTCTTACAGCATTTTTAGCTGCTTTGTCCACCATTTCATTCCCTATTATCCCACTGTGCGCTGGGATCCAAGTTAATGCTACATGTGTCCCCATCTGTACTAACTCTCTTATTAGACATATAACTTCATTGATTATATCACTTCTGCGTACTGAGACACCCGTTTTTATTGCCATAAGGCCTGAGATTGAATCCGAAAAAATGACCGCTGCTACTGGGTGTCCATCCCAGATCTAATTTAATGCTAGTATTATTGCTACTAGTTCAGCTGTCATGTCAGCTACATAGTCAGATATTCTTTTAGATGTACTAATGCCCAATTTTGTTATATAATATGCTGTCTTTACTCTTCCTGTTTTTTTCTTTTTTGGGCCTATCTGTATATATTTGACAAAACCAACTCTACTTTTCATGCATATACTGGTACACTTAATCTTTAATACTTACTGTCTCTTTTTTACCATTAACTTTAGAAAAGTAAATCTAAATCCACATTTGGACCTGCAACTTTCCATCATAGCTAATTTTCCCATGACTAAAAGTTTTGACTTCATTCAGCTTTTCATTGTCTTTCAACTCCAGCATCCACACACTAAGGGTATGTCTACACTACCCGCCAGATCGGCGGATAGTGATCGATGTATCAGGGATCGATTTATCGTGTCTAGTGTAGATGCGATAAAATCAATCCCCGATCGCTCTGCCGTCGACTCCGGAACTCCACCGCGGCGAGAGGCGGAAGCGGAGTCGACGGGGGAGCGGCAGCGGTCGACTTGCCGCCCGTCCTCAGAGCCAGGTAAATCGACCTAAGATACACCAACTTCAGCTACGCTATTCGCGTAGCTGAAGTTGTGTATCTTAGGTCGCCCTCCTCCCCCCCCCCCCCCCCCAGTGTAGAGTTCTAACGTCATGTGCAATATTTCATCTATTGAATTCCCAGCAGTCCTCATCAATTTGTTTGGTACTTGCATCGTTGCAGTTCCAATTAACTTTGGCCCAGAGTTAGATCCAGTACTTTCATTCATAGTGGAACTGGCGTTTCACTAGAAGCTATCTGAAGCACACATGTAGGTGTTGTAATAAATGCACCTCACACAATTTGTAGTGCCTGTAGCTCCCTTTCTGCTGCAAACTGCCTGGCTTTATACTGTACTTTAGCCACCTTCTCCCTCAGCAGGACTTTGAGGCATTAGTCATTTTCAATCAAGCCAAACTCTCCACCAGGTGCAGCCTATGAAATTAATTGGCCTTGTCTGTGCCACCTTAACCCCTTCAGGCTTAGTATGGGGGTGAACACCCCATCACAATGCTACTGAAATATGATTGGTTTGATGGAAACATTCAAACAAACTCCTTGAGAGACATGTACTTCACAGAGATGTGCTTGTTTCTCACAACTTTTTTAGAAGGGGATGGATTTTTTTAAAGCAAATGCCTTAGAAATATGTAAAAACAACAAGGAGTCTGGTGGCACCTTAAAGACTAACAGATTTATTTGGGCATAAGCTTTCGTGGGTAAAAACCTCACTCCTTCAGATGCATCTGAAGAAGTGAGGTTTTTACCCACGAAAGCTTATGCCCAAATAAATCTGTTAGTCTTTAAGGTGCCACCAGACTCCTTGTTTTTGCAGATACAGACTAACATGGCTACCCCCTGATACTTAGAAATATGTGTTCAAAATATATACTTGAATGCTCTGCATAGCAAGGGGAAAGGGACATGTGGCACATTTGGAACTTAAAGCATACCCTTTTCTCTTCCTATTGATTTTTAAAGTCCAGACCCACCGTAGATCACCATTCCCACACATAAGTCACCCAATCCCACACTAACCTCTTGGATCTGGTCTTCTCTAGGAAAAAAACCATGTTCTTAACTTGGGTTAGCTAACACATGGCAACTTATACAAGGTAAAATCCTAGGGATGCCAAGGCAGCTTTTAATGTCAGCACATTAGCAGATCTATATAAACCCTAGGTTCCCACATAGTCTTTATCTTGACCTGCTAATATGTGTGAAGACTACAAACTGCCTGGTCATCACTAGGATTTCACCTCATATTAGTTATCACATGTTTGCTAACATGAGTTAACAACATGCTTTTTGTTTTTTTCCTAATGAAGATACACCTTTATGGAGACGTAGAAGCTCCATAGGAGTAAGCTAAGTGCCATAATATTACAATATTTCATGGTTTTCAAACGTATTTTTACCTAGAAAATCCTATGGGCTATAAAATACAAAGATTAAAACAGTTAGAAAAATGTGCACTGTTGTTAAAATTGGGGCTTACATTCTCTCCACCGGTGCTTTCCAGATTCCTGCAGGATTCAGGGGGTAAGTCTGATATAATACAGAATATAAGGCAGTAAGCTACCGTGGCTTTGGTCTTCACAAGCTTGCAAAAGAAAAAAACACACATTAGAAAAGTGCTGACTTTCCTTTTTGCCGTGCTTATGTGGGGCAGTCAGCACTGATTTCGAAAGCTGTTTGATTATTTTTTTTAATAGCCTTTGGGTTCACAGTTAATCAAGTCCAAACAGCCAACTCCCTGCTGTAGTGATTTTCCTATAAATAAAATTTGACAGGGAGAAATCAAATACCTTTGAAATCAACAGTAGAGTATTTAGACAAGTTGTCTCGAACTGAGGACTGACTCCAGCCTTGTAAATCATTGCCAAATATCACACAGCTTGACGGCCTAATCCTCTGAATAGATATCTAATACTGTGTAAATCTGTGTCAGGAGGACAGCAGCACCTGTGATGTATTTCAGGGTGACATTTGTGGCACTCTAGAGAAACTGGTAACCCGTTCTGAGCTGAAACCTGGTCTTACAGGATTTGAACAATGGACCTTTTGCCTTGAGCGGAGGTGGACCTATGGCCCATAAATCTGGGACTGAGGAAAGAAGAGAATAAAGCACATGTGGGGCAGGGGCACCATTTCAGATTTTGGGGGGGCAACTTTAACCATGATTCCTGGGGCTACCTAGGTACTTGAAAACTCTAGGTTTTTTGGCAGATAACTTAGCAATTAGCTGACAGGAGCCCTGTATCTAATTCCTTTATAAAAGAAAGAAAATTAAGTAAATATTAGACCCATTCAGCTCTAATAACAACATGTTCTGACATCTTGTGCCAAGTCACTTAACGGACACTGGTTAGGTTTAAAATTTTAATGTATATTCTTACTTTATTACTAACTCTGTGGAGAGAGAGACCCTGTCAGGACTCCTGGGAGGAGAGCAGGGTCTAATAGGTTACAGCGTGGAGCAGATACACCTGGGTTCTATATAAGAACATCAGAATGGCCATACTGGGTAAGACCAATGGTCCATCTAGCCCAGTATCCTGTCTTCCAACAGTGGCCAATGCCAGGTGCTTCAGAGGGAATGAACAGAACAGGCAATCATCAAGTTGTCCTGTTGCCCACTCCCAGCTTCTGGCAAACAGAGGCGAGGGACATGCAGAACATCGTGTTGGATCCCTGTCCACCCTGGCTAATAGCTATTGCTGGACTTATCCTCCATTAACTTATCTAGTTCTTATTGGAACCCTGTTATAGTTTTGGCCTTCACAACATCCCTGGCAAAGAGTTACACATGTTGACTGTGAAGAAATGCTTTCTTTTGGTGGTTTTAAATTTGCTGCCTATTAATTTCATTGGGTGACCCCTAGTTCTTGTGATATGTGAAGGAGTACATAACATTTCCTTATTCAATTTTTCCACACCTTTCATGATTTATAGACCTCTATCATATCCCTCCTTAGTCATGTCTTTTCTAAGCTGAAAAGTCCCAGTCTTTTTAATCTCTCCTCATACAGAAGATGTTCGATACCCCTAATCATTTCTTTTGCCCTTCTCTGTACCTTTTCCAAATCCAATGTATCTTTTTGAGATAGGGTGACCAAATCTGCAAGCACTATTCAATATGTTGGCATACCATGGATTTATATAGAGACAATATGATATTATCCTCTTATTATATTTCCCTTTCTTAATGATTCCCAATATTCTGTTTGCTTTTTTAATTGCCACTGCACATTGAGCAGATGTTTTCAGAGAACTATCCACAGTGACTCCAGTATCTCTTTATTGATGGGTTCAGCTAATTTAGACCCCATCATTTTGTATGTATAGTTGGGATTATATTTTGCCATGTGCATTACTTTGTTTTTATCACCACTGAATTTCTTCTGCCATTGTGTTGCCCAGTCACCCTTTGTAACTCTTCCCAGTATCTCTATCTTGAGTAATTTTGTATCATCTGCAAATTTTACCACCTCAGTGCCTACCCCTTTTCCCAGATCATTTATGTATATGTTGAATATATACACCTCTACCTCGATATAACGCTGTCCTTGGGAGCCAAAAAATCTTACCGCGTTATAAGTGAAACTGCGTTATATCGAACTTGCTTTGATCCGCCGGAGTGCGCAGCCCTGTCCCTCCCCCCCCCCCCCCCCCCCGAGCACTGCTTTGCTTTACCGCGTTATATCCGAATTCGTGTTATATCAGGCATTATATCGGGGTAGAGGTGTACCTCTCTCCATTCTCACCTTTTATTCCTACCCTTTGTTTCCTATCTTTTAACTGAAGTGCCTGGCAGTGCTTTCAGGATAATTAATTTACTTTAATGACAAGCCTTTTGTTATCTTAATCACCCTGCCTCTATTTATAAACAAACTCCCTGCCCCAAAGGCTGTGCTGCTCACAGCTTCTGAACTCCACATATCACACTCAAGCTGTTGCAGTTAAGAGCTCAGTCAGGAGCTAGGGTGAGTAGATCTCCCCTACAAAACTCAGCGGGGGGGGGGGGGCTAAATCCCTCCCTTGCCCCCGCCCAATGGTGCCCCTGATTGTGCGGGAGACCTGAAAACCTTTCAAAAGTTTTGCCTTTAACTCATTCTGGGTAAAGATAACAAAGGGAAAGGATTGTAGTTGCACTGCATTTTAATCCTTTTGTTGTAAAAATGCATTTTTTTTAAAAATGAAAGAGCTGAACTTTTAGCAAGTGCATTGGTAATTTAGTTTCTGTTTTCCATATCATCTCTCAACCTATTCATAATAATGCACACAGTTCTCTTTTTCGTTCACCTCCCACATAGGCAAACAACTGTGGAAAGGGAGCTCAAGGACTCTGCAGGACTAGTGCCATGGTCTGGCTATGCCAGACAAAAGAAAGGAGGCACCAGGTGTGGTTTAATTAGGCTGCAACTTTATTTGCTTAAAATATCTGGGAGTACCTGGCAACAATTTGTACAGTACAGGAATAGTAGGAGATGTAGGATGTAGTACCAGATGTAGGAGCCCCAACCCTCTTCCTCAACTCCTTTAAAGGGTGCTAGGAAAAGGAGGGGGGGTCGCTTCCCTTGTACGAGATGTAAGGGCCCCAAAACCCCTTTACCCAGCTCCCTTAAGGAATGATTTCCTTCCAAGCCTTTTCCAATCCGTGTTATCCGATACCTGAATTACACCCATATTGAGTACCTGCACTGGACATCCACAACAAGTTTTATGTAGTAAGTTGCAACATTATAACCTAACCCTCTTACTCCACCCCACTGGGTCTCAAACCAGCTGTTGGGAAGGTGAACCCCCACACACACACACCTTGGTCAATCTGTCAGTGAGGGAAAAATTCCTTCCCAGTCCTCCCCCACCCACCAAGGAAAAGACCAACTAGCATAATGTCCACATCAGGTCAAGGGGGAATCCGGTCCTTTTGCTATATTCAGGGTGGGTGTATGCTGCCACCTTGATCCTCATAAAGAGGGCCCCTGCAGGGTTGCATGGGGTATAAATATCCTCCCACTCTTCCAATCAGCAGGAAGGGCAGTGCAGTTACTTTCTCCTGACCTGGGAACAACTGCTTCCTGCCCTTCCTGTCCATCCCTGTAAACATTCCCCTTTCTTCCCACCCATTGTAAGAAATTCTTAAAGGAGCAACACCCCTTTTCTCCCATCTAACTGGACAAAAAAAACAAACCTTGCATGAAGCTTGCGGTGGACACATTATCAGTATTAAATTTTCCAAAGGGGGTAGGAGTAGAAATATGTCCAGACACCCTCTGAAATTCCTACTGGGGCAGTACACCTCACAGGGCTGTGTATCTATGCTGTAGTGGAGTCCTTAGTATACAGGGAATACCTCAGTAATGCCAATCATGTTACAGTGTTGTGAGTCAGCAATTGAAAAGCTATTTTATATATGCACGCAGCACATGTGCCCAATACTATGGGCTGAATCCTACAATCCTTTCTCCTTAGTTGGGCAACATTCCCATTGAAGTCAATGGGTGGAGTGAATAAGGACAGCAGAATTTGAGTCCATGTTAATGCAATATCAAGGTCCAGATTTTAACCACAAATTTCAAGAAACTCAGAGTGAAAGGCAAACGAATATTAAATGAACATTTACAGTGCTACACATGAGCATGAGAGAGTGTGAAAATGAGAGACTACTTGGTGATGTAGTGCACTGTGGTTATAAAGGTTTCAGCAACCCCAGTTTTGGTTGGCTACATTAATAATGAATGGTGAAGACCAGGGGTCAGCAACCTTTCAGAAGTGGTGTGCCGAGTCTTCATTTATTCACTCTAATTTAAGGTTTCGCGTGCCAGTAATACATTTTAACGTTTTTAGAAGGTCTCTTTCTATAAGTCTATAATATATAACTAAACTATTGTTGTATGTAAAGTAAATATGGTTTTTTAAATGTTTAAGAAGCTTCATTTAAAATTAAATTAAAATGCAGAGCCCCCCGGAGCAGTGGCCAGGACCCGGGCAGTGTGAGTGCCACTGAAAACCAGCTCGCGTGCCGCCTTCGGCACACGTGCCATAGGTTGCCTACCCCTGGTGAAGACAATACCAGGCTACACAGAGCATCCCAAATGAGTGTCAGTAAAAGCTTTATACCACACTAATTCTAATTCAATTCAGAAATGTTATAGAGAGTTTTACATGTTTTAGTAATACTATTTTTCATAGGCCCTCCACCTGTAAAAGCCAGGCTGCCATAGTTAATCATTAATTCCAAGTGAGCAAGCCTTAGAAAGGGAGAGAAAAATATGACTAATTAATATATGGAACCTATAAAAATTATCTACTTAAACCTAGCCTATGTCTGATCTGTCTACCTATTAAGCTTTTATACCATGCTTATCACCATGGTACAGAAGCATTTATTATCCGTCTTCCTTCCACTCCAGCCACGGGAGCTGAATCAGTGAGGTGAGTTTGTCTATTGCACCGTGTTAAAGTGTGTATCAGTGGCTAGTGCTCGGTGCTGTACACCAGTGCTTCTTCCAGTGCAGCTGTGCTGATTTATGCCAGCTCAGAATCTGACCCATTGTGTCTGCCCCTGGCACTATTGACTCCAGGAGCTGCTACCCGACTGCTGGCTGTGTCTAAAAGGTGCAATAGAACCATTAATTTATAAAAAATTAAAACATTGAGTGCATTGTACAAAGATGTTTAGAGATGATTACTGTCTGCTCAGCCTTGTGTATTCAAATGACTAAGCTTATAGGAGTAGGGATGGCCCAGGGGTTAGGATGCTAGCCTGGGACTTAGACGATATGGGTTCAATTTCCTGCTCCATCATAGACCTCCTGCATGATGTGTTTCTGGTCCCCTCTGTAAAATGGGGGTAATGGCATTTCCCTCCATTACAGGGGGGTGGTGAAGATAAACACATTCAAGACTGGAAAGCACTCAGATATTACAGTAATGGGGGCCATATAAGTACCTTAGATAGACAGGAACGAAGGATTTGTCAAGGTGAGCAATGCACATATTAAGGTAGTCAGTCAGATCTCAATTCCTGGCAATAGAAAAGGTTGTAAAGATGGAACAAAAATTAATCTGTGTATTTTCCTGTTGAAAGTCAGAGAGATGCTTACAGTGTATGGGAGTAACTTCCTTTTTCACTCCCCAGTCAGTAAGAATTCAGGCTGTGAATATCATCTGTGGCTGTAAAACCCATTTACTTCGTGTTTGTTCATCTGACCAGTAATCTCAAATTCCATTCAATCTGCACAGATTTCAGTTGTTTGCCTGATAGCAACAACTCTTGACTATGACCAGCTGGGCGCTATGAAATCTCTCAGAACACTGAGGGCATTGCGGCCCCTCCGAGCCCTATCCAGATTTGAGAGCATAAGGGTAAGGGTATCTTTTAGTGTCTATCAAGTATGAGCACTTTTAATGCTGAGCACCTTCTAACTTTCCTTACAGGAAAATAACATAGAATCTTCTCTTTTAGGTGCTGTGTGGGGATCCAGATAACGGTGACAATGGAAAGAGTCACACAAATGATATACATAATTCTTTTAAAGAGTCCATAATAAACTCAGATCCAGTGGCAGGTTAAGGGGAGATTTTTTTTAAATCAGTATTTAGGATTGATAATTCAGTCGACCATGGCAATCTTAAAATCTTCTACCGTTTTAATAAATCATTGGCTCTTGCAGGATCTTAAAGTGATTCATTGGGAGAGCACTAAATTGTAGCATTTACATGATTTAATAATACTTCTAATGATAGATACACACACACCTCTGTCAGCTGTAAACTAAATAAAATGTTGCCGCCACAGAATAGTATTTTTGTAATTGTAATCTCCCCTTTTTCTGACCAAAAAGGTCCTGTTGACATTACTAGGCACCTGTGTGCTTCGCTAGAAGGAAATAGACTCTATTTCTGAGTTTACATTAAATTGGAACAAAGGCTTTATATTCTGAAGGCATCATGGAAAGAATTGTGTATATATCTGGATGTTAAAACTTCTTTTCTTTCTGCATTGATCTAATTTGATATCTTCCATTTAGGGTATTTCGTCACTGTCCCACTAACAGGTTTTTTCTTTTCAGGAAGGAAAGGCAGAAGAGAAGTAAAATGGTAGGATTGTGCTAATAGTTTGGACTTTTGCTTTATGTCTCCATTCAGGTCTCTTTAATAAGCCTCATAGCTAACTCACTTGGATACTCCGAAATGGGTCCTATTAAATCCCTTAGGACTCTCCGAGCTTTGAGACCATTAAGAGCATTGTCACGATTTGAAGGGATGAGGGTAAGAGTAAACAAAGCAACCATCGAAGCCCATCTGTGTGAACATCAAGCATGTAAAAGGGCCATATTTCTTTGGTTTTGTTTTCATTATGACTGCAAAGGAAATGAATGATAATGCTGTGTGGGAAAAAAACCACCTCCATTGTATTGATTGCATTAGTATAGCTGCAGCTTTTACTCTCTGGTGGATTTCATGATAAGCTAATCCCGCTGCATAACTTGTCATACTATGTTTTAAAAACAACTTTTTGGCTGAGGTAACATCTGGCTAACAATTGTCTCTTTAATTATGAGGCACATCAGGGAAAATAATTTTGCTACAGGTTTGCTCCTGCCTCCAAATTTTATTAAAATTAGAATCAATCACAAAGTTGTTGAGGACTTTTTCACTAATAAAGAAAATGAACATTAGAGGCACACTATGTATAGAAAACAAATGAGCAAATTCACAAAAACTTTCCTCTAAAGTATTTGAATTTTAATATAGAATGCCAGGATTAGCATTGTAAGCATGTGACTTGTGTTCATTGTTCTATCTTGCATGTCTATCCTCTCCCATTTGCATTTTCTTGAATGTATGGATGTATCCACTAGTATCATACATATTTATTTGTGCTTGATTAGCATAGCAAGTATGTTTAAGTATCTGGAGTTGGGCTTTGTTCTTTAAACTATTTTTATCATGCATGACTATCAAATGACGATAGCTGCATTCTGTACCAGTCAAAGGTACCACTAATACTGTAGATCACAAGGCAAAACAAAACAAATCTCTGTATGGCACAACCTGTAACATTTGGGAGTATATAAGGTACCAACTTAAGCACCACTTCCAAGATTTCTGATTCTGATATATGTAAAATTACATCTGTCCTATCTGGAGACACCAAATCCCTAAACTATGTCAAGGAAAATGGTAAGGTGTTAATAATAAAATCAATTTGGAATATGGCGTCTTTTGCCTCTAGATCGCAAGTTCAAATTCAATGTAAGTCACTAGCAATCAAAAGTCTATACAGTCCATGTGCAACAAGTTGGTGGTTTCAGCTGAAGTCCTAGTGGTCCAGTTTCCATATCATAATCATGCCATAGTAAGACAGCCAGAGGACTGAATGAGCCTAGAAATTGAGCTAACCCTATAAATAGTTAAGTACATTGGTGGAGCAGTGTGGGGCATCCAAATTTGAACTGTTTTGGTTCAAAACACTGCATTCTTCTTAGTGAACCCAAACAATATCATATTTTAAAGAGTATTCACACACAAAACAGTGCATAGGCTTAAGCAGCCAGATCCCCAGCTGGTGCAGCTCTACTAAAGTTAATAGAACTACTTCTGTTTACACCAGCTGAGGATCTGGCCCCATATTTTTATTAAGTGTGGGTTGTGCCATATACCCAGCTTCACCTACTACAGGCCACATTGCTTTATCACATTCAGGAGCCCTAGCAGGAACAGAGCAAATATGGTGCAACTGAGAGGGACAAAGATCTGATCTAGACGCATAGTTGCACCAGTTTAGCTAAAGGTGTGATTTGTGCGTGGACATCTTAAATTGATTTAGACCTGACTTACATTGGTTTAACTTAAGTTGGTAAATATACAAGCTCAATCAAAACCCATATAGCCAGTTTTAAAGTATTATAAGAATATCCATACATGAGTTTGTATCGGTTTAACTAAATGGTTGTTAAACCTAGCAACTTCTGTGTGTAGTCCAAGTCCAAAGTATGGGGCATTTGAGAGGCTGAAAAACTGAGAGAGTAGAGAAACACTGAAGGAAGGTTGGGTGGGATGTTTACTGAGAGCTGGAGAAGAAGTTGGTTTGCTGTAAACCTGCAGGAGAAGACCATTTTCTATTACATCAGTCCCAGAAATGCTGTTCCTAAAATGCCCATATTCAGGGGTATCCCAGGTTTTCTGACACACAGTTCTTGTCCTCCCTACCCCGTAGGTATAGTTGGAATGTGTACAGTCTTTGTGCCTCCTTTTTCTGAGCTATCAGAGGTACTGAATTAGCTTGTAAACGATGATAAAGTATCATTGAGAATACGTTCCACTGGAAAATCAAATTATTATATTTTTAGCATGTCTAACCATACTTACCATGGCTAGGGACAGTAAGACCTTTCATTATTAGGAACTCGTATGCTCCAGAATGCACAAGGAAAATTACCAGAGGAGAGAGATATTAAATAATGTTAATGTTGAGACGCAAACACATAGAGTAAGGAGATAATAATAGTTTGTGTTTGTGTAGTGCCTTCAGTTAAGGAGCTCAAAGTACTTTGCAGAACTAAGGTGTAAGCAAGAAAATTCTCATAGGGTGCTTCACTAAACTATATTGTGCCTAGGCTTTGAAGTCAATTGGTCCTGACTAAAAGATAGAGAGGTAGACAGGTGATTTGGGGCCAGTGAATTAGAGGCTTTGATAGGTTTGGAGGGGTGGTGTCTGCAGGGTCCCACCCACACAAGGGCTCCAAGATTGCATGGCAAACAGACCTGTCATGACTAGACTTCAGAGTGGCCAGGCCCCATGCCCTCCACATCCCATTTCTTCCTGTCTGGCAATGGGCTGAGTTCCAGTGCAGGCAGAAGAAATCCTCAGCTTGCACCAGCCCAACAGAGGGTTCTAGAAGTTAGGAGAGAACTACTTTCCGGCTATCCAAAGAGAAACCCTGTGGAGGTGGCCTCCCACAGGGAAACTGCAGCAGAGCCTTCGGCTGGTGCCTAGGGGTAGCCTAATGGTGCATGCACAGCTGCCAAACCCTGCTGACAAAAACTGTCTGACTGATAGATCTCAAAAAGTAATTGTAAATGGGCAATTGTTATCCAGTGATGTAATGTTTCTAGTGTGGTCTCAGGGATCTGTTCTTGACCCAAATCTATTCAATATCATTATCAATGACCTGGAAGAAAATATAAAATCACTGCTGGTAAAGCTTGCTTATGGTACAAAAATTAATATAGTGGTCAATAATGTTAAGGATAGATCAACTATACAGAGCGATCAAATGGGAAACTGGGCTCACTTGAACAACATTCATTTTAATACAGCCAAATACTGCATACATCTAGGAACAAAGAAAATAGGGCACCCTCGTACTATGGGGAACTATATCCTGAAAAACAGAGGTTGAGAAGGGCTTAGGGGTCATAGTGAATAATCCACTGAACATGAGCTTCCCATGTGATGTGATGGCTAACAGAGCTAATGTGATTCTCTGAAGATAAGCAAGGGAATATCAAGTAGGAGTAGGGAGGTGATATTACCTCTTAATAGAGCATAAGTGAAGCCATTACTGAAATACTGACATTCTGGCATCCACATTTAAAAAGGGACATTGAAAAATTGGCAAGGGTTGGAAAAGAACTACAAGAATGATTCAAGGTCTGAAAAATCTGCCTTACAGGGAGGGAGTTAAGAAGTTCAATCTATTTAGCTTATCCAGAAGAAGGTTTAAAAGGTGACTTGATCACAGTCTATAAGTACTGACATGGGGAGAAGAGTTCTAATAGCAGAGGGCTATTAATCTAGCAGACAAAGGCATAATGAGATTCAGTGGATAGAAGCTCAAACTCATCAAATTCAAACTAGAAATAAGGCACACATTTCTAACACTGAGAATAATTAAACATTGGGACAATTTACCTAACAGTGTGGTGGCTTCTGCATCACTTGAAATCTTTAAATCGAGATTGGATGCCTTGCTAAAAGATATGACCCTAGATCAACCAAAAGGTATGGGCTTGATGTCGGAATTACTGGGTGACCTTTTCTATGGCCAGTACTATACAGAAGATCAGACTAAATGTTCACAATGGTCCTTTCAAGCCTTAACATCTATTGGGCAGATCATCAGCTGGTGTAATTGTCCATGAAGTCAGTGGAGCGATGACAATTTACGCAAACTGAGGATCTGCCCCATTATGAATCGGTGAAAGGAAATGTTGAAGATTTAGAGCAGTGGTTCTCAAACTGTGGTTCAGAACCCCATTTTAATGGGGTCGCCAGAGCTGGCTTAGACTTCCTGGGGCCCAGAGCTGAAGCCAAAGCCCGAGCCCCACCACCCGAAGCCGAAGCCTGAGGGTTTCGTCCCTGTGTGTTGGGACTCAGGTTACAGGCCCCCTGCCTGGGGCTGAAGCCCTTGGGCTCCTCTCCCCACCTGGGGCAGTGGGGCTCAGGTGGGCTCAGGCTTTGGTCCCCTCTTCTGGGGTTGTGTAGTAATTTTTATTGTCAGAAGGGGGTTGCAGTGCAATTAAGTTTGAGAACTCCTGATTTAGAGCACCTCCAGATGCCAAGTAGGGCATTGGGTGGCAAAAGGCTACCCCCAACAGAAGTTATGGGGAAGGAGGTTTCGAGCATGGCCAATAAGATAGTAATGGGAATGCAGTGTTATAAAATCATCTCTTATAGATGACTGTACTGTATATGTTATTTCTAGACATAACAGAAATTTGGTCCTTAGTTTTGCAATGTTTGCGTCTCAACTTTAACATAAATTCTTAATAGTTTCGTCTGTTTACATATTCAAGTCCTTAATCAGCTGTCACTTGCACTGATGTAAATTAGGAGTAGCTCCTTTTAAACAAGTGGCATTATGTTGGTGTAAAATCAGTATAAGTCAGAGGAGAATTAGGCCCTTCATTAATAATTCATTCAAAGAGGTGTTACATGATTTGCTTCAAGTCTTGTGTCATATTTTGTTATCTACACTCCACTGAACATAATTCAGCACAAGGAAAAAAGGAGGATGCATGCATGACCATCGTTTGTATTGTCTAACTTGCATGATTGTGTTCTGTTCCTATGCATGATCATTTGCACTGTAATCTCTCTATCTCTAACAGCCATAATGTTTTTGTCTCTGTCACACATAGTGTAGTTGCATTAGTTTGGGGCCAGCATGGTTGGACATTGAACAAAAACATCACATTAAAGAGCAAATGAAAATTATTAAGATATCTATTTGGGCAGTATTCCAATGATCATTTGCTTTGTAAATTATTTTGCATCTTGGTTTACAAAATAAAAATTGGGTTAAAACTATAAAGTTAAGAATGCACTAAATCTAAAAGTGAAAGATAAAATTAGCAAAAGGGACAGTAGTTGTAAAAAGTCTGCATATGGCAAAAATAGGTAGTCGGTCTTGCAAAAAATTTGCTCCTTTCAGAAATGTGCAAAATATAGTTCCAGGACTTGAAAGAGTTATGTAATTGTTAGGGCTGTCGATTAATCGCAGTTAACTCACACGATTAACTCAAAAAAATTAATCGTGATTAAAAAAATTAATCGCAATTAATCACAATTTTAATCACACTGTTAAACAATAAAATACCAATTGAAATTTATTAAATATTTTGGATGTTTTTCTACATTTTCATATATATTGTATTCTGCATTGCAATTGAAATCAAAGTGTATATTATTTTTTATTACAAATATTTGCACTGTAAAAATGATAAACAAAAGAAATAGTATTTTTCAATTCACCTCATACAAGTACTGTAGTGCAATCTCTTTATCGTGAAAGTGCAACTTACAAATGTAGATTTTTTTTTGTTACATAACTGCACTCAAAAACAAAACACTTCAGAGCCTACAAGTGCACTCAGTCCTACTTCTTGTTCAGCCAATCGCTAAGACAAACAAGTTTGTTTACATTTACAGGAGATAATGCTGCCGTCTTCTTATTTACAGTGTCACCAGAAAGTGAGAACAGGCATTTGCATGGCACTTTTGTAGCTGGCATTGCAAGGTATTTACATGCCAGATATGCTAAACATTCGTATGCTCCTTCATGCTTCAGCCACCATTCCAGAGGACATGCTTCCATACTGATGATGCTCGTTAAAAAAATGTATTAATTAAATTTGTGACTGAACTCCTTGGGGGAAAATTGTATGTCCCCAGCTCTGTTTTACCCGCATTCTGCCATATATTTCATGTTATAGCAGTCTCGGATGATGACCCAGCACATGTTGTTCATTTTAAGAACACTTTCACTGCAGATTTGACAAAACTCAAAGAAGGTACCAATGTGAGATTTCTAAAGATAGCTACAGCACTCGACCCAAGGTTTAAAAATCTGAAGTGCCTTCCAAAATCTGAGAGGGATGAGGGTGTGCAGCATGCTTTCAGAAATCTTAAAAGAGCATCATTACGATGCAAAAACCACAGAACCTGAACCACCAAAAAAGAAAATCAACCTTCTGCTGGTGGTATCTGACTCAGATAATGAAAATGAACATGCATCGGTCCGCACTGCTTTGGATTGTTATCGAGTAGAACCCGTCATCAGCATGGACGCATGTCGCCTGGAATGGTGGTTGAAGCATGAAGGGACATATGAATCTTTAGCGCATCTGGCATGTAAATATCTTGCGATGCCGGCTACAACAGTGCCATGAGAACACCTGTTCTCACTTTCAAGTGACATTGTAAACAAGAAGCGGGCAGCATTATTGCCTGCAAATGTAAACAAACTTATTTGTCTGAGCGATTGGCTGAACAAGAAGTAGGACTGAGTGGACTTGCAGGCTCTACAGTTTTACATTGTTTTATTTTTGAATGCAGTTTTTTGTAAATAATTCTACATTTGTAAGTTCAACTTTCATGATAAAGAGATTGCACTACAGTACTCGTACTTGTAGGTGAATTGAAAAATGCTGCTACTTTTGTTTTTTTACAGTGCAGATACTTGTAATCAAAAATAAATATAAAATGAGCCCTGTACATTTTGTATTCTGTGTTGTAATTGAAATCAATATATTTGAAAATGTAGAAAAACATCCAAAAATATTTAAATAAATGGTATTCTATTATTAACAGTGCGATTAATCGCGATTAATTTTTTTAATCACTTAACAGCCCTAGTAATTGTGTATTTTCTTCAGTGTACCAGAATAAACTGCCTGTTCTAAATGTGTAAAATCATTTTACTGTGCTCTTTTATCCTTTCCAGAACCACAAAAGTAATGGTGAAATGAATTTGATATTATTGGCTTGTCAGAAAATTGGGCACTAATATGATAGAAAACAACTGACATTTTCCATAACCAGATTCACAATTTAATAAAATTTCATTTTTGCAGATCGATATCACTTTGTCTCAGTTTCAGAAATGTAAACTGAGAAGGGGAAAGGCTTAGTGTCTGCATATCAGATTCTAATCTTGAAAGCATGAAATAAACAAGGAGACAAATTCATATAGTAAAGTCTGGAATCTGTAGAAAGTCTGCCAGTTTACTTTGCATTGGTCCTGCAAAGTAGTGGCAGCACCTAGAGTAGCTGTGGATATGTAAAAACTGTACAAGCCATTAATATAGTGTGAAAAAATACATTTTGTGACAAAGATTTTTCTTGGGAAAATGTCTTTCATGTTATGCTTAGCATGCATCAAAGGCTTTTACATTTTGGATGGTGGTTTAGAATGCTGAATAACATATATATATATATATAAGGTGGTTGTTATATTAGCCTTATATTTTGGCGTGCATGTTGATATTGCTGAATTTTTCCGGGGATTATAGAATGCATATTGTATATTCTATTTGCATTGGTTCAGATCTATATTGCAAGCATTGACTTTTGTTCCTATGCCAATTGTTTATAAGTACCTTAAGTGACTGGGTCCTTTCTTATACAATATTTGTATGTGTAGTTGTATATATGGGTTTGCACACTAATCCTGCCTGGAGCCGATGGGTCTCTGCAGAAAACAGAATTATACAGAGTTTGGTATAGTATCGAGTGGGATAATGTGAGTCAGATATATATTAAATCAGGGTGTGTTGGCTGTTTTAATGCTACACACTGTAGAGATAGGAGTAGTAAGGTAAGGGATTAAATTGTAACAGTAGATCCTCCATATTGGCGGTCAGATATCCTCCATAGCTGCCCTGCTCCAAGAATTTCAGTGACTCCACTTTCTCATAGTAATAATGGCTTCCAAACAATGGTATCTTTGACAGATGAGACACCACTGTATCAATTACTACTCAGATAATTGATACCTTTCATAGTTAGGGTTAAAATTTCATGTATTATGCAGGGGGCCTGAGTTCAGAAAGAGATTTAGATACTTTGCTGCTTAGAAAGAAGCTTCTCTTCCTTTCTCCTGGTCCCTTAACCATTGTGAGAATATTTTTTGTGCCCCGCTGACCTCTGATTATACGCTTAACACATCACTAAACATAGGGTCCAATATGAAGCAGGGAGAATCCTGAGAGGTACTGCTACCTTGCCCTGTTATGAACAACAATTGGTTGCTAACTGGTTGTATGGGTGAGATACTGATACATTATTTTTTAAGGTACAAAAAAGAAGTCTTAAGTGTTCTTAAATTTTTCAAAATAATGGGCCAGATCTTCAGCTAGTTTTAATCCAGTTTACATCAGCTGAGGTTTGGCCCAGTTACTTTAGTGTACAAAACAGCTTCTTAGGGATGTGTTCATGTGAAGGCCTGCAGTAATTGTATGTTTTTTCTTTTTTTTCACTTACTTAAGGTGGTTGTGAATGCCCTGTTAGGCGCCATCCCTTCCATCATGAACGTTCTGCTCGTCTGCCTCATTTTCTGGCTCATTTTTAGCATCATGGGAGTGAACCTGTTTGCAGGAAAGTTTGGAAAATGCATTAACAAGACAGCAGGAGATATGCCTTTAGACTCTAAAGTTATTAATAACATGAGCGAGTGCATACTCTATAACGTGACAGGCAATTTTTACTGGACAAAAGTTAAAGTCAACTTTGATAACGTTGGTGCTGGTTACCTGGCTCTTCTACAGGTGGTAAGTTCTATCAAAAACACTTTTTCTTGTTAGGTAGATATCCAGTGGTCCAGTCATGTGAGGTGCTGAGGGACGCCAGCTCTCACTAAAATCAGCACCTCCTAGGATCTGACTCCAAGTTAACACCTACACTTTTCCTTTTTACCTAGACTGCCAAACATATGCATTTTGAGTGGTGTAAATGATTAATGCTTTTGCTGATGAATCCATCTGATAAATATTTATTGTAGTTTCTGGTTTTAGGCTCAGATTAGAAGTTTCCAGGCAGGGCCGGCTCTAGGTTTTTTGCTGCCCCAAGCAAAAAAATTTTTGGCTACCCCCCACCCCAGCCCTGGGCTCTCCCCCTCCCCCCCCCCCCACCCGCACCCCCTGCCGCCCCAGCCCTGGGTCACTGGTAACTCGCTCCCAGGGTGGGTCATTCAGCAGGAATTTTGGATGTGCACAGAACACAGACAGGATTGGTTCCCATATGGTTACAGAACTGCAGTAAAGTGGAACAGTTTTCAGCTTGTGTGATTGGAGGATATCTGGATACATATTATAAGACTGTCCTACATAAATGAGGAAAAGTTGAGGTGCCTTTATTATTCTTTTGTTCCATTCTTTGTTTCTATGGGGAATTTGCCAGTGCACTATCACTGTCTTCCTTTTAAACAAATAAAACTAAAACTTAAAAAAAAAAAAAAGCAATGGCTGTTGAAAATAGCAATTCCAGTCCTAATAACCACTGGGAAGCATTTCTTGCTCAATTTATTCTACTTTTTCTACAGCAAGTTACAGTGGATCAGTATATTTGATTTGGGAGAAATGAAGTAACAGCTGCCCAAATTGAGCTTGAGCGCTCCTGAATTTTGAGGATGTTCAAATCTGGAAGGCAGGTGCTGGATTCCCTTTCTGAATATTAGCTAAATCTGGAAAAGAAAAGTCAATTTCTGCTTCCATGGCTCAGAAGTGTAAATCCTCCTACATGCCTGGTACTGTATCTAAAGCTGCCCAGTCTAGTAGAGCCTCCCCTCCCTTACTTTTCATTTTAAATTCTAGTGGGATCCATGTACCTCCCTTGCTAGGCTTCAGACAGAGAGGTGCACTGTCCATTTAGTCCACCCAATTCTTTCTTTGCGGGAGAGCCCAGGGCTGGGGCGGCAGGAGGTGCGGGTCGGGGGGGGAAGAGCCCAAGGCTGGGGCGGCAGGGGGTGCGGGTGGGGGCCAGAGCTGGGGCGGCAGGGGGTGCGGGTACGGGGGGAGGAAAGAGCCCAGGGCTGGGGTGGCAGGAGGTGCGGGTGGCGGGAGAGCCCAGGGCTGGGGTGGCAGGAGGTGCAGGTGCGGGGGGGGGGGGAAGAGCCCAGGGCTGGGGCGGCAGGGGGGGCGGGGGAAGAGCCCAGGGCTGGGGCGGCAGGGGGTGCGGGGGGGGGCCAGAGTTGGGGTGGTAGGGGGCGCGGGTGCGGGGGGAGGAAAGAGCCCAGGGCTGGGGTGGCAGGAGGTGCGGGTGGGGGGAGAGCCCAGGGCTGGGGCAGCAGGAGGTGCAGGTGCGGGGGGAGGAAGAGCCCAGGGCTGGGGCGGCAGGGGGTGCGGGGGAAGAGCCCAGGGCTGGGGCGGCAGGGGGTGCGGGTGGGGGCCAGAGTTGGGGTGGTAGGGGGCGCGGGTGCGGGGGGAGGAAAGAGCCCAGGGCTGGGGTGGCAGGAGGTGCGGGTGGGGGGAGAGCCCAGGGCTGGGGCAGCAGGAGGTGCAGGTGCGGGTGGGGGGAGAGCCCAGGGCTGGGGCGGCAGGGGGTGCGGGGGAAGAGCCCAGGGCTGGGGCGGCAGGGGGTGCGGGTGCAGGGGGGGGGAAAGAGCCCAGGGCTGGGGTGGCAGGAGGTGCGGGTGGGGGGAGAGCCCAGGGCTGGGGCAGCAGGAGGTGCAGGTGCGGGTGGGGGGAGAGCCCAGGGCTGGGGCGGCAGGGGGTGCGGGGGAAGAGCCCAGGGCTGGGGCGGCAGGGGGTGCGGGTGCGGGGGGGGGGGAAGAGCCCAGGGCTGGGGCGGCAGGGGAGTGCAGGTGGGGGGCCAGAGCTGGGGTGGCAGGGGGTGTGGGCGGGGGAGAGTCCAGGGCTGGGGCAACACAGGGGTGCGGGGGGAGCCCAGGGCTGGGGTGGGGGGCGGCAAAAAAACCTAAAGCTGGCTCTGTCCCTACCATTCACAGCAAGCTGCAGGTTTCAGTTCCATACTCCTTCCTCCTCCCTTTCCTGTTGCTAGTGGCTGAGGGAATGCTGGGAAATGTAGTTCTTTCCCTGCTCCAGAGCTGGCTCTATAGGCAGGGAGCTAACCAAGGAACTACAGCTCCCAGGGCTCCCTGTTGGTTCTCAGCTCCCATGCTGGATTCTTGCGCCCCTGCAAATGTGCCGCCCCAAGCAACTGCTTGCTTTGCTGGTGCCTAGAGCCGGCCCTGTTTCCAGGGGTATACTCCATGCACTTCTCTTTTAGAGTCATCCTGAAGGTGCTCAAACCCCAAAGGCGGATTTGAAACCATTTTGTTCTTCTTCCTGTTTGTAATCCAGAGCAAAATTGAGTCAGAGTTCCTACAATGAAAGCAGCACTGTGTGCAGGCATATGTGCCAGGATACAGTTCATTGGCTTTACTGAACCTGTGATGGATCACCAGTGTTCCGGTTAGACCTTAAGTGAAAAGGGCCTGATTCTCCTCTCATTTACACCCCTGTAAATTGGCAGTAACTCAGATGAAGTCAGTGCAGGTAATACTGGAGTAAAAGTAGTGTGAGGGAGGAATTCAGCTCAAAGTCATTTACTAAAATCCTCTGATCACCTAGTAAAGAAGTCCCAAAGTTGTCATCCAACGACCACAGGCGGTCTGCAGAGGACATGCTGTAGAGATCTGGCTGCTCACATGATGCTGGCTCCTCCTACTCCTCTCGTCCAGCTGCTAAATTTACTTAAAAGACAGCTAAATACCATGAAGGCCCAGATCCTCACCTGCTGTAAATCGGAATAGCTCCACTGAAGTGAGTAGAGCTTGGCCCTTTTATACCAGCTGAGAATCCTGCCTTTCATGTCTTCTGAATAATGCTTTTTCATGTAAACTCTTCCTGTAGTTGTATGAATGGGAGAGGAAGTGATCCATACAAAACGGGAGACAATCTCTATTAAAATGCAGTCAACACGGTGAAAAAGTTTGACTCCTCCTTGATATACTAGCATCCAGATATGTTCTGGAGTGATCATATCCGAGCTTCATCTACTAGTTCTTCTTCAAGTCGTGTCCCTATGTATGCTCCTCTTCAAGTGCGTATGCACCTCTTGAGCCTTTGATCGGAGATTTTCCGCTAGCAGCATCCTTCAGGCTGCGTATGCATCCTATAGATCCTCATGCCACACACCAAGGCTATAAAGGGCTGCTCTGCAAACCATCCTCAGTTCCTTCTCAACTACTTCAGCCTGAGACAGAGCCCTAGCATATCTGCTTTGAACGTGCCGTCGCTCACTTCTTGTTTATAGTTTACTACTATTTAGTATTAGATACAACAGTTGTTAGTAGATAAGTAGTGTGAGGATTAACTTTGTTCCTCTCCTTTCCTTCAGGGAGCCTTACTCTCTGGCAGGGCATGCCTGGCTCTCCAGGTTTCAAATGTTTCCTCTCTTGTCAGGAAGCTATTCTGGTTAGCGACAGCCACTCTAAGTGTGTCTGCTGTCTGGAAGAGTCACACATCTCCCAGAAGTGTAATGTCTGCCTGGCCCTTAAATCCAGGACAAGGAAGTACCGGGAGATCAAGCTGAGGCTGCTGATGATGGAGTGCTCCCTTTGACCCACTTCAGTCAGGTCAGGAGAAACTCCTCCCGCCCCCACCCTGGAAATCTGTCTCTGGGCAGATCCAGCACCCCTTTGACCTCAGCACATATCTTCCCATAAGAAAGGGAAGATTCTTGAGGCCTCAGTGAAGGCTCCCAAGAAGAGGAGCTTTGACTCCCTCCCATAAGGAGTATGCTCCCAAAAGACCTTAGTCCCCTGCTGTGTGCATGATATCAGAAGCCTCGATCTCTCCGCTTGGTACTGTAGAGGTGAAAGACTCTCGGAGATCCAAGGAGAAACATGGCTCTGACAGAGTCCTGGTACTGTCTACAAGGGACAAAGAGGGTAAGGATAAGCACTCCTCCAGACCAATACCATTGTGCACAGCTCCATCTTTGGTACCTCCCCAGTGAGGACCCTGGGTACTGTGCAAACTGAAGCATCAGACACTATCGGTGCCTACTTCGGTATGCTCTAAGAGTACCATCTCCTTCTGTTGTCAAGCACATTGGTACCAATCCTCCACTCGGTACCACAGGAATTTAGATACTCAAAAGACTTATCAGTGGCGGATGAACCAAAATCTCCACTTTTCATGGGTACTGAACACCTCTCAGTACCGAGCCGCCGATCTCCAGACTACCGTCACTCTCCAGTACTTCCAGACTTTCCACCTTGTTCTATTAGTACCCACCAGTTGGAGGATATTGAAGAGGAAGAGGGAGACCTCCATTCAGTCTCTTCCATCTCAGTGCAGTGTTCTACCCACCCATACAGGAACTGATTCTTTGACACGCATAGGGAAGATCCTCATGCATAACACTAAGGTGATGGGACCAACCATGGATGCTACCCCCTCTCCTTTATGGACTCCCCCAGTGGCTATATTGGGGTCCCTGGGCTGCGTACCAACAGCAGTTTGCCAAAACACCAACTCAGACACATTGGAAAGCTAGAGATATTTGATCCTCTTCTTGCCAACTGAGACCCCAACATGAGGAGACATTTCAGGAACAGGAAGATAAAGAAGCCACCTCTCAAACTCCTATCTCTTTATTGTCTCCAGATGAGACCATGATGCTTCCACCACCATCCATGGCCAATGATTTCCAGCAATTTCGAGACCTTATAAAGCAGGTAGCCAACATTCTTTAAATACCACTCAAAGATGTCAAGGATTCACAACACAAATTATTTGACATTTTACAACCAGCGACACCCACAAGAGTAGTATAATTCATTAATTAGGTGCTCTTGGACCCAGCAAAGATTGTTTGGCAAACACCCGCTACCATTCCACCAACTTGCAAATTGGCAGATAAAAAATATTATGTCCCCTCCAAGGACTCCAAAATTTTATTCTCCCCCATCCCCCTCCATGTAATTCTCTGGTGGTGGATGCAGTGAATGAGCAGCGTAAGCAACACTACTACATGTGTGCCCTGCATGACAATGACCAAAAGTGCTTAAGCCTCTTTGGACAGAAGTAATATTCATCTGCGACCCTGCAATTTGAGATCACAAACTATCAGGCAGTCATGGCTAAATATAATTTCACAAACTATGATAAATTTATGGCCCTTATTGATCATCTTCCACAGGAACAGAGGAAACAATTTCAGGCCATCATCATGGAGGGGCCAGTTATTAGTCAGGATGTCTCTTCAAGTGTCCTTGGATGATGCAGACACCACTGCCAGGTCCATTTTTATAGCGGTAGTTATGAACAGGGTGTCATGGCTTTAACTCCTGGAGTTCCAATGAGGTCTGAATCTCCCCTTTGATGTTTGAAAGTTGTTCTCAGAACCACAGATGAGTCTCTTCACACACTAAAAGACTCCAGGGTTATGTTAAGATCACCAGGTATATGTAACTCCTACAAAAAAAAATTTTGAATAGGTCAAAAACTGCCCAGAGATCTCATCCTGATCAGTTCTCTGGGTTTCACAGATCTACCAAACCCCCAGGAAGAGACATAAGTTCCAGAGAAAAGAGCTTCTCATCCTCCTCCTGCGAGTACCTAGTGATCATTGAAACAAGTTTTGATGGGTCAGTCAAGTGCCCGAATCCTCCCACACCTCTAGTTTAGCAGCTGCAACCCTTTGCCCACTTCCTCTCTTTCCCATTTCCAACATGCTAGGAGGTGGGTCACTACAGACAAGTGGGTCATAGAGGTCATAACATCAGGCTACTTTATCCACTTTACATCTCTCCCTCCCTCCCTTGCATTTTCCTTCCCCATCCCTCTTTAGGAATTCCTCTCACAAGCTTCTACTGAGACAAAAAATAGACTCCTTAATTTAGAAGTGAAAGAGCCAGTTCCAGCTCCTCACAAAGGAAAGGGGTTCTATTTGAGGGTGGAAACCGATTTGAGATCTAAGACTACTAAACAAATTTGAAAGTCTCAAAAGTTCAGGATGGTGACACTGGCAGCTATAATCCCTTGACTAGAGGCAGGAGAGTGGGTTTTGGACCTCAGTCTAAGAGACGCCTATTTCCATATGGCAATATACCCATCTCACAGAAAATACCAAAGCCTTACAGTCGACTAGAAACATTTTCAATAATGAATACATTCCTTCCACCGCTTCTCGACTCCAAGGGTGTTCTCAAAGGTCCTAGCAGTAATGTCTGCTTACCTTCTTTGGGAGGCAATTTTAGTCTTCCCGTACCTCAATGATTGGCTGCTCTAATGAAGCGGTACTGTCATCCGCTCAGACAGACCTTTCCCTTTTCTAAGAACTGGGTCTTCAGCTCGATGTAAGAAAATCCACATTAATCCGTGCACAGAGAATACAGTTCATAGGGGCATACTTGGATTCATTGACAGCCAGGACCTACCTTTCCACTGACAGATTCATAACTTTATCAAATCTAGTCAGAACCATTCAAGGGAGTCCTTGAACCTCAGTAAGGAACTGTCTACAGCCCCTGGGTCATATGGCAGCTTACACCTTCATGACCAATCACACCTCTGTTGCTTCCAAGGCTGGCTCAGAACAATCTGTTCACCAACCAGAGACAGTTTGGAGAAGCAAGTTGCAGTTCCCCTTCATGTAAAGGACTCCCTACACTGGTGGAAAGATCAACTGAATGTTGGTGCAGGCATTCCTTTTGTTTGCCCAACTCCAATAATAACCATGACAACAGGTGCATCCCTGCTGGGATGGAGAGCTCACCTCAAAATACTCACGGCTCAAGGCACATGGTCACCTCAGGAAATCATTCTCCTCCTCAACCTATTGGAACTCAGGGCAATCAAGAATGCTTGTCTCTATTTCCTACCCCTCATCAATGAGGATCATGATGAACAATGTGGTCTGCATGTTCTGTATGAATAGGCAAGGGGGAGCAAGATCCCCCTCCCTGTGCACCAAAGCAATAAAGTTGTGGAACAGCTGTATAGCCTCTCAGATCCACATTTCAGCCATCTACTTCCCAGGTGTTTAGAACACCACAGCCAATATTCTCAGCAGGCATGTCTCCCAGGATTATGAATAGGAACTGGAGTCTCATATTCTCCATGGTATATTCCTAAACTGGGGACTTTCAAAGATGGACTTATTTGCTAACTCCAGGAACAAGAAGTGTTTTCTGTTTTGCTCAAGAGGCGGTCTAGGCAATCACTCTTTTATCTTGGACAAAGGGACTCTTCTATGCATTTCCTCCAACACTGCTAATACTGAGAGTGATGAACAAGATCAGACAGGACAAAGCTAGGGTAATCCTTAAAATATCGATCTGGCGAAGACAAGGTTGGTATCCTTACCTGCTTCAACTGTGCGTCCCTCCAGTGACCAGAGCCGACTAAGGGGGATATGATAGAGGTCTATAAAATCATGACTGGAGTGGAAAAAGTAAATAAGGAAGTGTTATTTACGCCTCATAACACATGAACTAGGGGTCACAAAATGAAACTAATAGGCAGCAGGTTTAAAACAAACAAAAGGAAGTATTTTTTCACACAACACACGGTCAACCTGTGGAACTCCTTGCCAGAGGATGTTGTGAAGGCCAAGACTATAATAGGGTTCAAAAAAGAACTAGATAAGTTCATGGAGGCTAGGTCCATCAATGGCTATTAGCCTGGATGGGCAGGGAGGGTGTCCCTAGCCTCTGTTTGCCAGAAGCTGGGAATGAGCGACAGGGAATGGATCACTTGAGGATTAGCTGTTCTGTTCATTCCCTCTGGGGCATCTGGCATTGGCCACCGTCGGAAGACAGGATACTGGGCTAGATGGACCTTTGGTCTGACCCAGTATGGCCGTTCTTATGTTCTTATGCTTCCAATCAATCCTCATCTCCTTTTCCAAGATGCAAGTCATTTAATTCATCCCAAGCTAGGGATTCTCCACCTCAGGGTATGGTTCCACGATGGTTTGCAGGGTTAGAATCTACCTGCTCTGTCGAACTAAAAGTGTTACTGAACAGTAGAAAGGCGTCAACCTAAATTACTTACCTGCAGAATTAGAAAAGATTCAACCATTGGTGTCAACACCACCACTCATCTCTGAATCCTCATTGCTCTCAGCTATCCTAGATTACCTATTGGACCTAAAGAAATCAGGGTTATCGGTTAGCTCGATTCAGGTTCACTTGACTGCAATATCAGCTTTTCATCCTCCAGTAGAAGGATTTTCTGTATCTGTTCACCCTATGTCTTCAAGGTTTATTAAGTGTTTGAGGAATCTCTACCCCCAAGTTAGGGACCGCACTCTGACTTGGAACCTCAACCTGGTACTTAGATGTCTCACAAGACCACGATTAGAACCAATGGCAACCTCTTCCTTGCTTCACTTATCCATGAAGACAGCATTTTTAGTAGCGATCACATCGACCTGGAGAGTCAGAGACATTGGGGGATTGGTGGCAGACACTTTAACTGTTTTTTTCAAGGGCAAGATATCTTTATGCCCACACCCTAAATTCTTATCAAAGTTACTCTGGACTTTCTTCTTAACCAGTTCATTCCCCTACCAGTGTTTTTTCCAAAACCACATAAGTCTCAAACTCCTCCTCCCCCCCCCCAGAGGAAGGATAGCTAGGTTTAGCACCTTTGAACTGCCAAAAAAATGGCACCTCCCCACAACAAGGCAAGCCCACCGCAACCCCAACTCACAACCAGAAGGCAACTCTGCCATCCCTCCCACCTTCAACAATCACTTATAGTATCCAGAGAGATAACATAGATATTGATAATTATCAATACATATTTCTTTCTTACTTGACTTCCTTGTGACATTCAGGCTAGAATGCTTTGTCTTCCCTTCACTTCTCTGTCAGTGGTGACAACACCATCCCTTCCCAGGCACTCAGACTGGTAACCTGAGCGTCACCTTCAGCTCGTCCCTCCCACGAGAATGCACATCAGACTGATTTGCAACTTCTCCCTACATAACTTCTCCCCGTTGAAGGTTTCCTAAATGAGGTGGGTATTAAATGGATTTGAAGAAGGGGAAGGCATACACTTGGCATGGGGACATGGAAGGTGTTAAAAGGATCTGGCTGCTGTGACATCGGGGGTGACTTGAAGCTCAGAGTGGGAGAAGGAGACAAAAGTAGAACTATGTTTACAGGGAAGGCCAGAACATGGGAAGTTAGAGGACAAGTAGCAGAAGCGAGTAAAGATGTATGTCTATATGTAGAAGACTTGCACTTATCTCTAAGATGAAAAATAGCATCATTTAAAAGTAAGGGTCACCCCAGATATTTTTTCATCTTTATTGTAGATTAAGTGATTTAGCTTCACCTTCTCACTCCTACGCCTTCCCAGCACTTGAATTTGCTTTTCTGAAGGCAGTGCTTCTTCTCTGTAACTGACTAGAAGTTCTGGATGTCTATGTTGGGATAGCGCTCCTTTCTTCTTATTTGCTTGTCCCTATATATACATTCTCCTCTTGGTGTGCATATGCCCCATGCACTCAAGATTGGATCCTCAACAATTGCAAGTCTTTGACAAAGAAATCCATCAGTCAGCTGAACTTGCTGTTGCTGCCATCAGGGCCAGCTCCAGCTTTTTTGCCGCCCCAAGCAGTGAAGAAAAAAAAGAAAAACCCGATTGAGCTGCCGCCGAAGAGGAAGAGAGGGAGTGAAGGACCCGCCGCTGAAGTGCCACTGAAGACTGAAGCGGAGCGATGGAGTTGCCGCCTAATTGCCGCCCCAGACCCGGACGTGCTGCCCCTTTCTATTGGCCGCCCCAGGCACCTACTGCCTTCGCTGGTGCCTGGAGCCGGCCCTGGCTGCCATCGTGTCATCCTCAGCCAACAAAGCCGTGGTCCCATCTGCTCAACCACACGCTGACAGCTACAAATCCTTTCAAGACCTCCTTCATCAGATGGCATATACATTAGACATTCCAACTGAGGTAATGCAGGAGAAGTCCTATAAATTGTTAGATATCTTGCACACCTCTATGTCAGACAGTCTGGCTATGCCAGTATATGAGGTACTCTTAGACCTGTACAGTTTCTGTGGCAGATGCCTGCATCTATTCCTCCAACATGTTAAAAGGTAGACAGAAGGTACCAGGTTCCATTTTCCGGATCTGAGTATTTATACGCTCATCCCATACCTTGCTGCCCAAGAGAGGATGAGAAAGCAGAGCTCTAAGACAACACCTGGAGGAAAAGAGCCCAAATGCCTGGATGTCTCTGGAAGGAAGAGCTACACTTCTGCCAGCTGTGAGCATTGCCATTTCCCAGGCACTCCTTGCCATAGATGATTACATCAGTTGGCATAAGGTGTCAGACTTCACAGACAACTTACCACAGGATTCAAGGGAAGACTTAAGATCCTTAATTGCAGAGGGTCAGTTAAGAGCTTGGACCTCCTTACAGGCAGCAATTGATGCATCAGACAGAATAGCAAGGACAATGGCAACAGCAGTGATGACGAAATGGGTGTCATGTTTACGATCTTCAGGGAAGCATAGACTGCTATAAAGAATTTCCCTTTTGAGAGTTGTGACCTTCTCAGCCACAAGACAGATGATGCATTACACCCTTCAGTTTAAAGGTCTCCCAAGCTACTCTTAGATCCCTGGATGTATACACACGATAACCCAGAAGGAAACAAGTTATACATCCCTATCCTTGGCAGACTTCTTCCCCGTTGTATCCTCCCTATCACAGGCCATCAGAACGCCTTGGAAGAAACAAGGATTACACAGAAGATTACACTGCTTCTTCATCAGCACCAGTGAGACCAGTTCCTACCTTGAGACTGCCAGTTTGATGGTTTAGTGAGTCGAGAGCTGCACAGAACCACACCCAAAGGGTCTGTACCCATGACCTACCCCATTTGGGGACCGTTTTTTATTTTCAAGATGCCTGGACCAATATCACCTAGTACTGCTAGGTCCTGGAAGACCTCCAGGTTGGATATTCAATCCAGTTTCAAGCTCTCTCTACTCCTCATCCATCCTTCCTGTCCCTTTTCAATGACCCCTCTCATGAGAGACAAATGCAACAGGCGGTAGAGGCTCTGAGAGCAATAAAAGGTGCACCTCTTCAATACAGGAAGAAAAGGCTTTGTTCCCATTATTTTTTAATCTCCAAGATCCTATTCTGGATCTTCATTTGTCAAATCAAGTTCAGAATGGTAACCCTTGCCTCAATAATCCCACCCCTAGATCCACGGGACTGGATTGCAGCTCTCAAGCTCCAGGACATGTATTTACATATTTCACGTCACCTAGGACACAGGAAATAATTAAGAGTTATAATAGGGATTTCTTATTTCTAATACAAGATCCTTGGATTATCAACAAACCCCAGGGTTTTCTCAAAATGCCTTGAAATAGTAGCAGCTTATCTAAAATGGCAAAGAATACAATTATACCCTTGATGATTGGCTTGTTTGAGGGAGCTCACCTCAACAGATAACAGACTATGTTCATCACATCCTACAGCTCTTTTCCACTTTGGGACTCAAGATCAATGAACTAGAAGTTATCTGTAGTGCCCACCCAGAAAACAGAGTTTATGGCAGCACTTCTACGCTCCACAAGAGTAAGAGTATACTTACCTCAGCCAGATTTGAAGCCACTGAAGATCTCAACAAGTCAGTTGCCAAAACAACCTCATATAACAGTAAGAATGTGTCTGAAATTACAGAGCCAGACGTGTACCCAGAAGCCTCCTGCTACAAGACAGGCCCCAAAAAGAAACCAACAGAACTCCACTGGCCATCACCTACAGTCCTCAGCTTAAACCTCTCCAACGCATCATCAGTGATCTACAACCCATCCTGGACAATGATCCCTCACTTTCACAGACCTTGGGAGGCAGGCCAGTCCTCGCCCACAGACAACCCGCCAACCTTAAGCATATTCTCACCAGCAACCACGCACCGCACCATAACAACTCTAACTCAGGAACCAACCCATGCAACAAACCTCGATGCCAACTCTGCCCACATATCTACACCAGCAACACCATCACAGGACCTAACCAGATCAGCTACAACATCACCGGCTCATTCACCTGCACGTCCACCAATGTTATATATGCCATCATGTGCCAGCAATGCCCCTCTGCTATGTACATTGGCCAAACTGGACAGTCACTACGCAAAAGGATAAATGGACACAAGTCAGATATCAGGAATGGCAATATACAAAAACCTGTAGGAGAACACTTCAACCTCCCTGGCCACACAATAGCAGATGTAAAGGTAGCCATCTTACAGCAAAAAAAACTTCAGGACCAGACTCCAAAGAGAAACTGCTGAGCTCCAGTTCATTTGCAAATTTGACACCATCAGATCAGGATTAAACAAAGACTGTGAATGGCTATCCAACTACAGAAGCAGTTTCTCCTCCCTTGGTGTTCACACCTCAACTGCTAGCAGAGCACCTCACCCTCCCTGACTGAACTAACCTCGTTATCTCCATACTGATTTACACCTGCCTCTGGAGATTTCCATTACTTGCATCTGAAGAAGTGAGGTTCTTACCCACGAAAGCTTATGCTCCCAATACTTCTGTTATTCTTAAAGGTGCCACAGGACCCTCTGTTGCTTTTTACAGATTCAGACTAACACGGCTACCCCTCTGATATCTGAAATTATTAGGTCACATGGCCTTATGCACATTCATAACTCTATATGCCAGACTTTACCTTCATTTTATGCAAGGGTGGCTAAAATCTATTACCTTCTGAGCAAACATCATATAGATATTCCAGTCTATATTCCTCCACATGTCCTAAAGTCACTAAAGATTAATGATGAAGAATCCCATTCAGGTATGCAAGAGTGTTCCTTTTTTCTCCAAGACTGCCTTCAGAGACAATAGAGACTGATGCTTCCAGCCTTAGCCGGGGAGCACATCTAAATCAGCCTCAGGGTTTGTGGTCCCGAGAGGAGACTCGTTTTCACATTAATGTCTTAGAACTCACGTTTCATTTGACAGAACACCACAGCGATGTTCCATGTGAACAGGTCAGGAGGCGCGTGATCACCCCCTCTATGTTTGGAAGTGATCCAGCTGTGGAATTGGTGTATCCACCACCAGATCACCCCAGATCACCACCAGATCCACCACCAGATCAGCCATGCACCTACCAGGACTGCAGAACACTGTAGCAGATCACCTGAGCAGGAAATTTACAAATGAACAAAAGTGGGCGATAAAGGACTCATAATTTGGAGAGCGTTTCACAGGCAGGGTCACCCATCCATGGACCCATTTGCCACAAAAATAAACAAAAAGTGCCCTACCTTCTGCTCCTCTTTTACTGAGGGTCCTAAGGAAGTTCAAACAAGAGTCTGCTATAACGATCCTGATAGCACCAACTCGGCCCACCTGGATTTCATGAGATTTTCAATTTATTATCCTGTAACATTGCCACTGAGTCCATACCTGGGCTCCCTGGACAATGGGAGCATCTTACATCCAAACCCAGCCTCTCTACATATCACAGTCTGAATGCTGGCTGGTTGGCATCTGTGGAGAGAGCTTGTTCTAGAGACACCCCAAACATTCTTATACGGAGTAGAAAGGAAGTAGGAAAGTAGAAAAGGCTCCCTTTGGGCAGATCTACACAGTATGTCTCCAACAGAATCAAACATTCCTAATATTCTGGATTACTTAATGTCATTAAAAAGATCAGGACTTTCTATCAGTTCTATAATGGTGCACCTGGGAGCTATATCAGCACAACATCCCAGGACCACACATGAGTTTTCACATCATGTAATGACTAGATTCTTCGAAGGCCTAACACACATATTCCCACTGGTGCAGGAACTGCCTCACTCCTGGGATCTCTATATAGTTTGGATGAACGGGTCCTTCCTCTGAGCCTCTGGCATTATGTTTATTGCACCATCACTCCATGAAAACAGCCTTCTTAATGACTGTCACTTCAGTCTGTAGGATTGGGGAGCTGCAGGCACTCATGGTGGCCCTCCATGCACTGTTCCTTTCTTAGGCCCTATCCAAAATTTCGTCCCAAGGTCATTTCCGACTTCCATCTAAACCATGAGTCCCCTACCAGTGTTCTTCCCTAAGCAACACTCCAGCCAAGGGAGGCAAGAGACTCCACTCTTTAGATAGCCGCAGCGCCCTGTTGTTTTACCTAGATAGATCATAGTCATCCAAGGTCTTGCCTACATCGTTTGTTTGTTGCCTTTGCAGAGAGAATCAGAGGCCAGGCCATTTCATCTCAAAGGCTATCTAAGTGGGCCTCAAACTTTATTAAGCTTTGTTACTAGTTAGCTAGTTTAGATTATCCAAGTGTAGCTCAGACAGCTTCTGCAGCCTCTTTCAGAAATGTTCCCATTGCAGAAATATGTAGAGCAGCTAATTAGGGATCTGTTCACTTAGTCACAAAACATTATTCCGTGGTAGAGGTATCTAGATTGGATGCCTCTTTTGGCAAAACTGTTTTATAATCTCTGTTCAGGTAAAAAAGCTACATGCCATGAAAGGTGTGTGTGGCTTTATTGGACCTTGATGTTTACATTATTCTTTACTGCCCTCCACAGAAAATGATCATAACATTAAATTAATATTAGTTATAAAATAAAATGGACTGGAGACATGCAACAGTGAAAAGGGCATAGAACAGAGTTAGCACAACAGAAGAAGAAACTTGTTCTTGCTTGTTGGTACCATCTTAAATGTATCCCTATGAGGAACTAACCCTGATGTGGCGTTGAATGATTTGTTTTAGTTTTAAAATGCTTTTTTAGGAAGAGCAATGTTCAAAGAGGCATTCTGAAAATATAAAAATGAAACATTTCCGCCTTCAAAAACAGCCATTGGAGTCCTTTGTGGCATCTATCTTGGATTTCCTCCATTTAAAGAGAGTGTCTCCTAGTGCCAAATTTAAAGTGTTTGTTTTACTTTAAGATATTTGCCTTTTGGTTGCCTGATAAATATTCTGAGGGCCATTTAGACACAGTCCACCTATCCTCTCCCTATGCTAATTTACTGCATGGTGTCTAACCAATAATCTAATAACGAAATGTAATCATGTCCCAAGATGAGTTTATCCACAGATAATCTCATCACATGACAATTTCAGTTGAAAATGATGTTTCTCTGGATAGCTTCCAGACAGGATAATATCACAAACACTCCCATGAAGATTTTTGTCACGTCTTAATTCAGTATGTAAGTGGCTACTAATTCCAGATAAATAATTTCCTTTCCCAGTGTTATGTTTCTTTCATTCCTGATAGCTGTTCCTCTTTGCAGATGAAGTGTCTAAGGAAGTCTTCCAGAAGCCTAATAGGATTTTTAATTATCTCACTTGTAGACTATTTGGTAAAATATAAAATCACAGTCCTGCAGTCCCATAATATTTTATCTTCATCAGATCATTTCACCAGCCACTGTCACTAAGTACAACCATGTTGTATGCTAAATGTTACACTCTCACACTGGCTGGAATCTAGCCCATTTACTGTAAATACCAGGGATAAAATGCCTAAGGAAGATAAAAGCTTGGGAGAACAGGGCAAGTTAAGCTCATATCCATTTGTAAGCATGCCTTTTCTGCTGTCATTGACAGAGTGTGACCTCTTATTTCCTCCAAGCCCAGCCTCTCTGAACAGCAGATTGAACTGTAAGTGGAAAGTGACACTAAGAAGACTGGAAAGCCTTTCACAGGATTAGAAAAAGAGCAGCAAAAAAGAAACCATTAGTGCAGCTGAGAGGGATCAACATGACAGGGTTAAATAATCATTTGTTTCAGAGAAACCACGGATCACATCACCTGCCCTCTAAACTCTTCTCTGATTCTCTGAACAGTTATACAGATTTTCCAAAAGGTGCTGATTTTCAGCGGTTAATCTGTTTTATCCAGTGGGTGAGAACAGGTACAACATTATAAATACAGTTTTATATATATATATTCATTAAAAATAAATAGTGTTGACGTCTCTATGAATTTTCCGTTGGCTAAGCAGGATTTAAAAGCAAGAATAGAATGCATTATCTTAAAGATTTAATTTAATAATAGAGTATATATAATGGAGTTTTTGAAAAAGCACTTTGGATATGCTTGGCTGAACACAAAGGGCTGAATTCCCATTGGGAATCATGCACAAAGTTCCAATTAGCATTATCTGGAATTATGTGCTTAGATGCCACAATAAAAATTCAACCCAAGTGTCCTCAAGATATTAAAATATGTTGGAAATGGTTCTGCTCTCCTGCACTCTTGCTCTCAGTACACTGTTGTAAGTTGGGGTGACGCTGTGGAAGTAAATGTGGCTGATTCTTCCCTCACACCAATTTTAAAAGCAGTAAATCCATTGATTTACTCCCACTTTACACTGGTGCAAGTAAAATGAGAATCAGGTTCAGTGGAATTACACTGGTGTAAAACCAGCATAATTTAGGCCAGAATTAGGCCCAATGTTGTGTCAGTTTAGTATGGCAGTAGATTTTGATGTTCTAAAAATAGGATTGTGGGCCACATTTTCATTCTGAGGGGCTACACCAAGACCCTTTTACACTGCACTGGCAGCTTGAAAGGGCCTTAAATTACATTCACACCCACTTTAATGCCTCTTTATAATGCCAGAGCAGTAAGGTAAATGAGAACCAGGCCTTGTAACTTCCCTGGTATGTCAACAAGTGTAGGGAGCAGAGCAAGGATGGAAGTCCCTATTAAAATACATATCCTTATTAATAGCACCGGGGACACACAAATCATTGGCCAAACACATTGTTTTGTTTTTTTAGAAATGTTTTTATTCAAGTTTCAGTGCAAAAAAAAAATCCCCCTACAGAGCCATAATCAGCCCATGTTCCTTAAAACTTTCCCATCATCCTGTCTGCTGAGCTTGATCTGCACCTGCACCTTCACAGCTTTCGGTGACTCTCCTCAAAGCTGCTCTTACTTATGCTGCAATGTGACTCTATTGATTTTCATAGTGTTACCCCTGATTTACTCCATGAGAGCAGCATGGGAGCTTCACTGTGAATGCACACAGGAGTCAGTGCTCACCAACATGAATAAGGGGTCCGTAGTTGGGCCCTAAGTCTTCAGAATCTTTCTAATGCTAAAGCAATGGGAGATGATGGTTGAAAAGGTCATGTTTGTAACCTCATAGCAGGCCTTAGTCCTCCTGCAATGTGACAGATCTCGCCCCCTCTGGGTCTGGGTTATAGGGGGTGTAATGAGGAGAAAGGGACATGGCCAGAGTGCCTCTGATCCAGCAGGTCCCAGCTATCAGAATAGATCCCTTGCTAGCCTCTGAATCAGGGAGCAGCAAAGATAGGATAAAGCTCCCTTCCCTCCCACCTCCTCAGGTCTGAACTGAACGTAGCTCAGCCAAGTGCAAGAAACAGGCCATGTTTAGTTTTTCCTGAAATCAACCAGGCATATTTTTATTCTGCAGTGACACGTTGATATTTCCCATTTACTTCAATTTCTTACCTGCAGAAAGAAGCCATTCTGAATTCTGGAGATTTAATTGCCAGGTTTAAAAAAAAAAATCTCCATTAAAAGCCATTATTTTACCACTAAAAATTTCAAGAAAGAAAAGAAAAAAAAAATAGCATGAATAAGAGAACCCAGAAGGGGAAACGACTTCAGTGTGATCTCAAGTACCTATGTAAACAAAAATTAATAGGTATATTTTGCTTTAAAAAAAAGCAATTTATTAACAATGATGAATGTGCTTACCATCATATTTTCCAGAAAAACATAAAGCAGTAATGTAACCGTTTGAACATAGGCTTATGATTTTCCTAATTATGTGGTGTTTTTTCCTAGGCAACATTTAAAGGTTGGATGGACATTATGTATGCAGCAGTAGATTCACGAGGGGTAGGTCACTCAAATTAAATGTTTTCTTCTTGCATCCTTCTTTCCTGTTTAGTTGAATTTTGCACCATTCTGGCTGGTTAACAGCAAAACTACCTGTATGCAACTCACTTGACTTTTTTGGGGATGCACCAAGTTTAACTTAGGGCAGATTTTTGTCTAATGTGCTAGTGAAATGTAGAGTGACTGAAATGGGTCTAGGATGTGTGCCATCATTTGTGTAGTGGGGTTTATATTATGGATCAGTTTGGAAATGTAACTATTTAGTGTACAAGAATATTTTAAAAATATTAAAACCTAGGGCCCAATTCAGGACACAAATAACTTCCAGGTAACAGTTAACTGACCTCCTGTCCTGCAGCAGGAGGGAGATTTGGAGGGAGCAGATCCTCGGCTGGCATAAATTGACATAATGGAGCTATGTCGATTTACATTGCACCTCATACTGTCTTAGGATTCCGTTTTTCAATCTGTTTAAGCCAGACAGAAAGGTCAATATAAAGGTGAATACAAACCTGAGACTCACAAAGATGAATGGATCTTTAGATTTTCCATAGATCTTATTTTTTGTTGCAAGATGTGTTTTATTAAGTGGAAGTTGTGATTAGAATGATCAGAGGTGAAAGTAAGCCGGTACACCCCGGTACGGCTTCCCCAGGCAGCAATTTAAAGGGCCTGGGGCTCCCAGCAGCGGCTGGAGCCCCTGGCCCTTTAAATTGCCGCCAGAACCCCGCTGCTGGAGCCCTGGGGTAGTGGCGGGGCTCCGAGGGCTATTTAAAGGGCCGGGGCTCCCGCTGCCTCTACTGCCCTGGGCCCTTTAAATAGCCCCCAGAGCCCTGCTGCCGGAGCCCTGGGGTAGCAGCGGCAGCTGGGAGCGCCGACAGCGGTTTAAAGGGCCCGGGGCGGTAGTGGCGGCCAAGACCTGGGCCCTTTAAACTGCTGCCGGAGCCCCTGGCTGCTGCTGCTACCCCGGCGGGGGAGGGGGAGGGCATTTACCAGTACAGGGCGGGCTGGGGCTGGCTTTGACCCCCCCCCCCATCCCCGCCCCTTCCGGGGGCCAGAGCCGGCCCCAACCCAGCCCAGTACTAGTAAATCCCTATTTCTACTTTCACCCCTGAGAATGATCCATATGCCGTGATCACCATAAAGAAATTAACATTTACCAACAGATAGAAAACAGCTTTCACAATGATTTTCTATTCTTAGTAAAAGAAAGAAGGTGTATTGTTTAAAATAGATGGACTCTAACTATACTGGAGTTTATACTAAAGTGACTGAACACTGCAATTACATTGCAATTAAAATGTAATTACACTGTGCTTAGGTTACCCGGGGTTATCTGAACCCAAAGCTATGGTAACTAATCTTTGTTTTCCAGGCAGTGTCAGGAAATAAATCAGTGGGGGACACAGCACCTCCATCTGATACATGATTAGTACACACAAGAGTGCTTTCTTTTAAAAGTCCTTGTTTTTACTGAGTACAAAGCACACATCAAAACTAGCAAAAGACTAGAAGCACCCCAAATATAGTTACCCAAAGTCTAGGTGGTGTCAAGGGACAGCTGCAGGATTCCGGTGGCCAGCCTTCTGCAGCTGGAGTTTTGTTGTCAGACTCCCAAGCTCATAGAAATTCAGTCAAAAGAACTTCTTCCACACTTCTCCAAAGTACACTCTCTAACTTAAGCCTAAGGATCAATTGACTCTAACTAAACTCTTTATAGGTTTTCTCTTGACCAAGCACATAATAGGCTAACAATCTCCCTAGCAACAGCCTAGCAACATGGGCCGGCTCTTCCATTTTTGCCGCCCTCCCCCACTCCCCCCCTCCCCCCAAAAAGCCACTTGGACTGCTGCCCAAACTGCCGAAGCAAAAAAAAAAAAAGCTGCCCGGACTGTGCCGCCCCAAGAATGGACAGAATGCCGCCCCTTAGCACGTGCCGCCCCAGGCACGTGCTTCCTCCGCTGGTGCCTGGAGCCGGCCCTGCTAGCAACAGTGAATAATAATTCATTATTTTACTTATCAGCAAAGCAACTTCAGCAAGAAACTTACAAATGCAGGCCCACCCAAACTAAGGTCAGCCATTCACATTCCCCCACTTCCCCCATACCCATTTTCATGAATCTGTCCTTTCACTTTATCTACCTTAGTTAGTAACACTGCAACTGTGTAGCTGTTTTTGTTCTGCTGCCTAAGCCAAGGCCAGATTTTTCCTGACTCTGTGGTGCCCTCACTTCCAGCTTATGGTGGCTCAGTGCACAAGATCACTGTTGTTATGTCAAATCAATTTCTCTCGTAACAGTTATTCTATTAATATCCATGATTACCACCAGTTCATATAAGCAGGAGTATAGCCAGAAGATTGATTGATTTGTTTATTTGTTCCCCTTTTTTATTTCATATTGAATGCATTACAGTGGATATATTCTGAAGTTGCACTTTTTAATACATGCACCCAGTACAAAATCTTCTAACCAAAGATTAAGTACATGAATTACACTCTGTATTTACACTGAAAATACAGTGTAATGACATGATCATAATGACAGTATTATAAAGTGTAACTGAAATGATCGTGGTATTTGAGATACCAGTGATGACCTTTTAATGGCAAGCACTGAATGCTTAAACACTGAATGGGTACTTTTATAATATTTTCTGTGTTACTGAGTGAGTTTATGTTTAATCTTTTGATGTGTGTGGTGATGGCACAGTTTTTCTCCCTCTTCTTTTTACATTTGCCTTTTATATTTGCAGTGTGAGGATCAACCTGAATGGGAATATAATTTATACATGTACCTCTACTTTGTGATTTTCATCATCTTCGGGTCTTTCTTCACATTGAATCTCTTCATAGGCGTCATTATTGACAATTTTAACCAACAAAAGAAAAAGATAAGTACTGTATATGCTGTATAGCTCCTTGTGACTGCTATATGGAGGGGCAGTAGGAATGGACTTAGAAGCAGCAGCACAGCCAGTCTAGCATCTCGATTAACAGAATATCCTTAGAAACCATCTTGCGTTACTTTACAAATTCACAGTTGCAGCAGCCCCTTATCGCTACGCAGGACCAGTGCTCTGAAAACACTGGCAGTTAGATTGTACTCACACAAATCAGGAAGCAGTGTTAACAGCACCAGCCCAGGGGGACCTCAGGGATTAATTGTGCCTCAGGGACACATGCCTTCCCAAAGGAAGAAAATAGAAAAGGATGGAGACTCCCAATACCTCAAACTTAGTTTACATTGCAATAATACTTATCATTCAACCAAAGTAATAGCAGCTTTATCTCTCTATACTTAGGTGGGCAAGACATCTTTATGACAGAGGAACAGAAAAAGTATTATAATGCAATGAAAAAACTGGGCTCCAAGAAACCCCAAAAACCCATCCCAAGGCCACTGGTGAGAATATCTAGGTTATTCCAATTGAAATATGTATATTCAGTGAATGTCTTTCATCGAGTGAATACAATCTCCTGGGGAAAAATGCCCCTTTTGTAATATAATTTGTTTGATTCAGCCATTGTTTGAAAGTGTAGTGAATTGTGTGTCTTATAATCACCACTGCACTACAATGATGATTTGGGGTCAAATTCATGAACGGTGTAACACCATTACCTATTGTGGCCTGTTTTAAATGAATTGGGGATCTCAGTCCCAATCTGTAATAAACAAGTTACCATTCATAAAAGCTACCACTACTATTGGCATGATTGTTGGTAGACTCAGCAAAGAGCCTTAGGATTGAATGGGCATGAAAATCCAACCAATCCATCACCCCCTTTACATTTACGACGGCCCGTGTGGAAACTGTGACATATTTTCTTCGGGATTCCAGTTGCAAGGGGAGGGAATGATATCATCATTTTATATGATTTGAGTCTCATAACTAACACTAATGATCCTTTTATTTGTTTCAGAACAAATACCAAGGTTTTATCTTTGACGTAGTCACCAAACAAGCCTTTGATGTCTCCATCATGATTCTCATCTGCCTTAACATGGTCACCATGATGGTGGAAACAGATGACCAGAGTCTAGAAAAAGTGAACATCCTTCATAAAATCAACATGCTCTTCGTTGCCATCTTCACAGCAGAGTGCAGCATCAAAATGTTGGCTTTAAGACACTACTATTTCACCAATGGCTGGAACATATTTGATTTTGTTGTTGTGATTCTATCCATTGTGGGTAGGTAACATTCAATGGCAGAGAAGTCTTTTTGCCAAAACTGAACAAATAAAAGGTGGAAACAGAGATGTGTTTGGACTGTATTAAATGCTTTTTGCAATATGGTGCTGAGCACCTCCAGCTAGGCATTGGGTACCCTCAGTTCCACCAATGGGAGAGCCACTTACGGGATTGGTTCCTAAATATTTTAATTATATTTAAATCATATCGAAATAACACCGCATAACAATCAAATGTGGTATGACCAGGCAAAGGTAGAGAGTTTGGGTATGCTGAACATAACAGATACATCCAGTAGAACATACATGCCATACTGCTGAAAGTAATAAGTAACACCCTCACATGCCCTGGCATTGATTTCAACGGGCATTTAGTGGCTGATAGGAACACAGGAGGGTGTGTTAGAGAAATGGCAGTCAGAGGATTAGTAGTTGCAATGCGTCAGGGTGTAAGAGGAAAAGTCAAAAGCCACTTGGGCCATTATTATTATTTATTATTTGTATTTTGCAGTAGTGCCTAGCAGACCCAATCATGGACCAGAACCCTATTATGCTAGGTGATGTACAGGCACAGAATAAAACAACAGTCCCTGCCCCAGAGAGTTTACAATCTGAGTATGAACTGCCAATTAAAAAGAAAGTAACAATTGGGAAAATGATACAATTTGAGATGAATGACTGATCAAATGAACAAAAGTAACTAAGGAACATTCTAGAGATTATTTCCATTAAAACCAGCATTTAACTCTCATATCTCCTAAAGATATTCATGTTACTTTATACTTTTTTGTCAAAGTAAATTTCGTCAGGGGGGGATGAACACTGGGGTATTATAGTCTTTCACCTCAGGAGCAATGGCTCAAATGGTAGTGACTGAAAGCTATAACTACTTGTGGCCTGTATTAATTGAACTGATGATCTCAGTCCCAGTTTGTAATAAGCAAGTGTCCACATCATAAAAACTATCCCTTTCGTTGACATCTTTGTCTGTAGACTCAACAAAGAGCCTGAGGATTGATTGGGCATGAAATCTAACCAATCCATCAGCCCCTTAGCTGTGTTTCCTCTAAGACAGGGGTTCTCAACCTTTTTCTTTCTGAGGCTCCCCCAACATGCTATAAAAACCTCCACAGCCCACCTGTGCCACAACAACTGTTTTTCTGCATATCCAGTAGATTAAAAGCCTGGGCTGGCGTTAGGGGGTAGCAAGCAGGGCAATTGCCTGTGGTCCTGCAAAGTTGAATTACTCGGGCTTTGGCTTCAGCCCCAAGTAGCTTGGACTTTGGCTTTCTGCCCTGAGCCCCAGGAAGTCTAACACTGGCCCTGATCTCTGGTTTATTTTGGCGGACTCCCTGAAACCTGCTCACAGCCCCCCAGGGCGCCCCGGATCCCTGGTTGAGAACCGCTGCTCTAGGAGAAGGCAAAGGCACAGTTAGTAGGACAGTTGGGGGAATGTTAATGGTTCTTGTTGGTAATCTGGAATTACCATTTTATGAGAACATCTAGAATTGTTGCCCATGTATTAATTGGTTATTTGTTTCTTTTTTTCTTAAAGGTACCGTGCTTTCTGACATCATTCAACAATATTTTTTCTCTCCTACACTCTTCAGAGTCATTCGCTTGGCTCGGATTGGCAGGGTCCTAAGACTTATACGGGGAGCCAAAGGAATTAGAACTCTCCTTTTTGCCTTAATGATGTCCCTTCCTGCTCTGTTCAACATTGGTCTCCTTCTTTTTCTGGTCATGTTTATTTATGCCATTTTTGGAATGGCTAATTTTGCCTATGTTAAAAAAGAGAATGGGATTGATGACATGTTCAACTTCCAAACCTTCGCTAACAGCATGCTCTGTCTTTTCCAAATTACAACCTCAGCTGGCTGGGATGGTCTTCTCAATCCTATTTTAAACACTGGACCGCCATATTGTGATCCGAACCTAAAAAATGCAAATGGTTCGAAGGGAGACTGTGGAAGCCCTGCTGTAGGGATTCTATTCTTTGTTACTTATATCATTATATCATTTCTCATTGTTGTAAACATGTACATAGCCATTATTTTAGAGAACTTCAGCGTAGCCACTGAGGAAAGTACAGAGCCTCTAAGCGAAGATGACTTTGATATGTTTTATGAAATCTGGGAGAGGTTTGATCCTGAAGCGACTCAATTTATTGAGTATTCTGTGCTTTCAGACTTTGCGGATGCTCTGGCAGAACCTTTACGCATAGCAAAACCAAACAAAATTAAACTCATAGCCATGGACCTTCCCATGGTCAGCGGAGATAGGATCCACTGCTTGGATATTTTATTTGCTTTTACCAAACGGGTACTAGGAGAAACGGGGGAAATGGATGCCCTTAAAATACAGATGGAGGAAAAGTTTATGGCTGCCAATCCATCTAAAATTTCTTATGAACCAATCACAACCACACTCAGACGGAAACAAGAGGAGGTTTCTGCCATTATCATCCAGAGGGCCTACAGGAGTCATTTGTTTCAACGCTCCTTGAAGCAGGCCTCTTTCTTATACCGTCATCAGGCTTGTGATGGCAACATGCTTGAAGATGAGGCACCTGAGAAAGACGGTCTCATTGCATTCATGATGAATGAAAATTATGGTAGGCCAATAGACAAATCAGAAACTGTGTCCTCAACATCTTTCCCTCCATCCTATGACAGTGTCACCAGAGCCACTAGTGACAACCTCCAGCTAAAGGTGACAGACTCTAGCAAAAGTGATGAACCTGTATATTATCTGCTATCTCCAGACAGAGATAAAGAATCAATTGTCTAAATGTTTGTTTAGAATGCTTTAAAATATTGTTTACAGAATGTAATGCTGTAACTACACAACAATTGACGCAGCCTTCTTATTAAATATTAGTTGCAAAATAAACAATGGAGTTTTTACCCTTAACTATGGGAGTCGATAAGTTATAACCTTTGACCCTGCTCTTTTCACCGTTGCTCAATGTTTATATATGCACAGGAAGAATCTGTGCAGGGTCATAGCTGTTATATCAGTGGTGTGATTATGAATCTGCTAGACTGTAAAACAGTAAACACAGTGTATATCTATCCACAGATAAAGCCAGGCTGTAAACATTCATTTAAGGTCTTACTCATATTAGTGTGTTTACTTATGGCAATGTATGACCTTGCATTCTAAAAAGAAAAAAAATATATCACAGCTGCTGTAGCAAAATGTAACACTTACTGTATATGTTGTGAATGGTCTTTCATAAATTTATTATATTTGATATTTTTTTACTTAAATCAAATAATTGTCTCTTTTTCCATGGAGATAGATGATCCTTACACCCGACATGTTAAACTCTGAACCAAGGTAACAATAATTGGTGGGACTCCCGTCAGTCACAGAGGAAAGTTGTTGCAAAATAAAATATTTAATCAACAACATATAACTGTTTATTACAATATGACCTCCCCTTTGGGACATGTAACTGCTTGTCATCAGTAATTCAAAAAAAAATGAGGAGGAAGAAAGTGATGTCAAATAATAAAGAGAGAAATGGCTTGTTCTACCCTACAGGAAATCAGACAGTAATGGATGCTGCTTGTAAAACAATAAAAATACTAATTTTTTAGTATGTTTCAAGAATATGCTTTGCTTGTTGTAATCAAACTCTCTTAGAAATAGGTTATGACCCTGTAATCTGATGTAAAGTGCCCCAAAGCACTATGTATCCAGATAGATTTTCTGTTAAGTGAGTGGGATAGAATGTTTTCTCCAATGACATGGAGCGAAGCATGCTTAACATAATATAATATATGGAGATATACCTAAAAAGAACAGGAGTACTTGTGGCACCTTAGAGACTAACAAATTTATTAGAGCATAAGCTTTCGTGGGCTACAACCCACTTCTTCGGATGCATCCGAAGAAGTGGGTTGTAGCCCACGAAAGCTTATGCTCTAATAAATTTGTTAGTCTCTAAGGTGCCACAAGTACTCCTGTTCTTTTTGCGGATACAGACTAACACGGCTGCTACTCTGAAACCGGAGATATACCTATATCTCATAGAGCTGGAAGGGACCTTGAAAGGGTCATTGAGTCCAGCCCCCTGCCTTCACTAGCAGGACCAAGTACTGATTTTGCCCCAGATCCCTAAGTGGCCCCCTCAAGGACTGAACTCACAATCCTGGGTTTAGCAGGCCAATGCTCAAACCACTGAGCTATCCCTCCCCCTTACTGCAAGCTCTATGCATCAATATTACTCTCTAATGCTTTGATGTAGGTTGTGCAGTGTGGGAGGGTTGTTACAGTGTTATCAATGGGGTGGGAGGGTCTGTACAAAAGTTCTGATATATAGAATCCCTTCTGGGTTTCTATCTTTCACTTTACTGGAGGCTGTGTTTAGATTACTGGGGAACCTTCCTTTTTGCAGGCAGGCAGAGGAATAGTTGCATGTGAAATACCAATCAGTCGCAGGCCAAACATATAACAGCAATGGGGTCCCATTATAAGTGCTTTCGGAGTAGACATTTTTAGTGGTTTTATACTGTAAAAAAAAATGTAATTTATTATCAACCTTCCAGGCTTGGCAAAATGTGAGGAAGTGTCTGTGGAATATAAAGAGACAAGTCAATGGTTACAGAAAAGCCCTCTCTTTGTTATTTTCAAATATGATGGTACTTGGGTTTGGTGCGTCTTCATGGGAGGTCTTGCCTGAGAAGTCTGTAATGAGCGATTGCACCACAAGGAATAGTAGCCATGTTTTTCACCTTGCAGAAAAAGAATTATCAAGAATGTATTTAAAGTGTACTGTAGTTGACATTTAGTTACATTCTGGATTATAAAGGTGTCAAAATCCACCTGGGGTTGTTACTGAGAATCTTAGCTATCCAGCAACAAGACCATGTTACAATGAAATTTTCCTGTGACCACATCATCTGTTGACAAAATGAGTCAGAATATGTGAAGAAAACACATAAAATAATATGACTACATATATGTTAATGAATTTTTCTTCATCCAATGAGAGGTGTCTCAGGCATTCAGTTTTGTGAGTGGTCGATTGGTTATTCGGGGGACTTGATGTCAGGTCTGTTCCTGATTCTTGCTGTGTGATTTTTAGGTAAATAATTTAACCTCTCTGTGCCTCAGTTTACCCATCTATAAAATGGGGATAATAATACTTATCTACCTCACAGGAGTGTTGTAAGACTTAATTAATGGCTGCAAAGCACTCTGAGGGTGAAAGGCACTCTGTAAGTATTATTATAATCATTCTCTCTTTTCCCCTAACCTCCTCTTTATGGTGTACACCATAGAGATTTTCCTTCTGGGATTTTGTTGCCTTTGAATCTTGTATGTAATTAGATTCCAACTTAAGGAAACTACTCCAAATGTGTTTTTCAGAGTGGAATTTCTCCCTCCCCCCAATAAATTTTGCTCATGACTTCTCAAGTTAGAGAACCTTTCCACAGATTCCTTGTGTAATTTATGCTGTAATATTATACTGATTGTACATATCACCCAGAAAGAATATGTGATATTTTATATTTATATGTGTGTATCATGCAAGTTTTTAGAATGGCTGACACTCAAACAACATGACTTACTGATTAATTTTTTTTCTCTTGAAAGAGAATTATTGATCATTAGAAACGAGCTGCTGCCTCTAACTGAACGAAATAGTAAATACACATGCATGCCAAACAAAACCACATTTATTAATTGACAACTAGTAGGATTATTTTCTTTTCAAAATTGAAGAACAAAATGGGGGAGGAAAAATGCTAATTGAATGGGTATTGCTCATCTAATTTCTTAATATACAAAAAAAATCCTATTTTTAGACCAAAGACTGAATAGCTTACATGATGCGGTGATAGGTTGTTCACACTATTTTGTTATTATTTTTAATTATTTGTTACTTGATTTAGCAGATATATTAAAATGTAACTTCTTAATATACTATAAATAACACCGAAGCCAAATAATAGAATGCTGTGATAAAAAAATTAGCTGGCCACTGATTATATTACAAGAAAGCTCTTCCAGCAATCAGTGGACCCCTGAGATGAGCATCATTTTAATTACTGCAAGACCCTACCATATCAATACAATTGCAAACTATACTATGTTGTACCCCAAAGCTGTAAAAAAGTGAGTCTGAAAGAGGGTCTTAACTATAGATATTTACAGTAAACTTTCTAAAAATAAATTGTAAATTAGGTTCAAAATGGACTTTGTAAAAATTTCTATTGGATTTTTCTATTGTTTTCTGGAACCTTTCTTGAGAACTGAAGTGTAATTGCTGCATTTGTATTAGATGTCGGACTCCCTTAAAAACTTCAAGTACCTGACCTGCAAGTCTTTACTAAAGGAGATACCGATCACAATATATCAGTGGTACAACCTCCCAGTGTAGTGATATTGTAGTTAGTGACTTGATAGACAGTGCATACTGATTATAAGCATGAGGGGTGCTGTCATTTTCTGCGGATTTGCTCAATAAAGAGTACAGCATGAATCATCAAACTACAAAAAGAGCACATTAAAACTTCAGCCAATATCACAGGACATACTAAGCTATTTGTATCTGGAAAAAGCCAAGTTTACTATGTTTCTTTATTAAATAAATAAGGATAACACATACTTTCTGTGCCAAATTATTTTTTGATTGTACCAGCATTTACATGAGTTCGCCAAGTCTTGTTCGGTAGCCAAATTTGGTTGAGAAATGCAGGGCAACTTTTTTCATGTGTAATAAGAGGTGAAGAATCAATGAAATCCACTCAAGTAATTCTTTCATTGTAAGGCTGACTGCTGCACGTTAAAGGCTAGATCCAAATCTTGTTAAGGTCAAAGACTCCCATTAACTCCAGGAGGATTCGGGTCAGGCCCTAAAAGCTTCTGTCCAAAGTGAGTAATATATAGAACCAACCCTGCATTTCTAGCTCAACCAATCTTTGCCAGTAGACTTGGGAGGAATGTGGAGTGTGCTAGGAATGTGGAATCAAGCCTAAGTGATGTAAAAAACTTTTGCACGTGAGATGTCCTCTTGATAATAATACAGATTTTCCCCTATATAATCATATTGCTACATAGTGTTATGATTATTTTATCTGCTTTGATTGAATCAGGACTTCTTTACACACAGACTTGTACAAGTTTAGTTAAACTAGTGCAAACAGTGGTTTGCACACTTTTATTTTGGTTTAAGAGTGGTTTGTTCCTAATCACTCTAAGATGCACCAAAATGAGATTGGTTTAAACTGAAATTAGGGTTCACACAGACTTTTGTACTGGTTCAACAAAACTGGTTTAAAATCACATCTGAGGTTTAAGTAGTGCAGCTGTACATGTAGACAAGCCCTCATTCTCCTTAAAAGATGGAAGTAGTTCGGAAGAGTGAATAATCTACTGACTTCTGAGCAGTCATGGGGAGAAAGCTGGGGGTACTGATACTCAGCTGGTATAAATCAGTGGAGCTTCACTGAAGTCAGTAAAGCTATGTCAGTTTTACACAAGGATTAGGCTTGTTTTGCCTGTGTGTAAATGACTACATAAAGCACAAAGACAGTGGAAGATGAGACCCGATGACGCTAAAATCAGTGTGAGCTCAGAATCAGGTCCTGCATTTTCAGAGTTGCCCAAGGATTATTGTCATAATACTTGCAATGACTTTAGTTCCTGTTTACTTTAATGGGATTTGTATGGCTAAATTCCTGGGCAACTTTGAGGCGATCGCAGTTAACAGTTTGGGTTAAATTCCTAGTGCACCATGAGCGCAGGTCAGTTTAGGGAGTGCTGTTATAGTAAGCTATGCTTTGTTTTTAGCAAGAATTTTCATCCTGACCTCAGCCAAAGCAGTAGTGGCACAAATAAAAAAAGACACTTTGGTGGCTTTGTAATCAGAGGCAGGCCACTGCGAAGGTCTAGTCTCAAAGGACTCCTCTGCAGAGTGACAGTAAGAGTGTTGTGTTGCTGACAACAGTAATGAATTTTACTGCTATATGGGATGGGTGCTGAGAAGAGACCAGAAAGTGGGTTAAATAGAGAGAAAACAGGGAGGAAAACAACACAGAAAAACAACCTTGAAATTGTAAATGAGAAAGGCAGTCTCTTAGTGTTGATTTTTACATATTGTTGTGACATAGATTCCCCTTTTTTTCAAAGAACAAACATGGATATCCTGCTGAGTGTTTACATATGACAAAGAAATAGCACCCATGTCAAAGGGAAAACATGTGAAAGCAAATAGTCCAAGTGGAATGGCTCTTGGCAGCAAGTGAAAAATGCTTCAAAGTCAAACGTCACTGATAACCCTGTGAGGACTGAAGGTGTTGGACTGCAATGAGGGTATGTTTTTGTCAGCACCTCCGCATAAGCTATTTTAGCAAGCTGACAACCCAGCCGTTTGAGTCGGTTCACATGCCATGTGCTTTTACCGGAGTGGAGTTCTTAAACCCAATTCCATGGTTAGTAGGCGTATCACAGTTATGGACTCTACTGATATGTCCCCCGAATGACAGTGCCTTTCACTAGAGAGCTGGGATTTTCCAGTCTTGGGAATTCCAGTGCTCTTTTGCTCTGAAAAGTGACTATGTACAATGTTACGCAACATAAGCATTTGAAAATCACATCAGGTTTCAAACCTTTTCTAGGCCTTCAGGGTGCACTTGGGTCACGTTTCAAGCTTTTCTTCTAAACCATGAGAGCTCAAAGGATTTTTATTAAATGAAAACTGAGGTTCTCACACTGTCACATGACTCCACAAGCTGGGGCTTTAAGAAAAACATTGAATCTTGCAATGCTTGTGACAAAATTGTGAGAGGTGGCAACACTGGAAAGTGCCATGCCACACTGAAAAGGGACCAAGTTCAATGTCATTTTCTTACTCAAGAGATCCACTCCTTGCGTGAACTCCTGGCCCCATTGACGTCCATGGAAGTTTTGCCACTTACATCAGTGAAGCCAGGATTTCACCCCTCACATCTGTCTCCATGGTCCTAGCTACTCACCTTAGTGACAAAAATAGAGTTTTACAGCTCTTAACCCTGCAGCATGAAAACAGCTAAAGGAAAATTAGGTCGTTTCAATTCAATGAGATGTTACTAGCATGACGTGCTGTACAAGTATTGCTAAAGTGTAAAGGAGACAGAGACCCCTCAGGTGTCACTCAGAGGTGGTCCAGCCCATCCAGGATTGGGTCATAACCATGTATAGGGTTTGAGCTCCTCTCTTCATCTATCAGCAGTGCCCTGTCTTGATTCATGGGAGGTTGCTATGTAGTGTAATACCAGCTCTGCCATCTCGCTTTCTACCAGGTTTGCTAATTGTTCATAACTGTTTTTTTTATAAGCAGTCAAATCCTTCTTGGACATCAGCAATGGCTTTTTTATTTAGCTCAGTTTACACCTGTGCGTCCCCACTGACAGTATATTTTGGAAACAATTGGGCTGCATTAGCCGTAAAAGGGGAGCATAATCTGGCCTGCAGACCCTTTATTATTCATGATGTCTGAAGAGGAAAGAACCCAGGTTGATTCTGCAGGACTGGTTATTAAGAAATCTTTCCATTTGTAACCTCAGCACATTTGATATGTGATTGACAGACAAACAAATTTGGAACCCCACAGTTCCATTTTTACAGTCGCTCTTCAGAACCTAACCGAACCATACTTTAAATGCCAGTCCACGCAGACATCTTCATTTCAGCTACAATCTAAGGTAGAGTTGCAAAACAATTTTGAGCGTGTGACACAGATTGTGACCAGGTGACCTGGCCATTTAAAGGCCATGAGGCCTGCGGCTAGCCAGCCCTATGTAATCAGCCCTACCTGTGCCATAATTAGCACTCCCGTCTTATTGGGCCTAGACTAATTTGGATCAGGTGACAGCCTGAACCACCAGGGCCTCATAAAAGGGCAGAGAAAAATCAGGCTGGGGAAAAACCACAGGGAGCAGGCTGGGTTCCAGTGGAAGGTGCTGAAGAAGGGTCTGGAAGGGCTCTGGAGACTCTAGCTCAGAGCAGGGAAGTTGGAAAAGTGGCCCAGAGGGGTTGAGACTGTGAGAGGCCTCTAGGGAAGGGAGCAGCCTGGGAACAGCTCCATCCCAGAGGGGAGAGACTGAAAGGCAGCCCAGAAAGTAGACTAAAGAGGAGTCCAAGCACTGTGCATGCATTGTTTGTTTGGGCTTCAGTCCCCTTCTAGGGAAGCAAAGCCCTCAGAGTGACCCACCTGGAGGACTAACTCATGTGAATCCCAGGGACAGACAGAAAACATGGGTATGGAGACACTGAGGGAGTGCCATGCTTGGCCAGCAGGAGGTGCTACAGGATAGGCATGCTCTATGACACAGGGCCAATGCCCTGTGCCCAATCTGTATGAGACTCATACAGGCGCAGCTAGAAAGCCTTAGTTCTCTAGCTCAAGCTGTCGCAGCTCATGCTTTTAGCTTTGGAGGTACCGGTTGGGCTGGCCCAGAGGGTGGCTGTCAGATCATCACAAGAATTTCAGTCATTGTGTTAAAGGCTGAAGTTCTGGATGCTCAGGGAGGATTCGGACTCAGACAGAGTCTCTTCCCCTCCCTCCATTCTTTCCTTAAGTTTTTAAAAGGAAATGTGTTGCCTTCCCTCCCCCTTCCCTCCCCCCAAAAAACCCACTAAGAGATCCTAAGGAGCTGTCTCATGGTTTTCCTCACCATTGCTCATGGTGTCCTGCCAGAAATGTTATTCCTTGAGAAGGGATCTAGATCTTAGGGGAGGAGCCAGAGTTCCCCTTTGAAAGCGGCAGTGGGGGATCTGAATCTTGGCTTCTTCCTACAGCAGGTTATTCTGAAGCTCCTGTCTCAGCCAATGCCTGGGGTAGGGCTGACAATAGGCAGCTGTCACTGCTGCTGTCTGCTTCCTTGTGATGGCCCTGGTTCAGATGGAACAGGGCAGGTTTCTCTTGCACAAGGGGCTCTCAGCCCTCCCACTCCCTCAAGCTGCTGGGTTGTGGAGGATGAGGGCGGGGTGCTGGCGCTGGGGGTGTGGCCTGAGGGTTAATACTTCCTCACATGTTGCGGGATGAGTCAGCCGAAGTGCTCCATACAACAGGCTGTGAGGTGAAGCTCTCAAATAGGATACACTTTCCCAAGTATGTGGACAACAGGGAATGCAACAAGCAGAAAGGATTTTCCCCATAGACTCACAGGAGGCTTGGAAAACCTGTCGAACTAGCAGGGCTGAGACAGAGCTACGCTCTCAGCCCTACAGTTGCTCCTTCCAGCTGGAGCACTTTGGAAGAGTTGTGAGAGAAAATGTCCATTGAAAACACGAAGGATTTCATTGGCTCGGACATTCCAGACCTAAAATACTAGACAGATACCCTCAGCATTTCTGAGCGTCAAGCTACTGGCCCTTGTTGTGTTTGCTGGGAATTATTATTATTATTGTTTGCTGTCTCTTTGGAGGTGCCCCAAAGTCTGTCTCAGACCCCACAGCACAAGTAAGAAGATATGATCCAGGCCTGTTACAGAGCAAGCTAGGCCTTAAAGGGGAGTACAGGCCCAGCTCCCACCTTTGCTTGGTTTTCTTCCCTGCAGGCTACAGCAAAGCCAGCTAGGAAGGGGAAAACTGGTTATAAATAACTTCCTGCCCTTGTTAGGGAAGTAAGAGACCTAAGGCAGCTCTCCTAGGCCTGTCCTGCTGTGGTGAGGAAACCAGGAGCACAGCCTGTGAGAGGCTCATCCGAAAAAACCTGAGGCCGGTTGTGGTATTAGGAAGGATGCCTTTAAGCATTGCTCTAAGTCCCCTCTAACAATGGGAAATGCTCTAGATAAAATAAAAGCATCTTCAGAATGTGGGGCTCTTGTCTGAATTTCCATAAGTAATCCTGCAATGTGATCTCTCTGAATATGTACAATGGATGACTGCATGTCTGTGCAGCTATTACTCTGAGATGGATTTATCTGTATGCCCTGGTCAGCTGAGCAAGTCACCCAATATATGGATCTTATTGTACAAAAGGCTGCACTGATTGCCTCTTACAACTATATTATCCTGCGTGAAGGACACAGGAGGAGACAACGTTCAGTACATTTCTCCCCAGGTAAGGATGTGTAAAGTTTGCAGTTTGAGTCCTCTGCCCGGTTGTCTGTATTCCTAAACTGCAGCACAGAGTAAGAATCAAACCCAACTCCCCTTATATCTCTAACATGCCAAGACTGGTTAGATTCCCTTACTCTCAGTGACTTCTGTTTTTAAAACTCTGGGTTCAGTTAGAGGGCTTTGGTTCAAGTCCACCCTCAGACAGTTACCTTCTAATAGGGTTGTCACCTTTTCCACAGACCAAAACTGGACATATTTCTCAATTAGTCTAGGTCAAACACCCATACTGCCAGATCTTGGTACAAATCATAGAATCATAGAATATCAGGGTTGGAAGGGACCTCAGGAGGTCATCTAGTCCAACCCCCTGCTCAAAGCAGAACCAACACCCAACTAAATCATCCCAGCCAGGGCTTTGTCAAATTAAAATCAATAATAAGATATGATTATGCATATTTTACTTATGCAGATAGAGTTGTATTTTGTAATTTAAAAATACTATTGTTTCTTAAAACATACTGACAAGATAAAAAACTTACTTACTACTTCTTCCATGTGTACTTTCCATTTGATTTTTGCAGCTTTCAGGAGTTCTTTGTTTTTCAATACAAAGTCATAAAATTCCCCACAAGACATACACTGAAGTTGAAGTTGATGCAAATTTCAGACTTGACCAGGTTTGAAGACATCCAATTTCTTTCATTGCCCCAAAGGTTTTGCATAATGCAGAACACTCGCTCCACAAACGCATTGCTGACTGGAATTGCAAAAGCACATTCTACAATTTTCAAAAGATTTGGTGCATCACATTTGTCAAAAGAATTCTCCCAATTCTGGTCCACTGTGAGTTCATCATTGGGCTCCAGCTTTGGTAGTGCTTCTTTCAAGATGCAGTATTCACTGAAGAGTTGTTCACCATCTATGTGTACAGCAAAAATCCTTGAAATCTCACATAGATTCTCAAACGGGAATGTGAATTTAGACTTCAAGCTGTGTGACGTTGTGCAGTCTACATGGTTTTATAAAAACATGATAATAAGTGAATATAATGTAACTGGGATAGTTTTATAAAAAAATTGATAATAAGTAACTATAATGCAAATGGGATATGCTTTGTGCAAAAGGTCTCTTGTAAGGTATCATTACAAAGCTCATAAGCTACTGAGTGTGATCATCCTATTTGTAGAAATGTACCACTCTTGTATCTAAAACTAGAAATATAAAATGTAACTCTGAGGGCCTATTGTAATTATGTAAAGTGTGGGCCATTAATGAGGGTTTGGAATCTTGATGACTCCCATTGTCTGCAGATGGCTGTTTACCTGTGAGTCTTCCTGTATATGTGTGTGCTGGCAAGTGAGTAATGAAGTCTTGCAGTGACATGTGATCATGTCACCTGAACTGGAATCCATTTTTAACCTGGTGCTTTTCCAGTGAGGGGAGGGGGTGGAAACCCAGAGGAACAAAGGGTTCCCGCCTTATGCAAAAGATGTATAAAGGGGTGGGAGAGAACAGAGGGAGAGAGGAGCCATCATGGAGAATTCCCTAGATAACACCTAAGCTGGAACAAAAGCTGTACCAGGGGAAAGAATTGTGCCCAGGCCTGGAAGGTGTTCAGTCTGAGAAAAACTTACTGAAGCATCTCTGAGGGTGAGATTATCTGTATTTAGTTTAATTAGGCATAGATTTGCGCATTTTATTTTATTTTGCTTGTGACTTACTTTGTTCTGTTTGTTACTACTTTGAACCACTTAAATCCTACTGTTTGTATTTAATAAAATCACTTTTTATTTAGTAATTTACTCAGAGTATGTATTAATACCTGGGGGAGCAAACAACTGTGCATATCTCTCTATCAGTGTTATAGAGGGCGAACAATTTATGAGTTTGCCCTGCATAAACTCTATGCAGGGTAAAACGGATTTGTCTGGGTTTAGACCCCATTGGGAGTTGGGCATCTGAGTGCTAAAGACAAGCACACTCCTGTGAGCTGGTTTCAGGTAAACTTGCAGCTTTGGGACTAGTAATTCAGACCCTGAGTCTTTGTTAGAGCAGACTGGAGTGTCTGGCTCAGCAAGACAGGGTGCTGGAATACAATTTTCAAAAGATTTGGTGCATCACATTTGTCAAAAGAATTCTCCCAATTCTGGTCCACTGTGAGTTCATCATTGGGCTCCAGCTTTGGTAGTGCTTCTTTCAAGATGCAGTATTCACTGAAGAGTTGTTCACCATCTATGTGTACAGCAAAAATCCTTGAAATCTCACATCCCTAGATTCTCAAACGGGAATGTGAATTTAGACTTCAAGCTGAGAATGGCAATTTTCTGTAGGTCTGACTCTGGTCCGAAATTAAACTGCTTCTCCAAATACTCTGTGCTTATTTGGTAGACCTCTAAAGCATTTCGTTTGAATGCCTCTTGTTTGCTTGGTGGCAGATTCTTCAGTGCTTGGTTAACTTTGAAATCAAAAAACTTTTCTGAAATGCAAGACTTTCGATTGCATAGCACTTTGTTTAGTACACTGAAGATCTCAGTGGACTGTGTGTTGTCACTCTCCAGTTTCAGGATTGCAGGTTGAAATACATGAATGTAGCTGTGCACACAAAAAAAGTAACACCCATGGACAGAGAAATCTGTGTCAAGATTTAACCCATCTTCTTGAGATTTCACAAAATCCCATCTAAGTGCCAGACAGCTTTAGTCCCCCTGTTGAATGAAGTACACAACTTCACTGCAGGCCAATTCTTTAGAATCCCATATCCCATATCTATGGGGGAGCATGCTACATGCCATTTGAAGGTCAGTGAATGAACAGTGCATATTTTCACATATTTAGCATAAAATAACACAAATATAGAATGTACATTTCAGTACTAAACAATATATTGCACTTAAGCAGTATGTTTGTTGATGTTGCTTATGCATTTTACTTAAAACTGGACGGCAGGGGTTGTCAAATGGCACCTGGACACAGAAGCCAAAAACCAGACTGACTGGGTAAAACCCAGACAGGTAGCAACCCTGCCTCCTAATCATTAAGACAGGAATATCTCTCTCAAATCCTACAGAATTCTGCACTAGTAGCACCACCTGTATTTGGGGCTAACTATAGCGTTGGGCCATGACTGTGCAATCCTTCCCTTCCTTTGTTAAGGACATAGCATTGAGCCCCCAGCTGCATGTAGCTCAACTAGAAGGCTCCAGCTGGAGGTTCAGAAAGGTCAGTGGTAACTAAAACTTGACATTCCAAGGCCCAGTTCTGTAGCCACTAAAGCCAGTGGCAAAACTCCCACTGATTTCAATGGGAAAAGGAGCAGGTCTACAATCTGTACCCAGAAAAAAACACTGGTGCTCCCTGCACTGAATTTCAGCCCCTCCTACTGAGCGAAATGGGTGCAATTCTCTCCACTATTGAGATCGCACTGCAGGTTTGCAGTAAAATAGCGTTTCTCAGACTATGGCTTGCCTGACTAGAACGAGGCTTCCTTTATTCTGCTGCAACCTCTTAATGAATGGGGCGGGGGCGAAGGGCTATGTACCAGGCTTGTGAACTGGGATCACTTGGTCCCAGCTAATTATATCAAATCCTCTTAATACAGCTGAAGTAAAGTCAACTTCCATTAAATCAGAGAGAGGAAAGAATGGTGCGTTCAAAGTGAAACCACCAACCTTTTTTTTTTTTTTGCCATCAGAGGTCATGCATGACTCAAAGGGTTAAGTACCACGTTGTTACATATTAAAGATCGTCCATCACTTTCTCTTTTCCCACCGTAAGAAGTGCCTACACTGAGTATGCCATAACCATCTGCTGAGTGCCCATAGCCATAAAAACAGTAAAATAATCCTCATGACCTACTGAAAAGGCACTAATGATGCTGCGTTTGGCAGCTGACAGGCCCTCAACATTAAGCTGAAGAATTCAAAGCACCAGTACAATGGCTTGAAAGTCGAAGGATGGCAATACTCTGGGGTCGCAAGCTTCTTCTTAGCGTATGCTCAACATGCCTTAGGTGGCACGTGACCAGGAGTCATCACCGAATTTGGTCTGCTGGTTGGATCATTAGCTTTCCCGGCCCAGGCCGGGTACTGACAGGGAGCATAACGTGAATGCTGATCCATTACCCCCCCATCCATTGGACAGGTCATTAACATACCGCAACCACTTGAGGAAATGGCATCTAAAGTTAGCACTTGGAACAACTTGCTCAGAAAATTGGCTGGTTCAACCTAGGATCCGAGCACCCGAATACCAGCCCTTTCCCTCTGCAATTCAACAACAGAGTACTGCACTCCTGCCTGGTGTCACTTGTCTCACACAAGGCTGGTCAACGTAGAGCTTAACAGAGCTATGCGTATTGTTACCGGGACTTTACGGGCAACACCGTTCCAAATAATGAAATGATGGCAGGTGAGAACCTTCACTGTCTTGAAGCCTAGAACCATATTGGTCTTTGACTTCCTTCCCCTTGCAATGGCCTCCTTGAAGAGGTTATCTGTGGGTATGGTTACACTGTGATAAAAGACCCACTGTGACCCATAACTGTGGCTGGCCCAGGTTGGCTGACTGGGGCTCGCAAGGCTCATGCTGCAAGGCTAGAAAATTGCAGTATAGACATTTGGGCTTGGGCTGGAGCCAGGGCTCTGAGACCCGGTGAGGGGAGAGATGTAATGGGATGCTAAACTGTATTATATTGTTCAGCCACTATGTGGCACTGTTTGTAAAATGCCTTATTTAAATGAACCTCAGCCATACCTGGCAGAGCATTCAAGAATCTTATGAACACATCTGGTGTGTGTATAAGCAAGCTCTGTAGCCAGTCCATATCTGGTACAGGAACATGACATGGTGTCAGGAGTAAACTAAGAATAGAAACAGAAGGAACAAAGCAAGAAAGGTTGCAGGATCTCATCAACATTCTCCAATGCCCCAGAGAACTTCAGCTTTCACAAACCTTCACAATGGACAGACTAGAAGCAGTGTTTTGCAAGATTTTGAATTGCAAACAAACTCCACAAAGAAACTGGAGATACACAGGTATCTTCTTCGGTTTATGCTATTTGGAAGCAAAGAGAACATATCTTTACATCCTTTGACTTTACTGAAGACAGTCACAAAGATTACTATCGAAGCGTTCTGGCTATGTTTGATGCATACTTTATACCTCTGGCCTGTCATGGAGCAAGACTAGGGTTTATATTCCAAACTCTCATCTGTCTAACAAGCTCGTGGGTCAGACAGGTCTGCCCCCAAGGTACAGATTTTCTTAGCGGTATCATGTCACTGAGAGATGCTCTGAAAAAACGGCCCCTTAAATATAACAGTCAAGGAATTCTTGAATCATAGCACTTATTCTGCAGCTGTTTACAAGGCCACAACAGGCATGAAGCAGCATTATACAGAAATGTTTACCTCTGCTCTCCCCGAAGACTTGCCTGCTTATCCCTACAAACGAGTAAGCTATGAAATATAACTGTTCCTGAAGGAATCACTTTACACTTTGTTTGTCTCTTCCTTTAGCTGGGAGCTTCCAGATAAACACAGCTGGAGTATGCATTTATTTTATTCTTTTTGCACTGCCTGTTAAGCCCACTTGTCCTGGCATTACCGGGCTAAATTGGATTGATCTCCTACTCGGCATTGCCTAAGACTCTCTCAGAGTCATATAGTGGCTAAATTGATAGGAATAATCAAGCTCTTACATGCTCTTAGGAGTGATACCTTAATTTCCTCAGGGTGACTGTTTCTCCATCTCTGTCCTTATGAAGAGGAATTTTTGACCCATCTAATCCATTGTTTCACCCTATTTGCACCCTTAACCATTCCAGTTTAAGAGCTTTCCCACACAATTTCCAAGGAAATTAAGACCTGTAACTATAAACTGGACAGAGACTCACCTAGAGACAAGCACCCACAACACCCATGTAGAGTCTGAACCAACTGAAGTCAATGGCAAGACTCCCATTCACTTCAGTAGGCTTTGATCACGCTCATGCAGGATCTGCTTTAGCAAACTAGGCAATGGGTTTAGGGCAGCAGGGGGGTGACCACATCAAATTTGAGTGCGGGACATTGTGACTTGAGGTATGGGGTCGCAACGCCACTCACTCAAATTTGGCCCCGCTGCCCCTCCTTAATGACAGAGGGGCAGGTGGGCTATATCTGCTGCCTTAGGCCTATGAGGAGGGTGGTGTCACACTGAAGTTTTGTCTAAGGCAGATTGTCTTGAGCAGCCTCTGTACTCACATAGCATCAGAGATGCATTCAAGCCCTTCATGTAGAGCCCATCTAGCTCCACAGGCTTTCATGAGGATGGGATGGGGAACATGGTTAGGACTGGTGTTTGGGGGAGGTTGGGGGACTTCTGATTAAGTTTCTGGCTACATCAGGGAAGGTAGATGACTGGATTTGCTTCAATGTTTATGGATTATTTATGAGACATCAAAAATGTCTAGAATACAGCTAACGGCTTATCTACACTTAAAATATACAACGGCACAATTATGCCTCTGTAGCACTTCAATGCCGACACCACCTACACTGGCAGGAGGGCGTCTCCCATTGGCACAGGTACTCCAGCTCCTCAAGAGGTGGTAGCTAGTTTGACAGGAGAATTCTCCCATCAACCTGGCGCTGTCTACACGGGGGTTAGATTGGTTTAACTGCATCGCTCCGGAGTGTGCCCCCAAGTGACACAGTCATACTGCCCTAATTTCCTCTAGTAGACCAGGTCTAAGTGATATTTTTCCACCATACCATTTTTTGGTGAAAAATACAGATTTGGTGACCCTGAAACATTTTGCAAATTTGTGTCAGCTTTGCTGAATTGTTTCAATTGAAGCAAACTGAAAAATTAAAACATTTCACTTCAACGCTTTTGAAACAAAACCCTCTTTGATTTTTTTTAATTCAAAACTACTTTTTGTTTCAAAATTTCCTTTAATTTGCTTTTAAAAATTAGGTATTTGAAATCTTAATGAAATGTTTCATCTTGGGGCAAACAAAACATTCTGTTTGACCCAAAATGATTTTTTTTTTTTTACTTTTTGATTTGCTGAAATGTCCATTGTCTGTTTGACCCCAAACAAACTTTTTAATTGCCAGCAAACCAAAAAATCCATTAATATATAAGCTTGTTTAAATCTGCTCTATAAACTGACATAACATAGGGAAGGGTGAAAAATATGTACCTTCGCGGAGGCATTTCTGGGAGCGTTCATCTGGCAAGGACGCACCTTTCCTAAGCTATGTAAACGATCAGAAATCATCTTACCCTCCAGGGATATCTGTGGGCAGAAATGTACTCTTTATTTTTAAGGACTGTGAATGTACGATATATTATACTTTTAAAATGGATGCAGTGTTAAGAGGTACAAAACCTCAAAGGACTCAGTTACAATTGCATAGCAAACCAACCACAAAATAAAATGTTGGCAGAGCTCAAAGGTCTGGTAGCATCCAAGTAAATGGCCAGAAGGAATGCAAGGCGTGGTCTTTGTCGTGCAGCCTCCCCTCTAGGAAAGGTCCAGAAGTTTTCAAGAAGAAGCTGGCAGCCCAAGAGTGTAAAAGGCTTGGAGTTTGTTCTGTCCTCTTTTCTGCCCCCTTACGACCAAGTACCTCACTTCACAAGAGGTGATGGAGGGAGAGGGGACGATCCTCCCACTACAGCCATTTTGTCTCACTGGCGACATCAAAGTCTGTTACACAACCTGTGGCCAGGAACAAGCCAAGTGAATCTGACTCAACCAAAACTGAGCGTTGCCCTCCCCCAATCCATTGTTTCACCCTATTTGCACCCTTAACCACGACAGCAGACTACTGCCAATCTGTAAAGGATGCTCTGGGCATGTCTCATGACTTCAGCTGTCCCTCCATGCAGAGGGAACAGGCATGTAAGAACTTTTGGTATGCCCCTTGCCCGACTCAACAGGAAAACTCAAACTGCACAAGTGATGTCTCTGCAGGCCCAAAAGGTTCAAAACCCAGTAGTCCTTGTCACAACACACTAAAAATATGTAATATTTCAGTTGTAAAGCCAGCAAGGCCCATTAAGTTAAGTAAATGTCATTATTTCCATGAATTGGTGCCAGAAGCAGCAGGCAAACTGCCAGTGTTGGCCTTAAGTTGACACTTGGATATTGTATGAAACATTCATGCCTGGTCGCAGACACCAGTGACGGCGCTCTCGAGGCAAGGCTGTCCAATTTCAGCCCTCTCCCACCCTATTTACTGGGCCCAGGCCCATGACCATGCTCTCCAAGTGCTGGCTTCATTACTGAGCCAAATCTGGAGCTTGGTTCAGAGCAGGCTTAGAGCTTTACAGCTTAGCCAGGCTCCTACCCTGCAGGGTGCTAAGTGAAATCCTGAGGGCCTCCCTCAATAGCATCTACAGAGCTGCTCTGCAGCCACCCAACCCTACTGCCTTAATCTGAGATGAAACCCCTCACCCCTCTGCTCCCATATATGGGGTGGGGAATACTAGAGCTGCCTACCCCAATGTTCTAGTAGGGGGGGTGGATCTCCATGGTTGCATGACAGCTGGGGACACAGAGAGGCCAAGAAGATGGCTGGTCTAGTGGTTAGAGTCCTAACCTGGAACTTGAGAGAGCTGCGTTCAATTCCATGCTCTGCTACAGCCTTCCTGTGTGATCTCTCTGCCGTCCCTACCTCACAGGGGTGGTGTGAGGATAAATAGAGGAGATATTGTGAGGTGCTCAGATACTATTGCAATGGGGGGGCCATGTAAGTACCTGGGCAGAAGTCATTTTCTGCTTGCAGAGCCCATTGGGCACTGGGTACCTAAGTATAGGCCCCCAACCTCTCTAAGTTAACTTTTGGTGATGCTCTAAAAGTAGGGTGACCAGCTGTCCCATTTTTATAGGGACAGTCCTGATTTTGGGGACTTTTTCTTATATAGGCACCTATTACCCCCCACCCCCTGTCCCGTTTTTTCACAGTTGCTATCTGGTCACCCTATCTAAAAGAGCACCTCCATCAACAGCTTCTTCTGTCTCTCTTCCCCTTGCCTCTATGAGGGGTTATTCTTACAAGGATTCATTTCTTGTGAAATGTGCCACCTTGACCACTCTGGAGCCTGATGTCCTCTAACCACAGAACAGGTACAACATGGGATCCACTACATTACTCAATTAATGTTCAGTATACAAGGCCCATTCAATCTTAGACTCCCAAGGAGGCAATCAATGGGGGGGAGGGGGCGGACTTACTGTGAAAGGTGAAGTTGGCCTTTCATTTGGGTGTCTGGGAGCATGGATCAGCATTCACGTTGCACTCCCCATCCATACCTGGCCCAATCTGGGGAAGCTAATGATCCAACCAGCGAACCAAATTCAGTGATGAATCCTGGTCACGTGCCTCCTGAGGCACGTTGCACATATGCTAAGAAGATTTGGGTGTCTGTTCTCTGGGAATGGGAATGGAGACCCCCAGCTTATTCCATGGAGCCCACTGGTTAACAATGACTTTTGGCTGTTACCCATCAGGGCTTTGACTTGCCCAGAGCAAAACCAAAGTCAAATGAAAGGACTATGAGCCTGGGCCAAGTTTGAGCATTTAGGCCCAGATCCTTGAAGGTATTGAGGTGCCAAACTCACATTGATTTCAATAGGAGTTAGGTGCCTAAATACCTTTGAGGGTCTGGGCCTTCGACTCATTCTAACTTCCCTGAGTCTCTGGCCCAACTCTAAGCACTGCAAACCAGAGACTTTTTGACTCTGCTCTATTAGCAACCTGGCCTGGAGTTACACCCATGTCTAGAGGTGAAAGACTCGGCATCTCCTGAGCCCATCTCCATGACTGTGAATATTTTTCATATTTTATAAATAGCTTAAATATATCCAGTCAAACATAAACTGAACAAAGGGGATTAAAATATTATCCTAATGCAAGGAAACAATTGAAAGCATTTACTTGCAATCCCCGTTGGTCTCTTCTTTATGCTGATGGGGCCAATTCTCTCTCCAATGAATAGCCCAAGTACATGGCCACTCTTCTGAGGGAGTCTATCAGGATTATAGAATCCTCCAAACAGCATGCCACCAGTCAGGTATTGACAGCAGAGTGTCTCCTCAAATGTTATTGCGTCCTCAGGAGTGTAGCAGCCTCTACATTTGCTGTGCTTTCCACTGAGGGGAGGTAATGAACTGGTAGCTGGAGAGTTGAATCTGCACAGCCTTTTGTTGCCCTGCTGTTGTGGCTCAAGAGGTCATCTTGAAGCACAGCCCCATAGCACGGGCTTCCTGATACCTGCCTCACTTGTGCGATGTCTGTGCAGTAGAACAAGCTTTGGAGCAAAAGTGAAGAATGTATTCAGTTGGAACGGAGAGGTAAGAAGACTATAACTCAAGGGGTTACACACTTTGTTAGGTATTAGGTGTTAGTACCATTATACAAGGCACTGGTGAGACCTCATCTGGAATACTGTGTGCAGTTCTGGTCTCCCATGTTTAAGAAGGATGAATTCAAACTGGAACAGGTACAGAGAAGGGCTACTAGGATGATCCAAGGAATGGAAAACCTGTCTTATGAAAGGAGACTTAAAGAGCTTGGCTTGTTTAGCCTAACCAAAAGAAGGCTGAGGGGAGATATGATTGCTCTTTATAAATATATCAGAGGGATAAATATCAGGGAGGGAGAGGAATTATTTAAGCTTAGTACCAATGTGGACACAAGAACAAATGGATATAAACTGGACACTAGGAGGTTTAGACTTGAAATTAGACGAAGGTTTCTAACCATTAGAGGAGTGAAGTTCTGGAACAGCCTTCAAAGGGGAGCAGTGGGGGCAAAAGACATATCTGGCTTCAAGACTAAGCTTGATACGTTTATGGAGGGGATGGTATGATGGGATAGCCTAATTCTGGCAATGAATTGATCTTTGATTATTAGCAGGTAAATATGCCCAATGGTCTGTGATGGGATGATAGATGGGGTGGGATCTGAGTTACTACAGAGAATTCTTTCCTGGGTGCTGGCTGGTGAGTCTTGCCCACATGCTCAGGGTTTAACTGATCACCATATTTGGGGTCGGGAAGGAATTTTCCTCCAGGGAAGATTGGCAGAGGCCCTGGAGGTTTTTCGTCTTCCTCTGCAGCGTGGGGCACGGGTCACTTGCTGGAGGAATCTCTGCACCTTGAGGTCTTTAAACCACGATTTGAGGACTTCAATAACTCAGACATAGGTTAGGGGTTTGTTACAGGAGCAGGTGGGTGAGATTCTGTGGCCTGCATTGTGCAGGAGGTCAGACTAGATGATCATAATGGTCCCTTCTGCCCTTAAAGTCTATGAGTCTATCACAACACTAATAGGCTTGAAATTCTCTCACTTTTGTTCTTCCAATACCTACCAGGGGTACAGCAGATTCCATAACAGCTGATGTCAAATGGAGTCCTCTCAATCATCCCTAGGTTTGTAATACGCAGTACTGGGAGGCCAGATGTTCTCTGGGTGGGCTATGGCTCTGGAACCTGCTTACCCCATTGGTCTGACTCAGCCTGTGGTTGGCACAATGTAAGCCTCATTTTTTCAGGGTCTGGGGTAAACCTCTCTCCTCTCAGCTTTTACCCAGGTGGGATGAATGTGGGACTGGCCTGCTGATTCTTCAGGGTGGGAGTCTTCAGGATGGGCTTAGAGCCACTTGATTTATACACTATATAATCTGTAAATGTGGTACGTGGGCCTTAGTGACGGACACATTTGGTCAAATAAAATAACATTGGTAATATTTCTTCAAAGCATCGCTAACAGTTGCTTGCTTATATTTTGTTCCTGGTTCTCTAATTTTTCACCTACTTACCCCAAAAACAGCACCTCAATAAGTGACAGGGCTTTGAAAAACTCCGTGAGCTCCTTTGACCCCCATATAGACATAGGGCCCCATTTCTCCTCTCATGTTCATTTTACAGTTATGTAACTTCACTGGAATTCCTCTAGATTTGGTTTGCAAGTGGCAGGACCGGCTCTAACTTTTTTGCTGCCCCAAGCAGCAAAAAAAAGCACCGCCCCCCGACCCCCGACCCCCCGCCGAGCGCCGCGCCGCCGGAGCCCGCCCCCCCTGCCGAGCGCCGCCGGAACCCCCCCCCCCCGAGCGCCGCGCCGCCCCCCCCGCCGAGCGCCGCGCCGCCGGAGCCCGCCCCCCCCGCCGAGCGCCGCCGGAACACCCCCCCCGAGCGCCGAGCCCCGCGCCGCCCCCCCCGCCGAGCGCCGCGCCGCCGGAGCACCCCCCCCTGCGGAATGCCGCACCGCGCCGCGATCCCCCCGCCGCCCCTTACCAGGTGCCGCCTCAAGCATGTGCTTGGTTGCCTGGTGCCTGGAGCCGGCCCTGGCAAGTGGGAAGGGAATTGGGCCTGTGATTGTCATTACACTGCAATGAGAGCCTCCCTGTGACTGTCGTAGTGTTGGCAGACCCTGTACTCCTCCCTGTGGGCAAGGGGGGATTTGGCCATTGATCAATGCTCTAGAATGGTCACACAGCTGCAGGGCTGCCCAGAGGATTCAGGGGGCCTGGGGCAAAGCAATTTTGGGGGCCTCTTCCCTAAAAAAAAGTTGCAATACTATAGAATACTATATTCTCGTGGGGGCCCCTGTGGGGCCCGGGGCCTGGGGCAAATTGCCCCCCCCTCTGGGCGGCCCTGCACAGCGGGGCGGTGGTATTGCCCAGTGGATCGGTCTCTACAGTCCCAGGCCAGTGCTCTGTGTTCTAGTTCTGACTTTGCCATTGAGCTGCGCTGTAACCTTAAGGAAAGTCACATCTCCTCGCTTTGCTTCTGCTTCCCCTCTCACGTATTGCCGCTCTGTCTATTTAGTTTAATCACCCTGTGGCAGGGGCTGTCTCTTACCATATTGTATGGGTCTCTGACATTTGTTGGTGTCTGGCTGATACATAATACAAATACTAACAAGTAGAAAAACCTAATGCCCGTGCAGGACATTTTCTCAGGCATAGTCACAGTCAATTGGTTATTAAGATAGTGTTTCTCTAGCTAAGAGTTACGACATATCTCTTAGGGGCACAGTGATAAAGGCTGATGCCATTTTTATGATGGCATTATGCTGCACATGCCACGCGGCAAAGTCATGCTACTGAAAAAGGTAACTGGACACTTGATACACCAAACGTGGCAAATCACAAAGGAACATGAAGAAATATTCACTCAGAGCCTCAACCACAGGAACACACTAATCACCCTAGATGTTATATATCATCTTCCTCATAGTGATGATATGCCCCTGCCTAACAACTGCTACAGTCCATCATTTCCAAAATGCAAACATCCAGCTGCCTATAAATTGAGCTACTTGAGTTAGACTAACTCTTGCTATATTCACAATGTCTGGTTGTGTCTCTGATAGAACTCTAGTCCAATTTCTTCTCCGGCCACCACGTTTTTTGTGGGATTAGTTCCTCTCCACAAGAAGCGATACAGATCTCTTTCCATTTTTTAGCCAGAAAAATCAAACGGGTCTAATCCAGGTAATATCTGAAGTCAGCGTGTGCACTGAGAAGAGTGAACAAGAACCTCTGAGTTTCCGGAAAGGCAGCGTGAGTGAGACAATTCAGAATGACTGTCTCATTGCTTTCATCTGGCTGGCAGGGAAGACGGCATTTGTCAGAAAGCTTCCATTAGTTGTGCATTCCAGTTATAATCTCCCAGCCCTAGCAGGGTAGCATCTGTTTCAGAGCCAGTATTATATAACCACAATTGGCTTGCATAGAGCATGTTAAAACTGTGTTTAGGAGAGCCATTGATTCCACAGCATAGGCGTCAGAACACTTTTTTTTTTTTTTTTTTTTTGGTTGTTGTTGCTTGAATAAGAATTTGCCATGAAAGCTTAACTTTACCAGGAACACCAGGCATAGTTTCTGTTGGGATTTTTTTTAAATCCACAGTTTACTATTAAAAATAGGCATTCATCGGTCACGTGAGAGTTCTTGCTCCAGAATCCCAATTTAGGAATGTGCAGGAAACTGCAATGTTCAGACGTGATTAAAAATTTTGTTAAAGAGATTTAACAAATATTTAGAAATAGTGAGAGCAGGATTAAGTGCTGGGAAACACCAGTGTGTCAAATGTGACAAGAGGCTAAAAATCTCTCTCTCTCTTTTTTTTTTTTTAAAGTGACTGGCAAATAGTATTAAAATGAGACAGTCTGAAGCAGATCGAGGGATTATGAAGCAGCTCACTTAGGATTGTGACATTCATTTCAGCAGTTCCTTTTTAAAACACGAAGTGACCCCTACGCATCTGCTGGAAGTTATATTGGAAGGCACCGTGATGAACATTGGGTGGAACTTTGCATAATTGAGCAAAAACCTCCTAGTGAAACTACACTAGAATTACATCCAAAGTTAACGGGGCCTGAAACCAAAGTGTGCAAACCTAAATCCAAAGGTGGCTCGGAAACCTTCTAGGAAAGGCTACTCTGCAACAGAAGTTTTAGGCCTAGGGAGCCTGGCTGCAGGAGATGACAAAATCGCCTGTGCAACTCCCTCTGCATCACTAATGTGTTGGCATCTGCTGGCCCTTTAAGAGGTTCTCTTTCCCCATCCTGCGACACAAAGAACCCTTCCATCCCATCACAGTTTCTGAAAATCCCCCCTGAGTGTGATTCTGGGGGTGTGGGGGCAGAGAGAAACACCCAGTATAAAGATCCCAACGTCTGCCAGGAGCGTGGGGCTGTTATATGGTTAATCTGTATGGACGTATCGATTTCAGTGGAAATAACTTGTATTTCAAGTGGAGCAAAAGTTAGTTCTCCATGGGAGTGCAGGGTGTCTCCCCTGTCGGGTTACAGCCACACTGAGAATAAAATGGCTGCTCTCTTCACACTGGCAGGGTTCTCCAAAATTTTGAGAGCATAGAAGAAAAGGCATCACGCTTTCAAACTACGTAGACCACAGAAAAAAGAGAGAAGGAGAATGGAGAGGGATTTGGGCGAGGAGAAAGGAAGGAGCGAGTAACAGAAAGGGGCTAGCATCTCAGCTGGTGTGAATTGGTGCAGCTCCATTCACATAGGTAGAGCTAAGCTGACTTATACCAGCTAAGGATCTGGCTCAGAACATAAAGGTTCCTTAGGCCTGAACAGGGGCCAGAATCAGACTATGGGGAAGAGATCAGGGATACCTGTAAAGGGTTTCTAGAGGGAGGAAAGAAAACAAAGGAGGGGAAAGAAATAAAGAAATTGGCGTAGGGGAGAAAAGCTACAAACCCATTAAAGAACACTTTATTGGCTTTATAAGCACTTTGGGGCTTGGACTGTCATTTCCCATACAGATGTGCAATACCTAGCGTAATGGGGCCCTGACCTGTGCAGTCCCCTAGGCACTTCTGCAACATGAGCATGTCGATTTTAGTATCTGCTATGCTGGGATTCCTTTTACTCTTAAAGGAATGAAAATATTACATAGTGCCAACCCTCTTGTGTTGGCGTTCAGGAAATGTCACTTAGCCCCTTAAGGCTGGCTTTGGCCCACACTTCTAAAATGGTTCATTCTGCATGAGCCCCTTCACCCCAGGTAAGAAAACTGCCTTTCTAGTCCTGCTAGAGAGAACTTCCTTCACTGCAGGAACTTGAGTAGGATAGCTATAGGCTTCCCTGCACAGGCCCCCTTGCAAGCCTCCTATGGGGTGTGTGCCCAGAGCAGGAGGGGCCTTGTTATGGGGAGGCAGGAGGGGAGTCCCCATAAGATACAGAACTGTGGAGATTCTTGGGTGCACAGGAATTCATAAGTATCTCAGAGTGGGTGTGAGGGGAGTCACCAGAACTTAGAGCAGCTCTTGGTTGCTGTAAATTACACAGGAGAAACCCCAAATGAGGAAGGTGCAAAGGTAGCTTGAAGGCACCCAAGTGCCCCATTCCCAATGGGTTGCACCTTTCAATTCTGTATTGCTGGAGGTGCAATACAGAATCTCCGCCCTGGGGCTATATAAATGAGAAATGTCTATGTAAATAGATATTAGCACTTGGGACTATGTACTTTGAGTAGTTCCATTGACTTCACTGGGACTATTAATACTAGTTAAAGCTAAGCATATACCTAAGTATCTTGCTGAATTATGGGGAGGGGGTACTTATAGGGACATCCAACTTACACAGATGATGACGATCATCAAGGTTTCTAACCATCAGAGGAGTGAAGATCTGGAACAGCCTTCCAAGGGAAGCAGTGCGGGCAAAAAACCTAACTGGCTTCAAGACTGAGCTTGATAAGTTTATGGAGGGGATGGTATGATGAAACTGCCTACAATAGTACGTAGCCAATCTGCAGCTTCTAGTAGCAAATATCCCTAATGGCCAGCGATGGGACACTAGATGGGGAGGGCTCCTAGTTACTACAGAGAATTCTTTCCCAGGTGTCCAGCTGTAGAGTCTTGCTGAAATTCTCAGGGTGCAACTCACCGTCATATTTGGGGTTGGGAAGGAAATTTCCCCCTGGGTCAGATTAGCAGAGCCCCTGGGGGGAGGGGTGTCACCTTCCTTTGCAGCATGGGGCACAGGTCACTTGCAACTTTAAACTAGTGTAAATGGTGGATTCTCTGTAACTTGACGTCTTTAAATCATGATTTGAGGACCTCAGTAACTCAGCCAGAGGTTAGGGGTCTATTACAAGAGTGGGTGAGGTTCTGTGGCTTGCAATGTGCAGAAGGGCAGATTAGATGATCATGATGGTCCCTTCTGGCTTTAAAGTTTATGCATCCATGACAGCGTGAAATCACTGAACCAGTAGCCAAAAGCCAAGACAAAGAAAATGATGTTCTTATTTAATACCTGGCCTGACATCCATTTCTCTGACAATCTACAGAAATAAATCTTACATTTGATTTCAGTTTTCATTCCATGTGCCTGCCTAGGAGGAGGGGGAAAGAGCTGAAAGAGAATTTTCCTGGCCATGTTCATATGACTCGATCTGTTCCACTGCACCAGTAATCCTTCTACTGTGGTACCCTTGACTTGTGCTCCAAATCCACTTAAGGGATGGGATTTTCAACAGCGCCTGTCTCCAACAATACCAGATGCTTCAGAGGAAGGTGAAAAACCCCTATAATGGATAAGTGTAGAATAAAGAATCTTCCTAGAACCAGGCACTCAGTGGTTGGCACATGCCTTGTAACATATCTTGCACTGGATATAAAAATGTGTAGCCTATCTAACATAACTCTGGAAGTTTTCACTATACATGTCGTTTTTTAATCCTGCCAGCAATTTCTTGGCCTCTATCTTATGGCAATGAGTCCTACAGATAGAGTAGGCCAGGGGTCTCAAACACACCCGCCAAGCTCCCCGCGCCCTCCCCTCCCCCCAAGTTATTTGGTAAATGTACAGAGAAGGGCAACAAATATGATTAGAGGTATGGAACAGCTTACATATGAGGAGAGATTAAAAAGACTGGGACTGTTCAGCTTGGAAAAGAGATTAATTGTGTGGAGAAAGTGAATAAGGAAGTGTTATTTACTCCTTCACATAACACAAAAACCAAGGGTCACCCAATGAAATTAACAGGCAGCGGTTTTAAAACAAATAAAAGGAAGTACTGCTTCACAGAACGCATAGACAACCTGTGGAACTCATTGCCAGGGGATGTTATGAAGGCCAAAAGTATAACTGGCTTCAAAAAAGAATTAGATAAGTTCATGGAGGATAGATCCATCAATGGCTAGGCAAGATGGTCAGGGATGCAACCACATGCTCTGGATGTCCCTTGTCCCTGACTGCCAGAAGCTGGGAGTGGACAACAGGGGATGGATCACTTGATAATTGCCCTGTTCTGTTCACTCCCTCTGAAACATCTGGCACTGGCTGCTGTTGGAAGACAGGATATTGGGCTAGATGGACCATTGGTCTGACGCAGTATGGCCGCTCTTATTTTCTTATATATAGTTGAGAAGAGACAAATTGAGGTACCCAAAATACTAATCACTCAAACTTATTTTTAAGTCTCTAATTACTTTTTTCATTTGTCCCTGAACCTCCTTCCTTTCGACTATATCATCTTTTAACCCATTATTCCCATTGAGACCACACCATTGGCTTGTAGAATGGCATAGTTTCAGGATGAGTAAAGAGTTGGATAACTGTACATAGCTATGCATGGAGCAGAGGCTTTCATTGAGCTGTTGAAGGTGATACCCAGGTTTTCCAGAACAGTTAATTTAGAACCAACAATGTATGAGGCGTTCAGATTATTCCTTCCAATGTGACTTACATTGCATCTGTCCGTGAGTTTCATCTGCCACTGTCCTGCCCATTCCCCTAGTTATGTGGGGTCCCGGGGAGGGAAGCTCATATAGGAGAGGGAAAATGTGGTTTCACTGAGGTTTGTATATTTTGAGGAAACATTTCTATTTTCCAGTTGGGAAAACTTGAAGAGACTGGAACCTACAGTTTGAAACAATGTTTTTCCTTCTACTTAAAACAAGTCTGATTTCTTCTGAAGAATAAACTTTTGGATTTGGATTTCCCTCCTCTCCCCCAGCCTCCTTTTTTTTCACTCTTCCCCTTCCCGCCCTGTGAGACGGGGGGTTCCACACTCATTCTTATTATTTTCCAACTCTTTCCAGGGGCGAAGGGTAATGGGGTCTACAAACCCCGTATTGAACATAGAGGTGGGGAGGAGAGTCCTTCCTGTTTACAAGCAAGCAGCTTGATCACAGTCCCACGCAGCTGCCAATCATGGAGCCAGGCACCCACAGCTGCAACCAGTAAAGGAAACAGGGCCTGCTATAAAGGGGAGAGTGCAGCGAAGGAAAGGGAGGCAGCAAGATCTGGGCTAGCAAGGTGATGACAGCCCTGCAAAGGCTGCCGCCAAGAAAACAGCCAGGAGACTGAAAGAGACGACAAACCCAGGAAGTGAAGGGCTGGCGGGCTAAATGAAGGTGAGGGTCCGAGAACTGACCTGAGTGAGAGCAAACTAAGAAGCGTCTGTCAGGAGAAGCTGAGAGGCCACCCCAAGAGGCATTCACAAGGAGTAAAAAATAAACCCCAAACTGGAAAACCAAAACATATGTTCCAAAATCCAAAATGACTGACTCCACCTGGCAGGGCCGGCTCCAGGCACCAGCATTCCAAGCAGGTGCTTGGGGCGGCAATCTGCAAGGGGCGGCAGTCCGTGTGTTTTTGCCGCCCCAAGCAGCGCGCCGAATTGCCGCCGCAGACGGCGGGGGCGGTCTGTGTGCCGTTAGGGCGGCACGTGCATTTCCACGGCGGCGGCAATTCGGCAGCAGCTTCTATGTTCAGCTGCCCGCGGCGGCAATTTGGCGGCTTCTGTCTTCCGGCTGAAGACAGAAGCTGCCGCCGAATTGCTGCCACCGCGGAAATGCGCGTGCCGCCCTAACGGCACACGGACTGCCCCCACCGTCCGCGGCGGCAATTTGGCGTGCTGCTTGGGGCGGCAAAAACAGTAGAGCCAGCCCTGCCACCTGGAACTTTCATTCAGAGACTAAAATCTTCTTTGGAAACCACCATTTCTGACTGAAATCTTGAAAGAGGCCTTCTTCCTAAATCTTCCATAGGGAATAATTTGTGGGTTCCTGCCTGCTCTAGCCTCCATTATCTTCACTGAGAGTTTAAAAGGTCAAAATGGCCATCCTACCTTAACATGACTTCTCCCCAACACAACTGCAGAGCACTGGATGTACACTGTGTAAGCCAGTAGCCTCTTCCGGGCTCCAGGGAAGTGGAGCATATTGTTCCTCCTCTTTTATGCCCCCCCCCCATTCTCTCAAACTGGCTTCCTACAGCTTGCATTACCAGAGGGAGTATCAAATGCTATACCAGTTAGAATTTACTCAGAAACAAGGCTTGACACCCTTAATCTGACATAGTCCTTGAGATCGCCAATGAGCATGTGCACTCGGGACCTCCACTTTGTCTCGTCTAAAAGACAGCAGTACTGTGCCTCCTGTCACCATGCTAGAGTATTATTTCAGTGCTGACCTAGCAGGAAGAGGGTCATCTGCCAAATCCCCAGATAGGAGACTGCCCAAGTATACCTGCCCAGATGCCCCTGAGTCCGTCAGATCTGCAATAATGGCAGTGCAAGGTGGCATGGCTGTAAGCAATGCCTGAAATGCATGTTTTCTCAGAGCCTATTTTCATGAATCTACTTTCCTCTGAGCTGTGGTGATTAAAGAGCAAGAGAAGAAACAGAAATAAATATTTCCCTTTCAGCTGGAGAGAAAAACACAAGAAATAGCTGCTAAAGGCGAGCTGAGGGGCTAACTCCAGCTTCCTGTCCAGAGCAGAGTGATTTCCTACTTAAAAGCTGATTAATCCAAATGCTTTTCAATTTACAAGGCAGAGATCAATCAATAATTATCCTATTTAATCCCAACATAAATCCTTTAATTTTTTTTTGTAATTAAAAGCAACCAAGTACCATCGGCTGGGATACACCAAACTGCATTAAACCCTAGCATCCCGGGGAGACATTAACCTCAGCTGTAAATTGTTATGTGATTTTGTTTTCTCCTCTTAATTCTGTCACTGCTGGGTTTATTGGCTGCTTTTTTTGTTACCCCCGAGAAGTTGGGGATAGGTCTGGCAACTAGCAGGCAAACCTGAACTCTCCTTCAAGTGGGAGGGGACTTGAGGACCAGACAACAATGCCTCATCTGGCAGTAGAATCAGAGACAGAATGGGGTAAATGCCACCAGATTGCTTCTTTCTAGCAGCAGATCCCCCAAGGAAGCCAACTTTCCCATCTGACACAGGGACTGGAGATAGAAGCACCAACTCAAAGTCTGGTTTGCTGGCCCCATGTGAGCTTTTTGGCTTTGCTTGTGGTTGGCTGGCATGCCTGCAAATCACAAATCCAGTCCTGGGGGTGGGGACTTACAGGCAAACACAATGTTATTGTCCTTCCTAGTACCTGCAGCTTGGATTGAAGTCTCTTTTCTTGACTAGCAATTCGTAGGTTGTAATTATAGCGCTAATCAATTATTTAGTGTAAACATCCCTGGAGCTCTATCCCAGCTGCCATCAACTTGCAGAGCCACAAGAACAATGCCAGCAATCAGTGTAGGACAGCCAGTGGGAAATATGGTGAATGCCTTTGTTTTCAGCTTTAATTTGGTGGTTGAATCAGGAGTCTTGTTTGCAACAGATTCTCAGCTAACTCGGAGTGACATTTCTATTAGTCCTAGCAATGAAGGGAAATCCACACATTTCTTTGAGATGGCAAGCAGATCTCCATTAAATGGTCACTTTACAAATGAATCTGATCCTGCTACAACTTGATAATAAAGCTTACTTCAATTAAAAATGCCATTGATGAAACTCATTATGCTGTTGAACTGAGAATTTGATACTTCACAGCTTTCCAGCCTGCAGTGGTTCTAGTGTGGAATGCAAAATACAAAGAGGGCCAGGTCCTCCACTACTGTGAGGTTTATCTCGGTAACAGAAGTCACAAGGGTCTGGTCCCTCTCACTGGGTGTGAATACCCCTACACTTTGAATTATGTAGGGTTCAAAGCAGGTAGCTAAACTTCTTCCCACACAAGTCCATTGCTGTGGACTTTAAATGGAATTTGACTAGGAATATTTGTGGTGCTTTCAGTTAACCATCCCACCAGTGGCAAACAGTGATTAGCCACCATCTTGGCTGATATACTGGAGATTAAACCACAGACCTCCTGAGCAGGAGCTGCTACAGTTTGAGCTAAACAGCCAAGCAACTACAGCTGGTGGCTGGGACAACTCCTATCCTCTGTGGAATGGCAGAGAGGGGGACCAGTAGTGCATACACGCACCAGTGGATTACACAGGGACGCTAAATCTATGGAATGGAAATAAGATGGGAGAGGGGGCTTTCCATTTGTTTCTTGTAGGCTGGTGTCTCTTTATCAGGAATGACATCACAAACTGTGACCAAGCGCATGTCACAGGTCAAAGACAGATGCGAATACAACCAAATAATGAAACACTCGCCTTAGCTTTTAGAAAGGCTTTACAATGATGAAGCTGCAATTTTTCTTTTACCCTAATCTGCCAGCCTTTTAAAGAGCTGTTGAGCTTTAAAAGGCTGTTTATATTAGGCTTAAAAAAATCAAGTATTTGCAATGCTGTCCTGCTGCAGTAATGTCTTTTCTGGCAACCATGGCGGAGGCAGCTTCCATTTAAATGGCTTATTATTGTTGTGCCTGCTGCTTTGTTTTGATATAATTTAACAGCCTCTAAGAGCAGGCCCTTCCCAGGACTTGTCTTTGCTGGCAACTGTTGCTCTTTAAAAGGCATTTGTGTAAAGTAGAGGTAATATATAGCACAATAACTTAAAATCCCTTAGGAAGGCAACAACCCAATATACGTCAGACCTGAGGAAAGAGAAATCCCCTACAATGTACTTCCCACTACATGGTAAATAAAGCCATCATCCACATTAAACTAAAATGTCTTGAGCTCTTCCCTCAGAAATGATTCCCTGGATATACCTTAGCAAACAGGGAAAATTAGGGTATCCTTGAATCAAGGGACACTTGCATAGAAGTATGTTAATAATATACTGTGTGATATAGGCACCCATAGGCTGTTGGCTGTAGGGAGCAAGAATTTTGAAAGTGGCTAGTTACTTTTGGGTGCCCAGTTTGAAAAGTCAGCCCCCTTTAAAGGTTCCCAAAGTGCTGATCACACACTCCCTCTAAAGTGTCTCACGTTGGGCACCAAAATCACTAGTCACTTCTGGAAAATATAGGCCAATGAGTCCTAGATACTAAACATGGTGCCCTTTATTCTAGGCTCTTCTGTAGTTCTTAGTGAGGGTCTGTCATCCTGTTGACAATCCTGAGAGCCAGGAATGAGTAGGGCTGGTAAAAATTTTGTGACAAATAGTAAATTCAGTGAAAAACACTATCTAAGGGCAACCAGACCTATTCGCGAACTCATAAAAAATGAGAAAATGTTTGAAGTCTAAACAGTTTGTTTTGACAGTTTCAGGATGAACCATTATGCCGTATCATTTTGAATCAAACCATTTCTTTTTTGGAATGGAGTTTTGAATTGTCCCAAATGAAAAATGTTTCATTTTGGTAAGGAACTCCCCCCTCCAATACATCAGTCTTGGTTATAAACAAAGCAAATTTGGAGGGGGGATTTTTCAGTTTGGCCACCAAATTAAAAAAATCCATTGTTTGCTCAGTTCTAGAAGTGAGCCCAGATAATGTTATACGCCCATTTGAGCTGAACCTATCAACTCCTGGACTCAGCAGTATTTTATTTCAACAAATTATTGTCTCCTTACAAGTGAAGATTAAGTCCATAGATTTAATGCATTGTTTTTCCCTTTCAGGGTCTCAGCTGCCTCTCACACATTCGGGCACGCATTGCTGCTGAACATGGCAAATCAGCTACTGTGCTGGATTATTGATGATGTTTCTCAACATGATCCTTGTTAGAGAGCACTCTGATTAGAGTCTCTGCTATCTGACTTTTAAATATGTATTATCTGCCTGAAAAAAACCCCTTGTGATGTCTGGGGCTTTTGTGTGCACAAATTTAGCATAAGTAATTAGAGAAATGGTGGTGAATAGGAATGTTATTATCGTAAGTGACTTTGAAATTGTAGTTAATGATGAAAGTGCCTGTGTGGGAGATGTCCATAAGAGCTACAACAAAGCAATGTCCGGTTTCACCCATCATAGAGAGTTTGACTTCATTTTGGGTCTTGCCCTGTCTTAAAATTCAGCTAGCAGAATTTGGAAGTGTCCTAATGTCTAATCTCCATCCGTGAGCGACACAGAGGACTAAATGCAGGTCTGGATGAGGCTCTGCCATAAGTCCAAAACTTCACTTCTTTGAATGAACACGGTTGGGTTGCTGCTGACGTCTGTAAGCCCCACGGTCATTGTGGAGGCACACTGTATGTAAAGGCCATGGCAGGGCAGCCGATTGTCATTCTGTGACGACGTCCTGAGTCACTTTGACTGTGACACTGGTGGCGAGGGTATCCCGTGCGCCTACCTCCAATAAAAGTGAGCAACTAATTCCGTCACCTACACTTTCTCTGGAATATATTTTCTTCTGGGGCAAACCACTCAGAGTAAATCTTGTGCCTTGCATGTTTGGAGAGTCTGTATTTTGATCAAGCCAATCAGTGCCTCTGGAACCATTTTTTTTTTTATTGGAAAATCCTCGCTGAAATCTGACTTAGAAATTGATTTATGAAATCAGAACATAACACTATATTGTATAGTGCTGTCAGGTATCCTTCTGGGCTTCCTCCGTGAGGGCCCAAGGGGAGCATTCAGGACTCCTTTGTCTCAGTCTGATTTTGTTGAGGTGGTGATGAGCGATCTCCTAGAATTTCACTCATGCCTGTTTCTCCCCATCGTTTCCTCCTCAACTCACTAATGCTCTGGGATTAGTGTTTTTGCCGACTCACTGCATGGCTCTGGCATGTCAGTGGGACGTGCTGCAGCGGCTGCTAGCGCACAGAAGATATGCTGTAAACTCATTAGCCGTTATCACCACAGTGGCTCTTAGCGCACAAGGAAAGGACATACACCTGGGAAACAGACACTTCAATTTCTCACCCAGCTTTCGGGCATGTACTGCAGAGTGTTAGAGCTAAGGGAATCTTGGGGGGTAGGGGTGAGGGTTAGGGTTGGGGTGGGGTACATAGCTTCCCACTGCAATAGAGCTATTTTAATATAGGGAGAGATCAGAAGAAAAAGCAGGCTTCCACTTAGTATTTTATACAGGTTCTTATCCACACACATCACCGTAGTAGCTGAGTTTTTTCCAGTAATACGTTAAGCCATGTGACTAACATCTGTCATGTTTGTTCCTGTCCTCTCCCCAGAGGAGAAGTGTGTGTAGTGGAGTGTCTTGTTTTGGACATTTTTATATGCAGTGGGTGTATATATACATATGTGTTGCTATGCAGAAAGCAAGGCCAAAGAAATGTGTCTTGTGCTTGGAGCGGAAGGTGTTGAAGTCTGTGATGGTCCTTAGTACCTGGGGGAGTTCATTCCCCAGTCTTGGTCTGGCCCCTGAGAAAGATCTGTGTCTTGCACAGACAAGCTTGACCCTTATTGTAGAAAGTTCTATTGTGTCAGTGAAGTTGTCAAGTATACTTTTCACCCTGGAACGTTAGGCAAGTTTTTAAGATATCTGGGCACCATTGAGCACCTTGAAGTTAAGGACCACGACCTTGAATCTGATTCAAAATTCTATTGGAAGCCAGTGTAGGGCAGGTTTGATGTGCTCACAGTAGCCTGTGTTGCTGAGACATGTTGCAGCATTCTGTATCAGCTGGAGTTTCTGAGGAACTGAACGCTTCATGCATAGATATATTTGTGACATTACCTAGAGTACAATCTGGACTGTTGAACAGCTGTGTCCCCTCAATTTTCCAACCTGAGGTGCCTTTTACACTGCTTCACTGTGAGGGCAACCACTCCTGGTCTGCCCACACGCAGCCAGCCAGCCACCCACCCACCCATGAATTATATTACAGAGCAATACTAGCAAATTCCCAATCCCAAACTTGTCCCCAGAAATTTATGTCTTGTACTGCCCAGTACCCTTCTGGACAATATAAGCTCATAGAAAGTCTATTGTTTCATTAATAGAAAATGATATGCACAAATCTTGTTATCCCAAATGAGGTTCCCAAACACTTCAATCCAAACACACTGGTTTAGATAAAACAATAAAACAAGTTTCTTAACAAAAGCAAGAAAGATGTTAAGTGATTACAAATAATGAGGCATAAAAGTCAGACTTGGTTACAAAGACATAAAAGGTAAAACACAAACTAATACCTAACTTAACAAGCTGAGTGAACTTAAAGCAAAAGGGTCTTTCTCACCACACTTTCTAGCAGTTTTTCTGGCCAAATCTTTCAGCCAGGATCCATCCCCGGTCCAGTGATGTTTCCTTTGTCTTTCAAGTGTTGTTGATGCCATGAGTAGAGATGAAGGGAGAGATATTCTGGGGAATTTGCTTCCCTTTATTTTAGCAATTCTCTTCTTTGAGACTCATCTCCAGCTGGAGTTCAGGTGACCGAAAGTATGTGGGATGGGAGCTTCCAGCTGTTTCTTTGCCAACATGTAAATTTCTTGCTCACACCCTTTTTCCTGCCAAAGAATGGCCGCTTAAGCACATGATAGTCCATTTGGTTTTATTGGCACATAGCTGAGGCATCAGTTTGCCTTTTGTCTCTGAGGAACTGGTTTGTGCCTGCTTTTCTAAATTTGGAGCATATCTCAGCAATGTCATACAGTATAATTTTATAACTTTACATATAATGTTGACACACATATTTTACCAAGACGATAATGATCAGCACATTATGCGTTTTCACATGATATCTCACAAGGCTTACATTGTACAAAATATATCATAGTCTTGTGAAAGCAATGACCATAAGGGTACAGACTGTCACAATATTGCACTGCTGTAGTCCAGCCAAGAAATGATGAAGGTCAATTCTGATCCACAGGCAAAATTCCCATTGACTTCAGTGGGACCAGGATTTGGTCCTACTTATTTACAATTTGCGCAGTGGAGTTACAGTGTGGGGAAAGTCTGAGCTCCTCTGATCACTGTTGGAGGCAAAAGGCTTGGAACAAATCAGCCTTGGAAGCAAATGGGTCACATCTTCAGCTGGTGTAGATCAGTATTACTCTGAAGTCAATGCAGCTATGCCAGGTTACCACAGGTAAGGAGCTGGCCTAGTAAAGGGGGAAAATCGCAACAGCAAGTCAGCAGTAACTACTGACAGGACCATTCTCCCAGGATCCTCTGACTCTAGCTCAGCGAGGCCTGCATGAAGAACATGCTAACTGCTTCCCCGTTGCCACTAGTTTCGCTGGGGTCTGTCAGAGGAACACCTACTGAATAAGAGCATATTAGCCATGCTGGCTGACAGGCTGAGATGACTGGGTTATACTACTGAACACCACCTCTGACAGCTTCACGCTGCCCTCCCAGTGGGAAGAGCTACGGTTTAGCACACCGTTCGGATATTAGCCTTACGGTGATGATACCACAAGAATATTCCCATTAATTGGAGACTCCCCAGATAAAATCCAGTATGAGATGCTGGTGCCCTGCCTTTTCTTCCTAGTGCTCCAAAAAAACCCTGGAAAATTCCTTGCAAAAACTTATGCAAAAAGAACATTAAAGCTGCCCAGTTAAGCACTCGGTAGTCAGGAAATTAAGGTTGCATGTGTAACAATAGCTGAATCTGACTTAAAAATGATTCTTAGCTGCATGATTGTTCTTTCCCTCTGAAATAATACAACCTTTTTGACATCCTTATAAGGTGCATGTGATTAGGGCTTCCATAGGGATCCTTACCCCCATTTTTTTGTGTATAAACAATTTTTGTTGCCTCCATTTATCGGGCAGTACAAAACAGCCTGTTACAGGTGTATACAGTTGTAGGAAAAAATTGTATAGTGTATTTTTAAAATATCACGTGAGTGGACGTACTATATCTCTATGCTTAATCACAAGAGGTAAAGTTGCACAGGTAATCTTAACTTTGGCTTAACTTAATTTCTTGAATGTAGTGCTTTAACAGTTATCATTTGTATTATTCTTTTAATCTTTCCAATACAATACACCTCCTACCCAGCAATAACCTTAGTATTATAAGCTGTTGGTGAATAATGGTAGAAAGTATCTATTTTCACTTATTTGTATTCTGTATTTGTAGAAATGTTCAGTCCAAGCACTTGAGAATAGTGATAAGGAGCCCACATTTGTATTTGTATTTTGACCCCCCCAAGGTGATTCATAAACTTTAGAAATGGATTCTGGAACCATAGAAAATCACTTTCTCACCACTGAAAGTGCAGCTTCTTCTGGGGTGGTGCTTGGCAACTGGCAACAGCAAATAGCAACACTCCACAACAATTGAGGACAGGAACCGATGTATCAAAGCATATTGGCTTATTCTTTTGTGGACCTGATGTCTTATTTTTCTCCCCCTTTCTATAGAATAGATAACAAGGTGTAGGTCAAAGTCCAGGACTAAACTATATTACCAGATCTGTGTGAAGAAACTTGCATCAAGCTTCTCTTCATGATACTTGTGCTAATCAATAGTGTTAGTCTCATTAAAAAAAAAAATCCAAATCATCCACATTTTTTCAAGGTAAAATAATGTTTTTTTAATGGCTCGGGGGTCAGACTCTGCTCTCAATTCCATCGCTGTAAATCCAGAGGAACTCTACTGCAGCTGGCTTTTTTGCTGCAGTAACTGAGAGTAGAATTTATGCCTGTCTTTTGCTCCTAGAGGCATCTCCATTTCAATTAAAGGTCTGCTGCTGTGCGAATGCTTCAGGTTGCATACTTAACCTGACACATTGCAACAGCTCTGTCAAAGTAGCTATGATGTCTCATACCCGTCTGTAGGCTGTGGATATTAGACCAATCCTTGCTATGATATATTGCAAGGTTTCCTAAGTATTGTATCAATCCATAGAGGAGCATTAGGCGGATGTTAACTGTACAAGTCTAATTCAGGATCCATTAGAGAGACGGTTATGAAAATATTCTGATGATATATTACTGAGCCTGGATGACTCGCCATTTCCAAACAGGAGGAGCTTGGCTGTCCTGACCCAGCAGTAGAGGCTTCCCTGCTGAGAAGCTAGGATTTTATTTCTGTAACAGCTTTGGGGAGGATGAAGAGATTTCCCCCGGATGAGAAGAAAACGTATTGCCCTTATCCCTAGTGTAGGTTCAATCCTGTGGGGTGGGCAGCTTCCCCTATCAGTGCCTCTTTATGCAACACTGAAATGTCTGTGCTGTTTTGTTACATGTGTCAGGCTGATGCAAATAAAGACAAATAAGGTGTCAGCCCTTCAGAAACAGACCTCGCTTTCAACTCTAGTGCTGCAAGCAAAGGGCTGGCTTGCCCCCGGCTCTCGCACAGATGGGCAGGGGAAAGAGGGCACGGGGAGTTTTGCCCCCAGGCAAGGGACTGCTCCCTTTGTACATTCCTAGGAGCACTAAGCAGCCTGACTGGGGTGGGGAAGAGGCAGGGCCAAGGCTGTGACCTGCCTATAAAGCAGGCCAGGAGCAACAGTGGGAAATGGCTGCGTCACCCTAAAGTCACACTCTCTCCCCGGAGCTCCCTTTGGCAGGGCCTAACTAGCCTGGGTGCAAGAAACTCTTTATCAGAACTCTTGGCATCATTTACTGTACAGAGAATTAGGGCTGGTCAATTTTGCCCCAATGTAACTCAATTGGTACAACTCTGCTTTAGTTAAATCAGTGCAGCCGCCGGGTGAGGATGCAGCTCTGTGATATCAAAGTGTTCCAGAGCAGGCCACACTGCTAACACCTGTATAGCAACATGGGGCTGAGCCCCTCCAGCAAGTCCCAAGGACCCTCTCGGCCAGTTCCCTGCCTCTGACAGTGGCCATTGCCAGGTGTGGCAGAGTAAGGGGTGAGAACCCTGCAGTCAGGGCCGGCTCTAGGCACCAGCAAAACAAGCTGGTGCTTGGGGCGGCACATTTTTAGGGGCGGCATGGCTGGTGCCAGAATGCCACCCCTAAAAATGTGCTCTGGCCGCCCTAGCTCACCTCCGCTGCTGCTGGCGCGCGAAACAGCTGTTTCGCGCGCCGCGGCCGCTCGGGGTCTCCCCCTTCCTCCCAGGCTCTCAAACCTGGGAGGGAGGGGGAGATCCCGAGCGGCCGCGGCGCGCGAAACAGCCGTTTCGTGCGCCGCTGCTCCCCCTCCCTCCCAGGCTTGAGAGCCTGGGAGGGAGAGGGAGACTCCGAGTGGCCGCGGCGCGGGCGCCGCTTCTCCCCCTCCCTCCCTCCTAGGCTTGAGAGCCTGGGGGGAGGAGGCAGGGCTGGGGATTTGGGAAAGGGGCAGAGTTGAGGCGGGGCCGGGGGTGGGGTAATTAAAAAACGGGGGGGGCGGCCAAAATTGTTTTTGCTTGGGGCGGCAAAAATCCTAGAGCCGGCCCTGCCTGCAGTAGGCTTAAAGTGCACTAGCTCCTGGACCCAGGAAATAAAACTTCTACAGCTCCAGTGGGGTCTCTGGGGGGCCCTGCCGAGGGGTGAGGGAGAAAACCCCTTTGATTGGCAGCCCTCCCCACTTGTCTGCTTCCTGGGGAAGAGCAGCCAATCAGAGCTCTCTGCCTCTCCCCTCAGGAGGGTAAAGAAAGAGCCTCTGGCCACAACTCCTGTGATCATCAGGATGCTTGTATTCTCCCCCCTCCCCCCCCCGGCCCCACTCCCAGTCCCTGAAACACCTGGACTGGGAAGGGGCAGGGGAGGGTGGTGATTCCCTGCAGCTGCCCCTTCCCCCACCTAGAAGGGGGAGGAGAAGCCCCTGCAGCTGCCCCTTCCCCCAGGCCTGTGAGCCGGTGTGAAGAGCCCCAGGAGGGGCAGAGATGAGGCTGATGGAGAGTGGGGGAGGCATGAGGCCAGAACAGATGTGGGGTACAGAACTGAAGGGGGGACAGGCAGATGTGATGCCACTTTCATTTCTGTAGAAAAAGACTTTTTTCAGATGGCTTTAAGCCTGACTGTGAGATAATCTGTCCTCAACACACACACACACACACACACACACACACACACACACACACACACACACACACACACACACACACACACACACACACACCCCTCTCTTGTCCTGGTCCCTAGTAAAGATTGGTTTAAGCCCTGAAACGTGAGTTTAGCTCCATCTGCACTACAGGGTTGCACCAACTTAACTAAAACTGTGCAAAACCTTAGTGTATGCAAGGCCGCAAACGCTTTAAAAGGTGGGTGTTGAGATGGATGGTAAAATTTTGGTGGCCATTCATGCAATTCAGATGTGCTCGCAACAGTGCTTCAGTGTCACTGAAAATGTGATGTTGATTAGGGCTGGCTGAAAACTTTTAATCAAAACTGTTTTTCAACAGAAATTGGGGGGTTGCCATTAAACAATCTTTTGTGGAAAGTGCCTGCATGCTGCAGAAAAATTCAGTTTAGGTCAGAAAACCAAACCTTGTTGAAAAACCAGGAATTTTCAGCCAAAAAGGTCAATTTGCTGCAGAAAATGTTGACTTTTTTTTTTAAATTTGTCAATTTTTCATGGGCGGGAACCCACTTTCTGAGCCACTCTAGGGCTGCTCCTGCTCCTGCTGCAATTAAAGGGAGTTTTGCCGATGGCTTTCATAGGAGCAGGATTGGACCCCTAGTAGCCAGGACAACTAACCCCAAATGTTCCAAAATCAGGGTCAGGTTCCTCTCCGGCTTCTTCTGCCCACCCATAAAAGGGACTTAAAAAAACATGACCTTTTTTTTAAAAAAATACAAATTTGGGTTTTTTATTTGCCTTCTGGTTTTTCAGTCTTTAGGGTTCATGTTTTAAGGCTTCTTTCCACAACAAGGGCTAGGAATTTGTGGTTTTTGTTTTTTAATTTTAATTAAAATTTTAATTAAAAAACTGAGTTTCTCATGTGATCACAGGACTCTGGAAGCTGGGACTTTAAGGCGAACACCAGATATTGCAAGATGTGATTACATTGCAAGAGAAGGCTAACCTGGGTAGTTCACATCTAACAGTCAGAGCTATACATTTTCTTCTATTGCTGGTGATTAGATTAATCACCAGCTTCCATTTAATCTGCAGAAACCAGTCAATCCCCCTTTATTTGAAACCATTACTTTGTTTAGTAGGCATCAAGCATACTGTATTACCACAATTGTAGGCATGCTCCACCCTTGGGCTGCCAGCATTTTCACAGGATGTATAAGGAATTTTTCCCATTTTAACTCTTGATCCCATGCTCACAATTTTACTGCAAACATCTCAGATGCTAGTGCCAACATACATATCTGCTTTATATTTGGTAACCTTTGTGATTCTGTGGCTCCTGAGAATACATTTCCTGCCTTTGTACCACCTTGTAAAATGCTGACAATTAATGGTCAATAATGCACAGATATTACTCCATGGATCTGATATTTAGAGTCAGGAGTTCAAAGAGGATTAAGAATAACTGGCTATGAACAACATGCATTGCTTGTGGATGTGGAAGCAGCAACAGCTGCTCTTACTTTTTATGCACTGAAATTATTTAAGCACCAGTAAGGGCTGGCTGTGGCGTTTCTTACAGCTACAAAAGCAGTTGACCTATATTTATTGTACTGACCAGAAGCAGAGGACACAGAATTAGGAAAGGTATTCTAGAGTAACAGATGCAAATATGTTTTTAGGTACTCTGAATGCAAGGGTTTATGTCATGCTACCAATGCACACAAGAGAAAAATCAGGGCTTTTTTGTTGATCTGGAAACTTACCATTCTATACAATGTACAAGAGTTTAATGCAGTCACATCACTGCTAGAAATAAAACAATCCAGTGAGATCAGGGATAATATCAAGACACAAGATTTAAATGGTGCTGTGGATATAGGATGACAGTGTAGGAAAGATGCACTGTAAAATAAAGGGATGACTCTGATTCATGGAGCAAACTTACACTCTTAGATTGCAGATAGAACTGAGACAGGATGTAACTTCCAGAGGGAGGTCCAGAGTGTTCCCTTCTGTGTTTGTATGTGAAGGGGACCGTCTATGGCAGGGATCTTTCCTTCCTGGGGCACCTTAGATACTCTCTGCCAGGACTGTATCTAAGAGGTGTTTTGCCAAATTTTGGACAAGGGCATGAGGAGGTAGCATCTCCCTCAGGAGAGCCCACAGCTGTCTGAGTGGATATCTTGGCACAAATCAATGAGACTGAGCATGATTAACTCTCCCTGGGGCCCTTCTGCTACTGGCCAGGGAATCAAGACTATGGTGGCACCGCACCTACTGGAGCAATTCTGCCAGGAAGAGGGAAGCCCCAAAGGAACAGCTGCTCATGTGAACGGCTTCTGTCTCCGCAGAGCCTTTCTCTGGGACCCAGGGCTTGGGAGCCCTCCCCTCCAAACTGAGGGGGTTTAATGCAGGTGGCCCTGGCCTGGGAGTTGGGAGACCTATTGCCAGTTCTGCAGCTGACCTGCTGTATGGGGTCAGACTAGATGATCTATGGCCTTAAACGTAAAACACGGACTCTGCTTTCTGCTTTAGGGACAATGTTAAATTCTTCCTTGCTGAGGTGATTGGTTGTTTTTTCCATGTAGTTCCTCCCAGAGGCTTGCTCATGGGCGGCAGTGATCTGGCCCAGAGTTGGTCTCTTTCTTAAGGAGACCAGAATTCTGCTCCCTTTCCGAGAGAACGTGCTGTCTTACAACGCTCATTTCATAAAGATAAAGTGATTCCCCAAAATTATTGAAGCAAGTATCTTTATTTGTGTTAGTGGTACCAGGAGAGCCCCATTGTGCTAGGTGCTATACGTACATATGGTAAGCCTCATTCTCTGACTCAAAGAGCTTACAGTCTAAACAGACGAGATTAACAAAGGAAGTATGTCCTCATTTTATAGATCTACGGCACAGAAAGATCAAGTAACTTGCCAAGGTCACACGGACATCTGTGACAGAGCTGGAATGGAATCCAGATCTCTGGAGGCTCACTTCGCTGCCTTAGCCATCAGACCAGCCTTCCTCCCAGGATGCTAGTACTTTTTATTAAAAACAAGCATCACTATTACAGCCTCTGAACAGGTTCCAGTTACAGGAAAGGCACATACTTAAATGTTAATGGCAGTCCAGGAAGGAAAATGATGCCAACTTTCTCAGAGGATGCTTCACAGCATCCTGTATACAGCTCTGTGAGCAAGAAATCATCAGCTGATAATGGCTTAGGAACTGTCAAAAGAAGCTGAGAGGGAAAAATCCAGCCATTTGGAGTTCCTATATTCAGTAACTGAGCGTTAGAGTGCGATGTCTTCATAAGCTTGTCACACTTAGGGTTTTGAAAATGCCACTTCAGGGCTTAAGCCAACGCTATCTATTGGAAGTTGGAAGAAAACTTTCCGTTGGGATAGGCTATCCTCTAACAACCTATTGCAAGGTTTATTGCATCTGCTACCTGGATACTCTGAGGGCTTGTCTTCACTACCAGGGAAAGTCGACCTAAGTTATGCTACTCCAGCTACACAAGTAATGTAGCTGGAGCAGACATGCCAAACCGATGGAAAAAATGCAAAAATTGGGCTTGTTTTTGGCTTAATTGGCTTGTGAGTTGCTTGTTGGCTAGTTTTTGGCTTGTAGCTTGTTTGGCTTGTAGCTTGTTGGTTCTTTTTTTTTTTTTTTTTTTTTGATCGGCTCCCAGCAAGCAGGGACAAGGGGCAAGGGGGGGGAGAGAGTCAGGGTGCACAGCGGACCCACCACAGTCCCAGATTGCACGTCAGGGGAATCTAGTCACATAGAGTGTTGGGGTTCTTAGGGATTGGCTTGTTTTGGCCTTGTTTTGAAATGGGATTAGCTTAATTTTTGGCTTATTGTGAAAGTCGGGGTGCTTCTTTACCATGTGAAAGTTGGCAACTGTGAGCTGGAGTCCACATAGCTTAGGTCAACTTACCGCAATGTCGTCATTGCACTGCGTCGACAGGAGACGCTCTCTGATCGACTTACCTTACTCTTCTCAGAGAGGTGGAGTACCGGAGTTGACTGGAGAGCACTCTGCCGTCGATTCAGTGGGACTTCACTAGACCCGCTAAATCGACACCCACTACATTGATTGCAGCCCCATCCATCTCCCCAGTAGTGAAGGCAAGCCCTGAGTCAGGTTATTGGACTTGATGGACTGCTACACTGATCAGTATAATGTTTCCTATGTACACTCAATGAGTCTTTCCACACATTTTTCAAATGGAGAAATGGGAAAGGAGGAAAGAACGCCTCACAGCCTGACTCAACAACCCAGATCCGCCCTTTTCATTGGGAAATGTCTGCCCTAGCTGGCACAAGATCTGTGGTCTCATTAGCTACCTCTGGATCTACCAGCGATAACAATCATTTTATGGAAGACTGTCATGCTCGAACTCCGAGGGGATCGCCAGTGATATTCTTCATATAAAACGTTATTTATGAACTTAACATTAGGGCTTTTCAGAGGCAAACACATTGGATGGTTATTCTAACCCCAATCTCCTGTCAGATATTAGGAATTTGAAGGTTTAATTTTGAAATCACTCAGCTCCGTGGTTAGCATTGGGGATGGTCTGTCTCACTGCTCTTGAAGTACCAGCAACCAATATTAAGCATTGGCAACTGCACTGCTGACCATGCCCATAGAGGATACAGACACTCCAGTGATGAAAGGAAACTTTTAAACCTAAGCAGGTAGTTGGAGTCCCCACTCATACTTCCCCATAAAAAGCCTGGGCTCCCCTCAAGGAGAACGCAGCAGAAGCCTCATCAGACAGGACGAATCAGTGGGCCAGTTGGGTCACCTTCTTCCCTCTTTTCTCCCCATTCCTGATGATGGGGTACAGGGTCCCATAGATACCTCCTCGCCCCCTAGATCATATAACACGAGGTGCCCCCAAATCTGTAAACTCCCAGGCGAATAGCTCAGTTATAGCAGCAGAAGGAATGACCCAGCAGCCTCAGAACCTACTTGCAGTTCATGGATATCCCTGAGCTGTTTAATGGGAAGGGAATGAAATGAGAGGGAAAGAAGGGTTAAAAATAAATTGGAATTAGACTGATTTATATAAGATGACAATATAGGCTCTAGGCTAGGGGTGAGACTAATATAGGTAAAGCATTAAACAAGTAGGAAAGAGTAGGGGCAAGGGGAAGAGAGCGATGTTGCATCCCTTTCTTCCTTTATTTTTCCTTGAATTATCTACTTAGGACTGATTTGGGGAGAATCTGGCCCTCGAGCAGATCTTTGCCTTGAAGGGTTTACAATATAATTATGACGTTAAAGAACCGAGAACATCTAGAGTACCATATAATAATTAATAAAGCAAAACATTCCAGAAGCAAGCAGTACCTAAACTCAGCTGGTTATGCCGGCCAGGGGGAGGGGGAGGGGGTTGTACGCTGCATTTCCCAGCCGTGTCTTTTAATAGCTTCAGGAACTGAATAATATCTTTATTTTCCAAAGACAGAAAACTATTTTCCCCTCCATTTAAAGAGAGATTCTGCTGTTGTTTCTACGTCTGCCCTTTTGAGCCACAACCTCAAAATAAATAACCTGGACAATTGGCTTAAAATAGCAGCTTTGAATTCTAATGAAATTTCTGAGAGACTTCAAATATTCTGCTGTTATTCAACAACTATCCCCAGCTGTCCTGGCACAGTTACAGATCAGATGTATGCCCTAAAACGAGCTGGGCAAATAATGCAAACAGGCATTCATTGCTGAAATAAATGTTTATTATTAGCACTTACAGACCCCAGTCAGGATCAGGGCCCCATTATGCTAGGCATTGTACAACAGCATAGGAAGACACTGTCCCTGCCTTAAAGTTTATGATGCAAGAAAATAAGTCAGTTAGTGGGGAAGCTGGGTTTTAATGGGGGGCGCTGCTGCTGCCTGCCCATGGAGAGCTGAGAAACCGGGAGCTCTGTGACCGGAGGGAAGACAGGGAACTTTTGCCAGAAGCTGCCACCTGCCATTGGCCACTGTCAGAGGACAGGATACTGGGCTTGATGGACCTTTGGTCTAACCCAGTATGGCTGTTCTTATGGTGCGTGCATATTTGGGTGCCTATTGTGCATGCTTTTAGGTTGGATTTTCAACCTGTACTTGACCTGCACACAGCGGGGGTGAGCAGGGGAGTTCAGACAAAAAAAATTATTCATTCTTAATTAAATATTGTAGGCCAGTCGTGGGTTTTTGGAAGGGGCAGAGTTTTGAACTCTAGGGATGGCTTGTGACGTGGGCTACACACTCACACATGGCAGCAGAGGGAACTAAGAATCCCCCTCGTTATCCCCCTTGACCTTAGCAGCGTAACAGCTCAGAGGAGTTTTCTTCACCAGGCTCCATTTCTATCACTTTATAGTCTGTATACGGCTGCTGGTGCTACAAATGGAGACTGCATGCGAGGGTGACCGGGTGTCCACACCCGGTCGAAAAGGGACCCTGGCGGCTCCGGTCAGCACCACCGACCAGGCTGCTAAAGGTCTGGTCGGCAGTGCTGCGGCGCGAAGTCAGGCTAGTCCCTACCTGTCCTGGCTGGCACCACGCTGCGCACGCCTCAGAGTCAACCAGCAGGGCCTGCTCCTGGATGGGAGGCCTACAGGGCTCCACGCCCTGCCTCTGCCCCAAGCACCAGCTCCACATTCCCATTGGCCAGGAACCAGCCAATGGGAGCTGGGGGGGCGGTGCCTGCGGGAGATAGCGGCGTGTGGAGCCTCCTGGCCCCCTCACCTAGAACCTGGACCTGCTGCTGACTGCTTCCAGGGCATGTGCAGTGTGGTGCCAGGACAGGCAGGCGGCCTGCCTTAGCCTGCCCACTGCACCGTGGCTCAGGAGCCACCTGAGGCAAGCCTATGCCCCAAGCCCGAACCCCAATCCCTTGCCCCAGCCCTGAGCCCCCCCAGCCCTGGAGCCCCCTCCTGCACCCCAAACCCCTCATCCCCAGCCCCATTTCAGCACCCGCACCCCCCAGCCCAGAGCCCTCACCCGCCCCTGCACCCAACCCCCTGCCTCAACCCGCAGCCCCTTCCCACACTCTGAATCCCTTGACCCCACCCCACCCCAGCCTGGAGCCCCTTCCTGCACCCCAAACCCGTCATCCCCAGCCCCACCCCAGAGCCTGCACCTCCAGCTGGAGCCCACACCCCAACTCCCTGCCCCAGCCCGGAGCCCCCTCCTGCACTCTGAGCCCCTCATTTCTGACCCCACCCCGGAGCCTGCACCCCCAGTTAGACTCCCACACCCCAATCTCCTGCCCCAGCACAGTGAAAATGAGTGAGGGTGAGCGAGCCATCGAGGGAGGGGGAATGTAGTGAGTGGGGGGCGGGGCCTCAGGGAAGGGACGGGGCTAGGGTGTTCAGTTTTGTGCAACTAGAAATTTGGCAACCCTACTGCATGCTGATTATTTAGGAAGGGTCTCTCATACTTCCAAGCACTACTCTTTCTGTCTGTGTTGCATGGCTGCACAGTAAGCACAAAACCCCAAAACATCTCTCATTCCCCCATTGTAAGCCTAACCCCCTTCTGATCCTCCCTTGAGTGCAGCTGAATGACCAATCCCCATTGTATCCATCCGCCCTCTGACACATATGGAAAGTCCAAAAACCTCAAAGGGACATGTGGCCCGTAAGCTTTGTGTCAGTCACTGCATAGATGGCCCTAATTGGCACTCTAACTGCCACCCGCAAGGATGATTCCCCCGTTACACTGGGATCCAAAAAACCCAACCAAACAGCAAGTAAAAAAAAAAAAACCAGCCACCAGCATGATCCACATTTAGTGCTCCAGCTGTCTGGCCTGAAGTGTGTATACAGAATGCACCATAAGTGCTGCTGATAAGATTGAGGTTCCAGAATGTGTAATACTGAGAATGCTTGCTGCTGCTTATCAGTGAGCTGAAAAACGTTCCAAAGCTTCCAGGCCATCAGCTCTGACACCCTGATTCAGACCAGATGACAGGCAGATGTGATACCGAACAGCTTTCATGCCTCTGAGTGATACCAAAGTGGCTGAGAAACCAAAAGCTTAGAACAAGCTGTTGAGTTGGGTTTGCTGACATCATGGTTGTTGAAATGCTCCACTGACTGGCGGCTGCAGCTGTTCTTGGGCTGATATGTTTCTTCTCATAAAAAACAGCAACAGTGGGCTCGGTCCCAAGCTGGACTTGGCACCACTGATTAATCAAAGGTAGCTGTAAGTCATCATTACTCTGACATCGGGCCCGAACAAAGCTGCCCCATGCTCATATTAGAGCAACTTCAGGGTTGCTTTTACACTGGATAGACCTCGTAGTAGGAAGAGAGCCTGAGACATAAGCCCTTGTATCAGAGGCCTGCTATGAGGCAGGACTTGCTTACAGAATTTGGCAAGAACAGGTCTGATATTGCAGAAATACACATCCCTAAGAAATGCTAGTCACAGAGTACTCATGCAAACACATCCTGATATTTAGTGGTACCAGAACATCCGGATATTAAGGATAGTACAAAAACATTCCTGAAGGATAACAGGAACACACTGACCCCTCCCTAAAAGATAAGGTCAGGATGACAGTACGTAATAGAAATGTTTTGATTGAACCAACACATACAAGGTGCTGGGTAATAACTACCCACGTCAGGGGGCAGTAACTAACTATGCCAGAGGGGCAGCATTAACTTGTTTGTATCGGGGTATAAAGATGTATCTCAGAGGGAGTATCTTTGTCTGGCCTTAGGGAAGAACGGAAAGTTCCGCCGTTCACTGAGCTGATCCATTGTTACAGGCATAGTGCGGCAGAGTCTTCAGGATACTAGTACCATGCTTTGTCGACAATAAACCTGGCTGGGTGCCTTTGTGCCTTAATGGATCTTGTGGTCATTGGGAGGTTCACTCAAGGACGGGTCTGCCGTGCCAGCTGTCTGTGCAGGGCTGGGGAAGCACACAGGGAACACACACATACACAACCAAACATCTATCAACATTTAACCACAGACCTCTCCCCTAGAGACCATTCTCCTGTCAGGGAACAGCAGAGCACACTGGACACTAGCTCGGCCCCCTTCCTCCCTGTCACTCAGGGTAATTAAAGATAATGTACAAGGAATAATCCTTCAAACTGGAATATGCTGGAGTGTGGGGTGGCTGATTACTCTAAGCCAGTGGTTCTCAACCTATTTATCATTGTGGGCCGCACCACGGGGCCAGACCCTGCATCCCGCACCGCAGGACCGGACCCCACACCCTGCCACGCGGGGCCGGACCCTGCACCCTGCCATGCAGGGCCAGGCAGCTGGGACCTGGACCCTACCACACGGGGGCCGGACAGCTGGCACCGGACCCTGCTGTGCAGGGCTGGGCAGCCAGGACCTGAGTGCTGCTGTGCAAGGCCGGACAGCAGGGCTAGGCAGCCTAAAAAACCTGGGGGTGCTGCAGTACCCCCACAAACCCCTAGTTCCCAACACCCCCCCTCACTGCCCAGAGTGCCCCCCCTCCCCACAAACTTGCCCAGAGACTCGGGTTGCCAACCCTCCAGGTTTGGCTTGGAGGCTCCCGGAATCGGCATCAAACTCCCGGTGACTACTAAAAGCAATCCAGGCGATATTAATAAGCTATTTTAAGAAAATGACATTACGTCATGTTGGGGGAGAAATCTCCCAGGATAGCTTCAGTCAGAGTTGGCAACTGTACCAGAGACCCACGCCCTGCCCCCCTGCAGCACTCACCAGCCCCCTGCTGGCAGGAGTGCTCCAGCAGGCTGCCAGACCCTGTCTCCCCCTCAGCCAGCCCCGCCCCCTACTATACCAGAGCGGCAAATTTTGAATTTTTTCAGCACACAGGTGGGCCTTGGGTTGAGAACCGCTGCTTTAAGCAAAAGCCATATGCTGGAGTCCTCTGATCGTAGCCCACTGCATTGGAGGGAGCCACAACTGAAGCTCATTTAATGCAGGCGAGGCATGGTAGAGTTTCTGTTACCCTAAGCAGCCCCGACCCCGTTACACTAGGCAGTCCGGACCCCACCGCGCCGAGCAGCCAGGAACCCGAACTCTGCCACATGGGCCGGCCTTTAGCACACAGCTAAGCTGGGCTGCAGCTGCGTCCTATTTGGGCCTCCTGTGGCTGCGGGCTGCGGGTTGAGAACCGCTGTTATAGACTACGATCAAGTCACCCCTTAACCTTTTCTTTGTTAAGCTAAATAGATTGAGCTCCTTGAGCCTATCACTATCAGGCAGGTTTTCTAATCCTCTAATCATTCTCATGGATCTTCTCTGAACCCTCCGGATGTATAAACATCCTTCTTAAATGGTGGGTATCAGAACTGGACACAGTATTCCAGCGGCAGTTGCACCAGTGCCAAATACTGAGGTAAAATAACCTCACTGCTTCTACTCAAGATTTCTCTGCTTATATATCCCAGGATCTCATTAGCTTTTTTGATCACAGCGTCACACTGGGATCCCATGTTCAGCTGATTATGCACCAGATCGTTTTCAGAGTCATTGCTTCCCAAGACAGAATCCCATGGTCCCAGATGTATATATTTACATTTAGCCATATTAAAATGCATATTGTTTGCTTGCACCCAGTTTATCAAACAAACAATCTAGATTGCTCTGACTCAGTGGCCCGTCCTCTTCATTATCTACCACTCGGACAATTTTTGTGTCATCTGCAAACTTAATCAGTGACATGACAACTTTCCTGATATTATCCCGACCAATTAGGTATGCATTAAATGTTCATTAATGTAAGTACTGTTTGAAACAGCACTACATTGACATGCACCAGGGCACTTTTAGTGCACACCGGCAAGGTACACGCAGGCCAGTTAGTGGGCACTAGAATTTACATCTCTCTAATTCACAGTATAGACAAGCCCTGAGAATCTGACTGACTCGCTGTTGCTGTCAATGGCCTATTGTGCCCATAACCTCCATGCACACCGTAACCTTTGGATACAGTATGCTTGCTTCTGCTCACACATGCTGGTGTAGTTACATTGGAGTAAAACCGTTGTGAGAAAGATTGGAATTGGGCCCATAATATCCCGTTACCCTACTGTACACTTTGAATGTTACCCTACATGGCTTGAAAATAAACCATTATTCGGCAACAAGTGTACAGTCTGACATATCTATCATAGGAGTAATTACACCCCACATGTATCTGATAATTTGCCCCATAAAACTGGCATCTGACTTCTCAGCAGGATTTTGTGAGCAGAAGCAGCTTTAGATTGGTTCCCGTAGGTGACTGCCATATGTGCCAATTGGAGCGCAGACATGAAATTGGGCTTCCGCCGTGCGTGTGCCTCAGGTGGTAACTGGATATGCTGTGTGTCTTGCCTGTACTAACACTGCCGAGTCACAAATCAGTACTTCTAGGCAGCAGCTCTACTGAGTGAGCAAAAAGGGAGCATAAGGTGCAGCATGGGGAGAGATTTGCTTGCCCAAAGCAGAAACTCTCTATGCAATTCCTGTGACAGGGCAGCACCATGACTCCCCCTCCACAGGGCTGTGGCGTAAAAATAAGTCTAGCCCCACTTGTGTCTAGCTAACATGTGCTATCTAGATCTTTCCATGGTCCCCATCAGATTATCTAAACCACTCAAACATTAATAAATCTCCCTGCAAGGTAGGGAATATATACCCTCCATTTTAGAGGGGAAACTGAGGCAGAGTGATTTGTTTATGGTCACACAAGAAGGCTGTGTCAGAGCTAGGAATTGAACACTCATCTGCTGAGTCTCCAACAATGTCTAAACCACAAGCCCATCCTCAATTATTTTGATCTCATGTTAAAATCCATTGTCATCTTTAGCTGTTGATGTCAGTAGACTAGAAACTTCCTAACATACTCCTTATTCTGCTCCTGAAATTAGTGGCAAAATTTTCATTGACTTCAATGAGAATAGGACAGGCCCTTAATTAGGCTGAGTGTTCAGATACCTATAACTGAACGAAAACGAATCTTAAGCAACTATGGAATCTTGAGACCGTCAGTGACAAGATTACGCAGCTTCTGCTCTTGGCCACTTCCATGTCAATCTGGAGCAACATCATTGGCTTTGCTCCAGCTCTACACTCCAACAAAGGCCAGACTAAAGATCCACAAGTCTAGATGGAGTCTAGACAAGAAATTCAAGCCAGATTTGGATCCAAATCCAAACTTTTCCCACACTCTGTGTTGGTTTGGATTTGGTGTTTTGATTTGGCCCATAAGAGACAAGTGTGGGCATGATGTTCTGATCCAAAGCATCCTTATAGTTAATGGGATTTGGCATGACCTAGTGTTCTGGTGTGGGGTTACCTCTAGCATAAGATCTGGGGATTCAGACACCAGGAATTCTAGGTAATTAAGCGCTCCTTACTCACGCCCATCCCATCTGGACAGCCTTTTTTAGAATTCCTATATGATTCAATGAAACCGTCAGCAATTACATTGTAACTCCTCATGGGATTGTGACCATCTGGGCAATCTGGCTGTGCAATTTATGCATTCTGGCTGATACTGTGAAGTTGATTTTATGAAACTTGCTGTATAATGGAATGGCTCTATAGCGATGTTTATTGTCACTGCTGACAAGCATGTCTCTCCCAGACTACGTACAATGGAGAGTAGTTAACCTTAATGACTGTATGCTGATGGGACAATATGTCTGCTAAGGAGATTAGCTGGAACTGGGAAAAACCACTTCCTCCAGCTTATCTATAGAGGGTTTGGAGAATGGAAATTTACTAGTAGCAGGGCAAAGGAACCAGGTGTTGATGGTGTGGCACATAAAAATTGTAGGGATTCACACAGCCACACAGGTCTGGAGGGAAGAGATCGACCTGCTTTTCTAGCAGATGGGGCTGGTTTAGCTGTGGGACCAACCAAGGTCAGAGAAAGCAAGCTGAGAGGAAGAGCGGCTCCCTAGTTCTGAAGTCAAGCCATGAGCTGCAGCAGAAGGTCCTGAACATCCCCAGAGGACCCAAAAATTAGCCCAAAGAATGCTCCAAAGTGATGAGGAAACTGCGGCAGTGAAATGTGTGTAGGGTGTATTTTTTTAATAGATATGTGTATTTCTTATTTGCTTACGGAAAGAGCAATGGTGGTTTAGAATTCTATGCAAAGTGTGTTTGTCTGTGTGTTATGTGTTACATCTATCTCATGCCCCTGAAGGGTTAACCTGGAGACCCAGAATGCTCACCCGGCTGACATTCTGAGAGAGGGTGTGTTCAAGCTATGGGAGAGCTTGAAGGTTCAATACTGGTACTGGGGGAGTTTGACCAGAAGCTCTCAATTCTCAGGAGGGGGTGCTAGACAGACTATCTACACCCAGAAAGTGTTCCTAGGGACCCCAAACCAGGGACAATGCCTGGATTTAATTCCAACGCTGGAGGCTTAAAGTACATAGGACCTACCTCAGTGGGTCCCCTCTCAATAGTTTCATGAGTGACCAAGAGGGGACACTCGACTAGATCTGTGATGGTGAAGTATAGCTTAGGCCTTCTGTGCCAGTGAGTAGGCTGTGGCTCAAAAGACATTTAATTATAGGTTCTCATATCCAGAGTTACGCTTCTACCTACAGTATCTGTTCTCTTCTTTCTAGACCATATTTTCACTCTTCTTTCATAATACGGCTTCCATCACTACAACATCAAAATCTTGCTTCTAATATTTTGATAGGTCCTGTATATATTTAAATTTGTAAAGAGCCTCTCAACTGAAAATTATGTACATGTATATTGCTGGCTTAGTGCTTTGTTAATGAAAGTCACTATTGGCTTTTGTATGTTTCATTGCTAAAATTTTATACAATTTTATTCCATAATGTCAGGATCACCCCTCTTTCAGATTTAAGGTCACTTTAGAGCTCAATCCAATTTTAGAAACATTTGGAGATAGACTGTGGAATTTCAGCCCATATATTTGCAGATATTTTGTCCCTCAAAACACCTTGTCACTTAATTATTCCATGCAGGAACTTTCTCATAACTTATCTCCTCTTCTGACTTGTTCACACTTAAAGGTCACAATCTTGTGTCTCTGATATCGCAAACTCGCCCAAACTGCAAACTACAGTATGAATTCTAAGAGGAGACAAAAGACTGCACGAGGGAGTCTCTTACAAGAGCATCTTTTTCAAAGAAAATTTAACTAAAACTAGAGTCAGTGTGCATAGCACAGAGCAGAGCATATGGAATTGTAGAGGGACAATAGAGAGGGGAAGAGCAGCTGTTTGGAAGCATCCCCCTGAGGTCAGCTCTGTACAAACAGGAGAGCCAACAGGTCGGGGAAACTGGGAAACAGGTGCTCTTTACTAGAGCTGGGTGGGAAATAGTTTTCCAGTCCCGCAAAAACACTTGGGATTTTGAAAATTATTCTCATTTCACATAGTCATAAAACAGAGATGTTTAGAAGTTGGTCAGAAGCACATTCCAGAACCCACTGGTTAGAGCAATCTGCTGCAACATGGGAGCACCTAGTTCAAATCCCTGTTCTACCTGCTTCAGAGCAAAAACCTGAACCTAGGTCTCTCAGGTGAGGGCTTTAACCACCAAACTAATGCTTACTTTGGAGTGAGCTTCTCTCATCAGAAGTTCCTTTGTAGGTCTGGAAAAACCTTCCCAACAAAAGCTTTTTTTAAACCGACCCCTGTGAATTAGGATCAGTTCTGACAAATTGACATGTTCCAATGAAAAAATTTAGTTAAAAAATTCCCAACCAGCTCTACTCTTGACTATGATTATGATGCATGTTTCTAGGAGCCTGAAGTGAATGAAGCAGCACTGACTCCCTTGCCTTGTCGGTGACTTCATCACAAAGCGTATTTACATTGTAGGAGGAGCCATGGCAGCATGGACCACAGCCTGAAGTACTGCCCAGCGTTGGGTGGATACTAGGAAGCTGTGTGTATTGAGGTAGGTGTTCCCTGGACTTGAGATCTACAAAGTCTCTGCGGTCTGTTCCCACAGCTCTCTGGCCAGTGTGCAGTTTGGAAGCCACATCACCAGGGACGCTCCATCCATGGATTTGCAGGAGCAGTCAGGCCATGTTTTCCAAAGCCTCTTCAACTGGGCCTACAAAAATATATGCCCACAGACTCCATGTTTGCACTAAAAATGGATGTATTTGCTAAAAATAGTCCCCTTGCATGCTAAATATTGTACTTGACACTGTAAGAGGCTAATGTACAAAAATGCTGAGTATTCCTGTGAATTCTGTAATTGAATTTCTCTATTCAACCACTCACTGTACCAGCCAGAATTCACTGGCTACATGTGCTGGAGGAAAGTACTTCTACAAAATGAATACACTCAGACTGGTTGACCCCTGGGCTCTCATCTAGCTGATCTTTCTATGGGCCTAATCTTACAATGTGGTCTGTCAAGCAAACTCCTGCTCCCATCAGGGCCGGCTCTAACTTTTTTGCCGCCCCAGGCAAAAAAGAAGAGCGCCGCCCCGCCGTACACCCCCCCCGCGAGCGCCGCCGAAATCCCCGCCCCCCCAGCACCACACAACCTGAAGCCCCGCCCCCCAGCGCCGCGCCACCCGAAGCCCCGCCCCCTCCAAGTGCCGCGCTGCCCGAAGCCCCCGCACCCTCTCTGAGCGCCGCACTGCGCCAGCCCCCGCCCCTCCTCCGAGCACCACACCGCCCGAAGCCCCCACCCCCCCTCCGAGCGCCACGCCGCCCGAAGCCCCGCCCCCACAAGCACCACACTGCCCGAAGCTCCCGCCCCCCCTCCGAGCGCCGCGCCGCCGAATAAAAAAAAAATAAAAAAACGTGCGCCGCCCTGCCCCAAGGTGCCGCCCCAAGCACGTGCTTGGTCGGCTGGTGCCTGGAGCCAGCCCTGGCTCCCACTGGGAGTCCATATGGATTCGATGACAGGATCAGGGCCTATGATTATGAGCATATCGCTAACCCAAATGTTCTGTCTAGTGAGGAGAACTTGTTTTGCCAAATATGGAACAAATTCAGATCACTGGCTCGAGATTTAGACTAGAACCCCAATCACTTGAGGTTCAAGATCCATTGGGGTGTTGATAAAACATGAGGTCTGGGCTCCTGTCTACTTTTATTGTTGTCAGTCTCCTAACAGTTCCAGGAGAAGGATACAAATTGCTGTATACAGTTTACACAGTACAGGTTTCCATTTGGTTGGAAATGTTATAGCTAATTGAGTTTCCCTTGGAAAAAGCAGAGGCTTAAGGGAAGAGACCCACGTTTTTTTGGAACACTTGAAAGTAATAAAGGTGTTTTAGAGGCTTTGAGAAAATTCAAATCACTATCAGGTTCTTGCAAACATAATCATATGCCAACTTGAAATATATATAGAAGCAGACAGGTAGAAAATGATACAGGGACTCAGAAAGAGATGGAAGGGCATTTAGAGATAAATAGGGATTTGTAAATATTAAATGCAAATCTTAATGGACTAGTGTTCTCTGCCAATACATTTACAAGGAAGGAGGATTAGCAAGCATGCAGTTTGAAATCAACAAAGATCTCCAACTACAGAGCAGATGTTCTGCAATTAGGAGAACCTGTTCATAGAGGGAAACATATATTTGGCTAATCTGAAAACCATTTTTTGAAATCTACCTCACACATGCTGTCTTGCAAAATATTTACTTTGTTTCTTCCCAGGATGAGTTGGTATACAGCTGCTCGGAACAGATTCTGGCTCTGAGAAACCGAGCACTAATACTGTAAAGGATTATGGCAGTGCTAGGTTTTATTATAACTGATTGCAAACAGTTTACAAGTTTTCTTTGTGTGTCTTAAAGCCAAATTCTGCTGTTACACCAGTGCAAATCAAGAGGAATTCCACTGGAGCAATGTATCTCTGCTTTTGGGATTGAAAGCATAATGCACAACGAAGTTGAACTCAGGTCAGGAAAATTACATCTGATTTACATTGGTGTAAAATAGCTAAATTTGCCCCATAGATTCTGAATATTCCTGTTGAATAGCATTTGGTAAAGTCAGCATAGATTTCCAACACCTGAAATAATTTAGCAGCATCAAGACCATGGAGTAACCATGTCAGGTTACTGTAGCAACATCATTAAACATCGTGGCTAAATCATGCTGATTAAGTCCCGAGACAGCAACCAACTCAGTCTGCACTCCCCAAGGCATTGGCATAACTGGCCTCCAAACAAATAATTATTTTTCAACATGAGTACAAGTCAAGTCTGCCGACCATGAAACTCTCAAGGTTTAAATTCACCACTTCATCAAAAATCCTTGTAAATTAAGGAAAATCTGACAAATACTGAATTACATTTTGCCTTCCCGAACGGACTGTTTAATCAGCATTATAAAATCAAATATTTAACAGCTTTACGCTAGAGTAAATACCTTGGGGTGAGATTTGCCTTTTTAGCAATTAACAACTGATGGAACGGATGGGTTCTAGCTTGTTTAACACTCATAGAAGCTTCAGCAACCAGAGCACACGGAGTCTCAGACTAGTAGCTGCCACATAGGCAATGAATTGAAAATAGCTTTATCGTTCAAACCTTTATTGAAGTGAAACCTGTACAAGAGACCACATTTATTAGACACGATCCGCTTTAAAAGACGACCTCAAATTATCCCCCAAATATACAAAGTACAGTTCTACTCCATCTTTATTTGGAGGCCATCTCTGTTAAAGGACTGACTTTTTGGGGGCGGGGGCCATCCTTTGAGTGGTTGCTTAAAACAGGTTAACTGTAATTTGGGTTATTTAACACGTAAATGGATTGTTGTGTATCTTGCTGAGTTCTCAACTGGCCATTATGGAACACCAGGTATTTCTGATATCTATTGGCAGAAGATGAAGTCACCAAATAAAGTGTAGCTTCTACTCATGTTTTTTTTAAAATAGGCACTAAAGTTGTCTGTAAGAAATACTGTTGTGCATATGCAAATAGGTAACTGAATGTGCATCACATAAGTAATTGTGCATGCAATGGGGTTTAGTGTGAGGGTGCTGGTAGTCTGTGATACACAGGTCAGACTTGATGATCTGGTGGTCTTTTCTGGCCTTAGACTCTCTGATTCAATGTGTACTTAAGTAGCTGTTTGCTCATAAATTATTGGAGATATCTTATCTCCTAGAACTGGAAGGGACCTTGAAAGGTCATTGAGTCCAGCCCCCTACCTTCACTAGCAGGACCAAGTACTGATTTTGCCCCAGAACCCTAAGTGGCTCCCTCAAGGATTGAGCTCACAACCCTGGGTTTAGCAGGCCAATGTTCAAACCACTGAGCTATCCCTCTCCCCTCAGGTAAGTGCATATTTATTTTTGGACCTATTTATCCAGTTCATGTCCATGCACCTTTTGTAGTTAAAAAGGTAGTGCCAAATCTTGCTAGATGGACAGTGGCACATGTTGGATAAGTGGTTCTCAAACTCTGAAGACCTTGTGTGGCACATCTGAAACTTAGTGGCACTTCATACAGTATCATAGTGATTTTAATCAATGTAATTGCAATCATAACTGTCTTACTAAACATGTGGAGATGACTGCGTGTCTGTCCGTTGTGCATGATGGTGCTCGTTTGGACTTAGTGCCAATTGTAAAGGCAACAGTCTTTGTGCTGGTTTCAAATCTCATCACCTGACTGCAGCCCAATTTTCACAGTTTTGAGAGCTGCTGGGGTAAGTTACAGAACAGATTTTAAAGGTATATTTAAGACTTTGGCCCCAAACACACCAGCTAGCCTTGTTATGAATTGGTTTCATGCACACTGGATTTACGAGGACTTAAATAATTAACAGTAGAATTAGAATTTCCTTCAAAGCCCTAACAAGAGGTGATCCCACCATAATGGGGGTTGGACACTGGCACTAAAACCATTTAAACTGTAGTTTTGAAAATTTTCAAGATTTCTCCTATTTGGGGGGCACATGTGGAGACTCTTAAGTTGACTTGCCCCATCCCCTTCCACCTTTCCCTAAGGGAACTAACCCAGAGACCAATCTGTTCCACGTCTTCAGATCAATTAGACTAGACAAGTCAGAAAAATATTTAAAGCCTGTGACTTTTAAAGTTCCAGAATAGCTCAGAGCTCCAATCTTGTGAAGCGCGATGTATTTGTTGCAATATAATTAGCAAGCAAATGTATATATTGTAAAAAAAAAAAAAAAAAAACAGTACCAGGATATGTTTGCGGTGCATGCATGTGCCCAGAGCTGGGCACTGTTAAGAGGAGTTTGTGCTTAACAGCACGTCATGCTGAAAATATCCCCTCAACTCCTTTCCAAAACATGCTGCTCAGTATGCACAAGGCATCAACACAAATAACACTCACTGCCAAAACTACCAACTATTAAAATTGTTTCCATCTCCCAGAAAGCTCTGGGGCTTGCCTCTTATCTTACACCTGTTCTTGGGAGGGCAGGGGAGGTTGGGGGTTGTTTGGTGTAGGGTGTCGGAAAGGGAATCCTGGAGAGGGGGATCTTCCCCCTTGGAAGCTGGAATTCATTGAACTCCAACCTTTCAGCCACTGTTGAAGCAAATCAGCTTCTGCAGGCCCTGTGAACCAAACTCCAAGGTTCAGTGTAGGAACATCATGCCGAGTCAAACACCGCAGGGTTTGCAAAGCTCTGTTTATTCATGGTTTTGAACTGCACGGAGATTATAATGAAGTTAAAGTATATGTAGGTCAAAAGTAGCAACCGTAGCCTCATCTTGGAATTTAAAACAACTATGCTAAGCTAAGTCTGGTAGCCTGAAATGTAACATGCTTTACAAGTTGTGTATTTTAAAGGGCAATGTGGCCTTCGTTCCAAAATTAGTTTTTAAATGATACTTCCAGACAATATGGTTAAAAGACAACATCCTTAGTAACAATTCATACAAATAAACAAAACACGAACGCGTGCGTCGACAGCATGACACTGTTTTTATGTAGGACCTACACTAAGTGGTATAAATAACAGGAGTACTTGTGGCACCTTAGAGACTAACAAATTTATTAGAGCATAAGCTTTCGTGGGCTACAACCCACTTCTTCGGATATGCATCCGAAGAAGTGGGTTGTAGCCCACGAAAGCTTATGCTCTAATAAATTTGTTAGTCTCTAAGGTGCCACAAGTACTCCTGTTATTTTTGCGGATACAGACTAACACGGCTGCTACTCTGAAACCTGTCACTAAGTGGTATGTTTGCTTCATTTATGCTGTGCTGCAGGGACCAGTTTTTCTCTTTTTAAAAGATATTGAGCAATTTTTTTCTAAAGAGAGGGAGGGAATCCATTCAGCCATGAAATGTATGGCCAATTTAGCTGAATAAGTCTCCATCACACAAGTTGGCTATTATCCAGGAGCTGGATTCTCTCCTGCATTGAGATCTGTTCAGCATGAGGAGCTGAGGAAGGACTGTCAGGAAGCCAAAGGGCCCTGACCCTGATGTACAATTTGAAAGCTGGCTGTTGTGCCTGAAGGACCATATGCCAGCTGTACATTGGTGCCATCCCTCCCCAACATGCCCCTGTACTGGGATGGAGGGGAAGAGTTTGCTCACAGGCCCAGGTCTATGCCAACTGACAACCCTTTCCTACTCACATTCTTAAGGGAATTCTCAGCTGGGCAGATTATAGCCTCTATGTGGCACTCACTGGTGCCAAAGAACTGGGCAGGAAGTTTGGCCTTAAGTCTCTGGGGTATCAGTGGGAGAAGAGACGATGTTCAGTCTTTTCCCTAATGGAGCTGACACTGTCCTTTAAGATTTTAGAGTTATTGTGTAAAAGCTACAACTGAAAAAAGGAGTGAAACCATCATTGTAAAATCTATTTTCAAACTATTACAGCTCCCAAAGCAGATATAACTATTAGCAAGAAAAGCCATCTCTTAGTGCAGGAGAGAATTCATGGAGAGAAAGGGATTTTCAGTCATTGCTGAGATGCCTAATAATAACTTAATGATAAAAACAATCCATGGACAAAAGCAACTTTCTAATCCCCATTAGTACAGTGGTCTGTCTTTTTTTAATATATAAATGATTCATTATAGAATTTTACTCCCATAAAAGCTCTTACATCCTCCTTTTGTACATTTGCCAAATGGCATGGGAAGCCAGAAGGCAATTAAAACACATACGGGTTGAAATTATAGGCCTGTTCCCACAAGGTCATGTGATAAGAAACTGGATTAAGATGTGCAATAATGCAGAGTACATACAGCATAGGAGCCAAAATCTCAGCTGGTGCGAATCGGCTTGGCTCCTTAATTGAATGCAGCTACACAAATTTACACCAGAGAAACACCACATGAGCAGTAGGCCTACTATTCCATAGTCTTACACCCTGTGTAGTCATCCATCTCCATGTAAAGGGGGAGGTGTGGAGTGCTATTGTCAGTGTGCATAGGAACAGACTTCTGATTTAGTTGCAGATGCAGCTGGAGGTCCCAACTGACCTGCTCCTTGCTCCATGCAAAGTGAGTGCTGCCATTCTGAACTTGCAGAATTGTACACCCACTTTGCACTGGTGTAGATAACAACACACGGTGCAGGGTAATGGTGAATTGGGCCCACATTTTCGTGCTTTGGGAGGGGAAGGGATATACCCCAGCTTTGCAGTGATATAGCCTCTCTATGAGCTGAAACTCACAGTCAGTGTCAGCCAGGCTTCATCTCAGCCTAAATGAAAGGTGCCGCTTGTGTGGGTGCACTGGTGGGGAGAGTGAAGAGGCTTTGCATGTGCAAAACCAGCACACACACATTTGCAAAAGAATAAAGACACAATGCTACAGGTCTCCCTTCTTAGACCTCTGTTGTCCTGACATGTCATGAACTGTAGGGCGGAAAACCCAACATGTTATTATTTCAACAGTGTTTTTCCTTAGAAGAACATGTGGTAGTACCAGCTCTTTCATTCCCCTTAGAGATACTGATTAGAAGTTTGTTGAGCCTAGTATTTTAAGATAGCTATAGAGAGGATATGGAAAGGCAGTGTTAAATGCCGCTTCCTTCCTGTCAAGCATGCGCCAAATCTTGCAATTCCTTTTGGACTATGTAATGGGGTGGCACCCACCTCTCAGGAGAGCCCCCTGGTGGAGTGTGTGCGTGCCTGCCGTTTTCTTAATTTCCTCCACTCATGGTGCCCCCTGTCAGCTGGGTCTTTGGTGACTCAGCCCGCCGGCCAAGTCGCACACAGTCCATGTGTGAAACAAACCCCTTCTGGGTTATACTGTCCAAGCAGGCCTATCTCAAAGCCCTCAGTAATGTCCTGCAGCTCTTCCTGGGCTCAGTCCTTCAATAGCCCAACAGGGCCCATCACAGTACCCTTCCATTGACACGTTGTAGCCCTCCGCGGGCTCAATCCTTAATCTGACCAACAGGACCTCTCTCAGTAGCCTGGTTGGCCAGCTTACATGTGAATGTTCCTGCTCTGGGGTGGAGCAGTGCTCCCAGAGCTTCCTCCCTGAAAGCTCGTTGTCTGCCCTTTAGTCCTCTGACCCTGGCTCTCCAGCTGGGTCATTCTCAGTTCGGCTCTCTTCCAGGGGGTTAACAGTTCCATGTACAGTCCCTTCTCTGGACCTGTCTAAACTCCCTTCTCTCAGGACACAGCCACTTTCCCAGTGGCTATTGGGGGGGACCCAGGCCCGCCCACTATTCCAGGCCCCAACCTAGGGACCCTCTAAGTAGCAGCCACATGAAATGTCCCTTTAACTAACTGTGTTTCCCTGGGCCACTTCCCCATGGCCCTTATCTTTGTCGAGTCCCAGCAGCCAGCCAGGAGTACCTTCCTTACCCCCCACCCCCAGTCCCTGCCAGCAACTACCTGCCTTGGTCCTTTCAGTCTCTGCAGCCAGCCAAGAGCACCAATTGTTCCCCTAGTCCCTGCCAGCAGACTGCACTCACTCTGGCCCTGCAGCTCCTTTTATATGAGTCTGATGGGCCCTGATTGGCTGCTTCATGCATCCTCTTTCCGGATTGGCTGCGTCCCATGTAGCCACTCTAGGCAGGTTGGAGGACCCTCTCAGGTGCCCTTTTCTGGGGTGGGGTGTGGCAAGGTCATGAGGCCTCCAGCAGGGGGCCTCAGGGCCTAGTCCACCACGTCACAGACTGGAAGTACAGGAACAATGACTTTGCACTGCACACTGAATACATTTTGGAGGAGGAAGAGGACCTCCCTGATAACATTTAGCCCAGAGGTTAAAGTATTTATTTGGGATGTGGGAGGTTCCCAGTTCAAGTCCATTGCCTTCAGCTGAGCTATTCACAAGAGTAAAGTTAAGTACATAAGTGTTTGCAAGATTTGGGCCTAAATCTGTTAAGTTGAAACCATCTTGCCACATTCACCTCATGTATTGAGACCAGAAGCCCTTATTTCAGTAATGGTACTTCCCAGACTCTTTATCTACACCCTAGTAAGTGGACAACCTTAAACACCCAATATTTCCTGTTGAAACATGATTTAAAGCTCTAGTAGTAAAGCACCAGAAAAACCCACACAAGATCAGCAAACATAAGCTGCTGCTCTTCTCCACCTCTTCACTTTTCTAGAAGATGAATTCCTCAAGCAGACAAGTAAGACACAATTGAGTTTGTGAGCCTAATGCATATCAGTTCATGCACTCTAGACTGGCTTCCAAAACTGCAAAATATACCATATGTCGTGCATAGCTGAATGGTTACGTTTGCTTTGGTATGCAAAAGAAAATTGTTAGCCTGCAAAAGGATGTGTTACCTGAGAAAATGTAATGAGTGTCTATGGGATTAAAATTCAGCAGTGTGCTAGTCTCTATTTTTATTCTTCTCAAACCATCCTGTGTGAAGTTGGGCCACATCTTTTTAAAGACATTTCAATACTGCTCAGTCGCACACAACTTTCAGTCGAACACTATTTACATAGTTATTTTTGCCTAGACCCTAGAGCACCTTCACCCCCACCCCACCCCCGCCCCAATGGCATTTGGGTTTTATCCCCTAAATTCACCTCGAGTTCATCATTGACAATATACTAAACGTACAGGCCTCATGCCCCAGTTTCTTGACCCATCTATTAGAAATTGTTATATTGCTGTCAGCTTCCTTCTGGAGGTAGACTTAACTGTGGTACAGTAGGATCCTACACTGATATGGTAGAGGGAACAGGCTATGTGGCTATTCCAAACATTTCATATGCTGTAGAATGTACGTATTAATAAAGTACCGCATTCTGCTACCTTTACTCACATTAAGAATTATTTTATTTCTCAAAGAGTCCTATGGCACCTTATAGACTAACAGATGTATTGGAGCATAAGCTTTAATGGGTGAACACCCACTTCGTCAGATGAAAGAGGACCTCCCTGATAACATTTAGCCCAGAGGTTAAAGTACTTATTTGGGATGTGGGAGGTTCCCAGTTCAAGTCCATTGCCTTCAGCTAAGCTACTCACATGAGTAAAGTTAAGTACATAAGTGTTTGCAAGATTTGGGCCTAAATCTGTTAAGTGCAAACCATCTTGCCACATTCACCTCATGTATTGAGACCAGAAGCCCTTATTTCAGTAATGGTACTTCCCAGACTCTTTATCTGACGAAGTGGGTATTCACCCATGAAAGCTTATGCTCCAATACGTCTGTTAGTCTATAAAGTGCCATAGGACTCTTTGTCGCTTTTTACAGATCCAGACTAACGCGGCTACCCCTCTGATACTTTATTTCTCAAGTAGTCTCACTAATTTCAATGGAGCAGATTATGGCTCTAAAATTACTAGGTGAGCAGTTACTCAGATACTCTCATTGAATGGAACTACTCCGATGAGCAGTGCCTTACATCTGAGAATCAGGGATGATTGAAATTACTAGCCTACTTTCAGTGTACGGTATCTTCTACATGTTGTATCCACCAGGCAAGGTATTAACAAACTTCAAAAGAACTTTATTTACAGTGGAAATCTCTTTACCAAGCTGTAGCTGCACACTCTGTAACTCTTCCAGCCTCCTCAACTCCTCCCCCCTCCTTCCTGTCCTTTAAGACTCCCAACAGCCAGTGCTCCCAGTTCTAATAATCACATGCAGCATCTAAACACCACATTCCCTCCTCTCTTAAGAAACTTTCCAAATTAAAATAAACATTGTTGTTCTAACCACAGGAACAAATATGAAACAAGACACTATACTGTTGGCAGGAATATTACACTGAAAACACTGTAGATACTACATAACATAGTCTCTAGTCCAGGCAGGTGGTCGTCTGGATCTGACAGGCCATCTCTCAAGCCCCGGTTCTAGTGCAACGTCTTGTTGCGTTGGTTCTACGGTGAAGTCATCCAATGCAGACTGGATGTTGGCGTAATCTCCTCTTGGTGCATAGGCAGGTGCAAGATAAGAAGCATTCCATACCCGCCCATCAGAAAGTCGATATGTGTAAGGTCCCTTCTTCTCTATGATTTTAAGAGGAGCTGTGAATTTATGGTCCCCTTTGCGTAGGATTCCAGGTTTTCATATTCTAACAAAGGAACCACACTCAAACTTTGGTTCCTTAGCACCCCGCCGTTTGTCTGTGAAAGCCTTAGACTTTGCTTGGTTCTGTTCAACTGTCTTTCTCACATCATCCTTGTTTGGGGCATCAGGTCGTGCCTTTAACAATCCAGCAATGTTCAGTTTAGTATTCAGCTCTTTCCCATGCAGTAACTCTGCGGGTGATCTTTGCGTTGTGGCATGTCGTGTAGCCCTGTATGCTTGCAAGAAATCAGTAGTGAAGGGTATCCACAATCGCCCTTCCAGTTTAGCTGTTTGCAAACTCTCTTTCAAACTTCTGTTAAACCGTTCGATTTCCCCATTGGCTTGAGGGTAATATAGGGATGACCTCCTGTGTAAAATGTTCCTCTCTGCTAGAAAAGTTTCTAACTCCAGGGAAGTAAATTGACTACCATTATCTGAAACCAGTTCTTTGGGGTTACCTTCCCAGCTAAAAACTGAAGAGAGGAACTTAATTACTGTAGCAGAAGAAATTTGCGATGTAAACGTTACCTCAAGCCATTTGCTGAAATAGTCTATTAAAGTGATGGCATAACGACAGTCAATTGGAGCAGTATCAAAGGGTCCTACAATGTCAATCGCCACTTTTTCCCATGGAGATTCAGGAAGAGGAACAGGCCGTAATGGAGGGGTACATGTCACTGCTGTCTTATCATGCATTTGGCAAGTGACACAGGATTTTATGAGTGCTTCAGTTTGAGAGTCCATCCCTGGCTACCAATACAGATCCCGTAGTCGTTGTTTGGTTCTGACAATTCCTTGATGAGTATCGTGTGCCAGGTGTATGAGTTTTGACTGTAATCCTTCTGGCACAAGTAGCCGGTGTGTACCTCGTAGCACACAGCCATCGAGCAAAGAAAGTTCATCCCAAACTCTAAAATAAAGCAGCAAAACTGGGTCAAAGTTTTTAGGGTTACTGGGCCATCTCTTTGTCAGAAATTCCCGTAATTTTTGTTGAATTGGACACGCTGAAGAAGCAGCTTGAAATTGTTCTCTTGTAACTGCAGTAAGAGTGCTTGTAATAAGCACAACTACTACACCCTCATCCTCCGGTGGACCATCTGGTGAAGGCAAAGGCAGGCAAGAAAGGCAATCAGCTACCACATTTTCGTTTCCAGGCTTATATTCCAGTTCATAATTGAAAGAGTAGTCTTGCAGACCATCTAGCAATACGATATCCTGCTCTTCCCAGTCCTTTCGTGGTGAGCAACGTCGTCAAAGGGCTGTGGTCTGTGCGCAACTTGAATGTACGGCCCCACAGGTAAGTTCTCCATTTTTCAGTAGCCCAGACACAAGCAAGTGCTTCTTTTTCAACTGTAGAATATTTTCTCTCAGCATTACTTAGTGTCCTTGAAGCAAATGCAACAGTCCTCGCTGTGTTGTCCTCATGAAGTTGTGTGAGGACAGCCCCAAGTCCATAATCAGAAGCATCAGTAGTTACAATTGTGGGCAATGCGGGACTGAATAGTGCAAGTACTGGACTATGTACAATCAAGTCTTTCACCCTTTCGAAACTAGCTTGTGCATCCGTTGTCCACACTAAGGTTGAACTTCTCCATAGTAATTCTCGTAACGGTTCAATGACAGAAGCATAATTGGGAATGAATTTTGCATACCAGGAGGTAAGACCCAAGAAGGAACGTAAGGTTTGCAAATCTGTTGGAGGAGGAGCATTTGAAATTGCCAGGATATGATCTGGATCAGGTTTTAGTCCAGCCTGTGAAATTGTATGCCCCAGAAAGGAGAGTTCAGTTTGTCTAAATTTGCATTTGGACCTATTGAGCTTGAGGTCTGCTTTGCTGATGCAGTTTAGTACAGACTGCAGGTTATTGTCATGCTCCTCAGTAGTATTTCCAAACACAATAATATCATCCAAATAGCACTGAACTCCATGTTGGCTCTTCAGAATCAATTATATCATTTTTGGAAAGCACTTGGGGCTGATGCGAGACCGTATGGAACACGTTTAAAACGAAATAGTCCTTCATGTGTAATAAATGCTGTGAGGTCTCTGCTATCTTCATGCAACATAACCTGATGGTATGCGCTCTGCAAATCAAGAGTAGAAAACATCTTTGCTCCACGGAGTTCTGCAAATACTTCTGCTATGTGAGGATGGCTGTCAATCACAATAGCTTTATTTGGCTCCCTTAAGTCCACACAAAGGCGAATGTCTTCACCCTTCTTCTGCGTCACTACTATAGGTGAAACCCATTCCGAGGAGTTAATCTCTTCAATAATGTCCTTTTGAACAAGTTTTCTAAGTTCCTCTGAAACAGCTTCCCTGACTGAAAATGGTAAGCACCGTAATTTCTGTCATACAGGCATCACATTATTCCGCATTTTAACTTTATGCAGAAACCCATACGCACAGCCAAGTTTCTCCTCAACCTGGAGTTGGGTCCCAGCTGAAACTGGTGTGTGTACTGCAAGAGTGCTTTGCTGAGGAAGGTCAATTCGTCCATTAACTACCCTGAGATTTAAAGCAGCTAATAAATCTCTGCCAAGGATAGGAGTGCCTTTGTGGACAATGTAGAACTCCGCAGTTACACAGCAATCACCAAAAGTAACTATTGCTGGCAGGCAGCCATGTACTGGAATATGGTTTTGCAAATAGCATACCATGTGAAGTTTGGGTTCAGTAAGAGGCACATCTTTAAAGTAACGCAAATAGATGGAATCAGGTAGTATAGATACTGCTGAGCCAGTGTCCAACATTAGCTGAATAGAGTGTGATTTGCCTGAGGGTATGGCAGAAACATTTACAGTGCACTTTATCTGTTCTGGAATATGTGCAGTAGTGATTTTGTCTACACTCAGCACAGTAACATCTGGTATTGTAACTGCATGCACCTGTTGATTGAACTGGCTACTGCGACATACTTTAGCAAAATGCCCAATCTTTTTGCAATGATTGCACTGAGCTACTTTTGCTGGACATCCTGTGTAGCTTGCAAGATGTTGTGGGGATCCACAGCGAAAGCATGCTTTTACTGTATTTTGCATTTGCTGATTCAGTGGCTTTTCATTAGTTTTCCTTTTGCAACTGTTTGTCTGCAGTGATAGTGAACTTTTCTGCAAAGGAGTCACAGCCTGGACTGGGCCTCCTGTACCCTTGCTCATTATTTTGGCTTCAGCTGTAGCTGACTCAATCTGAGTAGCAATGGTTATTGCTTTTTCTAGTGTAAGTTGTGGTTCTAGAAGTAAGCGTTCTCTTACACGAAGCACGGTTGTTTTCTCAATGAGCTGGTCTCTAATCATCTCATCTGCCATATTCCCAAAGTCACAAGTTACAATCAGACTCCTCAGGGAAGCAATATACTGCATTATAGTCTCCCCTGGTTTCTGCTCACGCTGGCGAAATCTGTAGTGATTAGCTACTACATTCACTTTTGGCACAAAAAAGTTCTTTAATGCAGTGAGTGCAGTCTCATATTTATCATCTGCAAGGGGAAAAGTGTAAAATATACGCTGCCCTTCTGCTCCAAGGCAGTGGATTAGCAGAGAACGCTTTCTTATTTCAGAAATCTCTGTAGCACTGATTGCAAGCAGATAAGTCTCAAACATATGGATCCAGACAGTAAAAGCAATTGGAGGGTCACCTGGGCTTTGCAGAAAGGGTGCAGGTGGGTTCAGAGGCAGAAGATCCATCCTCGTCGCCAAAATGTTGTATCCACCAGGCAAGGTATTAACAAACTTCAACAGAACTTTATTTACAGTGAAAATCTCTTTACCAAGCTGTAGCTGCATACTCTGTAACTCCTCCCCCCTCCTTCCTGTTTCCTGTCCTTTCAGACTCCCAACAGCCAGTGCTCCCAGTTCTAATAATCACATGCAGCATCTAAACACCACACTACATGGGTGAGATTCTTTGGCCTATGTTACACAGAAGGTCAGACTAGGTGATCATAATGGTTCCTTCTGGCCTTAAGATTTCTTTTTTCTATGTGTACCAGAATATGGCCCAAAATAAATGCACCAATTGAACGTGATTGAGAGTTTGCTTGTACTGGATATGTGACTGTTTTGTTCTATAACTTTAAACTTTGCCATACTTTTTGTACCTACAAGATACACACACTCACTCAGGGCTGGTCCACACTAAGCCCCCAGTTCAAACTAAGATACGCAACTTCAGCTACGTGAATAACATAGCTGAAGTCGAAGTATCTTAGTTCGAACTTAAAGGTACTTACCGCGGGTCCACACGCGGCAGGCAGGCTCCCCAGTCGACTCCGCCTACTCCTCTCGCGGAGCAGGATTACCGGCGTCGACGGCGAGCACTTCCGGGATCGATTTATCGCGTCTAGACAAGACGCGATAAATCAATCCCAGCAGATCGATTGCTTGCCGCCGAACCAGCGGGTAAGTATAGACGTACCCTCAGTGATAGCATAAAATGACTGAAATGGTTGTTTCTACTAAAAATCTGACTTATTAATTGTATCAAGAAGAGGTAAATTAAATGTGAAAGGCTGCAAGCACTTTGGATGATGATAAATACCAAGTAAAAAAGCTCTTCCCCAGGGAATCCTGCTGATCAGTATGGAAGAGTGCTGAACTGCTACACATCTGCCTCTCTCAGACTGGGGCAAGTCTATCCTGATTAAATGTGAGTTCTGATTTGGGGGACAAGGCAGGGATTCGCTGCGTAATTAAAACCAGCAGGGGCAGGCATGTTGCTGAACACCAGGGGAAGAAACAAAATTACATCATCAGCTCGGTTTCCCTTTCACAAATGATTTCAGGAATCAGACATATAGAAGCAGTTTTAACAAAATCCCTACCAGAGTTTTAACTCATGCCTTAGTTGCCTGAGGATCTTTTGAATCCAGTTCCCCATGACCTTTCCTGTACAGCAAAAGCTAAAGTGTCAAATCAGAGTCTCGGTTATACCTGTTCAGCATGCATGCCGTAGCATGTACCACTGCCCTCTATGGGCTGGAATGTCAGACCTGCTTTAGTGCCTCAGAGATAGGTTTTACCCTGTATGGGTGGCAGCCCACAGAGACAATAAGCTAACACTCTGGTATAGTTCAAGTGGCACAGGTGTGTTTGGAGAAAAAATTCCTGGCTTCTCTCCTCCATGCTGCTCGTGTGTGTGATTTTTCTGATAGCCATAATGCTTGTATGTACGTTCGCTGAGATTAGAATAACATATGCAGAAAAAAGAATGAGGAGTACTTGTGGCACCTTAGAGACTAACAAATCTATTTGGGCATAAGCTTTCATGGGCCAAAACTCACTTCATCAGATGCAGAAAAGGTACTTGTATACATTTGTAAACCCTGATGTGTTGTATTCAATGATAGCTTTGTACATGTGTAATGAACTGTGGCCAAGTACCCGTACAGACAATAAGTGATTGAACCTGGGAACCTTCAGCACCAAAAATTCAGGCCTCTACCACTTGAGCTAAAGGAGAAATTCTTTAGCTGTGCGACAGTAGTAGCTGGCCCGGCAGCTGACAGACTACTAGTGGGAGACATGATCATGTGCACTAGGCCAGTGTATTATACCAAGGCATCCATATTTTACAGGCACAATTTACAGGATGTGACTTTTGAAAATATAGCCCTGAGACTGCTTCAGTGGGAATACGCAGTCAGTGCTGCTGTGACCTTATACAGTTGCGAGAGGTAGTTATTAGTTCTTTTTGACCATATGATGCATGAGATTTTGTTTTATTGAGCAATCACTTTCCATCACCATTTCATTCTAGATCTTCTACTTCTGAAAGCAATTCTCTAAAAGCAAGATAGCCTCAGCCCTGCAGCATGGCACACCCATCTAAGTCCTCTAATGTTTACACTTCAGACCGAATGAGTGATCAGAATCTCTCCTATGTTTTTAAGTGGTGGCACAAATAGTCCTCAACTCTAGAGGATTCATCATTACAACTTTGTGGAAGTCTTTAGCGGACACTGTTCGTGTCACATGCTGGATTAGGAATCCCAGTTATGAAAGCAAAGGAAGTCTTCAGACTGGAGTTTTCAAGCGAAACCCCTTTATTTGGAAGGGTTTAGCCCTCTGTCAAGGAAATGCATGAAAGCAGATGTTCTGGTTACCTCATGTTCCTAAATTTCCCCCTCAAGTATCCAAGCTGCTGGTAGTTGGTATAGCTCCCCTGATTTCAACTGGGCTTCCACAGATCTACCTCAGCCTGAGGATCTAGCCCAGAAACTTAATTCAAAACCTCAGTCATCCACTCCTCTGGGCTCCCTACTGTGTACTCTGTGCCTGTCTTATTCAGACTGTAAATTCTGCAGAAAGGACTGTCTTATGTTGTACCTTGTACAGAGCTGAGCGTGTTATCAGTGCTTAATAAAAAAAATAATCCATCTAGATGCTTTGATGGCCCCCATCACCAAGTAGCTGAGTGAGTCACATATTTATTCTGACAGCACCTGTGTTTTAAGGAAAATACTCCCACCCGTACAAAAGGGCAAATGAGGCAAAAAGTCAGTGAGTCAGCCACGGTCAACAAAGGAAATCTAAGGCAATGCCAGGAACCAAACACAGATTTCCTAAGTCCCAGTCCGGTGCCTTAACCACATGCTCATCCTTCATAGTCATACACTGCTTCACCTCCTAAATTTGGAAGGAGAATGGAGGCATCACTACTACTATGAGAGGCTCTTCCCACTGCATTTCTGCCATGACTGGCACTAGGGATGACTGGGTGAAGTTCTGTGCAGTATGTCAGACTAGATCAGGGGTGTCAGGCATATGGCTCACAAAATGTATTTGTGGTCCATGTGACATTCAGATTCTTCAGAATCTAAGCTTACTTTTTAAAATGAAAGTCTCTAGCCCTCCTCGCCATGAGAACCCTCCCATTTTGAACTGATACAGTGTCTGTCAGAGTCTGGAGCCAGTCTGCAATAATGAATCAGGCGTGTGAACTCCCCTATTGAACAGATTGGAGTATCAATCGTAAAGCCCAATGATGACACGTCGGGGTCAATGCTAACCATTTAATCACTGCTCGTTTTAGTGGATGCAATAAGATAAGGGGAGGGAGGGAAATCTAGTGGGTTGGAAATTGGGAGCTGCTAAAGGGAAGGAAAAACAGAGAAAAGAACAAGATACTTGCAAAGAGAGGGATCAGGGAGAGAAACAGAAAAAGGGGGGTTGGGAAGGAAGAGAGAAAGGGAACAAAATCACGGTATCCAAAAGAGAAGCGGACTTCCTCACTGACTGATGAATCCAACAATAAGGCACTGGACACATAACCCAGTATTTAGTTATATAGAAGCCATATTCTTCCCCTGATCACTATGCAGACTTCCTTCTGACAGCAGTGCACTTCGAGGAGTATGTAATCCTGAATTTATAGCTGGCCCACAGACATAATTAAACACCATTCGACCCTTTCCTCCACATGAGTTTGACACTCCTGCAGCAGATGATCATAATGGTCCTTTCTGCCCTTAAATTAGGAGTATTGCAGTCTGTTTGCATTGCATTGCCAGCCCAATTTCAGAAGAGCACAGAAATGTGTGTATGCTTCTGCAAACTAAAACTCTGAACCTGATTTAGATTTGCCCCTCACTAGTTACTATCTAAAATGACTGCAGATTGGAACCTTTTCTCCTCTTGGTATGGGCATATAACTCCCATGAGAGTTCTGTAGGCACACTGATGGGAGACCAGACCTCTATTAGAAGGGTGGCAGCAAAGAACAACACAGTGATTAAATGCAAAATTGAAATTATAATGAAAATTGGGGCACTGAAAAGAAATTTAATTAAGTAAGCAACTGCAAATCAAACAGAAATGTATTCATTATTTAATCAAATAGTGAGTGCAAAAATCTCTCCTAATCAGGATAGTCTTGGGGAGCAGACAAAGAAACAAATCAAGGAACCAATTTAGAAGCAATAAGAAAATAGCACACGTCCACACTATAAAAGAGCATTTGTCTGAGAAACACAAGCTTAGTTTTGACAAACATTATGTCTCTTATCACCACAGGCCTATTTGTATAAAAATGTATATGCTGAACTTTCTGATCCTATGTCAGACATATTTGATTTTTAACTCTGTACTCACAGAATAAAAATATATCAAAAGTGGATTTTTCTTTCCCTATTTCTATCTTTTCATTCCCATTCCACCGTCCTTGTTGGGCTGTAATGGGAATCTATGCTGCTATTGTAGCTTTTATCAGCTGTTTCCCTAAACCAAAACCAAAACATATATTCTCCATCTAAAAGGACTTCTTGGTTATAATAACTTAATGGCAACAGAAAGAAGAAAAGTAAGGTTACCAGGAGAGAGCACATTGTGTGCCTCCTCAGTAACAGGCCACAGCCACTCTGAGAACAACATGGCTGCTGAACAGTGCATACTACATTGATTTAAACTGGGCTACTTGCAGCACAGAATATTATTCAATCTAAGTAAGAATGGAAGAATCCAGCTCTAACACGTTAAACCTACATGTGGGGCTTGATCCTGTGCGATGCATGTTTGTAGTGTGTTGGTGACGAGCACAAGATACAAAGTAATGAGTAATAGGGATGGCAGAGGGATCTGACCCATTATTAATGAGAGCACTGCTGCGAAGCTGCCAAGTTACTCCTGCCTAAAGTTGGCGAGAGAGTGGTGAGCTAAGCACCTCGTTTGCATGATGAGGATCTCACTTAAGCCTGGTCTCCTAAAACATGCTCATTCTCCGCCCATGCCCTACCTCTTTTTTGCCCAACACACATCTGAATAAGACAGTACATGTCTAAGTAGCCCCCTGACTTCAAGGGAGCTACTTGCCATCTAAGGTTACTCTGCAGTAGTAGAATCTGGCTCATGGTGACTCCTTTTAAAATTCTGCTATTTCAAGGTAGCCAAATGAATCATAAGCAGCAAACAAATTACTTTCCCATCCTTTCTTACTTATCTATGAATTTGTAGTTATGCATAAAACCACAAACTCCAAAGAGAGTTGTGCTCCTTACCTGGCAAGTGTAGGCTTGTTTTCAGTTCAGTCAGTCGGATATGGGCAGAATGAAAAGTTAAGGAACAATACAAGCAAGTAATTTACTGCACTGCCTAAGTACAGCATGTCTAGAGCTTAATAAAAATCACATTCAATTAGCAGCTTAATTTAGCATTGTGTGAATAGTGACTCACTGTATCAAGCAAGAGGAGATAGGAAGCTAACTATGCCTCACACAAAGGCTCTATGGAAAGAAAGAGGTGTTTAGGCAAATAACAGAGATCACCAGCATAAACCTGCTGATGTTTTTAAAATGGAAGTATAGGGAAGTGTCTGTGTGAATGAAAGGGACCATACATGTGCAAAGTATTATGATACTCACCCAGAAAATGCCTCCACTTTTGCTAGTTCCCATATAGCACTATCCTCCAGACAGCACTGACACACAGAGCTGTCCTTTTAATGCTTTCAGCCAATTCTACCAACAGTTTGGTGTCCAACATCAAAGAACGGGAAAATTGTGGGCCAAATTCTGTGCTGATTTACTCCCTCGGCAGCTCCATTGACTTGGGGATATGCATAAAAAGAAAGACCGCAGTGCAGGAAAGCTCTTAAGCATGTGCTTAACTTTAAGCATGTGAACAATCCCACTGAAGTCAAGTTAAAAGTTTAAGCATGTGCTTTGCTGGATCAGGGCCTAAATCAGTGCACATGGTGTCTAGCTTCCTGGTGACTCAAGCATGAAGTTAAATATGTTGGGACTAGGGCTGTCAAGTGAATAAAAAAATTAATCATAATTAATCCCGCGATTAATCGTGCTGTTAAACAATAATAGAATATCATTTCTTTACATATTTTGGATGTTATTTTTCAATTCACTTAATACGAGTACTGTAGTGCGATCTCTTTATCATGAAAGTTGAACTTACAAATGTAGAATTATGTACAAAAAAAAACCTGCATTCAAAAATAAAACAATGTAAAACTTTAGAGCCTACAAGTCCACTCAGTCCTACTTCTTGTTCAGCCAATCGTTCAGACAAACAATGTGATCACAATTTGCAGGAGATAATGCTGCCCGCTTCTTGTTAACATCACCTGAAAGTGAGAACAGGCATTCACATGGTACTGTTGTAGGCGGTGTCACAAGATATTTACATGCCAGATGCGCTAAAGATTCATATGTCCCTTCATGATTCAACCACCATTCCAGAGGACATGCGTCCATGCTGATGATGGGTTCTGCTCAATAACGATCCAAGCAGAGCAGACTGACGCATGTTCATTTTCATCATCTGAGTCAGATGCCACCAGCAGAAGGTTGATTTTCTTTTTTGGTGGTTCGGGTTCTGTAGTTTCCACATCACAGTGTTGCTCTTTTAAGACTTCTGAAAGCCTGCTCCATGCCTCTTCCCTCTCAGATTTTAGAAGGCACTTCAGATTCTTAAACCTTGGATTGAGTGCTGTAACTATTTTTAGAAATCTCACATTGGCACCTTCTTTGAGTTTTGTCAAATCTGCTGTGAAAGTGTTCTTAAAATGAACAACATGTGCTGGGTCATCATCCAAGACTGCTATAACATGAAATATATGGTAGAATGTGGGTAAAACAGAACATGAGATATACAATTCTCCCCCAAGGAGTTCAGTCACAAATTTAATTAACGCATTTTTTTTAAATGAGTATCATCAGCATGGAAGCATGTCCTCTGGAATGGGGGCCGAAGCATGAAGGGGCATATGAATGTTCAGCATATCTGGCACATAAATACCTTGTAATGCCAGCTACAAAAGTGCCATGCAAATGCCTGTTCTCACTTTCAGGTAACATTGTAAATAAGAAGGCAGCAGCAGTATCGCCCGTAAATGTAAACAAACTTGTTTGTCTTAGCGATTGGCTGAACAAGAAGTAGGACTGAATGGACTTGTAGGCTCTAAAGTTTTATATTGTTTTGTTTTTGAGTGCAGTTAAGTAACAAAAAAAATCTACATTTGTAAGTTGGACTTTCACAATAAAGAGATTGCACTACAGTACTTGTATGAGGTGAACTGAAAAATACTGTTTCTTTTGTTTGTCGTTTTTACAGTGCAAATATTTGTAATCAAAACTAATAATATAAAGTGAGCACTGTACACTTTGTATTCTGTGTTGTAATAGAAATCAATATATTTGAAAATGTAGAAAAACATCCAAAAATATGTAATACATTTCAATTGGTATTCTATTGTTTATCCGTGCGATTAATCACGATGAATTTTTTAATTGCGATTAATTTTTTTTAGTTAATCGCGTGAGTTAACTGTGATTAATCGACAGCCCTAGTTGGGACACATTGTGCACGGACCATAGCAGCTTGAAACAGTGACACTTCCTGCTCATCCAAGGATTTGGCTGCACTGTGTCAGAGGTCTGACTGCAGCCTGTGTAGACATACCTGAGCTGGCTTTGCTCTAGGTAGCCTGAATAACACTAGCAGTGAAGCTTTGCAGGCTTGCTGCCTGGGTATGTGCCCAGGATCCTGGGCAGGCTTGCACAGCTAGGTGGGGCGTGTCTACATCTACATCCACACCCCACAGTACTGGCAGTGGCGTGTAGGATATCTGTAGCCAGGGCCGGCTTTAGGCCGATTCCCCCAATTCCGGGGAATCGGGCCCCGCGCCTTAGGTGCCTTTTTAATTTTTTTTACTCACCTGGCGGCGGTCCGCTCCGGGTCTTCGGCGGCACTTCGGCGGCGGGGGGTCCGCTCCGGGTCTTCGGCGGCATTTCGGCGGCGGGGGGTCCTTCAGTGCCGCGGAAGACCCAGAGCCGAGTGAAGGACCCCCCGCCGCCGAAGACCCAGACCGCCGCCGGGTATTCGAATTGGGCCCCGCAGTTCCTAAAGCCGGCCCTGTATGTAGCTATATGCTGCAGTGAAAAGCAGGCTGCGGTATGTAACTACACATGGAAGTGAAAGGCACTAGTGGGGGGAGGGAGACAGCAGGTAAAGGCTCTGGTAGCAGAGAGCTGCCAAAGCCTTTCCTCGCTGCATCCTCTCTGCCAGAGCCTTTTCCTGGTGCCTCCCCACTGCCGGAGCCTTTCACCACTGCTGGAGCCTTTCCATGTGGTGGGGAAAGACTCTGGCAGCAGGAACGCAGCGGGACAAATAGCAGTGTAGACAAGGAAGGCACTAGCTTGGGTGGGTAGAGAGCAGTGTAGGGTACACAGCCTAAGGTTTTGGTGTGTCCTAACTCGTGTAATCTGTGCCTCACCATCTACACTGCTATTTGTACTTGTGCTAGGGGGACGTGTCGTGTCTGTACCCTACACACTGCCGTAAGGAGTGTGCAGTGTAGACATACACTACATATGCTGCAATCACACCTCTAATTACATTATAGACCACAAGCTAATTCTACATCAAAGAATAATGCTTCCTATGCTCTGGCACAAAGTTGCTGTGGATTCACCATCATGATATTGTTCTGCACCATAAAAAGAATTGATGCCTTCTTGCGAACTTCACCTGTGCTCTGGTGACAACATCCAGAGTGTCATCTGCTAAAGTCCCTAAGCATCTCCTTTCCTTCTCCTCCTCCTCCTTCAGATAACGTTAGCAGGAAGTAATTGTCCTGATCAGAATGAAAGGAAGCAGTACATTTGATCTGCACAAACACAAATTCAAAATCACTGCAGGGTTTGCTTCTAGAAGACCATTGTTTATTAATAAGCAGAGATTAAAACCAACCCTGTTATAGTTCTGGCCTTCACAACAAAGCCCGAAAATATGAACATTAACTGTCACATGGGCCTTTGCCAAGGTACTTATTTAGAGTGGTAGATGAACAGAAAAAAGAAAGGAGGAGAGGGAGGGACAGGTAGGAAGAGTGGGAGGCTTCCAAAGAGCACTCTTCTCAACATCTTGTGGTTTTAATTCAGACTTCTTTCTAAGGTGAGATTTTGTTCTTTGCTTCACTGGTGTAAATCAGAGTTAAAACTATTGACTTCAGTGGAATTACTCCAGATTTACTTCAGTGTAACTGAACAGAATTGGCTCTTTATAACCATATGCCTTGTTAGGGGCCACTTATTCTGTAACTGAATTATAGAATGTCTCGTTCTGAGCAATTGCTGCATAACTTTAGGTCACCTCGGTGCCAACTGGAGCACTGACAAGATACCTAATAAAGCAATTGTAAGTGCCTATTGGGAGCTATATTATTATGTTGTATTATTTATGTAGCATCATTGTGCTCTAAACACATAAGACCAGGTGCCAGGTTCTGCTCTCATTTACACCAGCATGACTGAGGAATAGCTACGCTGATTTCCATAAAGTTGCTCTAGAGTCAATCTGCTTTCACATCCTGGATTTGTGTGGCATGGATTGTTTCCAGCCTATGCTCGTACACACGTGGAGGACGGGCATTTCATGTCATCCAAATTCATCTGTGGACATAGAACATAGACTGACATTGGAACAGGGCCTGGTTCAAGGATGATTTGAGCTCTGCCCCTTGAGATGCAAGCTTATATAGGTCCTTGTGAAATTAGCTGCGTAATAGCATTTCCAGAATTCACTCTTTACAAAGTTGGAGTCCTCAGCTCTCACAGGCAGAAGCCCATCTCCTGAATATGTAACCTTGCTACCAGATGTTCTTAAGAATTAGGGCTGGGTTCAAATGGATAGGGGTCCCTCTTAAAACAAACTCCACCAGCTTAATTCCCCCCCCCCCACACACACACACACAATTTCTGGGAACACTAAACTACCTTCCCTGGGTGCCCTTAGTAGGCAACACTTCCTGCTTGGGAGCACTGAGTCTGTGTATAAAACAAGGAAAACTTTAGGGGGAAAACACAGCAACAAGTGAATAAGTAAAACACTCCCCCACAATAACTTTGGCAGTATTCCATTAACCCAGGTCCCCACCCATCAGTGTGACTGTCCAGTAGGCAAATGTCCCTTTATCATGTCCCTTCCCTGTCCGCTAAACCAAACTCATGGTTTGGTGTCAGCGGCTAGTGTGGTGCCAGAGTCCTGTCTCCAGTCCCTTGGGAAGTGCTGCCTGGGCCTATCCCGAAGCTCCCCCACCCAGCCCAGTGTCACAACCTACCCCTTCCTAGAAACACGCTTTGTTCAAGACTGGTGCTCTGGGTTGCTAGTACAGCCTTTAACCCCCTACCTGACATTCAACTGGCAAATTCATAGAGCTGGGCCTACGGTTCTCTTAAAGTGGCTGTGGAGGAAGTCACTTCTTGCAGAATAACTATTTCCATTGCTGTTCAATCCGAGACTTCACTGAGAGATGTTCAGATGCTGATTTGATGACATTGGTTGTGCCTCAGCACATAACAGGGCTAGGGAGGGTTGCCAACTTTCTAATCGCACAAAACCGAATACCCGAGCCCCGCCCCTTCCTGTAGGCCACGCCCCCTTCTCCACCCCTTCCCCAAGGCCCTGCCCCACACTCACTACATTCCTCCTCCCTCGGTGGCTCACTCACCCCCATCCTCGCTCACTTTCACTGGGCTGGGGCAGGGGGTTGGGGTGCAGGAGGGGGTGAGGGCTCCTGCTGGGGGTGCAGGCTCTGGGGTGGGGCCGGGGATGAGGGTTTGGGGGTGTAGGAGGGGGCTCCAGGCTGGAGAGTGGGGCAGAGGGATTCAGGGTGTGGGAAGGGTCTCGGGGTTGGGCTGCGGGGGGCGGGGGTGAGGATTCCGTCTGGAAGTGCAGACTCTGGAGTGGAGCTGGGGATAAGGGGTTTGGGGTACAGGAGGGGGCTCTGGGTTTGGGGGGGCTCAGGGCTGGGGCAGGAGGTTGGGGCTCAGGGTTGGGGCATGGGCTTACCTTGGGCGGCTCCCAGTCAGCAGCGCAGTGGGGGGGCTAAGGCATGCTTCCTGCCTGTCCTCACTCTGCGCTGTGTCCCGGAAGCAGCCAGCAAGTCCGTCTCCTAGGTGGAGCTACAGCAGATGGCTCTGCGCGCTGCTCTCACCCACAGACACCGCTCCCACAGCTCCCATTGGCCACTGTTCCTGACCAATGGGAGTGCCGGTGCTCGGGGCCGGGGCAGCATGCGGAACCCTGTACTGTCCCTCCACCCAGGAGCCGGACCTGCTGGCTGCTTCCGGGGCGCAGCGCAGAGCCAGGACAGGTAGGGACTAGCTTGCCTTAGCTCTGCAGCACCGCTGACCAGACTTTTAACGGCCCAGTCGGCGGTGCTGACTGGAGCCACCAGGGTCCCTTTTCAACTGGGTGTTCCGGTCGAAAACCGGACACCTGGTCAACCTAAACAGGGCAGATCATGAGAAAGCTGTCCTCGCCTGCCGCATCCAGGAAACCAGAATGGAAATGCTATTAAAGGAGTACCAAATGTGTGGTGACCCAAACACTGCAACATCCCTATAAGAATCACTGAATTTAGCACACCATCAAAGATGGGTCGATATCGTTGAAGCTCTGGACTTTACTCATTCCAGCCACAAAACTTGACTATGGTTGCATCAGCCTGGAGCTGCAAACCCAGTGAAACATCAAAACCTGTAAGTCTCAGCTGGCGTGATCACAAGAGCATCAGGGGACAAGTCTACTACGTTCAAAATGCGCTGAGAGTTCCAACAAATAGTCAGCTCACTACCTGCCTCCTTCCCCCATTATTGCCCTTCACTGGTGAGGAGGTAAATAAGGCCCTCTCACTCATGAGAGCCGAGAAATCTGATGTCATTCCAGAATTTCTTAAAAACCTTAGAGCCAAGGGACAGAAATGGCCAGCAGCACTATTCTCCAATAGCCATTCCTCAAGGTTCCTCCCAAGGACGTGGTGGAAGGCTATCGGTATTGCCACTGCCTAGTCCCGGGTTTACAATGGTGCCGGGCTAACACTCAGAAGGGGCCCATGGCCCCACTTCCCCCGCACCGAGGTTCCGCTCCACCTCTTCCCCCCCAAGGCCCTGGCCACTGCTCGCTCTTCTCTGCCCCCTCCCCCCGTGCTAATTGGGCCTTGGGGGGAAGAAGCAAAGTGGGGTTGGGGCCTCAGAGCACAGGCAGGGCCTCGGGGGAAAAGAGGCCAAGTAGGGGCGGGGCCTCAGGATGGAGTGGGGGCAGGGCCACAGTCCAGGAGTCGGGGCCCACAAAAGTTGAATTGGGCCCTGCCACTGCCAAGCCTGGGAAGCCAGGTAGTAATTCCTCATCATATCAGCCTCATTCTCTGCATGTCATACAAGCTCCTGGGGAGACTATTACTGGCAAGGATTACGCCACTTGTAGAAGCAATATTACTAAATGAACAAGCAGGTTTCCAACCAGGCCACAGCTGCACTGACCAGGTATTAGCTTTAACAACACACAGAGGCAGAATTCCTTTACAAAAATCAAGACTGGGGCAGCTTTCTTAGATTTATCTGCTGCCTATGAGGAATGGCCTTCTTCTGAAAGCCAGCAAAATTATTCCCATGCAATGAAATGATAAAATTCTTCTGAGAGGTTCTGATCAACCATAGGTTTCGTGTTGTCTTTGGTGACCAGGTCTTTGGTGACCTAGCACCAAGCCTGTTTACTATCTACACCAACAACCTTTCCCAAAGATCAGCATGAAATGTATCTATGCTGATGACATTGCTTTGACCACACAAGCACAGGATTTACCTACCAGAGAACAAATCCTAACTAAGGACCTTAAAACCATGGAAGGGTATTTTTTATACTGGTGTCTAAACCAAAAACCCCTAAGACTGTTGTGTCAGTATTTCATCTAAACAATCAAAAGGCTAGGGCAGAACTGCACATGGATTTCTGTGGCCAGCAAATAAGGCACAATCCTACCCTGAAATATCTTGTTGTGCCATTAGACCAAAGCCTCATATACCACCAGCATTTGAAAAATATTCATGACAAAATAAAGATGCATGTAAATCTCATCCAGAAAGTAGCAAGAATGATCTGGGAAGCCAATGCAAAAAACTCTATGGACCTCTTTACTGACCCTTGTCTACTCAACCACAGAACACTGCCACCTATCTGGACACATAGCTCCCACATATCACTCGTCAATTCTCACCACTCTCATGTGGATTATTACAGGCACAGTAAAATCAATGCCACAACCATCGCTTCCTGTACTGGCAGATATCCACTCACCTGAAACTGGTTGTGACATGAGAATTCTTCACGAGTTCCATCGTATTTGAGGGAACAAGGACCTTCCAGTACATGAAGACTTAAATAATATACTGAGATTCCAACTCAAAACCAAAAAAACCTTTTTGGCTTGCAGCACAAGAGTTTGAAGACATGGGATTTTCCCCTGAAGATCAATGGGGAGCCAAGTTGGAAGGATGCCTGTGTCCTGAAGAAACACCTCAAAGACTCAGCCGAAGAACCCAATGGCTTTTCACTCCCATGGAAAATGTCCATGTAAGGCATCTGGATTCACCCCTGCGGCACCTCCTGCTGGTTGTCCTCGGGAATTAACTCGTCCCAGCTCCGGAGCACCCTCTGCAGGCCGGTGTCCCACTGCCACTAGGCCCCGGTGTCCCTCCCTGGACTCCGGTGCCCTGGTAGCTGGGGTGCTACCCCCTGGCAGTAACCCCTTTCTCTCAGGGTCTCCCCTCCCTGGGAAACCCCCACCCACTATCCCCACCTCACCTCAGTATAAGGCTACTGCCAGACATCGTCTAGCCCCCGCGCCCTGGGGCAGACTGCAGTATCAGCCTACTCACCACTGGCAAGGTTGGATTTGGACCTGCTGCCTTTGCCTACCCCTGGGCTGCCCTCTGCAACCCCCAGTACCTGTTGGCCTTATGCTAGGCCACAGCCTGGGGCTTTCCAGGCTGGAGCTCCCCAGCTCCTCTGCCTTTCCCCAGCCCTGCTCCACTCAGGTGCCCGGTCTCTAGCTCCCTGCAGCCAGGCCCGTCTCCCTCTACAGCTAGAGAGAGAGACTGTCTGAGCTCCTGGCTCCCAGTCTTTATAGGGCCAGCTGGGCCCTGATTGGGGCGTGGCCCCAGTTGAGCCTGCTTCCCCAATCAGTCTGGGCTGTTCTCCCAGCCCTCCAGCCCTCTCCCCAGGCTGGTTTTAACCCTGTCGGGGCTGGAGCGGGTTGCATGGCAGATGTGCCTACCTTCTCCATAAATGGGGACTGAGACACAGTCCCAGTTGTGATGGTGGAAATGGACTTCAAACTATGAAACACCTCATCAATCAATGTCCCAAATGATCATATCTCGGTGGTATCTGCCATTCACTCCATATTACTGGGAGCAATCAATTGGATCACCAACCTAGACTTTGCTTTTTTTAAGCCATACAAAAGAAAGAAGGAAGAAGAAGATCCCCTAAGCTTCCTCTCAGAACACTTGCCTGTAAATATTGGGCAATCCTGGCTGCTTTTCTTACCTCTGTTTCAAGGGCAATGCAGATCAGACCTCACCGATTGACGCCTTTGACTTCTGGATTTGAAAAATCCACTAAGCTTTTATTTCACCAGAGTAATTATAACATAAACACAATAATAGCTTTCAGTAACCCTTCTACTTCTTATTCCCAGAAGGAAAGCCTGATTTGATCCGAGGTTGGCAATGCTTTCCTTTCCTTCCTGATAAATCTGGCTCTCCGACCCCTCCCTTCATCTTGCTCCCTCTCTCCTCAGGAGCCAGCTGACCATCGCTCAAATTCAAAACCCCCAAGGTGCCAAACAGGCAGCCCAGGCGGGGGGAGCTTCTGTCCAGGAGTCCAAGCCTCTGTGTCTCTGTGCACCAGCGGCTTTACACACCCTCATACAATTTTGCTTAACAACACTTATCCTATAAAAGCTTTGCCTATCATACAATTCCAAGTTAACATAGTCCCTTCTCCACACTCAGCTATAGTGTTTTCAGCTTTACTTAGTGCCTGGGTAGGAGGTGCCTCATTAGTGCTTGCACAGCTCTGCTGCTTTCCTCTGCAGCTTCAGCAAAGAGCCCTCTCTGCCTTGCACCCCATTGAGAGGTCACCTCTGTATCAGCTCCCATCCAAGAACCCTCCCAACAGCACAGTGTAGAGGAGCCAGTAGCGAAAGCAGAGGCCTGGCCACCAGAGAGATGCTCCTTGCCCCAAAGGAGGAGCCCTTTCCCTTCTCAGTTTGTCTCAGCTAGCAACCCAGTTCTGAGCTTTGTACAGTTATGGTGACTCCCAAAGTCTTACTGAAGGAATTCTGGATGGAAAGCATAAGCAAATGAAGCTCTCAATAGCCATAGTCCCACCTGCTCACCAGTAGATAGGGGCAAGTAACTCCTTCCCCTCTGGAGCTTCTTTCTACTGCCGTTCTGGGTAAGTAGCTTATGCCAATGGAGCAGCTCTGTGGCCATTCTTTCCACCAGTTCACCAACATTTGGGAGCAGAAGGCAACCTTACCTTAGAGGGGGAGCAGAGGGCACCTTACCCTCTAGAGCTTAAATCTGTAATCCCCCCAAAATACAATATCTGGAGCCTTGGAGTAGCTTAAAAAATATTTAGCATGGACATGTTGACAGCTCCATGCTTTTCAAATATTTTCAGGAAAAGAACCTTATCCAACTTCCATTAAAAGCCAAAGGAAAGATTCCCATTGACATACATGGGAACTGGACAGGGCTCCAAGGATGGAGCAGAATTATACTGTGATGCATAGGGGGAATTCAGACTGAATCTCAGATAAAAAGCTTCCTGACAGTGATAGGTATTTAGATGTGGAACCGTCTCTCAAGGGAAATGGCAGAAGAGTCATCACCCTGGACCTCTAAAATTAGACTGGGCAAAACACTAACAAATGCACCGAACATAGTCCTTCTTTGGCAGGGAGGTTGCCGGGATGATGGTCAAATGCTACAAAGGACTTAGCTGCTCATCCAGCTCTCATCGAAGTCAGTGGGATTAAAATAGCAGAGAGAGTTGCGGCTCAAAATGGAGGTGCACTGGCAGAGCTGTGCAGGGGTCTGGACTAGCTGGGGTATTGCTACTCATGAGCAAATTGCATTGGCTGAGCTACTTGGAGACCTCGAAACTGGAACGGTGAAGGATGTTTCAGAAGCGCCTGGTGCATAGAGTGAGATTATGTGAAGCTTCAAGACTAGAAAAATCAGGAGTGTTATAGTTCAGAATTGAGATTCATTGGCCAAGCTGTGCCAGGAAGCTTCCAGTGTGACTCCCTGCCCTATCTAGGCTTCTATACCATGCCCATCACTGTAGACTTATGCTAGGGGTTTGGTGAAACCTTGTTGAAGCTGATGGCCATAATAGACACCCTTCATTAAGGATAAATTTAAGAAGCAGTTAAGCTCCTTTTGGCGTAAGATAGTTGAAATAGTAGGAGTCACTATCCAAAATGCAGGCACATGTACGGTTGGTCAGGAGCTGAGCTAGCAGGTAGACAGGGTTGACTGGGGACTGAATGAAAACAGAAAACTGGGCGTTGGTTTTGGTAGAGCTATGCAGGGAGGAGGGCAGCCAGAGCCAGAAAACGTTACAGAAGCAGACAGACAAGGCAGCAAAAAGCCAAGGGCAGCCAGAGAATCACTTGTAGCATAACCCTGAGAGAAAGCTTAGAAAGAGCTTTTGGGGCAGAGTGCTGGTGGAAAAAGAGGCTTGGACTATAGAGCAAGGACACTGTTTCCTGTTGTTTGACTCCTGTTTGGGGAGACAGGACTCTCTGTACATAAACAGGATTGCACCAAAAAAATACCTGACTCCACCAACAATTTCTTCTCCACACGGAAACAACCCACAAGACCCTGAATATTGGCTAACGGCTCAGGTCAAATTGGGTAAGAGTAGTACCATCAGCCTGTGCCTGGCTCAGAAAACTCAACAAGCCCCTCGCTTTCATGGACATGGCATTAATTCTGAAATGTAATCAAACGCATTTCTAAAGATATAGTTCCACATTTGTCCTAACAACTAGTTATCGATGGCTGTTCAGTATATATGTTTAAATGTTGGATGTTGTGATAGTTACATTCAAATACCTTACATGGTAACAGTCCGGTTAAAATTACAGGGGGTTTTTTTTGTTTTTTTTTTTAATTACTGTTTGAACTTCTAGCTAGCCTGTATTTTCATTGGAGAAACTCATAAAACTTCAGGAGACAAATTAATCCCAGTAAGTTTAATGGAGCTACAGTAGGCATGAGTTGACCCACAGGATAGTTTATATCAAATGGCAGTAGAATGTCTCTGCCTCCTGCATGTTTTTACCATGACATGAAATCCAGCTCTTTTCAGATAGTGAGAGTTTCCACTTGCAACAGATGGATCAGTCACATAAAGAGGGCTACAATGGAACGTTTTAGATACTAGCAGCTCTTTTGAACCCAAACTACCTTGTGCTCTGTAATGCTGCATGTCAGACACCAGCTAGGAGATGATCAACTATTTTTGTAGGGGTAGGACTTTCGATTTGCAAGACTTTCCATGTTGGTATTTACAGGGAAAGTGTGAGAATTATTTATGTCAGTAATTAATTTCAATTTGTAAATCGTGAGTTTCCAAAATGTTGCTAGAAAACCAATGTTACATTTTTGATGTGTTCATCTTCAGAGCTGGGGAAGGCAGAGTTTTTGCCAGTTTGGCTTTTGCACTGAGAAAGCTCTCTCACACCTGAAGAAGATGCTCTGTATTGCTTCAGCATTTCAGGTGGATTAGCCAGCAACGCACCAGGGACCAGGCAAAGAGCAAGAAAGTCACAGGAAGCAGCATTGCTGATAAACTGGTGGGGTTGAGCAAGTGTATTGATTTCAGACATACAGATTACTGGAGAAGGAACGACTCAAAGGCTGTAAGTGCACTGTTACATGCTATTAGCTGGTGCTATTCTATTTCCCAGAATTCAGACTCACTTGTATGCAGTAGTTTCCTCTTACCAATCCACAAGGAATATTACAATGGTCTGGCTTTTTGGGGGGGAGGGGAAGGAAAGAGCAAAAGGGCAAGACAGTGCCTCCTAGATCTATGCATGGGAGGAAGGGACCCTGCATGCGCAGATTTCCCCTTCCTACCCCTTCCAGTGCAGAAAGAGGTGGCAGTCAGCTGCTATGACAGCACAGTCACCCCCTTCTCAGGGCCCCCCAAAGAGAACTACATGGGGGGGGGGAAGAGCAGGGATTGGAGGATTCACATTGTTCTCCCACCAGCCTCATGAGGATCACCTGGGGAATGTAAACTAGCCAGGGGATGTAATACGTCTCTCTGGTGGGGAGTCCCCTTTAAGGGTCACTCCCACCCTGTGGGGCAGTCCAGTGCAGCCACACGCCCAGGAAGCATATGTATGGGTGCTCCAGGGTTATTGTGGAGGGAGGGAACAGCTGTGTAGTTGGCTTATGCCTCCCGTGGATCCACTGAGATTGAGAACTGGGCCCTTGGCTGGTTCGGGGTGGGGCAACTCCCCCAATGGGACGATTGGGGGAAAACTCCACAAGGGGATCCCCTCCCAGGGGGGGTTATTACAGGAGGGAGCAAGCCAGCCCAATGTGTTCAGTTTTGAAATGCCCAACTGCATGTATGTGAAATTCTATTTGTTCTACCACTAAAGAGGTATCCAGAAAATCAGGAGCTGGCCAATGGGGCACAGATCAATGGTTCTCCCCCAAGATTCCTGTCTCCCAGGCCAAAAAGTGACAGCGCTGGTGCTCCGTGAATCCACGAGCATCTGAGTCTAAACACATCTTTGGATAAATTCATTTGCTGGTGCCTCTCTGCCTGGCACACATCACTGAAACACACTGAGCCAAATGCATCCCTGGTGTAACTGCAAAGCGGTCGCTGGCGAAACACCAGGGTTGAACTTGACCTGCTATGTTTTGTAAACACAATGTGTGTGTAAACAGTGCCCTCTGCCTTTTAGAGGAAGCAGCTTTGTTTTTTTATTTCACTTTCAAGGTGCATCATTGTAAATGGCTCTTGCCTGAAATATTTTGGTTTTCAGAAGAAAATGTTCCGCTTTTGTTGGTTTTGGGGGTGTTTTGCCCCCCCCCCCAAAAAAAGTCAAAATTTTCCATGGAGGGCGGGGGAAGAAGAGAATTTCAGACCAGTTCTAGTAACAACCTAGTTTGTTCTCATATTATTTCCCAGCACATAGTACACGGACACCCTGGCTACAGTTTTGAAAGAGCCTCAGCTGATTTTTAGCTCCCACACCAAATCAGATAACACAATGGTCAGTTTCAGCTTAGCTTTGAGGGGGGCTCAGTTTTGAAACCCTAAATGCAAATGAAGTGTGTCAGCCCGTGAAACCAAGGTAAAAGTCTATAACTCCCTGCAAACTGGTACTGCTGAGCTCCAATCAAACGCCCCTCGTTATTTTTATTGTACAGCGGTGGCCAGCTTCATACATGGCATCTTATGTCCAAAGCTTCATAGCCCGTAACCTACAGTAATAATCAAAAGCTGTTGCTCAGCCAGGACAAGATCTGTTAGGGCTCTACACAGGCCTGGGGCAAAGACGCATGTGGATTAGAGATCTATATGCGAGGCCCTCCAGTGACAACCGCAGAGTTCCATGGGCAATGGGGAAAGATACCAGTCAGCACAGCCGCATTATTCATGTACAATCAATTTAGGATTGAACAAGGACTGGGAATGGCTGAGCCATTACAAACATTGAATCTATCTCCCCTTGTAAGTATTCTCACACTTCTTATCAAACGGTCTGTACTGGGCTAGCTTGATTATCACTTCAAACGTTTTTTTTCACTTACTTAATTGGCCTCTCAGAGTTGGTAAGACAACTCCCACCTGTTCATGCTCTCTGTATGTGTGTATATATATCTCCTCAATATATGTTCCATTCTATGCATCCGAAGAAGTGGGCTGTAGCCCACGAAAGCTTATGCTCTAATAAATTTGTTAGTCTCTAAGGTGCCACAAGTACTCCTGTTCATTATTCATGTGGTGTCCCTGATGGCCATTTCACAAGGCAGCATTGGTGTCAGCTTTTCCGCTCTCACAACAGGCAGTAAAGTGCGTCTATAGTACTTCAAAAGGGCCTGGTAAAGGAGCGTTACAGCAGTCACCAAACAGGCCACTAAAAGTTATCTTTAGGGATGAGATAAAACATCAAAGTGATTGATTCCTGGCTCTCTCTGTCATAGCTGACCATCAGCACCCAGCAGCAGTATATGAATCCCCCGGCCTGCCTTTCAGCCGAGTGTGAGTGAGACAGAGTGTGGGGGTGGCTTGTCAAATCCTCAATGCCCTTTTTTAGTCAGATTGATCGCCTCACCCTTTGCAGCAAGCCCTTTGGAGAATCCAGTGAGGCTTTAAAAAAACAACAACAACCCTTTAAACTACACTAAAAAAACATTCCCAGAGAAATGCATAGGTGCCCTGACAGCTAGATGTACAATGGTAAATGGTGACCACCCGGCAGCTAAAAGTAATGTACATTTAATGAATTATCTCAGTCTGCCAATGAACCAAAACAGTAAAACAGCCCCATAGAGCACCCCCAGGAACATCCCATACCCCTGGCCCCAACCTTCCCCCCAATCCTTGTCAAATACATAGCTTGTAAAAAAATCGCTGTTGTTTTACTAGATGTTGTTTTCCAGGCAGGGGGAAATTGTGGACAAGAAGGGAGGGAGAACAACTCTGCCCTGATTTCGTTTGAACTAGCTCATAGATTAGTGCTGATTGTCTACTTGAGAAGCTGTTGCCAAGCTATTTCCCCCTCCCCGTCCTCTTTCCCCATCACCTAATACATATCATGTCATACGCTTCTCAACGGGACTGTGAGGAACAGCATGTCACATTGTGAACCTGGAGAAAAGAAGAACAGCTCTTATCTGAGTCCCGCGTACTGTGGAGAAGGTGCTGGCTGACAGGAGATATGAGCAGACTCGCCTGAGAGACCTCTGAGAGACCCTTACTGACTATGGGTAGGCATTCGGATGGTGGCTTCCTGAGTCGAGTACTAGTTTAATAAATCACTGTTGAAGAACATGTGGTAATTTAATAAAAACTGCATTGCTTCATAAGGCCCCGTTAACTATATGCTGGGCCAGAGCCTCAGCTGGTGTAAATTAGCCTCCATTCATTTGCTTCAGTGGAGCCAGGCTGGCTGATGAGCTGGCCCTCTGTGCTGAGGCAGCACTCTGAGAAAATCCTTCTGATTGTGTCAGTCACATGAAGGCTTAAGGCCAAAGTTTTAAAAATGGCCTCTCATTTTGGACGGCTCCGTTTCTGGGTACCTGACCATAGACACCTAGAAGGCAACACAATTAAAAGCCATTTTGTACAATGTGGGCCCTAGAGAGAATTGCAGCAGGTAACGTTAAAAGGAAGTTGACACTATGCAAAACTACTTTCTTGGTTTGATCGGCAGAGGAAACATTACTAACTGGGGCGTGGACAGCTTGCTGTCTGATCCTGGGGCAAGGTAGATGCGCTATGTAACTTTCACAGATCAATTCTCCGTAAGAGATTGTAGCAGAAAATACATCACAGATATACTGCGCCACCCAAAAGAGGGAGATAAATTATTGAGTGTATAATGGACTGACACAAAAAGGGGAAATGTTAAGGTCAATTTTGCAATGGGATTATTTTCAAAGGGAGGTTAAGGCAACAACATTAGAGACGTTGCAAAGTAGCCGAGATGAAACGCTGATGGATTGAGTGTAGAGGACTGCCGTCCATTAGTGAAGGGGAATGGCTCAGCCGGACCCAAGAGGTCACGTCCACCTAGACCAGCTTCTATCACTTCACAATGAACAACGAAAAACTGTGATGCAATTTGATATTTGAATGTGAATAATGGAAAGCTGTCAACTAAGTGAGGAGAAAAAAATGATGTGATAATGTTTAGCATTGTCTGCCTGTTTAGACTGACGTAATAATAATGTTGAAGGCCGGATGGCGAGGGGGTTAGTACTGTAATGGGCTGGGAGACTTTCACCTCTTCATCACTGGTGTGACAGCTATTTGATAGCCCATTTAAACTGAGTTGGGAGTCTCAATACAATTATTAGTAGGCAAATATCCACATCCTAAAGATACCACAGCAACTGGCCTACAGGCCAGAGACAGGCACCTCCTCCACTCAGGCTCCTCAGCCACAAACCCCCTGCTGGAGTTGAGCACCCAAAACAGGCCAGCTGCTTAGGGAGCCAAAAGTGTCTGTCTCCTGCTCCCACTCACCCTACGGTTCCCTGCCCCCAGCTCTCTGCTTGCAGGTACTATGCTGCCCCCACACCCTCAATGAATCGGTGTCCATCCCTTCTGCTGGAGCAGCTGACAGATCTCAGAGCACACCTACCAGATCAGGCCCTGCTGGTAAGGCAGGCGTTCCCAGCAGCTCCTTAGCTGCGGGGTGAGGTCAGGGTTAGGGGGTTTTGCAGATGCTGACAGGTAGAAACTTTAGGCAGCAGCTGATTGGCAGTTGTGAAAGTGTCAGTGGCACCTACATGGTGATCGGAAGCTCCTGGGGGAGGTGGTGAGAACTAATGGAGAGGGGACTTGACTGGAATTCAAGAGACCGGGGCTTTACCCCAAGGTCACCCAGCAAAGCAGTGGCAGTCAGTTCCAGCTCTGTGCCTCAGTTTCCCCTTCTGTAAAATGAAGTTAATGATGCCAGCCTTCTTTGTAAAACACCTTGAGATTTACGCTATACAGTAGCTAGGTATTATTATAAAAAGGCACAAAGGTGCCTAAATACCTTTGAGGATGTGGCCCTTAGCCTCTCTGGCCCAGATCTACAAAGGGACTTAGGCATTGCAATGCTGGGCGTCATGCCGCTTAATTTTTAGGTGCCTAGATAATCACAGGAACAACACTGCAATCCACACAGTCTGAGTTCAGCACCTTGGCTCCTATATAATGAATGGGGAGAGATAAGCACCTTAGAATGCAATCCACAAAAACCAGCAAGCTAGGCGAGGAGCCGCCTAAGCCAGCCATTGGGAGATGCTGACCACGGGGGCGGGCGGTAGCTAACTCCAACCCCTCTCTTGGAGATACATGCCTAAATCTGCGCTGCAGAGAGGTGCCTATCTCAGATCAGCAAGCCACAAACAGGGACCTGCTGCCTCGGGCATCTTGTGGGAATTAGGTAGGTGCCTGCCTTGTTCCACACAAAGCAGCCAGAGGAGAAGGGAGAGGAGGAGGAGAAACGCCCACCTTGTAACTTTTAGCCCAGTGGCTACAGCACTTGCCTGGGATGTGGGAGAGACAGGTGCAATTCGCTCCTCTGCTTAACAGGGAGAAAGGATTTGAACAGGGTCTCTCCTCTCAGGAGAGTGCTCTAAGCACTGGGGGAAAAGTATAAATTGGGCACCACCACCATCTCCTCTGGACAGATTTTGACTGGCACCCAATCCAGTAGGTGGTCCCACTCGTGAGATAGGCGAGCGAGTGCCTGTATTCCCCTGGTTCATGAATGGCTCTGGGGCTTAGGTAGGAGATAGGCATCCAGACGCCTAGAGGGAGGCAGCAGTGTGCACACCAAGAGGCTGAAACATAGGCACCTAGGGAGCTTTACTCGGAAAATGGAGGCACCGAGTTATTTTAGGTGCCTATAGGGTTCAGCAGGAGTTCTGTGATTTGCAGTGGAACCTAAACTGGGACTTAGCTTTGTGGACGCCATCCTCTGTGCCTTAGTTCCCCCATCTATAAAATAGGGCCAGTAGTACTTCTCTCTCTCCTGGGGAGCGGCAAGGATAAATGCACTAACGATTGCGAGGTAGTGGGATACTGTGGTGATGAGCACCATTAGTACCTTAGGTAGATAGATTCTTTGGTGAAGGGGCTAGACTGCATTACAGGAGTGAGCCCAAGAATGATGTTCTTCTCATGGCAAAACACAGATACTGAACCAACCTTTCAACAGGCCTGTTCTCTACTTCCAAGGCTGGATGATTGTGAGGTGCTCTGGTACAGGTTTGGGGCAAGAGGAGGTTTGTATAAAATGTGAAGTCTCTCAGGCTGTGTTTGAAGTAGCCCCGACACTTCTGTTTGAGAGGAGCCTGTTAGGATACTCGCACAGTTGATACAGCTATGATACATCTTATTGCTCCAATAAACAGTAGCCTGCAACCCAGTTAATTTAATTTACAATAAATTATTGTAGGTGTTTATTTCCCAGGGATTTTTGCCCTTTATTTTCTCTTGCCATAAAGTGGTCAGAAAAGTCTCTTGTTGCTCTGTAACCAGGGGATTAGAGCTACATAGTTCACCCTCCGACTCAGGAAAACAGGCTTAAATTTTAGAAAATGTAGATTGCCAGCAGTTTTTTTAAGGTCATCTTGTGCAAATTACTTACTGAGTTCCTAGATTGATCATCTTCTCATCTCTCCTGGAAGTGGATTATAAGATCATGTTTGTGGTTCTGTTGTTTTCAGACCCCTGCCATGCCTCCACCTAGGAGCAGCTGGGACAGGATGCCTCTTACAGGGAGCCACCTGAGGTGAGCGCCCCCGAATCAGGCACCCTGGACCCCCTCCCGTGCCCCGAGCCCCCTCCTGCACCCAAACTCCCTCCCAGAGCCCACACTCCACACCTCCTCCTGCGCCCCAACCCCCTGCCGGCCCCGCACCAACCAGACTATAAACCAGACTTTCAATGAAGATGAGAAATGCTGGTTTATAGAGCTTTCTGGTTGGCGAAGTGCCAGATAAAACAGCTTTTACCGTATTTGGATACATTGAATAAACTGGGCCTCATTTTTTTTAAACGGCCTTTTTGTGCTGTCAAGGCTGAAACTCCACTCTAGCACCTCGAGTGCAGAAGGTGGGGGCCCGCAAGGATTTTAAAAATTAATACTGGCCACTCCAGGATTGTATTAAACTCCCAAGGTTACAGCTTCTCTCTGACCTTGGCTTGGTAAATGCTGCCACCACCCAAATGCAAAAAACCCCCTTGGACCCAGGAAGGAGCACTTGGGAATTAAGAACATAAGAACATAAGAAAGGCCGTACTGGGTCAGACCAAAGGTCCATCTAACCCAGTATCTGTCTACCGACAGTGGCCAATGCCAGGTGCTCCAGAGGGAGTGAACCTAACAGGCAATGATCAAGTGATCTCTCTCCTGCCATCCATCTCCATCCTCTGACGAACAGAGGCTAGGGACACCATTCTTACCCATCCTGGCTAATAGCCATTTATGGACTTAGCCACCATGAATTTATCCAGTCCCCTTTTAAACATTGTTATAGTCCTAGCCTTCACAACCTCCTCAGGTAAGGAGTTCCACAAGTTGACTGTGCGCTGCGTGAAGAAGAACTTCCTTTTATTTGTTTTAAACCTGCTGCCTATTAATTTCATTTGGTGACCCCTAGTTCTTGTATTATGGGAATAAGTAAATAACTTTTCCTTATCCACTTTCTTAACATCACTCATGATTTTATATACCTCTATCATGTCCCCCCTTAGTCTTCTCTTTTCCAAACTGAAGAGTCCTAGCCTCTTTAATCTTTCCTCATATGGGACCCTCTCTAAACCCTTAATTCCTCCCTGTGGGGTGGGTGTACGTATGTACGTACGCACGCACACACACGAAATTAGCTGTGGCTACCAGCTAATCCAATAACATGCACAAACCTCTTAGGACACCCAAAATCCAATCCTGTTCTTAAAAAAGGTAAATTTTATTAGAACAAAAAGGAAAAATGTATCTGGAACTTACACTTTTTACTAGATCTTAAAAGAAACAATTACAAAAATTAAGCACCCAAAATAGCTTTCTTGGGGTTCAGTTTAAAGGTTACAAGCAAACAAAAGCATCTGGGGTTAGCACACAGGAGATCCACAAGCCAAAATAAAGAGAATAAGTCTGATCGCATCTAGCTAAACATCCCGAATTTATTTACATATTTGGGGGGTTTCAAACAAGTAATTCTAGGTCTGATCTGATGAATTTTCATACCTGGTTCAAGCCTTACACAGCATTCCTGCTTATAGCATTGCTGCTCCGTGTCTCCTTCTCCTGAGAACAACAGACAAAAGGAAAGTTTTTTTCCCCAAATTTTAAAAAGTTCTAGACTTCCCATTGGCTCTTTTGGTCAGGTGCCCACTTCCTTTTCTTTTACCTGTGGGCTTGTTAACCCTTTACAGTAAAGCAAGTAGAGAACATCTACGAAGAGGAATTTTATAGCTAACTGGCGGCTGGGTGTCCATAAACGGGAGCTACCCCCACTTCATTTATTACACATGCATACAAATTTTGCCCAGTAAATAATTGCACTTGAAATACGGACACATGTTAACATTTAATCATCCGACTACTAGGTTACATCAGTAATTCAGCCAGTCAGACTTAACAATAATAATTTAGATGCAGATACTATGTAAACTGCATAGAGTTGGCATATTTGACTGCTAGGTGAACATTTAAGGTCAGATTTTCAAGAGACCTCAGCAGCCACAATGGGGGCCAGTTTTTCAAAAGAGCTCCCATTTAGGCACCAAAATAAGTGTCCAGATTTTCAGAAGAGCTCAGCACCCTGGTTACTAAGCTCTCTTGAAAATCTGGGCCCTACTGTAGGTGCTGGGCACTTGCCTGGGGAGAGAACACAACACTTTTACTAACCGCTTGGATTTCTGGGATCATCTAGTTCACACTGGGCACACTCAGGGGTCCAATGCAAACTGCATCATAGTCAGTCCCACAATAGTAACTTTTGATACCTACCCTTACTGTTTGCAAAGGACAAGTTTCTGCTTAGCTAGGGAAAAAACAGACTTTTAATTGAATTGCCCTTGATAAACCATGATGTCAAGAAATTTAGGAGAAATTTTTACATGAAACTCCCCAAAAATGTTTCCTACAATTGTAAAATGTTGTTGTAGATGTTTTGTGAAACCTAGAACCAAGCTTTGGTTTTTCCCATCTTCAGTGTAAAGCACGCTAACATTTCTTACAAATAAAAATGTTATCAATTTTAATTAAAAACCAACCATCAGTGCATAACCACAAGCGAAGTCAGGGCTTGATGCAGGAATTGCTGGGGGAGGTTCTATGGCCACTGTTAGACAGACGATCAGTCTATGTATCTTTGGATGATGTTACAAGATTTGTTGATGAAGGTAATAGTGTTGATGTAACTTAGTCTTCTGTAAGGTGTTTGACTTGACACCCCACAACATTTTGATTAAAAAACTAGAAGGATATAAAATTAACATGGCACACAATAAGTGGATTAAAAGCTGGCTAATTGTAAATGTAAAAATCACCATTGAGCGTGCGTGTTTCTAATGGGGTCCCGCACGGATTGGTTCCTGGCCTTATGCTATTTAACAGCTTTATTAACGACCTGAACAAAAACATAAAATCATCCCTGACAATATTTTCAGATGACCAGAATTTGGGGGAGTGGTAAATAATGAAGAGGGCAGATCACTTGATCCAGAGTAGTCACGATCATTTGGTAAGCTGGGTACAAGCAAACAATATGTGTTTTAATATGACTAATTATAAATGGATACATCTTGGAACAAAGAATATAGGCCATACTTACACAATGGAGGACTCTATCCTCAGAAGCAATGACTCTGAAAAATATTTGTGGTAGATAATCAGCTGAACATGAACTCCCAGTGTGATGCTGTGGTCAAAAGGACTAATAGGCATCCAAGGATTGTAAACAGTGGACTCTTGAGTAGGAATGAGAAGTTATTTTACCTCTGTATTTGGCACTGGTGTGACTGCTGCTGGAATACTGTATCCACAATTCAAGAAAAATATTGATAAATTGGAGAGGGTTAAAGGATTAGAAAAAAACATACCTTATAGTGATAGACTCAAGGAGTTCAATCTTGTTATCTTAACAAAGAGATGGTTAAGGGGTGACGATTACAGTTCATAAGTACACCTCTACCTCGATATAATGCTGTCCTTGGGAGCCAAAAAATCTTACCGCGTTATAGGTGAAACCGCGTTATATTGAACTTGCTTTGATCCACTGGAGTGCGCAGCCCCGCCCCCCCCCGGAGCACTGCTTTACTGCGTTATATCCGAATTCGTGTTATATCGGGTCGCATTACATTGAGGTAGAGGTGTAGCTACATGGGGAACAAATATTTAGTCATGGGCTCTTCAGTCAAGCAGAGAAAGGTCTAACACAATCCAATAGCTGGAAGATGAAGCTAGAAAATTCAAACTGGAAATAAGGCATCAATTTTTAACATTAAACATTTAATTAAAATTAACCATTGAAGCAATTTCCCAGTGGTCATGGTGGATTCTCCATCATGGGCAATTTTAAAATCCAGCTTGGATGTTTTTTCTAAAAGATAGTCTCTAGGAATTTTCTCGGATAAGTCCTATAGCCTGCATTATATAGGTCAGACAAAATGATCACAAGAGTCCCTCTGGTCTTAGAGTCTGTGAATCTATGATCATAATAATCCCTTCTGGCCTTAAAAATCTATGAAGAGAAGCAGTAGTAAAGTCCCTGTATTTCTCACATTTTGCAGATTCACTTAGAGGAGGTTCAGGAGTCTCCACCATAAACTGCTAGACACTTCATCAATGAAGACCACCATTCCAGTCAGTGGCAGATTAGCAACAGGGCCCTAATCCTGCAATTAGATCCTTACCTTTATTGTTACAACTATACTAGTATAACTAACTCCCTGTCCGGGCACTTATTCCAGAATAAAATTGCCTTCTTCCAGTTTAGTTTATATCGCTTCCAAAGTGACATCATTCCTGGCTATACTTGGATTACCTCCCAATTGTGTTAATAGCAAGGCAATTGTGTACATGGGGACCTACTCACTGAGTGGAGTGGGTGGGAGACACAGACTACTGTGAAGCATGAAAGGGTCATTTTCTTCCTTCTATGGGTAAAGTACAGATTTTTTTTTTAAAAAAAAGCAGCTATCCCTTTAAGATTTGCTCCCAGATGAGTGGAGGAGAAGGTCTTACACCTTTAAAACCGTTGACAACTCAGGTAAGGCTTTGCATTGCCAGCTTCATGAGCAAACTGCTTAAGGCTATTCACAATTCAGCTTTCAAAGGTATTCAAAACAGCACAGTGAAGATCCAGCTTCCAGCAGACATATCCCAATTTCAACCTAAATAAACAAGCAAAACATTTTTTTATACTCAGGGATTTGGCTAAAAACCTCCTTTTTTGCCTCTGCAAGTACAGCAACAATTAAAACTCGATGGCTCTAATTACGCCAGCATGGGCTGTTATTTTCCAATCAGTGTTAAAATGTGTTGATGTTAACAGCAGCAAGCCATTTTTTCCCCTTCCAATAACCTCTGTTACTCACCATCTGATGAAAGGAATATAAAGATTGGTATATGACTTTGGGGTGAGCTTTTCTGGGAGCAGATATTAGTTGCTTTTCCACAGAGCAGAACAAAGCTGTTATTCTACCTTCCCTTCTGGTTTACTTGTCTAATTTGCTACACATAATAACCTTGCCAAGCTCCCAATCTTTTTTAAAGAGTGTATACACTTTAGCAGTCCATCTATTCAGCCCTCCTGAGTAAAGTGCTATTAGAAAGAACATGATTTCCTTTAACTTCAACAAGGCTCTCTAATACTTGGAAAGCCTCTGTTCACAATTCATAGTAGCAGAGGGGAAGTTTTCTGGCCTGAACAAAAGCACCAGAACCACAGGTGATGCAATTCGATTAGAAACTGCTGAGGCTTAAATTAAACAGAATTATTTATTAAATCTCTGTGCCATCCGCCAAAACTCTTAAAAACAGAGCAACATCATCCGCTTCACCTCCACACACACGCTTCTCTTTTCTCATTGGATGTTATAAAGTCTTAGCCCAATCCACTAAAATTAAATATTTTCACTTAAAAAAACAGCAGTTACAATAACAACCACAACAAAAAGTCTTGATCACGTTTGCAATATTTTCTGCATCAGCCATGTGTTGCTATGCAACTGAGGCTTTGCTGTATCCCCAGAGGAAAAGCTGACCTGACAACCCACCAGGATCCACGTGGGCGTTGTAAGCACAGAGGAGATCTTTGCTTCTGTTCTGTAGACCTTTTCGCTGCCCACAGCGGCCTGTGCAAGCCAGCTAAGCCTCAATCGGAGTAAATGAATAAGAGTCCCAGGGGACAAGTTTACCACTGGTCCTGCACCTCACGCCGGGGAGAGAGTCACACTCACAGGTGAGTTCCTTCCCTCACCCCTTCCCAGAGACCCCAGCAGCCAATCCCCATCCTCAGACTGTGCTGCAGGCCGCACATTCGGCTCTCCCTAGGACTCAACCCTGCTCTTACATGCTCCACTGCTTCCTATCCATCCGGGCTCCCGCCAGAGTGGTGCCCTAGACAAACTGGTGCCCTAGGCAGCTGCCTATGGCTAAGGACAGCCCTGTCCTGCAGTCTGATCAATTCAGGATGATATATACTGTACATACTGCATCCATACGTGCTCCCATTCGCTCCCTCCCGCTCTGCTCAGAGCTTGGGGCCCAATGCTGTAAGTGGCTGATAGCTTCCTGCAAAGGGAAGTCAATGAGAGTTGAGGGCACTCACCATCTCGTAGGCCTGAGCCTTTCAGAAATGTCCCAGTAAACTGGCTTCCGTCGGGAGTATTGACAATCATGGGAAGCAATTTCAGGCCACTTTCTGTTCTTTTGCGGAAGTGAGAGGACTAGGAAAACCACCCATTGCCCTCTTTTCATTTTTGATGGGAGACACATTTAGATTTTGTACATATGGGCCCAAGCCTCAGCATTCAAATCCCAGATCCAAATTTTCAGAAAGGCCAGGAGTATTTGGATCATAAGGGTTGTGGTCTGAGCAGGTGTGACACACACAGGAGTGCTGGAAAGAGACTGACCTGGCTCCAGTCACATGAGTTGGGCTGGGGTTACAAAAGGTGATTCTCAGGCATATGGCAGGTGTCAGTAGACACAGATTACAGGGGCTGGGCCCTTCTCCAATTCAGTATTGCCGACCCCAAATGCTCCAAAAATCCTAAATTGGGGCTCCAAAAATCATCAGATTTAAAAAAATATATAAATGTAGGATCTTTTTCTTTGCCTTTTGGGTTTTTTTACACTTAGAATATATGTTCAAGCTTCTCATTAACCACAAGGGCTGGAAATTTCTTTCCTACTGAAGGCTGAGATTCTCAAGCAATCACTTGCCTCCAGGAGCTGGAACTTCAACAAAAAAAATCACCACATGTTGTAAGATTCATGATAAAACCACAAGAGCTGGCAACACTAGTTATTGGAATGACAGAAAGGACAAGTCATCATATGGTTCAGTTCAGCTTCGATGCTTATCTATTCTTTCTATGTATTTTGAAGTAACCTACAGGATCTAGAACATTTTACTGGGACATAATAGAGCTGACTAGTATGGAAGCTTAGCTCACATTAAGGGCACTTCTTGCTTTTCTGCTAAAGTGAGTGAGCCCTGTTTTCATGCTAGTGCCAATCACTTGGGGTCCCAGTCTGCCTTTCTTACTTACATTGAGTAGAAGGAAGTAAGTACTTACATTGAGTAGCACTTAGCCTACAGGGATTCCCATTGATTTCAGTGATTCTACATGCAAAGTAGAATGCTATTTAAAAAAATGGCAGAATTGGTCCTTTGATGTGTTATATTTGCCATAGTGTTGGGTGAATATGAAAGGATTCAGTTCCATTTTGATGCTTATTGGCAGGTTAGCCCAAATTCTTTGCCCTGGAAAGCTGAGTTCAGTGTCACTCATGGGATTTGCAGGGCATCCTTCTTTCACGCAGGCCAGAAATACTAAGACACCTTTTCTCAGGTTAAATTCTTGCTTCTGCTTGCAGACGAAAAACAGAAAGTGCAGAGGCGGAGGGTCATTTTAAGGAGTGATATATGATCATTTTGAAACCTTGAAAAAGGCACAAATCAGTTTCAGGATAAAAGCCTGGCTCTGTTCTGATTTGACTTGAATGGGTTTGTTTGTCCCCAATTTGAAAATAACTATGGGTACTTGATAACTGTGGGGAACCAGTTCAGATTTAAAAATATGAATCTGCAGAGCTTTCATGAAACCTCTAGAACTGAGGTTTCATGAAAGAAACCTGGCATTTTGTGGAACAGTTTGAGCTTCATTAAACGTTTTCTCCTGAGTGTAACCCATTAAAGTTCATCTTTTAAAAATGTATTTTGTACTAATTTGAAGCTTGAGATGATACCTAACAACCAATCAATGATCTTGGCAGTGTACCAAACATCGGTGTATCTAGATGCAATATACAGGGTTAAGATAAGCATAGCAGTTGCTTACATAGATACGTGAACAATAAAGAATCTTGTTTAAAAGCTTTTTTTGCCTTGTTTCTAGAGCTGTCAGGAAACTCAAATAAAAAAATAACGAAAAACAGCTAAAATGTAGCAACCCAGAACTCTCCCTTTGCCAAAGGCCAAACAGAACTTGCACAACAAATGTTTGGAGGTCACATCTAAAGACAGAACTCATGATTTTCTAGTGGATTCGAAGATTGGCAAAACAAGTTCTCCTATTTCTGCATTAAATCATAATCTGAAAATAAAGAGCATTTCAAATGTCACTTGATGCATCTGTCTGACATGTCTATTTTTTGTTAGGAATCCCATCTTTAGTTCTCGCGCGCTCTCGAGTTTTGTACAGGGCTCAGCATACTTTTGACACATTTATAATAGGTGGGGTTGGAAACCCTGCCTACTAGTAAAGCTGCACAACACTTCCCATTCTAAGACCCCTGTTTTCAGTTGCTTATAACTTTGCCAGACAACCCTTTGAGCTCACATTTTCTATGCTAGGTGTTTGCCAGAGGAGGATTTTGTTTAAATTTTAGCCAAAATGGTTCAGCTGTTTCCAAAAAGAAAGCTAGGGAGAAATACAGTCGCGGAGCTGGGAGGAGGGAACTGGGACTGGCTGGGCCAGGACACTGAAACTCAGATGAGAAGCCTGAGGTGTGGAGACTGCAATAGTGTACACAAGGAGAATGAGACTGGGACAAGGAGGCAGGAGTGGGGAAGAGACAGGACTGAGACCGGGATATGTTAGAGGGGAAAGGGCTCAAGTTTGGGTCAGACAGAACAGTTTGTGCATTAGAGTACATTCCCCTCCAGCATCAAGAACCCACGATTCCTGAGTCTCAATGTTCCTTGCCATCAGCAAATAGCTAGGAAACCTACTGGCAAACTGTATGTGTCAGCTCTTTCTAGGGCTAGTCCACACCGAGGATGACAGCCTACTACTGCTAAGAGTTACCCCATTGGCTCAAGTGGCAGAAGTCTGTGGGTGCATCTAAAGGTTCCAAGTCTGCTGATGAACCATGTGGGTGTAAATACAATGCTATGGGATTAGACCTGTTTTTCCAGTTCGCTTTTTTAAAAACCTAGATGATAATACTGTTTCTGTAACACAGTTTGTGTGCTAAGGCTGGAAAGTCAAGCCCTGAAAAGTTAGGAACTGCCAGAATTAAGGTTGCATGGCTGGTGCTCCATTAACAACCAGCTCTTCAATACATCGTTTTCAACTCATTGTTCAATGTGTCTCTTCCCCACCCCCAGGCCTTATTTTCTGCACATTATTCAAACCCTGCTATGAAGACAGAATTATTAATTGCCTCATGGACTTTTCTGTGGTGCTTATCACTACAGTATCCAAGTGTTTCACAAACAGTTACTTAATTTATCTTCCCCTCCTCTCCGTGGGGGATTGTGGTATTTTTATCCCCACTTTATAGCGAGGGAACTGAGGCACAGAGAGAGAGAGGTCAAAAGTATCCGAAAAGTACTTAGCATTTTATAACACTTTGTATATTCAAGCACGCCTGTCACGGACTTCAGCTGCAATTGTGAGCACTCAGGACTTCTGCAAATCAGGCTGCAGTATCTCAAGTTGGGCACACATGAAAAGAGGCACACACTTCTGAAAGGTTTGGTGTGACTTGCTTAGCATTACACAGGCACGCTGTGACAGAGGCAGGCACAGAATCCAATTTTCCAGGGCAGCATTCAACTGCCTCCACCATGAGACTATCGTTCTCTTGCCTCCATCGCGACGCACCTTCCAATTTCTGCAACAAATGAAGCATGGGTCCTACAGACAACAGTCTCCTTTTCTACACAACCCTGTACACAACCTACAATTCCCAGTGCAGGTCCATCCTGTGCATTGAATAAGGCAGAAGTCCTGTGGAAAAAGTGATATGGAATCACATAATTAAAGATTATCTCATAATGCATATACACAAGGGGCCAAATAAAGGCTGTACTGGTAACCTTCATTCAGTCATTCCCCAACTTTTGTCTGTTTGGCTTTGTAACCTTAGTCATTTTCTTTTAATGTAGTTTGTGTGTATAATACACATAGCACCTTATTCTCCACTACCTTGCCCTTTGTCTAGTCGTGTAGAACTGTGTCAAATGGGTATAAAATACTACAAGTCTGATACGGTAGTAATTTATACTCTCTGCACTGCTGCAAATGACGACAAGGCTGTGAAATATCAAGCTCAATAAATACTAATGACCACTTTCCATTGCCCATCGTTTGATTCTTAATGCTGACTGGCCTGCATGGCTTTATGACTTTAAAAAACATTAAATTCATCTAGTTATTGCCTTGTCCCAATAAATGTCTAGCTTTCAGTATGATCTACTTTTCCAGGCTATATGGTAGTAATAATAATTCCTAGCCCTTGTATGGCGCTGTCCGTCGGTCGTTTGTTTTAGTGTATAATTTGGCAGTTTTGTTCTGGTGCACAGTTAGTATTATTCTGTTTCAAACTCTGTCGACAAAATACGTGTGTAACGAGGGAGGGCTTCTCGGCAGCTTGCAAAGGCTCCACTGCCTCGCCCACAGTCTCTTTTAGGCAGTTTTTTTGTCCCAGACTTACACAAACCAAACAAACAAACAGTTCTTCAGCTCACCCTGGGCTCTCCTCCCAAGGGGATTTTCCTCTTTACTTCTCAGGCTGTCTCTGCCTCACCTTCCAGGGAACTCTGGCAGTCCTGCTTCATGCAGCCTCCTAGCTCTGACTCACCAAGTCTCCTCCTCCTTCTCCAAGCCCAGCTGCCTGCCCTCTTTTAAAGCCAAATCTGCTTCAGGTGCTGCAGCACACGTGCACCGGCCCTGCTCCTTCTTCTTCTATGGCCAGTGTCACCCTATGACAGTGTGACCATAAAGAATTGTTGATTCCCACTTCTATTGGTTTTTAATTACCTCTTTAATCTGCTTCTTTTTTTAAAGACTATTTTAACACATTGGATATTAGGAAAAACTATTTCACTAGGAGGGTGGTGAATCATAGAATATCAGGGTTGGAAGGGACCTCAGGAGGTCATCTAGTCCAACCCCCTGCTCAAAGCAGGACCAATTCCCAACTAAATCATCCCAGCCAGGGCTTTGTCAAGCCGGGCCTTAAAAACCTCCAAGGAAGGAGATTCCACCACCTCCCTAGGTAACGCATTCCAGTGCTTCACCACCCTCCTAGTGAAATAGTGTTTCCTAATATCCAACCTAGACCTCTCCCACTGCAACTTGAGACCATTGCTCCTTGTTCTGTCATCTGCCACCACTGAGAACAGCCGAGCTCCATCCTCTTTGGAACCCCCCCTTCAGGTAGTTGAAAGCAGCTATCAAATCCCCCCTCATTCTTCTCTTCTGTAGACTAAACAATCCCAGTTCCCTCAGCCTCTCCTCATAAGTCATGTGCTCCGGCCCCCTAATCATTTTTGTTGCCCTCTGCTGGACTCTTTCCAATTTTTCCACATCCTTCTTGTAGTGTGGGGCCCAAAACTGGACACAGTACTCCAGATGAGGCCTCACCAATGTCGAATAAAGGGGAACAATCACGTTCCTCGATCTGCTGGCAATGCCCCTACTTATACAAGGTTGGAATGGATTACCTAAGGAGGTGGTGGAATCTCCATCCTTAGAGGTATTTAAGGCCCAGCTTGACAAAGCCCTGGCTGGGATGATTTAGTTGGTGTTGGTCCTGCTTTGAGCAGGGGATTGGACTAGATGACCTCCTGAGGTCTCTTCCAACCCTGATCTTCTATGATTCTGAGATTCCCATGTATGGTTTTAAGGGAGAAGTGGAGGGAGATTTTCAAAGGCACAGAGAGTAAGGTGCCCAACTCCCATTGGCTTTGAATGAGAGCTCGATGCCTAACTGCCCTTTGTGCTTCTGAAAATCTCCCCCACAATCAGATATTCATGGCCTGGATTTTTAAATGTGCTGAGCATTCACATCTCCCCAGGAAGACAATGACAGCTGCAAGTGCTCAGCACCTTTGCAAATCTGGCCGTAAGACCCAGTCTAGCATCTCTGCTGATGACAAAATTCCCATTGACTTCAAAGGCAAAGGACCAGGCCCTCAATCAGCAGAGCAACCTTGGGGGGAGAAAATGATGAAGGGAGAAATTCAGGGCATGGCTACTCTGCCATGCCACAGCTGCAGCTATGCCACTATAGCACTGTAGGGTAGATGCTTCCTACATGGAGGGAAGACAGTCTTCCATCGATGTTGTGAATTCACCTCATCTAGAGGAGGTAGCTAGATTGATAGAAAACTCTTCTGTCAACTTAGCCATGTCTATACCAAGGGTTAGGTTGGCCTCACTATAGTGGTCAAGGCAGAACATTTTTCACAGCCTGAGTGACATACTAAGGTCGACCCAAGTTTTAGGCATAGACTAGGCCTCATTCGTTCAAGAGGTTCCCCACCCCACAAGACAAATTCTCTGAGTCTGTCTGTGAAAAGCAGATGGCTCGGTTTTCCCCTTCTGTAGAATTGCCTCCAAGCCAAGATGCATTAGCACACGTTTGGTCTGGCTGGAATTCGCGCTGTATTTTCATGTTGTCAAATTAACATTTGCATCAATTTAACTTCCACATGAGTCATCATTAAATGATTCAATCTCTAGCTGAACAGCCTTCAAATAGCACTGACCTTTCTTTTAAAGCTTGGGCTCAGGTAGGGATTTAGATGAGAAGAGGGAGAACTATTCAAATGCAGATGCCAGGGTCAAACAGCTTAGGTTTTCAGCATGTAACTCACAAAGGAAGGGGATCGCCAATGCATAGTGAGCACTTGACATGCACTTTCTCTACATGGTTTCATGTCTTCTTGAATTAATTTCAAAAAGTGCAACGTACACAGAACTATGGCAGGGAGGCAACTGCTGGGGAGGCAGAAAAAGAACATGTATATGAAATTTATCCCTGGACAGAGGTCCAACACAAGGCCTATGGGCTTAGGTGAAACTCAAATGGTGCGTAAGCCTTTTGCTGTCCCTCTGCACAGGGATGATTTCTCCCTAATTGAGTGAGGAACCCATGATGTTAAATATCATCAGACAGGTATATGGGGGAGTTTGTTTGGGACACACTCATTTTTATCCAGACATGAAGGTACAAAAGACCTTTGGGGGAAGGGGGGGAGGGACATATTTTCAAGCTAGCCTCTAAAGTTGCACAGGCCAATGTTTTTTACTTAGAAGCTTCATTTGCACATGCCAGCAGGCATGTGTGCGGGCAAGTGATGTAATGGAGGCCGGCGGTTTTGAAGCTTAGGCCCCGGCAGCCATATTTGGTTGCACAAGTGGGTGGCGTGATTTTGCAAGGGTTCTGAGCATGTGCAGCGGCACTGGGTGATCTTCGCTTCTGAAATGTAGGCTGCTTGGGTGCCAAACGCGGAGCTCAGTGCATCACTTCAGGCCCTCGTTATGAAAATTTTGGCCGAGGTGTGCAATTACGAGAGTTGCTAGCGCAGCCACACACCCCAATTGTCATACTAACATGGACTAATGGTTCATTAACAGATGCTAATCCATGCTAAACAGGCCAAAGCACCTGAGCCAAAGTATGCCTGGCGTATGGCTACAGATATCTGGCTGAGTTCAAAGGTGTCTGACAGTGGTCCTCCTTCCCCTTCTCTTCCCTGCCTCCTCCACCTATGTCAGAACAAAAAAGTCCAGTTGTGCCGCTTGTTCCCGAGAACCTGCTTCTTTTCCTTCATAGCTTCACTCTCCCGACAGCTGCCCAGATTCTGCTTCATTGGAAATGGCGTGAAAGGCCTGAAGCCAATGGGGGGTGGTGCCCCCTGCCGTGCACCTTGCCTCAGCGGCCAACTGCAGTCCAAGGTCCAGCCTCTCACCTCAGGGGCAAACTGCAGCCTGGATACTGGCCACTCTCCTCACTGGCAAGTGGGGTGCAAAGGGGGAGGGGACCCAGGCCCACCTGCTACTCTGGGTCCTGACCCAGGGACACTATAGCCAGCAGTCACTTACTGCCCTCCTCCAACCTGCTTCCTATTTTCCATGGGCCACTTCCCCCATAGCCCAAGCACCCTCTCAGCCCTTGTAGCAAGGCCCCAGCCTGGCAGTGGTCAGCCAGCAGCTCATCCTCACACTCTGCTGCCCCTGCCCAGCACTGCTCTATCTATGGCACTTCTTCAGGCAGCCAGTCCTCCTCCTTTGCCTTCCAGGGTGAGACTCCCCTCTACTCTACTGAGCAGCCCTTTATATATGGCCCTCGCTGGCCCTGATTGGCTGCTCCTAAACAAGGACTAGTTTGGACCCGTTTTAGGGTCTGTCTAGACTGCAGCTCGAGCCGACATACCCAAGCTAGCTTGGCTCTGGCTAGCTGGGGTCCTGGAGCAGCAGAGCTGCAGCAGCGCAAGCTTTAGAGCAGGCTGTCCAAACCCACCCGACCCTGGGGAATTAGTCCCACGGCTAGCTCACGCTGCCACCGTGTCACTGCTCCAGAACCCAAGCTAGTGAGAGGAACGCTGCCGTTAGCACGTCAGTCGAGCTGCAGTCACACCCAGCCCAGGAGAGCAGTCTGCACAGATTCTCAGTGAGCTGAAGTGTGCCCGGCCTCGTTCTGAAAATGGATGTAAGCGCCTCTCCCTGAGACCACACCCAGAACCCTGCCCATTTGCACACACCCATCCTTGGGCATTGCACACACCCAGCTGCCCCCTCTGAAAATCTTGCACGTCTGTCTCCTGGCTGGCCCCAACATATGAGCCACCTAGCGGGATTTGGGCTGGTGCCAGCTTTTTGGGCAACAAGGTGCATCTCTGCGTGCCCTCATCCATTATGCCTGTGTTACTGGGGCAATGATTATCCAAACAGAGGCGCCGAGCTTTTTGAAAACAAGGATCTAAAAGTCCAGGCTTCTACTGAAGTTGCTTTACTTAGTGTCTCCCCATTTTCAGAGGCTTGTGATTATTGGCTCGCCTCTTATCACAAAAGCTGCCATTGGCAATATTCGTCATCCCCTTGTGAAAAAAAATATCCCAAGCTTCTTCTCTCACCCAGGGTTATGTAAGTGTCACCTGGCTTTCTGCCATTTCCCCCCACTCACTCACAAGTGTGCTTTTAGATCTCCTTATCCATGAACTGGGAGTTCCAGACGCAGTTTCTGGCTCTGGCTCCAGGTTCTCATCACTAGGCACTTTCCACTTAGGAAATCACTCTTCCCTTCTCAAGTTAGTCCTCAACTTAGAATGAAAGCCTGTGAACTGATGTCTGTTCTGAACGCAGGACAGCGGGTGGTTCATGCTGTGTACCCCAGGAGTTAGAACTGGGTGGAAGGCAGGTGTACATAAGTAAGACGCGGAGGCCACTGACTCATTGGGAATGTTCACAGCTCACATTCCCCTTTGTGCTGTTCACCTTTTAGCTTGTGCACAAACAAGGAGGGACGCCAAAAGCCAGATTCATCTCATGCTCCACTAGCAACCCAGCAGCAAACCCTCCCCTTCCTCTTGTTCTCTAAACGACAAAGGCCAAAACAGAACTCTAGCCACAAGCTTCTAAAACAGTATTATAAACAATGGGATACAGAAAAGACACACCACGGCTGTAAACTACATGGACTGCTGCTATGTTCTAGGTGCCATTCCAGCAGCCAGGGGTCATCAGGGCATAGGGATTCTCCAAGCATGCCTCTTTAGCCCACAGACACGAACCCTACACCAGGGTGTGGGCTCTGCAAGACCCACTACAGCTTCCCAAAGAGTCCCACAGGCAGGAGACTCCTCCATTAACATCTACTGGATTTTGCACAGCTTTGCACTGGGCGGTCTGGAGAAAAGCTACTAGAACAAACCCAAGGACCAGGCCCTCAGTGTTTTTCAGGCCACCTGAGCTTTTGTAACTCAATGTTAACATATTAGGGATACATTTTATATATAAATATTATTCAAAATGGCCCCTAATTTAATGTGTGCATAGCTGTATGCAGACTGCCCCAAACCTGAAACCATGGGCTCTCTAGACAGCAAATGTATACGGGAGACTGTGCCTCTTGATTTGGAGCCATGAAGGTTGCTTTGCATTGCACTAACAGTGTAGGGGGCCCTTAAACTAGGTGTAAATGAGATCCAGACCCAGAGAGCAGAAAGGTGGTTTAACGTCACCCTATTTCTCCGCCTGTTCCTGCTGTAAGGTAAGGAACAGAAGCCCTGACAACCGGGCCCTAAGTGCTGTCAAATGCACAAAGTAAATAAGCTGAGGGAATAGCTCTTGCCTGGTGTGACAAATCGGGACTCACCACTGCGGTGCCTCCTGCTGGTCATCCTGGGAATTAGCTCTCAGCCCTTCCAGTCCGCCTTCAGCTAGTGATGTCACGCCTGCCGTCACTGCTGTCTCCACGCTTTGGACTGGCATCGCTCCCTGGACTGCAGTATCCTCTTCTGGGCACGGTCCTCCAGCTGTGCCCCCACTCCGGTATCTCCCCGCTTCTGGGGGACTGGCAGTCCCTAGTCCCACCACTTGCCTCAGCGGCCAATTGCAGTCCAAGGTCCAGCCTCTCACCTCAGGGGCAAACTGCAACCTGGATACCAGCCACTCTCCTCGTTGGCAAGTGGGGTGCAAAGGGGGAGGGGACCCAGGCCCACCTGCTACTCTGGGTCCTGACCCAGGGACACTATAGCCAGCAGTCACTTACTGCCCTCCTCCAACCTGCTTCCTATTTTCCATGGGCCACTTCCCCCATAGCCCAAGCACCCTCTCAGCCCTTGTAGCAAGGCCCCAGCCTGGCAGTGGTCAGCCAGCAGCTCATCCTCACACTCTGCTGCCCCTGCCCAGCACTGCTCTATCTATGGCACTTCTTCAGGCAGCCAGTCCTCCTCCTTTGCCTTCCAGGGTGAGACTCCCCTCTACTCTACTGAGCAGCCCTTTATATATGGCCCTCGCTGGCCCTGATTGGCTGCTCCAGCAAGCCTTCCCTCTATTGGTGGGCTCAATAAGCCCTTTCCTAATTAGTGGGTTCTGTGCAGCCTCCCTGGTGCTGCTTTTAACCCCTTCTTCTCCCTGTGTGAGGAAGCCGTCCCACCATACCTGATCTCTTCTAGTCCTAGCACTCTGCAGTGTGATTCCTAACAATGGGCGGTACAGCGGTTTCTGATGGTGATATGATAGTCATGTTAATGGTATCCCTTTCAAAGCTTTGGACTTTGTCTCTCTGACTTGCAAACAGCTCTGTTTCCACAGCTTTCAATGGCAGCCTGACAGCTCTTTCATTTTCATACACATTACATGCTCCTTATCGCTTTTGTCCCTTACAGAGACAACCTGGAGATGGCTAATCTTCAGCAACACAGTTGATGTCATACAAGGAGGTGAACATCTTCCAGAGCTGACGTTTGGTCTCTCTCAGTCTCTGCCACATACTTAAGGTTTATGATTAGTACATAAGTTCAATGCACTTGTGTCATCAGGGACATACACTGGTAATTATTCAGCCATTCAGCTTACTCCATACAGCGTGACATAAATTGTTTCTTTGCGCTGGTCTCCAGAGTCAGGTTTCCTCAATTTTGGCTCTTACACTTATTATTCATGGACAAAGCAACAGAGAGTCCTGTGGCACCTTTAAGACTAACAGATGTATTGGAGCATAAGCTTTCGTGGGTGAATACCCACTTTGTCAGACGCATGACACCATTCATGGACAGGGACTTTTCCAGACCAGTTACATTCCCAGACATTTTAGACCTCTGGTGTTTGGTAAAATCTCAAATGCCCAAATCAATGAAAATAAAATAAATGATCAAATCATTATTTTTTTCACTTGTGGGGCGTCTCTAGTTATAACACATGCAATAACTAACGACTGCCTTGCTCAGACCCTACTGCCACCTTATTTCCACTGGGCCTGTGAAATCAGTGTAATCACTGTTCAGTGTTTGATTAATATGGGGATTTGGCTATCCCCTCCCTAGCTAAACAACGCGTGATCAATTATTTGAGTCACACTCTATAGCCTTCCTAATAGCATCTTTGTTTTAAAAAAAAGTTGTGTTACTAAATCCTGTAATGCACTATTTACAAATAATCCAGTTGTTCTGAAAAGCTGTTAATGGTGCTAGGTTTTTGAAACAACACAGCTGTTAAAATCCCATCTGGGAGAAAAACACTAATGTTTGGTGACGAAAGGAAAAGTGGTGTATTTCCTTCGCTAACCCTCCATGTTTACTGTTCTAATTGTTTAATGCACTAAAATGGACAAGTATCTGTTGATTTTCTCTTCACTTTAAAGAACGAGCCAGTGATGCCAAAGGAGACATTGTGGGGCATATTCTCTTCTGGCATGAATCGGCCCAGCTCACTGAGGTCAATGGAATTTCTTCAGCTTACACCAACGGAGAATCTGACTCTGTAACCGTGAAACTTCCAAAGAGCTAATTGTATGTGTCGATCAGGTTCTTGTTTATTCTAACTCTTAAGTAAAAGCACATCACTGAAAAGGTTAAATCAGTGGGCTTGGCTGAATGCTGCAATTATCAGTGGTTCTCTTGTCCAAGAACTAGAGAGGTGTGCCAGGATTATACCTAAAATAGAAATCCTTCACCTTTCATTCACAGAACACACAATATGCTTGGGATTGCTATTTTCCAGATTCTGCTCTTCGTTTTCTTCAGCCACACCCTCTGCACTGCTTAATAACCCCATATTGAATTAAACGCAAATCATATGCCAGATGCCCAGACATGCTACTAGTCATATTTCCTCCACTCTACAATAATCTAATCATGGCTGGGTAATTAAAGATTGCCCCTTACTAGCATGTTGAGCCTCATCTTTTGTAACGTTGGCTTTTGTAACTTTGGCAATCTGCTCTTCTCCACATATTGATTAGCCCCATCAGTTTTGTACAGGTACCCAAGTTGCCATTAGGAGTGCAATCCAAAATGCTCCAAAATGAAGGAGAAAGAAATTAACAAGGAGCCAGAAGGAAAGAGAGAGAAATGGACGAAGGGAGGGTGAAGAAAAGGGGACAAAAAACCCTAGAGAGCGAGAGGATGAAGAATACAACTGCGACAAATGACTTACACACGATCTACGAACTAAGAGTATCATTGTCCATTGCCGTACCCCTGGTGTCATGATAGCGGCACGATACATTCAGATGTAAATGGCAACGCAAAGGGCAAGCAGCAAAGGGTTGGGCCCAAAGATGTATTTTCAGAAGTGATTATGAATGTTAATGTTGAATAATGAGTATGTTAGAGACAATCAATCTGCACAATTTGGGAGTAAATAACAGAATAGACTTTTCTTTTGAATCGTTCATCCTGGTTTCCAAGAAGAAATGCAATGCTTTCTAAAGAGCCCTGTTTTACTAGCCAAACACCCTGGCTTATAAAGTGAGGCATGAAATAGTGCCAGTAACAACCCTCTCTCTCTCTGCTCCCCTTTCGGGGCTCTTTCTTCTTCTCACATTTGTCTTCGTTTACGTGGTCCTCCTTCTCCTCCTCTATGATTTTCTTTTAAAAATCAGACCAAGATTTTCAGATCTTGTATGCTTAAACATAGGACCCTAATACCCTATTTAAGCACCTAAATAAGTGGCCTAATTTTTTAAAAATGCTGAGCACACAGCGCTCTTAACAAAGTCCGTGGCGGCTGCTGAGCACGTTTCACTTTTGACAATCAGACCACCTCTTCAGGTGCAGCTCAACCAGTTATTTAACTTTAAGCACAAATAGTGCCTTTGACTTCAGTGGAACTACTCACACACTGAAAGTTAGACAAGTGCTTAAGCACCTTCTTGCCCCTCCCCAAGCAGTTCCTGGGACTCTGGGCTGAAGACATACTGGCTGTCCCCTGAAGTGTCCCCCCGTTCTGGCTTCTCCAGGCCCTCTGCCCTTGGCCAAGTAGCATCCCCGTCTGGTCTCACAAACCCACATGACTGTGGGCTGAGCTTGGGGTGGTGCTGGGCACTGGTCAACTCCTCACAGTAGTAGCAGGTAGTCAGTGTGTTGCCAGACTTGCCTTGTAAAAAGGTTTTGATTCTTTCCCTGCACTGAATTGCTGTCTGGTTAATCCCCCCCGCTCCCTCTTGGAGATGTATGGCTAGAGGTGCTGATTTGGAGTACAACTCCCCAACTGCAGACTTTACTGATCTCACACTAGAGGTCTGCCAGAACCTTGGTGTGAACCTCTGGCAGTATGTTGGCATGAGGAGCTCCCAGATGGCATCTCTGTAATCTGCACTGAGTGCTATAGAGAAATGGAGCCGGCCATGTGGAATGTGAGGTTGAAATGTTGCACCAATCTATATATAAGCTGGTAGATGATATCCAGGGCAGAAGAAGGGAATAGGTAGGAGGACAGGGGAAAAAAGGCTTCAGGGGAACTATGTGAAGGCATTTGTGGACTATCAGCACCCAAGTTAAGGAACCAGGTTACAGCTGCATCCACACTGCAAAGTGGGCAGATAAGGCCTAAGCTGAAGCAGCACCTGAGCTCCAACCTATCGGTTTGAATCCAGATATGCTAGCCTGGGTTCACAGCACCTCCAAACTCAGGTCAAAAGTTTTTGTGTGTGGAAGGGATTGGGAGTTAGGGTTAAAATTGGGGTAAGAGCCTGGTTAACTCTGCAGTGAAGACACCCTGTGAGGGGAATGGAGGGAGGGGGCTGGCTTGTCTTTCATCCCATTTGTCTGATCACTGACTCACTCTCATTGTCCTGTGCTGATTCCATCTATTGCTTTTTTTAAATTCTCTCTCCCATTCATGCACAGGAGGGAAAATGGGAAGTCCTGTGCAGAGCTTTGCAGGACAAAGCCAGCCAGAAAAAGTGAGTTTCCAGGACACCGTTTAGCATATATTTTTGCATTTAAACTCAAAATCAACCCAAAACACAAAGAGAAAATTGTACAGCTGCTTAAAAGTACAAAACAACAAGGAAATGTGCACACTGTGCAAATAAGGAATGGGGCTTTGTCATAATGCGTATCACAGAGGACTGTGTATATGAGCTTCTGTTTACTTTTTCACCAGAGATACAGGTGCTTCACAATAGGGTTTTTCTGTATGAGAAATCGGCATTGTGGGAAATCATCATGGAAAACAGAAAGGGTTTTTTTTTAAAGTAAGTAAATACATTTCATAGATTCACTGAATCTAGGGCTGGAAAAGACCCATTAGGTTAACTCACTCCATCTCTCTGTCACTGCAGGATTGTTCCTTACTGGAGATGTATTAGTGCTTTACGTAGTCTAGTTTTTAATGTCACATTTCATTTCCTGCCACAATTATAAGGAGCTTTTATCTGTGTGATGTGTATGTGTGGGGGGGTGTTTTCATTCTTGTATGTGAATGTATTCTTAGGTACTGTCCAAAATACTGGACAAATATTTGCTGTTGAAAAGAAAAAATGCTAATATTTCAAAGACTAAGTATTCTCTCAGATTGCTCACTATGATATGCACACAAAAAAACCCCAAAACCCCAGCCTTGCATAGCACCTCGTGTAGTATAAAAAACAAGTGGATTTGTGTGAGCAAGGCTGGTCTTGTGTGATTAAGGTATTGGGCTGGGACTCAGGAGCTCTGGGTTTAAGTCCCATCTTTGCCACAGATTCCCTGTGTGACCTTGGGCAAGTCACTTAGGGTTAGGTTCACAAAGGGACTTAGACACCTAAAAGCTTCTTTCGGTGCCTAAGTCCAACATTCAGGCACCACTGACATTCACAAAGCCCCTACTCAGGGGCTTTGTGAATGTCAGTGCTACTTAACCCTTTAGGTGCCTAAATTCCTGCCGTGGGCATGTGCAAAACTGCCTAAGTCCGAGCAGCTCGGTGCTCTAGCTCATCCCTACGCCTCAGTGGGATTCTCAAGCTAGGCTTTGCCCACCTCCTGCAGGGCCCCATCCTGTAGGCATGCTCAGCGCATGCCCTAACCTGCACAAAAGACAACAGGGTACGTAGGTATGTGTGTGCGGCCATTATACCCAATAGTCCACTGGTTACAGCCCTCACTTGGAATGTGATAGACCTGGTTCGAGTCCCTGTTCTAAATCAGGCAGAGTGGGGACTCAGACCTGGGGCTCTCACCTCCCACGGGTAGTGCTCCAATCACCAGCTGTTCAGGATGCTAGGGTGGGGCTCTCTCAATCTCTTGCTGAGTGGAGCAATGCCTATGTGCCTTTGAGGAGCTGAGCACTGAGGGCTAGATCCACAGAGACTTGGGCATTGCAATGCCTAACTCCGAGACGCCCTACCACCTGAGGGGCACCTCAACTCCAAGCTAGGCACCCAGGTTCTCCATGCATTGTATGGGGAGAGTTAGGCACCTAAGCAAGGGGTGCACAGAAGCCAGCATGCCGAGCGGGGAGCCGCCTAAGCTAGCCAATAGGAAATACTGTGGAGAAGGACTTAGGTGCTTATATGGCTCATAGGCACTTCCCTCTGCTTGGGATCCTCAGCTGCAAACCCTCTCCTGGAGTTAGACACCTAAACCAGGACAGCCGCTTAGCTAGCTCATGCCCTAGGAGCTGAAACTCTCTCTCTGTCTCCTGCTCATGCTCACCCATTTCCCTGTGTCCCCGTCTGGCTTTTGTGTGGGTGCCATACTCTGCTCCCCTCCCCCTCCAACCTGAACCTGGCCCTCCCACTGCAGGGTCTGACAGCTATGAGGCATATGCCAACCATCAGGGATTTAGTTGCCTACTAGGTCAGGAAGCAACTGAGTGGCAGTTTTGAAAATGTCAGTGAAGCCTAAATGGGCGACCTCGGCCCCTAAAGAGGCACATGGGTAGCTAAATGCCTTTGAGGATCTGGGCCTTGGTCTCTCTCTGCTTTCCTATCCCATCTGTAAAATGGGCCTGATAACACTTCCTCATAGATTCATAGATTCTAGGACTGGAAGGGACCTCGAGAGGTTATCGAGTCCAGTCCCCTGCCCTCATGGCAGGACCAAATACTGTCTAGACCATCCCTGATAGACATTTATCTAACCTACTCTTAAATATCTCCAGAGATGGAGATTCCACAACCTCCCTAGGCAATTTATTCCAGTGTTTAACCACCCTGACAATTAGGAACTTTTTCCTAATGTCCAACCTAAACCTCCCTTGCTGCAGTTTAAGCCCATTGCTTCTTGTTCTATCCTTAGAGGCTAAGGTGAACAAGTTTTCTCCTTCCTACTTATGACACCCTTTTAGATACCTGAAAACTGCTATCATGTCCCCTCTCAGTCTTTTCTTTTCCAAACTAAACAGACCCAATTCTTTCAGCCTTCCTTCATCGGTCTTGTCTCAAGACCTTTAATCATTCTTGTTGCTCTTCTCTGGACCCTCTCCAATTTCTCCACATCTTTCTTGAAATGCAGTTCCCAGAACTAGATACAATACTCCAGTTGAGGCCTAAGCAGCGCAGAGTAGAGCGGAAGAATGACTTCTCGTGTCTTGCTCACAACACACCTGTTAATGCATCCCAGAATCATGTTTGCTTTTTTTGCAACAGCATCACACTGACTTATATTTAGCTTGTGGTCCACTATAAGCCCTGGATCCCTTTCTGCTGTACTCCTTCCTAGACAGTCTCTTCCCATTCTGTATGTGTGAAACTGATTTTTCCTTCCTAAGTGGAGCACTTTGCATTTGTCTTTGTTAAACTTCATCTTGTTTACCTCAGACCATTTCTCCAATTTGTCCAGATCATTCTGAATTATGACCCTGTCCTCCAAAGCAGTTGCAATCCCTCCCAGTTTGGTATCATCTGCAAACTTAATAAGCGTACTTTCTATGCCAATATCTAAGTCGTTGATGAAGATATTGAACAGAGCCGGTCCCAAAACAGACCCCTGCGGAACCCCACTTGTTATACCTTTCCAGCAGGATTGGGAACCATTAATAACTACTCTCTGAGTACGGTTATCCAGCCAGTTATGCACCCACCTTATAGTAGCCCCATCTAAATTGTATTTGCCTAGTTTATCGATAAGAATATCATGCGAGACTGTATCAAATGCCTTACTAAAGTCTAGGTATACCACATCCACAGCTTCTCCCTTATCCACAAGACTCGTTATCCTATCAAAGAAAGCTATCAGATTGGTTTGACACGATTTGTTCTTTACAAATCCATGCTGGCTATTCCCTCTCACCTTACCACCTTCCAAGTGTTTGCAGATGATTTCCTTAATTACTTGCTCCATTATCTTCCCTGGCACAGAAGTTAAACTAATTGGTCTGTAGTTTCCTGGGTTGTTTTTATTTCCCTTTTTATAGATGGGCACTATATTTGCCCTTTTCCAGTCTTCTGGAATCTCTCTCGTCTCCCATGATTTTCCAAAGGTAATAGCTAGAGGCTCAGATACCTCCTCTATTAGCTCCTTGAGTATTCTAGGATGCATTTCATCAGGCCCTGGTGACTTGCAGGCATCTAACTTTTCTAAGTGATTTTTAACTTGTTCTTTTTTTATTTTATCTTCTAAACCTACCCCCTTCCCATTAGCATTCACTATGATAGGCATTCCTTCAGACTTCTCGGTGAAGACCGAAACAAAGAAGTCATTAAGCATCTCTGCAATTTCCAAGTTTCCTGTTACTGTTTCTCCCTCCTCACTGAGCAGTGGGCCTACCCTGTCCTTGGTCTTCCTCTTGCTTCTAATGTATTGATAAAAAGTCTTCTTGTTTCCCTTTATTCCTGTAGCTAGTTTGAGCTCATTTTGTGCCTTTGCCTTTCTAATCCCTGCATTCCTGTGTTGTTTGCCTATATTCATCCTTTGTAATCTGTCCTAGTTTCCATTTTTTATATGACTCCTTTTTATTTTTTAGATCATGCAAGAACTCGTGGTTAAGCCAAGGTGGGCTTTTGCCACATTTTCTATCTTTCCTACCCAGCAGAATAGCTTGCTTTTGGGCCCTTAATAGTGTCCCTTTAAAAAACTGCCAACTCTCCTGAGTTGTTTTTCCCCTCAGTCTTGATTCCCATGGGACCTTACCTATCAGCTCTCTGAGCTTACCAAAATCTGCCTTCCTGAAATCCATTGTCTCTATTTTGCTGTACTCCCTTCTACCCTTCCTTAGAATTGCAAACTCTATGATTTCATGATCACTTTCACCCAAGCTGCCTTCTACTTTCAAATTCTCAACGAGTTCCTCCCTATTTGTTAAAATCAAGTCTAGAACAGCTTCCCCCCAAGTAGCTTTTTCAACCTTCTGAAATAAAAAGTTGTCTGCAATGCAGTCCAAGAACTTATTGGATAGTCTGTGCCACGCTGTGTTATTTTCCCAACATATATCTGGATAGTTGAAGTCCCCCATCACCACCAAATCTTGGGCTTTGGATGATTTTGTTAGTTGTTTAAAAAAAGCCTCATCCTCTTCCACCTGGTTAGGTGGCCTGTAGTAGACTCCTAGCATGACATCACCCTTGTTTTTTACCCCTTTTAGCCTAACCCAGAGACTCTCAACACTTCCGTCTCCTATATCCATCTCTACCTCAGTCCAAGTGTGTACATTTTTAACATATAAGGCAACACCTCCTCCCTTTTCCCCCTGTCTATCCTTCCTGAGCAAGCTGTACCCATCCATACCAACATTCCAATCATGTGTATTATCCCACCAAGTTTCAGTGATGCCAACAATGTCATAGTTGTATTTATTTATTAGCACTTCCAGTTCTTCCTGCTTATTACCCATACTTCTCACATTTGTATATAGGCATCTAAGATACTGGTTTGATCTTGCCTTCCAGTTTTGCCCTGAACCCTCCTTTCTCTCTGCCATTATAGCCCACGCTCCCTCTTGTTTCCGACCCATCTCCCAGGTCTCCATGTTCCCCACTTATCTGTGGGCTTTGCTCACCTGTCCCCGTCGAACTTAGTTTAAAGCCCTCCTCACTAGGTTAGCCAGTCTGTGTCCAAATAGGGTCTTTCCACTCCTCGAAAGGTGAACGCCATCTCTGCCTAGCAGTCCTTCCTCGAATAGCATCCTGTGGTCGAGGAAGCCAAAGCCCTCCTGGTGACACCATCTTCGCAGCCAGGCATTCACCTCCATGATGCATCTGTCTCTGCCCGGGCCCCTACCTTTGACAGGAAGAATCGAAGAGAATACCACCTGCTCTCCAAACTCCTTCACCCGTACTCCCAGAGCCCTGTAGTCACTCTTGATCCGCTCAGTGTCACACCTCGCAGTATCATTTGTGCCCACATGGATAAGTAGCATGGGGTAGTAGTCAGAGGGCTGGATAATCCTCGACAATGCCTCCGTAACATTTCGGATACGGGCCCCCGGCAGGCAGCATACCTCCCGAGATGAAATGTCAGGGCGACAGATGGGAGCCTCCGTCCCTCTCAGCAGAGAGTCTCCGACCACCACTACCCTACGTTTCCTATTCGCAGTGGTGGCAGCAGACTTCCCAGCCTTAGGGGTACGAGGCTTCTCCTCCTTTACTGGAGGGGGTGATTACTTCTCTCCTGTATCAAGAAGAACATAACGGTTACCTATTACCATGGCGGGAGGGTTCGGAGCAGGGGTGGAGCACTGCCTGCTGCCAGAAGTAACCAGCTGCCAGTGTCCACCCTGAGCCATCTCCTCCTCCACCAGTGGTGTGTCAGCAGTCCTGTGTACTGGGACAGCTATCTCAGCTGTCTCCACATGGACACTGTCCAGGAATTGCTCGTGGATTCGGATGCTCCTCAACCTAGCCACCTCCTCCTGTAGCTCTCCCACCTGCTGCCTGAGAGATTCCACCAGCAGGCACCTTTCACATTGGATGCCCCCCGAGCCTGGATATCAGTAAGTGGAAATTGCAAGTTACAGTCCCTGCAAAACCACACTAGGATCTGGGTAGAAGCATCCATGCTCAGGCGCTCTGTCTGGCTATAGGCGCAGGTGGAGGAGACAGAAGCAGTGCTGGCACAGGTGTTGTGGGTCTTCCTAACCATCGTAAGCCTCCCTCTGTCACTCTCTCTCTCAAACTCCCCTGTCTGCAGCCCCCTGGTCGCTCTGCCTCTGGCTTTTAAAGCCTGCTTGCCTAGGTCAGTCCCACCCCCTCGTGAGTCACACTGGGGAAGGCCAATCAAAGGCAATCAAGGGAACAATCAAGGGAACAAGGTCAGGCACTCAGTCCCAACTGCCACAGCAGCTGTAACTGAAATTGAAGTCACTTGAAATCAGAATCACAATTAAAATTCAAACAGTCGAGCAAACTAACTCACACCAACAGCTAGTTCTCTCACCTCTCACCTGGTAGCCTGTTCGGCAGCGGAATCTCTTGCTCTCCCTCTCAAACTCCCGTCTGCAGCCCCCTGTCCACTCCCTCTGTCAAACTCCCTCTGCCAAACTCTCATCACAAGAGTGCTGTGAGCATGAATTTGTTAAGGTGCTCAGTTGCTGTAATGATGGGAGGCATTTAGATGTGAATGAGTCTGACCCATGTCATGGCTGCAGTCATTCACTTTTATATAAAATGAATATGAAGGGCCTGGTTTTCCATGGCCTTCCTCCTTATTTAGTCATCCAAGGTCCACTGAGGCCAATGGAAAGACTCTCATGGACTTCAAAGGGCTTTGGCTCGGCCCATTCTGACTGGGCAGCATTTTACACCCACCCTGCATTCACTTCACACCCAGGTGACTGCCTCCACAAAGGGCAAGGCAGTGGAGAATCAGGCCCAATGACACCGTTATGGCAATACAGAGAGTACAATTATTTCCTTTGCCCTGTCTTCAAAGAAAAGAGCTGACCGGGCTCCCCAATTACCCAGCATCCTTTCTCTAGTACTTTTCAGGCTCTCGGGCATTCCTGCAGGTGTTTCCTGCCAGCATTACCTTTTAAAAATATCCCCCCTAATCCCTCCTTTGTTAATGGTTCCAGCAGTAAATCTCAACTATTGTGCCTGTTAAAGTGGCCCTGCAAGAACGTTGGAATGCAGTGTTTTCAGATGTGATTAGGGAAGGAAATTTGTCAGCTTCTTCCTTCCTAGCTCTGTTTTACTGCCATTTAACAGAAAAGCCATCTCTCCAGATAACCACTTAGTAAATTTATTTCCTTAATACAGCATAATAGCTATTTGTTTTGGAGCTTAGTTTGAATACAGAGCTAGAGACAGAAAAAGCAGCTCAGTGGGGCTTCGGCTAGTTTGAGGCCTTAAACACAATGGTTGGGGGGAGGGGTTATTTTCATTAACAAGTCCTAGGGAAAGAACACTTTTATTTTGTTTTACACCCAGAGCTTGCCTGGAGCTGTTGTCAATTGTTGCTACCAGTTGTTGACCAATACTCAGAGGCTGGGGAGTAGAGCACAGCTGTGCTCCACTGGTTCTTACCTGGCAGCTTTAACTTAGACGGGGCCAGGAGTGGTGTAGATCAACCCACAGAAGCAGGAAGCCAGGACCCTGACAGCCCCTGTGACTGAGTGACTGACACACTCCCTCTCCTGTGCTGTGCAGATCTTGGTGCAGGAGTGAATTGTCACCACTGTTTTAAATTCGCAAGGCTGGTGGATGGAACAAATGGAGTGAACTGTTTAAAAAACACTGAACTAACCTTTAACAAAATGCATACCTACTCTAACTCGGAGGATCAGGTGCATCCTCTATACTTCTTCCCATCCTTCTTATATCGGCCACATTATCCTTTAATGGGACAAATTAGCAAGGGATGTGGTGGGTTCGCCATCGCTTGGAGTTGTTAAATCCAGATTGGATACCTTCCCAGAACATATACAGTATTTCGACCACAAGTTGTTGGGCTTGCTGCAGGAACAGTGGGTGAAATTCAGTGGCCTCTGTTATGCAGGAGGTCAGTCTAGATGATGGGTTTGTACAGTACCTAGCATACCTGTCATGGTCTGCTAGTGGGACTACTAGACACTACTGTAATACAAATGAAAAATAATAAATAGGCCCTTCTGAAATCTATCAAACACACAAGGAAGAGACTAATTTGTACGGTCAATGATTCTATCTCTCTAACCAAAAAGTTAGTGACTATGTTAACAAAGTCACTCCAACTTTCTTGCTGTTTTCTTCTTCACCTGGAGCAACTGATTTAAGATCCAATCCACATGCCAAGATACAGAAGGCTACCAGTTAAACTGGGGGCTGGCCAACCAGTTTTATGAGAACAGAATCCAGAGAATATCCAGGTGGGGGCAATGGACGTTCTGGGCCATACTGGAATGGAGACTTATCCAAGTGCCAATAATGCAGATCCCATTGGAAAGGTTGGTTGGGGAAGATAATCTACAAAAAGCTGACTGTGCCTAATTGCCTAGCTGTGTCAGAAAGTTAATTTCTTTGGGGCAGGGACTGTGTTTTCTGGTGTTGTAAAGTACCTAACACCACGGGGCTCTATCCTGATTAGGGCATTTGGGTGCTACCCAAAGTAAGTTGCAATTCAGCACAAGCCAGATCCTGACCCTTGGGCAAAGCCTTCATACGGCTTTGTACAGGGGAGCTCAGTGGTTATGCAAAGCAATCCTCCCTTCACAAGACCACAAAACACTAATGGAGCTGCGCTGCAACTGTTGCTCGCTGTTCTAACTTCCACAAAAGATTGGCCAGTAAATCCACACAGTCACAGATCCCACCTTCTTCCCAGCCCTGTCTGCGGGGCGGCACGAGAACCTGGATACTAAGCTTCTCTGAGGACAACTCTTGTACCTTGTGGACAGGGAAGGGCATGGCCTACCAAACCATTCATGAGAACTGGCCAGTAATATACATGCACCTGACCTCCTTCAGGAACGTCATTGATCTCACCCCCACCAGCCAGGCCCGAGGACACTGGGGAAGCATCCTCAGGTTTGATGTAAAGTGATGAGTCATCCCTGAACTAGAGCCTATTAAGCCAATATGCGGTGATGAGTCATTCCTGTGCCAGGCTCCAGCCAATCCACAAGCCAGGAGCTGGTGTGGTGCCTCTCAGCGCAGGTATGTAAGCCCCACAGGAGAAACAGCAGCTCGGTCTGCCCAGTGGCACTTCAAGGCTCAGAACTCTCCCCTGTCTGATAGTGATGACAGACTCCACAGGCCTTGTCCTGCTCCAGCCCTGCTCGGACTTCAGCCTTGTACCCAGTCCTGCTCCAGCATTGCTCTTCCGCCAGCTTAGCTCCCAGCCCTATTCTTGGCTTGTTGCAACCTCGCCCTTGACTCCTGTCTCTGGCTCCTACTCCTGGTTTTGGTTCCTGGCCCGGCTGCCACTGCACCAACCACTAGGCCTGACCCTCCACATCTCGGTCTCTGACAGAACTCCCACTGGAGTCAAAGGGTGCGCTGTCTGCTGTCTGCCTGAGGGGGAGTTACATGAGTGCATCAGCGTGCATGTGGAGGTCTTTCTGTTGCATCCTGTGTAAAAATAATGCTCTCTGATCGCCATGGCCTTTGTGTCCCTCAGTGCAAACAGGTAATGTGCTTCAGGACGTTTGCGACCATCCTGCAGCGTCTTCTCATCCTGCTGAGGACGCGGCGTTGCCCTGCCCTGCCCTCTTCTTCCCACTGTCAGGACGATGTTTAGCCTGCGTTAGATTTCCGTTTAAGATTTCATAACGTCCAGCTGTATTTGAGGTAAAAATGTGTTGTCTAAAAAATGTAATTCACTGAGAGGCGCTGGCTGGAAATCATTTTCTGAACCACCGCACAATTTTAATCAGAGGACCAGGCTGTATCCAATCAAGGGAGGATTTAGGAAGGAGGGAGGGAGGAGGGGTTCTAGTGTGGCATTCCCAAGGGAGCTGTAAATCCAAGTTCTGCTTCAGGAAGACAGGATATCATGGGCTTCACATTCTACCCAAACCTAATTTGCACTAGAATTACATGGGCATTACTAATGTATACAGTAACTCAAATTGATTAGCTTGCTATTAGGAAGAGCAATGTGCTCACTTGGTAGCTGCGGTTTCCTTTGGAGCAGGAGTATAGTAGGCTTAGATATAATATAGTAGGGAGTGGTGCCTCTTTTAAAATATGCATGTTGTAATAAAGAGGGCCACGTTCTGAGAGATGAAGGGCCATGCAATGGGAGCTGCCAACACCCTGCTACTTTTAGCACATTAGTCTGAACTGTGTGTGTTAACTCCAGTGCAAAAAATTGATCCTAGTGGCCCAGTCCTGCTCGAGTTGAAGTTTTACTACAGACTGAAGTGGCAGCGGAATCCGGCCCAAAGTCTGTTTTTATTAATGACTATTATTACTTGAAGAACCTCCTGACACCTAGCCATTTACTATTACTAGGCTGTGCACCATGGACACTCGGAGCTTGTGCTTTGGCTATATTAGACCTTGGAGAACATTTTCAAAAGTGCCTAATTTTCAAAAATGCCATGGAGAACATTTTCAAAAGAGCCCAAGTCCCATATTCAGAAGTGACTTTGGCAATTTGAAAGGCAATGGAAGAGAGGCTCCTAAGGCCCAGATCCCCAAAGGTATTTAGGTGCCTGACTTCCATTGATTTCAATGTGAACTGCAGGCTGAAATACCTTGTGGCTCTGGGCCTAAGTCACTTTGGACAATGGAACATAGGCTGTGTCTACACTACAAGTGGTACAGCTCTAGCTTCATAGTGTAGATGCTTCCTACAGCGATGAAAGGGGTTTTTCCCTTGCTATAGTAAATCCACCTCCTTGAGAGGCAGTAGCTAGGTTGACAGAAGAATTCTTCCATCGACCAAGCGGTGTGTAAACCGGGGCTTAGGTCAGTTTAACTACGTCTCTATGGGGCGTGAACTTTTCACGCACAACCCCGAGCGATGTAACTTAAGTTTTAGGTGTAAACCAGGCCTCAGGCTCCTAAGTCAATTAGATGCTTTTGGAAACGTTATCTTTTGGGTATGTTATGAATCAGCCCTGATTCCAGCACTTGTGGCCAGCCACCATGCTGCTGCACCCATGCAGCCTGCAAGTATAGACAAGCAAAGCTGCTGGTCCCAACAGGTCTGATAACTGCTTGGAGCCAGGGTAAGCACATCGCTAAGGCTAAGATTTTGTCACGGATACCTTTAGTAAAAGTCAGGGACAGGTCACAGGCAATAAAGAAAAATTCATAGAAGCTGTGACCTGTCCCAGACTTTTACTAAAAATATCCATGACAAAATGGGGAGCTGCTGGGCAGCTGCAGGGGCCAGCTGGGAGCTCTGGGAGCCCCCAGTGCCTGTGGGGGCTTGGAGGTCCAGGGTCCCTCTCCACCTGCAGCTCAGAGCTGCAGGGTCTCCCACTGCCCAAGGTGGCGGGGAGCTGCAGGGGGCCTAGCTAGGAGCTGTGGGGTGTTGTCGTCCGTCAGTGGCTCAGAGCCCCCTACTGCCCATGGTGGTTGGGAGCTACGGGGTACCTCCTGCCAGCCATGGCGGCGGGGAGCTGCAGTGTCCCTCTGACCCGTGGCGTCCAGGAGCTGAGGGGTCCCCCCTGCCCTCAGTGGCTCAGAACTCAGGGAGCCCCCACTGCTGGTACCCTGTAGCTCCCAGCTGCCGCAGGCTGAAGTCACGGAGGTCTTTGGAAGTCACGGATTCCCATATGAGGGAGCTCCAGCTATAACGCAAAGCCCATGTGTGGGTCATCAGCAGAGATTAAACCTGGGAGCTGTGGATCTTAAAAAATGTTGCTCTGCTGACTGAACTAGAAACCTAGCTGTCTTAGCCATATGCTGTAGCAGATTCACGCCTCTCGGTGGCCCGGCCCCTGCAGGGGGCTGTAACCCACGTTCAGATGGTATTCTACACCAGCTGAGGAGCTGGCCTCTGAACTTTACACCTTGAGCTGATCTTGAGTCAGGTATAAAGTTGTGTCCTCACTAACACAAGTATGTTACTGACAAATGTGCTTTGCTAGGAACTGGACAGGTTAAGATTTCCTCAAAGCGTGAAATTACATGCCCACAGATCTTAAGCAAGGAGATGAGCCAGGGAACAACATCAATGCCCTCAGTCCTCAATCTTCTACATGGAGACAAGATACTGGACTACATGGGCCTCTGCTCTGATCCATAAGGCAATTTTTATGGTCCCTGCCCATCCATAACCTGTCCCTTCATGCTGACATTTGGGGCAGGTGCAGAGGACCCTCCAATGGCACACAGGGAATGAAGAGACAACTCCCACCTGCCTGACTACTCTGCCCACTGACTGCCATAGGCCCCCTGAGAGAGCTCTAAGTGTTGCAGAAGGTCCTTCAGCTGGCTCTGAAGTAGGTCACATTTTAGCCTAAGAGAACAGCTGATGGCTGAGGGACACAGTTTGGCTGCCTGTACTCTAGCACTGCCATGGGCTAGGTCAGATTTTTGCCTAGCTTTCACTACTTCACATTTCATGTTTTTAGCTTGGTTTGCATTTTGCAATTTTCTTGTATAATCAAAATCAAGTTTAAACCTATTTATATAGCCAGCTTGTTCAGTTTCAGCTTGGGTTGCATTTCATTACACTTTAATTTTACTGGTGTAAATCAGGAAATGGAGTTGCAGCCATTTTATGGTATGATCATGTCTAACTCTTCTATAGCACATGCTAGCCAGAGATCTCTAACTGCTTCTCAAAGGAAGGAAAGTATCTTTTTATTTTTATTTATTGATTGATTGATTTTCATACTGTGAGCAGTGAAGTGATTTGCTCAGGGTCACACACAACAAGTCGCTGGCAGAGCTCAAGTCTCCTGCCACTGCACCACACTGCCTCGTAGTTTGATGATGTAGGTGGAAGTAGAATTAGGCCACAGAACACTGAAAACATTTTTGAGGATCTGAGCCCTACAGTTGGAGCCCATCTTTGAGTTTAATCTGATTTAGCTCCATTTCCCTTGTTTGTTTAAACTATGATCAGTACAGTGCATTGGATCCCAAAGCACCTTAGAGTTTGGGCCAGTGCCTCAGCTGAATAGCTGGTGTAAATGGGAGCTTCGGTGGAGTTATGCTACTTCATACCAGCTTATGATCTGGCCTAATGAATTGAGCCTCCCACTGCTCCTGGGAAGCAGGGAAGTCTTCTGCTGCCCATCTCTGCAATTCTCACTACCTGTTTGTGTTTTGGGATGGTGTGATGTGTCTGAGCTGCAGGCTGTGGCCTCATTCGACCTGGCTAGCTGAGTGGAAGACGGAGGCAGGCTGGCAGGTGCTGGTCACATTCCATAAGGTATTTTACTCCAGATGGATGCATCTGCACACAGTGAGTCAGGATTCAAGACTGTTAGCAGTACTGTGGGGGGCCCAGGGCAAGACAAAGTGCTCTAGCAGGTTGACTGGCTTGTTTGACTTTCTCCCAACTCTCTAGCTACAATCAAGCCCAAGTTTGCTGCACATTACAACTTGCTGAGAGAGGCATTAACAGGAATTTGTAATGGCCTTTACTCCCTCCTGCTTTGGAAATGATTTGCACAATAGTTCCTCTCTATGTTTGGGTAACAATCCATGTCCTGTTTCTTAAATAACATTAGACACGCATCATTCAAGATCCTTTTGCTCCTTTGCTCCTTGCCTGTGGAAGGCATGGTCAGTGAAAGTGGGAATGCCAACCGTTGTGCCTCTCCAACTAGCATGTACAAAGTCGTTTCATTCAGCTTTTTGAAGTGATTATTTGGGGACTATTATGTGGCCATAGCTGCTGATTTTACACTCGGTGGGTGGGAAAGCGCCCTGACAAGGCGGCATGAAGGGCATAATGGAATGTGTGCTGGAGCTGCTGCCCTATTTCACTACATGGGAGAGCAGGGTTTTACTTATATATAGTGAACACCAATGCTACATACTTAACCCAGAGCATCAAAATACATACTTCAGATATTTTTAGATATGTACTCTGAGCCACTGTTCAGTGTTTGAATCTGACTTATGGCAACAGCGGATAGTCCATTAATTGCACAGGCCATTAGCGAACATACGAGACCTGGCTCCCCCAGAACGGTGTAGGTGGGGCTGATTAGATAGACCTGAAGCACAGAAATGAACATTTCCTACATCCCTGCTGATTACTGATCTGCGTGGCTGTGTGACTGCAGGAGAAGCCCATTCAAAAATAACAGCAAAATTGCTCCTCACTTCCCCACTGAGTCAGGTCACCCGCAGAGCACTTTGGGGTTTATATATAATTCCTATACAGCTCCACTGCCAGGCAACAAACACTGGGGCAGATAGACAGACAGAACTGACACTTCTGCTTTTTTAAATACACAGGCTTAAATGGGGCAAGGCACTTCACTTTTCTGTGCTTTTGGTTCCTCTCCCAGCTTTTGTCTGCCTTATCTGTTCGAGTGTAAACTCAGGCCAGGGACTGTCCCTTACCATGTATTTGTATAGCACCTAGCTCAGTGGGACTGATCTCAGTTGGGGCCTCTTGTCACTACTGTAATACAAATCACAGCTGGGATATGGACTAACACCACAGTCAGCTAACGCCTAGAAAAATAAAAAGCCGTTTAAAAAATATCCCCCAGTACATTGCACGGACAGGTACAAATGAACAGGATTACAAAGTATTCACATAGTATAGAAAGTGTTAACATCCTCATCTGCAATTACACTCATAAAGAAGCAGAATCTGGACTTGGCTTAGAGCCAGACATACAAAATGAAGACATCAACACCACTGGTAAATCTAGTACAGGTTTGTTATTTCCACAACCCTTTTCATCTGGGAAGGTCACGGGTTTGCACTGTGCACAGCTGTCTAGTGTAATAAATGAAATCATAATTCTTTAAAAAGGGGTTGTAGTAGCATTATAAGCAGGAAAGGCAGTTGTTAGCATGGGGGAAACAAAGCCCAAGTGTCTTTGTTATTTACAGCTATTTCAGTTGAATCCTCCATAAAACATTCAGCCCCTTAAAGTTTATATGCAGCTGGAACAGTCAGTAGCCAAATATCTATTATAGAGTTCAACTGCCCCCTAAAGGCCAAATATCAGAACTGCATTTACATTTCGTACCCCTGACAAAATGAACACAAATGAAAATGAAATGATGGTGGATTGCGGTTCATGCCAGTAAGTAGCACTGAATCCAAAAGGAGAAGGTACACCGCTGAGAGGACCACTTGAGAACAACAGTTTCTCCTTTTATTAGTCTCTGCATATTAGCAAATGAAAACATATTGTATACCAACTCGCACGCTCTGAATCAAGGTCTGAGAGAACGCAGGAGAGCAGCAGGTCAAGAAAAGATCAGGAAATGATTGTATCAGATTGCAAATGGTATAGAATCTAGATGTCCCCACCCTACAACTCTCTTACTTTAGCCTTAGAGGCCAAAACACTAGGACACCCAAAGCAAACCAACGCTAGCACTTTTCACCACTGGTTTCTATCACAATTAGCCATTTTATAACCTCTCCAATGAAAACTGGGCATTTTGGTAGACCTGGATGATGGCTAAGAGTGGAAAATGAATACGTATTGTACAGAAACTCTAGTTAAGGCATTAGCATTTAACAGTCTGATCGTGAGGAATTTTGACACAACTACTGATAGCCACTAACTCTGCTGTCCATGGCTCAGAGCATATCAGGTGGTTATTTATGCTTAGAAATAAACAAGCCAAGAGATGTCATTATTTGTGCTGTATTTTCTGTTTCACTTGGAAATCCCCATGACAGTGAGGGACTATAAATAAGCTTTGTTACAGTGGCCAAAGTTATTACCTCAATTTGTGAAACAAGCAAAGTAAATGCCTATGATTGTATTCTGTGGTTTGTACCAGATAGGGATGTGTTTTTGCTAGGCCAGAACCAGCTATTTACCCTGGGCCTTATGGTCCCCTGTCCTGCATGCTTCAGAGGGGAATCCCGGAGCAGTGACTGCACTCAGATGGAGTTGAAAATCCTAGGAGTAGATTCCACATGGTGAGCCCTTTGACATGAAATCATGCTAAGTGGGCCCTGCAGGAATTGAAGGGGGTATGTAAGACCTGGAGTAAGTGCTGAAATAGAGCGGATGCTCTGTGCAGCTTGCTCCCATAAGAAAATATGTGCTACAGCTATGCTACTGTTGCTGGTATGATTTTCTACTGGCAACAGAGTCACAATTTACAGGGTTCTCTGCACAGTGTGGTTTTCGGTGGTATGGCAGCTCTAGAAGCTGAAGGGGATACCTGCTGCCTTTGAACTTGCTGCTCATGAGGCTGACACAGCATATGACTTTACTAGACCAGAGGGGACGGTTTATGGATTTTATAGGCCTCCTTGTTAGGAATGAAATTAAACCACACTCGGTCCCTGAATTCCTACTTCCACTACACTCACCTGCCAGGTAGGGGTGGATAATAACTAATAGGAGCCTGGATCCACAAAAATAACAGACCCCTCCCTCTACTAGTATGTGCTTCCCTATTACCCATTAGATAGGGTAAGTGCAGATTTATTTATACTGAAACACAAATGAGAGAGTGGCCTATCCTGATGGGTGAAGCAAACTGCTTCCTCCAAAAAGTACCTTCCTTTACACACAGCTGTGAGGCTTCTGCCCTTCCTATGGCTATGTTTTGATGGTAAGACCCATCCTGAACCCTGATGACTGCAGCTCAGGTAAGTCTGTCTATCCCATCCCCTTGCCAATGGAATCATGGGGATACACTGCGTCTCCAATATCCTGCTGGGCTGTGTGTTTGCCAAGGCCCCTAAGGGGATTCCAGGCCATGCACTCTGCTGCCTCTTGGACCTGGAGAGGTGAGGTAGCTTGTTGTGTTGGGAGGTACTATGCATTTCGTTATACTTAATAAAATGAATGGGACAAATTCTGGCCTCACTGAAGTCAATGAGAGATTTGCCACTGACTAGACAGTGGTTTATAAATGTTACAGGATTTTTTAAAAAATCTCACGTCAGCATTTCTTTCATTAAAAAAACAAAACAAAAAAACCCCACCTCACAGTAACACCATTTATTCTACAGCTTTGTATTAAAATACATGTGTAGGGTCAGTTACATTTAGACCGATTCCAGTTATACTCCCAAGGTGTCCACTGTCTATTTTTATAATATTCCTAGAAGGGATTCCATACAAACCCCAATTCTGACGTCTGGTTTAGAAAATAGTACAAAGCCTTTTTCAGAGGCTCCATAATGCAGTCATGCCAGGAAAGGGTTATTTTCATTTCCCACACAGTACTGTAGCAAATCATACATACATCATGTTACAAGAGAATTAACATTACCCTGAACGCAAACTTCTAATTGTTTCCACATTTTTTTTTTAAAAAATGGCCAAATCATGAAATCCAAATTGAGTGTGCGCACGTGCCTCCTTTCTGAGAGAATAACATTCCAAATATATTTTCTGAACCGCGTACTCAACCAGCTCTCCCTTCTCTAGCTTCCATTTGCTTTTGCTGCACTAGTTCTTCCTCCTTCTTCTTGTAAAGCTTCACTAGATATTCGTCAGGCTCAATTCCCGTCTCCCTTAACTCTGACATGACCTTTTCCAGCCTGTGCAGTGTTCTGGCACTGTGAACTTTCCGGGCGGTGATGTACAACGTAAACTCATCAAACCCCATCAGTTTACAGGTGTCTACATCACAGATATTTTTAACATCTTTGGTTTTGTCCACTTGTGGGAAGAAAAGCAATCCTGACATTTTCTCCAGGTCTTCAATATGCACTTGAAATTCAGGTAGCTGGTGACTGAAGCCGATGGGATCGTTGGGCACCACAAAGGCCCCCAGCACCAGGGGCTCTGAGGACATTCTGCTTCGCCTGGCGAGAATCACCTTGTAGAGATGTGATGGCACAGCCACATCGCCCTTGCCGATTACCTAGCAACAAAACAGTTACATTAGAGATACACATCTGAACCGGAAATTAGGCCTAATTCTACTACATCTGGAAACGAGCTACTATCAGCACACAATGCATAACTAAGCACCAAGGAGATCATGAAAGCTATACTGGACTACAGTATGCTCCCTCTGTATCAATTGCTTTGTAACTCTCAACACAGCCCCTATCCTCATTGGTGAGCAGAGACACAGAAACATGGCAGAGAACACCCTGGAGGAAGCTACACAGATGTTTGGTTGGTTGAAGATTTTTTCCAGAACATTGTATTGGTCCCTCTCATCCGAACATCCTAATGCAACCCCTGTACAACTGATTTTCCATTAAACTTAAAAACAAAGAGGATTCTAACTTGCTGTAGGACTGCAGAGGCAACAAACATGTACAGAAGCAGATGATCTGTATTCCCAACTGTGCAGATTATTTCCTTTTTACCATCAGCCAAGCAGAGTGGATTATTTTTAAAGTGAGGATCTCATATACTGTATATGAAACATCAGAAATCTAGGATACAGCATTAGTAAGTACCCCATTTATACAACAATGCAATTCAATGAATGTAACACAAGCCAGCAAAGCAAAAGGAGAAAGGATCAAATCAGGACTTAGATTTCCACTCCCCAGAACTATCTGCTATGCCTGGCATAGCTTCTTTGCTTTCATACAGCACTGCTGCCGATCTCTGTCATGCCCCTTTGCCAACATTCTCCATATGATCTGCTCATAGATGTCGATGTTTCTACAGCTGTTCCTTAGGTGTGCTTGCACAACCTCTTCTCCCCATAGGCCAGAGGTGGGCAAACTACGGCCCACAGGCCACATCCGGCCCACGGGACCATCCTGCCTGGCCCTTGAGCTCCTGGCTGGGGAGGCTAGTCCCCAGCCCCTCCCCTGCTGTCCCCCCTCCCCAGCAACTTCAGCTCCCCGTGCCGCCAGTGCTCTGGACAGCAGGGCTGCAAGCTCCTGCTGGGCAGTGCAGCGGCATGGCTGGCTCCGGCCAGGCTCTGAGCGGCATGGTAAGGGGGTGGGGAGCAAGGGGGTTGGATAAGGGGCAGGGAGTCCCAGGGGGCAGTCAGGGGACAGGGAGCGGTTGGATAGGCGTGGGAGTCCCGGGGGGCCTGTCAGGGGGCGGGGGTGCGGATAGAAGTCAGGGCAGTCAGGGGACAGGGAGCAGGGGGTGTTGGATGGGGGGGGTTAGATAGGGGGTGGGGTCCCGGGGGGGCGGTCAAGGGACAAGGAGCAGGGGGGGTTGGATGGGTCAGGGGTTCTGAGGGGGGCAGGAAGTGGGAGGGGGCGGATGGGGGCAGGGGCCAGGCTGTTTGGGGAGGCACAGCCTTCCCTACCCGGCCCTCCATACAGTTTGGGAACCCGATGTGGCTCTCAGGCCAAAAAGTTCGCCCACCACTGCCATAGGCCCAGGCGATACAATTCTTCTTGCCTGCTCCAGGCAGAAGTGTGTCTAGTAGCTCTCTGTTCATACAGCCAGCATGGTTGGACAGCCAAACGCAAACAGCAAAAGTGTGCTCGGAGGTGTGCTCACTAAGGTGAGCAATCAGGAAAACGCATTTCAAAAAACACGTGGGGAGTTTTAAAGAGCGCCGGGGTGAGCTTCTGCTGTCTGTGACCTCAGGGCTCTGAATTCATTTGAAGCCTGTAACATGCTCACACACATCCATACACAGAGGGCTACCCTTACAGCTGAGAGCCCTTCCTGTGCCACATATCCATCTGGCAGAAGACACAGTCAATGAGGGACTGAATGTTCCCATTGCCAGGAAAATGAACTATTCAAATAAATTATGTTCAGGTGGGCATTTTACTAGGACCCTTTTTATTTGCTATGATGTTTATCTGGCATGTGGACAGAACACACAGTCAGTCAAGAAAGTACAGTGAGGCTTATGTCTAGAAGATTTGAGTTCTGTTTAACCCTTTTTATATCATTATATTTTAAAAACACAATTAAAATGGCAAACAAGAAAATGAGGTAGATTATTTAACATGAACTATGAAGACGTCTGTGTGTAAACACAAAATCCAGAAGTGAAACACTGTATTCTTGGTTTATAATATATACAAAGACACTGGCAGTACATTTTCATTTCTTTACAACTTTGTGGCATGGCTGCTTTCTTTGGAGTCATATTTTATCTATCTATTTCACTGCTGTGATTGATCCAATTAATTACAAGCATTTTTAAGTCGAGGTAATGGTTGAAATGTACTTTGGCTCGGCGAATATTCAGTATAATTCAGTTATAGAATAATCATCATCTCAATATATTTTAATGGGATAGTATTGAGCACTTTTGCACAAGATAATGCATTTTTAAAACCCAACCTTGCCAATGGCTACTGAAGTATTCAAAGTTCAGTTCAGTCTGTTCCAATATTTAACTCATTTAGGTTTCTGCTAGCACTGTGGTGGATTCCTTTAGTGTTTGAAATAGTTCTTCACATCCTGTTGCAATAATTAAAACCCTTAAAGCCCAATGAGTTAGAAAGAAACCACCCTGCCCTTAGGAGAAAGGAAATGGAAATCATAACTACAGCGTTTTCATTTTTGGTGCAGTTACTTGGCAACAACTTCACTGCTGCTCTCTCCGTATCTCTCCATACAGATCGTGATCTCAATTTTCTTTAGTTTACATTATCAACATTATCATAACAGCAAGCACTCCTCTCCTCTTTAGACGGTTTCCTAATGGTAACAACTTATCAGCAGACTACAAGTAATCTTCCCTTTGCCCCCAACCCTTTCCCAAATAAAACCCGTCCTATGCATATAAGTCACGAAGACAGCGCCAGGAAAAGCAATCCCCAAAATACCTTACACTAAATTCCCTTTCAATGAGGATAGATGTCTTGATCCTAGAGAGTCGGAGCTCTTAAGCTTCAAATCACTTTGCATTTAGAGTCCGTGAAGCCAGACTGACAGCTCCCAGGCATGAAGAGCTTAATCAAAAGTGATTGATGTGCAGGTAATTTTAAAATCTATATTAAAAATTACCACTACCCCCAAACCCAGTGCTTTATCTGATGGATTCAAATTGAATTGTAAAATGAACAGTGTTGCTCATTCTAGGTGAAATTCAATCCTCTGCAGAAAGTGACCAGCATGAGGCCTATGCACGGCTTTGTGGGTTCCAGGGAAACTGAAGTGATACACAGGCTTTGTGCTAGCCCTGTGCGTCGGTGTGAATTTCACCCACCGTGAATAAAACACTGTTCCAATGATTTTTTTCCCATGACAAGTTTCAGCATAGTCCAAAACAATCCTCTTACACTATCCAGAACAGGCGTAAAGCTTCTATCCCAGCCCCTTCCAGCAGTTTGTAAACACCCTTTTTTAGGGAGAGTTGGGCGGAGGGGATGCATGTCCTTGCAAATATGTTTCTTTATAAGAAAAGTCTTCTGGAGTATAAAGCCTATACTGACCATACACTCTTGTATTGCAGGTCCTACTGGCAGAAAAAGTGACCCAACAGTGAATGTTACAATGACATAGGGTGCCATAATGGCATTGTTAATACACTGGGGTTTAATTCAATACACACACACAATACATGACTTTGCATGATGGCCGATACTAGTGGTATTTGCTCGTAAAATGCTGCGCACGTATATTGCATTGTATAATACAAATGATCTGTTGAAAAACGTAGCAACAAGACGACTCTTACCTACCTCCATCATTACCCCGTTCTGCACAAGTACCTACCCTGTCATACACACCTATTACTTGCCTTTATATGAAAGAGGCTGTAAAAGAATACGATGTATGGTTCTATAGGTTGCCCAATACACATACGCACAGCTGAATAGTCAGCAAGTGGGGTAAAGTATGGTTCTGCAGAGAGAGCAAAGTTTGAACGGGAATAATAGAAGAGCACATGATCAGTTCATTTTCTAGTGCCACCTTGCGGAGTGTCTTGTGTAACTGCAGCAACAGTCAGACTCACAGGGCATGTCTACACTACAAAGTTAAGTCAACTTAATGTAAGTCGACATCGAGCCTCCACATTAAGTCAATCATTTGTGTCCACACCACGCTCACTGTCTCAGTGGAGTACGTCCTCACTAGCAGCGCTTGCATCGATGCACAGAGCAGTGCACTGTGGGTAGCAATCCCACGGTGCAAATAGCCACACGGGGTTTTGGGAAGGGCTTGCAAAGCCTCATGGAACCAAAACATTGTTGTGGGAGGGAGGGGGGAATGATAACATGGCTTTGGTCTCCCATGATGCACTTTCCTCCCTCCCCTGATATCAATGGCAAACAACCCATGTTTTTTTCGCACCTTTTTTCAAAGGTTTTAGCAGCGCATATGCAATAGCCTGAGAAGCACGGACCCTGCTCAGCTGTGTGTTCTTGTTGTGAGCATTATAAACACCTTGCACCTTATCCTCAGTATTTCCAGAGCCAAGACAGGAGCCGCAGTGCGGAACATTGCAATGTCACGCACGCAGCCCTGCTGCAAGCCATAGAACAAAACAATTCCCGCGGGCTGCTGGCAGGCGCGCATCAACTGAACACAGTGAAGCGCTGTTTCTGGTCCCACGAAACAAGCAGTGACTGGTGGGACTGCATCGTTATCCATCTATGGGATGATGAGCAGTGGCTGCAGAACGTTCGAATGTGGAAGGCCACCTTCCAGGAACTTTGTGCAGAGCTTTCCGCAGCCCGGAAGTGCAGCAACACTAAAATGAGAGCTGCTCTGACAGTGAAGAAGCGAGTGGCGATCACTCTATGGAAGCTTGCAATGCCAGACTGTTACTGGTCTGTGGTGAATCAATTCAGAGTTGGTAAATCCACCGTGGGAGTTGCTGTGATCCAAGTGTACAGGGCCATTAATCAACTTCTGCTAAGAAGGGTAGTGACTCTGGGCAATGTGCAGGACACAGTTGATGGTTTTGCGGTGATGGGGTTTCCTAACTGCAGTGGGGCAATAGATGGCACATATATACCTATCTTGGCACCAGACCACCTTGTCAAAGGGTATGTCTACACTACGGGATTAATCCGAATTTACAGAATTCGAATTTTGGAAACAGATTGTATAAAGTCGAATGTATGCAGCCACACTAAGCACATTAATTCGGCGGTGTGCGTCCATGTACCGGGGCTAGCGTCGATTTCTGGAGCGTTGCACTGTGGGTAGTTATCCCATAGCTATCCCATAGTTCCCGCAGTCTCCCCCGCCCATTGGAATTCTGGGTTGAGATTCCAGTGCCTGATGGGGCAAAAAACATTGTCGCAGGTGGTTCTGGGTACAGCCTCACCCCTCCCTCCATGAAAGCAATGGCAGACAACCGTTTCGCGCCTTTTTTCCTGGGTGAACACAGCAGACGCCATACCACGGCAAGCATGGAGCCCGCTCAGCTCCAGACAGCAGTCATGAACATTGTACACACCTTGCGCATTATCGCGCAGTTTATGCTGAACCAGGACCAGAAAAACGAGGCAAGGAGGAGGCGGCGACGGCAGCGTGGCGACGAGAGTGATGAGGACATGGACATGGACACAGAATTCTCTCAAACCGTGGGTCCCGGCGCTTTGGAGATCATGTTGTTGATGGGGCAGGTTCCATCCATGGAACGCCGATTCTGGGCCCAGGAAACAAGCACAGACTGGTGGGACCGCATAGTGTTGCAGGTATGGGACGATTCCCAGTGGCTGCGAAACTTTCGCATGCGTAAGGGCACTTTCATGGAACTTTGTGACTTGCTTTCCCCTGCCCTGAAGCGCCAGAATACCAGGATGAGAGCAGCCCTCACAGTTGAGAAGCGAGTGGTGATAGCCCTGTGGAAGCTTGCAACGCCAGACAGCTACCGGTCAGTCGGGAATCAATTTGGAGTGGGCAAATCTACTGTGGGGGCTGCTGTCATGCAAGTAGCCAAAGCAATCATTGAGCTGCTGCTACGAAAGGTAATGACTCTGGGAAATGTGCAGGTCATAGTGGATGGCTTTGCTGCGATGGGATTCCCTAACTGTGGTGGGGCGATAGATGGAACCCATATCTCTATCTTGGCACCGGAGCACCAAGGTACTCAGTACCTAAACCGTAAGGGTTACTTTTCAATGGTGCTGCAAGCACTGGTGGATCACAGGAGACATTTCACCAACATCAACGTGGGCTGGCCGGGAAGGGTTCATGACGCTCACGTCTTCAGGAACACTAATCTGTTTAAACGGCTGCAGCAAGGGACTTACTTCCCGGACCAGAAAATAACCGTTGGGGATGTTGAAATGCCTATAGTTATCCTTGGGGACCCAGCCTACCCCTTAATGCCATGGCTCATGAAGCCATACACAGGCAGCCTGGACAGTAGTCAGGAGCTGTTCAACTACAGGCTGAGCAAGTACAGAATGGTGGTAGAATGTGCATTTGGCAGTTTAAAAGGTCGCTGGCGCACTTTACTGACTCGCTCAGACCTCAGCCAAACCAATATCCCCATTGTTATTGCTGCTTGCTGTGTGCTCCACAATCTCTGAGAGAGTAAGGGGGAGACCTTTATGGCGGGGTGGGAGGCTGAGGCAAATCGCCTGGCTGCTGATTACGTGCAGCCAGACACCAGGGCGATTAGAAGAGCACACCAGGAAGTGCGGCGCATCAGAGAAGCTTTGAAAACCAGTTTCATGACTGGCCAGGCTACCATGTCAAAGTTCTGTTTGTTTCTCCTTGATGAAAACCCGCCCCCTTTATTGACTCATTCTCTGTAGGCAACCCACCCTCCCCCTTCGATCACAGCTTGTTTTCAAAGGAAATAAAGTCACTATCGTTTAAAAATCATGTATTCTTTATTAATTGATTATAAAAAGAGGGAGAGAACGGACAAGGTAGCCCGGGTGGGGTTTGGGAGGAGGATCGGAGGGAAGGAAAAGGCCACTAAAAAAGGTTAAAATAATGACAGCCTTTTGCTTGGGCTGTCCACTGGGGTGGAATGGGAGGGTGCACGGAGCCTCCCCCCCCCACGTTCTTACACGTCTGGGTGAGGAGGCTATGGAACATGGTGAAGGGGGAGGAGGGTTATACAGGGGCTGTAGCGCCAGTCTGTCATCCTGCTGCCGTTCCTGAAGCTCCACCAGATGCCGGAGCATGTCTGTTTGCTCACGCAGCAGCCCCAGCGTTGCATCCTGCCTCCTGATCTTCCTGCCTCCACCTCTCATCTCGAGCGTCTCTCCTCTCCTCACGTTGGTCCCTTCTGTCCTCACGTTGGTCCCTCCTGTCCTCACGTTCACTGGCATCTTTCCTATACTTTGAAACCGTGTCCTTCCACTCATTCAGATGAGCTCTTTCATTGCAGGTGGATTCCATGATTTCCGCAAACATCTCGTCTCGCGTCCTCTTTTTCCGACGCCTTATCTGAGATAGCCTTCGGGACGGAGGAGGGAGGCTTGAAAAATTTGCAGCTGCTGGAGGGAGGGAAAAAAGGAGAGAACTTTTTAAAAAGATACATTTTACAGAACAATGCTTATACTCTTTCACGGTGAACAACACTATTCACATTACATAGCACATGTGATTTCTGTGCAAAGTCGCATTTTGCCTCTTAATAATGAGTGGCTTTGCCGCTAGAGATCACAGACGCAGGTCCGGGCAACAGAATTCGGCTTGCATGCGGCCATGGTAAGCCATTGTCTTTCGGCTTCTGCGCCCTCCTTTCCCACATACCAAGCAAAGCCCGTTGAGTGCTGCGGTTTTCCTGTTAACCTTCAGCAGCAGAAAACAAACTAACCCCCGCCCCATCCAATTCTCTGGGATGATCGCTTTATCCCTCCCCCCACCGCGTGGCTGGTATCAGGGAAGATCCCTGCTAGCCACATGTGAAAAGCTCAGCGCCAATCCCCCCCCGCGCTTGGCTTACTACAGGGAAGGATTTCTTTTCAGCCACAGGCAAACAGCCCAGTAGGAACGGCCACCTCTGTCCCCTTAATTAAATTCCCGTATTTCAACCAGGTTACCATGAGCGATATCACTCTCCTGAGGATTACACAGCGAGATAAAGAACGGATGTTGCTTGAATGCCAGCAAACACGGGGACCATACGCTGCCAGGCTTTGTCATGCAATGATACCAGATTACTTGCTACTAGCATGGCGTGGTCAAGTGTCCTACCATGGAGGACGGAATAAGGCTACACTGCCCAGAAACCTTCTGCAAAGGCTTTTGGAGTACCTCCAGGAGAGCTTCATGGAGATGTCCCTGGAGGATTTCCGCTCCATCCCCAGACACGTTAACAGACTTTTCCAGTAGCTGTACTGGCCGCCAATGCATCCCAAGTCCTCAGGGCAAATTAATCATTAAAAACGCTTGCTTTTAAACCATGTTTTATATTTTAAAAGGTAAACTCACCTGAGGTCCCTTCCATGGGGTCATGGTCTTGGGTACTGGCTTGGGAGGGTACTTCAGTCAGGCTGAGAAAAAGATCCTGGCTGTTGGGGAGAATGGAGTGCTGTGTGCTCTCCGCAAGCTCGTCCTCCTCCCCCTCTTCCCCGTCCGCAGAATCCTCAGGTGTGGCTGATGAGATTACCCCCGCCTCGGAATCCACGGTCAGAGGTGGGGTAGTGGTGGCGGCCCCCCCAGAATTGCATGCAGCTCAGCGTAGAAGCGGCATGTCTGCGGCTCTGACCCGGAGCGACCGTTTGCCTCCTTTGTTTTCTGATAGGCTTGTCTGAGCTCCTTGACTTTCACGCGGCACTGCTCGGAGTCCCTATTGTGGCCTCTGTCCATCATGCCCTTGGAGATTTTTTCAAAAGTTTTGGCATTTCGTCTTTTTGAACGAAGTTCTGCTAGCACTGAATCCTCTCCCCATATAGCGATCAGATCCACTGTGGTCATCTGTGCTCTCCTGTGCTGGGCAAACAGGAAATAAAATTCAAATGTTCGCGGGGCTTTTCCAATCTACCTGGCCAGTGCATCCGAGTTCAGATTGCTGTCCAGAGCGGTCACAATGGTGCACTGTGGGATAGCTCCCGGAGGTCAATACCATCGAATTGCAGCCACACTACCCCTCATTCGAAATGACAATATCGATTTCGGCGCTACTCCGCTCGTCGGGGAGGAGTACAGAAATCGATTTTAAGAGCCCTTTATTTCGAAATAAATGGCTTCGTTGTGTGGACGGGTGCAGGGTTAATTCGATTTAACGCTGCTAAATTCGAATTAAACTCATAGTGTAGACCAGGCCAAAGAGTACATAAACCACAAGGGATACTTTTCAATGATGTTGCAAGTGCTGGTGGATCACAGGGGGTGTTTCACCAACATCAATGTGGGATGGTCAGGAAAAGTGCATGAGAGCATCTTTAAGAAAACAGGTCTGTTCAGAAAGCTGCAAGCAGGGACTTTCTTTCCAGACCACAAAATAACCATTGATGACATTGAAATGCCAATCGTGGTCCTGGGAAACCAACCTATTTCAGTAAAGAGCCACAGTAATGTGTGCCGCTTATCTGCATTGTGCCTTCCCAAACCATCCCCTCCATTACACGGGTTTCCCTGTAACCCCCATTCCCCACGACTGGAATCAATAAAGAGCATTTCTTTCTTGAAATGTTTACTTGTATTGTACACACACAAAGAAACTGAAATAACAGAAAAATAAGTTAACCTTGGGCAAATGGGCTTATAAAATTGGGATGGGAGAAAAAAAAGTCAGCTTGATTTTGAAAGCACGGCCTTCTTGACCACCAAAGGTCTTGGAATGGGTGCCTTCTGTTTCTTGTACCCTCCCACGGAGTTGAGTGGAAGGATTACTGAACTTCCTGCTTTCTCCCTCACCACCCTGAATGTTTGGGGGAGCAGGGCGATTCTTGCAGGCAGTTCTGCAGGGGTTGCAGAGGAAGTCTAGCTTCAAGCTGCTTTTCTTGAAGCTCAAATCAGACGCCTCAACATGTCTGACTGGTCCTTCATAATCTTCAGCATCTCCTCCTGCATGGCACACTCATGCTCCTGGGATGCTCTCCACATCCACGTCCAGTTTCTCAGAGAGTGAAATCCTCCAGGCTCCAAGCTCCTTCTCAGCTGTCCTGGAGACATTCATTATCTCGCTGAGCATGTCATCCCATGTCCTCTTTTTCTGCCTTCTAATCTCTGAAAGCCTCTCTCCTGGTGTGGAGGATGTGCTGAAGGACAAGATTTCCTCTGTAAAACATGCAAAGCACAAGGCAACCATTGTCAGCGCATACCCTGAGTCTAGTGCAAGGTTGCTATTTAAAAAAAAACCCTCCCCTTATTACATTTCAGTGCAAGCCAGAACATAATCAGAATTCCTAGCTATTCAATGAGTCGGTTTGCTGTTCCAGCCATGGTGAGTATAGCCCTGCAGCATGGGCGACAGGCCTTGTGCTGCAACTTCTGGCATACCCACATTGGGAGCACAGCTGGACAATGCCCCCTTCCCCAGCAACAGGGACCACCATTAAGACACCCAAATTGCTGTCTTTTTTCCAGGCAGCAGGGGAGGGGTGTATCCCCCCCTTCCCTTAACACTGCTGGTACAACACTCCAATCCATGCCAGCCAAAGCCATGGCACATTAGGGAAAGCGTGGAAGAGGGACCCAGAATTCACTGTGGGGGGTGGATCAAATACTCTACTGTTTGCAGTATGACCACTTGTAATGAGAACTTCCCCCGTTTCCCCTAGGTGACCCTATGTGATATCAGTCTCCTAAGGGTAACAGAGGCGGCAAGGGAGCAGATGCTGCAAGCACCTGGGTACAGGCCTGGTCCTTGTGTTGCTATGCTGTGTACCGCAATGATACCACTGGAGTGGCAGGGGAAAGTGTCCTACCGTGGTGGAAGAAATAAGCCAGCCCTTCCCAGAAACCTTCTGCAAAGTTTCCTAGAAATCTCCATGGAGGATTCCAGGGCCATCCCTGTGCATGTAAACAGGCTTTTCTGGGGAGCACCCTCTGTGTAGCTGGAGTGGCCACCGGGAAGCAGATGCCCACTCCACCTCATTTTTTGTTCAGATTAAACATAAAATATAATAGCATGTAACCCCTACACTTCGATTGGAAATGTATACTCACCAGAGGTGCCTTCCCAGCATCACACTCGGCCACCACTCTGTCCTGTGACTGGCTGGGCCCAGGGTTAAAAACAGCTCCTGGCTGTTGGGGAGAATGGATCCACCACTCGCCTGTCTCCCAATCTCCTCCTCTTCCAGAATGTCCTCCTCATTGTTGCCTGCGGTGGCCCAATACTCAGACTCCTGGGAGGTGTCCACGCTGCATTTGGGGGTAGTGGTGGGGTTGCTGCTCAGAATCGCATGCAGTTCATTGTAAAAGTGGCATGTCTGTAGGGCAGAACCAGAACTGTTCGCCTCTCTTGTCTTCTGGTATGCTTGCCAAAGTTCTTTTATTTTCATGCTGCACTGCTGCGTGTCCCTGGTGTAGCCCTTCTCCCCCATGCCCTGTGCGATCTTTGCACAGATGTCAGCATTTCTTTGCAGACTCTTCTCCCCACACAGCAATAAGATCAACCACCTCCTGTGTACTCCAGGCTGGAGCACATTTGGGGCATTGAGTTTCCATGATCAGCTGTTCTGGAGAGCACTCCACACTCATCAAACAGGAAATGGGAATTCAAAAGTTCCCCAGGGCTTTCCCAGGGGAGGGGCTTTTTCGTGTGTACCTGGCTGCTGTGCAGTGGAGTTGAAAACGATCTCCAGAGCGGTCACAGCAGAGCATTGTGGGACACCAGCTCTCTGTTGATCCATCAAGATCGAATCAAGCACTACACCTCTCATGGAGGTCAAGTACAGAAGTCGATGTTACAGGCAACTTAGGTCTGTGGCAGGGACCTGGTAGTGTAGACTCATACATTATTCAGTCAACTTAAGGTGTCTTCTGTTGACCTAAGTTTGTAGTGTAGACCAGGCCACAGTGATCTACAGTATTTTAACTTGTCACATTCCTCTAATTGCATCCCTGAGTCAGATAGCATATTCCCCAATTGTAACTCAACAGAAAACAGTTTAAGATTATCCATGTGTACATGTCTTCTTTGATTTATGCTAGTCTATCCACAGGCAGAGAATGATCTTTTAACAATCACCATTTGCAACAGCGATCTGTCCTGGCTGGAAAACAGCAGTAGCTCTTTTATGGTATTTGTGACTAATAATAATTCAGAACTAATACAAATCAGGAAACACAGCAGTGTTTTCAGTTTCTGCTTCTGTCCCACATGCTTCCACACCTTATGGGGTCCTGTTAAGATTAAAGAACTGAAGAACACATGAGCTTGCCTCATCCTTGAACACTTCCAGGTCTCAGCGTCTATAAAATTTGATCCAAGAAGCTTGTGAATCACCATTTTTTTATCAACTCTCTCATGACCAAAAATGATGTTGTATATATCCGACTAAAATTCTCTTTTTTTAACCTTAACAATATTCACATCTCCCTCATTATTGGAAATAGCAATCTCAAATTTCCCATCTCGTTTCTCTTCGTTGCTCCTATTAGTTTTGCTACCAACACTGATTAATAAAAATGTTCACTGACCCATGACACTCTTTGGAGTTTCCTATCACATTCACTTTTGCCCTGGATTTTCAATATTCTTGCTATTTCACCAGCAAAAGATTAGTTGTATGATTGAGATTGCACTGTCCCACACTGATGCATTATTAGACCTGTTTTCAACACAAAGGTTTGTTGTTTTCACAAGACTTTGAAAGTCCTAACAGCTACAATCATTGGAGTACCATATTTGGATTCCACAAATGAGTGTGTAAAACTTACATTTGTATGATAACTAAGGCTGGACAGTTGTCATGAATATCCTGGTTTTTAAAATGCCAGTGACTCTTGACATTTGGGCATTTTCACATACAAACAAACAAGTGAATGTGCAAGTGAACAGTTTTACAGACTTAATGGAGAGCACAGGAGACCACTAAAGATCAGGGGATCAGTACCCATACTTCTTCACAAAAAGGAGCAGAATGGGAATCAGCCTGTCTATTTAGATAGGAAGGATGGTCCTGTGGTCAAGTCACTGGATTGGGACTTAGTAGACCTGGGTGCTGTTCCTGAGTTCTGCTTTCGGTGTGATCTTGGCCAAGTCACTTAACCATTTGGTGCCTCGGTTTCCCATTTGTAATAATTCAGGTGTCTTGTGAGGCTAAATTCATTCATATTTCTTAGATGTTCAGACACTAGGCTGAAGAGGGCCATAGAAAACCTATAAATAAGTTAAATGTATCTATCTTCGGTACCTGATACTGATAGGGTTACTGATAGGGTGATAGGGTTAACAAAAAGAAATCTGCACTTTTATGAGGAGGATAAGGGGAGTTGAATAGGTGTAGTAGTGAAGTACCCAAGAGGTTATTAAGAAAAATATTTAAGAGACCTGATTCTGCTAACTGCTACAAAGCATGTCCATGACTTAATCACAGTTTTTGCTGCGATTTCCATGACTTGTCACATGGTTACAATGATACCGTGGTGACTTTCACCCTCACTTACTATGACAAATCTGCAGCCTGAGACAAACAAATGAGTAGGATCCTGCCTTAAAATTTTACCAGGTCAGAGCAGGGCTGGCCCACAACATTTTGGCACCTGAGGCGGGGAGCTCAAATGAGGCCCCCATTCCCCCTCGCTTGGGCCAAAACTTTGAAAGGTCTCAATTCTGGCTTATTCCTGTTCTACTCCCCTCATGGTACTGCTCTGCTACCTACCCCAATAAAGGAGAACTAACAACTTAAAATGCCTTGTTCAAAAATTTTAAGTAACACAACTTTCAAACGCCTGAACAGCAAATATAACTTTTCTTGTTTGCATAGTAAACACTGGCATTTTTATCTGTTTGAACAATCAAAGTGGTGCTTTCCGTGCCTTCTTGGTTGCAAAGATTTGAACTCCTTCCTGAAGGTCCACAGTCTGGGCCAGCTCATGCTCTATTGAGATGGTTGCAAGGCCGACCAGCCTCTCCTGTGTCATTGTGGAGCGCAGATGTGTTTTTATTAACTTCATATCGGAGATGCTGCGTTCTCTACTGGCAACTGTTACAGGAAGTGTTAGAAGTATGCGCAGAGCAACAAAAGCATTTGGAAAGAGGGTGGTCATCTTATTTGTGCACATATATTCCAGAACAGCCTTTGGAGTTGATCCTGCTGAAATGTATCTTGAAAGGGCTTTCAGTTCATCACCTAAATCACTCGCATCAATATCGCGCATGTCATCATGTGTCAACACTGTCTCCAGTGCCCTGCATTGCTGGTGTAGGTCTTCTTCGGGTATAGTGAGGAGTTTTGGAATATCATACAACATCCCAAATATACTGCTGTGTTCCTTGAGCTGCATGAAACGTTCTTCAACTGACTGTATTGCACAATCTACCACCTGGTTAAAGAATTCAACTTTGAATTGTTGTTTGGGGTCTCTTATGGGATTATCCCGTGCCTCGTAATCAAAATGTCTTTTCTTCGGTGACTCTTGTATTCTTGAATGGGTGGGGAAATAGCTTCAGTGTGAAGTTCCTCTGCCAACTTCTGTGCACTCTTCAGAACGTTTTGAAATCCCTCATCTGACCGGTAAGACTGTAGGTATGACTTTGCTTTGTCCAGTTGTTCCATTGCTCCAGATATATCAAAGTCAACACCTTGGAGTCTCTTGCTTTTATTTCAAACAACATTTATTTCAAACAGTATGTCATGCTACAACACTAAGCCACACAGAAATTTGAAGTTATGTATGTTTCTGGTGATTCCATTTCCCTCTGCCACTGTTCTCCCACGAACAGTTCCTGTCATAGCATTATCCTCCATAATGGCAACTATGGCATCATCTATCTTCCCAATTTGGTGTTTGATAGGCTTTATCGGCTCCACTCGACTTTCCCATCGTGTGGCACTCAGTGGTTTCAGTGTCAGAGAGGATGTTCCCAGATGTTGCTTAAAAATTTGCCATCGATGAGTGGATGCAGAGAAAAATACATAGATGCTTTGAATTACATTTAAAAATTCAGCAGCCTCACTAGAAGCTGATGCTGCATCACTGACCACCAAGTTCAATGAATGAGAACTGCATGGGACAAAAATAAATATGCACTTACCCGAGGGGAGAGGGATAGCTCAGTGGTTTGAGCATTGGCCTGCTAAACCCACGGTTGTGAGTTCAATCCTTGAGGGGGCCACTTGGTCCTGCTAGCGAAGGCAGGGGGCTGGACTCAATGACCTTTCAAGGTCCCTTCCAGTTCTAGGGGATAGGATATCTCCATTAATTTTTTTTTTTTTTTTTTTTACTTTTCTTTTCCCCAAGGCCACAAGAGCTTACCAATGCTCACGCTAAAACCGTTCCAAATTTTAGAATGGATTCAAACAGGACAGAGAGGGGCTGGGACAGAAGTTAAACTAAAAAGACAAAGAAAATATATACCTTGCATTTCCCAAATAACAACAGCTTATGAATTTCTCAACATATAATGGAAAAAATCATTCTTGTACTGTGTAAGCAAGATTACCCAACTCCTGCATAGGTGCATCAGGACCTGCCCAATGTGAGGACTGGGCACAATAGCACAAATCAGGAAACAAAAGGGACGGTCCTGGATAGCCCTGCCTCTCCTCCGCAGCATCCAGCAGACACTGCACCCACTGCATTTCTGAGGGCATTTGCATTTGTTTCAGGAACAATGCCTCTCCGGACTCCCACAGGCACGAAGCACCTCCACACCAGCCCCAATACAGGACACAGCAAAACCCTCTGCTAGCTTTTTAAAAGGATACGTACTTGTAGTTTTAAACACAAGCTTTACTGTATTTTTATTCTACATCCAACCCAATTAAAAGGGCTACCGTTGCCCAGTGAATTCAAGAAGAGAAAGCAAGTCTCCTCCAATAAGGTAGTAATACGTTTGCACGAAAAGCAATTATGATGTCTGAAAAGTTGCACTGTGCCATCTAGTGACGAGAAAATGCAAAACCACTGTAAACAAAATTAGCAAAAGGCACTGGGCTTTCATTACAGGGAGCTCCAGCTCTGAGCTGGCAATTACCTGAGATTTCTGCAGGACATGGTCAATAGAAATCAAATTCCATCAGGACTTAGCTGCCAGTACACATTAACCAGTCCTGCACACTTTCCCTGCATCAGGCAATATTGTCAAATACATTAAAACAATAACTAAAGAAATTTCCTCTGCACTACAATAACCCTTTCCTCTCTGTGTGTGTTTTGAAGCTCTCTCTATATAACAACTATGGGGTAGCAGGAAATCCGTAATCCAATATCTCTTGGAAACAGAGTCAACTCTCCTGCTACTTAAGTCTACACTGCCATCAAGGTCCAGGAATAGCAAAATTAAGGGGTCAGTTAAATCTCGAGGTCATCTGCAATGCCGTCCCCTGAATCTTCAGACACATCCTCCCTCTTGCTCTAGATTCAGCCTGTGGCCTCCTCTGGTCCAGTGCCTCAGAGAAGACACTTGATTTGCCAATAACTTCAGGGACAATGCTGACCAGGTCCATTAGATGTCTTGCTTTAGATAACATCATTCCTATTGAGATTACCTCAGGATTAACTCAGTAGAGCTTTATCATATTTTGATCCAGGATTCCTTATAGAAACAGGCTTTCTGGAATCCTCCTTGCTGTTAGTGCGTTTTTTCCTGGCCTTGATTGTCCTGAACATCGCTTATGCTCTCCATTCCAGTCCCATTGTCCTTTTGCATTCGTGTTGCTATTGGCCCTGTTAGAGCATCAATTCTGTTCTTATAGCCCGAGTTTCCCTGGTTGATAGGGCTCTGTCACATGGCATTATGAGGGAGTGAGGAGTTTGAATGCAGTCCTGTTCCAAGGGCTCTTTTTATTTCATTTGTAACGTATTCAGCATTTGTTTTTCCTGGGGATGTGAACAGTAATACAGAAAATATATCACATGCAAAAGGACTATGCTAAAAAATGTTAAGGTTGAGGGAGAGAGAAACCCACCTTGGAATAGCCAATAGCTTGATTCAGAGTAGGAACCTGGGTCTCCCACATCCCAGGTGAGTGCCCTAACCACGGGAATATAGAGTTGGTCTTGTTCTCAATCTCTCCAGTTGGAGTGGTTTCACTTGGTATAAATAATTAAATAAGCTTTGGGTCACAGAGAGAGAGGGGGACTAACACTATAGCTTGGTTTTGACGAATCATTTTCCAATGAAAAAACGTGTTGTGGAAAATTTCTGAACCAGCTCCACATAATTCAGCCTCCTTGCACATATATAGTATAATACAGTCTTTAATAAATGATCACATACTATTTTTTCCACAGAAATTGTGCCTCATTCGGTGTTAGGCAATCCAAATATAGCAGTCACTACTATTTCCCCTATAACAACTTTAAGATTTAAAAAAACAAAAAAAACAAAAAAAAAACACAGAAAGCCTTCCAGATGCGTGAACTGCTAAATGAAAGCAACCACATGAGCCTATCTTGTAACCTCTGTCTTCCTTTTTACCTCCCCAGTGTTTAAATTATTTTCATTTGTACATCGTGTCTAAGTTTAGCAGCTGAGGGAGCTATGCACATTTACACCAGCTGAGATCCTGGCCCTTAGATCAGACGCCTTTTGGGGTAGGAACTGTGTCTGCTACTTGTCTCTACAGTACTGAGCATATCTGGAGTGCTAATAATGGTACCAAAGTTTGCTTCCTTCTGTGTTGCAGGTCCTTTTCCCTTGTAATATCTAGATTAAAAGAGATTAATAAAAACCTTTGAGAGGTTCTTCAATCATCTTTACATCACCACCACACACTTGAAGAGATGCTGTTAGGGTTTTAACCACCCACTCCTCAGTTGCTGGTGTGGATGACAGCTGTGCACCCCATCTCATATTGTTGATTTCTGTCTCGTGTTAGGAAAATATATTAATTCCATTAAATCAACACCTTTAAACATTAAACAAAAGACAAATACTTCCAGTAATTATTAAATACTTTGTTAAAAAAAGTATCAAGCAAAATGTCTTCTTGTTTATTTCAGGTATCAGAGGGGTAGCCGTGTTAGTCTGAATCTGTAAAAAGCAACAGAGGGTTAGTCTTAAAGGTGCCACAAGACCCTCTCTTGCTTTTGTTTATTTCAGAGATCTCAATTGTGTTTTCTTTTGACAACAATTGCTGAAAAAATTTGTTATAATTTAGTATGATTTCATTGTGAGCAAAGGGTGGAGAGAGGAGTGTGATGCAATAAAATTACTGTATAAGTCATATTTAAAACCAACAATCTGCCAACAGAGGAAAATCACTAAACTGACATTCACTGGAGAATAGCAATATATAAAACAAGACAATGTCATTTTGATTTTCTCTGGACAAAGATGAAAAACCTGCATCTGCCTCTCCAGTGACACAGAACAGATTCTTCCTGTTGGCATTCTATTTTACATTTTTTATATATATATATTCTGCAAATGTATCTCTCAAATACTAAGCACGATCATCAATCTATCCTTTGCAATAAAAGCCTCCACTGGAGGCAGATGAGCTGACAGAATTTCTCTTGGGATACAGCAAGTTCAGCCAATAGATAGAACATCGGCATATAAGGAGTTTGAGGTTAATTTCCTTTCTGGAATTAAACAACAAATGGTACAGCAGTCCAAGCAGGAACTGGGAACAATGCCATGGCTGCTGCTCTGACTTTCCTCTAGAGCAGGGGTTCCCAAACTTGGTTCGTGGCTTGTTCAGGGTAAACCCCTGGCGGGCCGCGAGACGCTTTGTTTACCTGGAGTGTCAGCAGGTACGGCCGCTCACAGCTCCCAGTGGCCACAGTTCACCGTTCCCGGCCAATGGGCGCTGCGGGAAGTGATGGCCCGGCCCACGCTGCTTCCTGCAGCTCCCATTGGCCGGGAACGGTAAACCGCGGCCACTGGGAGCTGCGAGCGGACATACCTACAGGCGCTCAGGTAAACAAGGCATCTTGCGGCCCGCCGGGGGCTTACCCTGAACAAGCCGCGAACCAAGTTTGGGAACCACTGCTCTATAGTGATCTAAAAAGAATGTTTTGGGGATATCCATGATGAGAAAATCACCAGCCTTGCCACCAGTGGGTCTATATTTCACTATTTGAATAGCCAAGAACAAGAAAACACAGACTGAAGAGTGGACCAGTAAATAGATTAATGCATACATGCACATTTTAGTACTTACACATCTTTTGTTTCACAAAAGAAAACACTGGAGGATCATAAAGATATGAGTAGCTCAGCCATAGCATTTAGATTGTTAGATCATTAGTATGTAATTTCAGTGCTTGAGTCTACACTACAGTGTGTCTCTTTAAACAACAACTTCAAAAGAGTCATACTTTCCCACGTCTTCCGCATCAAACAAACAATGAGATTAGAGGCTTGTTGTGGATTACGGAAACTTCCATTTCTAGGTCACTGGTCTGAACACAACGCAGGTCACTAAAGGGTACCCACCAGTAGCAAATTCTTTGGGTTCCTGGTTGTAGGGGTGAAATCCTGGCCTATGAAGTCAATGGCAAAACTCCCATTGACTTCCCAGGGGCCAGATTTCACTCCAGATATTTATTTTTAATGAACTTTTATGTGCGATTTGGAAAATTACGCCCCCTGTTTTAGGAGAGAGAATTAGTTTTTACTGGTGAATAAAAAATTCCTACACTAAGGGACAAACTCCTAGTGAGAACAGAAGAGTCTCTACTGCAAACAATATGCAAAATGACAAAAATTGGGGAATTTTAGATATTTTCAGTGTATATTTTATTTACAGTAAGGGAATGAACCCTTTAAAAGCACCTGAACACAAGTGGCTTTGTCCATATGCTACAAAGCACATTTGCAAATAGCAAGTTCTTCCTAGTAAGAGTCTGAGTCCCTTCTCAAATTTCAAAAAGAATCAGGCGCCAACAAGCATCTAGCATTCATGCTACTCCAAATAACCAAACAAATACACAGCTGAGTGGTTGCGAGTTGAAAAGACTACATGTTCCTTTAAACAACCTTGAGAAGCAGCAGAACTACAGCCACATTGTAACCACATTAGATTGAAATTTAGCTTGTTTTCTGTTATATTCTATCCCCTTTCATTTTCATGAAATTTAATAGTGATTCTTTCTAAAATTCTAAAATTCACAAACACATCCAATACGCCAGCTAAAATAAACAATCATGCACATACATAATTAAAGATTTTAAGTTGAAATAATTCAAATACTAAAACTAATTAAATCACTCCCACCCTCGAACTAAATATACTAGTTTGGGAATATAATACAGAAATTCATGACAAAGTGTTAAATTGCAAAGGAATCCACCCACTGTATCTCATTCTGGAAAAAGGTAATTTACTAAAGAGGGTTTATAAATGTGACCATCACTTTGCCATTTCCTATCCCAGACTCATATAAGATCGAACTTCACTTCACAGCTTGTATTAAGACCAAAACTGATACAACATTCATGAAAGACGTGAGTTGTCATCAAACCCAGGGATGATGAAGATGTCTTGGCACCAGACTAGAACAAAATGATACGGTAATCAAGGCCGCACGGATACACTGTGCTACTGTATTATTCAATCATAGTATGTTGGTATCAAGTTACTTTTAATAAAGGCAGAAAGATACAGAAACTGGTCTTATTTTTACCTGTGGAGTGCTAAAATTAACATTTCAAAACTGATACCCAGAGTTAGAGTGGTTTTTTTTTAAATATACCCTTCCTTTTCTATGTACTGTGAGGAGACATAGTTCCTCCAATTTAGAAAATGCTGACTAAAATTCAACATAGTGGAAACAACTGCTAGATTCTGAACAATTCTACAGCTTGCTAGAAAATCATTGTCATTTTCAAAATAGTCTCAGGGTCCATCCTCTGGATCCCAGTTGATCGTTAATTCTTTGTAATCCAAGATAATAATCTTTTTTAAAGGATAAACAATTGAAACTAAACTATCATGATAATCAAAGTGAAGCAAATTCTAGTGGGCTATGCACAAGCCTGGACTCCAGAACATTCTAATCCTAGCTTTGCTGCTGACTTGCTATGTGGCCTTGGTCAGGTCACTTAACCACTCTCCGTTTCTCCATTTGTAAAATGAGGACAGCAATTACCTACCTCACAAGGGTATTGCGATGATTAAAGGTTGTAAATCTTTATCTCTGAAGATGAAAATTATGAATTATTATTATTTATTTGCATTATGCTAGCACCCAAAGACTTTAGGCAGGATTAAGGCCCCATCGTGCTAGGTGCTGTACAGTCAAAGATAGCCCCTGCTCTGAACTTACACACATGCTTACCTTTAAGAATAAGAGCAGTTGGTCAAGCAAAGGGATGGGGGTGGGGGGTTACCAATCAACTCAATAGCATTTCTCGGTCTCTTGGCTTGTAATGCAATAACTTTTGAAGACCTTGTCCAAAATTACAATGAACATTTTACGCATCAATGGGTGTAATAAAAAATAAGGGGTGACAGGGAGGGAGGACAAAGATTACAGTGATAAGGCTGCATCCATAGCCTACTGAAGTCAACTAGAGCCTGTCAGTTGACTTCACTGATTTTTAGATCAAGCTTTAGAGCTGAGATTTTAAATGCTGGCGAAGGGATTTGACCAACTAATTGCTGTTAAAATTAATGGGAACAGGGCACCCAAAACCCTTCCATGGCTTTGAAAACGCCACACTGTGTTAGCGTTGTGATGGTTCAGAGATGTGTAATTTTAAAGAATATATACATAAATGATTAAATAGATACATATACATCAGCAAACCCCACTGGCCCTCTACCTAGCAGTTATCTTGCATTATAGAAGCACTAAGTACAGTTTTAATACAGCTTTATAAAGAAGCATTTAAATGCCCTCTATTAGGTGAACAAAATGAAGGATTTTATAACAGAATTCACTGCAGCACGATTTCAGTGTAGGCAAGCTACAATAGTGCTAATGTCTATTCCAACATTTTGCAAGTACTACAAAGGAGTTTAACTTTGTTTTAACTAAACTGCAAGACAATTATGTTTATTTGTTTCTGTTTTATGTAAAGATACTGTTAACAGTGACATTCAATTTAGTGTATAACAGCACAGGTACCTACCTGATAGGTAACTCTTTTCTTTCCATCATCCCCTGTCTGAGGCAAGGTCAAAGGTCCAGAAACTATCCAAACATCCTCAAATCTCTCTGTCAGCTCCCGACAATACATTTCCATTCTGCAAAGATATCCCTCAGGTCAGGGAATGCCAGTGGGTGAACTTTAAATTTAAAAAAAAAAATCATGCCTAGAACATAGAGGGCAAGACAAACAACTCTCAAACAGTTCTGGGTGCATTTTCCAAAATATGGGCCTAAGCTGCATGCCAAAAATGGGTAAATGCACACATAAGTTGAAGTTGTCCCATCTCCTTCATTCACCTCCCATTGGTTAATTTACAATTGGTCATGCATTTTCTGCATACATTTGAGACCTCAGATCGGCAGTTCCATCACATTCCCTCAAAACTCAAATTCCCCAATCATTTCCACTACTGACTTCTTGATCACTTTGAATAAATAAGAATTTTTGGGGGGCTGCATCCTATCTCATTTCAAAAGGGTTTTTTATATTATTTTTTGTTTGCTCCTCCATATTTTAGAGGAATTAAGGTCCTTCAACATACTGCCAAATATTTTTGTAAAATATATAATTAAAGAATTTTGTAAGCTGCATTTTTTAGAATCTTAAATGTCAGATTGCAAGTGTTGCGGGCATTCTCTCACATGCATTGATGCCAATTGCAGTCTCCAAGCCCCTTCTTGCTCTTCTGTGTGAAACTGATTAGGAACAATGTAACCCCCCTGCCTTTGGGAAAGGTATCAAACCAAACTGCATGTTTTTGGGGTTCAGAAAAATACTTAGTGAATTTAGTTTGGAGCATGAAAAGTTTGTCCATGTGAACAGCTTGCCAAGTCATGCCTATTTTTCATAAAATGGAACTGATTATAGCCACTCTTTATATGGTTCCTACAGGTCACAGCAGCTTTTTACGTCAAAATGATCACTGTGGGGACTTCTATTGGAGAGGAGAGGGGAGGTGTGTCACATTTGGTTTGCAAGTCTCACTTTGGTCACCTTTGAATAGTCAAACGTACAAACAGTTATTTCATATACTTGGGTTGGGTGGGAGAGAGAGAGGAAGAAATTGATGGGATAAATTAGAAAAGAAGCATGGTATTGAGAGAGATTTTTTGGTGGGGAGAAGTAAGGAGATACAGAAAATATAGAGGTGGCAGATAAAATGTAAGAAAAAGAGAGAGAGAGAAAGAGCGATAAGGGTATTGAGAGGAGAAAATGAAAAAAGAATACAGACACTGAAAGACAACACTAGAAATAATCAATTATAGGAAAGAGGCGAAAGGAAAAGAGACGTGAAGCCAGGAAGGGGTAGAAGAAAAGAGAAGTGAAACAAAAGCTAGAGACATAGTACGTTTCATCCTTAAAATTGCATCATATAGAAAGCTGACTGGCAATATGAACTGAATAAATAACACAGAGTAGTTTTATTCCTTTAAATTGCAGGGGGGCTGGCACTGGGCGAGGAGGGGAGTGGTAACAGTGATATTTAATTCTGCTTAGTAGGCTAAGACCTTGGGGCTGTAGGTGCCTGATGCAATTTTCAGGCTCTCCCCATGATCTCCTGATTAGCCAGAGTTCTCAGCTGAGAGGAGTAACAGAGGCTCCCGACCCTAAACTAGCACGTGCCTAGCTTTAGCATCAGTGAAAACTTATGCCCAATTTCCTGAGGCATTAAAACAATTGAATCTCTCTTAAAATGTCATAGTGCATTATTTATCCATAAAATCATATAACCTTACTGAATGCCTCATTACTTTTACAGGGATATATATAAAAGCATGAGAGCAGCGTTTGCAAGAATGATGAATCATTTCCTATGCTAGATTTTTAAATGTAATATTTTACATTATTTTACTATCCTCTCCTTGATTGAGCCTTGTAAAATTCATCACTCCCTCTGATTTCTGAGCCTTAAAAGATGTTGAGTCCCACACAACAAGTACAGAATCACTGTTTGTTTTAGTTACTAATTAGTTTTTGCCTCAAGGGAACAAAGGAAAAGAGCCAATATGAACAGTTAATACACATCATCCAGTTCCATCACCTCAAAGCTGCGATGCTGCCAGTCTTCACAAGTGAAGATTTTGGCTGGTTGTTACTTGGATGCATGTACTCCCGTCAGGCCTTGCAGGTCTCGAACCTGTAGCCGTGGGAGTGCTGTGGGGAGTCATACTCCAGTCTTCCACCTGGCAGCTTTCAGAGAGCAGCTGGGACCAGGGTTGATGAAGCCCAACTGGGGTACAAGCCACGCCCCTATGCTCTGACTGGGCCACAGCCCCTATTTAAGCCAGAAGAGAAAAAAGGAAATTTTCCCTCCAGTAGTAGGAAGAGGTCCTGAAACATAAGCCCTTGTATTAGAGGCCTAGTATGAGGCCTGAGGCCTAAACTAAAGTAGTGGTCAGAGCTTTGCTGCTATAAAGCAAAGTTAAGTTGTGATTAAAAGGCAGGGCCTGCTCACAGAATCTGGAAAGAACAGGGCTAATATTGCAGAAACACACATTCCAAAGAAACGCTAGGCACAGGCCATGCATGCAAACACATTCCAGAAGGGTGATACCAGAACACCCCAATACTAGCGCATTCCCCAAAGATAACAGGAGCATGCTGACCCATCTTAAAGATAAAGTCAGAACAACAACATGATGGATAGAGATGTTTTGATCAAAACAACAGGTACAAGGTGATGGATGGTAACCGGCTACGTCAGAAGGTGTCAATTAACTACATCAGAGTGGCAATATGTAACCTGTTTGTACTGATGTATAAAATGGAGTCTCAGGGGGAGTGTCTTTGGCCAGCCTAGAGGGCAGTGGAAAGTCCTGCCACTGATTGAGCTGCATCCATTGTCATGGGCATACATGTGCTAGTGTAACTATAGTCATTGATCCAGGGAGCTAGGACTGTTCTTCGTTCACAATAAATCTGGCTGGGTGCCTTCGTACCTTAACGTATCTAGTGGTCATTGGGTGGTTTGCTTGAGGTCTGCTGTGCCAAATGTCTGCGCAGAGCTAGGACAGCACACAGGGAGAACACACATACACACACAGCCAAACACCTAACACCACCTACAACTGGGCTTCACCCTGCCACAGACTGTTGGTCTGGCATTTACCTGTTCGTGACCTCCTGGTATCCTGATTCGGCCTGAATCTTGGTAACTGCTTCCTGCCCTCTGGTTTGTCTCTGAATTCTAATCTCCTGGTATTCCAACCTGGCCTGATTCTTGGTAATTGGCTCCTGGCCCCTCGACCCGTGCCTGACGTTAATCCCTAGGCCAGGCCACCCGCGCTCGGTCTTGACAGCTTGTATAGACCTCTGTAACTCACAGGAGTGGGCCCCCTGTGAGAGGAATGGACCCAGCAGCCCAGCCACTACCTCCAGAATCACTGGACTCACCCGAATGGGCCACCTGCTTTCAGGTGGCTAACCAAGCCCTGCAGAATTGGGTTGCACAGCTGACCTGACTCTTGATCCCTGCCCTCCAGTTTGTCTCTCAATTCTGATCTCTTGGCGTTCCAACCCGGCTTGACTCCTGGTAACTGGCTCCTAATGTTAATCCCTAGGATAAATAATTATATTCACCTACCTAAATCCCTCCTACAATTTCTATTGAATAATGCACCAAAATGATTGCATATAGTTCTTGGCACTGCCTTTTCTCCTGGAGGAGGCTGCAGTATGTAGTATGCAGTATTCTTGCACATGGCTTGCAAAGTGCTTAGGGATCCTTTGCTCTATATATGTAAGATATTATTAGTGTTTTACCACTGACTTAAACTTAGTCTTCATCTTACACTTAGTCCATCCAAAAGTAACGTCTCACCTGTTCCAGAATCCAGCATTATTCTTGTAATTCTGGGGCACAATGTTGGACAGGTAAAATGTTTCGGCCATAGCTTGCTGTATAAAGAAAGAAAATGGTGCCATGTTATTGAAATGCTATTGAGATGGGCTGAAAACAAAGCCAAACTTTAGGAGGGTTTGGAATCAGAACCCATATCTAGATCCAAACTTCACAGATGGACATTATTTACATAATGGGTAAAATCAAAATCCTAGATCAGAGTACCACCGAAGTACTGGGGCAGAAGTAGAGATGGAAAATTGGGATATGATCTTTGCAGCTCAGGCCCATCTATCGTTCTATAGAAACATTCACAAGTGTATCCATTTTTGGAGCCAGCAGACAAACAAAATAATACTTAAGCATAACATTGAATGACAGTATGGAATTAAAGGGGCATTAGTTTGTAATTAGTTTGAGAGTAGCTGGATGCCTTTTCTGAAGGGGAGGGAAATTTGCACTTACGGTTCTTATTTCCCAGATTGGTTCAATATGTTTTTGCCTTTATTTGGCAGGAAAGGTTTTACATTACTAACATTTTACAATTTTAAAAAGATATAGGGTGCAGATGGTGGAATGGTCATCAAGACCCTGATCATGCAAAGGTTTATGCACCCGTTTAACTTTACAAATTGAGAGTACAGTTAAGAAGGTGCATAAACATTTCAGGATTGAGGCCCAAGTAATTCCAGAGAAGAAGTAATCTTGGCCTTCTTCTGGTCCTATACATTTACAAATATGTGAAAAAGCATGAAAGTAAAATCTCAGGCTCTTATCCTTAGTCTGCTTCCTAAATAGCAAATCATCTATATTATGGAACAAAATCAAACTAGGACCAGATAGAATCAAGGCTGCTTTGTTAGTCAGCCAAGGGATTAAGGGACCAATATTTTGGCACGCTTATCTTACAACTTCATAGATCAGGTAAGAAAAGACACTTTTTGTAGACTTTAAGAGGACATCTAAGGCAAATGGTAAAGCAGTCCCTTAATGCACTGGTTTTCAAACTTTTTTTCTGGGGACCCAGTTGAAGAAAATTGTTGATGCCCATGACCTAACGGAGCTGAGGATGAGAGGTTTGGGGTATGGGAGGGGCTCAGGGTTGGGGCAGAGGGTTGGGATGCGGGGGTGAGGTCTGCAGGGTGGGGCTGGGAATAAGGGGTTCAGAGTGTGGGAGGGGGCTCTGGACTGGGGCAGGGGGTTGGGGTGCGGGAGGGGGTCAGGGCTCTGGGCTGGGGCTGGGGCCAGGGATGAGGGGTTTGGGGTGCAGGAGGGGTTCCAGGTTTGGAGGGGCTAAGGGCTGGGGCACGGTCTTACCTCCGGCGGCTCCCGGTCAGCGGTGCAGCCTGGGTGTGGAGGCAGGCTTCCTGCCTGTCCTGGCACCGCGGACCGCACTGCACCCCGGAAGCGGCCAGCAGCAGGTCCGGCTCCTAGGTGGAGGCGCGCAAGCGGCTTTGCACAACTCTCGTCCACAGGCACCGCCCCCCCAGTGCCCATTGGCCTTTCCCAGCCAATGGGAGTGCAGAGCCAGTGCTCGGGGCGGGGGCAGCGCGCGGAGCCCCGTGGCCCCCCGCCTAGAAGCCGGACTCGCTGCTGGCAGCTTCCGGGGTGCAGCGCAGTGTCGGAATAGGTAGGCACTAGCCTGCCTTAGCTGGGCAGCACCACCGACGGGACTTTTAACGTCCCGGTTGGCAGTGCTGACCAGAGCGACCCAGTGCCTGACATACCATGACCCAGTACTGGGTCACGACCCGAACTTGGAGAAACGCTGCCTTAATTCACTTCATACACAGAATTGGAAAGGGAATAGACCTTTAAACCATCTAAATTATTCCCCTGCCAGTGCAGGGCAGCTCTTTACAGTATGTTTGCTAGAGCTTTGTCCATCAAGGTTTAAATATCTCAGTACCTGTTGGCAAAGAGGACAGTGCTGCTTTCCTCCACTCACTTACTAAGCATCAGAAGAGACCTTTAAGGTGTGATAGGTAAATCATCCCTGTGTTACAGATAGAGAAGCCAGGGCATAGAAAGTTGTGAGTTGCTCAGTTTCACACGGCAAGTCTACAGCACAATCAGGATGAAAACCCAGAACTCCTGATTCCATGTCTTGTCCCTCAACAAGTAGGCCATGCTTCCTCTCAAAAAAAACCCATTATAAATAAATTTTAGGTCACCCTCCCACTGACAGACATAAGTTAAGAAGAATTCTCACTATTGAAAATTTGTTATCTCCTGCTGGTGCCATATGTCCTCGCGACCACCCGCTCCCAATGTAGTCTTCATTGACAGCACTAAACATGAGAGGGATACTAGGATCTGGTCTGAATTTGCAGTGCCTTCGATCTGCGTTGCCTGAGGAACAACATACTAAATTGTTAGGTTATTAGCGAACCATCATCATTACAGAATAAAAAGCTGTTTCCCAATGTGCCTTCCCAAACTGCTTACATTTCAGGATTCTATATACAATCTGAGTATTATTTTCCACCTCAATTTTGACAGAACTGTCTTAATCAGAGTAGCAATCAGACATATATCAGAATTGCATGTCTCAAGATGTTTAATCTCAACTGGCTGGTTAGTTTGATTCTGATACTTTGGACAACATTTTAACATGTCAGATGGTTACAGACACTTGAATACAATTTTAAAATTACTGCTTTCGTCTTATGAACTACTGAAGTCAATGGGACTACTTATAGTCAGTTCTAAGTGCTTTCAGGATCATGTCTGTAGTTTTGAAAGCTACCCTGAAGATTGTGATTGAGATATAGCTAAAGGGATGCTACTTATTTTGCAGTTATGCAGGTACCTTTGTTACCAGTAACAACTTGCAATATTAAAACTGAAATAATTCTATAAATTTAAATTAAGACGGTTGTATATTATTTGCATTTCATTCAGATGGTGAAAACAGTTTAGGGGAATTGAGGCAATGTAAGTAATGGGTTACAAAGACTATGTGTTACATACTGAGTAACATATGTAATACAATGTGTTACATTAATTATTTGGTTTTGATCAGTTGATCCCACTTGATTCAACTTTCCCAGAAATGTTATTTCAGGGCTACATATTACATACTCCTATTTTTCTGGCACTTTATATTTTAACTAAATCTCTCATAGAGCGATTCTGATTAATTCAGACTGATCCTGCAAAGACAGACATGGGGTAGATCCTCAACTGGTGTAAACTGTGATAGCTCCATTGACTAGAGCGAAAACAATTTACAGCAGCTAAAGATTTGCCCCAGGATCACCTTTAAGCACTTGAGTAATCCCACTGCCTTCAATGGGACTGTTCCAGTGAGCGAAGTTAAGCATGTTTGTAAATGGGTGTGGCGTTGGGGCCTTAGTTTATGTAGTTTAATTTTACATTGGTAGCCTCACAGTCACTAACTTCACCTTTTAAGACCACTTCTGCAAGGTCACCTACAAAAAATGAGTATTTCAGATGTACACATAGCCACTGAATCACCAGCTATGTGTCTGTGTAAACTGTACAACCACCTCATCCTGTACCTGTAACTCTTGTCCTTCCTGACCCCTCCCCTTCAGGCTGTATGGAATATACTCAAACCCATCACATTTGTCACGTAAGGAAAATGGGACTCAGAACAGGCACAAGGACTTGCACTGGCAGATTCCTTTTACAGGACTAAGGTCATTAACCCAGCACTTCCATGTAGCCTCACTGACTTTGGTGAGACTCTGAGTGGGCACAGGGATCCACCTCCACAGAGCTCATTGCAGGATTGGGTCACAGACTGAAAGATCTTCAGAACAAGACCTATCCCCTTTATGTATTTTCTGTGACGTGCCTATCCCACTTGTGGGTGCCATCAAAATAAACAAACACATACATACATACCCAGTGTCTTGTGTTTTGAAATATGTTCAATCACCCATCTAGGTACTCGTTTTGCCTGATCATAAGACAGTGCATGATTTGTGTAACTTCTGGTCTCTGTTCCAGCTACAGGGAATCCATACTGTTCCAGCAGAGACTCTTCCACTGGTTCTAAGGGGGGAAACAAACAAAAAGCGACCCTCAGATGAAACAGGGATTAGAAACAAAAGAGGGAGGGGAATGTCTCTCAGGTTTCTGTACTGAATAACGTTCTATTTGAGTTTAACTGAAAACGTATCTAAGACCAAAAAAAAAGACACTTAAAAAAATAACTCATGTCCACCAGAGACATATCCATGCTTGACACCAAACTTACGTTAAATGTCTGGCTGGTGAGTCTTGCCCACATGCTCAGGGTTTAGCTGATCGCCATATTTGGGGTCGGGAAGGAATTTTCCTACAGGGCAGATTGGCAGAGGCCCTGAGGGTTTTTCGCCTTCCTCTGCAGCGTGGGGCACAGGTCAATTGCTGGAGGATTCTCTGCACCTTGAAGTCTTTAAACCATGATTTGAGGACTTCAGTGGCTCAGACATAGGTTAGGGGTTTGTTGCAGGGTGCGTGTGTGAGATTCTGCGGCCTGCGCTGTGCAGGAGGTCAGACTAGATGATCATGATGGTCCCTTCTGACCTTAAAGTCTACGGCTCAATGACTCTATGACATTTAGAGTGCAAACCTGTAAGGATAACTCCCCACATTCTAACCCCCGCAATGAAGCCAGTGAGTCTTAAGGGCATTTACCGAACCACAGGATGCACTCAGTCCCTCACAGAAGCAGGGTTTTACTTCCCAGTTCGACAAAGCGCTTAAACATGAACTTTGCCAGTGCAACCCATGTTGACATTCATACATCGACCTCTGTGGTCCACCAGGGCCTGCGTAACAATGGAGTAGAACCCTCTGCGGTTTATGTACTCATATTTCACCAAGCAGGAGTCTATGTTCATGGACAGGCTAGAATGCTATTCCCACCAAATCAGTGTCATAAATGGTGTTACTGTCCCCACAGTTATTCTGGAGGACGCTGCATGCCCCCTTTTCCCTTGGCTTATGAAACTGTAACCTGATTGCAGAGGCCCGGGCAAAAGGTTTAATTACACTCTTAGCTGGTGCAGAATGGTTGGTGAATGCTTTTGGCAGACTGAAATCCTGTTGGAGGTATCTACAGACCAGTTTGGATGCCAGCATCATCAATGCTGTCCGCATCACTGTGGCTTGCTGTGCTCATCACAATCTTTGCAAAACCAGAGGTGAGCCATTTCCGCCTGAATGGACCTATGACAGGGAGGGGTCACTGAATCGGTACCCTCAGCCAGAAGGGACACCAACCACAGCTGGAGCTGGATGCACCCAGGCCACAGAAGTCAGGGATGCTTTGTGCTCCCACATTATGGACTTGCACAAACCAATGATGTGATGGGGAAGAAGCTCATTGATTGTGGGGGAGGGGTGGGAGTTGATTGCCATGCAATGTACTTATGAATTACATGACAACTTATCAAATGGGGGGTTGATTTAAATATGGAGTGATATAGCTAACTGTATTGAGGAATATGGTTTGCATATTAATTTCTAATTGTCCTTAATCATGTGTTCACCTTTATTATTTGAAATACACTCCGTAGGATGTGATGCAGTGATAGCAATAAGCTTTCTTGATAAAAAGCTTTATTTATAAATATGTATTTAAAAAGTTCAACTGCCCACTGCCCATTCACCCACTGCCAGGCAGGCCAGCTACCTATTACCACACCAAAACACAAGTAACAACAGAACCTCCTGCCGTTGTATGTCCTCTGGTCCCCCATCCTCTTTTCCCTTCTTTCCCCATTTGCTGCACACTTGGCACTGGGGGAGGTGGTGGAGGTATTGACACGGGAGGGGAACAATATAGAGGACTGCATGGAGCAAAGTTGCCCTGCCCAGCTACTCATGAGGCCCAACGGCATGGGCCACCTGCCATGGAGTTTTCCACGCTGTTTCTGGACAACATCTTAAGGTATCATAGAGAGGACTCAGGCTATGGTGTGGGTGATGCAGCAGGAACCGGCACTCTTGCAGCCATTAGTGACAGGGCTGGTTCCAGCTTTTTTGCCGCCCCAAGCGGCAAAGCGGGGGGGGGGGGGGAGAGGGGGAAGAAAAAGGAAAAGATAAAGCCGCTCGGCGGCACTTCGGCGGCAGCTCTACCACGCCACCTAATTCTTCAGCGGCAATTTGGCAGCGGGTCCTTCCCTCCGAGAGGGACTAAGGGACCCGCTGCCGAATTGCCGCCGAAGACCCGCACATGCCGCCCCTTTCTATTGGCCGCCGCAGGCACCTGCTTCCTTCGCTGATGCCAGGATGGCCCTGATTAGTGATATCAGCTGCTCAAACAGCTCTTTCTGCTGAACTAAGTCTTCCACCCTTAGCTGCCTTTCATGTTCCAGGAACTGCAAAGCAAGTGCCTGCTCCTGTGCTGAAAGCCTGTTCTCAAGCTGTGCAGCCAGCCTCAGCCTTTCTGCTTGCCTCTTGCCTCTTGCCATGCCTTTCCTCTAACCGTAAGTCCCTTTGTCTTTGGTACTGGACCTGCTTCTTGGCCCTCTTCAGAGCTTCAACCATAAGTTCATCACGGAAACACTTCCTCTTGGAACGGTCCATGAAGGTACATTGTGGGGAGGGAGGTTATGGGGGCATGGCATTGGGGGAAGGACTTGGGGGGGGTGGTGGCTCCTGATGAAATATGGGGAGGGAGATATATGGGGGCAGGGAAGTGAGGAGGGTTTGGGGGTGCTGATGAGGCGAGGGGAGGTCGGTGTATGGGGGCACGGCAGTGAGGAAGGTTTGGCGGTGCTGATGAGGGGAGGGGAGGTCGGTCTATGGGGCGGGGCAGGGCAGTGAGGAGGGTTTGGGGGTGCTGATGAGGGGAGGGGAGGTCAGTCTATGGGGGCAGGGCAGTAAGAAGGGTTTGGGGGTGCTGATGAGGCGAGGGGAGGTCGGTCTATGGGGGCAGGGCAGTGAGGAGGGTTTGGGGGTGCTGATGAGGCGAGGGGAGGTCGGTCTATGGGGGCAGGGCAGTGAGGAGGGTTTGGGGGTGCTGATGAGGCGAGGGGAGGTCGGTCTATGGGGCAGGGCAGTGAGGAGGGTTTGGGGGTGCTGATGAGGCGAGGGGAGGTCGGTCTATGGGGCAGGGCAGTGAGGAAGGTTTGGGGGTGCTGATGAGGCGAGGGGAGGTCGGTCTATGGGGCAGGGCAGTGAGGAAGCTTTGGGGGTGCTGATGAGGCGAGGGGAGGTCGGTCTATGGGGCAGGGCAGTGAGGAAGCTTTGGGGGTGCTGATGAGGGGAGGGGAGGTCGGTCTATGGGGCAGGGCAATGAGGAGGCTTTGGGGGTGCTGATGAGGGGAGGGGAGGTCGGTCTATGGGGGCAGGGCAATGAGGAGGGTTTGGGGGTGCTGAGGCGAGGGGTGGTCAGTCTATGGGGCAGGGCAGTGAGGAGGGTTTTGGGGTGCTGATGAGGCGAGGGGAGGTCGGTCTATGGGGCAGGGCAGTGAGGAGGGTTTGGGGGTGCTGAGGCAAGGGAAGGTCGGTCTATGGGGCAGGGCAGTGAGGAGGGTTTTGGGGTGCTGATGAGGCGAGGGGAGGTCGGTCTATGGGGGCACGGCAGTGAGGAGGGTTTGGGGGTGCTGAGGCGAGGGGAGGTCGGTCTATGGGGCAAGGCAGTGAGGAAGGTTTGGGGGTGCTGATGAGGGCAAGAGAGGTTAGTCTATGGGGGCAGGGCAGTGAGGAAGGTTTGGGGGTGCTGGGGAGGGGAGGGGAGGGGAGGTCGGTCTATGGGGCAGGGCAGTGAGGAGGGTTTGGGGGTGCTGGGGAGGGGAGGGGAGGTCCGTCTATGGGGGCAGGGCAGTGAGGAGGGTTTGGGGGTGCTGATGAGGCGAGGGGAGGTCGGTCTATGGGGCAGGGCAGTGAGGAGGGTTTGGGGGTGCTGATGAGGGGAGGGGAGGTCGGTCTATGGGGCAGGGCAGTGAGGAGGATTTGGGGGTGCTGGGGAGGGGAGGGGAGGTCGGTCTATGGGGGCAGGGCAGTGAGGAGGGTTTGGGGGTGCTGCTGAGGCGAGGGGAGGTCGGTCTACGGGGGCGGGGCAGTGAGGAGGGTTTGGGGGTGCTGCTGAGGCGAGGGGAGGTCGGTCTACGGGGGCGGGGCAGTGAGGAGGGTTTGGGGGTGCTGATGAGGCGAGGGGAGGTCGGTGTATGGGGCGGAGCAGTGAGGAAGGTTTGGGGGTGCTGATGAGGCGAGGGGAGGTCGGTCTATGGGGCAGGGCAGTGAGGAGGGTTTGGGGGTGCTGATGAGGCGAGGGGAGGTCGGTCTATGGGGCAGGGCAGTGAGGAGGGTTTGGGGGTGCTGAGGCAAGGGGAGGTCGGTCTATGGGGCAGGGCAGTGAGGAGGGTTTTGGGGTGCTGATGAGGCGAGGGGAGGTCGGTGTATGGGGGCACGGCAGTGAGGAGGGTTTGGGGGTGCTGAGGCAAGGGGAGGTCGGTCTATGGGGCAGGGCAGTGAGGAGGGTTTGGGGGTGCTGAGGCAAGGGGAGGTCGGTCTATGGGGCAGGGCAGTGAGGAAGGTTTTGGGGTGCTGATGAGGCGAGGGGAGGTCGGTGTATGGGGGCACGGCAGTGAGGAGGGTTTGGGGTGCTGAGGCGAGGGGAGGTCGGTCTATGGGGCAGGGCAGTGAGGAAGGTTTGGGGGTGCTGGGGAGGGGAGGGGAGATCGGTCTATGGGGCAGGGCAGTGAGGAGGGTTTGGGGGTGCTGGGGAGGGGAGGTCGGTCTATGGGGGCAGGGCAGTGAGGAGGGTTTGGGGGTGCTGATGAGGCGAGGGGAGGTCGGTCTATGGGGCAGGGCAGTGAGGAGGGTTTGGGGGTGCTGATGAGGGGAGGGGAGGGGAGGTCGGTCTATGGGGCAGGGCAGTGAGGAGGATTTGGGGGTGCTGGGGAGGGGAGGGGAGGTCGGTCTATGGGGGCAGGGCAGTGAGGAGGGTTTGGGGGTGCTGATGAGGCGAGGGGAGGTCGGTCTACGGGGGCGGGGCAGTGAGGAGGGTTTGAGGGTGCTGATGAGGCGAGGGGAGGTCGGTCTACGGGGGCGGGGCAGTGAGGAGGGTTTGGGGGTGCTGATGAGGCAAGGGAAGGTCGGTCTATGGGGGCGGGGCAGTAAGGAGGGTTTGGGGGTGCTGATGAGGCGAGGGGAGGTCAGTCTATGGGGCAGGGCAGTGAGGAGGGTTTGGGGGTGCTGATGAGGCGAGGGGAGGTCGGTCTATGGGGGCAGGGCAGTGAGGAGGGTTTGGGGTGCTGATGAGGCGAGGGGAGATCGGTCTATGGGGGCGGGGCAGTGAGGAGGGTTTGGGGGTGCTGATGAGGCGAGGGGAGGTCGGTCTATGGGGCGGGGCAGTGAGGAGGGTTTGGGGGTGCTGATGAGGAGGGGGAGGTCGGTCTATGGGGCAGGGCAGTGAGGAGGGTCTGGGGGTGCTGATGAGGCGAGGGGAGGTCGGTCTATGGGGCAGGGCAGTGAGGAGGGTTTGGGGGTGCTGATGAGGCGAGGGGAGGTCGGTCTATGGGGCAGGGCAGTGAGGAGGGTTTGGGGGTGCTGGGGAGGGGAAGGGAGGTCGGTCTATGGGGGCAGGGCAGTTTGGGGGTGCTGATGAGGCGAGGGGAGGTCGGTCTATGGGGCAGGGCAGTGAGGAGGGTTTGGGGTGCTGATGAGGAGAGGGGAGGTCGGTCTATGGGGGCGGGGCAGTGAGGAGGGTTTGGGGGTGCTGATGAGGCGAGGGGAGGTTGGTCTATGGGGCAGGGCAGTGAGGAGGGTTTGGGGGTGCTGATGAGGCGAGGGGAGGTCGGTGTATGGGGGCGGGGCAGTGAGGAGGGTTTGGGGGTGCTGATGAGGCGAGGGGAGGTCGGTGTATGGGGGCGGGGCAGTGAGGAGGGTTTGGGGGTGCTGATGAGGCGAGGGGAGGTCGGTGTATGGGGGCGGGGCAGTGAGGAGGGTTTGGGGGTGCTGATGAGGCGAGGGGAGGTCGGTGTATGGGGGCGGGGCAGTGAGGAGGGATTGGGGGTGCTGATGAGGCGAGGGGAGGTCGGTCTATGGGGGCAGGGCAATGAGGAGGGTTTGGGGGTGCTGATGAGGCGAGGGGAGGTCGGTGTATGGGGCAGGGCAATGAGGAGGGTTTGGGGGTGCTGATGAGGCGAGGGGAGGTCGGTATATAGGGGCGGGGCTGTAAGGAGGGTTTTGGGGTGCTGATGAGGCGAGGGGAGGTCGGTCTATGGGGGCACGGCAGTGAGGAGGGTTTGGGGGTGCTGAGGCGAGGGGAGGTCGGTCTATGGGGCAAGGCAGTGAGGAAGGTTTGGGGGTGCTGGGGAGGGGAGGGGAGGGGAGGTCGGTCTATGGGGCAGGGCAGTGAGGAGGGTTTGGGGGTGCTGGGGAGGGGAGGGGAGGTCCGTCTATGGGGGCAGGGCAGTGAGGAGGGTTTGGGGGTGCTGATGAGGCGAGGGGAGGTCGGTCTATGGGGCAGGGCAGTGAGGAGGGTTTGGGGGTGCTGATGAGGGGAGGGGAGGTCGGTCTATGGGGCAGGGCAGTGAGGAGGATTTGGGGGTGCTGGGGAGGGGAGGGGAGGTCGGTCTATGGGGGCAGGGCAGTGAGGAGGGTTTGGGGGTGCTGCTGAGGCGAGGGGAGGTCGGTCTACGGGGGCGGGGCAGTGAGGAGGGTTTGGGGGTGCTGCTGAGGCGAGGGGAGGTCGGTCTACGGGGGCGGGGCAGTGAGGAGGGTTTGGGGGTGCTGATGAGGCGAGGGGAGGTCGGTGTATGGGGCGGAGCAGTGAGGAAGGTTTGGGGGTGCTGATGAGGCGAGGGGAGGTCGGTCTATGGGGCAGGGCAGTGAGGAGGGTTTGGGGGTGCTGATGAGGCGAGGGGAGGTCGGTCTATGGGGCAGGGCAGTGAGGAGGGTTTGGGGGTGCTGAGGCAAGGGGAGGTCGGTCTATGGGGCAGGGCAGTGAGGAGGGTTTTGGGGTGCTGATGAGGCGAGGGGAGGTCGGTGTATGGGGGCACGGCAGTGAGGAGGGTTTGGGGGTGCTGAGGCAAGGGGAGGTCGGTCTATGGGGCAGGGCAGTGAGGAGGGTTTGGGGGTGCTGAGGCAAGGGGAGGTCGGTCTATGGGGCAGGGCAGTGAGGAGGGTTTTGGGGTGCTGATGAGGCGAGGGGAGGTCGGTGTATGGGGGCACGGCAGTGAGGAGGGTTTGGGGTGCTGAGGCGAGGGGAGGTCGGTCTATGGGGCAGGGCAGTGAGGAAGGTTTGGGGGTGCTGGGGAGGGGAGGGGAGATCGGTCTATGGGGCAGGGCAGTGAGGAGGGTTTGGGGGTGCTGGGGAGGGGAGGTCGGTCTATGGGGGCAGGGCAGTGAGGAGGGTTTGGGGGTGCTGATGAGGCGAGGGGAGGTCGGTCTATGGGGCAGGGCAGTGAGGAGGGTTTGGGGGTGCTGATGAGGGGAGGGGAGGGGAGGTCGGTCTATGGGGCAGGGCAGTGAGGAGGATTTGGGGGTGCTGGGGAGGGGAGGGGAGGTCGGTCTATGGGGGCAGGGCAGTGAGGAGGGTTTGGGGGTGCTGATGAGGCGAGGGGAGGTCGGTCTACGGGGGCGGGGCAGTGAGGAGGGTTTGAGGGTGCTGATGAGGCGAGGGGAGGTCGGTCTACGGGGGCGGGGCAGTGAGGAGGGTTTGGGGGTGCTGATGAGGCGAGGGAAGGTCGGTCTATGGGGGCGGGGCAGTAAGGAGGGTTTGGGGGTGCTGATGAGGAGAGGGGAGGTCGGTCTATGGGGCAGGGCAGTGAGGAGGGTCTGGGGGTGCTGATGAGGCGAGGGGAGGTCGGTCTATGGGGCAGGGCAGTGAGGAGGGTTTGGGGGTGCTGATGAGGCGAGGGGAGATCGGTCTATGGGGGCAGGGCAGTGAGGAGGGTTTGGGGTGCTGATGAGGCGAGGGGAGATCGGTCTATGGGGGCGGGGCAGTGAGGAGGGTTTGGGGGTGCTGATGAGGCGAGGGGAGGTCGGTCTATGGGGCGGGGCAGTGAGGAGGGTTTGGGGGTGCTGATGAGGAGAGGGGAGGTCGGTCTATGGGGCAGGGCAGTGAGGAGGGTCTGGGGGTGCTGATGAGGCGAGGGGAGGTCGGTCTATGGGGCAGGGCAGTGAGGAGGGTTTGGGGGTGCTGATGAGGCGAGGGGAGGTCGGTCTATGGGGCAGGGCAGTGAGGAGGGTTTGGGGGTGCTGGGGAGGGGAAGGGAGGTCGGTCTATGGGGGCAGGGCAGTTTGGGGGTGCTGATGAGGCGAGGGGAGGTCGGTCTATGGGGCAGGGCAGTGAGGAGGGTTTGGGGTGCTGATGAGGAGAGGGGAGGTCGGTCTATGGGGGCGGGGCAGTGAGGAGGGTTTGGGGGTGCTGATGAGGCGAGGGGAGGTCGGTCTATGGGGCAGGGCAGTGAGGAGGGTTTGGGGGTGCTGATGAGGCGAGGGGAGGTCGGTGTATGGGGGCGGGGCAGTGAGGAGGGTTTGGGGGTGCTGATGAGGCATGGGGAGGTCGGTGTATGGGGGCGGGGCAGTGAGGAGGGTTTGGGGGTGCTGATGAGGCGAGGGGAGGTCGGTGTATGGGGGCGGGGCAGTGAGGAGGGTTTGGGGGTGCTGATGAGGCGAGGGGAGGTCGGTGTATGGGGGCGGGGCAGTGAGGAGGGTTTGGGGGTGCTGATGAGGCGAGGGGAGGTCGGTGTATGGGGGCGGGGCAGTGAGGAGGGTTTGGGGGTGCTGATGAGGCGAGGGGAGGTCGGTGTATGGGGGCGGGGCAGTGAGGAGGGATTGGGGGTGCTGATGAGGCGAGGGGAGGTCGGTCTATGGGGGCAGGGCAATGAGGAGGGTTTGGGGGTGCTGATGAGGCGAGGGGAGGTCGGTGTATGGGGCAGGGCAATGAGGAGGGTTTGGGGGTGCTGATGAGGCGAGGGGAGGTCGGTATATAGGGGCGGGGCTGTAAGGAGGGTTTGGGGGTGCTGATGAGGCGAGGGGAGGTCGGTCTATGGGGGCGGGGCAGTGAGGAGGGTTTGGGGGTGCTGATGAGGCGAGGGGAGGTCGGTCTATGGGGTGGGGCAGTGAGGAGGGTTTGGGGGTGATGAGACGAGGGGAGGTCGGTCTATGGGGGCAGGGCAGTGAGGAGGGTTAGTGGGTGCTGATGAGGCGAGGGGAGGTCGGTCTACGGGGGCGGGGCAGTGAGGAGGGTTTGGGGGTGCTGCTGAGGCGAGGGGAGGTCGGTCTACGGGGGCGGGGCAGTGAGGAGGGTTTGGGGGTGCTGATGAGGCGAGGGGAGGTCGGTGTATGGGGCGGAGCAGTGAGGAAGGTTTGGGGGTGCTGATGAGGCGAGGGGAGGTCGGTCTATGGGGCAGGGCAGTGAGGAGGGTTTGGGGGTGCTGATGAGGCGAGGGGAGGTCGGTCTATGGGGCAGGGCAGTGAGGAGGGTTTGGGGGTGCTGAGGCAAGGGGAGGTCGGTCTATGGGGCAGGGCAGTGAGGAGGGTTTTGGGGTGCTGATGAGGCGAGGGGAGGTCGGTGTATGGGGGCACGGCAGTGAGGAGGGTTTGGGGGTGCTGAGGCAAGGGGAGGTCGGTCTATGGGGCAGGGCAGTGAGGAGGGTTTGGGGGTGCTGAGGCAAGGGGAGGTCGGTCTATGGGGCAGGGCAGTGAGGAGGGTTTTGGGGTGCTGATGAGGCGAGGGGAGGTCGGTGTATGGGGGCACGGCAGTGAGGAGGGTTTGGGGTGCTGAGGCGAGGGGAGGTCGGTCTATGGGGCAGGGCAGTGAGGAAGGTTTGGGGGTGCTGGGGAGGGGAGGGGAGATCGGTCTATGGGGCAGGGCAGTGAGGAGGGTTTGGGGGTGCTGGGGAGGGGAGGTCGGTCTATGGGGGCAGGGCAGTGAGGAGGGTTTGGGGGTGCTGATGAGGCGAGGGGAGGTCGGTCTATGGGGCAGGGCAGTGAGGAGGGTTTGGGGGTGCTGATGAGGGGAGGGGAGGGGAGGTCGGTCTATGGGGCAGGGCAGTGAGGAGGATTTGGGGGTGCTGGGGAGGGGAGGGGAGGTCGGTCTATGGGGGCAGGGCAGTGAGGAGGGTTTGGGGGTGCTGATGAGGCGAGGGGAGGTCGGTCTACGGGGGCGGGGCAGTGAGGAGGGTTTGAGGGTGCTGATGAGGCGAGGGGAGGTCGGTCTACGGGGGCGGGGCAGTGAGGAGGGTTTGGGGGTGCTGATGAGGCGAGGGAAGGTCGGTCTATGGGGGCGGGGCAGTAAGGAGGGTTTGGGGGTGCTGATGAGGAGAGGGGAGGTCGGTCTATGGGGCAGGGCAGTGAGGAGGGTCTGGGGGTGCTGATGAGGCGAGGGGAGGTCGGTCTATGGGGCAGGGCAGTGAGGAGGGTTTGGGGGTGCTGATGAGGCGAGGGGAGATCGGTCTATGGGGGCAGGGCAGTGAGGAGGGTTTGGGGTGCTGATGAGGCGAGGGGAGATCGGTCTATGGGGGCGGGGCAGTGAGGAGGGTTTGGGGGTGCTGATGAGGCGAGGGGAGGTCGGTCTATGGGGCGGGGCAGTGAGGAGGGTTTGGGGGTGCTGATGAGGAGAGGGGAGGTCGGTCTATGGGGCAGGGCAGTGAGGAGGGTCTGGGGGTGCTGATGAGGCGAGGGGAGGTCGGTCTATGGGGCAGGGCAGTGAGGAGGGTTTGGGGGTGCTGATGAGGCGAGGGGAGGTCGGTCTATGGGGCAGGGCAGTGAGGAGGGTTTGGGGGTGCTGGGGAGGGGAAGGGAGGTCGGTCTATGGGGGCAGGGCAGTTTGGGGGTGCTGATGAGGCGAGGGGAGGTCGGTCTATGGGGCAGGGCAGTGAGGAGGGTTTGGGGTGCTGATGAGGAGAGGGGAGGTCGGTCTATGGGGGCGGGGCAGTGAGGAGGGTTTGGGGGTGCTGATGAGGCGAGGGGAGGTCGGTCTATGGGGCAGGGCAGTGAGGAGGGTTTGGGGGTGCTGATGAGGCGAGGGGAGGTCGGTGTATGGGGGCGGGGCAGTGAGGAGGGTTTGGGGGTGCTGATGAGGCATGGGGAGGTCGGTGTATGGGGGCGGGGCAGTGAGGAGGGTTTGGGGGTGCTGATGAGGCGAGGGGAGGTCGGTGTATGGGGGCGGGGCAGTGAGGAGGGTTTGGGGGTGCTGATGAGGCGAGGGGAGGTCGGTGTATGGGGGCGGGGCAGTGAGGAGGGTTTGGGGGTGCTGATGAGGCGAGGGGAGGTCGGTGTATGGGGGCGGGGCAGTGAGGAGGGTTTGGGGGTGCTGATGAGGCGAGGGGAGGTCGGTGTATGGGGGCGGGGCAGTGAGGAGGGATTGGGGGTGCTGATGAGGCGAGGGGAGGTCGGTCTATGGGGGCAGGGCAATGAGGAGGGTTTGGGGGTGCTGATGAGGCGAGGGGAGGTCGGTGTATGGGGCAGGGCAATGAGGAGGGTTTGGGGGTGCTGATGAGGCGAGGGGAGGTCGGTATATAGGGGCGGGGCTGTAAGGAGGGTTTGGGGGTGCTGATGAGGCGAGGGGAGGTCGGTCTATGGGGGCGGGGCAGTGAGGAGGGTTTGGGGGTGCTGATGAGGCGAGGGGAGGTCGGTCTATGGGGTGGGGCAGTGAGGAGGGTTTGGGGGTGATGAGACGAGGGGAGGTCGGTCTATGGGGGCAGGGCAGTGAGGAGGGTTAGTGGGTGCTGATGAGGCGAGGGGAGGTCGGTCTATGGGGGCGGGGCAGTGAGGAGGGTTTGGGGTGCTGATGAGGCGAGGGGAGGTCGGTGTATGGGGCAGGGCAGTGAGGAGGGTTTGGGGGTGCTGATGAGGGGAGGTCGGTGTATGGGGACAGGGCAGTGAGGAGGGTTTGGGGGTGCTGATGAAGCGAGGGGAGGTCGGTCTATGGGGCAGGGCAGTGAGGAGGGTTTGGGGGTGCTGGGGAGGGGAGGTCGGTCTATGGGGGCAGGGCAGTGAGGAGGGTTTGGGGGTGCTGATGAGGCGAGGGGAGGTCGGTCTATGGGGCAGGGCAGTGAGGAGGGTTTGGGGTGCTGATGAGGAGAGGGGAGGTCGGTCTATGGGGGCGGGGCAGTGAGGAGGGTTTGGGGGTGCTGATGAGGCGAGGGGAGGTCGGTCTATGGGGCAGGGCAGTGAGGAGGGTTTGGGGGTGCTGATGAGGCGAGGGGAGGTCGGTGTATGGGGGCGGGGCAGTGAGGAGGGTTTGGGGGTGCTGATGAGGCATGGGGAGGTCGGTGTATGGGGGCGGGGCAGTGAGGAGGGTTTGGGGGTGCTGATGAGGCGAGGGGAGGTCGGTGTATGGGGGCGGGGCAGTGAGGAGGGTTTGGGGGTGCTGATGAGGCGAGGGGAGGTCGGTGTATGGGGGCGGGGCAGTGAGGAGGGTTTGGGGGTGCTGATGAGGCGAGGGGAGGTCGGTGTATGGGGGCGGGGCAGTGAGGAGGGATTGGGGGTGCTGATGAGGCGAGGGGAGGTCGGTCTATGGGGGCAGGGCAATGAGGAGGGTTTGGGGGTGCTGATGAGGCGAGGGGAGGTCGGTGTATGGGGCAGGGCAATGAGGAGGGTTTGGGGGTGCTGATGAGGCGAGGGGAGGTCGGTATATAGGGGCGGGGCTGTAAGGAGGGTTTGGGGGTGCTGATGAGGCGAGGGGAGGTCGGTCTATGGGGGCGGGGCAGTGAGGAGGGTTTGGGGGTGCTGATGAGGCGAGGGGAGGTCGGTCTATGGGGTGGGGCAGTGAGGAGGGTTTGGGGGTGATGAGACGAGGGGAGGTCGGTCTATGGGGGCAGGGCAGTGAGGAGGGTTAGTGGGTGCTGATGAGGCGAGGGGAGGTCGGTCTATGGGGGCGGGGCAGTGAGGAGGGTTTGGGGTGCTGATGAGGCGAGGGGAGGTCGGTGTATGGGGCAGGGCAGTGAGGAGGGTTTGGGGGTGCTGATGAGGGGAGGTCGGTGTATGGGGACAGGGCAGTGAGGAGGGTTTGGGGGTGCTGATGAAGCGAGGGGAGGTCGGTCTATGGGGCAGGGCAGTGAGGAGGGTTTGGGGGTGCTGGGGAGGGGAGGTCGGTCTATGGGGGCAGGGCAGTGAGGAGGGTTTGGGGGTGCTGATGAGGCGAGGGGAGGTCGGTCTATGGGGCAGGGCAGTGAGGAGGGTTTGGGGTGCTGATGAGGAGAGGGGAGGTCGGTCTATGGGGGCGGGGCAGTGAGGAGGGTTTGGGGGTGCTGATGAGGCGAGGGGAGGTCGGTCTATGGGGCAGGGCAGTGAGGAGGGTTTGGGGGTGCTGATGAGGCGAGGGGAGGTCGGTGTATGGGGGCGGGGCAGTGAGGAGGGTTTGGGGGTGCTGATGAGGCATGGGGAGGTCGGTGTATGGGGGCGGGGCAGTGAGGAGGGTTTGGGGGTGCTGATGAGGCGAGGGGAGGTCGGTGTATGGGGGCGGGGCAGTGAGGAGGGTTTGGGGGTGCTGATGAGGCGAGGGGAGGTCGGTGTATGGGGGCGGGGCAGTGAGGAGGGTTTGGGGGTGCTGATGAGGCGAGGGGAGGTCGGTGTATGGGGGCGGGGCAGTGAGGAGGGTTTGGGGGTGCTGATGAGGCGAGGGGAGGTCGGTGTATGGGGGCGGGGCAGTGAGGAGGGATTGGGGGTGCTGATGAGGCGAGGGGAGGTCGGTCTATGGGGGCAGGGCAATGAGGAGGGTTTGGGGGTGCTGATGAGGCGAGGGGAGGTCGGTGTATGGGGCAGGGCAATGAGGAGGGTTTGGGGGTGCTGATGAGGCGAGGGGAGGTCGGTATATAGGGGCGGGGCTGTAAGGAGGGTTTGGGGGTGCTGATGAGGCGAGGGGAGGTCGGTCTATGGGGGCGGGGCAGTGAGGAGGGTTTGGGGGTGCTGATGAGGCGAGGGGAGGTCGGTCTATGGGGTGGGGCAGTGAGGAGGGTTTGGGGGTGATGAGACGAGAGGAGGTCGGTCTATGGGGGCAGGGCAGTGAGGAGGGTTAGTGGGTGCTGATGAGGCGAGGGGAGGTCGGTCTATGGGGGCGGGGCAGTGAGGAGGGTTTGGGGTGCTGATGAGGCGAGGGGAGGTCGGTGTATGGGGCAGGGCAGTGAGGAGGGTTTGGGGGTGCTGATGAGGGGAGGTCGGTGTATGGGGACAGGGCAGTGAGGAGGGTTTGGGGGTGCTGATGAAGCGAGGGGAGGTCGGTCTATGGGGCAGGGCAGTGAGGAGGGTTTGGGGGTGCTGGGGAGGGGAGGTCGGTCTATGGGGGCAGGGCAGTGAGGAGGGTTTGGGGGTGCTGATGAGGCGAGGGGAGGTCGGTCTATGGGGCAGGGCAGTGAGGAGGGTTTGGGGGTGCTGATGAGGAGAGGGGAGGTCGGTCTATGGGGCAGGGCAGTGAGGAGGGTCTGGGGGTGCTGATGAGGCGAGGGGAGGTCGGTCTATGGGGCAGGGCAGTGAGGAGGGTTTGGGGGTGCTGATGAGGCGAGGGGAGGTCGGTCTATGGGGCAGGGCAGTGAGGAGGGTTTGGGGGTGCTGGGGAGGGGAAGGGAGGTCGGTCTATGGGGGCAGGGCAGTTTGGGGGTGCTGATGAGGCGAGGGGAGGTCGGTCTATGGGGCAGGGCAGTGAGGAGGGTTTGGGGTGCTGATGAGGAGAGGGGAGGTCGGTCTATGGGGGCGGGGCAGTGAGGAGGGTTTGGGGGTGCTGATGAGGCGAGGGGAGGTCGGTCTATGGGGCAGGGCAGTGAGGAGGGTTTGGGGGTGCTGATGAGGCGAGGGGAGGTCGGTGTATGGGGGCGGGGCAGTGAGGAGGGTTTGGGGGTGCTGATGAGGCATGGGGAGGTCGGTGTATGGGGGCGGGGCAGTGAGGAGGGTTTGGGGGTGCTGATGAGGCGAGGGGAGGTCGGTGTATGGGGGCGGGGCAGTGAGGAGGGTTTGGGGGTGCTGATGAGGCGAGGGGAGGTCGGTGTATGGGGGCGGGGCAGTGAGGAGGGTTTGGGGGTGCTGATGAGGCGAGGGGAGGTCGGTGTATGGGGGCGGGGCAGTGAGGAGGGTTTGGGGGTGCTGATGAGGCGAGGGGAGGTCGGTGTATGGGGGCGGGGCAGTGAGGAGGGATTGGGGGTGCTGATGAGGCGAGGGGAGGTCGGTCTATGGGGGCAGGGCAATGAGGAGGGTTTGGGGGTGCTGATGAGGCGAGGGGAGGTCGGTGTATGGGGCAGGGCAATGAGGAGGGTTTGGGGGTGCTGATGAGGCGAGGGGAGGTCGGTATATAGGGGCGGGGCTGTAAGGAGGGTTTGGGGGTGCTGATGAGGCGAGGGGAGGTCGGTCTATGGGGGCGGGGCAGTGAGGAGGGTTTGGGGGTGCTGATGAGGCGAGGGGAGGTCGGTCTATGGGGTGGGGCAGTGAGGAGGGTTTGGGGGTGATGAGACGAGGGGAGGTCGGTCTATGGGGGCAGGGCAGTGAGGAGGGTTAGTGGGTGCTGATGAGGCGAGGGGAGGTCGGTCTATGGGGGCGGGGCAGTGAGGAGGGTTTGGGGTGCTGATGAGGCGAGGGGAGGTCGGTGTATGGGGCAGGGCAGTGAGGAGGGTTTGGGGGTGCTGATGAGGGGAGGTCGGTGTATGGGGACAGGGCAGTGAGGAGGGTTTGGGGGTGCTGATGAAGCGAGGGGAGGTCGGTCTATGGGGCAGGGCAGTGAGGAGGGTTTGGGGGTGCTGGGGAGGGGAGGTCGGTCTATGGGGGCAGGGCAGTGAGGAGGGTTTGGGGGTGCTGATGAGGCGAGGGGAGGTCGGTCTATGGGGCAGGGCAGTGAGGAGGGTTTGGGGTGCTGATGAGGAGAGGGGAGGTCGGTCTATGGGGGCGGGGCAGTGAGGAGGGTTTGGGGGTGCTGATGAGGCGAGGGGAGGTCGGTCTATGGGGCAGGGCAGTGAGGAGGGTTTGGGGGTGCTGATGAGGCGAGGGGAGGTCGGTGTATGGGGGCGGGGCAGTGAGGAGGGTTTGGGGGTGCTGATGAGGCATGGGGAGGTCGGTGTATGGGGGCGGGGCAGTGAGGAGGGTTTGGGGGTGCTGATGAGGCGAGGGGAGGTCGGTGTATGGGGGCGGGGCAGTGAGGAGGGTTTGGGGGTGCTGATGAGGCGAGGGGAGGTCGGTGTATGGGGGCGGGGCAGTGAGGAGGGTTTGGGGGTGCTGATGAGGCGAGGGGAGGTCGGTGTATGGGGGCGGGGCAGTGAGGAGGGTTTGGGGGTGCTGATGAGGCGAGGGGAGGTCGGTGTATGGGGGCGGGGCAGTGAGGAGGGATTGGGGGTGCTGATGAGGCGAGGGGAGGTCGGTCTATGGGGGCAGGGCAATGAGGAGGGTTTGGGGGTGCTGATGAGGCGAGGGGAGGTCGGTGTATGGGGCAGGGCAATGAGGAGGGTTTGGGGGTGCTGATGAGGCGAGGGGAGGTCGGTATATAGGGGCGGGGCTGTAAGGAGGGTTTGGGGGTGCTGATGAGGCGAGGGGAGGTCGGTCTATGGGGGCGGGGCAGTGAGGAGGGTTTGGGGGTGCTGATGAGGCGAGGGGAGGTCGGTCTATGGGGTGGGGCAGTGAGGAGGGTTTGGGGGTGATGAGACGAGGGGAGGTCGGTCTATGGGGGCAGGGCAGTGAGGAGGGTTAGTGGGTGCTGATGAGGCGAGGGGAGGTCGGTCTATGGGGGCGGGGCAGTGAGGAGGGTTTGGGGTGCTGATGAGGCGAGGGGAGGTCGGTGTATGGGGCAGGGCAGTGAGGAGGGTTTGGGGGTGCTGATGAGGGGAGGTCGGTGTATGGGGACAGGGCAGTGAGGAGGGTTTGGGGGTGCTGATGAAGCGAGGGGAGGTCGGTCTATGGGGCAGGGCAGTGAGGAGGGTTTGGGGGTGCTGGGGAGGGGAGGTCGGTCTATGGGGGCAGGGCAGTGAGGAGGGTTTGGGGGTGCTGATGAGGCGAGGGGAGGTCGGTCTATGGGGCAGGGCAGTGAGGAGGGTTTGGGGTGCTGATGAGGAGAGGGGAGGTCGGTCTATGGGGGCGGGGCAGTGAGGAGGGTTTGGGGGTGCTGATGAGGCGAGGGGAGGTCGGTCTATGGGGCAGGGCAGTGAGGAGGGTTTGGGGGTGCTGATGAGGCGAGGGGAGGTCGGTGTATGGGGGCGGGGCAGTGAGGAGGGTTTGGGGGTGCTGATGAGGCATGGGGAGGTCGGTGTATGGGGGCGGGGCAGTGAGGAGGGTTTGGGGGTGCTGATGAGGCGAGGGGAGGTCGGTGTATGGGGGCGGGGCAGTGAGGAGGGTTTGGGGGTGCTGATGAGGCGAGGGGAGGTCGGTGTATGGGGGCGGGGCAGTGAGGAGGGTTTGGGGGTGCTGATGAGGCGAGGGGAGGTCGGTGTATGGGGGCGGGGCAGTGAGGAGGGTTTGGGGGTGCTGATGAGGCGAGGGGAGGTCGGTGTATGGGGGCGGGGCAGTGAGGAGGGATTGGGGGTGCTGATGAGGCGAGGGGAGGTCGGTCTATGGGGGCAGGGCAATGAGGAGGGTTTGGGGGTGCTGATGAGGCGAGGGGAGGTCGGTGTATGGGGCAGGGCAATGAGGAGGGTTTGGGGGTGCTGATGAGGCGAGGGGAGGTCGGTATATAGGGGCGGGGCTGTAAGGAGGGTTTGGGGGTGCTGATGAGGCGAGGGGAGGTCGGTCTATGGGGGCGGGGCAGTGAGGAGGGTTTGGGGGTGCTGATGAGGCGAGGGGAGGTCGGTCTATGGGGTGGGGCAGTGAGGAGGGTTTGGGGGTGATGAGACGAGGGGAGGTCGGTCTATGGGGGCAGGGCAGTGAGGAGGGTTAGTGGGTGCTGATGAGGCGAGGGGAGGTCGGTCTATGGGGGCGGGGCAGTGAGGAGGGTTTGGGGTGCTGATGAGGCGAGGGGAGGTCGGTCTATGGGGCAGGGCAGTGAGGAGGGTTTGGGGGTGCTGATGAGGCGAGGGGAGGTCGGTCTATGGGGAGGGGCAATGAGGAGGGTTTGGGGGTGCTGATGAGGCGAGGGGAGGTCGGTGTATGGGGCAGGGCAGTGAGGAGGGTTTGGGGGTGCTGATGAGGCGAGGGGAGGTCGGTCTATGGGGCAGGGCAGTGAGGAGGGTTTGGGGGTGCTGATGAAGCGAGGGGAGGTCGGTCTATGGGGGCAGGGCAGTGAGGAGGGTTTGGGGGTACTGATGAGGCGAGGGGAGGTCGGTCTATGGGGGCGGGGCAGTGAGGAGGGTTTGGGGGTGCTGATGAGGCGAGGGGAGGTCGGTCTATGGGGCAGGGCAGTGAGGAGGGTTTGGGGGTGCTGATGAGGCGAGGGGAGGTCGGTCTATGGGGGCGGGGCAGTGAGGAGGGTTTGGGGGTGCTGAGGCGAGGGGAGGTCGGTCTATGGGGCAGGGCAGTGAGGAGGGTTTGGGGGTGCTGAGGCGAGGGGAGGTCGGTCTATGGGGGCGGGGCAGTGAGGAGGGTTTGGGGGTGCTGAGGCGAGGGGAGGTCGGTCTATGGGGGCGGGGCAGTGAGGAGGGTTTGGGGGTGCTGATGAGGAGAGGGGAGGTCGGTCTATGGGGCAGGGCAGTGAGAAGGGTTTGGGGGTGCTGATGAGGCGAGGGGAGGTCGGTCTATGGGGCAGGGCAGTGAGGAGGGTTTGGGGGTGCTGAGGCGAGGGGAGGTCGGTCTATGGGGGCGGGGCAGTGAGGAGGGTTAGTGGGTGCTGATGAGGCGAGGGGAGGTCGGTCTATGGGGGCGGGGCAGTGAGGAGGGTTTGGGGTGCTGATGAGGCGAGGGGAGGTCGGTCTATGGGGCAGGGCAGTGAGGAGGGTTTGGGGGTGCTGATGAGGCGAGGGGAGGTCGGTCTATGGGGAGGGGCAATGAGGAGGGTTTGGGGGTGCTGATGAGGCGAGGGGAGGTCGGTGTATGGGGCAGGGCAGTGAGGAGGGTTTGGGGGTGCTGATGAGGCGAGGGGAGGTCGGTCTATGGGGCAGGGCAGTGAGGAGGGTTTGGGGGTGCTGATGAAGCGAGGGGAGGTCGGTCTATGGGGGCAGGGCAGTGAGGAGGGTTTGGGGGTACTGATGAGGCGAGGGGAGGTCGGTCTATGGGGGCGGGGCAGTGAGGAGGGTTTGGGGGTGCTGATGAGGCGAGGGGAGGTCGGTCTATGGGGTGGGGCAGTGAGGAGGGTTTGGGGGTGATGAGACGAGGGGAGGTCGGTCTATGGGGGCAGGGCAGTGAGGAGGGTTAGTGGGTGCTGATGAGGCGAGGGGAGGTCGGTCTATGGGGGCGGGGCAGTGAGGAGGGTTTGGGGTGCTGATGAGGCGAGGGGAGGTCGGTCTATGGGGCAGGGCAGTGAGGAGGGTTTGGGGGTGCTGATGAGGCGAGGGGAGGTCGGTCTATGGGGAGGGGCAATGAGGAGGGTTTGGGGGTGCTGATGAGGCGAGGGGAGGTCGGTGTATGGGGCAGGGCAGTGAGGAGGGTTTGGGGGTGCTGATGAGGCGAGGGGAGGTCGGTCTATGGGGCAGGGCAGTGAGGAGGGTTTGGGGGTGCTGATGAAGCGAGGGGAGGTCGGTCTATGGGGGCAGGGCAGTGAGGAGGGTTTGGGGGTACTGATGAGGCGAGGGGAGGTCGGTCTATGGGGGCGGGGCAGTGAGGAGGGTTTGGGGGTGCTGATGAGGCGAGGGGAGGTCGGTCTATGGGGCAGGGCAGTGAGGAGGGTTTGGGGGTGCTGATGAGGCGAGGGGAGGTCGGTCTATGGGGGCGGGGCAGTGAGGAGGGTTTGGGGGTGCTGAGGCGAGGGGAGGTCGGTCTATGGGGCAGGGCAGTGAGGAGGGTTTGGGGGTGCTGAGGCGAGGGGAGGTCGGTCTATGGGGGCGGGGCAGTGAGGAGGGTTTGGGGGTGCTGAGGCGAGGGGAGGTCGGTCTATGGGGGCGGGGCAGTGAGGAGGGTTTGGGGGTGCTGATGAGGAGAGGGGAGGTCGGTCTATGGGGCAGGGCAGTGAGAAGGGTTTGGGGGTGCTGATGAGGCGAGGGGAGGTCGGTCTATGGGGCAGGGCAGTGAGGAGGGTTTGGGGGTGCTGAGGCGAGGGGAGGTCGGTCTATGGGGGCGGGGCAGTGAGGAGGGTTAGTGGGTGCTGATGAGGCGAGGGGAGGTCGGTCTATGGGGGCGGGGCAGTGAGGAGGGTTTGGGGTGCTGATGAGGCGAGGGGAGGTCGGTCTATGGGGCAGGGCAGTGAGGAGGGTTTGGGGGTGCTGATGAGGCGAGGGGAGGTCGGTCTATGGGGAGGGGCAATGAGGAGGGTTTGGGGGTGCTGATGAGGCGAGGGGAGGTCGGTGTATGGGGCAGGGCAGTGAGGAGGGTTTGGGGGTGCTGATGAGGCGAGGGGAGGTCGGTCTATGGGGCAGGGCAGTGAGGAGGGTTTGGGGGTGCTGATGAAGCGAGGGGAGGTCGGTCTATGGGGGCAGGGCAGTGAGGAGGGTTTGGGGGTACTGATGAGGCGAGGGGAGGTCGGTCTATGGGGGCGGGGCAGTGAGGAGGGTTTGGGGGTGCTGATGAGGCGAGGGGAGGTCGGTCTATGGGGCAGGGCAGTGAGGAGGGTTTGGGGGTGCTGATGAGGCGAGGGGAGGTCGGTCTATGGGGGCGGGGCAGTGAGGAGGGTTTGGGGGTGCTGAGGCGAGGGGAGGTCGGTCTATGGGGCAGGGCAGTGAGGAGGGTTTGGGGGTGCTGAGGCGAGGGGAGGTCGGTCTATGGGGGCGGGGCAGTGAGGAGGGTTTGGGGGTGCTGAGGCGAGGGGAGGTCGGTCTATGGGGGCGGGGCAGTGAGGAGGGTTTGGGGGTGCTGATGAGGAGAGGGGAGGTCGGTCTATGGGGCAGGGCAGTGAGAAGGGTTTGGGGGTGCTGATGAGGCGAGGGGAGGTCGGTCTATGGGGCAGGGCAGTGAGGAGGGTTTAGGGGTGCTGATGAGGCGAGGGGCACTGGGGGAAGGGCTCTGGGGTGGCGGGGCCGGGGACTCCCAAGGCAGAGCGTCCGGCGCTGCGAGCCGGCACTTCCTCCCCCCGCCCCGCTCTTACCCTGCGGCCGCTCGCGAAGGGCCGCCGGCGCGGGGCCGGGCTGGCTACGGAGGAGCCGTAGCGCGACCAGGCCGGAGGCGACGGCGCCCAGCGCAGCCCCACAGACGAAGCCGCCCAGGAAGCGGCACTTGGCGAAGCGGGCGCCCGAAGTGTCCGCCATGGCCCGGCCGGGGGAAGGAGGCGGCGGCTCCCGCTCAGCGCTGCCCCCTGCAGGCCGGCCGGGGTGAGGAGCGGAGCCGCCGGCCAGCCCCAGCCTGCAGGGGTCCGGGAACCGCGGCGCTGGGGACCGGGCATGAGGCCCGGGGCTCCCCACTACCCGCAGGCTGCTGCTGGGGAGTAAAGGCCCCTCCGTTTGCAGCCTAACCCAGCTGCGGAGAGAGGCGGGAGGAACAAGCTGGGAAAGTGTTACAGCTGCGCCGGGGGGCTAAATACCTTGGTTGAGTTTGCTGCAGATAATCTCATGGAGGAGATTGGAAATAATAAATCATAAATGTTTCACCGTGAGAGTAATGAACGCTGGGACCAAGCCACCCGCGCTCATGGGGGATTTTCCAGCAGCGGCAATTTTTACATTAAGAATCGCTTATTTTTTTTCTAAAAGATCTGCTGTGGGGTTTAGGTACGGAAGGGCTCTAGCGTGTGTTATACAGGAGGTCAAAGGAGATGATCGCAAGGGTTGCTTCTAGGCTTGGACTCTGTTATTCTGATCTGCACCATCACCCTTGCTGCTACCCCGCGCAGAGCCAGTTTCTGTTCAGTAAAACACAGTCTTCAGCTCATAAATTTAGTCTTTAACTGATCTGGGTAACCCCGTGAGACCAAGTAAAGAATTATGCTTAAGAAAAAATGAGGCAAAGCAGAGGCCAGCTGCCAGGCTCTGCTATACAGAGGTTTACCTGCAAAGATTTCCATTTTGTTTAAGATTTTTCAACTGCACCTATTAACATCTAAGTACTTTCCCAAAGTACCAACTGACTTATGGCAGTTAAGTTATATCCTCACCCTCTCCTCCACCCCCCAGAAGGAGTAAATTACATGAGAAAGTATGGGCATTTTCCAAAGATGCTAATAATTAGAGTTCCTGTGTAGAAAAGTACATGGGAGCTGCGATCATCTTTAGATCCTGTAGTAATGAGTTCTAAAGTCTTAGGCCCCATGTGAGAAGCACCCTGGCTCAGGGGTTGTCTACACGACAAAATTAGATAGGTCAACCTACTGCCACTGCAGTAATTCAAGCGGCTGTTGGTATCTACATTACCCTCCTTCACTGGTGGAGTGCATCCTCACCACCAACTGAAGTGGGGCATTGTAGGGCACTGACAGCCATGCAGGACTCACAACTGGAGCCCCCCCACACACACACCCTGAGGTTACAGCCCCAGCTGTGAACCCAGCCCACTCAATTTCACAGCAGGGAGCCTACCAGCCTTGAAATAGACCAGGGGTTCTTATACTAGAGGTCAGGACCCCTCAGGGGGTCATGAGGCTATTACACGGGGGGTGGTGAGCTGTCAACCTCCACCCCAAACCCTGCTTGCCTCCAGCATTTATAATGGTGTTAAATATATTAATAAGTGTGTTTAATTTATTAGGGGGATCACACTCAGTCTTGCTGTGTGGAAGGGGTCACCAGTAAAAAAGTTTGAAACCCACTGAAATAGACATTCTTGCTATTGGCTCTGGCTCAGAGCAGAGGCACCCAGAGCTCTAGGAGCTCCATGGGGAGCTAGGAGCCCAGGCAACCAGGCTCGCAGCTGGGATCTCCACACACAGCTGAGAGCCTGGGAGCGCAGCGCTGGGCAGCCTAGCACCGGGCTTGCAGCTCGGGCTGTCACCCCAGAGTTGGGGGGTGGCTCCAGCTGTGAGCCTCGCTGGGCTCAAGTTCACAGCACAGAGCCTACCAGCAGCAAAACTGACATTCTTGTCAATTCACAGGTCTAGCTGTGAACCCCACGCTGCTGACAGAATGACAGCTGACAGCTAATAGCTGCAGTAAGTAGTGCAGCATCTACAAGGATACTGCATCACCCTAACTACACTGGCGTAAGTGCTACGCCTCACGTGGAAGTGTAGCAGGCCACTTACTTGGGCAGAAGCAGCATTCTAGTGTAGCCACTGCCATATTAGATCAATGTAAGCTGCCTTAGGTCATCCTAATTCTGTAATGTAGACCAAGCCTCAGGCACACATATGCTTGTGCCTCCTGGCAGATCTTTCCATTGTTTCTGAAAAGCAGAGCTGTTGAGAATGGGCTACTCAGTCCTTCAATTCCCAGGTCCTCCAACTGAGGGCCTTGAAAATAAGGATGGAGGGTAAGATTTAATGGGTGCTCTGAAATCCATATTTAGGCATCTAAATAACTGGCCTGATTTTCAAAAATGCTGAATACACGGCAGCTCTCACAGACTCCAAATGGGCATGCCAAGAGGAAAAAGGACATGTTCAAAAAAGAGTAACTATATCCCCTATATAGACAGAGTAATTTGTGAAAATATTATCTGCGCTGATACTAGTAACCAACCCTCCAAAGGAACACAACACAACCCAAAGCCATAACTAGAGAGCATGTCAGCACAATCAGACCAGGGTACCTTGCTCAAAATCCTTTTGCACACCCTTTTGCAAAAGAAGCCCTCATCTCACTGAAGTTTTGGTGATATTTAGTTTCTAGCATCATGCTGAGTTACATAAGCAGCACAGAGATTCCATTTGTCAATGTTCAGCACAATTTCCTTGATGTCTTCCTTCTCCCACCACTGCACCCACCAAAGTGCAAATCAAAGATGACACATGGGGACAAGAGGAAGCTGCAGTTCCAATCCTAGCTCTGACATCCACTCTGTTGTCTTAGACAACCACCTCTGTACCTTATGTTCCCCTGGGCGGCATGCTACCCTTGTGTTATAGATGGGGAAGCTGAGTTAATAAATGTTTGCAGAACACTTCAGTGCTAAGGATTAACTGAAACCATATTTGATGTCCCTTGGTAGCTGATGAGGGCTTTTGTTGGCCAGGTACGCTGCTCCTACACCTTATCCCAACATGCTCATGCTGTCCATTTCCATGTATCTTGTCTGGGGACAGTAGGATGGCAAGGAGGCCATAAACAATGAAGATGCTCTGCAATGTATTTTGAAAGCAAATAATTCGGGCAGATGTAAAGAAGAAAAAAAGGCCTTTAGAGGTTGCATCAATAAAAGAAGAGCTTAATATTTGTAATTTATTGTTTATTTTCATATACAAAAAGATAAACTTGAAATAGTTCTTTCTAGTTTTTTTCCTCCTATTTGTTGGGGTGTAGATGCTTCCCACAGGGCAAACACTACATTCATACTGGTTTATTCGGGCACCCAGTGCAAAGCTGAAGCAGCAAAACCCCAACTTGGCAGATCTAATTTCAATCTTGAGACTCATTTCTAAAATACCACAGTAAAAAGGAACAAAGATCCACTGCAAATGTATGAACTATGATACAATTTTCTTTCCAAAACGTCTTCATTTCATAACTGCAATACAATGGATGTCTGCTTTAGGCCATTTTATATGTGTGTATATCTATCTCTCTATCTATAGATATAGATAGATAGATACATATAATATATATAAAATATCAGCACACTTCAATCCAAAAGGGGTTACAGCAACGAGCTTAACTCCATATACTTTTTTTCTTTAACAGGATACTTCAGTATAACTTTTGTTAACTCAGTAGTACAAGCTAGCTCTGGTCTACATTTTTAATAGCTACAAGAGTGAAATATAACCTACAACATTTACATTTCACATATCCTGGTAGACAAACAGTATTTATTGAATTTGAGCCAAGGACCAAAAGAATCTTTAAAAATTATTTCACCATCTGATAGAGCTTCCTGTGATTTACACTCAGTTTACTTCTGCAGTCTTCTGAATCATTCACTGAATCTCATTGTCAGAGTTTATTAAATCATTCAAACGAAATCCTGGAGAAACAGGTTACTGCAAACTCTTATGTATATTCTATATATACAAGTTAAGTAACACAGCGTAATAAGACTTAGCTATCCATCCTAAAACTGATATACACATTTTTCACTAAGCTAGACAAGTCTTAGGATTCTTTTTTTTTTTTTTTTATTAACGCACAAATTTAGAAGTAGCTGGTAAAACTGATAATATGACAGTTTAAAATGACAAATGGTTCGGGTGAAATTTCTTTCTGCTGGTGCCAAAACATTTTCAGTTTTGTACTATGCTGTGTTGTTTAACTGTATGTGTCTAATGTTACATGCAGAAAGCTCTTTCCACAAGAATTGACATCAAACTGTACGTAAGTCAAGTCAACTTTACAGTATAAAATTAGTCAAATTTCACAGAAATGTGAAAAAATATTAACAGGTGAAAGATTAAGCCTTCAACTCTATCATGAGGATCATGCAGAATTCATAAGCAGATATTTCGAACAGATTGACAATGGCATTGTGCGGATTTATGGCATAGAATTAAGATCAAGAAGCACGTTACTCAGGGCTTGTACACATTAGCACTTACTTCAGTATAACTTAAATCGCTCAGGGGTGTGGAAAAGTCCCCCCCCCCCCATCTCCTCTGAGCAACGTAAGTTACACCAACCTAAGCGTTGGTATGGACAGTGCTATGTCGGCGGGAGAAGCTCTACTGCCGACCTAGCTACCACCGCTCGGGGAGATGGAGTAATTTATACTGATGGGAGAGCTCTCTCCCGTCATCGTAGAGCATAGGCACTAGCACCGCTACAGCGGCATCGGTACAGCTGCGCCACTGTAGCAACTCTAGCATAGACTAGCAGTAACCACCTCCTTAAATTCTGAAGGACCAAACAGCTGTTTTTGCCCCATTACATAATTGCATGGAAAGGCCATCAGTGTTCTAAAAAGTATCTTCTGGGAGATTTTAATACTTTGTAAAAGGTGTACCAAAGATCCCCTGTAACCATCAATAGCCACACACACACACACTTAACACTTACACTAACACTGATGCTTTTAAAACAAAACGAAAAAAAGGTCATGGATCACTTTCCTCCCTTTAAATTACTTAATGTTTGGATATGACTGTTACTATTTCATATAGATAAATTGCAAACTGTACTGGTGGATCAGGTATCTGGCTAAAATTAAAACAAATTTTAATCCACATTTCCCAAAAACATGACCAGTGAGAACATTATAGATTTTTCCATCAGGAAAACCTGGTAGGGCTGCAGTTCCCTTCAACCAGACACTGTTATGGAATACTCTGTTAGCGATGAAGCTGATTGTATTAAAAAAAAAACAAAAAAAACCCAGGGAAATAAAAAGGTAAAGTCCATTCATATTATAGGGCTCCATCAAGATGCCCTCTGTTATCCAGAGAAAGTTGTTTTGGCTATTACACACCATGGACATCCTAAACCCTTACCACCTAGCCATCTTTTTATAAGTTAGAGGGTAAATTTTCCGCCTAGAAAGGCCACTAACTACTACTCAGTTAGGATTTCAAAAAGACTCTGTGATGGTCACTGGTTAAGCTTTAGTTCATTGGAATAGTAGAGAAAGTTGAACAAGCTACAGCCACTGCTTTCCTTTTTACAGAAACAAAATCTACAGAAGTCTTCCCAGAATGCACTGTGGTATACTATAGTTTTACAACACTAATCTTATCGGAATGTTCTACACTGAGTTTTTAACAACTGGACATGTCATTGAGCCCTCTGCTTCAAAAAAGGCCAAAACAAATGCAGGAACAGCATTTTAATCACATCATCTGTCCCAATGAAATACTGAAAATCGTAGAAATTAGAAGATTAATAAAGGAAGCACTTTTCTGATAACACCCTCTTGATATATATATCCAGCACAATGCCATTAGAGAGCTTTACAGAAGCCCTTTTGGTTTCAATATTGGAAAACGAAAAAGTTTGCTTTTCTTCAGTCCTTGGGGATCTTTTTCATTTATATATATTATATATATAAAAACACCCATATGTAGCAGGGTTCCTGTTTGTGTATGTTACAATATTGTAGTATCAAGGAGAATCCAGTTAGCAACACTGTATGAGGTTTGAGGTAATTGGTTCTTGAAATACCTGGATCACAGACTGCATCCAGAAATAACAGCTGGGCAATGAAAAGTGGGTTCTTTTTCAGACAGAAAAAAACAAGTTAAAAATTACAGCAGTTGCTTTTACATGTTAAAAACAAAGGCACAACAGAATAGTGTTACATTTCAGAACTGAATGGACATAACAGAAGTACGATCTTTCAGTGGAATTGAGGATTACTACTTCGTGGATTATTACTTCAGTTATCGGAGCAGAATTTTAACCTAAATCAGAAGTTTTAGGGAACAAGAAGTTCCATGTATTATTGACCAGGCACTTTTTAAAGGTGCTCCAGGAACACATTTATCTACCTTGGTTCAACTGAAGTCAATTCAACAGGGCCAAGATTTTCCTCAGGGCATGTCTACACTGCTGCAGCTATGCCGCTTGTGCGCCTTAGTGTAGATGCTGCCTATACTGACGGAAGGGGTTTTCTATCATGTACTTAATCCATCTTACCAAGAGCCGGTAGATAGGGCGACAAAAGACTTCTTCTGTCAATGTAGATGTCTACACCAGGGATTAGGTCAACCTAACTACAGTACTCAGAGAGCAAAAATGTTCACAGCCTCAAGTGGCATACTTAGGTTAATGTAATTTTTAAGTGTAAACCAGGGCTCAGAAGACTAATACAGAAGTAGGAGCTGCAATTACCAAAGACAGGAACTGCTCAAAGTCTTTCAAGAGTTGATTTTAAAGGGGACACTGTCAGGTCGGCTAGGCCCCATAGAATTGTTGTAGTTTCAGTGAAAACAATTGGTTTGGATTAAAGATGTTTACTGCAATGTTTGCAATGTGGACATTGTGGCATCAGAGTAGTGCATGAGACCCAGAAAGCAAAACTGGCTGTAAAGCAATACAATCCAGTCTGTTTATACTGTCCAAGCTAAATTAAATATAAAAAGTGAACAGCCAACATAAGTAAATTTTAGAAGTTTTTTTTTAAAAAAATTCAAGAACACCTTTGATTAGTAACACAGATTAGGAAATTTATAGGATTTTTAACCTGGCAGTGTCCCTCCCACCAGTGCTTTTTAAAAGAGAAAAAGCATCCCCTACATTGCCAGTGAAATCCGACTTCTGAAAAACAGAGCACTTGTCTCAATATCCTGGAAAAGCCTGACCTGTTTATGACATCTCTACACTTCGAAAGGAAGGGATTTCTAGAAATTTGTTTTATTGGGTTTCTGCTGGCAACAGTTCCTTAGAGATCATATCATCCATGCATCAGAAGCAGCTGCTATAAATGGACATGTCAACGAATAAAGTCAACCCGAGTATTTGGTCTTTGAAATTTCTTAACACGCTGATTTCACAATCCACTGTAGCATCACAGCACATGTATGACAGTACACTGATCACACATGGATCTTTGCATGGATATGTGAAAACAGCCTTCTTGGTTAAATCTAAGATGGCCATACAAAAGCAACAAGCCTCTTTTGCAGAAGGGATGAAACATGCAAGATAACCAATTGGAAATGTACAGTGCGGTCCCCAAAACATGTCCATGTACTTCCAACCTGCTTGTTAAATTGGTTTCAGATTAAATTGTTCCATCCTCTGTACTTTGATGTAGCGCAGAGTTAGATTAAAAATTATATATATATATTTTACTGTGGTTACACAAAACTTTTCTCCCTTTTCCCTGCAGAAACATATTACACTTTACAAAAATAATTTGTGGTATAAAAGAATAGTCACACAATGTAGAATTTTTGCTTGTATATGTAATTAAAAATATATATTTTTTCAAAAGTAAAAAAGTTAAAATGTTTTTATTTTCCTCTCTTATTATATAGTCTACTTTTTATTTACAATGTTACCAAACAATATTCTGTATGCAAAAGTGATATAGCCGGGGGTGCTTCTTACTTAGTAACTTCTCAACCAAAGTACTACTTGGACAGGACTGCAACATCTGCATGCTCACAATGTTATCAAGCAGTAACTTCTACAATTTAAATTTCTTACTTTCAGAACAAGAGATTAGCTCTTTCTGCCGGAAATCTGGGTAAACCTCTTGACAGTCTGTCTAGAAGGTAGTGCTATTGGAATTAAATACCGGTATGTGTTTTTCTGTTTAGATGATGTTAGAGGAGAAATCACTACTCCTGGTAAGGGCCTTGATCCTACAAGGTCTGCACATGGGAATTCCCAGCAGGAATTCTGCATCCAGTGAACTTCCAGGATCAGTCAGTAACTTCAATGGGAACAGGACTGAGACCTCAGTACCGGGTGAAATGTAACTTGATAATCAGAGAAATGGGAAGGAACATTTGCTGCATCTTGCCCCTGAAACTCAGAGCGAGAGATCGAGCATGCGCACTTGGCATTTCCACAGGTGTAATTCTTATCTAATACTTTTTGTGGGGGCAGGGAGAGGAGCAGAATTTCACCTTACAAGTATGAGAGAAGTCTAAGACACTGCATCTCATACCTTAATAAAAATGACTCTATGGAGACACAAAGGTCCAAACCTGTACGGCTTTTTAAAAAACAAAAAAACAAAAAAACCCTTTCCAATTTTGGTCTGTATCCTCCTTCACTTATCTCAACACCACAACTTGGGACTTGTGGAAAATCTGAATGCAAGTGGGTTTTATACTCATCTTTGGAAATTAAAGCATCTTAGATTAACCAATGATTCCAGGAACTCAAAATGTGGAGAGATGCTCTTGACCATTAAAAATTCTTATTCATAGACATAACACATACAGTGAGGGCCACCACCTACACTCAAGCACTCGCACTGACCTCAGTGGGAGTTTTGCCTGACTATAGAGAGCAGGATTGGGTGGCAAATTACTATTATGATTTAATATAGGGAGTTGTTTAGTACTTCTACAGTGAGAATTGGGCTTACTTAAGGTGTGAGTGGTAGCATGTTTATATTTTTTAAATAAACTGTTCAAGAGCATAATGAAACTGCAGGAGGAATTAGTAGTTGACTTTCACCCAGGATGGGTTTAATTTAAAAAAATCATTTACATTAAAATTTCATTCATACTTAGCCAACAATTGTGGTATCAGTAACACAACAACAAACTCTATGTTTTAGATGGTAATCACTTAGAAGGTTCTATAAAATTTTAGGAAGTGATTGATTCATTGAATTTTAAGCCTCTCTCTAAGAACACAGGTGCTAGGACCATAGTGCGTGTCTTAAAATTCTTATTCTGATCTAGATTGTGATGCCCTAGCTCACACTGAGTAGTACCCTTATACCTCACTGACTGCAATATGAAGAAAGGACTCACAAACCAGCCCTAATTAATTTTACAAAATCTTGATCTGATTTGTGGGTGGCTGCTTAGTTCTATTGCAACTGTAGCCCCAAAATTATTCATATTCTGTGTCTTTTTTTTAGTATAATAGGAAATTGTCACTGGCTTCTGCTAGGAAGTTAAAACAATTTTAAAATCACTTTCTAAAATATACTATTCTGACACTCATATAAGAGACTTGTAAGGGATGACAGAACAAGTCAGCTGTGTTGGTGGCAACAAACTGAATAGATTACTTCTTTGGTAGGTTGCTAGAGATTACCTGGTGATGAGGGCAATATAAAATCTGTACTCAGCATGAATAAATTAAATGCTGCTTATCAAGGACTAATTCACAGCCTTCCTTATAATATGCACATCTATTTAAACATTCATGCAATCCACTAATTTCCAGCCCTGCTACACTGATATTATCGTTTTAGCAGATCTATCCTGTATAGACCATTTCAGCTCCTGTAGAATTTCCCAGCTTAAAATGTGAACTCATACTTTAGTTAGCCAGATAACTAACTAAGTCAACGTGACAAATTCATAACCTGAGTTAAGATAAAGGCTGATGAAATCCTGGCTCCCCTGAAGCCAAAGGGAACTTTGCCATTGACAATTGCCACCCAGGATGTTTAAAATTAACATTAAACTATGAATTGCAAATTGAGTGATGATGCCCAACAATAAGATGCTGCAATGAAAATTTTAAAGAGTATATTTTAAATAGGCTGCCTTAAAGTTTGTAAATGCAGTGATTACTAGCTCTTCAAAACTGAGAATAAATGGTCAATCATATTCAAAGAGGTGTTGAGGGGAAATGGTTGCAATTGCTTATAACTGCTACACCTGTGGAGGTGCCTTATTGCTATCTTAGGAAATGTCTTTACAATACTAAACAAAATTCCAATGGATACTGTAAAATGACCGTTCAAATGCTGGATTAGCAGTGATGAAACTACTCGCTGGTATTTAGAAACCTGTGCAGTTGATGAGAACATAAGCATCTACATGAAAAACTTGCAAGTTTAACTTAAATGTGTACACCTTTGTTCAAACTGGGGCAAATTTGTATGTAGACAAGACCTCGGGACTTCCTTCTCTGACATACTAACATGCATGCACACACACATTCAGCCCACAATCACATTTACATTTGTAACTGAACATATATGCCCTGCAGAAACTCCCTCTTACCAGTTACTAAGTTATGTTCAGACAATGATCTATAAGGAACTGTAGAGCCAGAGAAGATGCTAGGATCTCACAATCAGTGTTTGGTCAAAGTTGGTATGTCCTTACAGTTCTCTGAAGTAAAATAAGCTACACGTTAAAGAGTTTTTGATTATTCTTCCTCAAAAGAGACTGTTGAGGAAGAATGTCTAATAGGCTATTGAAAATCATATGGCACTTTCAATAAATACTTTAAAGCTTCTTAAATAAATCGTGGTTGTTTTTTTCTTAAAGCAACTGCTGTAATAAGCCTGTTTTATCCATAACACATAATTCTGAAGGAAAAAATCCAGAACAGCACAAAGATCATAATAGTTAAAAGACAGTACAGCTTTTACTTTCCATAACAATCTGGACTGGATCCCATTTCAGGAAAAAACCTAAAAAACTACAGTTTATTCAATCTTAAGTCTTATCTAGAATCCCACCCCAAAGCTTATATCACTCCTTTTCAAAACACTAAACCACATGTATATAAATCTCAGTGCAGAAATGTATTCACAGAGCAAAAGAAAGGCCCCAATCCTGCAAACACTTATGCACATGCTTAACTTCAAGTATGTGAATATTACCACTGACTTCAACAGAACTACTTGCATGGTTCACTTTAAACACTATGGCGTTTGTAGCATTGGGGCCAAAGATGTTAACCATCAACTAGGCCAGAATTTTATTACTTTGCCTGTGTTTTTGTCCAGGTTTTCTGAACAGGATCATATTAAAAATCAAAAACATCCACATACACAAATACACTTACATGTGTGCACATATTAATATGCAAATATACATTCAATAACTTGAAGGAAGTATTTAAGATTTTATTTAGACAGACAAGTTAAGGCAACTACCTTACTGTCTCTCCAATATCAAGGACTTTATCCAGGTTTTTAAAGCCATGCTTTTGAGAAAAATAATTTTAATCTATTTTTTCCAGTTGGTAATTTTGTTTGCTTAATAATTTACACCTAGACCAAGATTCCCTGTTGATATTTTGTCAGTGACAAAAAAAAATCCCAATTTGTTTATATAATATATATTTTTACATCATAAAAAGGTCATTTGTTTAGGGCTATATTTTGGTATAAAAGCAAATAAAAGTTTAAAAGTTCTGGCAATCAAAGGAGGAAAGATAACTTTCAGTCTAGCAAGACATTGATTTTTGTATTGATGTTATGTTCTGAGAAAAAGTAAAATTATTTAATAAAAAGATGTACTGTCCTTTCACTGAAACAGACCAAACACAAAATGGAAACAGCTTCACAAACAAGAGTGAATAATGCCCAGATACCTTATATAGGCAGTTATTCTACAACTGTATACAGTTATTTACAATGGTGCTTTATAAAACAAAAAATGGTAGCACTTCCTAAAAGATTTTGGAACTTTTTTTCTTTTTTTTCTTTTTTTAAAACTCCCTTGTCATAAAAGCCAACTTACATTAAAATAGACTTACTACAAGACAACACAACTAACAAAATATATAATAAAACTCATACAAGTAGAAAATTCTGAGGTATTTCTGGTTTGAGGTGGTCTGTGGTCATGAAGTTTTTTTAATTTTTTTTTTTTTCAGTTTAAACCTCGGAAGCCACGTAACGTGGTGTGTGTGTGTGTGTGTGTGTGTGTGTTTTGTTTTTTAAACATTGCATGTTTTGCAAATTAAAAAAATATTTAAATGTTGAATCAGCAGCATTAGGAACATTCACTGACTAGAGCAAGTTTATGGCATACTAGAGTAACGGTATTTTAGAATATGCACCACTTTAAGACAAAAGAGTTTAGTCACAGATAAAGAGAAAGCTGAGTCAAAGAAATTGGTTTAACAGATTCTATGGTTAATGCTAATGCTGCTCTGTTACCTCCCTATATTCTGCAATTGTACAATTCAAATGCTTCTTGGGTGCGTCTGCCTGCCACTGGCCCAGGTAATTTTTTCCCCTCCAGTTAAAAAAAGGCCTTTCTACAGAGCCAGAAATCATACTTTTCTTCTTTTTAATCATCTGCACTGGTAGCTTGGGCTAAGCAGTTATCCAGCCCTGAGGCCTTATTCCCTGAACTGCTACTGTATTTAAAGCAAGATATAAATGCTTTCAAATCTTCCAGTACTTTACAGAGAGCTTCTGAGAATACACTGTTATCTCTCTCAATTACACTGCTTAAAAGCATCTTTTTCCAATTCTTACCTGGAGTTTTAAAAATATATATACCTATGGTTTGGTTTTGTTCTTTTAACACCCAAGCCTGAGATACTGGGGGAAGTAAGAACTAGTACCTTGCTTATCCCATTGGCTCATTGACCCAACTTTCTCGATATGCTGCGATGATAAATACTCTGCCTCAAAAAAGTTCTTCCCCTCATTAACTGGTTACCTGAGAAGTAGCTCCATAGCAAATGATGTTTCTCCAAATGCTGCAAAGTCCAACATCACTCTCCCCTTCTCCTATACTAAACACCCCCCCTTTAATTTTACCATCAAAGAGTTAACATTCTCTTCCCAGCTTCTTGTGTTTTTTCCCGTTACAATGACACCCGTTAGATCCGTAAAAGACACATCTGCTGTTTGTTTCTTTTTGAAGCTCACTGTCTAAAAAAAAAAGAAAATAGGGGGAAATAATCCTTTTGAGGAAGGTGTAATCTTATGTAACAGTCTTAAGTTTCCTCCAAAGTTTGCAGCATTGCGTTTTCTAAGATGGTACGTGGTTTTCCTTTATGTCAGAGATGCTCTGTGTTGAAGACAGACCGATGAAGAGAAACCCGGAAAACTGAATAAAAAAAAAAAACACAACTGAAGTGAGTTTGTTGAGGTTCTGAGGTACCTGCACCTTTTCTGCATTCATTAGTCGGCACCTGAATGCTTGCTGAGATGTCTTTTTTTTGTTTTTTTGTTTTTTTTTTAATACAGTAGAGCAATGTGCTGGTAAAATTGATCCAATCCAAAAAAAACAACAACAACAATAATAATAATAATAAAAAGTCAAGATAAAATAGCAGCTGCATTCATGTGTTTGTTGGGTTTTTAAACTTTTTTTAAATCCACTGAGTCTGGAAAGACAAAAGTGAACCAGGACTTAGATACTAGACTCTTTGGGTGGCAAGTCCACGTTGGTGACAGACGTCACGATGGAAACGAGGCAGTCCGAGGTAGTGCCGTTTACTGATTTTCGGATCTGAGAAATGCGCTCCTCGACACAGCCTGCCGAAAGCCGAGCCTCTGCATCGTGGTCCCAGCATTCTTCAATCGTAACACAGAGCTGTGCCAAACCCTGTAGAGTCAAGAGGAAACACACATTTAGCAAATGGATTCTCGCTGAAATCTTGTTTGTAGGGGGAAGAGCGGGGTGGCACGTTGAGCAGCACACACAGCCTAGCAGCAGATGTAGGAGAATCTGGGCACAGCTCTTTAACAGAAAATCCTATGGGCTTGTCTACAAGAACGGTTAGTTTGTGGCAAGACAGGGTGTAAATTTACCCCTCACTAGTCTGCTGTGGACCCTGCTGCTGCACACTAAAAGTTTCCTTAATGTGCTTTGAGCTACCCTGCTTTAAAGCGGGAGCCGATCAAAGCACACTAGGAAACTCCTCATGCTCAGCAGCAGTGTCCACATAGACACTTAGAGCGCAGCAGGCTAGTGTGAGGTAGATTTACTCCAAGTCCTTCTATTGTCCCTATGTCAGTATTGCCAACACTAGGTTCTCAAAAATCCTGAGTTAGGCCTCAAAATATTATAAGATTACTTTACAAAAAGTTGTGTGTGTGTGTTTTTTTTTTAAATAATTTACTTAAGTTCTTTGTCTTATGGGTTCTGAGCCTTTAGGGTGCACTCGGATCAAGCTTTTTCCTACAAACACAAAGGCGAGAATTTTTTTTTTTAAATCAAAGCAGAGATTCTCAACTAATCACTTCATTCCAGGAACAGGAATTTTAAGAAAAAGAAAACAAACAGCAAATACAGCAAGACTTGAGATAATAGCACGAGAGTTGGCAACTTTGGTACAAGTACCATAAAACTTATCTTCCTAAAGAAATACTGCTTCCTTTGTATGGGTAAACTGTTATGTTATGTATTCTAACTGCATTGTGTGTGTGTGTGTGTGTGTATTATATATATATATATATATATATAGTGCTTAGTCATCCTATAAAATTACTGGATTAAACACCCCACCTTCTATACAGCTAAATGAAGGTTATTGATAATCTGAATTTTATCCAATTTTGAATAATCAGGATTCACCCATATATTACAACAACAAATGTCCCTGATTTTGGGAAAAGCGACGAAGAGTCCTGTGGCACCTTATAGACTAACAGACGTATTGGAGCATAAGCTTTCGTGGGTGAATACCCACTTCGTCAGATGCATGTAATGGAAATTTCCAAGGGCAGGTATAAATATGCAGGCAAGAATCAGTCTAGAAATAACGAGGTTAGTTCAATCAGGGAGGATGAGGCCCTCTAAAGTTGAGGCTAGCCAACTACAAAAGCAACTCCTCCCTTGGTGTTCACACCTCAACTGCTAGCAGAGGGCCTCATCCTCCCTGATTGAACTAACCTCGTTATTTCTAGACTGATTCTTGCCTGCATATTTATACCTGCCTCTGGAAATTTCCACTACATGCATCTGACAAAATGGGTATTCACCCACGAAAGCTTATGCTCCAATACGTCTGTTAGTCTATAAGGTGCCACAGGACTCTTTGTCGCTTTTTACAGATCCAGACTAACATAGCTACCCCTCTGATACCTGATTTTGGGGAAACAGAATTTAAACCACCTGAGACAATGGCAACAATGTATTTAGCTTCTTAGCTAGTGCACGGGGACTGAACAGCTCAGCGACTGAGCCTTTTACCTTTAGGCCATCATTTTAAATTCAGCCCAGGTAACTCATCTGACAGTTCACTGGCTCGTGTGCAATGACTTGGAGGTCTCAGTTCAATTAGTGGACAGGTGTCCAAAGCACAAAAGACTTATCACTGCAATTAGCACCTTTGTTGGCATTTCTTCAGAGAGAAGGAGGACTGAATGGGCCTGGAGACAGATATACTCTCCTGAACAGGGTTGAGACATGTTGGCTTGCAGAAGGAGGAGGAAGCTTGCACTGCCACTGCACGTGTATGGGCCTGTTCTATGGATAAACAGAGGGCTTCGTTTTCCGATGTCAAACTGGCCCATTTCACAAGCACTAAGCCTCAAAAAAATCTAATGCCAGGGGGCTGGGAATCCTTTTCACTACATTAATGCACAAAAAGTTATAAAATATTCCATCTCTGCTTATGCTGGTGAAGGGTGAAACCGCTTTAAAAAGAAAAAAAAAATCAAATCAGTTGATTAAAACCACAATAAAAGAAAGGACAAACTATCCAACAGAATGGGGACTGCATAAGTGTCACATGACCTGGGTTCAATTCCCAATGCTTCCACTGCCCTTGGGCAAATCACTCAGTTTCCCCATTGGTAAAATGGGGATACGATACTGATCTCCTTTGTAAAGTTCTTTGAGCTCTGCTAGTGAAAAATGGTATCTAAGAGCTGCATACTATTATTTTTAGCAATGGATTTTTCTTCTTACAGTGATATTCTACATCATACCAATGAAGGGGTGGGGAGGAAGAAGTCAGGGAGAGAGAAGGCGATAGGGACTGTTTTCAGAGGTGCTCAGCACTTGTAGTTCCCATGGAGTTGTGGATTCTCAGCTCCTTTGAAAATTAAGACCAGGAGACTAGAGAAATAAAGTTCATATGTAGTTTAGTTTTGGCTCTTTGAGCTAAGGTCAAGTGTAGGTAGTCTCTTGGTCTATCCAAGGCCGTGATCAAGTGTCTTGACGTTTTTGGTCTTTTGGCCTCGAGATGAAAACCTTGCCTTTGTTTCTGGGACCTTAAAGTGAAAAAATATTCCTCAAGACAGTTCCGTTCTGCCAAACTGTTAAAAGATAATTTCCCTGATGTAACTGGCTTGAAGTTAACATCTAATGCTCAACTGCATTGCTAATTCCAGTCATCAGAGGAAACATTTTAAGCTGTTAACGAGATGGGACATACAGCGTGTTTCAGCCAGTGATCCTTGAAAGCAGGCCGCATCTTTTTGTGAACCACCACTTCCTGCAGGTCCTCAAGGGATGGATGCTGACCTATCTCCTCTTCAAAAGGCAGCATATACTCATCCACTGGACCTGAGGTATATGGAGAGAACTATGTTAATACAGAGAAGGACTCTATTAAGTAGACGTATCTCTTCACTTAGTCTGAACTGCAATTCCATAGCAACAGAAAAACCCAGTCCAAGCAAAGCATCGCACACTACGCACGTCACGTTGTTTTATACCAATGTGATTTACATTCCCCCTTCGCAAAGCCGTTCTGCCATCACTGCTAGTTGTCAATTCATGAATTTGACACTGATGTCTGCTATGAACCCCAAATCTTGCACAACACTCCAAATTTTGCCTTTTTCCTAGTTGAAAATTAGTGCAGCATTTTGTAAAAAAAACTAAGCAAGTTAACACCAAATCCCAGTTGATTATGTTTGATGTCTGACTCCAAATACACACAAGGTCCTGGCAGCAGATATTAATATGCCAGTCGCTTCATTTTAGTCCCTGACTTGCTAGGTCAAACACCGATGAAATATTTCTCATTTGTTCTTTCATAACCTAGTCTGATCATAGACTTATGGCAATAAAGCAATAAACACAGTCATTTGTTTTTAGTTACTAGACTGCAGTCGTGGTCCTGAGAACCGACACTTTCCTAAAGAAGCCAACCCTGATTAAGTGACAGACAGCCTGCAAGGCACCAATTTAGGTAGCGCTAACACAGTGATGCTATTGACAGTATTGTCCATGTAACAATGCACAGCTTGGGAATGTTCGGATAGTTCTTGCAATTCTTTCGTGTTTCAATGGACCTCTACATAAATGACCCAAGATGGAAAGCAGGAATGTAGTAAGGCTAAACATAGCTAGGATCAACCCATAATGTAGGGCCTCAAACATTTTAATGTATTCAGGCATATGAAGAACTCAATTTTTGAGACACTTTAGGGAACAGGATCTGGAGAAACTTGATCTGGGTCAATTCTGCTTTGAAAGGTGGTCAACTATAACAGGACAGCAACTTTCAGAAATCTGATTCAGGGTTAGACAGCTAACTACACTGTAGAAGAGTACAGAAGCGTTCGTTTGGACCCTTTTCTGTACAGTTAAGTCTTAATCCACACTGGGAGTTGGACCATGCCAAACACAAATGCATTCTGAAACAATTTGTTCTGTGAGAAAAGGGCTTGAAAACTGCAAAGAAGATCGTTTTCCAACAGGAGTAGAGGCACATTTTCTTCTCCGGGGAGAATTTTTATTTTAATTGTGCTTTAGACTATCTCCAGCTAGCACATATAGAATGATTTCTGAACACTTCAGCTATCACGAGTATGGCTGTGAACTGCTCTGAACCACAACAGCATGTGAAAACTTTTCTAAGCAGCAGTGTGGACTCCCAATTGTGGCAATAAGTTTGGTTTATTGAACCATCATTTGGCATTTCATAATGCTTGGATGCACTCTAACAAATAGCACGCCAACTGAAATGAGGATTTTTTTTAGGGTTCTCGTGCATTACTGCATGGTCTCTTTGGACCAAGTGGTGACCTCTTTCAAACCTGACAGTATTTCACATGGGTTCCTTCAAACTGAAGGCCAAAAAAAGAGCTGGATAATTTTATCTGCTCATGAATGGTAAACCATCAAGACTACAATATTGAAATATGTGGCTATTACTCTGAAAAGTGACTAAAAGCCATTTAATTTTTCCCATTGACATGGTGCCAATCAGTAAAACAAATCTAAGTATTTAGCCCGCAAATAAGCCATCTCCATTGATAGGACAATGATAATGACCTTCCTACGCATATCCCCACCCCATCAAAGTATCAGGACTGTTCCAACACACCTTTAGGGAAAGCCTGAATGAACATTTGCAACATGCTGTGCACATCAATAAACTCTTGCTCCACTGGGGCAGAAACAGAATAAAAGGGGCCTTAGCTCGAGCTACCTGCTGGTAGCCACCTGATACACAAACTTGAACTGTTGGCACAAGCATCTGGCTGATCTCAAAATGATGAGAAGGAAAAGGAGGAGCGAGGTGGTCTCAAAGAACCAAGGAGCCAAACCATAGGTCAAAACAAACACCTGAAACTGAACTGGAAACTAGCTCAGTCTATGGAGCACAGATATAAGCAGCAGCACTGGTGAATCCACTAACTTTGCAGGCAGCTTAGGGTATGTCTACATTGCAATTAAACACCTGCACCTGGCCTGTGTCAGCTAACTTGGGGCTTGGGCTATGGGGTTGCAAAATTGCAGTATAGACATTCAGGCTTGGATTGAAGCCTGGGCTCTCAGATCCTGTTGCCTCGTGAGGTCCCAGAGCTTGGGCTCCAGCCCGAGCCCAAACGTTTACACCACAATTTTACAGCCCCACAACCAGAGCCCCTCTAGCCCAAGTCAGCTGACACACGCCAGCTGTGGGTTTAACTGCAGTGTAGACATACCCAGTATGAAGGGAAGGTATTTTTGAAGTTTCCAAGGACTCTTCAGGGACAGCCACACAGTAGAGGTCATTGCAGTAAGCCTGGAGGCATTATGGGTTCATTGTTTATTAGCCTCCAATTATTTCCAAATCAAATATGCTCATTTTTACAAGTAATAACATGTTCCTCATAGACACACTAACTGCCAGCCTTATAAACTCAACCTGGAGTCGTGAGTTGAGCAGGGTTCTTTTTGGTGCACACACCTCCAACAATAGAAGGTTCTGCAGGCCAAATGTGCCCTTAGTTACACTTGTGCATACTCAATGTCTTGCAACTGACATTTAGTCTGAAGTCACTGCTGAAGTGCGAGTCACAGTGCCATTCAGCTCCATTTCCCAGCGCTATATGGGCTCTGCATGACCAACAAGACTAAACATTCGGCACTGAAGCCAGCAGACATGGCTCTGAATAAATGCATGGAGCAGATCCATTCAGTCAGAAGGTGCCGTAGCAGAGAGGCGTGACCTCCCTCAGAAATTGACAATGAGGGAGGTCCAGACGCCCTCTGGTGGGCGGAACCAGGAAAGCCATGCCCACCGTGCCAGAAGCAGAGGGACAGGACAGGAACAGGAAGTATATAAGGCAGGCCCTGTAGCTCAGTTGAGGGGAAGCCACTGAGGGAGACAGATGCTTCCACCCTGCTGAGGACTTCTGCTGCCCCAAGGACTCATCCTAACTGCCTGAGCTACCAGACATGCCCGATGCTGAGGAGTGGCTAGGATTACTGTTTGCAGTGTACCCAGGGGAGACAGAGGACAACCCAGAGATCCAGGTACACCCCAAGGGAAGGATAGGAAGTGGCCCATGGACAGCTGACTATGGTCTGGCTGGGTTGCTGCCTGAGCCCAGTTCAGTATGTTGCAGCTGGATCCTCGCTGACCCAGTGGCAGACCACTCTGCCACAGTTAGGGCCCTGGGCTGGGACACAGTGGAGTTAGGTGGGCCCGTGTTCCCCTACCCACTGCCATCCCTGGGGTGGCAGTCACCCCACCTTCAGCCAGGAGGCCTGTGGGAGTCTACCATCTGCCTGAGCCCCCTAGACTGTGTTGGGTGCTCACCCCTGCCTGAGGGCTGGAGCCCTAGACTGCTGGTATCCCGCTCAGCTTGAGAGCTGGGGTCCCCGGATTATTCCCTGCTCTGTCCGGCCTGAGGCCTGGAGCCCTGGACTGTGCTTGGTACCCTGCCCTGTCTGAGGGCCTGAGGTTCCAGACTATACCTGGCTCTATCCTGCCTGAGGGTTGGGCTTTAGACTGTTGGTGTCCTGCCCCGTCTCAGGGCTTGGGCCCCTGGACCACTCACTGCTCGACCCCGCTGAAGGGATTGAGCCCCCAGACTACTAACGTCCCCCTTGTCTAAGACTTATTCCAGGAGCGTGACAGCCAAGAGGCATGGCCTCCCTTGGAGATTGACAGCAAGGGAGGGCCACACATGCCTACATGTTTACTGTGCCAGTTACACATGCACAGACAGGAGAACTGCACTTTGGGTTCAATCCAACTCCGACTGAAGTCAAAGGAAGTCTTTCCATTGACTTTCATGGGAACTGAACTTTTGAAGTTGTATTTAATAAAGGGAGATGGGGGAGATCCAAACGGATGTTTTGAACCAGACTGAACCATAGGAGACCTGCATTATATTCCCAGCTCTGTCACAGACCTGCTGCATGGCCTTGGGCAAGTCACTTTATCTCTGGGTCACTGTTTCCCCTTGTACGTCATGTCTAGAGTAAACTCTCTGGGGAAGAGACTCATCTCTTACCATATGTAGGTACAGGGGTCCCAATTTGATTTGAGTCTCTAGATGCTACTGTAATGCAAACAAACAATATTTGAAACCCAAGGGAATCAGCACGTTGAGGACTGGATGTCTGTTCCATACAAAAAGTGAGGGGTCTGAACAGGTAGTCGTGGAGTTGACAGAAATGAAATGACTATTTCTGCCTCCCCTCAGTCCTAACATCAGCAGGCAATCTTCTGCACATGGCAAGACTGTCACCGATTAGCAGATGCTCTATTTCCACATGACACTTCTTGCTGACAGACTAGAGGCTGCCCCATTTTTCAAGCACTGTTTTGATGAAGGAACATTGAGAAAGTCAGGCGATGCGGGGAAAGCAAACTCTTGTGGCTAAGGCTTTGATTGCCTTAACTCAAGTGCTTAGGTTTTTGTTTTTTAAATAAATTTTTAAATTAAATTATCCTATCTCCTAGAACTGGAAGGGACCTTGAAAGGTCATCGAGTCCAGCCCCCTGCCTTCACTAGCAGGACCAAGTACTGATTTTGCCCCAGATCCCTAAGTGGCCCCTTCAAGGATTGAACTCACAACCCTGGGTTTAGCAGGCCAATGCTCAAACCACTGAGCTATCCCTCCCCCCTGTTCTTACAGCGTAGACTGCACTCTCCCCTATACTACATCTCAGAGAAGGGAAGAAAGAGCTGATGTATTACCCTTTCACATAGGTTCAAAACTTGCTTAGGGAACAAGTGAAAATGAACAGGTCTGACAACAAACGAGAGCCCCTTCATTGGCGAGACAGTGCACAGGGTGCATTTAATACTTTAAAATAGGCCCACTGTCAACTGTGGAACTATTTTCTCTCTCATCTCATTCGCCAAATTTTTTATTGGGTTCCCAGGCATTATGCAATATAATCTGCACCCTGTTAAACGCACTTTGGACCTTAACTCTATGAAGTCCACTGTTTAGAGGGAATGACAGTTTATTGGAAAATCCAGATTAGTATCTTAATGAGAAGAACATGCCATTGATTTTATGAAGACAACCCCATTCTCTGGACCGCATACCCCTGCTGAAGCTGAGCTGCGGAGCTTTACACTTACCATCAGCTGCTGTGCACCTGGAGATTAACTCCCACAATACTAGTCCCATTGCATACATGTCTATTCTCAGGAAGGCATCTCGCTGGAAGTTGATTGCCCCCTCTAACACCTCAGGAGCCATGTACCTCCTTGTTCCCACCTACACACCAAAAGAAAAAATGCAACTTAAATTACAAGAGATAGCTGGGTGTGTAGGGACTACAGCTGTTCCATCAACCTCAAAGCTACTTCTCTACTAAGATGGCTGTGTACTGGCTCCAAACAAAATGGGTCCACTCTTTCTGGCATCACTCCTCATTAAAACCATTTCAAGCTCCATGAAACAGTTGTAAAAAGACTCCAAGTGTGTGGATATGTATATGTTGATCATTCAGTGGACACTAAGGGTTTGAATTAAATGCAATGAGGTAAGATGACTATGTCTGAAATTCTGTCATCCATCCACCCCATTGCCTCTAGCTACTGTAGCACCTGCTATATGTAAAAACAAGTTAATTTTTGGAGACGCTCCAAACACCTTAAGTTCAAGTCAGACTCTCAGTTATTGGATCATAATTGATGGCTTAATGCTCCCTTTATAAATTTAAAAAGGAATGTTGAGCTGGTGTAAGGTTTGGTGAATAGAGGTTTGACAGCCCTGGATACAAGTCTCATTTATCCAGAGGACAGGTGTAACGTGGACACCACACTGTCCTGCCAATCCGCTTCAACCATGTTCTGGAGACCACCTCTAACCTTGAGAGAGTAGCTCAATCTCCGTCTGTTAAAAATGTTGTTACTTTTAGTACAAGAGATCTTTACAGAGGTGCTACAAACACATGTGGTGGAATACCAAGCCATGATGAGGAGTAGGGAAAGAAGGGGTCTGGAGTGGAAGGGGGAAATCACCTGTCCGATGCAGAAGTTAATTTTCTTTTTAATAATTTTCCCCTTAGGGAATTCCCCATCGTAAACTTCTCATCTTGCAAGGGCCTGACTGTGGGACAAACCCTAAGCACGAGAAGATGTAGAAGCAGTTAAAGGTCTAGAGAGAGGTGACCAAAATGGTCAGAGCTGTGGCTGGATTTACAGAGATGTTAGGAATAAGCTACGTTTATGACATGGAGGTCACAGAACATTCTCTCCTTCAGCCCCCGGGCTGAGGGACTGAAGCTGGGAGCCAGGGGGGCCCTGAGAGGGTTCCAGCTACCGGCAACAGCCTCCTCATGGGGCCCCTTGCAAGGTTCCAAGTGACAGGTGACAGCCTCCTGAGGGGGCCCTCCTCAGGGTCCAGCGACAGGTAATAGCCTCACGCAGGGGAGGAGGGTGCCTTGGGCAAGCGTCTGGGAGTGTCCTGTTTTCTCTTTGGGAAATATGGTCACTCTGCAGCTCCCAGCCGCCATGGGTGGAGGGGGCCCCCCCTGAAGCTTCCAAGTGTAGTCAGCTTGGGATATTTATTGCTGCTAAAGGTCTCTAGGCAGCTACAATGACTGGACTTTAAAAAAAACCTGAATAATTTTATGACTCAATATTTAATGCTAAAACCAGTGATCAAATCTCATGCTGCAAGGTATAAACTGAATGCCTTCAGGGGTCAGGATGGTCTCCACCTCCATGTTATGCAGCCTTGCACAACTGTCTATGTGCACTATTGGAGAGGATAAGGGGTCGCCTTCCTCTGCAGTAGCAACTGGTGGAGCCAAGTTACCTTAAAATGGCAGGAAGAAAGTAGTGCAGGAAATGTAAAGATCAAATGCCATTCTTTATGGAAAGTGTTTCTGCTCATTTGTTCCCTGATTCAGTATCTGGGATAGAAGTAATTTGCAAAAATAGAAGAACAGGCGGTGTGTGCAATATAAAATATATAAAAGGTAAATCTGGGTCATCCCATACCCTGCTCTTTGAGCAAAAACCACCATTAAAGCTAATATAAAATCAGCAATTAAAAAAGCATTTTGTATCTATTGCCCCTGCAAATTATTCAAGCTGAGCAAAACAATGCCCTTCTGCAATTTCCTGTCCCCCAGTAACCGTCCCCATATCCTGCATCTGCGGAAACGCTGCCCACTCCCAGCAGATGTGGTAAGCCCCACATTTATTTCTAAAAGGTAATTGTTACCTGTCCATGGGTGTCCCCTGGAGGCTTTCCAGGCTCAAACCGTACAGCCAGTCCAAAGTCAGCTAGAACTGCTGTCAAGTCATTCTTCAACAACACATTTTTACTCTTGAAGTCCCTGCAGACAGCCAGGAAGCAAGTTTGAGAAGGATTTAGTATGGCACAAATCCCATCATTTTTAAACAAACATGTCAAAACTTGACTGGTTTAATTGCCAAGCTCGGGATGAGCTCCGTGACCCAGTGAGAATCCAGTATGCTGAAGATGCACCTGTCTTACATCTCTGAGATCACACCTGAATCTATGAAAGCAATAAACAAACTAGAGCCCTCACTGCTGCTGACCAGATTTAACCGATTTCCTTCCCCTCCACCATATATTTCTGTGTGCGCGTTTTTACAAAATACTCCAGTTCAAAGATTCAAAGAATCCAAGGTACAGTCAGACTGACACACTGCTTTAGGAGTGGCATTTGGGCATTGCCTGCAAACACCCATGCTGGGCCCGATGCTCATACATGCTACATAGAGTGGTGTGGAGGCAGATTTCAGCCTTTGCACTGAAGTAGGTTCCAGCCTTTGCACTGACGTGAGGCCACTGCTCACATTTCACTGATGATCTGGCAGTTGTGTGCCTTTAGCGGCCGACTGTGTGACTGTCAGCCTCTCTTCCCCCAACCTGAGGGAGAGGATTATAGTGATGGTGCCATAGAGAAAGCAGGGCTCCTCTGGCACCCAATCGGGATGTAGGAGGTATGGCCATTATCTTGGACTATATACTGGAACCAGTGTAACAGAAGAGGAGAGAAATAACAGCAGAAGCAAAAGGAATCACGGGGGGAGGGTAATTTCAGAAAAGAATCAAAGCAGGGTAAGGAAAACAAGGAGAAAGCAGGAGTACAGGGTAAATTAATGTCAAAATAAAACCAGGGATTGAACTAAAGGGATCATAATATATTATTTATAGATACACGCACACACACACACACCCCCACACACACCCCCTCACAACATGCCGCACATACACAGCGGTATAAAAAAAAAAAAGAGACATGACGGAAGCTCCCATGTTTAAAGTTTCTACCATCCACGCATTTAGGGTGACCAGATAGCAAGTGTGAAAAATCAGGACAGGTGGCAGGGGGTAATAGGAGCCCATATAAAAAAAACCCCAAATATCGGGACTGTCCCTATAAAATTGGGACATCTGGTCAACCAAAATGCACTATACAAAAGTCAGCATTTCATACGAATGGGCAAACCCCTCCTCTGCCTGGCATCCTCAGCAGTGTTCCCTCAAAGAGGCATTTGAGGGGTGGGGGAGAGCACCCAGATGTGATAAGAGGTTATATTACAAGTTGGTTTTGCCAGGACTACCTACAGATTGTTCCCTTGTACATACTATATATACACAGTTTGTATACATTGGGCTTTAAAAAGTAAGTATGGAAAACTGGTCTCTTACTCCATTCAAAGTCAGCAGTTTCTGTAAAGTCTGACTGGAATTTTTACTTAGAAGAGAGCTTAATCAAGTTTCTTGTTCGTTTGTTATTATAAGCAACCCACCATCACCGACAAACATACCAGACCCTTTTAATAGTTACTGTATTCATTATGCCCATTAATTTATGAAGCAAATGTTACATTTATATATTTATAATCGTTTGTCATCTTAAAGTAGTAGCCCTTTACAAAACAAGGCCTTCTTGGAAACCAGCTGATGTGAGCTGAGTTCAGCTCACTCTTTCTACAGGCTTCAATCGTTTTGTGTGACAGAGATCTATTGTATTGAATTTTTGAGCTCCTGGACCAGCACGATCCTAGAGATATTGACTGTACTAGGTCACTGACAGAGTCCAAATCTAGTCATTGACAGAGTCCAAATTCCCTTTGTAGTGGTTTATTATGGGTTGAGCAGAGTTTCATCCACAAGCCCTTCAAAGCCACGTCCTTACCTTAGTCTTATAGTCAGAATGTGAGTAAAAGACCTAACAAGAAAAATCACACACCCTGGCCTTTCCACGTTTTCATCAGAAAAGAGAGGTTTGTGAATATAATTAAGATACAAACCTTAGACAGCAGATGGCAATGACCTGTATGCACCGCATTATAATTTTCCTATATTCTTTCAGTTCACTCAGTGACCTTGCTGAACGCAGGACACTGCTGGCCTGCACAACATAATTAATGAGGTCAGATACAATTGTTTTAAACTAAAAATGATCTGTCAAAATACTTTGGGAAGAGAGGAATCACTGGACCAGACAGAGGGGCCTACTGCATTTCTGGGTGTCATAAGGCCACATCCAAAGGCAGGTTGAGCTGCTCAACCCCCAAGTCTCAACCTCCTGAGAAAGGAAATAACACTTCCTTACCACAGCCACACACAAAGCTGCATGTTCTAGTTCAGGAGATTCTGGCTAGGTGATTAAGGTGGGGGAAGTGATTTAGCCCACTGTACAGTAAAGCAGTTATTGGAGACATTTCTGCAGTGTAGGATTTGTTGTTATAGCATATTCACAACAAAATTTAAAGAGTGCTTAATTGCTTAAGCAAAGCTGTGCTTGCCTGGTTCTCCCTCATTGAACTACGACTCCATTTGGCAGAGGAGTTAATTTATGACAGACTCACTAAACCACAATAATACACTGCTCCGCCATCTTAAAAAGTAAAAGTGAATGATTAGATGCATAGATAAATCCACACACATACACGCACACACTCTCTTCGGGACATATTGTGCATCTATCACATTCTCCATGCGCATATACAAAGAGGTAAAAACACTTTAAAAACATACATCCAAACTGGCCAAGTGGCCAAAAATGTCAAGGAATGACTCCGCTGCCCACAAAAAGAAAAATAATCCTCCACAGAAAGAGCTGCAGGCTTTCGGCTGTCGAAGAGTAGGACAAGAAGATCTATATTTATGTGCTTAAATAAAAACAGCCCGATTTTCTGAACAACTGAACATCTGGTGACTCCCACTCAGATCTAAGAAATAGGATTTTAAGGCACAGCCAATCACTGGCTTGGCAACATGACCTGATGGTCAGCAAGCTATTCAGTCAGACCATGGAATGGCGGGGAGGATTAAGCTCTAGAGTCAGGGACCTCCACTGAAAATCCCTTCCTACTAGCCTCCTCCCATTTAGATGTGGGGGCGGTCCATTTGAGTGTCCTGGCTGGTAGGTAACAGAATGCAGCAAGAGAAGAATACTTCTTCCATAGTGCCATTCACACCCATATATATCCCAGAAGCCACTGGCAACAATGAATAAAGATTAATACAATTTTATTTTATTATCTGCTCCTATCAAATAAAATGTGAGTTTTAAATAAGTCAGCACCCTACCATTGTGAGTTGAGAGCTCACACATCCAGGGTAAAATGGCATTTGGCTCACAAATGCCTATAAACTTACCTTCTCCCCACCCCACCATTATAGACCTCCCCAACACAGCCAGTGCTCTGGCTGGAGGTGCGGGCTCTGGTATGGGGCTGGGGATGAGGGGTTTGGGGTGTAGGAGGGTGCTCCGGGCTGGGACCGAGGGGTTCAGAGGGTGGGAGAGGGATCAGGGCTGGGGCAGAGGGTTGGGGCTCTGGCTAGGGCTGCAGGCTCTGGGGTGGGGCTTACCTCAAGCAGCAGCTTCCAGAAGCAGCAGCAGCGGCAGCAGCAGCATGTCCCCCCTCTGGCTCGTATGCGTAGGGCAGCCAGGGGGTCCCGCACACTTCCCCCATCCCAAGCGCCAGCTCCTGTGGCCAATGGGAGCTGCGGAGCTGGCACTTGGGGCCGAGGCAGCGTGCGGAGCCCCCTGGCTGCCCCTACACATAGGAGCCGGGGGGGGACATGCTGCTGCTTCCGGGAGCCATGGCAGGCAGGGAGCCTGCCTTAGTCCTGCTGTGCTGCCGATCAGACTTTTTAACGTCCCAGTTAGCAGTGCTGACTGGAGCCACCAGGGTCCCTTTTCGACTGGACGTTCCGGTGGAAAACCGGACACTTGGCAACCCTACCTTCTCCTGGGTTCAAGGGCTGCCAGGATCCTCCTCCCCCCCCCTCCCCCACCGGTACTAGTCATGGCTCCCTGCCTGGCTAGTCTCAGGGCAGTACAGGGGGTGGGTTACTGGGCTCTCAGAGCTCATCCCTCCACCCCCTGCTATCCCAACTTCCTCCCCTTCGCTGGGGTGTCTCGCTCCCTTACAACGTATCTGGGACTCCCCCATGCCGCTCCCTTCAGGCCCCTCCTTCCCTCTGGCTGTTGTTCCCCCCTCCATGGACCCTGCCTGCTGGGTCTGTCACCTTGTTCCCGGTGGGTTCCAGCCCCCTGCACGACCCTCCTGCCCCCGCTCGCTGGCTCTCACACGTGTCACTGGGCCATCAGGCAGCCCCCTCCAGCCTCCTACATGGCTCTTCGCCTGCTGGCTGACAGCCACAGAGCCTCACCTGCCTGGGGCTGCTCTCGCTGTCTCCCTCCCTCAGCATGCATGCAGGCAGGGACTTGAGCTGGGAGGCTTCCTGATTTGACCAGGCAGCTGGGCCATGGTACTGACCTGGGGTGCTGGCTACTCCCCATTGGCCATGGTCTAGAGCCCTCTGATTGGCCAGAGGCCCTGTCAGTCCCAGGATCCCATCTCCTCCTCGACCCTTCCCCTCTCTCCTGGTATGGCGAGAAGGCACCAGAAAAAACAAACCAACAAAGAAACCTACAAAGTTTTAGTAAGGGGCCAACAGTGCCCTTACACATGGGGGAGGGGGACACCTGTTAAACAGTGCAGAGTCCAGCAGCCCCAGAAGACAGTAGCCCAGAGACTGGGGTCTCAGTGCCAAAAGGCATTTGGTACCCACAAGAAGCAGGGTCTCCGGTTCATCTGATACCAAAAGGTCCTTAGAGTGCTGGAATTCCTGCAGTACCAAGAAGGGATCCGGTGCCGACAGGGTAGCTCAAGCAACAGCTGCTGAAGCAGATAATACTGACAATCGCACCGCAACGGAAGATGGGCATTGTTGTGTGTTCGGCACTGAACAAACCGGTACCAGTGGCTGGACAGACTGCATCAGTACCAACAGTTGGATTAAGGGGCACAATGGTAAGCTGGTTTCATGTACTGGTATGTACTATGAACGCTGGGCCAGATGCATCAGTACCAACAGCTGGGCAAAACTCGCCCTATGCTTGCTCTGTGCACTGGTAGAAGGTACCAGGGCCCTATTGGAGCCATGTCTCTTTTCCTTGGAGCTCCAGCGCTTCACAGCCCTGCCAGTACTAGTGGAGGAGTCCTTGGCTTCAACAGTATAGGTACTGTGTAGGTATGGTGACTGGAGGCCTGGCTGAGCACCACATCTTTTTTAGAGCTGATTCCTTGGAGTGAGAATCCGCATTCCTCTTTTTGGGAGTCTTCCCAGAAGCCTCCAAAGTCTTCCCTTCCTTTTTGGGGAAGTCTGCCCGAGGCAGAAGTAGCACTGGCTCTGTCCAGGGACAGATATGGTGGGGTGAGAGAGGTGGTGTCTCCTGACCTGGTTTTGGATGTAGAGAACGTTCTATCATGAACAGTCCCAGCTTGAGCTCCTTGTTCTTCCCTGCCCTAGAGTTGAGGGCCAAGCAGAAGTTACACTTCTGGGAGACATGGGACACCCCCAAGCAATGGACACCCTTAAGAGTGGCCATCGCTTACAGGAAGAGGCAGCATTTCAAGCATGGCAGGCCAAGAATGCCCTGCTAGGAAAACAAGTCTCCCTGGGGGGAAAAAGGAGAGTAGAACAAAACAAACTCACTCTAACTACACTAACAACTACTAGACTAAGTATCTAAACACTAAGGAATAAAAGAGAAAGGCCGAGGCACGCTCAAGGCAGACACACTAAGGAAGGGGTTCCCAGCCCCTTTTTTGCGCCCCCCCCCCCATGCTATAAAAATTCCACAACCCAGCTGTGCCACAACAACTGCTTTTCTGCATATAAAAGCCAGAGCCGGCGTAAAGGGGAGGCAAGAAGGGCTAAAGCTAAGCTAAGCAGCTCAGATGGCAGGGCTCGGGGCCCCAGGCTTCAGCACTGCACAGCGCGACTTCACCTTTCTGCCCTGGGCCCCAGCAAGCCTAACGCCGGTCCTGCTTGGTGAACCTCCCGAAACCTGCTCGCGGCCCCCCAGGGGGCCCCAGAGCCCTGGTTGAGAACCACTGCTCTAAGATTCCATCTCAGGCCAAGGTGGTTGAAAAGGAACTGATGCGGTTCACCTACACACTCTTATATAGCTTTGGTGTCTGACATTAAGAGGCTTAGGCTTTGTCTTCACTACCCGCCGATCCGGCGGGTAGCAATCGGTCTATCGGGGATCGACTTACCGCGTCTAGTGAAGACGCGGTAAAATCGATCCCTGATCGCTCTGCCGTCGACTCCGGAAATCCACCTCGGCAAGAGGCGGCAGCGGAGTCGGCGGCAGCGGTCGACTTTCCCGCGTCCTCACCGCCAGGTAAGCCGACCTAAAATACGCAACTTCAGCTACGGTATTCACGTAGCTGAAGTTGCGTATCTTAGGTCGGACCCCCGCTGTAGTGTAGACCTAGCCTTAGAGTACATTTGCAAGCTGAACAGACACTGCTAGGTGAAAATCTCCAATCACAGGCTTGAGAGGCACGTGTGTACCTGAAACAGAGCACCCAGAGGGACACTACTCAAAGGGTACGTCTTCACTACCCGCCGGATCAGCGGGTAGTAATGTCTAGACGTGATAAATTGATCTCTGAACGCGCTCCCCGTCGACTCCAGAACTCCACCAGAGCGAGAGGCGGAAGTGGAGTCGACGGGGGAGCCGCGGCCATCGATCCCGCGCCGTGAGGACCCGAGGTAAGTCGATCTAAGATACGTCGACTTCAGCTACACTATTCTCGTAGCTGAAGTTGCGTATCTTAGATCGATTCCTCCCCCTCCCCCCTAGTGTAGACCAGCCCAAAGAAGAAATGATATTTGGCAGCATTAGATTCCACTGATTTATACACCAATGCTCTTACTTCAAATTTCCACTAGAGGGCACTATAGCACTGACAAGCAAGGATCATGATAATTACGACATTAATCCTCCTTTTGTGCCAAAGGCCAATGGTGTTAAGGAGTTATCTGAAGCTTTTTATGGCAGTAACTCACTCAGACTTAACTGAGAATTCAAGCATTTTTACAGTGCATTGTCCTGTGCTATTCAAAAATATCACCCAACTTGAAACATTTATTCAGACATTTATTTTTTTAGACAGGGGAAAGAGTAAAATACACCCCTGCCATGAAACTACATGCTTCTTAGATGGTAAAGTTTACACATGGGGAATGAATTCCCACCCCCCCTTCCTTTTCCCCTCCCCTGCATCATTTGCTAAATCTATTGTGACACTAATTACCATGGTCCACAGCTTCAAGAGTTTTGCATGGCTTTTTCCCTGCCCCACCCCTAGGAATTTCACATATAAATCACTGCATTTATTTTACAGGGGCAAGTGTCAAGGAGGCAGAGTTCCCCCCACAAGCAACTGAAATGCAGCTGCAGCCTCTTGCACAAGCTCACATTTCTCAGAATTCTCTTCGTGTTTTGGGGGGCGGGCACACAAAGTCACTCAACAGACAACACAGAGATTTAAGCTTTTTGGATGTAAAAATCAGTCTCACCAAATCAAATACAGACGACTGCAATTGAACTTAATGTTTCAGCCCAAGCTAGAGTGCAGGGCAGTGGGTGGAGGAGTATGTCCTGGGACTGCCATGTATATAGCCTTTCACCTGACTTAAATCCTTCCTGAAAACTCACCTATCCACGATGCCTGGAGCAAGCAAGACTATACTAGCTATATTTTTATTTTAGAACTAGCTATCCAGAACCATCAAGACATGCAGACGTATAAAGTGAGTATCCGAAGAAGTGGGTTGTAGCCCACGAAAGCTTATGCTCTAATAAATTTGTTAGTCTCTAAGGTGCCACAAGTACTCCAGTTATTCCATCTGAATGTTGCCATAACCCTCATCGTTCTGCACTCCAGCAATTCGCCCTGCCACACTAGCCTGTATCATGTCTAAAATGTACTGTAAACTCTTTGGGGCAGGGATCGTCTCTTCTTGTATCTTTTGAACAGCTCATGGCAAGCTAAGTGCTATAAAATAATGAGTAATAGACAGCAGCCATTTTCTATTTCACTTATTCTTTCCTTCTGAACAAAAAGCTCAGCTGGGGAGGATAAGACTAAGCATCAAGTTCGAAATAATTATATTCCCTGGAAGCACCGGTTTAAATCCTTGCATAGTCAAATAGACATACGGAATATACAGACTACCATATAGTTTATTCAGATTATAAAGCCAGAAGGGCCAGTTTTGATCATCTAGTCTAACCTCCTGTATAACACAGGACTTCCCTGAATTAATTCCTCTTTCAATTTGAGCAGATCTTTTAAAATACATCCAATCTTGATTTTAAAATTGCCAGAGATGCAGAATCTACCACAACAGTTGATAAACTATTCTAATGGTTAATTAACCTCACTGTTAAAAATTTCCACCTTATTTCTAGTCTGAATTTATCTAAATTCAAATTCCAGCCACTGGATCTTGTTATACTTTTGCCTAGACTGAAAAGTCCTCCATTATCAAATTTCTATTCTCCACGTAGGTACTTACAGATTGTGATCAAAGGGTACCCCTTAAAACCTTCCCTAATTTAAGATAAACAAATTGAGCTCTTTGAATCCATTGTTATAAGGGTTGTTTTCCAATCCTTCAATCATTCTTGCAGCTCTCCTCTGAACCCTCTCCAATTTATCAACATCCTTCTTGAATTGCGGACACCAGAACTGAACGCAGTATTCCAATGTGTAGGTCCTTTGGATAAGGACTAAATCGATGTCCTGCCTACTCTGTTTGGACATTAAACAGCCTCTGGCACTTTCAGTGGAGGATTTGTCCCCCCATGTTTTTGGCCTACATTCCTTTCTTCTACAGGGGCTCTGCAGTGTGGTAGCGGCACAGACTACCTACCTGGCTATTACCATATGTTATCTTTTGCAAAATACTTAGGATGAAAGGCACTACATAAAAGCAAGATCTCCTCCCTCCTCTATTCAACAAAATTGTCACCAGAAGGGCATGTATTTTAGAAAGAGACAAGGTGGGCGAGGTAATACCTTTTATTGGACCAACTTCAGCTAGTGCAAGGTTCAAGCTTTTAAGTTTCACAGAGCTCTTCAGGTCACGAGCTGAAGAACCATAGTTATGCAAAAAGACAATACCTGTGTGCTATGGCAGGTTTGTGTCCTTCCCCTTTACACCAGGGGACATCTTCATGTAGGTAGGACAGTCCATGGGCCATCGTTTCTGCAATATGGCAGAGTTCATTCCAGCTGATAATATTCCCCTTCAGGTAATCTGTCAGAGAGCCCTGAGAAATGGGACATCATATGTTCTTAGAACTTAATCACAGACCTTGGTAAGTGACAGTTGTGCCAAATCATCAGTTTAGAGAATGGCTTTAATGAGTGCTTGAGAAGTTTGAACTTGGATTTGACAGAAAAATCCACTTGCAAAGAATAAAACAAAAAAGAAGAGAAGAATGTTGGTGAAATACTATCACTTTCCCGGACTCATTGAAATAAAAATACCTAATGGCTTTAAAAATTAGTTCCACCAGGTCTAGCTACCTCAAGGAAAAACTGGAGCAGCTATACAAGAAGGGGAAAGCCTTAAATGAGAAAAGATCTTACATTCTATTAGTTGTCTATGGAAATGATTGACTCCATGAACCTTGGATTAAATACAGGGATAACATTGCAGCTCAAACCTGGATTTGTGCATGTTTGTTTTATTTTAAATGTTCTTTATATTTGACAACTAAAGCAACCCATGAAACAGAGATATGCTGTGAGTTTTAAGTAAATACGGAGCCTGTCTGAAAGTGCAGAGTAAGGACTGCAACAGTCTGACTGTCAGCTCTGAATGCTATCTCTCAGGTTTGCCTACACAGGTGCAAGGTTACTACTGCTTACAAGTGCAAACACTGGCCTTTTTCACTTCTCCTCCTGTCCTGCAGATCAGACTGATTTTCTAAAGCCGACAGTTCTTCTGAGAAATCTTTAAACCAAGGGTCGGTTTGCCTTTTTTCTTTCAATAAACTGAAACATAGCTCACTATGGAGAAGTGAGAGATGCTCTAGAATAGCTACAAGGGGACCATGACATTCCGAAGTGGCTGTTCAAATGGTAAACACCCATTCCAAATCCTGTATAGTTGCCCCAATAGGCATCAGTCCCTTTAACCCCCAAATGGAGATGTGGCTATATGATACCTTGTCATGGAAAGCTGTGATCAGCCATAGTTCCATCTCCAGGTTTGTTCCTCGCTTCTCTGCTGCAATAAACTGCAAAAGGTTTTCGTGCTTCATGCCAGGGGTGTTGAAGATTTCTCTCTCACTCTGCCAGGATTGTTTATCCTAAAGCAGAGGGAAACATGATCAAAGACCACTTCTAAATTAAACCTTCCATTTAAAGCAAATAGCTGCCATGACACCATGCATTGCTGATGCTCCTCTTAAAGTTATTCCCAGACATCATAAAAAGGAGTACAGATGCCTTTAAAATTAGGCAATTTCCCAAAAGGTCTACATGCCAGAGGGAGAGAAGACATTCCTGTACTTAATCCCTCCCCAAATCGCCCTCAGAAAGCTCTATAGCCTCATTAAAAAAAGTGAAAGCTGACAATTAAAAAATGTAGCCCAAATTTCTGTGAAAGCAAGTAAAAGAATGAAGCCTATGCAAATACTACCTAGATTTATATTTTAGCTGTAATTGTTACGGTTATCATAAACCAGAATGGATTGTGTAAATGTCCGGTCTGGAGAGAGAATATAGAAATCTCTTTCCATAAAACCATGATGAAAAACACAAGGAAGAGGAGGATTAAAGAAGAGGGGTTTAGGGGAAGAGCACAAAGATTTTTCAATAATTTTTCTTCAACTGGACATATCTGATTGTTTTGGTTTTTCCATTTGCAATTCTTAGCGTTTTGAATGTTCAAAATGAAATATACAACGTCTCAGCACAGTAATGTTCCTGTACAATGAGTCTTCACTTCATTAGGACTGTGGCTTTGTGAGCTGCAAATTACTTATGTTCAGGTCTGGATTCTCAATTTTCCTAGGCAACAGTCATGCAAGATCTGGGATTAACATGGTCTTTTGTGCACTCTTTGGGTATTACACTGCATGCTGCCTCCCTGAATTTCTACAACTCTGAACATTCGGACCAAAGTTAAAATGCCCTGTAGATTTCAAAATGGCATCGTTTGCCCAGCTTGAAACAGCAGCTGCTGCAGGTGGCATTTGCTAATGAGCTAAACATACTGAAAGGCATATGGAGGTCCTTGAAACTTTTCTCACCTGTATGGGGAAGATTTTCACTGCTACATAGTCATTCATCAGCTGAGCCTTCCAGACACAGCCAAAGCGCCCCCTAGCTTTGATCTCCAATAATTGCAACGGCTTAAGGCCAACCAATGGAGAAGGGGGTGGTGGACCAGGATCCTAGAAAACAAAAGAAGGATAAAGATGTAGGTTACAAACTGAAGTCAAACAGTGAAGCAAGGGGAAAACGTATTTTAGCTGACTGAAATTTACTGTTCAAAGTAAGTTACGACTTAGTAGCAGAGCAGTGTGAAATTCACATTTTGTTTTGCAGAATTTTCGCATGAAACACTTTGCCATTTGGTGGCGTTTCCCACCCTCAAATGTGGTTTATATGAAATGTTAAACTACTTTTTGCATCAAATCATGCAAAAGCTTGAATTTTCTCATGTCTTCAATGCAAAAGCTGTCTTCACTTGGAAAACATTTACACTTTAATGATATCTCCTGCAAAAAAATGCCACCTTCAGTTTTGTTACAAAATAGCAAAGTACACCTAAAATTTCAAATAGTTTTGCACTTCATTATGAATATTTCATACCATTCTAATGAATAGCAAGTAAGTCTTTGATCCAATCAGGCACAATAGGCTTACATAAAAATAACAGCTGTATAAACTTTGTATGAAAGATGCTATTTGCAATACAATGTAGCTTCATGTAGAAGAGTAGTTGGCCTCCTCCAACCCAAATCTGTCTTCCATGTTTGAAAAGCTCATTTGGCATAGGCTCCGTCTAGCCATGCAGGAATAAAAAGGTGTTCAGCACCTCAAACTAAAATTAGGCCATACGACTTTAATTTCCCCCCACAGAAAAATATTAGGTTCTTACAGCGTGTGCTACGATAGCCATTATGAATTCCAGCATGGTATTGCAACATTTGTTTAACAATTTAACAAAGCAAAGTGAAAGTTCTGCCATCTTAAATTAATAATGTGCCATCCAAGGACAATCAATCTAAGAGGATTGAAATACTCAATCTGAACAGCTTCTGTACTTTCATAACCACCTGGTAAACTTACTGACATTAAGTTTACAAAAGAGGGGAAAAAAGTCAACTCTTGCCCTTTAGTTTTCAAGGTATCAGGCTTCTGACTCACCTCATTAATGTCAACGTGCCCATAGGGGGGCTTTCGGTGACGGTACATCCAGAAGGCCAAGAGAATGGCCATTGACAGAACAGCAATTGGAAGCAGAGAGTAAACCAGAATGTTGAGTAGTGAGGGTGTTGGTGGTGGTGGCTCGTATATTACTGTAAGAGGGGAGGAGAACAGTAAGTGAAACAGGATTTTTTATATCTGCAATGAGATTAGTGGCTGTAGTTCCAGACATACACAAGCATTTGCCCTCCCCCAACTCCTTTGCTGGTGTGACTCTCATGCTCTTGTAATGAGCAATTTATTAATAAAGATCTAGCCATGCATGCTCTAAAGTACTGCATTAGAACTTCCCCAAAAAAGTTCCACGGACCCAAGTGAAGTAGAAAATTGCTTGCTGGAGTTTCTAAGTCTACATGCTTGCCTGCTGTTAACCCCAAAAGATGTTACGTGGGCACGGATGGCAAAAACCCTTCCCCACCACTGCCATTATCTAACAAAGAGAAAGGTTTTCCAGCCATGGCAATAAGATGTCAGTTTAAAGTAAAATACTGCAGAAGCCATCAGCAAATGTAGTGTCTCCACAGTAGTACTAATTCCCCATTACATCAGTAAAGCTGATGAACAAAGAATGGGAAGTCTAAATAGAGCCATGTTGCTTCACTGGAGACACGGAAGGATGAGGGATGGACAAATATCAATATTTGCCAAATTAAACACACACACAAAAATCAGTAGGGAAAGGCTTATTTTATTATTATGAGGCTATGAAGGGGATTTTAATAACAATAGGTAATAAAAATATGTAAACAATTAATAACTTTCATAAAGTCCTTGAAAATTTGATAAGGATGTAATAAAATTCTATAGAAATTACTCCGAAAAATCTATACAGTTCAACAGAGAAAAAGACACTTTCTATAGATTCCTTGAGATCTTGAGATCACTCTATAGAAAAGAGATATTTTCTATTAAAATTTTATAGGATAGTTTAAAAGACATCTATAGAAAAATATCATTTAAACCCTAATACTTTTCCATAAAGGAGAACTTGCCCTTTAACTTATATCCACAACTGCATAAACATTCCTTTCTCATCTCCTCAGTCAGAGGGACAGTTCCGTCCCCCCTCCCGCCCCGCAAATGAGTCACTTACCTTCTGGACCAGTTACTTCAGGTAAGTGCGTAAATTTTTCATTGCAATAGTTCCCCTCACAGCAGCAGAAAAACACTTGAGGGTTCTCTTCTGTGGCTACACATTCTTGCCTGTATCAGGAACGGGCAAGAGGAACAGGGAAGAGGGGAAAAAAATAGTGAATTGCTTTATACTGTCCTAGGAAGTGAAGATTTGGCTGCAGTGAAGTTTCTGTTTTTCTCCTCCTTCTGTTGCATTCTGCAGACCTATAGTCTCTTAAGCTAGAAAGCTGGGTTGTTTTTTTTTTTTTAAAAGGGAATAACCAAGAATGAGACTTTGCTGTAGAATTCTAGTTTGCAGCCCTTGTACATGAGTGTACAAAAGGGTAAATTAAACCCAGGTAAGAGTGAACATTCCAGGACTTTTGGCAGACAGTCAGTGTGCACTTCCTTCTCTCTTCCTATATCTTTAATCACACCTTTTTCCTCACCGGTCCTTTGCCTCCTTCAATGCACTGGATGGACAATGCTCAGGGAAAGAACTGGGCTGTTGTGTAGCGAATGAGGCTGAGGACGCTTGTCTGATTTGCTCTAGCAGTTAGAAGGTGTGTACAGACTAAAGTAGGGGATTGCAGGAAGAAAAAGGATGGTCTTGTGGCTAAGGCAGGTGAATGCTGCACAGGAGAACTCGGTACTACCCCTGTCTCTGTCATAGAGCTTTTATGTGATACTGAATAAGTCACTTTAATTAAAATGTGGGCAGGTGGCCACTTCTTAGGTGTTCGCCATTTTCTGGGTGCCCAACTTGAGACACCTGAAGGCTGATCTACAGAAGGGCTGAGCACTCACAACTCCAGCTAAAGCCAATGGGAGCTGTGGATTCTCAACATGTCAGTAAAGCAACGTGATATAGAGCAATGAGTACAAAGTTGGGAGTCAGGCGGCCCTGAGTCTAATTCTGGCTTTGCCACTGATTCACCGCATGGCCTCAGTCAGTCTCTTTGTCTTAGTTTGCCAGCTGTACAACGGGGAGGAGAACATTCTCTGATCTTGCAGTGGAGATAAATTCACTAATGTTTGTGTGGCACTCATACCATAGTGGCAAGCATCCTAGAAAAGACCATGAAGAAACAAAATTCCATATTCACTGCAGGCTTTGGACGGTGTGTAATAAATAAGGCTGTGATCTCTAACTGAATGATAAGCATTAAAATACCAAACAGCTGCTCCATTCCCTGAGCGCTCTCTGTTCTGTGCACTGACTGAGACAGGGATCACGTGGGGGGAAAAAAACAGTACATGATCATGTAATTGAAGACTGTATTGTAATTAATATGCAGAAGTGGACCAAATTAATGTTGCACGGGCAACCTAAATTCTGGCATTTCCTAACTTTTGACTGCTTGACTTTGCAAAAAAAGAAAGTTCTTTTAACATAATATTTTTGGAAGGGGGACCTATTTTAAAGCTGCTCAGCTTCAATTCATTAGCAACATTCTGATCCACATGAATTTCAAAGCCCTCAAAGGCATATTATCCAGGCACTTCAGCTCACCAGACTATACTTTGGTATTTTGTTCTTCACATCTAACTTTAAACCTTGTAACTCAGCAACACTGGATAAAAATCATTACATTTAAACAGGAAGGAGGCCAGAAACCCTCCTTGAGCCAGCCCCACCTTTGCAGTTACTGTATCTAACTCGTATATACTCGTTCATAAGCCGAATTTTTTTAGTAAAAAAGGGAAGCACCAGAGAAGGGGGTTGGCTTATGAATGGGTATAGAGAGGGAGAGGTGGGACACAGCCCTTCCCCGCAACAGAGGTAGCAAGGAGAGGCAGCAAAGCCAGAAGGGAAGAGGCGGGGCCAGAGTCTCTCTGCTTCTGGTCACCCTGCTCTCCCCCCAGCCTCTGAAGCAGCTGCAGCTCCGGGGCTAGCAGGCTGCAGCCGAGCCGCCCCGCCCGGCCCGCCGGAGCAGCTCCAGCCAGGCCAGAGACATCTTCCCCTGGCCCTCCCCAGATAAGGTGGGAAGGGATGGGATGGGGAGAGTGTGTGGGTCCCGGGCTAGGGGTGGGGTCATATGGGGGGTGGTCACAGGGGTTACTCCCTGACCCCCAGCTCCCCCCACACACACAACATTTCCCCACCAGTTGCTGTCCCGGCCCATCAGGGTAAACAGCTGGTGCGCCAGGACACTTTGTTTACTTAGGTTTACCTCTGTGCCTGTGGACGCTCGAGGTAAACAAACCATCTCGGCCCATCAGCAGCTTATCCTGATGGCCTGGGAGCCAAAGTTTGCTGACCCCTGAATTATAGGGTCAGTTTATGAACGGGTTATAAATTTTTTCTATTTTTACTTATCCATCTTGTGGGGGTCAGCTTATAAACGAACCGGCTTATGATCCAGTATATACGGTATTTCCATTTTATTGGTGTGTCCTCTCTAACAACTACCTGCATTAGTTATCTTACTTGCAACTAATAAAGAATAAGTCTTATTCATGTACTTAATATAGTTCCCTCCTCAAGTAACTACTAATTCGCTTTAAAGAATTTCCACCTAAACATTAGTACCTGTATTTTAACAAATGTAAGTTGTAGTTCTAAATATTCTCAGTTGCCTCTAGTTCAGATAGCACTGCAGTTATCTAGCCATACTGTTTCAATATTTTGTATATCTTAAAGAGATTCTCATATAGGTATCAAACAAACGTCATCAGTTTTCTACACATCCGCTTTCCTGCTAGGTCAGTGCAAAAGATGTTCCAATGACTGTTGTAGTGTTCTACTACTCACTTCCCACCCCAGTGCAAGTTGCTACTGTTTACAAACACCTGCTTTCTTTGTCAGTTTTTTACACCCTCTCCAGTGTATTATCTAGTTACTTAGATTGCAGATTTGTGCTCTATGAACTGTATCAAAAGATTTCCTAAATCCAGCTAAATTTATATGCCTAACTTCCTTCCCTCAAACACACCGAGGAAGTAATAAAACAATCACGTGTCTGACATTATTACTCTATCTGTGAATCCATGCCAAGCCTCCTCGATTGTGGCAGCAATAGCACATAGCTATAAGTAAGGGTGGAGAAGGCTCTTTTAATCCATGGCGCTATTTTCAGTGGTTTATTCCTTCATGGAAAAAAAAATAGCATTTGAGCTGGAATTTCTCATACAAGATCTCAGCCAGGAAGTAATTTTATTTTATTTTTTAGTTCAAAGAAACGTCAGCCATTTGAGTTATCGAAGTGACGATGTTTCAATAAATTAAATACACCTCTACCCCGATATAACGCGACCCGATATAACAAAAATTCAGATATAATCCGCTAAAGCAGTGCTCCCGGGAGGGAGGGGGGAGGCTGCGCGCTCCGGCAGATCAAAGCAAGTTCGATAGAACACGGTTTCACCTATAATGCGGTAAGATTTTTTGGCTCCCAAGGATGGCGTTATATCGGGGTAGAGGTGTAATATTTCCATATACCTTTTCCTGAACTCAGACAATATAAAACATTTCAATTTAATGGCATTAGACTTGAGTATTTGTAGCCTTCAGTGGAGAATGCATGTTTTGCAAAGTCTATTAGTTAAGAAATTAAGTTAATGAGTGAAAACAGCCTACTCTGCATAGGCAATTCATTATTTCCCTTAATTGGTTCAGAGTGTGCCCAGGTACACAACCCTGGGCAACTTGACATGCTACTTAGCAAGCAGTAAAAGATAATATAGTGGGAGAGAACTACACTTTTTTCCTATAGCTGTAAGTGCACATTTTATAGTAATTCACATGCTCTTCAAGTGAATTTTAATACTTCTCCTCCAGCGAGATTATGCACATAAATGAATTGTGCGCTGTTGATTTATTTTTAAATTGTACCCTTTTCTACAGATTTAAATGCACATGAGCCACGTTATGGCATATTTGTTGGGTGATCACATAATGAAACACCACTTTAATGCACAAGTACAAGGGGTTTAAATATTGTAATGAACGCATAAGAATCTATATAGATTCTTACACCACATCTATGCCCTAACAGATTAGATGAGATTAAAGGACAGAGTTAAGATTGCTCTAGGAACCATAACCCTAAATGTCCTGACCTTAGCATCATTAACATCTCAACCTTGGTGTTGCAACAAGGTACTGTTTGGCATATAACACTAACCATTATCTACATTACTAAGCAAAAGACACTAGAATTTGATAGAACATGTAGACTGTCCTTTTTCCAGGCGACATCTCATAGGTAATGATGTAGCAACACAACTGCATCCCAACAAGATTGCCCTTGGGAGCCCAGCAGCTTGCGTGTGTGTGTGCTGAACACAAATGCCAGTAAAGGCCATGAGGACATTAATGCAGTTGCATTCGTTGTAAAGGCATGTTTGTCACATTTTATCATTTCTCCTGGGATCAAAGCATAACAGCATGGGGGAACTAAAAGGCCACCATTAAAATACAAACTGAACACTCAAGAAATGTATAATTAAAACTGACTTGGTTAATTAAAATCTTTCTAAAAATTCAAAATGGAGTTTTCACCATTTATGTTGTTTGTTAACACCTGGTATCTCACTCAGCGTGGACCATGAAACTAGACTGGTCAGTTTGTACCTTCTGGTTCTCATGCCACAGGGTTAGTGTGTTCTCAGCATCCAAGCTTGGGCATTTGAACAGGTTTTAGGAGATTGCAACCATCCTCTCTTTCTTTACAATTAGATGAGAGGGGTTGGAAGGCCCAGAAACATTCTTCTGTTGTAATACAGGATAATAATATGGCAGAAGTTGAGAACCAGTACATTACAGCATGGGGGCATTGTGTTATACCATGCACCTGTCACAGTGCTGTTGTATTTGGGAGCATATGCTATAAGAGGAAATCTGGTTATGCTAAACACTTCTGTTTGAAAATAGAAAATGGTAGTGAAATGTTCCCATTCTCATGAGGATCAGCACTACAATGACTAAGGAGTCTGAAAGGACTGATTTATTGGGTGGGGGGAAAAAAAAAGAGTAAAATCTAAATGTCTAAATGAATATGGAGCTTGACTATGCAACTACTAAGATGATGGGTGTGGTGGGAAAATAAGCCAGCTACAAATATTTGAAGGAATAAGAGGAATTACTTCTGAGCTATATGGTGGGGCAGAATTGCTAAGAGGAATGGGATAGAGCTAGGAACAACTTCAATGAATAGGACAGACTTTTTAACTTAGGGCCAAATTTGGCCCTGACTTAACCCCAAGGATTTCAATAGGGTTGCACAGGAAATAAGTTCAAGTAGAATTTCATATGAGACCTAAACTCCAGAATGGTCTTTCCCAAGTAGTAGTGGAAACCTCATGTCTCAGAATAATTAAAATCAGACAGGATAAAAGAACTAGGAAATATACAGTTGGGAATAATCTATTTTCCTGCAAAAGCAGGATTAGTTCTATTTTGGCATTTAAATCGTAGAACCAGACCATCATCTTGATGGCCCAGTAAGTTTTTGCCCAGACCTCTGAGTGCTACGATTCTTATATACCACCTTTTAGCTACATTTTTTTAAACTAAAAATGGGCCCAGAACTAGTGGACAGTGTTCCTTCAAACTTTGAAACTGAGGAAAACTTTTAAAAATTGCAATTGTTCTCTTTTGATAACTCAGCATTGGGTTACCCAAACTTATGAGGCTTGATCATATTTTCCTAAAATCCAAGCTCTTTAATGCATCCACACCCTTCACACAGCAGTGCCCATCTCCCCTACAGCTGACTACAGACAGCACCACACCCCAACACACTTGTACTTCCATGGTCCATCCCCTCAGTCTCTGCCAAACTACAATCCTACCCTCAACCCAGCTAGCAGGGACAGGGAGTAAAGAAACCCTTTACAATATCATTAAAGCAAAAACATCCCAAACGCTAATACCCCCCAAGATCTGTGTTTTCCTAGACAGCTCCAAATGACTCCATGTTTTCCTTTATGTAGCCAAGTACTCTTGGAAGAACATATTGCTCTTCACTCAATGGTACAGGACACATTTTTCAGAGCATGCCAGAATTGCTTAGCTTTCCTGTAAAAAAAATACCCCAAAAAGTGCCTTTTGTGGCTTCCATACTGAAAGCAAAGAGCTGTTAAGTGAGAATTTTGAGAGATATACAAGCAATTAAAGCAGGTTAATGGGGCCCAGTTGAATTGGGCTGCTTCTGGACATCACTAATGCAATTTGCAAGCCTTTCCCACTTGAAATACAATTTAAATTTGTAGCTATTACCTGTCATAGCAGTTGAAGTCATCTAACCAGCAGCCTTTCTTCACCAACTCAATGGAGCCAGAGTTGTTTCTCCAAGAAGCATAGCAATGGAGCCGTTTGTCCTTCTCTCCTTCACAGCGTTCCACGCCACTCTGATTGGTCTTCTCCAGCTCCCAGTTGGCATTGTAGTAGATGCATTCCCTCGTCTCTGCCTCCCCATGACCTGGCCCTGAGTATCCAAAACCAAAATATGCTTACATGAAACCACAGTTAAATACATGAAAAGACATTTTCACATGCTTAGCTGCTGAGCGTCAGTGAAGTGGGTATACTACTTAGTGTGCATGTTTTATCTTTATCCATACTTTACATGGAACACAGCACTGTAACAGCTGAGCATATCACATTTAATTAACTCATTTATCTTCCCCACCCCTGTGAGGCAGAGAAGTATTATTCTCATTCTGCAGACAGGGAACTAACCCACAGAGAGGTTATGAGATTTGCTCAAGGTCAGATAGGATAGGAAGTCTATGGGAAGGATAAGAATTGAACAGCGATCTCCTTGAGTGTCAATCCAGTGCCTTAACCACAAGATCATCCTAGGAGGAAGTGTAATGTTCAAGTGACGAACAACATCCTGCAGAGATTTGTGTGGCCTCACCTTCAGTACAGGAATATAGCCCACAAAGGCCTAGGTATGGAATGTGTTGTGCCACCTTAAACTGAGTGGGCTCCACTTAACTCAAAACAGAGCATTATGAGACGTACCTTCTCATTAAATAGGAGGGATGCTGGAAAATTCTCCCTTACCACGGAAACCGAGTGAAACCCAGGGCCCCTGGAAAGTTGTTACAGGTACGTTTGGGATTTCCCTGGTGTAACAATGCTGGTAAATTAACACAAGTGCAACCAACATTTCAAACTATTAGTAGGCCAGCTTACCAAGAAAATACACTTCCAAAACTCACCATCATGCCTAAGTGGAGTATATGACATTTTATATGCCCTAACCATCAAGGAAGTTAGTGTTTTGCTGGACCCGCATACAGTGTAATCACTCCCCTCACCAAGGCAGGAACATTCTATCTGAAGGACGAGATTCCTTTGGGGTCTGAGGGAATGACTCGTGAGGGGTGAAATTCACCCTGTGCCTCACCAAAGTCCCACTTAAACCCTATTATAATAAACGAATATACATTTCTACACGTTCGGCTATTCTGAAGGTGTAAGTGGGACATCAGCCTCAGGCTGGGTCTCTGCACAGGGGTGAATTTCATTCAACGTGATTCCCTTCTTCCCTCCTCCCATTAACTTGACTGAGGCATACACAGTAACTGGGTTGAGTTAAATAAGCCACCATGAACTGGTGCAAGCAAGGAGTCTCTCATCGTCCTACTGATAGTAACTAGAAGCCAAAGTAGTAACAAGGCCTCACCGGATTCAAAATGAAGTGCTGCCAAAAAGTGTTACACTGATCCAAAGTACCAAAAGAATTTTTTTGAATTGAAAAAGGGATCAAGTATGAGATGAACAGATCACACTCAGACATGCACAGTCCTATGTCTCAAAAATCCTAGCTTTGTTATAGACATTCTGTATGAGGTATTTTAAAGACGAACGTTAAAAGTAGGAGGAGAAATCAAATGCAACAAGACACATCAAGAACAGAGTATAAATAGAAACCCCAGAAACATCACCACTGAGCCACAAATAGCAGGTTGCTTTTTAAACTCCTGCTGAGATGCTGAACTATAAACACATTACACACAACCAGAAATAGTTTAAGTTTTCAAATTAGTATTATCCTCTTAGGCTGTAGCCATACCACCATGGGATCACCCAGGTTAAAACAAGGTCAGGCCTGGTCATTACTTTGACAGGCTGCTTCCAAGGAAAATCTAGGTATTGGCAATTCAGTAAACAACACTGAATCAATCCCCCAGCCTGGTGATAAAGGAACAATCGTGCTGCCAGAAGTGTCATTATCAGGCTGAGATGTAAAAATCAAGCTCCTGACTTCTTGTGGCCAATGAAAATCTCAATGCACTTTCAGGGTTCAATTCTGCCCACTTTACAAGGCAGACCTTGAGGTGAAGGCACTTAGTCCCCATTACTACAGTATCTGAGCACCGCACAATCGTTAACATTTATCTGCACAACAACCCCATGAGGTAGGACAGAGCTATTATCTTCACTTGACAGATGAAGAACTGAGGCAGAGAGAGACTAAGTGACTTGCCCAAGGTCACACAGGAAATCTGTGGCAGAGCAAGGAATTCAACTCGGGTCTCCCAAATCCCAGACTAGCATCCTAACCACTGGATCAGCCTTCCTTTCTATAGCCTGTAACCTTCTGATGTGCATTAAATCTTCCTCACTTCCTCTCTGAATTGTTGTAGGGTGGTAAGATTTGCCTCCATTTCACTGGTGGGTGTACTCTGGAGAAAGCTTGGAGAGCGGTCTGCATTCAAGGTGCTATCCTAGTGTAAATTTAGCCTTGTCTACACCAGGAAATTAGCCTACTAGTGACAACTGGTGCTGAACAAGGTTTAAGTACAAGGATGGACCAGGACAAGCCAGGGCTTCTGAAATGGTGCTGAACATGGTTTGCCATGAGCCATTCTTGAAGTTAAACCTTGCTCTGCACCAAGTCAGCTGCCCTGGTTACTTGACTTGATCTATCATCAGCACTGGGTAATTTCTCTAGTGTGGAGAAGACAGACTGGAGGAACTCTCTATATTTTTAAGAGGTGTTTAATTCTCCAATACCTCTTCCCCCCCCCCCCCAAACATTCTGTTTAATTTGTATCATGGGAGAGATTTAAAAGGGTGGGAAACAGCCATAAAGTGGAGCTTTAAAACAGAAAATTATATTCAAAACACACACAAGAGAGTTCAATTTTAACAGCACCTGAAGGTTTTATCAGCACTTGCAAATCTCCATCCAAGTCCTCCTCTGACAAGTTGCTTACTATAGTAAAAAACAGCCACAAATATTCCCAGACACAGAGAAGCGTCAATATTGCTGCTTTTCCGCAAAGCCTTTGCATTTGATCGGTTGATATTTACATGACAATTTGTTATAGAATTAAGCCTGTCTGTTAAATACCCAGTGAAATCAGCGGCAAATAATGGACAATTGACTTGTGTGCAGGAAAGTAAGGGATACCTTTTTTTCTTTGAAAGCTATGAATGAATGTCTTTGCTTTATTGTAATGTGTAACATGGCTTCCATCTTAAACAGTTGCTGATTGCTAGCCTATATTTAACATAATCTTCTGGTCTTCTCTAGAAAATGATTGCGCAATCAAAGGATGCATCAAGATCAAGAATTCCATAAAATCTTCTCCACAGAACCAAAGAGGGATAATATTCCCCAACTTTCCACTAAGCTCACTGGAGTGAGATTTTTCTTTCTTCCCTACCCAAACCTCCTAGATGGCAGCCTCATCTAGTGAACCAAACAGAGGGGTGGTAGCCCCCAATTCTAGTCCCAGCTCAGACAACTCTCTGTATAACCTCGGGCACAAATGTATAACCTCCACTACCCCCTCTGTAAAGTGGGGAGAATATAATTTGCAAGGATGTTGTGATGAGTAATGTTTGCACAGTGCTTTGGAAAGGAAGTGTAAAAAGCAGTAGTTGTAGTTCTGGGACCAGGAAGCAACCGATACTTGAGCATGAGAAATTCTGTAATGAGCCTGGGGCATACCCCCCGCATAGAACACGGGTCTTCTCTGGCGCAAGCTTCAGACTAAGGGTAAGACTTGCTTCCCAAAAAAAAAAAAAAAAAAAAAAAAAAATCTAAATCTACATTCCCTCAGCATAAATGGAAATTAAAGGGAGTGAAATGCCTGCAAGATGCATGGAAACTATTTAAAAACACCATAATACAGGTTCAAACTATATGTGTAACCCCAATTAAAAAACAAACGAACAAAATAAGAGACCAAAAAATGGCACCAAGGCTAAACAGACTAAAAGAGGTGCTTGGAAGCAAAAAGGCATCCTTTAAAAATTGGAAGTCAAATCCTAGTGAGGAAAATAGGAAAGAGCACAAACGCTGGCAAGTCAACTGCAAAAGTATACTTAGATAGGCCAAAAAAGAATTTGAAGAGCATCAACCTCATGACGACATTTTGAGTTGAACGATTTGCTGAATTCCTGCAGATATAAGGAGTGCCTTGCTTATTTTTCCACCCTATTTATAAAGCCTTTACATTATAGGTGCTCCAAAAATAAGTTAACATCTATACACCATGAATTTACCAAACAAAAATCCAGTCTACTGGTATTCGCATCCGTCACCAGTGCCCAAGCTTCTTCCAGGTTAATAGGCTGGCACAGCAACCTCTGCTTGATCAAAGCCCAGTAATGACTCAAACTGGATTGTAAGGCTTCACACCACTTTGAAGTGACATATGTCCTCAAAGGGAGGAGAGGACAGGGTCTAGACTAGTTCCACCTTAGGTTAAAAATACCTGGTACAACCAAGACCAGCTAAAAGCATTTTTGTTTTTAAGCCATATAAGGTTTATAACTCCCTAAAACCAGAATTCAGTACAACACTGGGAACACCAGCCACAGAATGTGTAGAAGGAAGATTAGCTTGAGTTCTGTTTCCTGTCAATAGACTAGGTAGTTCCCAAGACAAAAGCTCTGAAGTTTTCTGTCAATCAGTGGCTGTTAAACTATTCTCAACATATATAATATCACCATGGTAACCCGTGGTGATGTCATTACAGCCAGTCTCAAAAGGACAGGAGGCTTTAAGTCATTTTCTTTTAAAATTAAAAAAGGAACTTCATATTAAGAAATGCATCCTCTCTACTCACCAGGGATGACAATAACCAGGGGCTTCTATATTCACACCATGACTCAGACTTCACCGCTTCCACAGACATCTATGTAGTGATTCCTTCTCCCTCCCCCACTATTTTTTTTTAAACTTGGGCTCAAGTCAATTAAAGATAACAAGGAAATTATTCAAAAGAATTAGATTATTACACTCTTTTCTCAAACCGCTAATATAATGCATTCCTTGAAATATAGGGAATATATTTTTAACAGACATTAACAGCAACTTGGGAAAAGGATGCAATAAAGATTTAATTCTTTTGAATAATTTCCTGTCATTTTAAATTGAATAGGGTTTGTTTCTTTCACAAAGAAAGTCTAGAAAAAAAAGCCCATGAAAGACCTCAGAAGCCCAGAATTGCTCAAAGTCCATAACACCAGGTAAGTATTCTTGTTTACAGAAAACAGCTCAGTGACATGGAAACACTATCTGATTTACTGAAATATTGCACACGCATACACACACACACACACACACACACACCAGTGAGGCTAATCTGTTGGCCCAAAGCGGAGGATCACTCAGGAAAAGGTTTAACAAATCATTGCTTTGCCTAGGTAAAATCTGATCCAAGAAGGTTTAGCTAGGTCATGATCATTAGCACCACTACCCTGCACCAGTAAAAAAAGCATTGCCAGTAGTCAATCAATTTCTGGAAATAGGGCATTTTCAATTTCAGCTCAACTGGTCATTTTGATATTTTGTTTAAAGGAGGGGATCATATTATTCATCCATTAGGAAATTCTATTTTGTGTAACCTCAGTTAAGGACAAAGCCAAAATGTAATTATTTTTTCCCCTTTACATCGCTAACTATATCTGTCTCCTCAGAAAGGTTTTGGTTCTTTAATAAAAACACCAGGGAGATCAATCAAAAGCATTTAATGCCTTGTTGCTCCTGCAGTTCATGTTTAAATGCTCTTTGGGTCGCAAACGAGGCAATTTGGACAGTCAGAGCTCAAACTGGATTAGTAATCACAAAAACCCAGTGGGGGATGTGTGTTATATTATTTGCAGTGGTGTTGTAGCTGTGTTGGTCCCAGGATATTAGAGAGAGGTGTGAGAGGTAATATTTTATTGGTCCAATAAAAATATATTACCTAACCTACCTTTTCTGTGTTATATTAGACAGACAGACCAGTGCTGTATCTAAGAGGACAAAACACCACAAAGGTTAGGAAATTGTGCATCAGAGCAAGGCATGGCCACACAGCACTTGCCTCCATATATCTCAATATGTGGAGGGAAGCATGGAGTGTGGCACAATTGGGATTTGTTTATTAACATCCTAAGGGATGCATGCTTCTGTCCGACGCTTGCCACAGAGTTAATAGGCAAATGCCAACCATTTCTCCATTAACCCTACTCATTAGGAGGTGTCTCTCCACAGTTTCCTTGCTTCACTAAACCAAGACATTGCCTTGCTTGACAAATGATATCTTCAGAAGGCCTTTTTTCTCTCCCTGTATCACTGGATTTCAGATACACAGCCTTTATAGAGGGCAAGCTGTTGCATAGCACCATGAAATGTCTTTGGGGATATTTCTCTTAAGTCTCTCTGAAACACACTTTTATATCAGCATGAATTATGAGATTATTTCTTCTTTGTATTGCCATAGCACTCAGGAGTCCAGTCACGCACCACAATCCCATTGTGCTAGTTGTACAAACACCTAAAAAGAGTCTGTTTCTGCCCCCAGCTGCTTACAATCTGAGTGGAGGAAAATCTGAGAGTTTAAAAGTGAGTTTTTTTTAATATATCCTAAAGGCATTTCCTGTTAAAGTCAACCAAAGAGAGGAGACACTTCCGATCAGATGTCAGAGATAACTAAGCGTTCTTTCCCACCATTTCATATGCGTCCACAACATTCCATCTCCCTGCTCACTACCCCATTTCACCACTGTTTTGAATCCCAGGAAAACCCTGTCAGAGACTGCTCTTCATTTCCTAGCTCTTCTCCAGGGAGAGAGTAGTCTTGTGTTTATAACATGCAATATAGACCTATAACAATGTAGAAATAAGAAGTCTCTGGTGAACTGCCATTGCCAGAAAGCTTCAGTGTCTGAACAGCAGCACTTCACACGCCACACATGGTCCTCTGAGTTTCATCAGCAGGGACATTTCAAATATGCTTTCAAATGTGCTGAGTCTATTAAGACTGGGCCCAAAGTGCTTTTCTACTGATTCTGCTTGACATTTCTAAATATCACAATTCCAAATTTAATTAACTGGTAATTGGAAAAACTGTAATGCATGTAAATGGACAAGACGATATTGAAGGTCAGGCATCAAGAAACTGTGCCCTTAAAATAGTGGCTCCCAAACTATGGGGTGTGCCCTTTAGGGGGCATGACTAAACATTCGGGGAAGGCGCAGCAGGTCCAGGACCAGCCCCCACAGAGGGCAGGGAGGAAGCACAGGCCAACCCCACTCTGCCCCCAGCTCTGCTCCTGGCCCTGGCCCCTGCACCAGGCCTGCTTCCAGCCCCCACCACGGCTTCCAGGGGAGCATGGACCAGATAAGGGCAGGAGAGAGTGAGCAAAAAGTTTGGGGACCTCTGCCCTACAAACGAAAGTGTTTGTCATCTTGTCACCCTCTTACACTCGACTAACCAAAGCTTAAGAGCTCGGCAGTGTTTTTGGCAGGATGTACAAGAAAGGAAGTAAAACGGTACGATCTCTCTTTAAACTGCCAGGACAGATCATGTAAAACATGGTTTTTAAAGTCTGCCATAAATCAAAATCCAAATATTCTGGATTCCCTGTCCTGCCTAAAAGGAGATGCAATGGGAGAAACCTGCCAAGATATAAGTGACCTACTACATTACAATTTCTAGCAAGTAATGGATATGAAATATATAATGGGAGTGAAATGCACAAGTTCCTCCTAATATTTTAATGGCACTATTTCAACCCAGTCACTTTGTATATAGTCACTTTGTCAGCAAGTTATCAGGGCAAGTGGGAGGCTCAATGGAAGAGTTATGTTGATGCATCTATGGTAGCTAAAAGGAGATTCTGTATCCTTGGAAGTTAATTTCTCCAAGTTCCTCTCTACTACTTTGTGGTTTGCAGGGTTATTTTAACCTTTACTTGCCATCAGGCTCACAAAGGGGAAAAGGAAGTCTTGTTAGATCTTTCCTCTCCAAAGGCAAGAGACACCAAATCCCAATTCAAGTCTCAGAGAAAAATTAATTTTCTGGCTTTATGCTAGGGCCTCCACTTTGTTCATATCAGAAAATCAAACAACAGCAAGACAGCCTCTGTTCAAGAAAGGCAGAAGGAGCTAAATGAGGAAAAGTGCTGCAGATCGAGAATAAAGGTGGCAGTTTGCTTGAGTAGCATCAGCTTCAGCAGAACACAAGCCTTTATTAACTAGGGTCCTCATCTGCATAAGCACATAGGGTGAAACTTGCTGTGGTGTGACAGGCCAGAGCATAGCCTTCTGCGTGGGTCCGGCCCTGCAGTAGAGAGGTCAGGTGGTGGATGTTGCTGGTAGAAAGGTGTCTAGGTTGGCGGAACAGGGCTCATTGCCTATGGTAACTGCAGTAGAGCCGTGTTTCTGTCCCAAAACCTCTCCATTCCTTCCACCTTGCATAAAACTCAGTGTCACTTAAAAAAAAAAAAAAAAAAAAGGCAGCACCGTGGGTTTGGAAGTCTTCAATCCAACCTGCACGTGCGTTCAGGGGGAGTTTCTCATCATCTGCTTTCACCAGTGGTTGAAACTAGCCCTGAATAGTTCCACCATATCCTATCCATTGTAAGAGGCTGCTAAGATCATCTACACAATTTCTTTTAGGCTGCAAGCAGATTGATATCTGAATCAGACAGTTGGGGTCCCAGTTTTTGAGGACTTGATTTTGCTAGTGCTAAGCTGAGTTATCGCCCAGTACTCATATACTTTTCCGATGCCTGACAGCATCCATCAGCAAGCGTGGCCAATGCCTTTCCTCTTCGGTCAGGAAAGGTGATTAGTTTTTGGCCTGACTAAAACATGCGCCAGAACTTCAAAGTCAGGCTTGTGGCTCTTTCTCCCTATTCTCATTACACCAGTTTTGTTCAGGCAGCAAAGTCTTAACTTCCTTCCTTGTACTATCATCATAGACCGTTAAATTCTATGGAAGCTGGTCCTCTGGTTTATAACCAGAGATTGCAAACAGATGAGCTCACTTGATGCTGATCTGTAGCCTCTTTTTCCATCCAGTCAATAAGTTATACCAATAATTCTGCAGACCTTCAATGACACCTTGAGTTCCAGCAAAATCCATGCACGGCTGCCTGCAGACTGCTCTGATGGACGCAAAGCCTGTGCAATTTTAGTGGGCTAATCAAGGCACTCTGGGCAAAAAAAAAAAAAAAAAAAAAAAATCCTAGCACAGTACATGGAGTAGAACCTTCCTCGCTGCTGCAAGTTTTGTTTGAGTAACAAATTGTGGCTTTTAGCCATCAGTCAGATTTTAGAAGCACCATCCTCACCAAGATGGCTTACTCACAAAGCTCTTGTGCAGGGGAAGCTATTTCAGGGAGCACACTGAAAAGCAAATGCTTGTGCAGTGAAGAATGATCTTCTTCCGCTTATAATCAGTGTTTATATTGATAAATGACAAACATGCACTACATCCCAAACATCAATTCCTCAATTCAATCCATTTGAGGGCATTTGGGAACTTCAGAGGATTCACTGGGGGCAAGTGACACCTTTTATATTGTGTTCTAGACTTCCACAGAGCGCAGCTTCCCTATCAAGAAATACGAAAACACTTACACTGGCTTTTTAAAGCATCTTCTCCAACTTTCACTGGTATTTCTAGAGTTAATTAGCTTCAGTCAAAGAAAGCAAAGAGGCTGAATGAGAGAATGAATGAAAAAAAGGAGCAAAGAAAAGCAACTCTCTAGCCTTTGCAATCATACACTGGCCTTAAGCCCCCCAAAGGAAGTCAAGACATTCCTGAAATTCTTCAGAGGAGGAGAAGCAAAGCAGTCAAATAAGATGCCAATTTCTCCAGCCTTTTTGTTCCTAATGGTAAATCCCATATGAGCAATTCTGTCAGCCCGTTTTGCAATGAAGTTTGCTCCCAAGTGACTACACCACATTTAGAACCTATTTCATGTTTACAGAAATTTACCTTTCTTCTTTGGTTCTGTTGAAACAAGGCTGTAACCAAATGACCTGATGAAGGAATGTAGCACAATCCAATACCACCATGAAACTTCTAGTGATTGTTTCTAGTACAATAATGAAAAGCATGAAGAAAGGGCCGGATAACGGCAATGATTCTTTAAAGACATTTATAAAAGGGTGAAGATCTTTTATGTAAAGAGTAAATAAATTAGTTTCCCATATTATCCTTCAGCTTGATTTCATGCACCAACCAGCAGCTGCGTATGGATTCCACTTTGAAATCTATATGTGTTTGAGTACAAGTACAGTCCAAGAGATTTAAAACCCCACTTGTCTGTCCTAGAGATGGAATTCCATTGAACAACTTTGAGTTCCTGTACAAAACACATTCCCTTCCTCTAAAGCTACAGATGTGCATAAAACAATCCAGACCACGCAGAAGTAACACACACCACACTCAATATGGACAAACATTTTCTTCCCACATTCCTATCCTGATGTCATATACTCAATAGCCTCACTTCAGGAAATTGACACATTGCGCCTTAGCAATTCAACTTTACATTTAAACATTGGTTAGTTCCCATGGTGATTAGATTCAAATATTTCAGAAACAATATGAAGAAATTTTATAAGGAAAGAATAGGAAGTCATCCAGGAACATTTAACTGTACTGAATCTGATAAACCGTAGGACATCAGGCCTGGGGGTCTCTGAAAAGTCAATTTTGCTGCCATTAATAGAGAAATGTGAGACTCATTTGAGCTTTGTTATGGAGGTCCCCAAAACTACCAACACGGACGGTGCAACTGTAACTCAGTGCTGAGTCTTACAGGTCCCCCTCTGTGCTGATCCACAGAAGATACGAATTGCTTCAGCCCCCAACTTCACCGGCTTGGCTCTTTCACTCAAGCTATAGCACCTCATGCTTTTAGCTGAGGAGAGTCACTGGTTCAATCCACCGTGTGTCAGCCAAGATGTCGGGCTTCACACAATCATCGCACCTCTTTAAAATCTTCTCTGAACACTTTCAGTGTCCCATGAAACCAACTGTTCCAAACTTCTCCCAGACAAGCCCAGGGGCTGTACCTAATTCGCACAGACGATGCAGCTGCCAACTTCTTTAACAGGGCCAAAGACTCTGAGCACACAGGGCTCCCCATGAGACACCACCACAGCTGTGTACAGCCTGAGCTGGAGCCCCCTTTGTTTCTGAGAGAGAGCTGCGAACAAGACCCTCTGTGATGGGACCTTGACACAGGAGCTCAGTTTGAAAAATCCTGAACCCATGCACCTTCAGGACACACTGCAATTCTCATCTATGGAAGGTCATGAAGGGGGCTGACAGCTGTGGGTGAGGTGGGATGTCGTTTGGGTTTCATTCTATGTTGGTTATTTTCTGGTTTTGATGCAAGTGATAGCTATTGGCTCTATTTCTTATATGCCAAAGGCTCCTTGGGCTCAGGGATATTAATCTCTCTTTAATATTATTCAGGCATTGAAATAAATGTTGCATCTCCGATTACTTTTATAAAATTGTGTTCCAATACCCTTGCATTCTCTATTTAAGTGCTTTTATCTAATCACTGCCATTTATCTGGCCGTCTCCATGCCAGGCCATGACGATCTCTTATTATTTTCATTAAAACCTAGTCACTTGAAGAGACAGGCCAGTCCTCACTTACAGACAGCCCCCCAACCTGAAGCAAATACTCACCAGCCACCACACAACAAAAACACTAACCCAGGAACCTATCTTTGCAACAAAGCCTGTTGCCAACTCTGTCCACATATCTATTCAAGGGACATCATCATAGGACCTAATCACATCAGCCACACCATCATAGGCTCATGCACCTGCACATCTACCAATGTGATCTATGTCATCATGTGCCAGCAATGCCCCTCTGCCATGTACATTGGCCAAACCGGACAGTGTCTACGCAAAAGAATAAATGGACACAAATCAGACGTCAAGAATTATAACATTCAAAAACCAGTCGGAGAACACTTCAACCTCCCTGGTCACTAAATTACAGACCTAAAAGTTGCAATACTCCAACAAAAAATCTTCAGAAACAGACTCCAATGAGAAACTGCAGAATTGGAATTAATTTGCAAACTGGACACCATTAAATTAGGCTTGAATAAAGACTGGGAGTGGATGGGTCATTACACAAAGTAAAACTATTTCTCCAGGCTAATTTTCCCCTCTACTGTTACTCACACCTTCTTGTCAACTGATGGAAATGGGCCATCCTGATTATCACTACAAAAGTATTTTCTCCCCTGCTGGTAATTGCCCACCTTAACTGATTATTCTCATTACAGTTAGTATGGCAACACCCATTTTTTCATGTTCTCTGTGTGTATATATCTTCCTACTATATTTTCCACTGCATGCATCCGATGAAGTGGGTTTTAGCCCATGAAAGCTTATGCTCAAATAAATTTGTTAGTCTCTAAGGGGCCACAAGTACTCCTCCTCCTTTTTGCTGATACAGACTAACACGGCTACTACTCTGGAAAATGCTCTCTCAGCAATTCTCACAAGAGATTTACCACTGGGAATAAGCAAAAAACTAACTTGAGTCTCTGCACTGAAGAAACGGGTGGCTGCATAGCACGCGGTATTCTAGGACTGCAGGAGATGTTCCAGCCACCCATGACTTATATTCCATGTAGTGTTCACCAGATCCTTTTCACATCAACTGAAAGACTCCCACTGAGCCCCAAACCAGCAAAGAAGGAACATAACTAAGGCTGGATCATCAAAAGGCTTTCCCCCCCCCCAAAAAAATGTCCATGAAGAAAACAAACTAAATCTTCTGAAGAGACTCTTGTTAACACTTTGCTCTGTACGAGTTTTTTTGTTTGTTTTTTGTTTTTTAAATGTACTCTCCATCAACTTGCAATATTTTCCTACAAGTCTGAAGTCACGGAGTTTTTGTCCTCATCCATATGGCAATAACTCGGTGTTTCTTTTAGAACTCCATCAGCAAGACATGGCTGCCTTTTGTTTACCTCCATTTACATGCTGGCCAGAGGACACACGCCTACAAGAACACTCACAGCTCTGGGAAACCAGACAGTGACCAGAAAAACTACAGTTGCGCACTCTCCTTTCATTGCTTCCCCTCACATAAAAAGACTGTTACATGCAATAAGAGATGTTAACACAGGCTGGACACATACTGTTTATTGGCATGAACACAAATTGAAGGTTTTTATTAGACCCAAATACCTCCCAGAGATAAGAGAAGAATTTTTAATTAATAATTCTTCTCTTATTTCAAAGACAAGACTAGGGTTTTCATTGCAAAAACAGCCTATTGAGCAATAAACACCAATAAGTTAACAACTAGGTTTCTGTGCCTTTCAGCCAATTTTCATGAACTTTGGTAATGCACTGCAGTTATCCAAGGACAAACGGAAAACTTTTTATAACTTTTTAAACACAGCGCTGAATTGCCCATCTGCTTCCGATGTTGTAACATGCATGAACAGGTTAATCCTGTCAGCCAGATGCAGGACCACGATGCAGAATTCCATGCAGTGTGGCCACAAAGAGGGCTGAAAACACTGACACACAGCAGCTTTTTGGTCGTTAAAGTCTTCTGGGGAAAAGAGCTACGAGTTTAGATGGATTTCTTCACAGGGATTCACATCCTTGTTTAAAGCTATTTAACACCAATAATCTCTGCTAGTGCAGCATTCAGAGTCTTTTCAGTTTGGAGACCTGGCAAATACCACCAACTATTCCAGCCTTTTAGGGCAACTTGTGAGCACTGAGATACCCTATTCCCTAAAGTATGCAGAATGGACAATAACGTTTATTAATGTGTACTACCCTTCCCTGAAATGTCAATCATCTCAAGTGTGACTGTCTCCCCCTAGTGACTGGCCCAGAGGATTTAAATCTAAATATTAACACTTAATTGAGAGTCTATTTCAACTCAAGCAGCATGGGACTGGTGTTGAAGGCAGAAATTTGATTTTCAGTGTGAGAGTACGTACACACACCGGCTGGCCTGTTTGAAGGTAGCCACACTCATTACACATGTAAACTACCCACAAGTTTTCCTTGCTTGTCTCCTAAAATCCTCACAATAAAGTATCATCACCCCTAAATGAAAGCATTCCCTTAATTAATCCTATGCACTCATCACTTCTCACCTGCGCAGAATTGACAAATGTACTGTAAGGTGATGCTATTATCTTGTAAGTATTGAACAAATTATATAATCTACCATCTATATCAATTTGCCTCAAGCTGGAAAAATCTTATTTTAAACTGTTTCTTTAAAACATACGCACTTCAAATGCTTCAGATAAAGTTGATAAAATACTGTACTGGATTGTTTTGGTCTCGATTTTTAGCGGATATATCAAGGTCAGCTATTGAGCATTACCATTAGGGTTTAGATTTATGGAACCAGTCCGCTTGGGAAATTGTCTCTTGCCCCAGTTTGCCACCTGAGCTGAGCAGAATTGGAACAGTCAGCTGTTGAGATAATAAAGATTCAGCAACTTCTCCATTGACCTCCTGTGCCCTGCTGCCCACTATATGCCATAGTTCATCTTGAGCCTATTTTTAGGGTGTGAAATTTACTGGCAGTGTTGCCATTTTTAAGAATTTTTTTTAAGTTGCTGGGCACCAGGATGCCTGCCATATAGAGAAGCAAAATGGCCTGTAGTAATAATTCATAACAAACAGCTCATGAGTGACCTTTAAACTAAAGTGGAAAAAGCTGGCAACAGTTACCCAGCTTCTGTAAGAAAATCTAGGCCATGATTTGCAGAAGTGACTAATGATTTTGGCTGCCCAATGTGAAACATTTTCAAAAGGGCCTGATTTTCAGGAAGTGCTGAGCATTCACCCTCTCAGAACCTGGCCCCTTTAAGGTTTCTCAAATTAGGCATCCAAAATCACTAGTCACATTTAAAAATCTGGGCCAGCACAGTGCTCAATTCCCTCCCCGTATCCTACAACCACCTTTGATCCTGGCAGCTCTCTCTTCTGCACACGAGGTGAATAAAACTGTGTCTTCACTGCCAAAAAGGTGTATTTTTATTGTGGGATAACAAACATGTTGGCTATCCCGCTGTAAAATCCTAGTGGACACAAGGAACTGTAGTTTTTATTATGATCAAGTTAGATGAGCTGAACCACAGGCAGGGCTATAGTGCTGTGACTAGCCACCTCACTCTCTCTACTGAAGGTTTCTCTGGAGGAGACACACACAACTGTCCCATTCTAAGGGCTTGTCTACACTTAAAACGCTGCAGTGGTGCAGCTACACCAATGTATCTGCACCGCTGTGGCACTTCAGTGAAGACTCCACCTACTCCCACAGGAGGGCTTCCCGCAGGGCAAAGGTACTGGTAGCTGTGTCAACAAGAGACGCCTTCTCGTCAACAGTGTCTACACCAGGAGTTAGGTCTATTTTCCACACTCCTGAGCCACAGTTGTACCGATGTAAGTTGCTAGTGTAGGCCAAGCCCAAGAAGGGGTATGGTCTCCTCTGGATACTGGATATGAATATGAAACAACATGAGACATAAGCAAGCAGTAGAATAAACTGCTAAGCATGATGGTTCAAAGCAATGCTGTGAGAGAGTAAGACAGAAAAATCGAAGTCCATCTACCAGTCAGCAGAATAATTTATGAAGTAAATATGACACACACAAATCAATTTACACTTAATACAATTACAATTCAAATGGCAAAAAAACCCCAAGAAAAATGGAAAATTGTAATTGCCTGTTCTAAAGCAGCATGTGAAATTTTGCTAGGATTGCTGACTCAAACTTCTGACCTGGTTGCTATAGCTGGTGACTGGAAAACAACCCCAGCTATGTTTATTCTTTAGACAAAGTCCAGTTAAAAATGCATCCAGGCTTGAACAATCTGTGTAACAATGACCTCGAAAACCCAAATACAATATTGCATTACACGCTTTAGGAAATTTCCCAACAGTGTAAAATGTAGCAAATTGTCAGAACTGGGCTTCACTAGATGATTCCCAGCAAGCTCATACTGATTTAAACAAACGCAGCAAACACATTTTCTCTTAAAAATAATACTTTGATTTTATACAGCTCTTTTTACTATCATTTGCATTCTAGTCCTGCCCAGAGGCTTGAACATAAATCGGGGCCCCCTTGTGCTAGGCTCCGTGCAATGCACTGCACAACAGTCCTTACCCCAAAGAGCCAATCTAAACAGAGAAGACAGACAATGGGTGGGGACAGAAAACAGAAGCACAGAGAGGTGACGTATCTTGCCCAAAGTCGCACAGCGCTCAATGGCAGAGCGGGGAGCTGAACCCGGGTCCTGTGATTCCTTTTTAGATGAAGAGGCAGGGTGGTGCATTAAAAGTCAAGTATCATTATTCCCACATATGGAGAAACTGAGGCAGGGAGAGAAAACGACTTGCTTGAGATTACACAACAGGTCAGCAGCAGAGCCAAGAAGAGAATGTGTGTCCCCTGAACGCCACTCTGTTGCTCTATCCACTAGGTAACACTACCTGCCTTTCTCCATCCTTAAGCATTATACATTCTATTGGTTTTGGCCACTTTCTAAATCTCTCTGCCAAGGAAAATAGATGGGGGATTCATACATTTGTAAGAGCTAAGTATTCAGTTCAGGACTGGGCCATTTTCCAACTCAGCAGAATAAGTATTTCTTTGCATTTTTAATAAACGCTTTTTTAAACCCATGATCTACATAAATGTGATTCTTTAAAAAAAAAAAAAAAAAAAAAAAAATGCGGCGGAAACAAGGCTCAAGCAGAGCCCTGACATAAGATACTATCCCTGCTAGTACAGACACGTCACTTACTGGAGCCAGCCTCACTCACAAACACACTGTCTCCAGCACCGTGCTGGCCCTAGTCCCTCACCACTTCAAACCTATGATACTAGACAGCGGCTGAGGGCTGTGCAGACGCTGACGATAAACTAGGCAGAGTGCCTCAGATTGTCTGCACAGCCAACTAACCCTTTCTCTTCCTAGGAGAAATCCGGGCAGCCAGAACAATTTCACACTTGTATTAAGGGTGTCTAAGAGGTAAGCAGAAAATCTCATTCCTCACAAAAGGGCAGCACGGCTTTCTCAATGCAGGGTCCACTCCCAGTGCTGCCTTTAGTAAACAGAGAACTGTGGACATGACCATTCTTGCATCCATTTTAAAACCACCTTAAAATAGGGCAACGTTTTGAGTGTCTTGGTCACATTCTGGAGCAAGCAACACAACCCCTGCCAGGATCCTAAGCTTTCAGCAGCTCACTTTTCACATCAGTTGTATACGTGTGTGACGTTGTGCAGTCTACATGGTTTTATAAAAAATTTGATAATAAGTGACTATAATGCAAATGGGATATGCTTTGTGCAAAAGGTCTCTTGTAAGGTATCATTACAAAGCTCATAATCTACTGAGTGTGATCATCCTATTTGTAGAAATGTACCACTCTTGTATCTAAAACTAGAAATATAAAATGTAACTCTGAGGGCCTATTGTAATTATGTAAAGTGTGGGCCATTAATGATGGTTTGGAATCTTGATGACTCCCATTGTCTGCAGATGGCTGTTTACCTGTGAGTCTCCCTGTATATGTGTGTGCTGGCAAGTGAGTAATGAAGTCTTGCAGTGACATGTGATCATGTCACCTGAACTGGAATCCATCTTTAACCTGGTGCTTTTCCAGTGAGGGGAGGGGGTGGGAACCCAGAGGAACAAAGGGTTCCCGCCTTATGCAAAAGATATATAAAGGGGTGGGAGAGAACAGAGGGGGAGAGGAGCCATCATGGAGAATCCCCTAGATAACACCTAAGCTGGAACAAAAGCTGTACCAGGGGAAAGAATTGTGCCCAGGCCTGGAAGGTGTCCAGTCTGAGAAAAACTTACTGAAGCATCTCTGAGGGTGAGATTATCTGTATTTAGTTTGATTAGGCATAGATTTGCGCATTTTATTTTATTTTGCTTGTGACTTACTTTGTTCTGTCTGTTACTACTTTGAACCACTTAAATCCTACTGTCTGTATTTAATAAAATCACTTTTTATTTAGTAATTTACTCAGAGTATGTATTAATACCTGGGGGAGCAAACAACTGTGCATATCTCTCTATCAGTGTTATAGAGGGCGAACAATTTATGAGTTTGCCTTGCATAAGCTTTATGCAGGGGTAAAACGGATTTATCTGGGTTTAGACCCCATTGGGAGTTGGGCATCTGAGTGCTAAAGACAAGCACACTCCTGTGAGCTGGTTTTCAGGTAAACTTGCAGCTTTGGGACAAGTGATTCAGACCCTGAGTCTTTGTTAGAGCAGACAGGAGTGTCTGGCTCAGCGAGACGGGGTGCTGAAGTCCTGAGCTGGCAGGGAAAACAGAAGCAGGGGTAGTCTTTGCACATTGGGTGGCAGCTCCCAAGGGGGTTTCTGTGATCTAACCCGTCACAGTGGCGTAGTCGAGCAGGATCTGTGCACAGCTGATTGCTTTGAGATACTGGTAGTGATTTTAAGTGAGTTTTAAGTGTGGTGGCTGGAGAACAGACAAAGTGGTTACTGGTTTGTTATTTTCTGTTTGCTTATTTCGGGAAAGGAAATTAGGGACAGAAAAGGAAGCAAAATAAGTAAGAATGAAGATCAAAAGAAGCTAAAACTACACAAGTTGCAAATTGCCCAGAAAGACTGAACAATGGGCGCTGGAAATGTCTCTGTTAACTAAGAAGCCCCTGAGCTGAGTACATCTCAGTTTCAGTGAACTGCAGATGGGTGTGGCCCAACCTCTGTCTGTGCTGAAGCTGACTGGAGTGTCTAACCTAGCAAGACAGGAGGGGAGGGGTGCCTGTTCTGGCAGGAGGGTGTTCTCTGTGGTATCCCAGCTCATCGAGTGGTGGTCTCAAGGGAAGACAAATCGAAACTGATGTACTATTTGCCTGGGAAAAGGCTGACCTGGAAAAAGAAAAGGCTGCCCACCAACCTGGACTTAAGAGACAAAGCAATTAAGACCCAGAAGCATGACCTGGCTGTAATGGAGTGGAAGAGGTGCACAGAGACATGTATCCTGGAGCTGGAAGTTGGGGTCCTGGTGACTGCTGCGGTGGGAACAAACCCCAAGGACCCTAGCTGGAAGCAAACCCAACCTGAGTGAAAGGGGGGGGATTTTGCTGGCCAGCGAAAGGTCCCTCATAGCTGGTAGCTGTGAGCCTACAGCTGGGTCAGGGTCTCTTTCCCTTTTGGGGGACACAGGAGTGTCTGCCCCATAGGGGAGCCCAAAAACGAATTTTAGGTATACTGCCTCCGCCATGGTCAGTGTCCAAGTCTCTGGCAGTAAGTTCAGGAGGAGGGTGTGACGTTGTGCAGTCTACATGGTTTTATAAAAAATTTGATAATAAGTGACTATAATGCAAATGGGATATGCTTTGTGCAAAAGGTCTCTTGTAAGGTATCATTACAAAGCTCATAATCTACTGAGTGTGATCATCCTATTTGTAGAAATGTACCACTCTTGTATCTAAAACTAGAAATATAAAATGTAACTCTGAGGGCCTATTGTAATTATGTAAAGTGTGGGCCATTAATGATGGTTTGGAATCTTGATGACTCCCATTGTCTGCAGATGGCTGTTTACCTGTGAGTCTCCCTGTATATGTGTGTGCTGGCAAGTGAGTAATGAAGTCTTGCAGTGACATGTGATCATGTCACCTGAACTGGAATCCATCTTTAACCTGGTGCTTTTCCAGTGAGGGGAGGGGGTGGGAACCCAGAGGAACAAAGGGTTCCCGCCTTATGCAAAAGATATATAAAGGGGTGGGAGAGAACAGAGGGGGAGAGGAGCCATCATGGAGAATCCCCTAGATAACACCTAAGCTGGAACAAAAGCTGTACCAGGGGAAAGAATTGTGCCCAGGCCTGGAAGGTGTCCAGTCTGAGAAAAACTTACTGAAGCATCTCTGAGGGTGAGATTATCTGTATTTAGTTTGATTAGGCATAGATTTGCGCATTTTATTTTATTTTGCTTGTGACTTACTTTGTTCTGTCTGTTACTACTTTGAACCACTTAAATCCTACTGTCTGTATTTAATAAAATCACTTTTTATTTAGTAATTTACTCAGAGTATGTATTAATACCTGGGGGAGCAAACAACTGTGCATATCTCTCTATCAGTGTTATAGAGGGCGAACAATTTATGAGTTTGCCTTGCATAAGCTTTATGCAGGGGTAAAACGGATTTATCTGGGTTTAGACCCCATTGGGAGTTGGGCATCTGAGTGCTAAAGACAAGCACACTCCTGTGAGCTGGTTTTCAGGTAAACTTGCAGCTTTGGGACAAGTGATTCAGACCCTGAGTCTTTGTTAGAGCAGACTGGAGTGTCTGGCTCAGCAAGACAGGGTGCTGGAATCCTGAGCTGGCAGGGAAAACAGAAGCAGGGGTAGTCTTTGCACATTGGGTGGCAGCTCCCAAGGGGGTTTCTGTGATCCAACCCGTCACAACGTGTTTATCCCTAGTTAATTACCTGAACCTCGTCAGTTTGACTCTTTGCAACATAATCGTTTGTGAAGGCTCAGCAACACTAAGAATGAAAGAACAGACCCTGAACTCTATTTGTATTTTATTTTTTTATGGTAAGGGAGCACAGGGAAGAGTATGTAACTGCACAGCAAGTCATGCATACGACAAAACATAAAATTGGCTGCATGCATGTGTGCATAGAGCATTCTGCAGCTCTTCCTGTAATTAGTCCTTCAAATGCTAGAGGGGAAAGAAAGAAATTCAAAGAGGTTCCACTTTGAAATTATTCATTGACTTCCAAATCAGAACAGTTGTCTGTCAGAGATCAACATGCCATTGCCCCAAGAATATCAAAACGCAAACTGAAAAGTCACTTCAGGAATCTGATCGTCTTTCATTACATTTATATCACCTAGTTCATTTTAAGAGGATATATATAAATTAGTCTGTCCTTCCATCCCCGCACGCTGGCCCCGTACACTCTTCTGAGCAACTTCAGAACATACTGTACACATCAATGTGCCTCCCTTGTAAGACAGTAGCTTCCTGGCACTAGATCAATACAGGCAAGTTTTTGCTGCTGTTTAGAATGGTCTCTCACTTTTCCCTTTCAATTGCCAACCTTAAGAGATCAAAAAATCATAACTCCTTGCCCCCTCGCCCCCCACAAAAAAAGTCAAGTGTTTTTTTTTTTTTTTTTAATTAGTTTCTGAGCTTTCAGGATACACTCACTTTATATTTTCAAGCTTTGCTCTACAAAAATGGGGGGTAGAAACTTACATTTTTTAAAATGAAAGCAGAGATTCCCATACACCCTCTACTTGATTCCAGCAGCTGTCTCTTTAAAAAAATACACCAGAAATCATAAGACTTGTGGTAAAATCATGAGAGCTGACAACAATGCGTGTGCATAGTGTTTAGCAGATGACTAGATACCTGTTATGCTTATGGTCCGAGAGCTCAAAAAACTGCATGGGAGGAGAGAGATTAACATCTTCCAGCAGTCATATCAGATTCAAACTGCGCTTTCCTGGGCTATCCTGGTTCAATCAGGGTCAGAAAGATTCTGCCCCTTTCACTCTCCAGAGTAAAGAAAAGTAATGGAAGGAGCAAGCTGCTTTAGTGGCCGAGCTGACCAAGAATGCACTTAGCCATCCAGCTTCCTAGATTTAGGTACCTGCTGTAGTGCTGGACCACGACACTACAAGACAGAACCTGTACTAGTGCCCAACTGCCAGGAAGCACAAGGGTATCGCTCTCACTGCCAGCATCTTGCTAAGGCATCTTTTCTCACTGAAAAAGCATTTTCCTTGAAATTGACCAGTGTGTGGCATGAGCTTGTGAACGGTCTGTCACAATGTGCATTGGAGGAGGTTTCTGCAGTAGGACTGTCTTCAGAGAACTGTTCACAACCAGCCAAGTATTAAGTGTTTCCCGCCCCCCTCCCTGTCTCACACACAGGCTCAGGGAGGAAGGGAGTTGAAATATTTTCAGTGTACTTAAACTGTTTGCTTTGCTCCAGCCTCCTGCTGGGAGTTCACTCAAATGAATTTGACATGTTTCCTTTGTAGGTGAAAAGTTGCAGAAATTATCAGTTTTGGTAAAGGTCAATGATGAGGGGGCTAAAGAGGAAAAAGACAGGGATTTCTACTAGAAGTGAAACAGCACGGTGGAAAACCTGAGGAATATCTGGTGGGACTGAGCCTTCGGGACATGGAGATAAACATCCTGGAGGTTGAAACAAGGATGCCTTGTTTCTCTATGGTAGTTGCCAGGGTCCATCCTGAATTGTTCGGTATTTCAGGAACCGATTCACCTATCTCAAGTTCAGAATCCAGGTAGAATTGTGGCATCTAGGATGATGAGATGTAGCAGCATTATGACTAACTAAGGCACAGAGAGGTTAAGTGATTTGCCCAAGATTATATAGGAAGGTGCGGCAGAACTGGGAAATGAACCAAGGTCCTAGACCAGTGCCTCAACCACAAGACATCTTTATTCACACATTCAAATAAGGTAGGTGCTGACAAGAAGCATCTGGCTCCTGGGAAAGGTGGAACCCCAAGGGTTAAGAGATCACAAGGTAAAAAGCTCCCCCTGCTTCTTCAACATTAGCTAGAAAGTGTATTTAACTTTGGGTGAGAGGAAATCCACCTGCCATGAAGAATTGGTATCACTTTGTTGTATGAGTCAGAATGTGAACGTTACTCTCTGGTCACCACAAACAAGATCAGAAGGGGCCCTCCGTATGGACTCTCTCATATGTATAAGCTACTTGAGAACAAAGGTTCTCCCCTGAGTAAAATTTGAGATAAATACAAGCTGTTAATTTTCCTATGTTTGTATTCTATATGCGCATTCCTGTCACAGCTATCAAATGGTTTGTCTACATGAGAAAGCTTTTTCTGAATAACCTGAACAAGTGTGAATTTAAAATCAAAATATGACAGATATAACCCTCCAAGTGGACACCCATTCTGGTGTAAGGGTGCCTTTGCTGGATTAGCTTAAATTCCTTCCCAAGCAACATAAGATCAACACAAAAAAGGCACTCACACTGGAAGAAGAATATCTGCATGTGGGAATATCCCAGTATAACTATCCTGGTGTGTAACTGGTAACGTTTCTCCTGTGGAAAAGCGCAATATCACTCAGCAACTTCTTTAATACTGACAATATATGTTGCAATAAAAGTTTACACTTGTTTCAGTGAACTGGACACTGGATGTACATTTTCTGATCACAGATATACTTCCTTTAGGGGTTTGCAAGAAAGCTCCATTTACCTCAATTTGTTGTATTTTAAACATACTTTCATAGAAGCATGTGTTACCAGGTGAGACAGAGTAGAGATTTTCTGGACATTCTAGTAACTCTACTAGAGAATAAATCTTCAAGCCCCAAACTAGACTCCACTTGTAACCGCTCCTGGTAAAATGATACAGGTAGAGCAATAGAAACCACCAGAGGCCCTACGGCACAACAGAGATTTCATGGTAAGACTGTTGTTAGCAGTCTCTGCCCACATACCTAGAGAAAGGATGTTTGAAGGTGAACGGGGGAAACCAGGAGGCAATTGGACACCTCTTGGCACCCATTCAGCTGCTGTCCTATCACCACCACCACCACCCCTTCCTGACACTGAGGCTCACAAAGAGAAACTCTCCACTAGCTATCTTAGGCTAGGTCTACACTACAGCGGGGGTCCGACCTAAGATACGCAACTTCAGCTACGTGAATACCGTAGCTGAAGTTGCGTATTTTAGGTCGGCTTACCTAGCGGTGAGGACGCGGGAAAGTCGACCGCTGCCGCGCTGCCGCCGACTCCGCTGCCGCCTCCTGCCGAGGTGGATTTCCGGAGTCGACGGCAGAGCGATCAGGGATCGATTTTACCGCGTCTTCACTAGACGTGGTAAGTCGATCCCCGAAAAACCGATTGCTACCCGCCGGATCGGCGGGTAGTGAAGACAAAGCCTTAGGTTGTGCTGCCCCCCCCTCCTCCCCACACACACACACTTTTTTTTTTTTTTTTTTTTTAAATACTGCACCTCTATGTCCAGCCTCCCCAACTTATTCACTCTCAGGCACTCAACTTCTTGTCTCTCTCTAGCTCTGTGGAGAATCATATGAAACCTTCCACTTCTAGAACTTAACCCTCTTAAAGAGGCAGGGACTTCTTTAGAATCAAAATCAGCTTTAAGAAGCAAAGATTTTGATTCTGTTCCAATTTCCAACCCACATTACCTATAAAGATAAAATTAAAGCTTTGAGTCTGATCTCGCAAACCTTTAGGATCAAGTGCTGCCCCATCGACAGGACCGGTACCTAGAGCAGGGGTAGGCAACCTATGGCACGGGGGCCAAAGGTGGCATGCAGGCTGATTTTCAGTGGCACTCACACTGCCCGGGTCCTGCCTGCCAGTCTGGGGGGCTCTGCATTTTAATTTAATTTTAAATGAAGCTTCTTAAACATTTTAAAAACCTTATTCACTTTACATACAACAATAGTTTAGTTATAGATTATAGACTTATAGAAAGAGACCTTCTAAAAACGTTAAAATGTATTACTGGCACGCAAAACCTTAAATTAGAGTGAATAAATGAAGACTCGGCACACCACTTTTGAAAGGTTGCCGACCCCTGCCCTAGAGCTTGTCTTCACTGCTTTAAAAAAAACAAAACCAGTGTTTTTACCTGGGGGTAACTAGCACATGGGAGCTATCCCAAGGTAAACACACAGTGAAGACCGGGCACTTCAGTTCTATCCTGAAGTAAGCTAGGCAAGATCAACCTCACATGGGGTATAATGCCAGGCTGCTGCTGAATAGGGGGGAAAACAAAGACAAGAGGAGTGTATAAATAGCAGTGGCTGAAAGCATAACAATGCATTGCCTCTGCAAACGGCTGAGCCAGCCACAGGACTCAGCACTGGCAAAAATTAAACATTTTTTCTAAAAGGAAAAAGCTACTGGCTATCTTCTCTGATCAGCCCCTGCTTTATGAGAGACTATTTCTAAGCCACACGCTGATTGAAAGGGCGCTACTCATTTTAGTTAGTGCTCTATAGGAGAGCAGTGTCATGCAACCACTCCTCCACCTTGTGCGCATGCACACACACTCCAGGCCACATGCTCTCCCCTACTGAGAGCAGTGCCTGTCCTGCTAATGTAATCCCTCAGCCCTGCCTAGCAACAACTGCATTCAGTGTCCTCACACTGAGATCAATGCCAGCCAGCCAGCATCAGCCACTAGCACAATGCAAGCAATGTATGCAAGGGGGTCCGGCCAACAAGTGTTGAATTTAAACCCTTATGTAATTGAAGACTGAAAGTCTCCCCCCCAATAGACCAAACTTTCAAACACTATTACCATATCACCTGCACCAAAATCTGGTTTTAATACTGACCCAAGGAGACATTTTCTGGTTTAGGACTCTTACAAATACATGAGTATTGAGAGAAGAGACTGAGATGGAGGGAGGGGAAGCTTCAATCAATCACACTTCTTGCCACTACATGTTTAAAGGAAAACAGCAGGGATCACTTATACCCACTGAATTCCCAAAACAGCTTTAGAGTTTACCTGGCACCATTCACTGATTTCTGTGACTCTCAATGGAAGCGGACATTGCACTGATACTCACAGCAGAGCTAACTAATTTAGGTAGGATAGAATACAGCTCCCAATAACAATGCACCAAAAAAAAAAAAAAAAAAAAAAAGCAGGGGGGAGGGGAGGGGAGGGAAAGAGGAGGGAGAAGTGTTATTTATTTTGAAAATGTTGGTTAATTTTGCAATACTTAAGCTACACCAGGTACTAGTGGTCAACTGTCGATCTGATCATGAACTCTTTTACATTCAAGTATTTGTAGCTACTTACTCTCTGCAATTAGACTGGTTTGTATGTTGCACTGTAATTTTCCTTTAAGTGAGGGTGTTTTGTTTTACAGCCTGACTACTGGATTTCTGCAAGCTGCTCACCCTCAGCTGGGAACTAAGTGTGCTATTGCTGCCTGACACTCATCTGACATTTCTACTGCCAAGGATTTTCCACACCATGACTTCCCCCTCAACAGCATGCCACAGAACTGACAGTTGAAATTTGCTTAGTAGCTATTATTTAAAAGCTATGTGGATTAGAGGAATGAATTTTTATAGCTAGTTACTTCAATCTAAAACTGATCGACTATGCCTAGCAGTACCCTAAACCAGGTGAGCAAATCATCTGAACAGTGGGGAAGTTAGGATAAAGAGCATAACAATAGTACTTCCAAATGCAGCATCCAAAGAGACTCCTGGAGACAGCAGCAGCAGCAGTTCTCTTATAACTGAAGAAACCTTCCTTTTGGCCCAATCACAGGATAAATTTTAATTACTGAAGTACAAAGCAGCCTATCTTCTCTATCGACTTCCCTGATGAAGAATCAAAGCTGCTAAGAGTTTTGTCTCAGCTCAAGGTATAAGTCAACGTCGCTCCTAACTCGACTCCCATCCACACACAAAAATCTCTAGCTCGAGTTAAGTGGTGTTTTAAACTTGCGTTAACTAGGCCCATTGGGGTTATGGGTTGAAGCTTGTAATGCAGTAGGGATGCAGCTACATAATACAGCTCAAGTTAGCACACTTCAACTACTAATCCAATCACACCGTGCAACTTGAATGTTGTTTCGCAGTGCGGATGCTCACTCAAGTTGAGTAATTTGAGTGTCTTAACTCGAGCTAACTGTTGCAGCCATGCCACTGTAGTGCTTCAGCGTAGACACTAGCTGCCTCCTCCCCAAGAAGCAGTAGCTAGGTTGACGGAAGAATTCCTCCATCCACCTAGTTCTGTCTACACTGGGGGTTAGGTCAGCTTAACTGTGTTGCCCAGGGGTGTGGATTTTTCACAGCCCTGAGTAGGGTGACCAGACGTCCCAATAAAATTGGGACCATCCCGATATTTAGGCATTTGTCCCACATCCCAACCGAAGTTTGGTCAGGACGCAATTTGTCCCGATATTTAGCGGTACTCAGTTTTTTGTTTGTTTTCCCCTCCGCCGGCGACCCCCTCCCCCCATGTGTCCCGATATTTTCTTCCTCTCATCTGGCCACCCTAGCCCTGGGTCGACCTAACCTTTTAGTGCAGACCAGGCCTTAGGCTATGTCTACACTACCGCGGTAAGTCGACCTACGTTACACAACTCCAACTACGTGAATAACATAGCTGGAGTCGACGTACCTTAGGTAGAGTTACCGCAGGGTCTACACCACGGGGGGTCGATGGGAGAAACTCTCCCATTGACTTACTTTACTCTTCTTGTCGGGGGTAGAGTACAGAGGTTGACTGGAGAGCGATCTGCTGTCAATTTGACGGGTCTTCACTAGACCCACTAAATTGACCACCGGTGAATCGATCTCAGAGCATCGATCCCGGCTGTAGTGTAGATGTAGCCTCAGTCAACACCAAGCACACGGCCCTTTGACCTGTATAGTTTCCTGGCACGCCATAATGTGCTATTTCTTGACCTCCTCCTGGGTGCCATGTAAAGTTAGGATTTTCTCTTGCAAATGGTATTGCTGTATTTCAAACAGCAGTCTAGACCTTTTGGGTCACTTGGGCTACGTCCACACAGCAAAAACAAAAACCAAACCTACGGCAGCAAGTCTCAGAGCCAGGATCAACAGATTTGGGCTTGCACTACAAGCTAAAAATTGCTGTTGTAGGGGCTTGGGCTGGAGCTCGGGCTCTAAAACCCGGCGAGGGTCTTGCAGCCTGGGCTCAGCCCCATGAGCCTGAGTCAGTTGACCCGGGTGCTGAGACTTGCTACTGCAGAGGTGTTTTTTGTTTTTTACTATGTAGACGTACCCTTGCTGTCAGTATGCGAGTGTACCCCTGGTTGAGAAACACTAACTTAAGGCATGATCCAGACAGATGTACATCATTGTCCCTGTGAAATCTATTAAATCAAATAAATACACCTCTACCTCGATATAACGCTGTCCTCGGGAGCCAAAAAATCTAACCGCGTTATATTGAACTTGCTTTGATCCGCGGAGTGCGCAGCCCCGCCCCCCCGGAGCACTGCTTTACCGCGTTACATCCGAATTCGTGTTATATCGGGTCGCGTTATATCGGGGTAGAGGTGTACTAGGCCTTCAGCTGGTTGACTAGCATTGTCATCTGGTGCCTGTTTCCTTGAATTGCTACCCTACTGTGTTTCCAAGTAGTATGGGCAAATCATGTTTCTAAGCGCATAGGCAAAAAGACAAGTTCATCATAAATTCTGCTTAAAACAGCATCTCTCTGCCTCTATTTGACCAGGAGAGGGAGTCAATTTTACTAGCTGCAGATAAACTCTGTTTTTAAAACATACTGATCACAGTGAAAATGAGACAATCACCCTGCACTTCAAAATGAAACATTTTTGAGAGTAAAACATATGGTTCAGGTAGAAACTTCTTTCACTTAGTCATGAAGTGTTTTTCCCAGCTGGCCTTGTAAAATGTCACAGTTAATCCAGTCACATCACTCCTCTCTGGCTGTGGACATTTTTGTTAACGAATCAGATACAAACGAGTAATTTTATCCAGAGAAGGTTGCGTCAGCAAAGCAGACTGATTTCTTCAGGATGCATCACATGTGGTCAGAAATGGTTTTTAAAACAGCCATGCACAGGCAGCCTTTTCTACCCAGATTTCTTAGAGCTGTTGAAGAGCTGCCTTAGAATTGTGGGATGCACGGATAGCAGTGGCCAAGTATCCCTAGAAGTGTTTTCTTATGACCATTCTCTATTGTGTCCAAGGAGGATGCTTGATCCCTGAGTGAAGATGCCGAATTAGGAATGAGAAGCAACAACCAATTCCACCAAATCCACATCATAAGTTTCATGTAGGCTTCTGGAGGAGGAGACAGGGCACATGGTGTAGTACACCCTGTGTATTGCCAATTTAAAATGGATGGGTGAACGGGAAGGACTTTGTTGGAACTCACCCTTCCTCCTCATGGATTCTTTGATCAATGGGAGGAATCATGAATATGTCCCATATGACTGGGGTCCTCCAAATGTGACCTCATCTCCCTCTTCCCCTAGGTGGGTCCAGTTTGGAAGGCGAAGAACAGCATGTGCCTTCTTGCCTAAGTGAGCTACAAAGAAGTTATTTAGTGAAGAGAATGGCTAATCACCTGGGCACTAGCTCCGAGTATTCTTTGGGATCAGATTTGGGGGACCCTAGGTGGAGCAAAGAACTTCTCTATACAAGCCTCTCCTGGGGAGAGGGGCTGGAGCGTGTCTGAGATGGAATGCTGTTCACCAGTAATCTGCCTCCAACTCATCTCCACGGAGTCAGCTTGTTACATCTGCCAAAGTGGGGAGGTGAAGTACTTTCTAAGGAGACCTCCCAGCTCAGTCCTGATTCTGCCTGCTGCTACCTACGCCTTGTCTCTGCAAGTCTGGAATGAGGAGTCCGGGGAATGGAGTGACCTATAAAAGCAGTTGGAAATCAAGGAGGAGATGCCAACCTAGCTCCCTCTACAACCACCACTGCTACATCACTGGGGGGTTGTGAAGGTAAATACATTCAAAATGGTGAGGTGCTCAGATAACTATGGTAACAGGCACCATATTGGACGGATGGATGGATAGATAGGAAACAGGAACCTGCACTAGGGGAAGAATGTCAATGGGAGTAGAGATCAAGGCAATCAGGGAACATGTCCAGAGAAGAAAAGAAGCTAGAATCAGGAAAACATGCAGGGGAAGAGGAGACTGGGATCAGGTAGTAGAGCATATGCCAGGTGAGGGTGGGTGGGGGGAGAGATGGGAAGATGAATTAAAGGGCCGAAGGAGAAGGTTAAAAAAAAAAAATACCTGTGCTTTAAATGTTCCAAGCAAGCAATTGCTGTAGCTGTTACAAGCATGTAACAAGTTTCAAAAGGAGCCTCAGTCCATGAGATGGTGGATAGGTGTCCATGACAAAATGTCTAGAGACTAAGATGTAGTCCGCACCATGAATCCCTTGCTCTAACCCATACGATGTTATTTCAATGATGATACTGTACGCAGTAAAGAAACACCATGTTTCCAGCTCTGAGTATCAGACCAGAGAGACTATCATATTGAATTAGACAGACAGAATGCTTTAACTCTAGCCTGCATGATTACCCTGCCCAAACAGCAAAGAGCAATGGGATTCCAGCAGATTGAGATCTGAATCCAGATTAGAGAAACACCTCCTCTCTAATCCCACACTCCCTTTTACCTCATAGACTCATAGACTTTAAGGTCAGAAGGGACCATTATGATCATCTAGTCTGACCTCCCGCATGATGCAGGCCACAAAAGCTGACCCACCCACTCCTGGAATAATTCTCTCCCTTGACTCAGCTGTTGAAGTCCCCAAATCATGATTTAAAGACTTCAAGTCGCAGAGAATCCTCCAGCAAGCGACCCCTGCCCCATGCTGCGGAGGAAGGTGAAAAACCTCCAGGGCCTCTGCCAATCTACCCTGGAGGAAAATTCCTTCCCGACCCCAATATGGCGATCAGCAGAACCCCGAGCATGCGGGCAAGATTCTCCAGCCAGACCCACATTGACCATTGATACTAATTACCAGCGATGGCACGTTACTGACTTATTGACTAAAATCATGTTATCCCATCAAACCATCCCCTCCATAAACTTATCAAGCTTAATCTTAAAGCCAGAGAGGTCTTTCGCCCCCACCGTTTCCCTCGGAAGGCTGTTCCAGAACTTGCCTTAAATACATTTTTTTTTAAATTAGTAAACCCAAGCACCAGTGACCATTCTCCACTAGATTTATAATCATGGTACAGTTAGATGGAGGGTCACTGGCAAACTGAAAGTCATTAGCAGTCTGGTGTACAATGCCCTGCTAAGAGTACTATTCTGTACATTGTGAAACATGGATAAATCATTAACATACACTTATTTGCAAAAGGAACTCCCTTCCCCTTCCTCATTTATCATATTTTTGCTGAAATGAATCCACATTCCTCAATCAATGACTCCATAGAATCCTACCTTGTCCCTGATCTTTAAGAGACTAACATTGGGACTGTTGCTAAGCTTACTAATATTGCCAATAAGAGCATCGATAGGACTGTAATGCAAACCAAAGAACCTAAAGACTCCCACTGATTGCTCGCTCTGTCTTGTAAAAATATTACAGTATGAGGAATATCAGTGTAAAGCACCAAAAACTACCAGAAGGGCCTAATTCTATATTTACTAGCAACCGCCATCGTTTAATCAATTTTGATTAAACTCTCTAACACCACTGGAGGAATTAATGCAAAGGCAGTGCATACCCATAATAGAAGAATAAGCCTGCTTAGAAGCAGCACATCTGCTCCTAGCATCCTCAGTGTATTCTTCAAACAATAGAAAGAAAAGCCAGCCTCCAGGAGCAATGACCCTCGCTTCATTCAAACAGTGCCCCCTGCTCAATTCATGAAAGTTTGCCTTTCCTTTTCAAGTGAAAAGGCCAGAAGAATACTTGGGAAACAAAAAAAATCACTTGAAAAATTATTCTAACTGCAGGAGGCTGCAAGCTACCAAAAGAAAGAAAAAAAAAACACAAAAACTTTGTTTAAAAGAAAATTCACAACAAGCTAAGGGGCAGAGGATTTGGTTTTTAGGAACAGGAGAAATATAATTTTTCATCAGTCCTTCCACAAAGAGCCCCAGGGTAAGGAGATTTACAACACTAACGTACTGAAGCATAAACAGACACAGTGACAAAAACCCCCATTCCCCTTAAAATGTGCTAATAAGGCTGATCCTTTCTCATAATCTTTGTTCTTAGGAGGTTTCTGCATTGAGTTCATGTCTTTTGCGGGGGAAGAGACCTCTTATTATGTGGAAATAAACATTCTGAATACATTCACTACTTCCTGGGCCCTCCGACCAGTGATACAAACTGGGATATGGGGCAGTGGGGGGAATAGCAGGACAGAGGTGCGGGGGAGAGAAAGGATGGTTACTGTTACAATGAAAAGCAGGCCTGCTAGTTTAAAATAGCCTTGACCAGAAACACCAAGGGCTAACAGCACATAGTACAATGGGATCCTGGTCCTCGCGCTAGGTGCTGTGTGGTAATAATAATACAGATCTCCAGTACTATTAAAATGCCTGAGAGAAGCAGATCATCTATTCACAGTTCTCTTTCTACCTGAGCAGGGACAGCCATGTTTAAGAAGCAAGAAAAGTAGAAATCCTAGGCTGAAAATACCTTTCACGAGTAAGAAAACTTAAATTACAAGGTTAAACCAGAGACTCCAAAGCTCACACCAGAACTGTCCCCCAGTAATGTATGAAAGTGATGGACTGACAAGGGAATTGTAGAGACAGTCAAGTCGCTCAATCTCTGTACTGATGTTAATGCAATATATTCAATATCCTGCTTGAAAGGAGAGATCTTAGTGTTGATATGGATTAAACCACAAACACAAGCTCGGGCTCCTCCTCTAACATATGTACATGCAAAATACTATGCTAATAAGCCGTAGTAAAATATGTTCTACCCTGCAGCCATATATAAATGAAATTCATTTGAACTTCTGACTCTCTAACCTCTGGATGTTCCTGCTTTGGCAGGAACTGCAGGAAACAGTAACCTCCTGCTGCCACTTCTGAACCCATGTGTGTTTCTGCTCCAATTCCTTGCTGGGATCTAAAACTCAAAAGAGGAATATTGGGAGATTCACCAATTCCAACCCCCCTGCTGCTGCCACCACCACCACCACACCCACCCTCCAAAAATAGGCATTTGATAGCTTTGACCTTTAATAGAATACAAAACTACAACTATACGTTTGCGGTCCAATCCTGTATTCCAGCCGGAAATTTGAGTGCAGAAGATATGTGGGATAAGGTCTTTACATGTACACCATGCAAGTTTAAATAATAAAATAAATGAAACCTTTGCCAAAAAACCTTTCTAGATGGATTACATACCCAACTACTTCTCTACACAGCCCACTCACAGCTGCTGACTTGTATCAGGGTTACAGGGTAAAGGAAGAATTCTTTCAGTAATATTTTTAGCTGAATGAGCACTGCACTTATTTTTGAATAAAAGAACTTCTCCAAAGCTAAACAACCATTACTGAGCATAAAGGGAGAACTCTACCCCCTCCCAGTAAATAGTCCATGGGAGAGGTCTCAGGGGAAATCCTTGTGGTCACAGGACATACCCCCTCAACATTTCTCGGGAAACTGGGATTCTCCCGTCTCCAGAAAACACTTCGGCCCCCACCTCTCACTTCCCAAATCTAGTGGATCCCCATTGACCTGCCCTGTGCCTTTGCACCAGCTCTGATGCCCAGTGGCCCATATCCCAGTTCCCTGGTATTATTTGTATTACAGTAACACCAAGGGACCACAACTGAGAATGGGACCCCACTATGCTAGGTGTTGTATGGACACAGAAAGACAGTCCCTGCCCTGAAGAGCTTACAGACATCCTACCACACCCTTCCAGTGAATGTGGCTGCCCCCAGGAGATACAGCCCGGAAATAGGTTTTTTATATATATATTTATATTTTTTAACCAAGCTCCAGGCGCTGGAGGAGGGACAATGAGCACTCCCCGCTGATCCCAACCACATTCAGTCACTCCCCTTCCCACAGCCCAGCTTGGGCCCTCACTGCCAAGCTCTTCAGCTTGGTCCACGTCACCCTCTGGTCCAGCTCCAAAACAAATGAATAGCAGGGGAGGTGGAAAGTAGTGCTGGTAGCTTGTAATGGAACTAGCCCATATAAACTCCTTTTCTCCTCTCCCCTCCTCCCCCAGTCAAGATGCACGTGAGACCCTCACATGCAGACTGGAGGATGGCAGACCTGTTTGTCCCTTTTTATGGTTAAGAACTTCTACCACAATGAACTAAACTGAACTCAACCATAAAAACAAAGGAGCATAATACACATACAAGATCTGTACAACTTAAATACACCAGTGTGTGCAAAACCCATTTCATCCCCTCAGACAAGTTGAGAGGGGGGTTTAAAACCATCAATTTCATCAGAGTCTTACTTTTAGTTTAAAAAAAAAAGAATGCATTTCTAGCCATTAGAGAGGCTTAGATAATTTTACTAATGTGAACTGATAGAGCATCCACTTTCTAAGCCTGCAGGCAGCCCAAGTGCCTCCACCCCTACTTAGAACTCTGCCAATGACTTATGGGGTGAAACTGACCTGACGACCAGTTTCACTGCAGCTCACAAAGCTCTGAATAGTAGAAGTGCTTCTCTGCTGCAAGTTGGGAAAGCCTGAGCAGCAGCAGCGGTATAGGAGCTGTCGGTCCGTCTGCAGAACGAGGGAGGCATCACTGCACTGGTTGATATACAGTTCACATTTTGAATACTCTCTGCGATCAGAAGCGTGTTTTGTTTGTTTTACTGAAATCTTGGCAGACAACTCCCAACTTGACATGGTAGAGTGGATTTTTTTCAAGCCCTGGTAAAATTACCCATTTGGATGGCATTGTTGGGAAGTAGCAAAAGATACAACGAACTCAAAATCAGAGTTCACTCTTCAGACATGTGGCCTTTTAAAAAATATTTGACTTGAAAGAAGCCTGAAAGCAGAGTCCCCAAGCCTGCACAATTCTAGAAGGAAAGGAAAACTAGGATTCCAAAACAGTGGTGAAATTAGAACCCCCATTCAATACAAGTTCTCCCTGACCGATCAGACAGGCAGTTTGGGGGGGGGGGGGGGGGAGAGATTTGATTCACATCCTCCACTAACTCTGTGGGGTCATCTAAGAGCCACAATTCTCCCCTTTTAGCTGACATGTGCGTGCCAACCTTTTCTAACATCCATTTAGAATTCTGATGTAACCAAGGCTCTCTTAAGGACAGGAGTTCAGATCATTTGAGCTCATCTCACCCAGAGTCATTGTAATGAATCTGAACTATGCTAAAAGACAAATGAGACCCAGACTCAGTTGCAACAGTCTTTGTCTGAGCTGAATTCTCATGTCAACCATTTAACAGGTGCATTTAAATTCTAATGGGTCCGTTTCTTCTGTTTAACGTTCATATTCGTAGCCTCTGGCAAGAAATGCTTCATTAAAAAAGTTTATCAAAGTGCACAAAGAGTCCTTGTCTCTTTGAGCTAACACTAACACACACAAACACGCACACACACCCCTCTCTTTCCTTGCATGCCTTTTTTGGCTGTGAAACCAAATCCTTGTTCAACTGAGTCAGAGCCAACTTACCCAAAGCCAAAGTTAACTGGCACTTATCCCCCCTACATGCTCAGCCCTGTCAAAGTGCCTGCAAACTTGAGTGTTTCTATCAGCAGAGCTTCATCAGCACTTTCTTGTACTTTCCAAACACAACAGCAAGGTGACAAACTGAAAGGGACTTGGATTAAAGGATAGATCAACGCTGCACTGAGAGTTCACTTTAATTTTCACCTCTGGTAGCAAAAGGTGGAAGGCCAAAATTCAATTTATACTGGCTGAAATTCAGTATACTCAAGCAATAAGGGATGAAAGGGGTAAGGATCTCTCCCTTGGTTCATTATGAAGCCAAGTCGACTGATTCCAATTCCTGTAACATGCATGTTGTTTATCAAAGAACAAACTTACGCTGCAAACTTTTGATCACATTAGTCCTTAATAACTAAGTCTAATTTTTTTTTTTAAAAAGTCAGACAACAAGCAGTCCCATAAACACTGACAAAAGTGCTCAACATTTAAGATCAATGGCATCTCTCTTAAATAGCAAGAATAAAACACTCGTGCTTCTGGAGGCCATGCATATAAAAATGATCTGTATTAATTCAAAGCATAAAAACAGCTACATAAAAACCCATTTCAAAGACCTAAGAAATTTGTTGCAGGGAAAAAATGAAAAATCCAACATTTTAAATTATTGGAGGCATGGGGTTTGTGTCCATTTAAAATAGTCCACACACTCGCGATGGTCTGATCAATTGGCTCCTGGCAAACTAATACAGTACAGAAGAATGTTTTTGATCACTACAATCAGTAAGCGTAGTTATCACCCGTAAGAAACATGTTTCAGGAAAGGAAATAGTTGCATGACCATAAATTTGAGCAGAGTATTCTTTTGAACGTTTAAACCTTTTCTGTAATAGGATGGGCTGGGGCCCTTTAAGGCAGACTTATGGCACAATCCTGCTCAAGTAGCACAACCTTCTGGTATTTGTAGTCCAGAAGGACTGATGGGAGCTATAATCTTGGCAGCAATGCATACTGGGAAAGGGGGTGTGGCTGTAACAGAGCTAGAGCTCCCTTTTTCCCCAGTAAGGGAGAGATCAGACAAAAAGGCCAGACCAGTTTTGGATCTCTCTACAGAGAGAAAGCAGTAGTGGCTGGCGAGTCTCTCCAAGACAGGCCCTAGAAAAAGCCTGAGCACTACTTAAAAAGGTCTTTTACACTCTGCTGAGAGATTTCAGAGAGACAAAGCAAGATGTACAAGTGGTTATACATAAATGTTTGAAGTCTAAATATTAAGCTGGATGAATTAGAGTGCCTGGGATTAAATGAGGATATTGATATTAACAGGCATCACACAACTTGGTAGAACAAGGATAAATCAGGGGAACACGTAATAGCAGGGTACAAAATATACAGGAATGAAAGAGTAGATTGCACTGGTGTGGGAGTGGCACTATATGTGAAAAACCATACAGTCAAAAAAAAAGTAAAAACTTAAATCAAATTGTACCATAGAATCTCTATGGCTAGAAATTCCATGCTTGAATGATAAGAAAAGTATAGCACAGTAGTAATATACTACCGACCCCCTGACCAGGATGGTGACAGTGATTATGAAATACTCAGAGATTAGAGAGGCTACCAAGGCAGAAAACCCAACAATAATGAGGGATTTAACGATCATGTTCACTGGATATTTGTCATCTCAGCAAGGGAGGCGGAGAGCAGCTAGTTCTGGAACCCACAAATGGAGCACTAAATCAAGAACTGCCTCTAAGTGGAGCACACGGATCTGGTTCAAGAGGTGAATCTAGCTGAACAGCTCGATAATAGCAACCATAATGTAATTAAATTTATCACTGGGGGAGGAGGGGAAGATGCCTAAGAAATCTACCACAGTAGCATTTAACATCAAAAAGGGGAACTGCAGAAAAAACGAGGAAGCTATTTAAAGGGAAGCTAAAATGCACAGTAACAAAGGCAAAATGCCTGCAAACTGCATGGAGATTATTTTAAAACATCATAAGTGGCTCAAACTAAAATGTGTACCACAAATTAAAAAAAGAAAAAGTAAGAGAACCTAAAAAATTCCACCAGGGCTAAACAGAGCAAAAGAGGCAGTTAGAGACAAAAAGGCATCCTTAAAAATTGGAAGTCAAATCCTAATGAGTAAAATAGAAAGGAGCATAAACTCTGGCAAGTCAAGTGTAAAGGTATAATTAGGCAGACAAAAAAAAATTTGAAGAACAACTAAGTAATGATACAAAAACAGCAAAAAAAAATGTCAGTATATCAGAAGCAGGAAGCCTGACAAACAATCAGTGGGGCCACTAGATGATCAAGGAGCTAAAGGAGCACTCAAAGAAGACAAGGCCATTACAGAAAAGCTAAATGAATCCTCGTCATCTGTCTACACTGCAGAGGATGTGAGGGAGATCCCCACACCTAAACCATTATTTTTAGTTGACAAATCTGAAAAACTGTCCCAGACTGAGGTGTCAATAAAGGAGGCTTTGGAACAAATTGATAAATTAAACAGTAATAAGTCACCAGGAGCAGATGGTATTTATCCAAGAGTTCTTAAGGAATTCAAATGTGAAACTGCAAAACTGCTAGCTCGGGTATGTAACCTATCACTTAAATCGGCCTCTGTGTGAGATGACCGGCAGACAGCTAATGTAACACCAATTTTTAAAGAAGGCTCCAGGGGAGACCCTGGAAATTACAGGCCGACAGCCTAACTTCCGTATCATGCGAACTAGTTGAAACCATAGTAAAGAACAGAATTATCAGACAAATAAACAAACATGATGTGCTGGGGAAGAATCAACATAGGTAATAGGAAAATCATGCTTCACCCATCTACTAGAATTCTTTGAGGGTTTTAACAAGCATGTGAACAAGGGTGATCTCCTTGATTTAGCGTACCTGGATTTTCAGAAAGCCTTTCACAAGGTCCCTCACCAAAGGCTCTTCAGCAAACTAAGGCTACATCTACACTGGCACTTTCGTCCTTGAAACTTTTGCCCCTTGGGGGGTGTGTGTGTGAAAAATCACCTCCCTGAATGACAAAAGTTTTAACGATGAAAAGCAGCAATGTGGACAGCGCTTCATCGGCAGGAGTTGCGCTCCCGGCAGCAAAGCTACTGCCCCTTGTTGGAGATGGTTTTATTTTGTCGCCGGGAAACCTCTCTCCGGGCGATGAAGAGTGGCTATACAGCACACCTTACAACAGCACGGCTGCAGCGTGATAGTCATGCCATTGTCAGGTGCACAGTGTAAACACAGCCTAAGAAGTCATGAGATATGAGGAAAGATCTTCTCATGGATCAGTAACTGGCTAAAAGCTAGGAAACAGTAGAAATAAATGGGCAATTTTCACATAGAAAAAAGGTAAATAGCGGGTTCCTCAAGGATCTGTACTGGGACCTGTGCGGTTCAACATATTCATAAATGATCTGGAAAAGGGGGTGAAGAGTGAGGTGGCAAAATCTGCAGATGATACAACGTTATTCAAGATAGTGTGACAAACTCAGACCTGACAGTTCTTGATGGGTGGTCCTATTGGGTTCCGGGAAGTGGGCAGTTGAAGGACCCTCCCCCAGCCTTTGGGGAGAGTCCACAAGGTCCAGGAACTCAAATAATTACGGGGGACAACGAAAAATGTAACAGGGGCAGGTGTGAAGGTCACAGGGTCAAATAAAGGGAACTTGTAGGGGACACTGAGCAGAGAACCCCAGACAGCGCCCACTGCTCCTCGAAGGTGTCAAGAGAGCCAGTGGATGTCGCCCAGAGGAAATCTGCCCGGATACGTGAGCGAAGGCAGGATCAGAAATAGGCCCCACAGTCGCAGGAACCCCCCCACAGCCAACCTCCTCTCCCTGGTTTTATAGATGGCTACTTTGGCCAGCGCTAGGAGGAGGCTGACAAGGAGGTCCCGTGACTTTGTGGGGCCACGGATAGGGTGTGCATATATGAAAAGGTGAGGGGAAAAGTGCAGCCAGAAACGTAAAAGGATGTTCAGGAGGAGCCGGAACAAGGGCTGCAACCTGGCGCACTCCAGGTATACATGCGCCACGGTCTCCCTCATGCCGCAAAAGGGACAGGGGTGAACTGCGCCAAGTACACGCCCGTGCTCACGGCTCCGTGGAGGAACCGCCAACTGATATCCCCGACGGGCCTTGGGACTAGGGCGGACTATAGGCTGGCCCACCAGGGTTCCTCACCCTCAAAAAGTGGCAATAGGTTCTTTCACTTCGTATTGGGGCGGGACACGAGGGTGAAGAAATGAAGGATGTGAAACACGAGCGTGTACAGATGTTTCCTCAGTGTGGTCCGGAAGCGAACCAGCTGCAAATCATGCAGCCAGCTCGTGGTGTACGGTGGGACGGCTGGGGGGACTCATGGGGCAGGATCCCGATGAAAAGGTTCAGAGGGCCTGGGGTGCAGGGAGTACCCTCCCGCAGGACCCGGTTGAGGTAAACCCGAGCAGCGGGCAGTAAGGCTGCCCTCACCTCCTGAAATACGCACCGGGGAGTATGAAGGGCGGAGAGCCCCATGCACCGAGTGAGCGTCAAAGGATCCACCCAGTCTCCTTGGTCGCAGTCCAGGAGGTCCCCGACTCTGGTGACTTCTGCCAGGACCAACCTCTTGCATACCGAGGGGGACTCGGCCACCTGCACACGAAGTTGGGGATTGTGTAGCAGGGGCTCCGCGAGGGGATCTACCCCCTCATTAGCCACTGCGGACCTGGTCTTACAATGGTTAAAGCCCTTTTTCCTATGAAATAAAAGATATTGCCTCAGGTTAATTATGGACACCTGTGTCTAATTAAGGGAAGTCTGTGTCCTTTAAAAACCTTTTCCTGTGAGAGTGAGGAGGAAGACAAAGGAAGAGAAACAAGCTGCAGAAGGACTGTGTGCAGTGAGGGGAAAAGGCTTCTTAGGGAAAGAGCTGTTTTATCCTTTAAGGGGAAATTTTGTGTTTATTACTGTTTGGAGAGAGGGCCTTGGTTCCCAGCACAGCTGGATCCAGAGTGGGCGGCTGGTGATTGGTAGCCCGCATAAGAAGAGGCAGTACTCCAGTAGGAAACTTTGTTTAAAGAAGCCTTCAAGCCAACCCTAGGCCTACCCTCTAAATATTGTAAATCAACCAACCTAACTATTAAACCTCCAGAAGCGAGACTGATTTACTCCAGACCTCCTCAACACCAGAGGGAAAAAACACTGAGCCCTGACAGGACAAAAGAATTGTGTTGTCACAACAGTTAAGTCCAAAGCATTCGGAGTTACAAAGGGATCTCACTAAACTGGGTGACTGGGCAACAAAATGGCAGATGAAATTCAAGGTTGGTAAGTGCAAAGTAATGCACATTGGAAAACAATGCCAACTATACATGCAAAATGATGGGGTCTAAATTAGCTGTTACCACTTAAAAAAAAAAAAAAAGCGATCTTGGAGTCATAGTGGATAGTTTTCTGAAAACATCCACTCAACGTTAACAGAATGATAGGAGACATTAGGAAAGGGATTGATAATAAAACAGAAAATATAATACCACTATATAAATCCATGGTATGCCCATGCCTTGAATGCTACACACAGTTCGGCTTACCCCATCTCAAGCAAGTTATATTAAAATTGGAAAGGGCAACAAAACATGGCTGGGGAGACTAAGGCAGCTGGGAGACACAGGGAGTTAGCCAGCTGAGTTCACCAGCAGAGGGAAGTAGGTTTCTGTGTTGTTTTTTGTTTCCTTAGTTTGCAGGTACTCTACAAGAACTAACCAGTCATTGGAAGAAAATGGCATATCGCCAACACTACTTGCTAGCTCTTCCTCTGCCTGCAGCTGTGGGGGTCCGGCCAGACAGGCATCCTGATCCTGGATGCTTTACACCCAGGTCCTGGTCTTGACTTGCTGGGAATGAGGCCTGCGTATTACCCTGCCCACAAAAGCCAGGCAGGAGGAACCACCCAGTGTGAGAGGTATTTGTTGGCAAAGTCCCTCAGGAAGCAGGAAAGAGCTGCAAGAGGAGGTGGCTCATCTGCATAGCATCTGGGAGCACAAGGACTTCATCGACAGGATGCAAATGGAGATAGATATCTGGGATAGAGGATGCTAGCTAATTACAGCACCATCAGAAGAGGAAGGAGAGCTGGTTGCTCTGCAAGGAGGAGACTGGTTGCTGACCACCTTGGGCAGTAGACAGTGCTCCATCCCCCTCCCCAAGTCCCCTGTCCATTGAGGTGAAGAACCCGGGGCGGGAACTGATAACAGTCTTCAAATATGTTAAGGGCTGTTGTAAAGAGGATGGGGATCAATTGTTCTCCATGTCCACTGAAGGTAGGACAAGAAGTAATGGAGCTGACTCTGCAGCAAGGAAGATTTAGGTTAGATATTAGGAAAAACTTTCTAACCATAAAGGTAGTTACGCTCTGCAATAGGCTTCCAAGGGAGGTTGTGGAATCCCCATCATTGGAGGTTTTTAAGAACAGGCTGGACAAATGCCTGTGAGGGATGGTCTAGGTTTACTTGGTCCTGCCACCGCGAGGTCCCTTCCAGTCCTACATGCCTGTGATTCTATAACAAACGATTAGGGTATTGAACAGCTTCCATACAAGGAGAGGTTCAAAAGATTGGGACTGTTCATCTTAGAAAAGAGACGACTAAAGGAGAGATATGGTAGAGGTCTATAAAATCATGAATGGTGTCAATAAGAGACTAAGGAAGCTTTCACATAACACAAGAACAAGGGGTCATTGAATGAAATGAATAGGCAGCAGTTTAAAACAAAGAAAAGGCAGTACTTCTTCACACAATGCACAGTCAACTCATTGCCAGGGGATGTTGTGAAGGCCAAAAGTATATCTGGCTTAAAAAAAAAATTAGGTAAATTCATGCAGGACAGGTCCATCAATGGCTATTAGCCAAGATGGTCAGGGACACAACCCCATGCTCCAGGAGTCTCCAAACCTCCAACTGCCAGAAGCTGGGACTGGATCACTTGAAATTGCCCTGTTCTGTTCATTCCCTTCGAAGCATCTGGCACTGACCATTGTCAGAATACCATATACTGGACTAGATGGACCACTGGTCTGACCCAGTATTGCTGTTTTTATGTTCTTAAGGTAGTTATTTTATTTCAAGGGCATTTAAAGGACTTGGTCTGGCGAGTATTCTGGGTGAAGGATTTATCCTTGGCATTGACAGAGCTTGTACAAAGCAGACAGGAAGCAGTGGCTTCCATTTCAGAGGACCATGGCCAGGGATTCCAGAGGGATGAAGTCCTTCACTCAGTCCTCAATGAAGTTGGATTGGAGCTGATCAGATTCCCAATGAAGAGTCTGGCTGTAGAGCAGCCATAGATCTAGCCAAACACTGTTCAGTTACTTTTGATCCTTGTACCCCAGCCACTGGGAGAAGTTAGGTCTCAGGGGAAACAAGGGGGGAAAGGAACAGGACAAGGAGGCAGTTTGTTTAATCTGAGTTTTGTTTGGGGTGGAGGTGGGATGAACTAAGTTTAGCCAGAGGTGTAAACCACCATTACCTGAAAGAAAACCGGTGCTGAGCAGATGTTTCACCACAGGATTAGGTAAGAGCCATGAATGCCTCCCTAGCCGGTCTTTCCTTAGCAACTTCCACATCTGTTCCCCTTGAATGCCCCCCTCCCCGCGCTTTAAGTATTCTAAGACGAACTCCATCACTGGAAGAGTAAAACATAGCTAGGAGAGAAAGCAACTCCATATTCTTTTACCACAGCTCAAGAATGCTTTCTCAATACAAAAGATTCAAACACAGATCACAATCCTAGAACCTGAACCACACAGGTGGACCTTACTCTACAAGAGTCCCATGGACTTCACAGCGTGTAAGGGACCTCCCTTACTCACAAGTATCAGCATCTGGCCCTAAGCCTTTTACAGAGAAATACACAAAGGCGCAAACAATGAAGGGCCAGATTTTCAGAAGTGTGCATGTGAGGTCAGACATGCTCATGCAAATAGGTCTGCGCACACACAAATGAGGAACACACTAAAGGGCAATGTGGAAAACATGGCACTAAGTGACTTGCCCACAGTCAGACAACAAGCCATTGGCAAAGCAGAGTGAAACCCAGAAGTCATGACTTCCAGTCTACCAACCATGACTTACTCTCATATATGATTCTAATGTTTACCAGTTAAACTAGCCCTTCAAGTATACTTATTGGTTTTTATTGCATAAAAACCATTAACTTGGACTTTAGGCAGAAGGGACCAAATTCTTAACATGCGAGTGTTAATAAGCATCCCTCATTTCAGATTCCTTGACAATCCAAAAATACATGTATTGGTTAATAAAGTAGCTATTAATCATACTATTATATGTAACTATATGTTAACAGAACACTTTCACTTTACAACCACCCAAACTCCTGGTATATCAGAAAGAATCCTACAAGCTGAAAGTAAACAAATTTTCACGTCCATGGGACTACTCAGTCAGGTGCTACTCAATGTGAGCAAGGCTACCAGAATCTGGTCCTAATGGCACGTCTACACTAGGCAGTTTTGCTGGCAAAGCTATGTCAGTTAGGGGTGTGATACTTTGCCAATATATTATGCCAGTAAAGGCCCTAGCAAATCTGGAGTTCTATCAGTATAGACGTGGTTAGACCAAAATGCCACTAACGTTAAAGTGCATCAGCAGAATCTATATGGACCAATTAATGTGCAACATGTTAGTGCATAGCCCCATACTATGCATTACCCCACTGTGTAAACAAGTCCATGGTACAAGGCCCCACCTCAGAAAAGCAGCCAAGCACATACTTAAATCAACCCCTGTTCAGAACAGCACTTTAGCATGCATTTTTTATTAATTGAAGTTAAGTACAAGCTGCTGGACTCTATTGTGGGGCACACACTTCAAAAATAAAGACAAAGGACTAGAGGATTGCTGGGATTTTATGGCAAGTTGCCCAAGAAAAGGGGGCGAGACAGCTATTCCCATTATCAAAGACATACCTAGATTATAGCTAAGGCTATATTAGATGAATGTGATTATAAACACATTCTCATTCCAGCTGCAGGTCATACCTGCCTTCTGCCCCAAAGATTTAAAAAAAAAAAAAATACTAACGCCTCATTTTCAGAATATCTCCCTTATCCTTGCAGGAATGAAGGAGGATGAAATTCTGCCAGATCATTTAGGTGCAGATGGCTTTAAAAGAAAATTCACTGAATCGCAGGAGAACAGTTTGCCAATTGAGAAACCTTTTGACATAGTCAGCAATATGTACTAAAAAGTCTGATGCTATGGCTCTCTCTCTCTCTCTCTCTCTCACACACACACACACACACACACACAAGTAAAGGAGACGCTGTCAATGAGTTACTTTCAAGTGGAACTTTTCAATTTATCTCCACAAATGCACAAAATCCATTACAGCTAGAGATGAAGTCAAAACACTTAAAAAGGCAGCGGCTGCAGCGCACTGTATGAAGGTCCTTGGGATCTCAGAATTTCCAGGTGTGCACAATCAACCAGAGATTTGCAGAATACTGGCCATCAGAGAGCTGACCTGAAAAGCGCTTCTTTCTGCTAAAGGGCATCCTACGCTGCAGCAGACAATATATAGATGGTGCATCTCTCCTCTCTTATTAGGTTATTTTATTGGCACATTTAATAAAAAAAACAAAACAAACAAACAAACAAAAAAAACAGGAATCCATTTTGTGTAACACTTTTTTTTTTTTTTATAAAGAGATGTAAAAGAATGATTTAAACAACTTATTTAAAAGTAGCTCCAAATATGGAAGTTTAGTTTTTTCTATATCTGGCTGAATGAATTTGAGAGCTAGACTGTTTGTGCTCTGGCATTAGACGACTAGGGAAAGAGCAACACTTCCTTACCTTGGCCTAAATATGTCCAATAGTAACATGCAGCCTAATAACTGTGGCTAGTCATTAAAGGCTCCAATTCAGCGAAGCACTTAGGTATATCCATCTCTATTCCAGCAAAGCATTTAAACACAATATGAAGAGAGTTTATAGATTATTGGGCTAGGCTAGAACCAAAAGCACGTGCTTCAGTCCTTCGCTGACTTAGGCCTAAATGAAGAAAAAGGAAAGTTTAATCACATTTCCATAGTTCTAGACCATCAGTTTTAACTATGGCAAAAAAATTGAAGAGTGGATTTAAAAAATAAAAAGGTTTTAAACTTATCTTTGGGGAACAACTTTGGAAGACTAGATTACAGCATCTGGAAGTGAAAAAGATACTACTAGGTTGCCTAATTCATCTTACTCCAAGCAAAGGATTTCACTGAAAACATTTGGATTTAAACATGCCTCTGCAGAATGTCCAGCCAAAAGTTTGCAGCCCCGTGCTACTGCAGGAGAACCAGTAAGTGAAACGGATCAGTCTATCTTCATTGTTTAACCGCAACAAAGCACAAAAAAATTAAGTGGAAGAGGGGAAATTTATTAAAACAGAAAGCTTTTTTAAAAACACATACTAAGCTCAAGTTATATTAGCACTGGTTAAAAAAATAAATGAGATTCTAAAGTTTAGAAGCATCCTTTTAACTGGCCACATCTCTGTCCCTTTAGTTTTCTCTCAGCCAAAATGAAGGATTATGAATCGAGGTTAATTTTGGATAAGAAAGCAAATACAAATACCTGCATGCAACAGCCTCTTATACTGTCATGTATTCTCACCTAAAAGAAATCTGCTCATTTGAATTGCTGCCGTGAAGAGTCTCTTAAGGTGTGGTGTTTTGTTTTTTTTAAGGGGGTATTACACAGTGTAATCAATTAAATACTGTTCACTCTTCCCTCAAAAAAGGAGGTAAACATTTTTTCTGACATATTGAAGCCTTAGGCTTGGTCTACATTTGAAAGTTATGTCAGCAGAGCTACATCAGTGAGGGGTATGAAAACATCATGCACCTGGCCATCCTAACCCCCAGAGTAGAGGTAGCTACATCAACAGAAGAGTGTTACCATCGATGTTGCTACCATCATTTGGGGGCATAGTGTTCCTACATGGGTAGAAAAATCCTTTCAGTTGATGTAGGCTACAACTATGCTCCAGGGTTATGCCAACATAGTCTCCATAGCGTAGACATACCCTTAAAGTATCAATCCTTGTTCTTTATAACCAGCTACAGATACAACCTGACATAGACTGCAGAGGATCAAATTCTTTCTCAAAAGCAGCAGCAGCTGCCAAATGTGGCTCACATGTTAAATGCAGCCCACGAAGTTTTATTGCTTGGCATCGACAGAGGCGCATCCTGCGGGGAGATCAGGTTCTAGAATGAATTCTCCACATTGACTCAGGCAGAGGCCACTCGCATCTAGATGGAGCACTGATTGCTGAGAGCTGTCTCCACAGCTCTGTATCTAAAAAGGATAGCAGTCAAAATCATATGGACTCTCTTGCTCGCAGTAAATTGCCACTGCAAGCCTCAGACCTGGTCTACACCACAAAGTTAGGTGGCAGCAAGTTGCTTTCCATCAACCTACTTCTGCACGTGTTTACACTCAAATTTCTCTCTGGCCAATGTAAGTACCCCGTTGTGGCAACGCAATAAAACCACCTCCCCAAAAGGCCTGGCACTGAGTGTAGACACTGCATGACCTGTATCAACCCCAACAGTCCTCCAGCAGCTGGCCCACAATGCCTCATTCCCTGCAACAGGGACCACTCTGGTCACAAGAGTGACCTCCACTGCCCATGGGTCAGAGAGACTGGAAGCCACCCTTTTAAGATTCCCAGTGTGTTTTTGAAATGACTGTTCCCAACTGCACACCATGGAGAGCACACCTAGCCACTCACCCTTGTCGTGATCAACTGCCAAAATGACCATGCCAGCTCCACGCACTCACTCCACTGCCAAGAGTAGACAGGAGGTATTGATCTCCTGGCCCTGTGGTGAGGAGAGGCTGTGCAGGCACAATTACAGACCAGCTGTAGAAACGAGCCGTCTATGAACAGATTGCACGGGGGATGCAGGTGAAGGGGTAGCACAGGGATCAGCAGCAGTGACGTGTGAAAGAGAAGGAACTTTGCCAGGGATGACACAAGCCCAGGGAGTCGACAATCGATTTGGTGCTGAGCCACAGATCTGTCTCTTTTGCAACAAGCTGCATGCCAAGCTTGGTGGCCCCCCGCAGACCACCATGGATACCTCCAAGGAGCTCGAGCCAGAGACCCCTGCCGTAAATAGCGAGGGGCAAAGAGGGAGACGCAGCAAAGAACCCATTTGAGATTCCGCCACAGTCTAACCAGTCCTGCCAGCTGAACACAGATGAGCCTGACGACGGGGAAGGGATATCGGGTAAGTAGGAGTATGTATTTTTCCTTATCAGATTTGAATTTAAAATATAAATTTATATTTAAATTTATTTCCAGCCCCGAGTTAACAAGATAAAAGGTAGCAGCTTTTCATTATTTCACTCGTACAAAAGGTGGTAGCCGTACCACAAACAGAGAAAGAGCTGGCTTCAGCGTTTCCTTCTCCTGTTGGATTAAGGGGGGAGGCCACGAGGAGCAATTTGTTTATCCTCTTGAAAGATCTCAATTAAACGTTTGTGAGGATACTCTGCAATCCTCTCCCCCAGAGATGTCTGGGGATGGGGATGGCCGCCGTATTTCTTCCTCCATGCTAAGACACTTTCCCATGCCACTCTGTGATGAGTTCGGCTGGCACCACGGCAGTAAACAGGCTAGTGGCATATAAGCCTGGACGGTTTTGGGACAACAAGAGCAGCTGTGCTCTCTGTGCCTTCGTTATCTTCAGGAGTGAGATACAGCTAAAATCACCACCATCTGTGGAAAACAGTGCCATATTTAGTGCCATTACCTTATGCTTTACTAATGGAATAGGGACCAAAATGATATAGCATCATGCAACAGAAAATCCTTCTCCCCCTTCGCTCATGGTGGACCATGCTCACAATGGCTGGGGCTGGAGAGCGGCGCTGTGCCAAGGCACTCTAAAACTGAAGCGTCAACAAGCATTTTTTAGTCTAAGTGTTTATGGGAATAATGGAAGGGAGTTTTAAAACTTAGCTTTCCCTTTCTGTGGTGACTGCAAACCAATGATAAATCTGTCTGTTTTTATCAGCAGCTTCTGGCATGGCGGCTGTGAGGGGTGCCCCCCTTCACACTCAGAGTGCCTGACCCTGAGGAGGAGGAGAGAGAAGACGACTAGGGAGGACATGTTCTGCAAGATCCTGCAAGCCAGTGCTGCATCAGTCCATGAGCAAAGAACCTGGAGGGCCAATATGACCAACAGCATGGAAAAAGACAGAAGGGATTGTAAAAAGGCCCAGAAGTCCCAGCAGGACAAAAAGACGGATATGCACCAGGAAATAATGGGTCTTCTCAAGCAGCAAACCCATATGCTGCAGACTGTGGTTGACCTACATATCCCAAAAGCCTGGACTTTGCAGTCTTTGGAGAACTCTATGGTCACTGCTCCCTACACCCCCAATATATCACGTGGCATGATGGGGCGCATCCTTACCCCTACCATTCCACAGCAGAGGACAGCAAGGAAAACCACAGCTTCACAGCTCGTGTACCTGTAGCCATAATGGAATACACTGATGCACTCCAGTGGTCAAATGCTTACTCCCTTTCTCATTTTAAAGTTCCACCCCATTAATTAACGTTAAAAATTTGTGCACAAAAATCTAGAAATTATTTTTCCCATCCGCGAATGCCACCAATAGCCTTGAATTGTTTTTCCTTATGTCCCTCAGCAAACTGTCCTAGAAGAAACCGTCACGTCCGTAGTTGTTGCAGTACTTCCTGCAGCTCTGCAAATAAAGGAGAATCTTGCGTCCTGTATTTGCAACATTCATGAGAATCATGCCGAGCTCTGCAGGCTCCATGCTTCTATCAGAGTGACAGGCACCGAAAGAGCTATGTGAGTTTGTGGAAATTTTTTTTATTTAAAAGGAGTGAAAATTATGGGATATGGATGGAATCATGCGATGGAGAAAGTTGTATGCTGGAAACTAGACCCTTAGCTCCCAGAGATCCCTGGATGAGACATTTCTATTCCACAATACGTGAAAATTTCACAAAAAAGACATTGCGCTGGACGATAGCACATGGCACACTAGGATAGCTACTCGTGGTGCACTGCACTTTGCATCAAAACAAGCACTCCTGGTGAGCAAGTCCAACACTGACACAAGCAGGCAAGTATACACGCGCACAAACTTCAGCAGCTACATGCCAACTTAACTTGTGTAGATCACAGTTTGTAGTGTAGACATGATCTCAGTTCCACTCCTCACTCAGTTCTTATTTGAGAGAGTGTGGTCCTATATTGATTTAAGTTTCTGGGTTATAGTCAAGAGTTCAGAGGATGTCAGGGACAAAGAGTTACATTAATTCTATTGTTTCTGGGGCATTTCCAGCCATTCAAAGGCAGGGGGATTAGTGCCGATAATCTATAAATTGCCCCGTCAAATAAATGGATTTATTTTGAGTGCAGTAATCTAATCTTCTAATGCTCCTAATAAGCAAATACAACTTTTTCCCCTTAAATCAATACAATCCTTCTAAGAGTCTTCATTTAAAATTATACATAAATCCCTCAAATTCACACATTTAAAATTTGTTACATCATATAGCCATTTGGTTATTTATGCAAGCTTTCAGCTATTTCCTTTAGACCTCTGGGCGTATCTACAGATACTCAAGAGATCAGAAACATTATAGTACCTTGGAAAATATTATATATATTAAAAGGCGCTAAAGCATTTTATTAAACATTAAATCTGCAGCTCTTATGTTAAAAACTGAGCTATTTTTTGCTATTAAGAAGAACATAATATGAAATATCTTCCAGTCAACTTCACTCTTTGTTTGACCATAACTAACCTCAAAGACTCCATAGACTTTCACCAGGCCAATTAAGAGAAATAAAATACTACACTTGATTGCTAATTAATGTTAGTTTCAGCAGTTGACCCACCCTGTGCAAGACTTTATACGATCACTGTGCAATTTTATTAGGATCCTATTAATATAATAGGAATTGCATATTTTAATTAGTCAACCGAAGAGCTAAAGATTCAAGATCTCTTTAGAACTATGCATGCAACATGTACACTCTATCACGGGGTGAAAGTGGTGAGGTGGATATTTTCAAGCATTTCAATGGTGTCATCTTAATCAGCCTTTGGCTTTTCCTACATGCATTTGACTAACTCAATTAGAATGTGCAAACTAGAATGCACGATTGACCAGATCTTCATGAACTAGCAGCAAGTGTTCTATAGATCAATCCTGGCTTATAGACCACAGCTGCAACAAGCTATTACTAGAGGCAAGGTAATTGACAAGACCGACCAGTAGTGTATTAGTCCATTATAGTAACCTATATTTCTACTACAATTGATAGCCTAATTTCACACAGATGTTTGAAATTTCAAAATGTTTTAATTTGAAATTAGCCAACTTTTCATCTTCTTGAATGTTCATGCAGCTATTTCAAATTTTCATCCCAATGTTAGTCAAAATGGTTATTGACATTTGGCTTACTGAAGTTTCAATACCATTTAAACAAAAACATTGACTTTTTAAAGCACAGCACATTCTTTCACAAAAGTAAAAAAAAATTAATGAGATTGACAATTTCCCCCCCCCACAAAATCTGTTTTTTTTAGAAAGGCCATTTTTGACAAAATAACTTTTTGGATCAACTCTATTTTCTATTATGTTTCTTGGGTTAAAGAGCTAGGACTACATTATGGCTGGTCTCATGCAGCTAAGGAGAAGGGGGGAAATGGATAAAGTCACGAGTGTTAAAACACTCCCAATTAATATTCAGTTGTTAAAGATAAGAGTACAATAAAACCCAACTTAGTTTTCAGGTTCGACCCTCTAGGTCGAGTACGGGAAGTTTATTTAGTAGAGAACCACTCGGTGACACTTTGGTTTTATCATTCAAACTTTATTTAAAAGGAAAATTATTAGTTAAGCAGTCACGTAATTATCATTTACACTGTTTCATCTTGGAGTGTAAGTACAATTATAGTTTTGTGTATCCGTGGGTGATCAATCCACTGATAGCAGAGCAAAACACAGCCTTATAAACCTGGAATCTAACGGTACCCTTTTGATGTTAACTGGAACATTCCTGCAATTTAGCAAGGCTACTCCTTTTATACTCCATTATAATACTAAATAACATTACACTGTCCCTTACCAGAATTATATTTCTGTCACCTTCTTATTGGCTCTTTACATTACACATTATTTAAATTAACATCTGCACCAATATCTTTCCCATACTATCAATATATATAGCATTTTAATAAAACAAACACTCAAAAACCTTGCTGAAACCAGTTGCAACATAATGGTATCGTAGCCAGGGGTCATATCCTTGCTAACTTTTACTTTCCCATAACACCATCTCCAACTTATCCCTAATTTTCTCACACTAGCAACTTCAATTTCCTATACTCCTCCACACTTAAGCTAACTTCGGCCCAAAACCTAACTTCTACATATTTCTTAACCTAAACCATCCTATGGGCAACACTTGGGAGTCTTTCCCTTTACTCCCCAGCCATAATCAGAGAAGAGGGCAGATGCTGTGGCCAGGTCTACCCTACAAACCTCTGCCAGCAAAGCCACATCAGTCAGGGATCACACCTCTTCACAGCCCCTAGTGGAGACACATACCGGTATAGCTTGTTTCAGTCCTAGGTGTGGGGGCAGTGTTGGTTTCACTGTATTGGTACGAAGCCCAGCTATGCCAGCATAGCTGTGTCTACACTAGAAACGCATTGCCAGTATCATATACTAGTATTCCTTTACAGTAAAGTGTTCCTAGTGTAGACATAGTCTGTGCTAGGTCAGAGCTACTAGTAGCACTTGCCCTATCTGACAAGTGGAGAAACATGGAACAAAGTGCTGAGTGCACCTTAAAACCACAGCCTCATTCCAAATGTATCAAAGTTAACATCTGATTTTTTAAAATTGCTTATGATTCCCCATTTACTCAAACTGGGGATTAATTATATTTACAAAAATGTATACAGAGATATATAGAGACTTAATTAAGGTAGTCTCTCAATATCAGTCCTTATTAATTTAAGGATAAAATTAGTAAACACCTCATAAGACACCCCTCCTCTTAAAAAAGGGGGGGACCGAAAGAGCTAATGGCCTGCAAAGTTTATCATCTAAATCCATCTATGATTTACAGGAACTCTAAGCAATTGCCCAAACCCAGTAAGCTTAGTGTTAGAGATTTTCAAAGCACTTTAAATTCCCTAGACTGCTTTAAAAAAAATCTGTCTTTACAGTGCAGTTATTTTGCACTACTGGACCAGAACTCAATGCACAAATTTAAACTTGTTTTTATCATGAACGACTTTAATCCTTACAAATATAAACTTATAAACAAAAAGTGCTGACACCACACGCACCCATTCCCTTAAAGTGCTGCCATGAGCTAGTATTAACTAACAAATCCCACCAAGCTATTTAAAAGAAAAAGAAAAAAGAAAAAAAAGAACCCACTTACAACGTTTGTCCCTGGAAGGAGTTCTTGCTGCTAATGTTTGGTCATACGTCCTGCCCAAGATCCACATCGAAAGTCCCCAGATCTCAGGGCATCCTTGGCAGCCCAAAGGATTCAGAGTGGCCAGAAACCCTTAAGGACTAGGGCAGGGGTTCTCAAATTGGGGGTTCTCAAAAGCTTATTACATGGTGGGTCATGAGCTGTCAGCCTCCACCCCAAACTCCGCTTCACCTCCAGCATTTATAATAGTGCTAAATATTTTTTTTAAGTGTTTTTAGTTTAAAAGGTGGGTAGCACTCAGAGACTTCCTGTGTGAAAGGGGTCACCAATACAAAAGTTTGAGAACCACTGGACTAGGGGATGTTTGATTTTTCAGCTCTGTGTCTCACATCCTTACCCCTATGGTATAATGTTCAGCTGCACTAGGCTCGCTTGTAAGTGAAGGGCGATGTGCAGAAGTGCATCCCTCAAGACAGCAAAACAGATGGTCATAACACTGAAATTAAAGACTAGATAATTCAGGACCAGGATTACAATTAGCTGGTCTCCAAGCTGCTATAAATGGTGGCTGGGGTGAAGGAAAGAATCAGGTCACGAGCTACCTCCTGATTATCTCCTCCTTTGGTGGGGGAGGGAAGAGTCATTGCTTCCTATCCGGTCCCGCTGCCGAAGAGCATGAGGGGCCAGCTTGTGAGTTACGGAGCTTGCATAGGATGTGGACAGGGCCGTCCTTACCCATACACAAAGTACGCAGCTGCGTAGGTCACCAGGAAATTTGGGACAACAGCCCCTGCTCCGGCTCTTCCCCATGTCCCCTGCCCTTGCTCCGGCCCGCCCCTTTCCCACCCCACCTCTTCCCGTCCCATCCCCACTCCCCTGAGGACTCCAGGAGTGGCCGGGCCTGCTCTACTCCCCTGGCTACCAGCCACGCTGCCGGCGAGTGCTGGGGGGTGGTTCCCTCCTCCCCCCAAGCCAGGGGAGCAGAGCAGGCTGGGGCCGGGTCACTCCACTTTTCACAGGAAGGGGCCAGCCCCCTTACCCCCCGCGAAGGCCTGGGGCAGGGCACCACACACACACACACACTCCCCCCCACACCCCGAGGAGGCCTGGGGCCAGCCCTCCCCCCCGCGGAGGCCTGTGGCTGCGTAGGGCACAAAATAGCTAGGGACGGCCCTGGCTGTGGAGGACCCAAGCAGCCACTTTTCCTCTGCTTGTGCTTAAGGCCTGGTCCCGAGCTAATTGTGTTCAACAAGTTGATGGTTACACCGCTGCAGCTGTGCAATGCTGTTAATTCTTTCCTTAAGCCAAATCTTCAGAACTCCAAAGGCTCAGCTTGACCTCTGACCCCCCAGTGCCGTATGGTTTAAAGCAAGCAGCTGGCCCGCTTTAGCTGGTTCAAGGAAGGTTAAAAACAAAGAACCCCCAGAAAAATCCATTTCAGTGATATTTTAAAGTGAAACAGAGACCCAGTTGCCCATAAACTACTCTGTACATGCCATCGCAGGCACACAGTATATTAAATCATTACAGTATGCCTTTTCTTGAAGACCACATTGTTTCCTTTACTTCAGACTCCAAAAAGGAGAACGCAAAGCTCTGTTCAGTTCTGCGTTACAACAGTTTGCACCACATGGAGTTGTATTTTTGGGGGTTTTTTTTAAATTTTTTAAATAAATCTTTATACCAGTTGCTGTACCTTTCCTCCCAGAGTCTCTGGGTACAGAGGGGGGAAAGGGGTGAGAACCATCACACATTCTGACATGTGTGAAGAGGGATGAAAAGTCCTTCATGGCATGTTCACAGCTTGCAGGTTCAGGGGAGAGTTGAGAACTCACTGGGTGTAATCTCCACAAATCCCATCCCCAACCAACATTCCAACTTTCCCCTCAGTAAATGCGAGTTTGAACTGTCTGAGTCCACCAGAAACAAACTCGAGTGCAGTTTCACACTTTACACAGATGAAATATTGTTAGTCAGAACATTTACTTTGGCTAATCCAGAGTCAAAATGTCCAGCCACTGAGTCATTGATGAGCCCTCCTCACTAACCAGCATCCCAGAACTTCACCATATTTTAATCACTCAGCAGGAGAAGGTATGAGAGCAGGTTGCTGAGGAAAATTGATAAACCACCTTATCCTCCAAAGCACCATTCTGGAGAGCTACTGAGTGAAACTGACAACAATATAGAACTACCTACATGTGACTTCTTAAACCATGTTTCTGGTATTTTAGAATAACTCTTTTGACATTGATGTTTGAAACTTTGTCCATTTAACACAACTGAGCCCCTAATCAGCATTAAACAATAAAGGAAACAAAGTTATAACAAAGTGTTCAATCAATGTGGACAACAGTATATTTCCCTCCCCTTTGACCATGTGAAATTCTGAGCACTTCTTCAGGCCATTCTACTTTACATGAAGAACTTCCACTAACCACTACAATAAAATTGTCCTGCTGATTTTCTCTCTTTTTTGGGGGGTGGGGTTTGAGTGTGTTGGTATTAGTACAGGTATCTGAATTATTCACTCATGAACAGCATCTTGCATCTGCCATCTCTCAGCCTTCTCTTCGACTGTAACAGAACCCAACCTTGTTTCACTACAAAGTCAAATCTGTTACAGAAAAAAGGCTGAACACTTAATCTGATAAAAATTTAGTGTCACCCTGCACTAGGCTAGTGCAATTTAGTCTTGATTTCCAATGCAATGTATCTGCATCATTCTTCTATAAAGTGTGCATCTTGCCTCTCACGTAGACGTATTTCATTTAGAACATTATGGCAACTCAGTTTGAGGCACCCGGAACACTGGGCTTTATGGATCTCTTTAAAATTTCAACCTATACATTTGTTGCTCCCAAGATAGTTTCAAATAGAGCAAAATTTCATTATGATAATGCTGACAATCTCAAGTCTCCAAATAATTACAGGTAACTAGGAATCATCATGTTTTGTCCTTGAAGAAAGCCTGTAGAATGGTATAGTACAGGCTCCTCTAACTTAATCGCTAGATTTCATTACATACATATAGAAAAGATATTATGTTACTCTAAAAATTACAGAAGCAGTAATGAAGAACATTTAGAGATTTGATTAGCTGGGCTGAAACATTTGTATACAGCTCAATTAAAACTGCTGCTATTATGATGCAAAAGCCTTTTAAGTCAACCTAAGTAGTTCCTCTAACAACCTATAAAAATGGATTTCTTTATTCAGATTACACCCATTTGCAGGAGATATTCAAAAGCCTGATCCAAAGCCCAGCAATGTTTATCTTAGGTACTTGTCTGGCTCCCATTTTAACACCTCAAAATCTTTAATGTACTTATCCTCAACACCCCTGTGAAGTGAGCACAGATTGGGAACTAAGGCACAGAAAGGCTAAGTGATTTGCCCAAGGTCACACAGGAAGTATTTTGGAGAGTTCCAGGCTAGTGCCTAATCACAGAATTATCCTTCCTCACTCAATGGAAAGACTCCCCAAGATACCAAGCTGGACTTCACACACAGCAGTGCCATACTCTTCTTAAACTAGAGTGAATTTTTCCTTATTCTCCCTTTGCAATACCCTTGTAGAGTTGTTTACTCACATCTTTTCAAAAGCCTGTATTTTGCTATGTCTATCACTTCAGAAAACAAGATGATTACTGTCAATCTCCTTTTGTCAGTGCACAAGCATTTTCAATTTCACTAAGGAATGTAAATCCTCTGTGGAACAGTGAATCTTACTTAACCACAGCTGAAAACCAGCAAGGGGCACTCTGCTTTTGGTGGATCCAGGGGTGCCAGAATGGGGGGAGAGGGGCAGGGGGCCATGGCCCATCCACTTTTCGGCAGGGGCCCCGTTCCTGACCCTCCTCTTCTCTTCCCCCTGTGGACCCTCCACCAGCCCTGGGCGGGGGGGGGCCATGGGGCAGGAACATGGGCCCAGGCTGCTCTCGACCCCCCCACCCCAGGCAGGTGGAGGGTCCATGGCTCTCAGCCCGCTCCGGTTTCCCACTTGGTGGGGGGTGGGGCCTCGGGTGGAAGGGGCAGGGCAGGGCCAGGGCCCGCCCCTCCCCCCCCCACTTTTGGGCAGGCTCCAACTCCACACAAGAAAAAAAAGAAATGTAGTAACAAAGAGCCTGAAGTGCTCTGACTGCCTATTTTTGATATCCGTGGCACCATCACCAACAAATGAAAGACTGCAGATAAGAATCCTTTAGACAACAGCACTTCCCTCTACCATCAATCTGCACTGTGTCAAGAATGAGCAAATTTAGGCCTTGACTACACTACAGTTTTGTTGACACAAGTTCCGCCGACGATCATAAACCACTATAATTACATCACTTGTGCATGTTCACACAACGCTCCTTCTGTCAGCAGAGCGCATCCACACTTGGTGCTCGAGCATCAACAGCGAGAGCAGTGCACTGCGGGTAGCTATCCCACTGTACTACTTGCTACCTTTTGCAGCTAGAGTTGTGGGAAGGCAGAGTGGATCGCAGTGCATCATGGGTGCAAGCTCAACGTCCCATGATGCAGTTCTTTCTGTCCCAGCACTCCATGGGCTTCCGACTGCATTTGATGGCATTTTTCAATGGCCCAAGTTTTACTGTACGCCAACAATCTCTGTCCAAAAGGATGGATCCTGCACTGCTCTCTACTGTTGTAGTTACTGTTATGAACACCTCACAGATGGCCACGCAGTATATCGTGAGCACCCAATCTGAACAGGAATCAGAGTTGCCTGACATGCTGTGTGCCATGGAAAGAAAACACCAGATTACTTTCCAGGGCTCTCCTCTCCTGCCTTATACAGAGCGGTCAGGATGGGCATTGTGGGACACTTCCGGGAGGCCATTTACAGCAACATAACCAAGCGTGGTATCTACACTGACACTCGGTCAATATAACTTTGCGGCAAAAATCTCTGCGCCTCTTGTCAAGGCATTTTTATTTTGTAGACAAATTAGGAGAGTTTTGTTGGCAGACAGAGCATTGCAGTGTGTACACCTCCACTGTTTTGTCGATTAAACCTGACTTTTGTCGACAAAGCTCTGTAGTGTAGACATGGTCTTAGTCAACTGGGTATCTGAACGGCTCCATCCACTCAAAACATTTACTTTAGGCAAACGTTTACCTTGTCTAATAGTTGGGCTTTTTGGTAAACTAAGAACTACTTCTATCTGATGTAGCTTGCACCTCCCTCACTCCAGCTCAGCATTCATGCAACCCTTATACTGGTCACATGACCATAAAGGGAGAGGTGTGGTCTGCTGATGGAGCAGCCACAAGTTAAGAGGATTAAATGCTTCACAAACTATGTTACAACCTTAAAGATGGCAAAAAGTTTATATTTATGGAGAATATAATGCGTGCAGGATCCTATTCCCTCTCACCAACATAATCACCAATTAGGATTTTAAAAGGTTTCTTGATACCATAATTAATCAATCTCCAGGTTAAGGTCCATTACTTGTTTGGGGTAGAGTATTTCATTGTAAAACCCTTGTGCATTTCTGAACATGTAAATTTCCGTAAGTTCCAATTCAGTGCTTCTTCACAGCTACCAAAAATGCCAGGAAAATCAATTTTTCAAGTCCACATAGGCTAGTGCCTAGAGGCCCAGCAGTGTAACACAAATTAATAAATAACTGTGTATGCAGTTTTGACCCTTTCCAGCAAACTCCAACTATAAAACAAACTATAAAATATATGAGAAACAGTTCAAAATAGAAGTAATTTTGAAGCCATTAAATCCTTGGCACTTATTTGAAGTCTAATTTTACCACTGTAGGTTCTTTTAGTTTCAATCAGATTCTTCTAAGGCATTACCAGCACCACTTTCTGCCATGCCTGTCTGAATGATATAACTAGAACTAAAGTGACATAAAATTAACATGGCACACATTAGATGGATTAAAAACTGGTTTACTGGTAGGTCTCAAAATGTAACCGTAAATGGGGCGCTATCATCAAGTAGGTTTCAGAGTAGCAACCGTGTTAGTCTGTATCCGCAAAAAGAACAGGACAGTTTGATAAGAAATGTGAGAGTAGTTACATGGGGAGATAGATTCAATGTTTGTAATGGCTCAGCCATTCCCAGTCTCTATTTAAGCCTAAATTGATTGTATCTAATTTGCATATCAATTCAAGCTCAGCAGTTTCTCGCTGGAGTCTGTTTTTGAAGCTTTTTTGTTGCAAAATTGCCACCCACAGGTCTGTCATTGAATGACCAGACAGGTTAAAGTGTTCTCCGACTGGTTTTTGAATGTTAGGATTCCTGATGTCAGATTTGTGTCCATTAATTCTTTTGCGTAGAGACTGTCCGGTTTGGCCAATGTACATGGCAGGAGGGGCATTGCTGGCACATGATGGCATATATCACATTGGTAGATGTGCAGGTGTACTGGGCTATCTTGATTATCACTTCAAAAGTTTTTTTTCCCCTCTTACTTAATTGGCCTCTCAGAGTTGGTAAGACAACTCCCACCTTTTCATGCTCTCTGTATGTGTATATATATATATATCTCCACAATATATGTTCCATTCTATACATCCGAAGAAGTGGGCTGTAGCCCATGAAAGCTTATGCTCAAATAAATTTGTTAGTCTCTAAGGTGCCACAAGTACTCCTATCATCAAGTAGGTCTGTTTCCAGTGGGGTCATGGAAGGATCGGTTCTCAGCCCTAGGCTATTTAACATTTTTATCAGTGACCTGAAAGAAGAAAAAATCATCACTGAAAGTCTGCAGATGACACAAAAATTGGGTAAGTTGTAAATAACGAAGAGGACTGGGCACCAATAGAGAGAAATCTAGATTGCGTGGTCAACGGGGCCCAAGCAAACGTGTTCTAATACAACAAAAGGTAAATGTATACATCTGGGAACAAAGAATGTAGGCCATACTTCCAGGATAGGGGCTCTATTCTGGGAAGCAGTGACTGAAAAAGATTTGGGGGGTCATGGTGAATAATCAGCTGAACATGAGCTCCCAGTGTGACACTCTGGCCAAGAGAGCTAATTCTATTCTGGAGAAACTGGATAATCTCGTGTATGAGTAGAGAGGTTATTTGACCTTTGTATTTGGCATTGGTGCGACCGCTGCTGCCCATAATTCAAGAAGGATGTTTATAAATTGGAGAGGATTCAGAGAAGAGCCAAGAGAATGATTAAAGGATTATGAAACATGTCTTATAGTGATAGACTCAAGGAACTCGATCTACTTAGTTTAACAAAGAGAAGGTTAAGTGGTGGCTTGCTTACAGTCTCAGTCTACTCTATAAATACCTACATGGGGAACAAATATTTAATAATGGGCTCTTCAATTTAGCAGAGAAAGGTACAACATGATTCAATGGCTGGAAATAAGGCATAATTTTTTAATGGTGAGTAATTAACCATTAGAACAGTTTACCAAGCGTCATGGTGGATTCTCCATCACTGACAATTTTTAAATCAAGTTGGATGTTTTGCTAAACGAAGATCTACTCTAGGGGCTTGGCTACACTGGTGCTTTACAGCGCTGCAACTTTCTCGCTCAGGGGTGTGAAAAAACACACCCCGGAGCGCAGCAAGTTACAGCGCTGTAAAGCGCCAGTGTAAACAGTGCCCCAGCCCTGGGAGCCACGCTTCCAGCGCTGTAAACTAATCCCCTAGTGGAGGTGGAGTACCAGCAGCGCTGGTAGAACTCTCTCCCAGCGCTGGCGCGCGACCACACTCACACTTCAAAGCGCTGCTGCGGCAGCGCTCCCGCGGCAGCGCTTTGAAGTTTCGAGTGTAGCACGGCCTAGGAATTATTTTTGGGGGGGGGGGGGGGGAGTTCTCTGTCCTGTGCAATGCAGGAGGTCAGACTAGATTATTACAATGGTCCCTTTCTGGCCTTACAATCTATGCATGTGTGTGTCTACATTAGCATTCCCCAGGTTACTCCACATTGCAGCTCCACTGGTGGTAGCTGATGGTACAAGAGCTACCACAAAAACTGGCTGCCTCCATTTTAATCCCCACATCACTGACACCTGATCTGAGTGGGTCTACACTACACAGGGCTTACTATGCTGGCATGTGAGGAGGATGGATGGCACCAGAAGGCCAAACAATTGCTGTTTGGCAAACTGAAAGTGGGCAACTGCATACAAGGTAGCCAGAAGAAAAGTTTCAAGGACACACTGGAGGATAACTTGAAACAGTGTAACACTGACATTGACAGCTGAGAGTCGCCACTCAGCAGACAGATAGATCACGCTGGCAAGCAGTAGTCAACGACAGGGTTGCCCAGTTCAAGATTAACGGCTGTATGGATCTTGGGGCACAGAGGCTGAGTCGTAAATTGTTGACAGTCCGCAGGCATGGCCCTCCGCAGCTCCCAGTGGCCGTGGTTCGCCGTTCCGACCAATGGGAGCTGTAGAAAGCGGCGCCTGAAGGCAAAGTGGCCACAGGGACATGCTGGCTGCTGCTTCCCACAGCTCCCATTGGCTGGGAACACAGAACCACAGTCACTGGGAGCTGCGGGGGGCCATGCCTGCAGACGGTCAACATCAGCAAAATGTCTGACGGCCCACAATCAGATTACTCTGATGGGCCGCATGCAGCCCGTGGGATCAACGTAAAGCAAGGATCAACATAAAGCACAGAAATAGTGCTTTGTTTTGTTATGATTCCAGTTAATAACATGGCAGTCCCACTACCTTTTGCAAACTCCTTCGTCAGGCTGGCATTTGGTCTTTGGCCTCAGTTAATAAACAACCCCAACAAGAACAAATTATTTAAAAAAAAAAATAGCAGAAAAGCCATAGGTGGTTTCTTTGTTTCTCACACCAACATTCTTATTTGTGAGCATTAACCTTAATCAGGAAGGGGTCCCAGCCCAAATACCAGAGGTCTTGACCTTTACTGGGTTTTAAAACAGGAATCTGTTGACCTTTATCACACAAATTCCACAAATGGAATTTCCTCTCCATCAGCATCAGGTCCCATCCCACCCCCACAGATTCCTCCCTTTGAAAAGAGCTTTTTAGCCATTTAGAAAAACCTTAATCCCAGAACAAGCCTCCATTTTGGTGCATCTTACACTTCACTAAGTAAGATCAAAGCAGCATCAACATTACTGTAGTGCAAAGACAGCTCACATTTGACATTCTCTCTCGCACAAAAAATCATAATGTCACAAGCCCAAACTGATGTAATTCTGCTGTATCCAGAGAATAAATAAAATATCTATGAAAATAATCATCAGTATTTCAAAAGGTGGTAGATGCTTTCTGCATTACACAGACATCCACATAAATCAAATGGATAAAAATATACCGGGACAAAAACACAAAAGGCTTTAAACACACACATCCCTTCAAAAAATATAGGGCAATTACATTTTTGCTAAATGTTTTAAAGAAAGAAAGAAAGTACAATTTCTGCAGTTTGAGAGTATCCAATTACACAAAAGAATTCTCTGGCCATATTATGTGGTTATGGCTGAACAGTTGTTTAATAAAACAGAGGGAGATTTTTTTTTAAATCCACTCATTACATTATCTATGGAATATGATGAGTAATGTAACTAGCATGATCTTTCAAAAAGCTTTGAGATGAGAACCATCAGATCACATGGATTTTCTCCAGCAGACCACACAGCATTTCAGCAAATTCAGGAAATGGAACGTTTTTGATAAATTACACTAATCGCCACATCCCAGTACACCACAGCTAAGAATTCCATAAACTTTTAACTACACTAATCTGCCACACAGGAATCACTGACTCATTACCATCTCTAATAAAAACTAATACCTCCCTCATCAGCAAATCAGCATACTAGATTCCCCAATGTTCTTAAAGACTTGCTTTGCTTAGAGTGCTGTCTCATGCTATTCTCAAATAGTTAGGAAATCCAACCTCATTAGTTAAGTGCTTAATTGTCCTTCAAGCAGAGTACCCTCTTTTATCCAGAATGTTTATAAACATTTTATAACTGGAGGGGGGTAGGGGAAGGCAGAGGCAGAGAAAGAACTGAAGACTTCCTAAATGTTTCTATTCTATGCCCTTGTTTTCAGTAGCTTAGAGCAGTGGTCCCCAGCCTTTTTCATCTGGCAGGTGCCAGACGACGAGCCACGGAGGACCATGGCGGCAGACAAGCATCCGCCGAAATGCTGCCAACAAGTGGCAACGTCAATAGGCATCGCCGCCGAAATGCCGCCGACAAGCAGCGTCATCCAGAGGCATCGGTGCCGAAATGCCGCCGAAAATCAGCGGCATTTTGACGGCAACGCCTCTGGATGATGCTGCTTGTCAGCGGCATTTCGGCGGATACTCGTCCGCTGGCTAGTACGCGGGCGCACTTAGACGCCCGTGAGCATCGCATTGGGGACCCCGGCTTAGAGTTTACTGGAACATTCACAGCTTTTAGACAGTAATTTCCAGGTTTGGTCTTTGCCAAAAAGCAAGTTATTTATTTTGAAATTGAACCCAAATGGCTCAGCCATTCTTGCCTGTGAAGACTTGGGAGACCTTGATTCAATTCCCTACTCTGCCACAGCTTGCCTGTGTGGCCTTACGCAAGTCACTTACCCTCTCTGTGCCTTGGTTCCACATGTGTAACATGGGGATAATAGCACTGCCATATCTCACAGGGTGCGGTGAGTATATATACAGTAAAAGCTGTGTTATCCAGCCCTGTATCAACCAGAAAACTCTATAAACCATCATTTCTAATGTTCATATAAAGTCTGGTTTATAGTCCAGTTGGTACGGGGCCAGCAGGCTCCATACCTGGCTCCGTGTCGCTGCTTCCGGGGAGCCACATGTCCCTGCTGCTCCTGGGTGGAGGAACAGACACGAGGGGTTCAGAGTGTGGGGTGCGGGCTCTGGGAGGGAGTTTGGGTGCGGGAGGGGACTCAGGACAGATGGTTGGGGCACGAGAGAGGTTTTGGGGTGCCGGATCCAGGGGGCGCTCACCTCAGGCGGCTCCCTGCAAGTGGTGACCCATCTTTGCTCTTCCTAGGCGGTTCCCAGCCAATGGGAGGTGTGGAGCCAGCGCTCGGGACGGGGCAGGGGCAGCGCACAGAGCTGCCTAGCTGCACCTCTGCCTAGGAACAGCAGGGACAGGTCACCACTTGCGGGGAGCCGCCCAAGGTGAGTGCCAACCGGTTCTGGCACCTCAAAACCTTTCCTGTGCCCCAACCCTCTGCCCCGAGCCTCCTCCTGCACCCAAACTCCCTCCCAGAGCCCACACCCCCTCCTGTGCCCCAACCCCACACCCAAACTCCCTTCCTCTTAGTTAACTGGAATTTTTCACTTACCGGCATCCCCCATTGCCGGTATAAAAAAGCTTTTACTGTACATTAAAGATTGTGAGATACTAGGTGATCAGAGCTATAAGTACCTTAGACAGCAGATAGAAAAAAATACTTTCTCCGCAAAAATTTGTGACACCCCTCTCCTGCAAAAAGCTCCATGGCTGAAACAGCTGGGGAAGAGAAAAATTTGAATTTGATAGGGAAACAGTCTTTACTGAAGAGAAGCGCTTTATGAGTGTTCTAGTAAAAATTGGTTTGATTTGACAATAACGAGCCTTTGATTATTTCACTTTGCACATGCTCAGTTCAACTGGCATGGATTTGAATGCATTTTTAGCAAACTTTCAGAGTAAAGGTAGATTGTTATGTACATACACAGAGAATAAGGCAGGGCTCTACCTATACATATTTAGATTGTACGCTCTTTGGGGACAGAGACCTTCTTTTTGTTCTGCATTGTACAGTGCCTAGCAAAATGGGGCCCTGGGCCATGAATGGGGCTCCTAGGCACTATGGCAATACACAATAATAGGACTAAGCACCTGAAGCAATTTACCCAGAGGGACGGGGAAGAAGGGTCAAAAGGACTATCAATGTAGAGAACAACCTAGTGTTTCAGAGCTGGGTGGAACCAGGAGCTCTACCCCTAGGACAGGAGCCAATGACTGGTGAGCAACCAGAGAGACAGGGCCAGACTCTGGAGCTATTACGACCCTGCCCCAACTTCCCTAGGCATCCTACCAGGATGTTTGAAGCCAGAAGGAGCTTGTCCCTGAAGCAGTCAGAAGTGGTGGCAGGAGATTCTCACACCCTGGGGACTTCAATCTGAATTAGCCTTCCTTGCTCGTGAGAGCCATGTTTGGTAATCAAGTATCAGAGGGGTAGCTGTGTTAGTCTGAATCTGTAGAAAGCAACAGAGGGTCCTGTGGCACCTTTAAGACTTCTGTTAGTCTTAAAGGTGCCACAGGACCCTCTGTTGTATGTTTGGTAATGGACAGATTAAGTTCCAGGGGGGAAGAAAACAACTGGCTGGGAGTAACAACCTTGCCACAGGAAAACTGTCCTAAACATATTCATATTCAAATAGTCCCTTACCTCACTCACTCCTGTGGGAGGAGGTTACCTGACAGCCAAGAGCAGAGGCCCCTTTGGTCTTATCTCTGGGCCACACACCAACCACAGAGAACACTGAACAATGGAAGTCCTTCACAGTAGGCTCTCCCTACTGAACTACTGCTAGGCTGGAGGTAGGGGTAGGGAGGTGTGGGAAAGAAGCCAGAAAATAGGCCAGAGATAGAAATGCCTCAAATAAGGGAACTGGCCTCTGGATGAAAGTGCATTGATCCAAGCAGAGAATCTAGCAACTAGCTGAAACAACAAAACCCCAAGAGGAAGTTCTGTGGTGTGGGATTAGAGGTGGAAACCCATCATTTTCAGGACTGACACAGTTGTGGGTACTCACATGGGAGAAATGCAATTTTAATAAGAAAGAAGCAAATGTGACTAAAACCACAAAGACTGGCAGGGCGGGAAATCAGAAGCAAATGGAACCAGAAATTACTTTTAACTCCTCTTTGAAAGTGAGCAGGTTTCAAGATGTACATGCCTCCTTACAAGAAGTTAACATATCCACAATTATGGTTGGTTCAATGGATGGGGCTCACCTCTGACTTTCTTTCTCTTCCATAAGCTTCAAAGCCTGTCACTAAAACCCAATAACATTACTACTTGGATTAAGCCAGCATCTAGAGACCATAAAACAAGATTAGAGCCCCATTGTGCTAGGTACTGTACAGACACATTATGAGAAAGAATCCCTATCCTGAAGAGCAGCCAAGAGAAACAAAGACAAACAAAGGGCAGAAGAGGAAACAGGCCCAAAGAAGTGACTTGCACATGGTCATACAGCAAGTCAGTGGCACAGCTGACAACAGAAACCAAGTCTTCTGACTCCTAGTCCAATGCCCTGTCCACCCAGGCGTTCCCGTGGATAGGAAGAAATCAGTCTCATCACATACTCCTTCCCACACTCCTGCTCTACTACAAAAATATTTTAAAGGCATAGATAGATAGCTAGATAGATAGATAGCTAGATAGCTAGTGTTCAATCTCCAGCACCATATTCCAACGAATTCTTGTGTGGAAGACACTCATGCTGCCCTAAAGTAATTCACAGAGCAACTATACTAAGTCATTCATAAAAAAAAAAAAAAAAAAAAAAAAAAGCCAAACAAAAGACACACACCTCTAACCAGAGAAAGACCATCTTACTCTCTGCTCTCCTTCCCACGCTACCTCAACACACTCATCTGCTGAAGCAATCCACTGCTTGGCTGCCTGCCAGCTGGAAACCAAAAGGGGCTTTTCCTTTCCTGCCGCTCACCCTCATTCAGGCACTTCTTGCTCATACGCAATGCTATTTATAGCTGCTGGCGAGAAACCAGGCACAACTCAACCGCAGAACCACAGCTTTTAAAAAAAATACACTACAATAATTTTGTTTTTGTTATTGCTTTGTAGCGAACACTGTCACATGCAAATGAGATTCCAGGCGAGAGAAGAATTGCAGAAGTGTAGTTTGCACTCTATTTTAAGTTAAAAATAACCAAGCCAAAAAAAAAAAAAAAAAAAGCCCAACCTTACCACAGGGAAGTATGACCTTTTACTACTGCTACATTGTACATGTTACTAACTAGGTAACCCTCTTTGTAAGTAGGTTTTAAAAGCAAGTAAGGAGGGTGGGTGGGGAAGAGAGAAACATGCACACAAAAAATACAAGCAGAAAAATCTCAGTCACAGACTAGAAAAATGTTGCCTGTTTCAGTAACTTAAAACCTTTTGATCTCAAGAACCAAAAAGTCACATTCCACCAAACACCTCGTCCCAGGAAATGGATCTGAAAGAAATTTGGGGGAAAATAACCCCTATTCTGTCGCTAAGGCAGATGTCTCACGCTCCCTTTTTAAAAAAACAAAAAACAAAGGGAATAAAAAGGATGTGGTTTCATTAAAAGACAGGCTTGAAATGCAAGATACAACAATGTTTTTTTTAATATAGGGAGAAAGCATACAAATCATAAGAACCATAAAGCCAAAACCTCTGTGCATTATGCAGTGATACCCTTCCACAGTACCTCCCTTGCTGTTCTATACTGTACTTGTTAAGTGCCAGCAGCGTGCATGGAATAAACACAATCTTTGCCCCTGATATCTTACAGCTTGTCTTCACAAGGACATTTTATTTATTTTATTTTATTTATTTATTTAAATTGTGTTTAGTCAATTTAAAAACATGATGTTGGCAGTGACTGACTGTCAGTACAGACACAGACAGGTCATATTCAGCACCAATGTTACTTACCTGTGGATCCCAGAGTAGCCAACCCAGTGCATACACAACCTAGTTTGGAGTGTAAGCTGTTTGGAGCTAGGGCTGACTTTGTTCTGTGTTTGTAAAGTGCCTTACACAATGGGGTCCTGCTCCTGCGTACTACAGTAACACAAAAAACAACAACTTGAGCTAAACCAGGATTAGGCAACCTATGGCACGTGTGCCAAAGGCGGCACGCAAACTGATTTTCAGTGGCACTCACACTGCCTGGGTCCTGGCCACCGGTCCGGGGGGCTCTGCATTAAATTTAATTTTAAATGAAGCTTCTTCAACATTTTTAAAAGCTTATTTACTTTACATACAACAATAGTTTAGTTATATATTATAGACTTCTAGAAAGAGACCTAAAAACATTAAAATGTATTACTGGCACGCAAAACCTTAAATTAGAGTGAATAAATGAAGGCTCGGCACACCACTTCTGAAAGGTTTCCGACCCCTGATCTAAACTGACCAGTCAGCACCGTTGTGTCCCCTAAATCACAATAGTTAGAAACAGAATTTAATAGGGTGACCATATATCCCATTTTGACCAGGACAGTCCCTTTTTTAAGCTCTGGCCTGGCCATCACGACTTTTTTGGCAAAACTGGGCATTTGTCCCTTTTGCTCTTGCCAACTGATCATCAGTTGGCAAGAGCAAACTGGACAATGCCCAGTTTTGCCAAAAAAAGTGGAGTGTGACCCCCTAGCAGGGGAATGGAGGGCAACGCCAACCCTACGCAGGAGTGAGGACTTGGGAGAGCAGCTAAGGCCGGGCCAGCCCCACGCAGGCAGGCAGCAGCGGGTCTTGGGCCAGCCCCACATGTGGGGGGGCGGGGCGCGCCTAGGGCTGGTCCCAAGCAGGCGCAGGGTATTGGTGGACCTCAGGCCGGCCCCAAGCTGGCGGGCAGGGTTGAAGCCAGCCCCACATGCAGGGGAGGAGGCAGGGAGGGCTGGGGGTGGGGGGGCTCACAGGCCTTGGGCCAGCCCCATGCAGTGTCCCATTTCCCCTTTGGGAAAATACAATCACTAGAATTTAACCAAACTACACAATTCCCAGTGCAAAAAAGGCACTAGTGTAAGAGCCTGAGCCTGCCTATAGTATTTACTACCAAGATTGGCGCAGGACTCTTCACGCTCATAAGCACTGTACCTACCCAGTAGTACATTCACAGAACTGTCCTAGAAGATGGACGTAGAGAAGAGGAGCTGCACTGGGACAACACAGAGAAGCAAGGTAATTTATTCCTCACCATTTGTGTCTGTAAAAGCAGGGGCCTAAAGGTGCTGGGATTAAGAGGGGATTCCAGGCCCAGAAGCCTTGTCCCCTAAGGAGAGCAAATGGAACACAATTTCACAAATGATTTCTTTGGTTTTTATAACATACAAGGAACCATGAACCTCTTTACCAACTCAATCCCTATACACCGCATAATAGGCTGAAGCAAAATGAAGTCATACCGTCCAGAGAAGGCCACAACTTTATCGAGCACCAATTTTGACCAGTGAAGTAATGTCACGAGCAACAAAAAATAAGTGCTACTAATGAAGACGGACATGTCATGAATTAAGGCATGAAAAAGAAAAAAAATGTCATAAAGGAAAATTTTCTAACTATACCATTAAGCACAGAAACAGGTTACCTAGGGAGGTTGTGCAATGCCAGGCATTGGAGGTTTTTAAGAACAGGTTAGACGAACACTTGTCAGGGAAGGTCTAGGTATACGTGATGCTGCCTCAGCCCGGGAGGGCTGAACAAAATGGTCTCTTAAGATCCTTTCCAGCCTTACATTTCTAGGATATCTAGCTCACAGGGGCGGCTCTAGGCACCAGCAAAGCAAGCACATGCTTGGGGCAGCCCATTTGCAGGGGCGGCAGGGATCCAGCATGGGAGCTGAGAACCAACAGGGGGCCCTGGGAGCTGAAGTTCCTTGGTTAGCTCCCTGCCTATAGAGCCCGCCCTGGAGCAGGGAAAGAACTACGTTTCCCAGCATTCCCTTGGCCACTACCAACAGGAAAGAGAGGGAGGGAGGGAGGTAGCTGAGACCTCATGCTGCAGTGAATGGAGAGCTGCACTGTGAGTAGGGATTCCATATTTTAACATTCAAAAACTAGGACACTCCACGGGGAGGGAGGGTAGCCCCACCATCCACTCCCTCCGACTGCCCCCCACAGAAACCCCAACCCATCCAACCCCCCTGCTCCCTGTCCCCTGATCACCCCTTCCCGGGACCCCTGCCCCAACTGCACCCCAGGATCCCACCCCCTATCTAAGCCCCACTGGTCCTTGTCCCCAACTGCCCCCTCCTGAGACCCCCCCAACTTCCCTCCTAGGACCCCAACCCCTACCTGTCCCCTGACAAACCCCTAGGACTCCCATGCCTATCCAACTGCTGTCTGTCCCCTGACTGCCCCCTCCAAACCCCTGACCCATCTAACCCCCCCTTCTCCCTGCCCCTGACTGCCCCCCCAAACCTCCACCCCATCCAACCCCCCCTGCTCCCTGTCCCTTGACTGCCCCCCTGGAACCCCCTACCCCTTCTCCAACCCCCCAGCGCCCTTACCGTGCCACTCAGACCAGCGTGTCTGGCTTCGCGCAGCACCAGACACGCTGCTGCATACATGCTTCCGTGCTCCCCTGCGGAGCCACAGCCCTCCCCCCGCCCCCCAGCACCTGCCTTCCAGATTTGAACACCTCAAAATTCAGGAGTGCTCAAGCTCAGTTTGGGCGGCTATTACTTCATTTCTCCCAAATCAAATATATGATCCACTGTAACTTGCTGTAGAAAAAGTAGGATAAAATTGAGCAAGAAATGCTTCCCAGTGGTTATTAGGACTGGAATTGCTATTTTCAACAGCCATTGCCTTTTGTTTGTTTGTTTAAAAGGAAGACAGTGATATTGCATTGGCAAATTCCCCATAGAAAGAAAGAGTGGAAGAAAAGAATAATAAAGGCACCTCAACTTTTCCTCATTTATGTAGGACAGTCTTATAATATGCATCCAGATATCCTCCAATCACACAAGCTGAAAATTGTTCCACTTTACTGCAGTTCTGTAACCATATGGGAACCAAACCTGTCTGTGTTCTGTGCACATCTAAAATTCCTGCTGAATGACCTGCCCTGGGAGTGAGTTACCAGTGACCCGGGGCTGCGGCGGAAGGAGGGTGCAAGTTGGGTGGGGGTGAGCCCAGGGCTGGGGCGGCAGGAGATGTGTGTGGGGGGCAATAGTGGGGGGGTAGAGGGAATCCAGAGCTGGGGCAGCAGGGGGTGTGTGTGTGTGGGTGAGAGCCCAGGGCTGGGGCGGCAGGGGGGTGCGGGTCGGGGGGGTGAGAGCCCAGGGCTGGGGTGGCAGGGGGGTGCGGCGAGGAGTCCAGGGCTGGGACGGGGGGCAGCCAAAATTTTTTTTGCTTGGGGCGGCAAAAAACCTAGAGCTGGCCCTGCTAGCTCAAGATTTAAAATGAGATTGTGGATGTGTTAACAGGTTCTCCTCGCATCAGCAAGCTTGGACTATTTTTTTTTTTTAAATGAAAGCTCTTTGATTTTGCCAAGACAGGTGTTTCAGATACTGCTTGAAAGCTAATTAAATCATATCTGTAGCTTGAAAGCTAATTAAGTCTTTATTCCCTATTATAATAGATAATTACAATGCACAATAGGAAACAACTTGTCAGGTTTTCTGTTAAAATGTCCACTCGTTATAAAAATAAGGTAGGGGGGAGATAGTTACATGGGCACTCCTAGCCCACTCTGGTCAACAAAAATGTCCATATTGCAAAAAGCTTTCTTGAGATGGTGGTGGAATCAAAACAGGAATGATGCAAATCTACAAGCAACCTTGCGGAGAAAAGAAAGAAAAAGAGAAACCAATGGGTTAATGTTTTTTGATACTTAAGTTATTAATTGGGATGCATAATCAAAAGAACATTTCTAGAGTCCAGAAGGACCTGTATGTATATAAACAAATGCATTATGCAGGAAGGGAGTGAATTCCTTTCAAGGCTCATTTCCTGTGCAAAGTTTGGTTTTATACGCACTACATTCTTGTTAACTTTCTCTTTTTGCTGTGTTCTCCAACAGGACAAACTTTCTGCAAAGCCTTAAAAAACCTTGAGGAACAACCCTCCCCCTCACACACAGCTTTTTCTTATTCTACAGTTACAGAGACGATGGGCAAATGGAACAAGATGTTTCTTATCGCTGGTCTCCCCTATTCCCCAAAAATTACTCCATACACTTTTGTCATTCCTGCTTTAATTCTGTTTAAGAATCACGTAGCATGGTGACTTACAGTAACCAGAAAGGGTAAATGAACACATACACCCCACCAGTCATTACCGATAGTACAGGACCCATTCTCCACAGAGCTCTGCTAAATGCTAGTGTTCCCCTGCCCCTTTCTTTTTCTTATTTCATAGTGTTCAGCCAAAAATACTTATTGCTATCAATTACAGCTGCTGTTTCTACTTGCTCTCAGACCAGGTGGCAGTATAGAGCCTTGAGTGACTGCAAAGAAGTAGTTGCTATTTCAGCACACTAGAGGGAGTGCAGGAAATAGTTAACCATGCTCAGCAGCTGTTTTGAAGCTGGTGTACAAGGGTATGTCTACACTACGGGATTAATCCGAATTTACAGAATTCGAATTTTGGAAACCGATTGTATAAAGTCGAATGTATGCGGCCACACTAAGCACATTAATTCGGCGGTGTGCGTCCATGTACCGGGGCTAGCGTCGATTTCCGGAGCGTTGCACTGTGGGTAGTTATCCCATAGCTATCCCATAGTTCCCGCAGTCTCCCCCGCCCATTCGAATTCTGGGTTGAGATCCCAGTGCCTGATGGGGCAAAAAACATTGTCGCAGGTGGTTCTGGGTACAGCCTCACCCCTCCCTCCATGAAAGCAACGGCAGACAACCGTTTTGCGCCTTTTTTCCTGGGTGAACACTGCAGACGCCATACCACGGCAAGCATGGAGCCTGCTCAGCTCAAGACAGCAGTCATGAACATTGTAAACACCTCGCGCATTCTCGTGCAGTTTATGCTGAACCAGGACCAGAAAAACGAGGCGAGGAGGCGGCGGCAACGGCAGCGCAGCGACAAGAGTGATGAGGACATGGACATGGACATGGACACAGAATTCTCTCAAACCGCGGGCCCCGGTGCTTTGGAGATCATGTTGTTAAGGGGGCAGGTTCTATCCGTGGAACGCCGATTCTGGGCCCGGGAAACAAGCACAGACTGGTGGGACCGCATAGTGTTGCAGGTGTGCGACGATTCCCAGTGGCTGCAAAACTTTCGCATGCGTAAGGGCACTTTCATGGAACTTTGTGACTTGCTGTCCCCTGCCCTGAAGCGCCAGAATACCAGGATGAGAGCAGCCCTCACAGTTGAGAAGCGAGTGGCGATAGCCCTGTGGAAGCTTGCAACGCTAGACAGCTACCGGTCAGTCGGGAATCAATTTGGAGTGGGCAAATCTACTGTGGGGGCTGCTGTCATGCAAGTAGCCAAAGCAATCACTGAGCTGCTGCTATGAAAGGTAGTGACTCTGGGAAATGTGCAGGTCATAGTGGATGGCTTTGCTGCAAAGGGATTCCCTAACTGGTGGGGCGATAGATGGAACCCATATCTCTATCTTGGCACCGGAGCACCAGGGTACCCAGTACATAAACCGCAAGGGGTACTTTTCAATGGTGCTGCAAGCACTGGTGGATCACAAGGGGCATTTCACCAACATCAACGTGGGCTGGCCGGGAAGGGTTCATGATGCTCGCGTCTTCAGGAACACTACTCTGTTTAAACGGCTGCAGCAAGGGACTTACTTCCCGGACCAGAAAATAACCGTTGGGGATGTTGAAATGCCAATAGTTATCCTTGGGGACCCAGCCTACCCCTTAATGCCATGGCTCATGAAGCCATACACAGGCAGCCTGGACAGGAGTCAGGAGCTGTTCAACTACAGGCTGAGCAAGTGCAGAATGGTGGTAGAATGTGCATTTGGACGTTTAAAAGGTCGCTGGCGATCGTTACTGACTCGGTCAGACCTCAGCCAAACCAATATCCCCATTGTTATTGTGGAGCACACAGCAAGCAGCAATCTCTGTGAAAGTAAGGGGGAGACCTTTATGGCGGGGTGGGAGGCTGAGGCAAATCACCTGGCTGCTGATTATGCGCAGCCAGACACCAGGGCAATTAGAAGAGCACGCCAGGAAGCGCTGCGCATCAGAGAAGCTTTGAAAACCAGTTTCATGACTGGCCAGGCTACAGTGTGAAATTTCTGTTTGTTTCTCCTTGATGAAAACCCGCCCCCTTTATTGACTCATTCTCTGTAAGGAACCCACCCTCCCCCTTCAATCACAGCTTGCTTTCAAAGGAAATAAAGTCACTATCGTTTAAAAATCATTTATTCTTTATTAATTGATTATAAAAAGAGGGAGAGAACCCGGGTGGGGTTTGGGAGGAGGATCGGCAGGAAGGAAAAGGCCACTAAAAAAAAGGTTTAAAAAAATGACAGCCTTTTGCTTGGGCTGTCCACTGGGGTGGAATGGGAGGGTGCACGGAGCCCCTCCCCCCCTGTTCTTACACGTCTGGGTGAGGAGGCTATGAAACATGGGGAGGGGGGTTATACAGGGGCTGTAGCGCCAGTCTGTGATCCTGCTGCCGTTCCTGAAGCTCCACCAGACGCCGGAGCATGTCTGTTTGCTCACGCAGCAGCCCCAGTGTTGCATCCTGCCTCCTGATCTTCCTGCCGCCACCTCTCATCTCGAGCGTCTCTCCTCTCCTCACGTTCACTGGCATCTTTCCTATACTTTGAAACTGTGTCCTTCCACTCATTCAGATGAGCTCTTTCACTGCGTGTGGATTCCATGATTTCCGCGAACATCTGTCTCGCGTCCTCTTTTTCCGACGCCTTATCTGAGATAGCCTTCGGGATGGAGGAGGGAGGCTTGAAAAATTTGCAGCTGCTGGAGGGAGGGAAAAAAGGAGAGAATTTTTTAAAAAGATACATTTTACAGAACAATGCTTATACTCTTTCACGGTGAACAACACTATTCACATTACATAGCACATGTGATTTCTGTGCAAAGTCGCATTTTGCCTCTTAATATTGAGTGCCTGTGGCTTTGCTGCTAGAGATCACAGACGCAGGTCCGGGCAACAGAATTCGGCTTGCATGCGGCCATGGTAAGCCATTGTCTTTCGGCTTCTGCGCCCTCCTTTCCCACATACCAAGCAAAGCCCGTTGAGTGCTGCGGTTTTCCTGTTAACCTTCAGCAGCAGAAAACAAGAAAACAAACTACCCCCCCCCATCCAATTCTCTGGATGATCGCTTTATTCCCCCCCCCCCCCCCCCGCGTAGCTGGTATCAGGGAAGATCCCTGCTAGCCAAACGCAAAAAGCTCAGGGCCAATTCCCCCCCCCCCCCCCGCCCCCACGCTTGGCTAACTGCAGGGAAGGATTTCTTTTCAGCCACAGGCAAACAGCCCAGTAGGAACGGCCACCTCTGTCCCCTTAATTAAATTCCCGTATTTCAACCAGGTTACCATGAGCGATATCACTCTCCTGAGGATTACACAGGGAGATAAAGAACGGATGTTGCTTGAATGCCAGCAAACACCGGGACCATACGCTGCCAGGCTTTGTCATGCAATGATACCAAATTACTTGCTACTAGCATGGCGTGGTCAAGTGTCCTACCATGGAGGACGGAATAAGGCTGCACTGCCCAGAAACCTTCTGCAAAGGCTTTTGGAGTACCTCCAGGAGAGCTTCATGGAGATGTCCCTGGACGATTTCCGCTCCATCCCCAGACACGTTAACAGACTTTTCCAGTAGCTGTACTGGCTGCGAATGCATCCCAAGTCCTCAGGGAAAAGTATTCATTAAAAACCGCTTGCTTTTAAAACAAGTTTTATATTTTAAAAGGTAAACTCACCTGAGGTACCTTCCATGGGGTCATGGTCTTGGATACTGGCTTGGGAGGGTACTTCACTCAGGCTGAGAAAGATCCTGGCTGTTGGGGAGAACGGAGTGCTGTGTGCTCCCCGCAAGCTCGTCCTCCTCCTCCTCTTCCCCGTCCGCAGAATCCTCAGGTGTGGCTGATGAGATTACCCCCGCCTCGGAATCCACGGTCAAAGGTGGGGTAGTGGTGGCGGCCCCTCCTAGAATTGCATGCAGCTCGGCGTAGAAGGGGCATGTCCGCGGCTCTGACCCGGAGCGACCGTTTGCCTCCTTTGTTTTTTGATAGGCTTGTCTGAGCTCCTTGACTTTCACACGGCACTGATCTGAGACCCTATTGTGGCCTCTGTCCATCATGCCCTTGGAGATTTTTTCAAAAGTTTTGGCATTTCGTCTTTTCGAACAAAGTTCTGCTAGCACTGAATCCTCTCCCCATATAGCGATCAGATCCAGTACCTCCCGTACGGTCCATGCTGGTGCTCTTTTTCGATTATCGGCCTGCATGGTTACCTATGCTGATGAGCTCTCTGTGGTCACCTGTGCTCTCCACACTGGGCAAACAGGAAATAAAATTCAAATGTTCGCGGGGCTTTTCCTGTCTACCTGGCCAGTGCATCCGAGTTCAGATTGCTGTCCAAAGCGGTCACAATGGTGCACTGTGGGATAGCTCCTGGAGGTCAATACCATCGAATTGCGGCCACACTAACCCTAATTCGAAATGGCAATATCGATTTCGGAGCTACTCCGCTCGTCTGGGAGGAGTACAGAAATCGATTTTAAGAGCCCTTTATTTCGAAATAAATGGCTTTGTTGTGTAGACGGGTGCAGGGTTAATTCGATTTAACGCTGATAAATTCGAATTAAACTCAGTGTAGACCAGGCCTTTGGCTTCATAAAGGGCAGATGTTCCTGTATCTCTACCCACATACCCCTGAGTTAGAAGCTGGACACTCCTGGCCCATTAGTAGTGCATGCTGTTCGGGGTACAAAACTCAAAGCCATTTTGAGCACTGGTCAGACCCAACTCTGCCCTGCAGGGAGACGACAGCTGCCAAGGATAACACACATTGAATCTGTGGGTTGGATCTCAATACAGTTTCCTGTAATTTTACATAAGTCAGGGAGATTGAACCTGGGGAAAAACACCATAGAGGAGGATTCGCAGACTGGAGGCCAAATGTCTTTAGGAGGTGTACTATATCAATGAATCAAAGAGTGTGTGTGAACCTATCAGCTATAGCAATTGCCAAGTTTTCTTTTCTTATTTGAAGTTGTGCATCTGCTCAATAGCGTGGCTAATGAAACAAGTGGTTAACTTTGAATCACAGAGAGGAAATCCGTAGCACAGAATTAGTAAGGAAATTGACTCATCTCCCCTCTACATAGGTTACACTAGCAACATCACCATGCCTCTAATGTCTTGCAAATAATATGGTAAATGGGGGAGGGGAACTCTCATACTGCAGTTTGCACCAAAAAAAATTAATCTGCACCCCAAAACATTTCAGTAAGGCGCTCTTTGTTTTACCATTCTGCTCTCCCTCAAGCTCTACCTTTGGAAACAGCTGAAAACAACCTCTCCCAGCTTACCTGTGGAAGTGCTGTACATGTTCCCACACTACAGAAATTGCAAAGAGTGAAATCCTACCACCAACACTGAATGGACAAATGAGGTTGCTTAATCTACTGTGATGGAAAATAGTTTCTGCCTTATCTGGTAATCCCTACAAGGAATTAGTCTAAACTAATCAGTCTTTTTGCATCCAACACTTTCCCATTCTTTTCAACCTGTTTTCTATCATCTTTCTTCTAATTTAGGGCTTGTCTACACCACACAGCTTTTAGTGACAAGGCTGTGTCGACACAGCCTTGTCACTAAAAGTCAGCGTGTATAAACACTCTGCCGACAAAATACTTCCAGCTCCGCGAGCGACGTTGGCTTTGTCGGCAGGAAAGTGCTCCTGCCAACAAAGCCGCAGTCACACTGCCACTTGCATCGGCAAAACTTTTGTCTTTTGGGGGGGGAGGGGCGGGCGGTTAAGTACCCTGTGAAAGACAAAAGTTTTGTCAACAACTTCGCAGTGTAGACATACAAGCTTTATTCAACCTCTCTACATCAAGATCTGAAAAGTATGCCCTGCTTTGAAAACAGATGTGCTTTATTATTGTATTTAATGTTAAACAACAGATCACACTTGCTGCTATAGGTTTGGTAGTTTAAGGTTGTTTCTAGTTCAAAAAACATGTGTACTAAAACAGGTGTACTGAAACAGACAGATCTGGTGGAGGGCAAGTTTCATCTACTAAAAGCACCTTTCAAAAACAGCCAGCATTCAGCAGCCATTCATACAAGGAACTTCATACATGAGCGTTCTTCCTTTTGAATGGTAACCTAGCACCATCCTCTCAGATTTCCTACTGCCACTATATACAGCATTGATTGGCATGCGCTACAAGGCTTGCCTTACCAATTTCAGACGTAGGATATACAATACTCTGGTTCCAAAGTTCTTTTTTGTGGGGTGGGGAAGGCAACAGGGAAATGGCTATCATTGAGCACACACACACAAAAATCATATATATAATTGTGCACATGGGGCATTCATTTTAAAAAGTCCATCCTTAAAAAAAAAAAAAAAAAAACCTTTCCATGATGTGTAAGTCAGTGAGAGAGCTGGGAAACAGCATAGAGAACAACAACCAACTAGCTTCTAATCACACTGACAAAATTCTTCACCACTCTGGGCCCATCATCCTTGACATGTCCTCTTAGCAAGACACCCTTGAACACAGCCACCAAGAGGCCAGCAGGGGGCCCACACCCCAGGCGAACTCTGCAAATTATGGATTAATTCTCTCTCACACACCAGCAGAGGGAATAGAGCGTGAGGAAACAATTCACTGACCTCCTCCTCCACACTCTGATCAGGACACTGGAGAGGAAAAGTAAATCCTAGCCTAGTTCTTGGGGGGAGGGATAGCTCAGTGGTTTGAGCATTGGCCTGCTAAACCCAAGGTTGTGAGTTCAATCCTTGAGGGGGCCATTTAGGGAACTGGGGTAAAAATCTATCTGGGGATTGGTCCTGCTTTGAGCAGGGGGTTGGACTAGATGACCTCCTGAGGTCCCTTCCAACCCTGATATTCTATGATTCCCCTTCCCCAGGCTGACACCTGGGGTCCTGCATCTGCACTTAACAGAAAGCAGCCCAGGTGACAAGCACCTCTGAGCGGAGTCAGAGCACAATTATTCCACCTCACTCCCTTTTAAAGCACATTTCAGAAACTAAAAGGTCAATACACCACCTAATTTGAAAACTGAGATTGTCTGTCGCAAACAGAAAGTCTGAAAAGGGGTGGGGGATGGGGAAATTGGTCTAAAAAAACAAACAATTAACTGTTCAGTATTTGTTTCTATATTAGATTAGTACATTCCAAGGAAATTAAGCATATTTGACAAGAGAAGGCCCTATGGCAAAGCTTACTCTATCTTTCATGCAGTTTATTGCCATTGTTTTGAATTGGTTTTCAATAAACACAGCTTACTAAGACAATATTTCATGTTTACACATGAAAGGTTCACACATCAGTTAGTATAAATCCTTCATATAAGAGCTGTTACCGAAATTATTTTAAGATTAGACAAAAAATACTGTGTGCATAACAGTATATAAATGGCACTAATGGGAAATAAAACCTTTTTTCCCCCTCCCTCCAAACTTATTTTGTAAATTTATTTTATCCAAGTTCATATTGACACAATGTTTTTCCTTATCATGTTCAATGAAATCCAAGCAGGGTTTCCACATTCCCTCCCCCCCACCCCCAATATGAAATTGTTTTGGGCCAGACTGACTTTTCATTTTCCTACAGCTATCATAATACTCACCTCTTCCTCTACTGGTGGTTTATTCTTCCATTGTCAACACAGAATATAGTTTGTCACCAATTAGGACAAACAAACCAATATCTAAAATCTCAGAACCTGCTGAAGTTTAGGTTCTGGATTGGATTTAGAACTAGAAGAGGGCTGTTTTTTGGTTTTGGTCCAGATGTGTGACTTAAATCAAGCAAGAACAGCTCTCTTTCAAAAGATTTTTGCAAAGATGTATCACTAACCCAAGCCTAAATCTAATCTTGCTCCAAACATTGCTTTCCTGGCTTCTCTAGTCAATAGCTCTGGATCCATTGGAACGGTCTCACAATGTCCTCCACCATTTTTACTTACACTCTATTACTAAATAAAGTTTCATACTGGCCCATTCCCATATTTATGTAAAAATCTAACACTTACCCCACACTGCCAGCAAGTTTTTTTTCCTCTTATTCTCAGTCAGAATATTTTTAGACTCCAATGTAACAAACTCAAAACATAATTAAGGAAGACCTATCCTGAACTGCTTTATAACTGAACTGTACTAGTTTACACCATCTGGAGACATAATGGCCAGTATTTTTCCAAAGTTAATTATAGTAGTGCCTCAATTTTTGGGTGCTCAACTTGACACACCCCAGAGGCATGCAATTTTCAGAAAGTGCTGAGTGCCCAACCTCTGAAAATCTGACTCCTCTAACAGGTCTTAAAATCAATAGTCACTTTTGGAAATCATTGGCCAATGTTTTTTACAGTAGGTTGCTCTTATGAGCAAAGATTTTCAGTGAGATCTCACCTGGTCAACAACACCTATATATATATTTTTTAACATATTTAAAGTGGTTTCAGAAAAGTTACAGGAACTATAGAGAATGATATGCAATCTGCTTACCAATTTGATATTATGGTTTGTGTAACAAAACAATTGAACAACTGAAGTCTATTTGACATCTAATTAGTCTGTATTGCAGTCTAATCACCAGTAGCATTTGAGATGGTGGTACACGCCAATATTTTTCATCTTTAGTTAATTATGTATAGTCTCCACTGTTTTATTTATTATACTCACTCAAGCATTTTCCCTGTCAACTATTTTCCTTTTCTCATAATGAAAACACTGTTTTATTTTCCCTCCACTCTGTACTTCCTCTGTTACACTGAAACTGACATATCTGGCCTTGTTTATTTCCCTGGTTTGGGCACCAGCATCATTGATTAGGTCAGCACAGCTCTGGGAGAAGCAGAAGCGTGTTAAATTGTGTCTCCATGCCAGCACTGTGCATGACAAACCACCCATTCAAAGGCCCAACATCACACACAAAAATTCTTATGTGAGAAATTGCTAAGTGTTAACATTTAATATTGCTTAGGAAATGGATAGTGGCAGTTGGAGCAGTTATTGTTTATGTTCTAATTACATCTCCCAAAGCACGAGGCACTGTCCAGGCAGTTAGAAAAATGCAGTCCGTGACCTAGCCTAAGGCCCTGATCCTGCACAGTGTAACTGCAGTTTTCCCAAGTGCTACACAATGCAAGGTGGGGCCTAAAACAACAAGCAACATACCACATCCTAAAATAATCTGAGGCCAGAAGTACCTGACAATATTCCTTCAACATGAGTAGAGCTCTTCAGATTTGAACATCTAGTGGGAATGCACAACAAGAATTAGTTGCATGAGATTTTTAATATGGATGGCACCTATGCTAGCTGCCCAATGCAAGAAAGTGATTTATCATGTGTGCGTGGAGTGATGGGTAAGGAAGGATAGTGCATACTTAGAGATTTCACATCTTCTGAAGAGCAGCTCTGTTCACACAAATAGGCATTTTAACACCTCCTCTGGAAGATTGCATTTTAAAAAATGTAAATTAAATATGGATTTTCAGGATGCATCAGGTGTACCAAGACACCAAAACCACATATAGACAAAATAAAAGACCCAGAGACACTAATCAGTACCAATATCAGCCTCAAAAAGGCATGCTCCAAAATAAAGCCAACACATTCCCCATCACCATGCCCCTCAGGCAAAAGCCTGGAAAAACTGAAGCTTTAAACTGTGCTGGGAATGTCAGACAGATTCTGGCTGGGTAGGATCAAGTCTAGGGAAGTGAACCCTAGAGTCAAGGACCCACCTCCATTCACATTCAAGGCTGATGTACAGGAGCTCATACTTTTGTGCCCCTCCCCCAACTCTTCAAACACTACCTAAGTTCCGAGGGGACCACACATGGAGAGCCCCTCTGTTGTAAGGGAAAGAATTTTGGAACTAGGCACTTATTTAAGGGGAGGGGAAAGGGTAATTGGCCATGTGGCACAGCTAGAAGAGGGTGAGGTTCTGGACCACATACTTGTGTGGGATGTATGGTGAAAGTGCTAGGAAGCTTTGAAAGGAAATATCAGAGCCAGATATTTGCCTTCGAGAGAAAATGGTTGGTTTGAGATTTGGAAGGCTCCAATTAGGTGCGCTGCTCAGAGTACATGTCCTCAGCAGTCTAAGAGTTAAGAACTTTCCAGCCTTTAACAATTTGTTAAATTAAATGTTTGTATTGTTCTAGCTTGTATTCTTTGCTTCATTTTAATTTGTATTGAGTAACTGCCTGATCTTATCTCTGTCGCCCTAGTCCAACCTCTCCTCTTGTGTCTGTTACCCTAACTTGCGTCAGATCTGATTTTTAAGCCTTGTCTAAACTAGGCTTTTTAAAAGCATGAGAAGGTGCCTAGCCTGATCTAATTAGCACCTTCTGAAATGCTAATCAAGAGAAAATAAATTTTACTTCAGCAGGAGCTAAACTGATCTAGTTAACATGCTACTATCCTGCAAAAGAAATGGAATGAGCCAGGGAAATTTGCTAACTTTCATTCTGCTGTGCAGTAGATTGTTTTCAATACTTCATGTTGACCTACCACTGCTGGAGGGGGAAAAAAGGGAGGCATTGGAGTCAATGCAGGCTCCTGTGGCTCTGTGTAAACTCAGCTTAAAATGTATGTCAAGGAACTTGATCTATTGACATAGCAACTGTGAAAACTTGAGTCCATTTGAAATTTAAAATAGTGTTTCCACCCCTCTATTAATGCCAGCAGCAGGGTGGGCCCCACAGCCCTTGTTTCTAAAATGCTTTCACTAGAAGACATCTCCCCCAACAGAATGCCTCCAGACAACTGTTCTCCTCAAAAGCAGGCAGCACAACTGATTGGGGCTCCATTTTGATGCTAATTCATATTATTCTGTCTGGAACAGCAGGTGTTCAGCCATGCTTTCCTTTAAAAAAAAAAAAAAAATTAGGACCCAACTTCCCCCCACACCCTGGGTTCCCCACTAGTTCTTACCCTTTTCAAACTATGTACATGTTAAAGATGCCTTTGGAGCAATGCACAGATCAGCACTATGCGGTAACACGATGCTATGCTATTGTTGTGTCAACAGGACTTCTGCTGTAAACATCAAAAGCTACATGGCAAATATGCACAGTGCTGTTTCGCAGAAGCGTTGATTGCTAGGCTCCTTTAGAACCACGGAGGATGTGTGCTGAAGAGAAATGCGTGTTAGAGTGGGTGGGAGGGAGGATTTTGTGACTGATTTCAGTTGAGTTAGGGAGCTGGAGTAATACAAGGCTTTAACAGGGATCATACTCCAAAAGCAACCTACTCAACCCCTCAGAAGAAGAGAGCTTTATTCTATCAAACTGTGGCCATAAGGAAAATAAAATGGTCACTGTTCAATACTACTTCAAGGTTATGTATGTTTTATGTAGAATATGTATACAAACAACCAGCCGAGTGAGCACAAACTAACCCCAGCACCGTGCCAAGAATAATTCAACTGAGGATACTATTAAACAAAAGATAATTAGCAAAACATCATTAGATGAGCACTACATTATTTATTATTTTTTACTGCAGTAATGCCCATAGGCCCCAATCAGGATCAGGTCCCCATTCAAAGATTCATAGGTTCTAAGGCCAGAAGGGACCATTGTGATCATCTAGTCTGACCTCCTGTACAACACAGGCCACAGAACTATCCCCCAAAAATTCCTACTAGTGGTGCCAGAACCGGGGGAAGGGAATGGGGGAAGGGCTCCCTCTTTTTCAAAATGGACAGGCCTGGCCCTTCCACTTTTCACCGGGGCGGATCCTGCCCCCCTTCCCCTCTTCTTCTCCCCCTCCTCCCCCCCCCCCCAGACCCCACACCCTGGCCAGGCCAGCATGGAGCCTCCACCTTCCCAGGGTACAGTGGACCTGAGAGCAGCTCCTGGCCCCTGGTCCTGGGCAGGTGGAGGTGGAGGATCCGCGAGTCTGTGCCGGCTACCCACAGCTGCCTGCACAGCTCTCCCCGAGCCAGCTCCAGCCGCGTGGGGGAGGGGGAGGGGGGTTACACCCTGGAGGTGCAGCCCAGCCATGGTAAGAACCGTGCTGCGGGCAGCTGTGTGGAGCCGCAGCCCCTTCACCTGCCCTGGGCGGGGGCCCTGAGGGTGGTGACACAGGCCGGGAGCTGCTCTCAGCACCTCCCCTCAAGAAGGTAGAAGGTCCACACGGCTCTTATGGCCGCACTGCAGCTCCAAGCCCCCCGCCCCCGCCCCGAGCTGGCTCGGGGAGAGCCACAATGGCAGCCGTGGGGAGCCTGGGTCCCTCCACCTGCCCTGGGCAGAGGGACCAGGTGGTGGGGACATGGGCTGGGGGGGTTCCCCAGCCCCACTCCGGCCTCCTGCTTGGCTAGTGGCGGGGGCCTTGGGGGAATAAGGAGGGACAGAGGTCGTGGGGGTGGGGCCTCCCGGGCCCCCGCACTTTTGGGAAGGCTCTGGCGCCCTTGATTCCTACTGCATAAAAGACTTTTAGAAAATCATGGATATTTTAAAGTTGCCAGTGACGGAGAATCCAGCACAACCCTTGGTACATTGTTCCAATGGTTAATTACTCTCAGTATTAAAAATGTACCCCCTATTTCCAGACCTTGGATCATGTTATAGCTCTCTCTGCTAGACTGAATAGCCGATTATCAAATATTTGTTCCCCACATAGGTACTTATAGACTAATCAAGTCATCCCCAAACCTTCTCTTTGTTAAGCTAAAAAGATTGAGTTTCTTGAGTCTAATCACTATAAGGCACGTTTTCTAATCCTTTAATCGTTCTCAGGGCTCTTCTCTGAACCCTCTCAAATTTAATCAATATCCTTCTTGAATTGTGGGCACCAGAACTGGACACAGTATTCCAGCAGCAGTCACACCAGTGCCAAATAACGAGGTAAAATAACTTCTCTACTACTAACTCAAGATTCTCCTCTTTATGCATCCAAGGATCACATTAGCTCTTTTGGCCAGAGTGTCACACTGGAAGCTCATGTTCAGCTGCCTATCCACTATGAACCCAAATCTTTTTCAGAGTCACTGCTTCCCAGGATAGAGTCCCCCATCCTGTAAGCATGACCTATATTTTCTGTTCCAAGATGTATACATTTACATTGAACTGCATTGTGCTAGATCAGGGGTGGGCAAACTTTTTGGGGTGAGGGCCACATCTGGGTGGGGAAATTGTATGCAGGGCTGGGGCGTGTGAGGGAGTGCAGGGTGTAGGAGGGGGTGCGGTGTGCAGGGAAGGGGTGCGGTGTGCAGGAAGGGGCTCAGGGCAAGGGATTGGGGCAGAGGAGGGGTGCAGGGTGCATGAGGGGGCTCAGGGAAAGGGGTTGGGGTGCAGGAGGGATCTGGACTGCGGGAGGAGGCTCAGGACAGGGTTGGGGTGCAGGAAAGGTGCGGGGTGCAGCAGTGGGCTCAGGGCAGGGGTGCACAGGGTGCAGCGGGGGCTCAGGGCAGGGGGTTGGGGTGTAGGAGAGGGCTCAGGGCAGGGAGTTGGGGTGCAGGAGAGGGCTCAGGGCAGGGAGTTGGGGTGCAGGCGGGGTGTGAGGTGCAGGCAGGGGGCTTAAGGCTCCCTGCACGCCTGTCCTAACCCTGGCCCCGCTCCAGGAAGCCCTGCGGCCCCATGGGGGGGGGGGGGGGGCAGGGAAGGGCTCTGCCTGTGCTGCCCTTGACGCACCTCCAGGTACCTCCCCCGAAGCGCCTGTTGGCCACGGTTCCCCGTTCCTGGCCAATAGAAGCTGCAGGGGGTGGTGCCTGGAAGCAACGCACGGAGCCCTCTGCACCCCCGCCTGGGGGCCGCAGGGACGTGGTTCCGGCGGCGCTGCGGGCCGTAGTTTGCCCACCCCTGTGCTAGATGCGGGTGCAGACTAGAGCCAAAAGGTTGATAAGAGTGTGTTGGTGGTGTCTGAGGGGCGCATGGGAAAGAGTTTTGTGACATTAGCTGCAGCGGAGGGCGGGCGTGGAGCTGCTCGGTTTGCAGTGCTAGTGGCGCCTGGAGCGTGTCCACTTGGCGCTCCATAACGTTTAAGAGCCACTCTGTGGCTTTGTTCTGGCTCATCGTTTTCTCCTTTCAGTCCCTTTTCTCGCTGTCCCTGTGATGTTGCACTCCATGTGTTTTATGGAAATATGCTAATAAGTGTAAATATGATATAACTGGAATATGCTTTATGCAAAAGGTCTCTTGTAAGGTATCATTACAAAGCTTATAATCTACTGAGTGTGTTCATCCTATTTGTATAAATGTATCATTCTTGTATCTGAAATTAAGAATATGAAATACAACTCTGAGGTCCTATTGTAGTTATGCAAAGTGTGGCCATTAATGGTGGCTTGGAATCTTGATGGCTCCCATTTACTAGACAATTGGTTGTGAATGGCTCTGTTTACTTGCAAAACTTCCTCGGTATGTATGGGCCAGCCTTGGAAGAATGGAGACTAAGGGTCTCACAGGACATGTGACCATGTCACATGATACCGGAATCCATTAAACCTGGTGCTTTTCCATTTAGAAGGAGGGGTGGGAACCCAGAGAGAGAGGAAGGATTCCTGCCTTGTGCCAAAGCTATAAAAGGGTGTGGAACAGAACAAAGGGGTCCCAGTCATGTGGAATCCCCTGCTTTTCACCTAAGATGCCTGCTGGAACGAACAAGGATTGTACCAGGGGAAAGGATTGGGCCCAGACTAGGAAGGAGTCTAGTCTGTGAAAGAAGCTTATTGGAACATCTCTAAGGGTGAGATTTACCTGTATTCAGTTTCTTAATGTATTAGGCTTAGACTTACGTGTTTCGTTTTATTTTGCTTGCTAACTTACTTTGTTCTGTCTTGTATTACTTGGAACCACTTAAATCCTACTTTTTATATTTAATAAAATCACTTTTGTTTATTAATTAACCCAGAGTAAGTGATTAATACCTGGGGGAGCAAACAGCTGTGCATCTCTCTCTATCAGTGTTATAGAGGGCGGACAATTTATGAGTTTACCCTGTATAAGTTTTATACAGAGTAAAACGGATTTATCTGGGGTTTGGATCCCATTGGAAACTGGGTGCTGGAGTTATGTGACCTGCTGAGCAGTTTTTAGTTAAAGTCTGCAGCTTTGGGGGCATGGTTCAGACCCTGTGTCTGTGTTGCAGCAGGTTTGCGTGTCTGGCTCAACAAGACAGGGTTCTGAAGTCCCAAGCTGGAAGGGAAAAGGGGCTCAGAGGCAAATTCTGCACACCAGGTGACAGTCCCAAGGGGGGTCTCAGTGACCAAACCTGTCACACCTGCCACTCCTTCAATTCTTGTTTTTCAGCTGCGGAGTGCATCATGACATCACGCAGAAAGTCCTTTTTAGTTCTTCGTGGCCGCTTTCTAAATCTGCGCAGCCGTTCAGCCAGTGATAACAAAGAGGGAGGCTGGGCTCCCAAGGTCATATCTGTGAAGCCAAAATGCAACATTTTACAGAAGCAGTATTGTTTGCAACGCACACAACACTGATTCGGTGATTTAAAACACAGCCACTATTCACATACCTGTCACTAACTGGCTGACCCCAGGCAAACACATGAGCCACAAGACCCCCAGAATGGTGAGTAACCGCAGGGGCAGGACCGTACTGTACACTGGGCACATGGCTCTTGGGGAGAGCCAGCACTGTGGGGAGGGAGGGGGGCTTATAATCATTACTGTCCCCACATTTTCCACAGGCTGGGTTCATTATAGAAGATATCTCGCTACTAAGGGTGAGCAGGGAATCAAGGGAGGGTCTTCTCCAAGACTGAGGCTTCCACCCAGGCCCTTATGTGGCTCGCCTGTGTGCAGCAATGATCCCATTCCCCCATCCCTCTCCTCCCCCCTCCCCGCCCCGTGATGGCAGAGTGGTGCGGGAAAGTTACCCTTAATGGGGCAAGAAACAAAGCAGCTCTACCAAAGAACCTGCGGCAGCGGATTGCCCAGTTTCTCCATGAGAGTTTCGTGGAGATCTCGGAGGCAGATTCCCATGAAGTGAGGGAATCAATCAACACCCTGTTCCGCCGCTCAGACTAGGCATGTGGTGGCACACGCATCATACAGACACAAGCCTGCTTTCTGCAACCCTCCTGCCCCCAACAACTCACTTCAGTGATTCCCAAAATCAAATCCACTTACCAGGGGCCTCCGCTCCTGTTTGCGCTTTGCCAAGCTCCGACAGCTGTGACTGGCTAGCCTCCTCTGGGGTAGAGAAGAGCTCCTGACTGCATGCATCTCTGACTTCTGAGTCGTCCCCCGCCTCTGGGTCCCCCTCCAAGATTTCCTCCTCCTGGCTCAGTCCACTCTCAACTGGCCTGCGAGCCACCAAAATATCCACAGTAGCCTTCGCAGTGGAGGTGGGGTCGCCACTGAGTATCGACTCTTTGTAGAGCCGGCAGCTCGTGGGCGCAGCACTGGAGAGTCGGTTTGCCTCCCGCGCCTCGTGGTAGGCGTTCTGCAGCTCCTTCACTTTGACTCTGCACTGCAGTGTGTCCTGGTCATGGCCCCTTGCTGTCATGCATCGTGAAATCTGTCTGTAGGTATCATAATTCCTACGGCTGGAGCGCAGCTGGGACTGCATAACCTCCTCTCCCCAAATGCTGATGAGGTCCAGCAGCTCGGCACTGCTCCAAGTGGGGGTTCGCCTGGTGCGTGGAACAATCATGGTCACCTGGAAAGATGCGCTGAGACCACTGCACACGTCATCGAGCAAACAGGAAGGGGACTTTCGAAATTCCCAAGGAATTTAAGGCGTGAGGCTAATGGTTGGTCACCTGAGGGCAATGCAGTAGAGTTCAAACCGATGCAAGAACAGGCATTGTGGGACACCTCCCAGAGACCAATCGCAGCGCTGTAATCTACCAGGGTATCTACACTGGCACTGCGGTGCTGTAGCCCCAGCGCAGAAAGCTCTACACCTCTCGTCAGGGTGGGGTTTCTTTTTTACAGCGCTGCAACAGCGCAGTTTCTGTGCACTAAGTGGCTTGGCAGTGTGTACACCTCAGGAGTTACAACGCAGAAAGCTGCTTTACTGCACAGAAACTTGCCAGTGTAGACAAGGCCTCAAGGTGTGTTGTGTGAAAAAATACTTCCTTTTCTTTGTTTTAAACCTGCTGCCTATTAATTTCATTTGGTGACCCCTAGTTCTTGTGTTATCAGAAGGAGTGAATAACACTTCCTTATTTATTTTCTCCACACCAGTCATGACTTTATAGACCTCTAAAATATCCCCCCTCAGTGATCTCTTTTCCAAGCTGAAAAGCCCCAGTCTTATTAATCTCTCCTCATATGGCAGTTGTTCCATACCCCTAATCATTTTGGTTGCCCTTTTCTGAACCTTTTCCAATTCCAATATATCTTTTTTGAGATGGGGCGACCATATCTGCATGCAGTATTCAAGATGTGGGCCTACCATGAATTTATAGAGAGGCAACATGATATTTTCTGTCTTATTATCTATATCCCTTAATGCAGGGGTTCTCAAACTGGGGGTCCGGACCCCTCAGGGGGTCGTGAGGTTATTACAACCCTCCACCCCAAAACCCCGCTTTGCCTCCAACATTTATAATGGTGTTATATAAAAAAGTGTTTTTAATTTATATTTAAGGGGGGGGTAGCACTCATGTGAAAGAGGTTACCAGTTGCTATGTGAAAGGGGTTACCAGTACAAAAGTTTGAGAACCACTGCCTTAATGATTCCCAACGTTCTGTTCACTTTTTTGACTGCCACTGCACATTGAGTGGATGTTTTCAGAGAACTATCCACAATGACTCCAAGATCTCTTTCTTGAGTGGTAACAGCTAATTTAGACCCCATCATTTATATGTATAGTTGGGATTGTTTTCCAATGTGCATTACTTTGCATTTATCAACAATGAATTTCATCTGCCATTTTGTTGCCCAGTCACCCGGTTTTATGAGATATCCCTTTGTAGCTCTTCGCACTCTGCTTTGGACTTAACTATCTTGAGTAGTTTTGGATGAAACATGAATAAAAAGCCAATGCCTGCCCCAAATTGCTTACCCATCTAACTTAGTGCAGTCGGATGAAGCAAATAGGAAGGGTAGGTGGAGGACAGAGGTGCTTTAAAAAAAACCAACCAAACAAAAGAAAGCAACAGCCTGCCTTGGTTCAGTGAGCATTAATTATGTCTTGGCACTTGCATCACTAATTACAAAAATATGCTGAGAATGCCATCTCCAAAGAGGTTTTTCAAATTCTTGAAAAGGGCAACCTGTTCATGTTTGGAACAGCTTGGCCTAGAAATCCAGCTGGAGCACAGAAAGCCAAACTCAAGAGCTTCTTAGTACAGATAAATTAGTGCCCTTTGGAATTAACATACTGAGCCCCGGCCATTTTATTATTCAATGATTACACCAAAAACTATTCTTCCTGTCTTCTCAACCACACTTTTATATGACAGAGTCACAGGGTGGGGAGAGCTAATCATATATTTCTAACCATAAGACTCTACCAAGAATAATAGATCTTATTCACAACACAAAATGTCAATGCTCAATTCTTCCATAGCATCATCTTTTACTCCATTTGGAGGAAAAAACATCTCAGAAATAACCAGGTTGTTTGAAGTGAGAAGCAAGTTGAAATGTTTTTAATAAATATATATTGGTAAAATATGAAATATTCACAATATTAAATCCTGTCCTCATTTAAAACTGACACACAGTACTTCTAAGGTATCACTAAGCTCTGCTATACACCCCTACCCCGATATAACACGAATTCGGATACAACATGGTAAAGCAGTGCTCGGGGGGGGGGGGGGGGTGCACACTCCGGTGGATCAAAGCAAGTTCGATATAATGCAGTTTCACCTAGAACGCAGTAAGATTTTTTGGCTCCCGAGGACAGCGTTATATTGGGTAGAGGTGTACCAGCAATACAATTCCCCTAGTGTCCAATACAGTTTAAGAGGGTGGTAAGAGAGACAAAATAATAGCAAAAAGCCAACTAGGATCTACATAGAATAAAACTAAATACAGGAAGGTGTTGAGTGCTATAGAATTTTCAGTTGTCATCGTATTGAAAGACCTGTGCTGTCCAGTCATCCCAAATTTAGGACCATTAAAAAAAAAAAATGTACCCTCCCCATACGCTGCCTAAAAGCTAGACTTTTAGTGTAGAAGCACAGTGAATCACCCTCAAAGTCAAAACAATTCTTTAAATTTGCTTTCCAAAACTTAATCAGTCACCAAAATATCATACACACTAGTCTTCCTAGAATGAATTAAAGTCACATGGTCCAGTTTTAATTGCTCCTGACTACAGTTAAAAAAAAAAAAAAAAAAAAAGACTGAAGTGTGTTTAGCTTCTAAACATAAAATTGAAGTGCATAACATTCTGTGGCATCCAACTGTGGCCTGTTTTGTCTTCTGCAGCATTTAGGAACTTCATTTTTTCCCCACAGTTGATGCCTGTATGAAAGATAATTATGAATCAAAACCCACAAAGTGACTAGAAGATTGTGGTTGAAGATTGCAGGATATTCACTAGTTCATGCAATACATCTACTAGTCCCATAATATAAAGATATCTTCTCAATGTTCAGATTTTTTAGGGAGTTTATTTAAAAAAAGTAAAAACAATGTTATTTACATTATCCTTTAAAACCCAAATGGCAAAACCTGTAAGTGTATATTATGAAAGTTATTACTGCATCATCATCATCATCATCATCATCTGCGCTGAAAACTGAACCAAACAGCCAATATGGAGAACCAGTTACAACCAAGCAGAAACAATTTGCCCTACTTTGGCAGCTTGACAGGAAGAGAGATAGAGCTGGATTCTGTTACCGTGCACCTTGTATAGTTATTTGCACCAGTATAAAGCAAGTGCAAAATTATCCTAAACCAGAACAATACCATTTTACACCCTCTCTTTACAGGAGTGTAAATGATTACTCAAAATCCATGCCAGAGATAATCAGGCCCGTAAACACTTGTCTACATGGGGACACTCAGAAAAATTAATCCAAAACAACTGTTAAAGTGGATTAGTTAACCGCATTAATTCTGAATAAGAATGCCCACACAGAGGTTTAAAGTGGCCTTAATGTGATGTAGCTTCCAAATTTGGAACTGAATTGAGCTAAATAAAATTAAGGCCTCTTAAATTCTGAATAAGTGTCCACACAGAGGTTTAATGCAGTTTAACTAATCCATTATAAATTCACACTTTGTTATTCTGGACAAACTTTCCTGAGTGTCTCCATATAGACATGCTCTAAAGTCAGCGGTCATTTACATAACCAACTGAACAGTACACAGTAATCAAAATATCAGTTCCATGTTCATTCTTACAGCTGCTCAACATGGAAAGATTCCTCTCAGTTTGGAGACAAATTTTAAGAAGCCATGCACAACTTTGTCAAACTTGGGAGCTTAAAGTCTGGTACTTACATTGACCTGTGGCCTGATTTTCAAAAATGTTGAAAATTTTAGCCTAGGATTTTAAAGTTAATTTTCAGATAGTAAAAGTATGATTTTATTCAGTCTCAAATCACCTATTAAATCTTTAATATGTGTTTGTTAAAAAGACCAGCACACTATTTCTAGACCACCCCAAAACAATATGTGCAAGAAGTCATTACATCTATCAGCTAGTTTTTAATCTTGGTACTTAAAAGTAGAGGGGATCTGTCTGTCAAAAGTGGGCCAGGTATGAGCTGTCTCTTTGATTTGTGCACCAGATCTTACAGAAGTGAAAGAAGTAGCATCAAACATGCCCAGCTCTTCTTGTATCTACCCAAGATTTGACAGAAAGTAGCTCAACAGAAAATCAGGCAGCAGGCCACTACAGCTTGGACCAAGGACACTGCAAAGACGGCTAGATACCTAACCCATCCTGACACTGAAAGCAGCAAAATGAGAATGAAGTGGCCACCTATACAAGCCTCTTGATCTGAAGGAGGTATTCTTCTTTAGAAATAGCTAGACAACCACCACTCATGGCCGAATACATCCAGAGGATCCAATACCTCTCTAAGGCTAAGTCCTCACTACGGGGAGGGTGTCGATTTAAGATACGCAAATTCAGCTACGCGAATAGCATAGCTGAATTCGACGTATCGGAGCCGACTTACCCCGCTGTGAGGACAGCGGCAAATCGACCTCCGCGGCTCCCCCGTCGACGGCACTTACTCCTACCTGCCCTGGTGGAGTACAAGCGCCGATTCGGGGATCGAATGTCGCGTCCCGACGAGACGCGATAATTCGATCCCCGAGAGATCGATTTCTACCCGCCGATTCAGGCGGGTAGTGTAGACGTAGCCTCACTCTAAAGGCCTCACTAATACAGGAAGAAATCTACCTGGCAGCACTCAGCTTTGAAGTAGGTAGATCCTGCTTTGCTGCCTCGTACACGACCTTCTGTATAAAATAGTAGCAACTCCTATTTGCATTTTTACTATTCTGTTTCAAAGAAGGTAGAATAGTCTTCAATACAGAAGTTTACACATTCCCTAAGGATACCTCCTCCACACTATTTTTAGGACACTTGTGGGTTTTCTTCCCAGGACATGAAAAGTAAATGTCTGTCAAGAGAACACGACTCTCTTTTTCACTGTCCTCCATCGCTTTAATGTAACAGGAATTGGAGCATGTGTGGACCACCGTCTCTCCAATTTCTCTTGAATTCATTTCTCCACTGAAAGGAGGTTCTTCCTTTACCAATGAAACTGAACTCCTACCCAGGGATCTGATAAGCAATGCTGAATTGCTCTGATAAAAGTCTGACCTACGGTCATAGTTGCAAACTCAAGGCAGATCTCTAATGCGATCTCAATCCAACAGTAACAGGCACAGAAAAGGTATTACTCCAAACCTTGCTTTATTAAGCTGTTTCTAGGGCCTAACACTATCGCTTATTGAGCAGAGAGAAGCCCCTAAAATAAGGCAATAAACTGCAAAGTTTTACATTTAAAATATCTTTAGACACAAGATAGATGCAAGGTCACATCATGCCATCTTTATCCATGCAAACGTCTACTGAAGTCAATGGCACTTTGCTTAAGACCAGCTGTATTTTGCCACAGTGCTGTCATACATATGCCCATCCTGTGTTTTATATCTTGCTGATCTTTACATGCTGGTTTTCCTTGTACCATTCCTAGGAATATTTATTGTGTCCATGCTACACAAAGGTAAACTGCTAGAAAGAGCAAAGTCATCTTTAAAACACTTCAAGGCAATTGTTAAATCAAATTGAGCCAGACAATAGAAAGATTATCCCTGGGCCATAAAAAGTCACAAGGATATCTGTTGTGAAACCAGATCAGGCCACACAACCAGGGGTCCTTTAAATTGATCCCATGTTTGTGGTCACAATTCCATGGTTGTATTTTGGTTGGTGGGATTTTTAAGTATGGGTTTTTTGTTTTTAAGAGACTTGAATTCCTTGTCAGGATCCAAAAGCTTCATATCAAAAGATGTATTAGTTTGGTTTTGTTCTAGTGAAGCCACAAAAAGGGACTTCTGTTGCAGTACAGTTTAAAATACTATTGTGTGAGTGTACCACTGCCTTTTATCTAGATACTATGTCTGATCTGCTCAAGTATTTGCAACTATAATTTCAGTTCAGTGGCTGGCCTACCAAGAGGCCATATGCGATAATACTGTTGACAGCTAATGGAGGATTACTTCTAGCTTAAATGGCAGTACCAGGTCTTGGGTTTTGATACAGCATGTGGTGTCTAGCTGTCAACTGGATGTCTGTACAGTATGTATGTGGTCATCAACCCATTTTACCATCTTTAATAACTATAGTGAGTCAACAAATCCCTTTTCTTTGCTCAGTTCTTGGAGATAAGACTCAGATAGTGACCTAGGAATTTAACTAGCAGAAGAATAAGTGTCCCCACTGTCCATTCCTTACAACATAGGAACCAGACAGATTGTTATGAACATTTATTTTCTAACCTACAGGACTAGCCATCTTTAGGATTATCTCCTCGATCTGTTGATGACTAGCCAGGGGTCTGTCAGCTCTTATACTTATTTTGAGGCAGTGAGATGTCTGAATCTTAAGAATCTTTGCTACAATGCTTCTCACTCTGGAGAGGCAAAAGCAGAGTGCATTTCAGATCCCAGCTGTCCATAGCTAAAAGCCCTACTTTGTTACCACACTCCTTACAGCCAGATATTAGGCAGTGAGACTATCCAAGTACAATGTAATGAATTCCTTTTGACATTCTCTTATGCTCTCTCACTTACAAATACTTTGGAAACTTGACACTGGTTGGGGCACATAGCACCTCACCTAATAAATGTTTTATTGGACTGAATAGCTCAGAGGATTGGAAATGGAACACACAACAAAGACTTGTATCCTTCTGTGTCCATGGTTCAAACCCCAGCCCCAATCAGCAGCAGCCAGAAGTAGATACCACCCAATGACTATTTAGCCATCTGTGTAAAATGGTGGCCTTAATCCAGTTCCTAACAGAGATGAGTCCGTATCACACCACCAGGATTTAACAACAGACTTGGGAAACTGAACTGACATCTCACCACTAGAGATGGTCAATCCACAAGGGGGCTGAGAAAATCTGACAGATGTCAGGATAGGAAACTGCTGCTGCTTGCTATAGATAAAAGACTTCAGTCAGCATGGCACTCTTGCAGGCACTATGTTTACTTAATTTAAAAGTTGGATTTACACTACAAACTGTTCAAGAGTTAAGCCAAATAAGAGGGAGAGCACATGTGCGCACGAGTCTACATATTTTTCCTCCAGTATCATTCTCAGAAGTTACAAACTCAAAAGTTTCTGAAATATGTTGTGTCTCAAGCTGCCACCTGCAGATGAGCAAACTATGGAATGCTTAGAAGCCATATGTATGTATGTGCTGATCTACTCAAATGTTTATTTCCTCTTTAAAGCAACACTAGGAATTCAAGTGTTGCTGATATTGTGCGTGATCACAATGCATCCCAATATTTGAATTCAGGTAATGCCTTCTTTCAAAATTAGAGCCCAAACTGCAGTTTGTTCCCAGGGTACATGAAACACAAATACAACGTAAATCACAATTTCTTTCAGTGTGTGTGGTTTTTCTCCACGCCCTCCCCAGCCAGGGATTATGAGGCAACAGAACAGCTGCAGATCTATCATTTTTGTTGGTCCGGTTCCCTGACACACTGAAAACTGCCTCAGTTCTCATCACCAAGAATGTTTGTGTAGACTACAGGATATAAATCTAGCTCTCTGTGTCACATTACTCTCTCCATGTGGGTTAACATCCACATAAAGCTTCTATTTGTGGGCTTTTTTTTTTTTTTTTTAATTGAACCTCACTGTTCTGTGTATAAGCCTTCTACATGAAGTAAGCAGCACCACAATGCATTCCTTAACACTAGCTGACCCGCTAAATAGCTGCTTGTAGTTTGACGCTGAAGCAGCTGGGTATTGGATTACAAACTAAAAACAAATGCCAAGGCCTGGCCTTAATCACAGAATCATAGGGTTAGAAGGGACTGCAAGGGTCATCTAGTCTAACCCCCAAATGCACAACACATTGATGGCCTACTGCACAGAACGCCTTGCGTTTAAACAACTGAAGTCGGAAATCAGCTATTCTAAACCACACGTCCAATCTAAGGATTGGGGGATTAGAAATAAAGGAAGATGGTGTAATTTGTTTTTGCAACACTGAAAAATTATAAAGTAAAATTTATGCATGTGCTGAAATAAGTGCAAGTTTGTCACATAACTCTGGATCCTGATAGTCTTATTTTTACTGTTCGATAATCAGGGGAAGGGGGGAAAACAGAGGAAGGAGGCTTCGTCTCTAAAAGCTTGGCTGGGGGAGGAGTTGCAAGAGCTACAGCAACAGTGCTATGGAAAGGATTTTCTGCCTTTGACGCAAAGGGTAAACCCCTACTGGAATAATTGGTAAAACTCCATTTGACTTAAGTGGGGCTAGGATTTCACCCAAAGATCATAGCTATTTGAGAGCCAACATCTCTCTTTTCCCAAAACAGTTTGCATAGCTCAGCTCAGCAGTTCTCAAATGGCCCCGTAAGTACCACAAAAGACATACAGGCCAGTCAGGTGGTACAAGGATTGGTTTATAGTAGCAGAACAACCGCCCGCTGTAACTACATGCAGTAAAATTAGGAAGGTGATTTGCCAGGAGCTTCTGAGTTTCAGATGTGGTATGCTGGGCCTTAGGCCTTGTGTAAACTAGGGGGAAAGGTCTGTTCTCATCTGGGAATTAGTTATCTCGCTGTAAAACCCCCACCTTTTTTGGCATTTGAAGACATAGCCATAGTTTTAACTCATGTTAGCTGGTCCAGGTAAACTTTTGGGGTGTGATGGAGCCTAGGGCTTACCTTGGCCAGCTAACATGAGCTAAAACAACAATTGCCTCGTCTCCACTAGGATTGTAACACAAGTTAGCTGAACCAGGGTTTAAAAATACACTTTTTCTCCCTTCATGAAAACAGCATTAAAGCCGGAGAACTGCTCGCCTAGGAACAACTACGGAAGGAGTTTCATTTTGGTGCAGTAACAATAGCTACTGGAGTTTGTGACTCATGACCCTGTCATAAACCCCTCAGGAATCCAAGAAATAAAGACCAGTCTTCCCATCACTTCCAAGTGTCATCCCTTATTATTAAGTCTTTGGCAAAAATGGAGCAGAGAACGAGAACTGTTGCATTTCCAAGGCTTTCTGAAGCAAGTGTTATTGAAGACAAATCATTTAGGGAGAAATCCCTCACGCGGCAGGTCCAGAAGCACTGGAAATATGCAGTAGGGAAACGAAAGGGATTTAAACTGATTGATAGCCATTTGAAAATTGGTGAGGCAATTGTCCATTAGGTTATAAAACTATGCAATAAAGCTAAAGCACATGAATTTGGACAGTTAACAGATGGCATAATTGGGGACTGATCTGTGATGTAGCTGACAACTAGGTCAAAACAAAATCATTATGACATTGTATGGCAAGGGTCAGTATCCACCAACTGCGGTGAATACTGTTACTGGTACATCTGGAGAGAGCAATCCAAGGACCTAGTCCTGACAGTCTCTAGCCCAGACAAGTAAAGAAAAATACAGTCAAGCCACCTGCATGACTCAGGAGGAAGGGAGTGTGAAATGCAATACTCAGCAGCCAAAAGGCCACATCATACAGTCTTTGATGTATGGTAACCAGAATGAACGAATGAACCAAGGCTCAAGAAGCTGCTTTTCTTTCAGACCACAATACAGAGAATCCCCTCAAAAGACGGGAACCTAATCTCTAAGGGACACCTTTTGCCGGGGGGGCGGGCTTATAATAGATCCTAACGTAAGCTTAAATTAAGCTTCTGAAATACATCCTTTCAAATTCTGTTGGAGATTTTGGGAGAAGGGAAGTCTGAAAAATAAGAGTCTATTCTTAGTCTGAAGGGAGGGCTGTGGAATAGGTCATGATTAGGATTAAAAGGTTTATTTGTTTTGGGGAATAAAGCAGGATTCACTTGTGGTACATTCAGCCCATTGAGAAACTTTAGCAACCATTTGCAGTGTCCTGGAAGAAGAGGTGTTAAACAAAAATCAAGAGGAAATGTGCATCTAACATAACCAGAGTAAGTCCCATGCCCTAAAGGTGACTTCCCAGATTTTATCAGCTTCTCGGTATATTGGCTGAACTATGGCACTGAGTTTTGATCACAGCTTTAAAAAAGGATTTGGTTCCTCCTTATATTCAAACATCCTCAACAACTAGGCATTGCAGCTGGATTCCTTCAGAAACCAAAGGGAGCTTTTTCAAGCCACTAACGGAAAAGGCTGTAGTTGGACTTTGCTACCAGACACTGCAGAGCAGATAGAATACAGCAGCTGGCTCAGGCTGCAACTGGCTGGGTTGAAGGCAGTATGGGTGACCGTGTGTAGCAGGCAAGTGTGGCAAGAAAACAAAAACAAAATTTCCCTCTTCTGTGCCTGCCTGATTGAAAGCCCTTTGGGAAGCGGTGATCCATGCTGGAATGGAATGGGGGGGGGGGAAATGGGGACCAAAGGCATCCAAGGAGTGAGTCAGACAGGATTCTCTCACTGCAAACAAAGAAAGGGGAGAGAGGGGAAGAGTCATATGCTGAAGGATCCAGAGGTTTGGCAACTTGCATTTTCCTATGCACTGACAAGAATACGGCTGCAACAAGTGCAAATCTGTAATGGAGATTTCTGCTTGCGACCCCTTCCCCCACTCAGCAGAAAAACATCTCAAAGATATTATCACAACTCTGGTCTTGGGTCAGATCCAGAAAGTTTTGTTTCCACCTGTTGGCTTGGCAGAGTCCTGACTAACCTGCCTGGCTAGATGTATGTGAGAATGCAGCAAAAAATGTGTGGCTCCAAGCTACTACCAATCAGTAGTGTATTTCCAAATGCCTCCCCCAGAAGGCAAACCTTTCTAATTAAGTCACACATGGGAGCAATGCGTCTATTATAAACATGGAGAATGGGATGGATTTTAGAGAAACGAGGCAGAATCCAAGAGCCTCCTGTTATGACAGGTCTTCGAAAGACTATTAGAGAGAAAGGACACGCACACCTACCACACTTGAGCTACTGTGTGCGTGCCCCCTCCACTCCTCTCCTTTCAGATGCTGTCCTGAATCATCTATGTTAATTCTGCTTTTATTTCCTTTCTATCTGGGCCATTCACTAATCACAACTGAATGAAAATGAAAGAGTCAGCACTCTAGAAAAAACAACTGAAAGGAAAACATTCCTAGCCATGAGAGGAAAGTCCACTCCAGCTCCCTCTCTTCTTTCCCCCACAAATGTGTGCCATTTCAGGTCATCTGCCAACCAACACAGGCAGAGAAGCCAGCTGTCAAGCTGTCATTAAAGACATGATCAACCATTTGCACGGCAGACTTTAAGCCTTTTCACTGTGTGCTAAGAAAGCTCAACAGTCAACAAAATTAGAAATTTAAAAATCAAAATGTCCAAAGTTTATTAGCTTTGAATTTTAAATTTTTTAATTTAAAAACGTGATTGAGACTGACATGGTCTCCCTCTAATCATTCAAAACACATAGAGGTACATACCACAAAGATAGTATTAGGTTCTGAAACCTGATCTGGCTGGAAGTTGGTGGGGGAGGAGTGGTCTATTGTTCCAGAATTCCTGAAACCCCAAACTATACCAATCTTTGAAAATATTTTGTTTGTAGCAGAGGCAATGTAGTCTAGATCTTTTTGCCTCAATAATAAGGGCTTCATCTTCAAAGCTCTTTGCAAACTTTAATCCTCACAACACCCCAGAGAATATGCATGTGTGTTTTATCCTGATTTTACAAATGGAGAACCTGAAGTCTTTCCCAAACCATCTGGGCCAGGACTGGAATTATAGTTTATTGTTCCAAAAAATAGGAGACAGGAACACCTGAACACACACCCTCCTGCCCCCCTTTCACAAAAAAAAAAAAAAAAAAAAAAAAATTTACTCGAAACTAATTTGGGGAATCCTCAAAATTTAGGCCCCAATTTTGCAAACATTTACACACATTTAAGTATGCAAGTAGTCTCATTGGCTTCAATGGGGCTATTCAGGTAAAGTGAAGCATCCAAGTGTGTGCAGAAGCGAAGGCTTAAGCTAACAATAAAAAATAAGTATAGGAATAAAGATCCTCACATGAGAGTATATCTGAATTCTCTCCTAAGATTTATATGAACCGCAGTCTTTAAAAATACAGAAATACCCACACAACATTTATAGAAATCGTCTCTCTCTTCAAATATGTAAAATGTCAGATAGCACCAGGTCAGCCTCAAATGGGCTCGCTATCTCTCCCCCTCCCCACTTTGATTGCCAGCTACTTAGACTGCTTACCTTAAAGGACATGCGGGGTGGATCAACTGAGGTGAATTCTAAAAGAACAAAGGTCACATTATTTCTTTCACAGCTGAAAGGCTGCACGTATACACAATAACCTTTGTATTTTCTAGAGGAGATAATTTCTTACTTGAAAAATAAGGTTTCTGTCAGTCACTGCCACTAATCTAGGAGGAACGAGTAAAACAAACAGGTAGAGAAAGCTAATGCATACTGTGGACTTTTCCTCTTTACATTATGCAGGGGTCATCATCTTAATATCAGGCCCCAGTGTTATTCGTGCTGAATAAAAGTAAAGTACGCTGTCAACAAGCGGGAGAGTAGTATCTAGTGTCTTGCAAGAATCCACTCAGCAGAGCAAGGGGTACGCAAATACTGTATACAGGAGTTGCAGACAACAGAAATGTTTTTAATTCACCTGAAAATAAGACCACGTCTACACTATAAACTAACATCCGTATAACTACGTTGCTCAGGTTTGAAAAATCCACACCCCCTCCCCCGAGCGACGCAATTATACCGACCTAACCCCTGGTGTAGACAGCTATTGACTCTTGGGGAGGTGGATTAACTACGCTGACAGTAGAAGCTCTCCCATCAGCGTAGTACTGTCTTCACTGAACGGCACAGCTGGGCTGATGCAGCATTTTAAATGCAGATTTGGTTTAGGACTTGGGAGCTGAGACCAGAAAGGGAAGGTGATGGAGAGGAGAGAGAGAGAGACAGACCATCTTGTTTCCTCTTACAAACATCCCGATTATTCCCCTCACAACATATTAATATTCAGCCTCTTTTCAGCAGCTGGGCCCTCTAGACCCCTAAGAGGGAAAGTGTTAGCTTAATAATCACACTTTTTTAAAGAAGTCCTTATGTGTCATTAATACTGTAGGCTACAGTTATTTCCCACCCTTTGCTCAACTTGGACAATGAAAATAGACTGATCAGTTTCACTTTCAGGTTCCCATGTGCTAGTAGGCAGAGCACTGGAATGTGTAGGTTGCAAACACTACAGGAGAAGGCATTCCTTTAAAGTTATTTACCTTTTTAATATTCAGCTTTGTAAAAAAGAATTTTTGTTTGTTTTAACAAACAAATAAACAAAAAAACTTGTGTTTTGGGCCTAAATGGACCTGACACTTTAACCGTATGAAGTTTTGGCAAGTATTTTTAAGATCACAATCTGCTAGAGAAGATCTCCGTATCATTCTACTTCAACACTGCTAGCCAGTTGAATCTCACTTTTTTTTGTAATGCCTTATGCATTTAAGAGGATATAACTCAAGAGTGTGTGTGGTGGGGGAACAGGACTACACCAGTATATCTGCATTTGTGAGTTCTCTCATGCAACATCTGTAAGTCACAGCGAACACCCATCTGTCCATGAGCTTGCCCAGACATCGCTAAAATGCGAAAAGCGACCTCCTAATGGGACGCAGGAGGCAGATGGAAGGAACTGCAGTTACCTCTCTGGCAGCCTTGCTGAGAACTCACCCCAGGAGGTGGAGGAAGTAAGAAAGGAATGGTTTTGATCAAATTTTCTCTCTACAGGCCTTTGAACACAAGGAGGAGGAATGTGTGTAAAGAATTATAAGCTCTATACATAGTCTGCCCCCAAACAACCATCTACACTTTTTAGAAATATAAATAGAAGTCTTTATCAGCCATGGTTTTAAGGGCTCTGTACTAATGACAATTAATCTGAAGCTACAAAAAAAACACCAAAAAACCCATCCTTAAAGAAAGTGCAAGACCGGTGGGACTCCTGAAGGAAAAACGGTTACCTTTTCCGTAACTGGTGTTCTTCAAAATGTGTTGCTCATGTCTATTCCACAATAGGTGTGCGTGTTCGCCACGTGCACCGGTGCCGGAAGTTTTTCCCCTAGCAGTATCTGTAGGGGAGCGCCCTCGCGACCCCTGGAGTGGCGCCTCCATGGCGCGGTATAAAGGGCACTGCGCGCTCCCCCACCCTCAGTTCCTTCTTGCCAGACAACTCCGACAGAGGGGAAGGGGGGCGGGATGTGGAATAGACATGAGCAACACCAGTTACAGAAAAGGTGTGGGTGGAGCTGCACCTTATCTTTATGAAGCACCGTGTACGGGGGCTTGGAGGTCAGGGCTCTGAGTTCCGAGACCCGCCTAGCCGACACGATCGCAACCAGGAAGGCCACCTTCCATGAGAGGTGTGACCAGGAGCACGTGGCTAGCGGCTCAAAGGGGGCCCTGTGAGACAGGCCAACACCAGCTTTAGGTCCCACTGCGGAACTGGGGGCCTAACATATGGGAAGAGATGATCCAACCCCTTAAGGAATCAGCCATCATAGCATGGGAGAATACCGTGTGGCCCTGGACCGGCGGATGGAAGGCCGATATGGCCGCCAGGTGCACCCTGACTGACGAGGGCGCCAGGCCCTGGGCTCTAAGGTGAAGGAGGTAGTCCAGAATAAGCTGGATCGGGGCAGCCACCGGGGAAATGCCCCGCTCATCCGCCCATCTGGAAAACCAAGACCATTTTGTCAAGTAGGCTCGGCGCATGGAGGGCTGCTTGCTTTCTAGGAGGACACACTAAACCCCTTCCGAGCACGTCCTTTCCTCCCTACCTAACCACTGAGCAGCCACGCCGTGAGGTGGAGTGCCACTAGGTTGGGGTGGAGGAGCCGGCCCTGGTCCTGGGAGAGCAGGTCTGGGCAGGACGGCAATGGCCACAGTGGGATGACCACCAGGCCCGTGAGGGTCCCATACCAATGCTGCCTGGGCCATGCCGGGGCAATAAGAAGGACCTGGGCCTTGTCCGTCTTTATCTTTCCCAGGACCTTGCCGATTAGCGGGAACGGGGGAAAGGCATAGAGAAACTGGATTGACCAGGACAGGAGGATGGCATCGGAGATAGCGCCCCGTCCCAGCCCCCACCCCGGAGTAGAACCGGGGACAGTGACGGTTCTGCTGAGTCGCCAACAGGTCCACCTGGGGAGTTCGCCACACTTGGAAAAGTCCGTGCTCCACCTCTGGGTGGAGAGACCACTCGTGCTGAGAGAAGTCCCTGCTCAAGCGATCCACCCGCACGTTCCGGACGCCTGGCAGACGGAAGGCCTGTAGGCAGATGTCGTGGGCTATACAAAAGTCCCATAGCTTGAGGGCTTCGCGGCAGAGGATCGGGCCCCACCTTGCCTGTTGAAGTAGAACATCGAGGCCGTGTTGTCCGTGAGGACCCTGACAACCCGGCCCTCCAGGTGCGAGCAGAAGGCCATGCACACCAGCCGTACCGCCCTGAGCTCCGTGACCTTTATGTGGAGGGTCAGATCCTGAGCCGACCACAGATCTTGGGTCTGAATGTTCCCCCCATGGGCCTCCCATTGCAGGTGCAACACGTCGGACACCAGCTCCAGTGATGAGGCCCTGCCCCTGAATGGGACCCCTTGGAGCATGTTTCTCGGGGAGGACCACCACCGTAGGGAGGTGATCTCTGGCTCAGGCACCGTGAGGGCTTTGTCTATCCCGTCCCTGGCCTGGGAGAACTCCGAGGCCAACCAGAGCTGGAAGGGCCTCATCCTGAGTCTGGCATGACGGACCACGTACGTGCAAGCCCTGTGACCCAAGATCTGAAGGCACCCTCTGGCTGTTGTCACCAGAAACCTTGTGACCGTGTTGATGAACCTCTTCAGGGTCTCAAACCTGTCTGGTGGGAGGGAGGCTCTGGCCGATGAGGCGTCTAGGACCGCCCCGATAAACTCTATGCGTTGAACCGGGACTAACGTGGACTTGGTGTTGTTTACCAACAGGCCCAAAGTGGTGCACGTGGACAGAAGGAGCACCACGTGATCCCGCACCTGCGACCGGGAGCTGCCGTTGACCAACCAGTCGTCCAGACAGGAGAAGATCTGGACCCCTCCCAACCCCCCCAGCGCCTGAGGTAGGCCGCCACCACCGACATACATTTCGTGAATACCCTGGGGGCAGTGGACAGGCCAAACAGGAGGACCGTAAATTGGTAATGTTCCTGCCCCACCGGCAGGGCGCCCCCGGGTGTCCCGTCAAAACCGCCTTTTCCCTGCTTGCTTGCCCTTGGAGGACCCAGGCTGGGGAGCAGGCTGAGACTGCCTCTGTGGGCGCCTCTTATAGTCCTGCGACTTCTTATAAGCGGTCTCGTATATTGAATGGGTGGCCTGAGCGGGAGTTTGCTGCAGCTTGAACTTAGGTTTAGCCGGAGCCGGAACATAGAGACCCAGAGTCCAGAGAGTCGTGCAGGAGTCTTTCAGGCCATGCAGCTTTGTATCCATTTGTTCCACAAACAGAGCTTTGCCATCAAATGGGAGGTCTGCGCCTCGCTGGGCAGCCCAGAGAACAGGAGCCATGACGCCCTTCTCATGGACACCACGGAGGCCATGGACCGCGTGGCTGTGTCCGCTGCATCTGAGGCTGCCTGCAGGGTTGCCCTGGCAGCCGCTGTGCCCTCCTCCACCAGCACTTTGAACTCCTTCATGTCGTGCTCCTGGAGGGAGTCCTCGAACTTGGGCAGGGAGCCCCACAGACTGAACTCATACCGGCCCAGGAGAGTCTGGTGGTTCGCCACCCGGAACTGGAAGCTCGAGGATGAATACATTTTTCTTCCAGCCTCCTTGAATCTTTATTTTTCGGGGTAGGGGCTGGCCGGCCCTGCCATTCTCTGTGGTTGACTGACTCGACCACCAGGGAGTTAGGAGCATGGTGGGTGTATAAGTATTCATGCCCCTTGGCGGGTACAAAATACTTGCATCCCACTCTCTTAGAGATGGGGGCCAATGAGGCTGGGGTTGCCACAGGACATTTGAAATTTTCACCACCCCTTCGTGGAGAGGCAAGGCCACCCTGCCCGGTGCCAAGGAGCACAGTACATTAAACAGGGAGTCCGAGAGCTCCTCCATCCCCTCTGCTTGGAGACGGAGGCTTGAACTCTTTTTAAGAGTTCTTAGTGGGCCCTAAAGTCCTCCTGCGGGCAGAGGGAGGAGGGGCCGTAATCCCCTCATCCGGGGAGGGTGAGGAGGCCGGCGCGGTACTGTGTGTGTCCACCGGCACCAGAGGGTTCACCACCCGGTTGGTCTCCGGGCACGGTGCCAAGGATGTACGTCCCACTGACTCCTTCCTCAGAGGTCTGGAGAGGGAGGCTGATGGTCTGTTCGGCCTGGCCCATCGATGAATGACTACGAAGGGAGGCCGGGCTGACATACGACCTGCTGCTGTCCCTGGACTGGAAGGAGCGGCGGCGCTGGGGGCAATGCCGACCACGGGACCGCGATCCCAATGTGGAGGACCGGTACCATCAGTAACAGCTGCTCCGCGATCGGCTCTGGCGGGCGGACCCACGATGGCGAGATGCCAGCAATCGATGCCTGGGATTGTGGAGGCGGTGCCGTGGTGGAGTCCTGGAGCGAGACGACAAATGGGAACCATATCGATGTTCATGCCGTGACCGGCTGCGATAGCCCCTCCAAGACGAGGACCTTTGGCGTCGTCTGCCTCGATCCCGTCGGTGTTCGCTCCTCGAGGCGGAGCGGTGCTGAGAGGACCCAACCAGACAGTCTGGTGGGCATCGAGGGCGATCCACGTGGACTTTGCCCTGAACGGTTGCTGGGTGGCAAACAGCGTCGGGAACGTTCCCTCGACCGGTACCAAGCCAGGGGTGACTGTGGAGATCCCAACAGCGGCTTGCCTCTGGAGCACGGGGCCGACATCGGCGGTGCTCCTGGTACCGGCATGGACATAATATCCCGGGCCACCTGCAGGGCCAGGATACTCCACTCGACTTGAGTCGAAGGCCTAGAGGCCGGTGCGGATCAAGGACTGTACAACATGGGTCTAGCTTCTGTCCCGGGTTTACTCCGGTGCCGCGGCAAAGAAGGCCTTTTCATAGCCTTCCTGGCATGCCCCGTGGATGGGGAGCAGTGCCGACTAGTTGATGGCACCGAAGGATCACCGCGCACCGACACCACGGTGCCCAGTGCCGACTCGGAGCGGCGCACCGGAGCTGGGGTCAGCGCCGACTCCATCAGAATAGCCCGGAGCCTAATGTCCCTTTCTCTCTTGGTCCGAGGCTTAAACGACTTGCAAATCTTGCAGCGATCGCTGAGATGGGCTTCCCCCAAACAGCGTAAACAGTCCGCATGTGAATCACTCACTGGCATAGATCGCCTACAAGTGTCACACGACTTAAAACCCGGGGCACGCCCCAGCCCGGGCGCTCTAGCTAAACTAAACTAAAACTAAACTACTAACTAACTAACTAACTACAGGTACCATACACTGAACAAACAAGCAGTTCTGGGGACGAGCTACAGCAAAGCTGGAGCAGAGCAGTTCCGAAGCACCTTCACTGGCGGCAAGAAGGAACTGAGGGTGGGGGGAGCGCACAGCTCCCCTTATACCACGCCATGGAGGCACCACTCCAGGGGTCACTAAGGTGCTCCCCTACAGGTACTGCTAGGCGAAAAACTTCCGGCACCGGTGCACGTGGCGAGCACGCACACCTATGGAGGAATACACATGAGCAATCACTCGAAGAAGAAAAAGGGGGTTACTTTAGACTAACAGACACTAAAGTGGACCTCCCCTGCCCCAAGGTAGACGCTGGGAGTCAAGTGAAGGTTGCAATTCAGTGGCAGCCACAATTTGCGGGGGGGACTCAAAATATGACCTAGCAAACCTATGGGGATTCTATATAGCCATCACCCAGAGCTTTCCCAAGGCCACTCATAAAATCAGAGCTACAGGGTTAGAAGGGACCACAAAGGTAATCTAGTCTAACCCCTTGCCAAGATGCAGGATTTGTTGCATCTACACCATCCAAGACAAATGATTATCCAGCCTCCTTTTGAAAACCTGCAGTGAAGGAGCTTCCATGACTTCCCTAGGCAGGCTGTTCCATTGTTCTATTATTGTTCTTAGGAAGTTTTTCCTAAGATTTAATCTAAATCTGCTATGTTGTAGTTTGAACCCATTGCCTCTTGTCCTGCCCTCTGTGGCAGGAGAGAACAATTTTTCTCTATCTTTTTTGGCAGCCTTTCAAGTATTTGAAAACCGCTATCATGTCGCCCCTTAATCTCTTTTCCAAACTAAACATACCCAGTTCCTTCAGCCTTTGCTCATATGGCTCGCATTCCATCCCTTTGATCATCTTGTCGTTCATCTCTGGATCCTTTCCAGTTTCTCTACAACCTTTCTATACAGTGGTGACCAAAACTGGACACAGCATTCCAGCGGAGACCTAACCAGCGTTGAGTAGAGTGGAACTATCACCTTCCCTCACTTGCATACTATGCCTCTGTTAATGCAACCCAAAACTACATTTTTAAAAAAAAAAAATGTTTGCAACAGCATCGCATTGCTGACTCATGTTGAGGCTGTGTTCCCCCACAACTTCCAGATCCTTCTCAGCAGTGCTGCTGCCAAGCCAGTTCTCCCCCATTCTGTGTTTGTGCATTTGGGTTTCCCTCCCTAAGCGTAGCACCTTACATTTGTCTTAGTTAGGGTGACCAGACAGTTAGTGTGAAAAACCGGAACAGGAGGTGGGGGGGGGGGGGAGGGTAATAGGAGCCTATATAAGAAAAAGACCCAAAAATCAGGACTGTCCCTATAAAATCGGGACATCTGATCACCCTAGTCTTTGTTGAATTTCATTTTGTTGTCTGCAGCCCAGTTCTCCAATTTATCAAGATCCCTTTGAATTGTAGCTCATTGTAGGAGTGCTAGCTACAGCCCTGTCCTCCTCTGAACTGCAGGCCACCCTTTCCTATATGCTCAAGATGTAACCCATGAAACACGGGACCATTCCCACCTTTCCTCTTCAAAGGGGCCTGTTTCCCCAAAGCAGCTGCCGCAAAAAAGCCCCAAACCGGCTGGCAATCAAGACTACACCCTCCCTATGCCCTTTCTCCAGGTCCAGCTTTTGTCATTGTGACAAGTGAGAAAACAGTTACTGAAGAGCATCTGCAGTTACCTCTCAGATACTGTCCTCAGAGCAGCAGAAAAGTCACCGGAGAGGGCAAGTTGGAGAACAGATGGTAGAGAAAACTGGTTCCCAAAAAATACACCTAGACACAACTGACTGTTTCCTGTCAGAGTGAAAACCCCTCACAAATATCACCGAGGATGCAAAAAAACAGGATGCCCTCAGAGATGGACAGCAAGCCAGTGAACATGATTAAGACAGGAGTGATACAGTCCTACTTCCTGATGCATGAGAGCGATCCAGCAGCTTTCTGGACTTCCTGGCAGCTCTTAAACATCAAAAGGCAACTAAACCCAGTAAATCCTCGAACACTAGCACAAGAGGAAAACCTGTCTGTAAAACAAAGGCTTGTAAGGCTGGAGCTACCAAACACATGGATTGCCTTTCCATAGTAGATCTGACCATCCACATAATACTGAAGGGCACTTGTCCACATTTTCTTACTTTTGTGGAAAGTAATGAAACAGGACTGGAAATCTTAACCCTGCTGTGTTTTCACTCCACAAGTAGCAGGTTAAGCTGTGGGGTTAGAGTGCAACCAGGTGCAACAGGCTGCTTTGGCAATGAGTGTTGAAGCAAAATAAAAACAAGTTTTATTTGAAGGAGAACTGCAACAGACTTTCACATACTATGAAGAGTAGCAGGTTCACAACTCTAATCCAACATGTGTATCTGTCTGCCCCCCGTGTTACCATCTCCCACCATTTTATTGTAAATCTTGCAATGCCTGGTGTGGACCCGAGTGCTCCTTGAAGGCTCAGAAACCAGAAAGCAAAGACAAAGAACCCCAAAGTTATTTTTTATACATTCACAATTTCTAAACCTATCATGATTTTTCCCCCCAACTCATGATTCTTAAGGCCTAAGTTGGCAATACGGTCCTACTACAAATAAAATCACACATCTTTTGTAGGAGTGGGAACAGGGATGGGACAAGACGATGACTCATTGTATTTAACATAGGAATTGCTAGACTGGATCAGACCCATGGTCACATCTCAGAGAAACCTGATGCGAGTTAACGAAGAGCACATAATCTTCTGTTTCAGTAAAATGTGAACAAGTTTAACAACATGCATGATTCCTGAGGGACAGCACTATAGATAAAGTCCCCCTGCCATACAACTGGTGGAAAGACATCCATTAAATCAGACGGCACTGGTGACTTTGGCTCATTTGCTTATACTATGAAATACTTTTCTGTGTGTGGTTTTTTTTTTTTTTTTTTTAAAGTACAATCCTTGTCTAGTGCCACAAAGCAAATGCATGGACCCACTACCAGATGAGGTGTACTTTTCACAAGACTTGCATTTGCAAGTGAAGCTGATACTGCAGTTAACCCTACTCTGCTGTCCAAAGGAAGTTATATTTCCCAAGGACTCATCTGGGTTCCACTTCGACTTAAAGGTACTATGGGAATGTTACATTTGAAGATAAATATGTTGAAGCCAATGACTGTAGTCTCTGTTTTTCCTAGATCGCCAATGCTTTATGCTTCTCTTTTGTCAGCTCCTCTCTTAAATCGCACAACGGACTCAGGGAAGCATTATGGTGATGACTGATACATAGACATTTCCTACAGGACTCCCCAAGTCAAATTCAGATTCTCCAACACCACCACCACCCCCCGCAATGCTGTTCAGAGGAAGGATAATCCATGATTCAGGTGCTAGACTGGTTTTCTGGAGACTTGAGTTCAGGACCCTGCTCCTATATGGCCCTGAGCAAGTCATTCAAACCAGAGCTACACTAAAAGGTTAGGTATACCAAGCATGGCACTCCAGGACGTGAAAAATCCACAACCCTGAGTGACGTAGTTAAGCCAACCTAACTCCTGGTGTAGACAGTGCTATGATGATCTAGCTACTAATGGGGAGGTGAATTAACTATGATGGGAGAATCCCTCCCATCACTATAATGAGTCACTGAAGTGCTAGAGCAGCCAAGCTGCAGCGTTTCTAGTGAAGACATAGCCTCAGTCTCTCCGTGCCGCACTTCCATATCTGTAAAATGGGAATAACAGAACTTCCCAACCTCACAGAGGTGTTTCAAGGATAAAAACATTAGAACAGATTCTGAGGTGCCCAGAATTCAGAGTGGGGGGGGGGGGGGGCAAGCAGGACATAAAATAGATCACTGCTTTAGAGAAATAGTGTCACCAACCGGTCGATCGCCATCTCCGGCGGCGCAGTGTGGCTGCCGCTAAAGCAGACTCCCTGCCTACCTCGGCCCCACACCACTCCCGGAAGCAGCCAGCGCGGCCCTGGGGGGCAGGGGTCTCCCTCTGTGCGCTGCCCCTCTCTGCAAGCACTGCCCTGCAGCTCTCCTGGCTAACAGGAGCTGTGGGGGCAGTCCTTGCAGAGAGAGGCAGCACGCTGAGCCATGTGCCACTCACTTCCCCCCCCAGGGGCCACAGGGGCACGTTGGCCCCTTCCGGGAGCGGTGTGGGGCCAGGGTAGGCAGGGAGCCTGCCTTAGACTCACCTTGCCCACCGCCGACCAGGAGCCACCGAAGGTAAGTGCTGCCCGGCGGGAGGCCGCACCCCAACCCCCAGCCCTGAATCCTCTCCCAGAGCCAGCACCCTGGACCCCCTCCTGCACCCCAACACTCTGGCCCAGCCTGGAGCCCCCTCCTGCACCCAAACTCCCTCCCAAAGTCTGCACCCCCACACTCCCTCCCACACTCCAATCCCCTATCCCAGCCCGATGCCATCTGTTGCACCCAAACTCCCTCAGAGCTTGCACCCGTCACCCCCTCCTACACCCCAACCCCCTGCCCCAGGCTCAGCCCAGAGCCCCCTCCTACACTGCAAACCCCTCGACCCCAACCCAGAGCCCGCACCCCCTCCCAAACCCCAACCCGGTGAAAATGAGGGGGGGGGGGGGAGGGGATGGAGAGAGCAGGACGGGGCTTTGAGGAAGGGACAGGGCAGATCCTGGGTTGCCCTTAGATTCAAAAAGTGATCTTGGACATAAAAAGGTTGGAGAGCACTGCTCTAAAGAGACAACTAAACATCACTGCAGCAATAACCTCCAACACCACTTGATATAGGCACTTCTAGGCTACCAGAGCAAACAAGCTGATCATTGCTTGATGCACCCATGTTAAAAAAAAATGAATAAAAGTCGAAAATTACAGAGCCTCCAAATCCACATGGCAAACTCTGCCAAAACACAGTTCTGTGCACTGCTGTCAAGGTTATACCCAGACCAACCCACACAATAAGTGACAAAGATCCATCCCTCTATCTTACTAGAAGATGTCAGCTGGTTAAAGACACAGAGTGATCAATAAAGGAACTCTAAGAAATGTCTAAGTTTTATGATCCAGAAGTTAGAGGCAGAGCAGATACCCACATTAAAAAAACAAAAAAAAATTCCAGGTAAATAAAATAAAATAAATAAATAAATAAATAATTAGGTCTAGCACTGACTGGAAAATGGAAAGTATAGTCCACAAAAATGTGTTAAAAAAAATATCCCACCCACCCCCTTTTTATTCCCCCCCAACCAAAAGTTGTCACAGACACTCTTTGGTTTTTCAAAAACTGGAAGCTTTTTGGTTTTTGGCTGCTTCTCAGAAAATCTCTGAATGAAATGAAACTTCTCATTTAAAAGGATGTTCACATTTTTTTTTTAATAGAAAAATAACCTAAAATTTTCAGCTAGTTCTTTCCAGAATGGCTTCTTCCCATTGAGTCTTTATGAAAAGAAAGGGCCAGGAGAACGAGAGCTGAAGTGTACTAGCACATAGGTTACCCGTCTGTGATTGAATGAAATCCCTGGATACCAGAAACTGGTGATTTCCACCCTGACCCTCCTGTAGACCCCCTCCTCTAGAGCAGTGGTTCCCAAACTTGGTTCACGGCTTGTTCAGGGTAAGCCCTGGGCGGGCCGCGAGATGCTTTGTTTACCTGAGCGCCTGCAGGTACAGCCGCTCGAAGCTCTCAGTGACTGTGGTTCGCCGTTCCCGGACAATGGGAGCTGCGGGAAGTGGCGCGGGCCGGGCCACCGCTTCTCATAGCTCCCATTGGACGGGAACAGCGAACCGCGGCCACTGGGAGCTGCGAGCGGCCGTACCTGCGGATGCTCAGGTAAACAAAGCAGCCCACCAGGGGCTTACCCTGAACAAGCCGTGAACCAAGTTTGGGAGCCCCTGCTCTTGAGGGAGACAGAAAAGAAGAAGGGGAAAAAAAAATATATCACATCATAAGAAATGCACACACAAAAATACGTTTAAGACAGAAAAGCACAAGACCATTGATTAGAATGATCTACTGCTTTATTAGAGAGCCTAATGATGTCCAAATTATAGCAAAGCTCAATTGTGTAACCAGGGAGCCTAGATTTCATCCTTGATAAAGACACGGATTTCTGTCTCTCAGGAGAAGTCTGTAGTTCACTAACAAAGATGACCTTTATAGTATATGCTTCAAGGCCACAATTAGCTGGAGAAACACTGTACTTACTTGGCAATATGAGCTTTTGTACCCTGTGCTAATTTTCTAGCACAATCCTCACCAAGCCCATTGCAGCATTCTACCAACAACAACAACAACAAGGGGGGAAAAAAAAACCCACTGTCTCCAAATCACATTCAACAATTCAATCCAGTTTTAATTAAGATGATAAAGTTAACTGACCTATCTATATCCCACAATGACCAAAACAATAAAAGGTAGTGAATTATAACCCACAAATAGATCCTGATTTCATATCCATGAAGCAGCACTCATGAACAGCTGGAATTTTAAGCATTAGCCACTTTTATATCATTCAAATGATACCTAATCAGATATCTCACTGGTAAAAATAGCGACACTCATCAATACAGAATGGCTTTTCTTAGACTAACATCTACACAGAAAGATTTGAAAAGGCTACAATTACTCTGACAATGTTTCTACAGCTAGAAGGAATTTGGGGGTTGAAATAAAGGGTTTCCTTCTCCCTCTTTGCCCTCTCAAAAATCAGTTTTATATATTTGAATCAGAAAGTTGATCAAAGAATGTGCTTGAAATCACATCTTTAGAAACATATTGTATACCTCTGATGACTCCACTACTTCCCATTAACTCCCATCAGTCATAAATGAAGGAGGGAAAATTCAAATATTTCACCATTGGAAACTAATGTAAACAGGGCTCAGGAGTTTTAACCATGCCATCTGACCCTGCTCAGAGCACAGTAAGTAACTAATAGGGGAGGGAAGGTATTGGATCGAGGACTACACATCATGCTTACCCAGAGCAGAGAAACAAACATGTTAAGAGGTTTAGAAAATACAACCTATGGGGAAAGGTTGAAAGAACTGGGCATGTTTAATCTAGAGAAAAGAAGACTGAGGAGGGACACAGTCTTCAAATATATAACAGGTTGTTATAAAGAGGACAGTGATCCATTGTTCTCCACATCCATCAAGGATAGGACACGAAGTAATCAGCTTAGTTTATAGCAAGGGAAATTTTAGTTAAATTTTAGGATAGACTTGTTAACTATTCCTATAGCAAAAAGCATGAGGAGTACTTGTGGCACCTTAGAGACTAACACATTTATTTGGGCATAAGCTTTCGTGGGCTAAAACCCACTTCATTGGATGCATGCAGTGGAAAGAGATATATACACAGAGAACATGAAAAAATTGGTGTTGCCATACCAACTCTAATGAGACTAATCAATTAAGGTGGGCTATTATCAGCGGGATGGGGGAACTTTTGTAGTGATAATCAGGATGGCCCATTTCCATCAGTTGACAAGAAGGTGTGAGTAACAGTAGGGGGAAAATTAGCATGGGGAAAGTTTTTACTTTGTGTAATGACCCATCCACTCCCAGTCTTTATTCAAGCCTAATTTAATGGTGTCCAATTTGCAAATTAATTCCAGTTCTGCAGTTTCTTGTTGAAATCCGTTTTTGAGATTTGGCAACAGGCTTTGTTGCAAGGATAGGTTCCTGGTTTTTGTTGTGTGGTGTGTTGTTGCTGGTGAGTATTTGCTTCAGGGTGGGGGGCTGTCTGTAAGCGAGGACTGGCCTGTCTCCCAAGATCTGCGAGAGTGAGGGATCGTCCTTCACGATAGGTTGTAGATCCTTGATGATGCGCTGGAGAGGTTTTAGACTGTTCCAGTGCTTATTTAAAGGTTGTGGAATCCTGGTCAGCGGAGGTGTTTAAGAACAGGTTAGACAAGCACCTATCAGGGATGGTCTAGTGTTACTTAATCTTGCGTCAGCATTAGATGACCTCTTAAGGTCCCTTCCCGCCCTACATTTCTATGATTCCATGCTGACCCAGTCCTAGATAAATCCTGCATTGGGAAACTTGTTCTCATTAAGTAACCTTTCCTGTTGCATCTACACTGGGAAAATATAGACTGAAGTTTTTCAGGGGCAGTAGCCAGGGTGTAAGAGGTAATATAGACAGGGCTCAAGTTCTTACATACTTTATCATCTGACTCAGGTGGAAAATTATTTCCATGTGCGACTGCATAGTTCAGCAGTCCCCTAAAATGCACAAGACCACTGAGTACAGAGGAAGGGGATCACCACATTGCATTCCACTATAAGGTACATCCTCTCCCATTATTTTAAATGACAAGTGGCTACTAAAGCAAACTTCCAGCAGGTGGAGGAAGGAGAGATTAAAGCCAGCCTTCCTGTTTCTACTCGTCTCAATTGATTGGCCTCTTACAATTGGTATGCATACTTCCACCTTTTCATGTTCTCTGTATGTATAAATATCTTCTGTCTGTGTGTTCCACTCTATGCATCTGAAGAAGTGAGCTGTAGCCCACGAAAGCTTATGCTGAAATAAATTTGTTAGTCTCTAAGGTGCCACAAGTACTCCTGTTCTTTTTGCGGATACAGACTAACACGGCTGCTACTTTGTAACCAGTAAATGTTGGAAGACTCCATTCTAATAATTAAAACAAATCACTAAAACCCCATTAAGGCAAAGGGGTAGCTATACCCAGTACAAAAACCTCTCACGTAGACAGGCCTGTATAGTGATGTTATACCAGTGAAACTCAGATGACTTCAAGTTACTTTGAGGTTCAGACCGAGTAAATTAAATCAGAGTCAAGCCCTGTATTAGCACTTGACAAGGATGGAGACGGAGATTAAATAAAAAGAAATCTACATGTCTAAAGTTAGACTAGTGTCTAAAAGCTTCTGTCAGGAAACTAAGCACACAATAAAGGTATCCAAATGCTGCTGAACCATTCAAGTGTTCTGAGAAAAATGAATTTACACGTTCTTTAAGGACGAGTGCATTTAGTGAAACTTAAAACCTCCTGGTTTATTGTTTTATTTAAAATTACTTACACTCCCAGTTAACTGTTAACTTTCCCCACTAGACGTATCTGGGGGGGGAAATGCACAAAATTCAGGTGAGAGGTTAATTTTTTTTTTTTTAATGAGCAAGAGCATTCCAAATGGAGAAAGATAAAATTCCTGTATAATCCTCCACACAGGCTGCTATGAAATAACTTTTGTTTAATTATTACGCATTGGATGGGCAAACACTATATCCCAATGGACAGAGAGCAGCTGTTACTATAACAGAAAGACATTCATCTTCCATTCCTGGAACCCTGAAATTCTATCAACAATGCCTGTAAAATGACTCATCTTGCTCAGTTTTCAACTAGCTTTCATATATGGAACTATTTTTAGCGAACTTTAGTTTGTCATACTCCACTTCAAAGTTTTATACTTTACTTATTTCAACTGTATTTGTAAGTGACCTGAAATAACTGAACAGCAGGTATCTCTGCAGCATACCCTGCATAGTGCATTCACCCCTCTCAGGTTTATTCTTGTATCAGCAGTTCACTGCAGTTACACACTCTTACCATATTTATCTAACAGGAATGGTGATCACACTCACTTTTGGGGCTTATAGTTGCCTTTGAAGGGGTTCCTTTAGCAGATATTCATATTACAAATACAGAATCTGCATTAACAACTAGGAGTCCTTTTGGGCATAAGCTTTTGTGGGCTAAAACCCACTTCATCAGATGCATGGAGTGAAAAATACAGTAGGCGGGTATATATATTACAGCACATGAAAAGATGGGAGTTGCCTTACCAAGTGGGGGGGGGGGGTCAGTGCTAACGAGGCCAATTCAATCAAGGTGGACGTGTCCTATTCCCAACAGTTGATAAGGTGCGAGTATCAACAGAGGGAAAATTAGTTTTTGTAGTGACCCAGCCACTCCCAGTCTTTATTCAGGTCTAATTTGATGGTGTCCAGTTTAAAAATTAATTCCAGTTCTGCAGTTTCTCGTTGAAATCTGTTTTTGAAGTTTTTTGTTGAAGAATGGCCACTTTTAAGTCTGCTATTGAGTGTCCAGGGAGACTGAAGTGCTCTCCTACTGGTTTTTGAATGTTACAGTTCTTGATGTCTGATTTGTGTCCATTTATTCTTTTGCGTAGAGACTGTCTGGTTTGCCCGATGTACATGGCAGAGGGGCATTGCTGGCACATGATGGCATAGATCACATTGGTAGATATGCAGGTGAATGAGCCTGTGATGGTGTGGCTGATGTGGTTAGGTCCTATGATGGTGTCCCTTGAATAGATATGCGGACAGTTGTCAACAGGGTTTGTTGCAGGGATTGGTTCCTGGGTTAGTATTTTTGTTGTGTGGTGTGTAGTTGCTGATGAGTATTTGCTTCAGGTTGGGGGCTGTCTGTAAGTGAGGACTGGCCTGTCTCCCAAAGTCTGTGAGTGAGAGGGATCATCCTTCAGGATAGTTGTAGATCTCTGATGATGCGCTGGAGAGGTTTTATTTCGGGGCTGTAGGTGACGGCTAGTGGCGTTCTGTTACTTTCTGTGTCGGGCCTGTCCTGTAGTAGATGACTTCTGGGTCCTGTAGTAGGTGACTTCTGGGTACCCTTCTGGCTCTGTCAATCTGTTTCTTCACTTCCCCAGGTGGGTATTGTAGTTTTAAGAACACTTGATAGAGATCCTGTAGGTGTTTGTCTCTGTCTGAGGGAATCTGCATTGCTGATTGTGCAGGATAGGAAGTTCTATTTTTTTTTTTTACTAACCCAGAATATTTAGCGTTTACCCTGTCCCACCAGGTGAAGGAGGAACATATCTGTATTTATACTGTATAACATTTTCTATAGAACACTTTTCTGGTTTCTTTAGGCTAAACAGTTCCAGAAGTTGACAGACACAAGACCAGTATTAGTACACACAACTAAAAATAGCAATATTGGGCCAAGTTTTCTGCTGATGTCAACTGACACAGATCCATTGCCTTGGTCAGTTTATGCCAGCAGAGAATTATACACACCATCATGTTACCCTACACTTGGTAAGAGGCTTTGGATAAACATCTAGCCACTTTTAGGGCAGGATGGGCAAGCTTCCCTTACTCTATAAAACTTAGTCCACTAGAATAGCCATCCAGCAACACTAAGGACACCTTTTAGCAGTAAAAGGCTACTCTTCACTGCCTGCATCAAGAAGCACTTGACTTATGAAGGGCAAGATTACCACTTTGCTTCCAAGAGACCAGTAGGTGAGTGAAATCCGCAATGAAATTTATGCCATAGGCGATTCCAAGTTTGTCATCTGCGCAGACTTCCACAAAGGATTTCTGCTCCATATCTTTACTTTTGAAGAAGTTTCAGGACTCCAGCAAAGACACCCAGCTCTTCACTCTAGTAGTCGGCATTTTCAAAGAAAGATTAAGCTACAGTTTACACTGGTTAATAAATAATAATGTAATGTAATGGTCAAAACTACAGTTTGACTCACAGGACAACCTAAAATGTGAGGCTCAGCACATCTCTGAGCCTGTTTTGTGCTTACAAGAAAGCAACAGAGAGTATTTAGTTTCCAAGCATTTTGACATACCAGATATATAGTTGTACAGCAGCCACTGTGACGCTGTACAACCGCTCACACTCGTAAAGGACTGCACACTAAGCCAAAAGGAATTTATTCCATGAAATGATATTTTAAAAAGTCTCTGGGATGAAATTATTCCCACTGCTGGCACAAAGTTTTTCAGGCCATAAGACACAGTAATTAAGAAGAACCAATTAAGAAAAGGGATTTTTATTCAAGTCTTTACAGGTCTTTGGATTGGAAGGCCAAATTTTATATTAAAAATTACATACAAGTTTAGACCTAGAAGAGCTTTCTTCACTGTTGTATATTATTTATATTACGATAGCTGCTGGAAACCCCGAAGTGAACACAGAGCCCGCCACTGTGCTTTACTCACCCATAGTATGAGAGTACCTGACCCAAAGAACTTACAGCCTAAACAGAAATGACAGAGAAAAGAGTAGAGAAAAACAGAGGCAAAGAGAGGTGAAATGACTTGCCTAGCATCACAACAGTCTATTCATGGCAGAGCAGGGAATTAAACCCAGGCTCCCTGAGCCACAATTCAGTATTTTAACCACTGCACCATGCTACCGCTCATCATAGCCATGAACTCTGCCACAATCTGGCTTTTGTCCTATTTTAAAGAGGGAGAGAATACATGGAGTGGTATAAATTCTTTACACACAACGGTTTGGGATGCACGCTTTACTCACAATGGGCACAGCTATAACTAATTTATATGGTCAACCCAAACAACAGCCAATAAAACCTTTCTGCTACTTCTCTCTATATTCTGTAAATGCCTCATGTTACAGAAAAAAATATTTTAGGAATTTTTTAAAAATATATTAGGGCTATTTTTCATATACTTTTGACTGTAAAGCCTTATGCCTTAAATATCGTAAGTTCAAATATACAGGGCTAAAAAAAATGACCTGAGGTCACTTTTCCATGCTTGATTTTAAAGCCTATTTCCAGGGCGATAAGTGAATTTAGGGCCGCAGTAGGAAGCAGTGGAAACCTCTCCCCAACGGTATATAGCTCCAATTTCTAACCCTGCAGGGCTTAGGTGCTACCATAGTACAAAGCAATAAAATAATAATAGTGATAAAGTGAAAACATTTCTCTGGCAGGTTGATTTTAAAAACTGGTGGCTGTTTGAAGCTTCTCAGGGTTTTGGAACATTAAACCAGGTATCAAGGAGCAAAGATCAGGAGCAGGCAACAGGTGAGGTAATCAAAGGTGCATGATAAGCACATTTATTTCCATGACTCTACAAGGTGTCCATATATGCAGCATGAGTGTTCTTATGCTTTAATGTTGGATAACTGCATCAAGTTAAGTAAAACAGACACAGTGTGTAGGAAATTCCTAAACTGTATTACACCACTGTAAGATAACATGAAATTTAATATCAAAATGAATAAACCATTCAAGATACCTATTGTCTCCTCCCTCACTTTCCTGGTTGCACTAATTAAGTGTTATCCGTGCTTGCAAGAAATTCAAGTATTTCCCTTGACCACAATGCATATTCTAAGACAATTTTATAGAGGAAGAAAAGATTGCAAGCGATATAGAAATGGTGTTTATTACCACCAGCCAAAATTGTTATTTAGTCTCAAATTGTTGATTACTGCCAAACAGATGTGTGAATGATCAACAATGACTGGAAGACACGTTTGGGAACATGTGCTGTATCAGGCATAAGACCACTGTGGCTTGAACAGAGCCTTTTCTATAAAAACAAGTTATTGACATACAGTATGTGCATGTGAGAGCAAGAGAGACCAAGTTCAAACTTTAGTGAAGCAAAGGGCTACCCAATGACAGGCTTAACTGCAACCCGATACTCCTACCACCAAAAGCCCAAGGACAACTGAATTTCTCAGACCGCACATATAGGAGAATTAGCAATCTTAACCCCTTAACTACTCTGCAGACTTTAAAAATAAGCTAAATTTGAGGGATTTGAAAGTCGGCTGTCTTTCAGTCAGTCATACCATTGGGAGGAAAGAAAACAAAACTGACTTTAACAAAACAAACAAACAAAAACAAAAACACACAAATACAGTTTACATTTCATTTTAATTCTCTCCCAACTGAACTCAATGGGACAAAATCATCCCTGAAATTACATCAGGCACGCATTTGGCTGAGTAGCCTTGTTTCAAGGCAACTGTAACTTCATTCTTTTCCACAGTTATAAAGCTTTGTATAAAAGTGTCTAATATTATGACGGTCTCAAGCAAATAGTCACAGCAAACACCTCACAACTGATTACATAATACTGTAGTTTGCAGCCTCTTCCCACACCACGGTCTCCTTACAACTTTAATAATGTAGTATTTAGCTTCCTTTCTCAGATAAAGGCCTTGACATCATCTTTGCAATGCTTAAATGTCCTACTTTCAAAGAGGTATCAATGGCGGCCAGGGCTACTGGGGAGAACTGTAGATGTGCAGACAACTCAAGTAAACAAAAGAACTTGCCATCAGTGCTCAGAAATGAGAAGGAGCTCACAGAAACAGCACTAAAAGGCTTAGCAAATACCAAACCTGAAGTGCACTCATTTTATAAAATAGTTTTATAATCCACAAAAAGGAGAGGGGGGCGGGGGGTTGACTGAAGTAAAGATGTGTTCAGATTCACGTTTGCATTCTTTCCTCTCTAGGAATGCAAAGCTGTGTTGTGTCTGCTATGTATTATATGATCCACAGTGTTTCTAAAAGCCAAATTAGAAAACATTTCTGACATCTGTATATAAAAATGGGCTTGTCAGAAAACTGGGTAACCTGTTTAACTTTACTATTTGATAAACAAGACAAGCTCTAAATTAGGGTGGAGACCACCAAATTAGCAACACAGACATCGGAATTGAAAGGTAAACTTTTACCAACACTTACAAGACAGGTTACCTCAGATACAGTATTCCCTACGCTAAAATAGGAAATGTGAAAATAAACACAGCATCTAAGGTACCGCAGTGCAATAACTAGACGAATACTGACCTTTTATTTTAATGGCAGCCGCTGTAGCTGTCTAGGAGAAAGTACAGCCTAGTGGCTAGTACACAGCATCAGGAATCAGGAATTCTATAGATTGTTCGATTTGTCACTGGCTTGCTAGTGGCATGAGAACAAATACATGAAAGACAGATGCCCAAATGCTATGGTAATAGGGCCCCACAAGTACAAACAGATAATCATTTCAAAAGGGCTTGAATGACTAGTGACTCTAAATTTGTTAGACGGAGCACACTACAGACTGCTTAACAGTCTTATTTCAGTACCTTAATAATAATAATAATAATAATAGTAATAATAATAAATATTTCTATAATTAATATTTCTATTTAGTTTATTCTATGTATGTTCTCAAATCATGCTCATCACCACAGTATCCGAGTGCCTTCATTAAGCAATATGACGACACAACTGTCACGAGTTGTTTGTTCTCTCATCCTCTCCTCAGGAAGAGAGGAACATGCAGTGGAGTATCATATTTTGGTAGGTTTGTTTGGGTTTTTTTTTTTTTTTTTTTTTATAAATACACACACCTGTGGGTATGGGTTTATGTTAGAGAAGGCAGGTAAAAGAAGTATGTCTTGTACTTGGGGGAAGAAGGCGTTGAGGTCTGTGATGGACCTTAGCAACTTGGGCAGTTCATTCCACAATCCCTCTCGTACTGTACCCAGAGAAATTTCTGTCTCCTTTCTTTATAATCCCACCTTCTGACTAAACTGTAAAAACTCTTTGGTGCAGGGACTTTTACTCAGTATCTGCACAGGGCCAGGCATGGATCTCCAGACACTAAACTTAACACAAAACAAGCCTCCAGCCTTGCATAGCAGTTTGCCACACCATCATTTGTTGTTTCCGGCCAACGGGACCTGTGAGAACGGTGCTGGGGGTGAGGGCGGCGTGCAGAGCCACTTCCCCCCATTCCCCCACCCCCCACCAGGGGTGTGCAGAGACGTGCCAGCAGCAGCCGGCCGCTTCCGGGAGCGGCGTGGAGCCACGGCAGGCAGGCAGCCTGACTGAGCGCCCTGCTGCGCCACAGGACTTTTAGTGGCCTGGACTCAGAGATCACAAGGGGGCAGAGGAGGCCGGACAGAAATGTTAGTCATGGTGGGATGGACAGAAATGTTAGACGGGCCGGATTTTCCCCTGGGCTAGTCACTTAATTTCTCCATACCTCAGTTCCCCACCTGCAAAAGAAGGATAATAATAGTAATAATAATACTTTTCTTCCCACCTTTTGTCTGTCTTGTCTGTTTAGCCTGTGAGCTCTCCGGGGCAGGGATATCTTGCTACATGCACAGTACCTAGCAAAACAGGGCCCAGATCTTGACTAAGGCTCCTATGTATCACCATAATACAAATAACAAAAATAAAGGAGTACAGGAATGCACCATGGTGGGCCAATGCTATAATGTAACCAGAAGTCATATGAAAAAAAAAAATACGTGAATTTTAAAAAGGTCTAAATATTGGCCAAAGTTTTTATTTTATTTTACACAGTACAATGGCAATTGCTACACAACGTTTTTAGTTTTCAACAGAAGTAGCACTGCTATAGCCAAGTAAAGAGCGAACTGTGAGAAAAGGACATGTAATTAGTGCAAAAGACTAAACATTATATTAAAATCTAAGCACAAAATTTGCTAGGTTTGCAGAATACAAGGACACAGAATGTTTCCTCTTTAATTTAGTTTCTGACCCTTTGACTTCAACAGCTCCAAGAAATCTTACCGAGAACGTTCAGGGAGAAAAGTGGTGTATATTATTTAATCTACCTCAAAAGGTACAAATGGCTAAACTGCTTCAAATTATTTCTAGTTGAAGTATTAATGAAGAGAGGATACAAGACATCAGCAAAGCTTTAATGTTTAAGTGTGGGGTGGAGGAAGCTTGTAGTGGTGAATACTGTTCCACAAATCTCTCACTTAAAGACATCCAGTTTCACTGTTGTGAAAATCTCAAGAAGGGACAGGCAAGAAGTCCTTAAGTGGGGACAGAGTAAAGAATGGCCAGTACTACATTGCACGATTCGATTCCAAATAATTCTATTGGCCAAGCAAGACCTCGCACCCTCCTGCTAGTTCTAAAATCAAAGGCTAGGTGGGATAAAGGGGAAGAGGACACCTCTTTAAAATAGAGATTACACTTTGGGATTCCTCTTTCCCTGCTTCCCACAAGGTTTTGTTATAGACTGCAACTGAGCCAGAAGTACTGTAGCAGCTCCAAGAAGTTACACCATGCTGCCCACACTGCTTCCTGCAGCTAACCAAGAAACTAAAAACTTTTTTACATCATTCATTCCACTGAATGAGAAATAGAAATGCTGACTTTGAAGCAAATCCCAAACAAATGCCATGGCACTTGGGTTCTGTTTAACAACAGCTTCTTTGTCAATTTGTAAATAGTTATATAATTCTTAGAACCCATCTGTAAGGATAAATAACACTCTCTAAAGAGCTGTTTAGTTTGAGTTTTGATTAATGTGAATTCCAGCAAGGTGTCTTCTTTTTTCACCACTTCCTTTTTGTTTTGTTTTAAGTACGAGATGTCAGAATTACAAGACTACATCTTCAGTGCTATTTATTCTGGGTGCCCAACTTGAGAAACTTTGAAGAGGGCTGATCTGAAAATGAGCCCACACCAAGGTTCTACAAGTTGGGCACCCAAAAATGAAGACATCCAAAATTGCTACTCATTTTTAAAACATTTAGATCAGGTTATTATGCTTAATATAAGACAGTTACCAAGCTGCATTTGGCTGAAAGGTGCTGAGTTTTACATTTGCAAGATATTACTCTGATCATCAGAAGATGATGGGAAACTCTCAGTTAACCAAAGCAGCCAGGTGCCATTCCATGAATGGCCACCTTCTTACCACCACCTCAATAACTAGAATTTAGTATGCATTTCTGAAGCTAGACCCTGAAACATGAAAGGCCCAGAATTACTGCCTTTAAAAAATTGCAGTGATTTTTATTTTAAATATGCACTGACTTTTAAGGAATCTGCATAACGGGTATTAAGCACCTGCACCATTTTTACTGGTGGGCCTACCTAGAACAAACAATTCATTCTGCAATAGTAAATTTTGAAAATGCCTCTTGATTCTTTTAATGAAGTACTTAGGTTCCTCAGCAGAACATATCATAGACAGAGGTGCCCCACAGATTAAAGAAGCCAGACATGTGGAGTGGGGCTAAAGTTACCCCATTAACTCCTCAAAAATCCTGTTGGATTTGAGTTTTCAAAAGTAGTAGTCCTGCCTTACAAAACTGGAGAAGCCTGTATACTTATCTGCGTTGGACAGTAGGGGAGGGGAGAAATAGAGTCGACAACAAAAATGAGGTGAGGCTTGTTTCTTTCTTCTGTACCTTCTATTCCTTCTATTCAGTAGCAGCAGGCCAGACCTAAGACTATTGCATTGCTTAAAACGCAAATAACCGACAAGCATGTCTTTGCTGATCCACACTAGAATGGAGACCAGAGTGGATAGGAGGGTGGTGACAACTAGGCTGTTGGCAATGCAAGAGCTCTGCTTTAATTGGCTGTTTCTGCTCAGTTGATGAGACAGTAAGAAAAATGTTACTACCTGGATAGGTTACTCAGAGACACAAAATTGGCATAAATTTCAGCATATAAGTGCTTTTAGTTGGATGGCAGGGCTAGTGTAGACTGTCTCTCGCTGTTCTGGTGAAGCTGATTTTCATTAATCTTTATTAGCAAACAAAACATACTCCAAAGAAACTGCATGAACAGAGATGCTCTAAAATTTTCATTGTTAAAAAAATGCAAACTGCATAGGGCACTGAGAGTGGAAGTTATAACGTCACTAATCTAATATATATTACTCACAAACACACCTTTAACATAAGCATTGTCACAGTCCTGCAGAGAAGAAAACTCTTGATCTTGGGGGTATAATTATCTAGATTTGATTTGATTTTTTTTTTAATTTGTTTTTAAATATCCTAGCCACCCGGTTCAAAAGTTTTGTGTTTTTAACGGCAATCGCCATTAACCTTGGACCAGAAGCTTCATTGTGTTTAATTAGTAAGGTAATGAAGCCAATCTTATTCTTTTTCTCAAGCACAAGAGGATAAATACAAGACACTGAAAGAGCAAACTAGATTCATTGCTACATGGTGGTTCTTATTTTGGAATGAGTTTAAATCCTGCAATGTAATATGTTTTGCAAAATAAGCCATTTTCCACCTTCTATATTATCTAAATTTCATAAATTAGAACACTATTTCTGAACATTTGGGCTGTAGAAAATTTGCAAACAAAAGGCTAAAAATGAACATAATGTTTTCATCCACAAATCTTCAATACTCCAAAAATTAAGCACACAACAGATAATTTTAAAAAGAATAGCAGTCTGTGCTTGTTTTGTTAGCCAGCCAAGGTAGCACAGAAAATCCATCAACAATGGAGGTTGAGCTATTTTTAAAAAGCCCACCACTTTTCCACAGTCCTAAAATACACACACACGAACGATACCTCAAGCAACACACATGCTGTGAATCCCCACAAAAAGCTGCAACTTTGTTCTCTTTTCTGACACAGATGCCTTTGGAAAAGCTGGCAGACAAGGAGGGTCCTAACTGGTCAACAAACACAAATACTAGATGAAATGTGGAAGAGAATACATAAAAATAGATTTACAATATTGCTGGTGCTCTAATTTGATGATCCACAGACCTTTCAAAATAAATATGATTATATACATTTTCTTTTTCTTTGTCTAATTAAATTTTCAGAAAAAGTCTGTGGAGGTATGTCCTAGTAGTTGTACCCTTTTATAACATGATATACACAGGAGGCTTACAAGGTCAGATTTTTTAGGCAACTTTGTTTTTCTCCAGTTGATGTTTTTGCCATTATATGAAATTACAGGAGCAGATTTTAACAACAAAAAGGGGCCATCTCACTTGACAGCCACATGAGCTAAAAAGACCCAAGAAGTATACAGAAAGAAAATAAACTGGCTCAAAAAAATCCCTTTTATGCATATAATAGAATTTTCCAGCCAACTGAGCTGTTGTGATTATAATAAGCTGAATACCACTGTCCCAGCTATCCTGCTCTTTCCAAAATACCAGATCTATGGCACGGCTATGTAAATACAATCACTCATAACCCCCTTGTAAACACAAGGAAACAAAGCTGTATACAAGTGCCCTATCAATTAGCTACATGTCCTAGCTGGCTTGATTTCCACCACAAATTAATTTTTCTCTGTCCCTTCTCCCCCCACACCACCACCTTCAGTATGACTTTAAAATAATTAAGAGATGGCATTGTTTAAAATACAAAACCCAGGCAGTGGCACTGCATATTTAATGGACACTCGGAACAAAGAACCACCACCAGCAGCAAGAACCTTGCGCCTGGTAGATTTCACTCGCGCGGTTCCTGGGAGCACATTCCAAAACAAACCCAACCCGATCTCATCCCCTCTGCCGTCGAAGAACCGGGGCAGGATCGCCTCCCGGTTTCCAATGGGAAACCATTTAACCAACGCATGGGGAAATCTCTTCCTCTTCCCAGTCTCTCCAGATTTAAAATAAAAATATTCAAAGGAAGAGGAAACTGCATTCCCACCAGACGCATGCAGCAAGCAAAGGGCACAACTGCAGCACCATCCCCCACTTTAAAACCAGCAGCCTCTCTTGTGATCCTTTATCCACAACCCCTCCCCATACACCAAAATACCCACCACACCACCCTTTCCCTGCTCGGTAATGGATACAAGGTAACAAGTTACTACACACAGCCTTCCCCTATCAGAGCACCAGATGTGACTAAATAAAGATCAGCTTAGGATCCATTATGTTTGGGGGATTTTTTTTGGGGGGGGGGGGGGGAAGGAGATAAAAAACAAAAAAGAAAATTGCCGTGTGCTAGTGAGAAATCACCCCCTTTCCCTTACAAAAGGAGCCTCCTTGGAAACAGAGGGAAATGCACCCATTTGGGGGTCAAGTAACTTGAAGTCTTTGTATTTTGTAACAAGCCAATGCTATAGCAGCAACGTCAATGTATGTATCTATACACAAGATTGTGTTGCTGTATGCGATCTGTAACCTAGATCATTGTTTTACCAATCCCCCAAAGGGTGAGCTCTCTTCCTCTCTCCACCCCTCATCAAAACAAGGAGGGAACCACACAACAAAGCAGCCCTGCAAAGCTAAGGCTCGCCAGCCAGAAATGGCTCCAGCTAAAAAGCCGCCCCTCTCCCCCTTGACAAAAGGGAACACCCCGGTTTTAGAACAGCTCAATAGATCTAGCAGATGGGAATAATTCCCTAACAAGCAGCACACACCCCTGAAACATTTAACTACCCCCCAAACCCACCATTACAATCCCATGCGCTTGCCACCATGCCCCTTTCACCCCAAAAATCCAGCTCTTCAGGTTGAAGCAAATTAAATGCATCCCAACGCTTTGGGAAAGTCATTTAGTAGCAGGGCCTTCTGGTTTTGCCCCTTAGCACGTCCAATGTTTACATTACGTTCCATCATGCCACACAATGTCCCCATAAAAATGCAAACCCTGCAGATTTGTGCTGAAGTTTGAAAAGGATCACGCAGGAAGATTTAAAAACAAAAACACACACACTCTCAAAGGTGGGTCCTTTCGCTCCCCTCTTACAACTTTCTATTATGTCACCATGTCACAAATCAGCCCAAATGAATCATCTCATAAAAATAGCAAAAGCCTATGGGATCATAACATTTCATTAAGGGGGGTTGGGGGAGGAGAGACATGCTTCAACCGACTTTCAGCACTGTTTAACTCTGGCAAGCTAGTTAAAAACAGTCCCTTTCAAAGAACTAAAAGACACAAATCAAGAAGAATCTGTTATGAAAAGGCGATCAGCGTTTTCCAAGGACTAGTAAAATCACACGAAATTAACACATTAATGGAGAAGAGAAGGGGGAAGGAAATCAAACCAGTTACACAACGCAGCCTTGCAAACCCCAGAGTAAAAAAAAAAAAAAAAAAAAAACACACAACAACAACACATGGCTCTTTACCTGAAAGACAAAACACTTACTAACAACCAAAAGGTTTCTCAACTTGATTCCGACACACACACAACGCTAACATGCCATTTTGACGAAGTTTCTTAGGAATCTGAGGCCGGGAACATTGTAATTCATTCACACACTCTTTAATTAAAGGGAACACAGAGCAGAAATATAACCCATTTGTATCATAACCAACAACGTAAATGGGAAGGTTTCTTTAAAAAAAAATCTTAGCAACAATCTTATTTTTCCATTCGTTACAGTTTAGGGATATTCGGGGGGGGGGTGGTTTTGAATAATTGCACAATTTAATCCTTTTTCAAACGTTAATATAAAACTGTTCAATGGATATAGACAGAAAATGTACTTACCTGCACAGAAAGTTCCACAAAGAACGGCGAAAGTCAACCACGAAGCAATCATATTCCTTTACTTTTTTTTCCCCCTTGTGTATCCCCCTCTACCCCCAAGGAAAAAAAAAAAAGATCGGGAGAGCGACGGGGGTGTTGGAGGAAAACGAGAACCTCTACCAACAAACAAACAAAAAAATAAGGCTCCTACAAAATCGAATTTAGTTCCTTCACAGTTGCAACAACGTATCCAGTTCGAGGGGGCACACAACTGCAGCGCCAGGACAGCGAGATCGGTGGCCGTCCGGCTCCCGGCTCCTCCTGCTCCGAGCTTTCCAAGAGTTTTCTTTGCCGGGGCTTTTGTGCAAGGAGAAAAGCGTGCACCACACCAACAACTCTCGCTCGCTCCCACCCCCCACCCCAACCCAACCCAACCCAGCCCCTTCTGCCTGCCCAGCAGCAGCAGGGACTAGGGACACACACGCGCGCACGCACCAACAAAAACAACAAACAAACCACACCACACACGCGCGATCCCACAGCCTGGCGGCCACCACCAAATGCAAAGCGGGCGGCGGCGGCAGCAGCAGCAGCAGCAAAACTTTGCAGCGATGTTACCAACCCAGCATCCAGGGAAGCTGCTGAGCAGCGGGAGGCACCAGCCCAGCGGCTGCCGAGGAGGAGGAGGCGGTGGCTGCTGCTGCCCCGGCGGCTGAGAGGCGGCTGGGAGAGGAGGAGACGAGGGAGCGGGCTCCGAGGCGGGCCGTGGCGCGCGGGGCTGGCTGGGGCGAGGGTCCGGCCCGAGGCATCGCTCGCGCTGGCGGGCGCGCGGGGGGCGGGCGGCGGCCGGCGCGGGGCAGAGCAGCGGTAGCGGCTGGCTCTGGAGGGGCCATGTACAAAAAAAAAAAAAAAAAAACCTGAACCGAGTCCAAAATGGCTTCTATGGGGGGGGGGCGGGGGGGAGAGAAGCCAAGCTGGAGCCGGCGGGGGGACCCGGATGTTGGATACAAAGGAAGGCTGGGCGGGAGGGGGAGAGAGGCTGAGAGGAAGCCCAGCAGCTGACTGGGGGGAGGCGCTGCCCGTCAAGGCGCGGGGCGGGGGATGGGAAGGAGCGCGAGGGGTCCGGAGAGGAGCAGGACAGCCCCCTTCTGGCCTGGCCCCCCCCGCCCCCTTCAGCCTGTGAGAGGCCAGGACTTGCCAGCCCAGCGGCAGGGGGCAAGTGGGGCAATTTGCCCTGGGCCCCATAGTGGCCCCCATGAGAATATAGTATTCTATAGTATTGCAACTTTGTGGAAGGGGCCCCCAATATTGCTTTGCCCCAGGCCCCCTGAATCCTCTGGGCGGCCCTGCCCAGCGGCCCTTTGCATCGCCTCACCTGTGGCTAGGGGCCAAGACCAGATGCTTCCGAGGAAGGTGCCCTGGTGCTGAAGTGGGCATTTAGGGGCTAAGCTGCCCTTAGGGGAAATTCCTTCCTCACACCCTCCCCCCAGCCCAGTGGAGGTTGGTTTCAGCCCTGAAGCTTTTAGATCTCTTCCAAACTTTGGCTGTTGTTGGTAACATCCCATCTAATATTCCTGTGCACCATGTGACTGTCCTAGCCTCCCTCTGAAGCCAGCTAAGCTCATCCTCTCATTATCTTGTGGCAATGAGTTCCAAAGACTATTTGTGCCTTTGCTAAAAAAAAAAAAAAAAAAAACTCTCTGTACATCACTGTGACCTTAGTGGACTCTGTCACTCTGCTGGTGTGCAGAAGTAAGGCGGATAATACAGAATCAGTGCTAATAAACTAGAGATGGAAATTGGGAGCCACAAGAGTCAAAACTGGAGAGGCGCAACTGTGCAGCTGATGTGATAGAGGAGGGATTGAGGTGGACAGTCACCTTCTACTCCAACATCTGAAAGCAAGAGAATGCAAGAAAGCTGTTTTCTCGGTCAGAAATCATAGAAGATGTTATCAGAAAGTGATAAGGAAAGAGTGTCTGTCCCTGGAAGAATGACGAGAGATGGCAAACATGCCCTCATTCTATAAAGCAGCTGCCACTGAATCAGAATGGACGGTAATGACAAATGGGACACAGCAGGTCAAACACAGAGGAAAGTCTTCCTCTGAGAGATATTTAAGGGGGTTGTCTCTGTTGCACTTTGGCAAGACTTAAATAGATCGTTATGGTGATAAAGTCTTAGGGTGGGAGTTAGCATTGGCCTAACTCTGCCTCCATTGAAGTCAATCGTAAAACACCTATAGACTTCCACAGGAGATAGGCTAATGCTCTGAGTGGTCAAAATCTCATTCTTACTGATTTTGGGAGATGTGCATATTTCAGTTCTGAGTATTGCCTAGAAGCCTCAGTTACAGACCACAGACCCCTTACACTAGGCGCTGTACAAACACAAACAAGAAGCTGTCCCCTGCCCCAAAGAACTTACAATCTAAATAGAGTAGTGTAATGGCTGTTTAAATGTGTAGCAGGAAGTTTGAGGCTGGAGGAGTTGGGGAGGATTTTAGGCAGAAGCGCTACAGAGAATTGAGAAACAGTATTTTTACCTTATTCTAATCAGAGTCATTGCTCACTGTTAGAAGAAAGCAACTTTCTGTGATGCTTTAACATTGTCATAGGACATCAGAAGTTGATTAGTTTTAAGCCAGTGTAAATCAGAGGGAAAGAAGATACTGAAGCTCAGTCCTCCCCAAAACTCTCAGTGTGATAAGCTCAGAGCATGCTCAGAGTGGAAGGAGCATTTCACCAGACTCTGAACAGCAGCAAAGCTTAACACAGAGAACAGTGAAGTGCAGGTCAGCTCATTAATTTATCCAGTGGGGAGTGAAGCTGAATATATTTATAAATCATTTGCCCTTGCTCTAGAAGGAGATAAAAGTAACTATGAATCATTCCTTAAAAAGTTTGATGAGCATTTTGTTTTTAAAAGAAATGTAATACATGAAGCTTTTAACAAAGTGTGGAGGTGCCCTGGGAATGCTTTTATAAGAGCTTTGGGACAGGGACAGTCTTTTTATTCTGTGTTTGTACAGTGCCTCGCACAATGAGGTCCTGCTTCCTGATTGGCACAACTAATAAAGAGCTTCCTAAGCATAAGTAAATTATTGTGACTTTGGTACCAGTAAAGAAAAATGCATACGAGATTATACAGTGGTTGTGATTTTACATAAGGCACTTTCAGAAAAGTTACAGTAAATGTTTGCGCTAACAGGCAATGCACCTGGAATGGCTAGTGAAAATGCAAGTCATCTACCAAGAAAGTAGTGGGAGCAGACGTCCAAATACCAAAGAAAAACTCCCACAGAGCAAAGAGAAGCACCATAAAAAATGTCTTAAGGGGACAGATATCACTGAGGGGGCATATCTGCACTACAGAGACTATACTGGCATAGCTATGTAAACTTAACCCCATAGTGTAGATGCAACCTAAACCAACAGAAGGGGGTTTTCTGCCAGTGTAAGACACTACCTCCCTGAACAACGTTGGCTACACCAACAGAATGGACTTTAACACAATCCCACAGCAGCTGGTTTAAACACTTTTGCTCTTTTCATTCCAAGATCTCAAAGCACATGTACAAACATTCCTTAATTAAGCTGCATGACCCACCTGGAAGCAAACAGAGGCCCAGAGTGGGTGATTGATTTGCCCAAAGCCACAAGTGAGTTAGGATCTCTGGGTTCTAATCCTGACTCCTAATCCAGTCCTCTAAACATTTAAACTCTGTCTCCATTATTAAACCACAACGGTTCCATTCTCCTCTGGCCACAAATAGATGATTCCCAGGAGACCCAATTCTTCACTGTCTTGCACTTTCATTCACACTTATGTAAAGTGGGTGTAAAACACTAGCAATAGCGTATCACACGCACCCAGTTTGCACAGGTGCAAGTGACTACCCAAAGCACAACACGATGATGAATAAGGCCCCCTGGCTTGTCTGGGGAAGAATATTTGTCACACAAACACCACAATGCACTTCCTTCCATTACATTGTTTCATATTTGGATATTTTTCATCATACAAAGTTAAAGTGTTTTCTGTACTTGCAACAAATTTTAAAAAATAACATCACATCTCCCAGGGAGTCAGTACTGTCACTGATTACATTTTGATACTGACATGGTGACAGTGTCACAGCCTTTGCAGCATGACTTTTTTAAACTTTCTGCCATTCATAGGGAATTTTCAAAATATTGGTACAGAAGGAGGGGATCTAGGCATATCCAGTTACATAATTCAATGGTGTGCTTTAAGAAAGACTTTATGGCGACAGTATAAACTACAAACTCATTTTAAGCTGTTTTTCCTCACCTAAACCCAGCGATCTAAAAAACACTTACAAAATAAGGCTCCAGTTGTGATCCACTTAATTAGATCCTTGTGCCTATGCAGAACCCCATAGGCACCAATGTGATTTCATGCAGGCATATGGCTCCACTAGTGCAGTAACAGTTGTCAGATGGGGAATGCAGTTTGGGTTATTTTTAAATAATTCTTTATACCAGAAACAAACAAAACAAAAACCACCAGACATAGAATAAACTTTTTAGTGGACTAAAACAGTTTGATAGTGTGTGACATTTTCTGTAATAACGTATTCTATCTTTATAATGCTGTGACAGTCCTCACTTGGGGGTTGGTTGTTCAGGCAGTGTTGCGTAGTGGTCAGGCCTAAGGCCTGTGACCTGCAATGGGGATGTCGGTAGGCGAGCCTGGGCCCTCCAACCCAGAGCCCTTTGAGGGCTATCAGTACTCTGATAGCTGAGGCTCCTTAAGGCTGCCCTCCCTGGGCTACTTCCTATCTCCTCCCCTGCAACTGTCCCAAAGTCACTGTCTGGGTTAAGGTGGTGTGAAGGGTGCCTGCCCATCACAAGGCACCCTCTGGTGGCAGCATGCAGCATGACAGCTCTCTTCCTCCCTTGGGTGGCAACTGTCTCCTCCCCGGGTATGGCCCACCCTCCTGGGCCAGCTAAGGCCTAGGGCTTTCGCATACTGGGGTAGTCCAAACAAAAACTAAAGGGGATTACCAAAGTCCAGAGTTCATATGAGGGGGAGAGGGGAATGCTTCCCTCTCCGGCTGTCTCTGTGGCATGTCCTCCCTTCCCTCAGGGAGGGACCTTTGGGCAGTTAAATAAATAAAATATATGGAGCTATACCTATCTCATAGAACTGGAAGGGACCTTGAAAGGTCATTGAGTCCAGCCCCCTGCCTTCACTAGCAGGGCCAAGTACTGATTTTTGCCCCAGATCCCTAAGTGGCCCCCTCAAGGATTGAACTCCCAACCCAGGGTTTAGCAGGCCAATGCTCAAACCACTGAGCTATCCCTAGGGAGAGAGTCTGCCTTCCCTCTGCTCTCCTCTGCTGGTTGCAGGTCTGCTCTCCAAATTAGCTGTTCCCCTGCCTTTGATCTCCTCTTCTCCTTGGAATATTTGGGTGGGGCAAGGTGGGACTTGCTAGGCCCAGAGTAGTTCCTTAACCCCTTGTTGCCCAGTGTGGGGTTTGTACACCCATCACCCACCCTCCCCCTCAAGATGGAGACAGGGGATTGCCTTCCCTCTTCCCTGGAGAAAAAGCCAGGTGGTCTCTGCTGGCCCGGTGCTGAATTTGGAACACGTAGGACTGGAGAGACAGGTACCAGCGCATAATCCATGGGTTTGTGTCCTTCATAGCATTTAACCATCTTAAGGGAGCATGGCCGGTGATGAGTTTGAATGGGTTTCCCAAGAGATAATACCGGAGTGAGTCCATGGTCCATTTTACTGCCAGGCTCTCCTTCTCTACGACAAAATAGGTTCGTTCCCTTGGGAACAATTTGCCGCTTAAATAGGGCACTGGGTGTTCCTCCCCATTTATTTCCTGAGATAAGATGGCACCCAGTCCCACATCCGAAGCATCTGTCTATAAAGTGAATTCTTTGGAGAAGTCAGGAGTGAATAGGACAGGTACTTTACATAGGAGTTCTTTAAATTTCTGAAAGGCCCTTTTGCAGGCCTTAGACCAGTGTACCCTTTTGGGTCTGTTTGTGATTAGATCCGTGAGAGGGGCTGCTATTGTCGAAAATCTCAGTACAAACCGGCGGTAGTATCCGGCAAGTCCCAAAAAGCTTCTGACCTGTTTATTTGTGGCTGGGTGTGGGGCTACTTTGAGGGCTTGGACGTTATCTACGAGGGGTCGGACCTGTCCTTTCCCCCAAAGTATATCCCAGATTGGGAAAGAAGAAACCACCTATCTTACACTTTGCAGGGTTTGCTGTTAGTCCAGCCTGCTGCAGGGACTGAAGCACGGCAGCAACTTATGCCAGATGTTCTTCCCAGGTTCAGCTGTAGATGACCATATCATCTAAATAGGCTGCTGCATACGAGTTATGTGGCTGCAAAACCTGGTCCATGAGGCACTGGGATGTCACGGCTGCCCTGTGGAGGCCAAAGGGCATAGTTCAAAATTGATAGAGGCCGAATGGAGTGGCAAAGGTGGTTTTTTCCTCTGAGGTTGGTGTGAGTGGGATTTGGCAATACCCCTTTGTTAAGCCTAATGTTGTGGTATACTGGGCCTCGCCCAGCCAGTCTAGTAGTTCATCTACTCAGGGCATGGGGTAAGCATCAAATTCGGAGATCACATGGATCTTCCTGATGTCAATGCGAAACCAGAGAGCACCATCGGGCTTTAGGACTAATATCATGGGGCTTCGCCACTCGCTTTGGGATTCTTCAATGATCCCTAGCTCCAACGTGGTCTGGATTTCTTGCTTCATGGCCTCTCGCATTTTCGAGGGAAGTGGCAGGGAGTTCTCCCGGACCAGCTGTCTGGGTTCTGTCTGGATGTGGTGATGTCCAAGATGAGAACACCATTGGGAAAGCTTTCATGAAGCTCCTCACCTGGGCCCTTTGCTCTGGGTGAAGCTGTTCCCCCACCTGCATAACATCTGGGGATGGCATAAGGCACTTGGGGCCCCAGTTCCAGTTTCAGGGTGGTACAGGGCAATAAATAAGCTTTCTCGCTCTTTCCACAACCTCGGAAGGTTGGCATAATAGATCTGGGTGGTCCTCCACTTGTCAGGCTGTCTAATCTCATAATTAACCATCTTGACTTGGCACACAACTTTGTAGATTTTTTGCCACTTGGCCAGTAGCTTGGACTCTGTACTCGGGAGTAGAAAGCCTATCTGATCACCTTGCTTAAATGTGCGTGCGTACCTGTGCTCCTTTTTTATAGGAGCGCTCCTGGGTCTGTTGAGTGGTGAGAAGGTTTTCTTTAGCCAAGGTTCCCATGGTCTCAAGTCTCTCCTGGAGCTTCAACACATACCACAGGACATTCTCAATTCTATGTCCTTCCCACATCTCCTGGACCAGGTTGAGGAGTCCCTGGGATCAGCTCCCATACAAGAGCTTAAATGGGGAGAATCCAGTAGATGATTGTGGGACTTTCCAAATGGCAAATTAGAGGCAGGGGGGAGGGAGGGGCGGAAGGGTGAAAAAAAAATCAGCTAATCCCAATGGCACAGGTTCTCTGTCATAAACTTCAAAATCTTCTTCTTGGTCAGGCTGAAGCGTTCAACCAGGACATCCATCTGTGGGTGATAGACTGAGGTGCATAAAGTCTTTATTTTAAAAAGACTAGAGACTTGTTTCAGCAAGCAAGTCATGAAGTTCATGCTTTGGTCTGTAAGGATCTCCTTAGGAATCCCCACTCGAGCCAAGACTTTCAGCAGTTCCGTGGCAATAGTTTTTGCATTTTTCCCCTGTCAGTTGCTCTTTTTCCAGCCTATATAGTCACTCCCCTTGGAGCTCAAAGTGGGGATACTGCACTGCCCATTGGGGATCTACTACTTCCCTGTTAACTACTCAGAGTTGGTCAAATGCCTGACTCAAAGTCTCATCCTACCTCTGGTCCTTCACAAAATTCATCTCTTGGGTCAGTAAGTCCCCTTCCTGGAGTGAGGTCTGTATTGCCTCGTCGTTAGGAGGTCTTTCCGGTGGCACCTCTTTTTGGCTAGAACCCCCCACCCTGGGGTCCAGCGCTATGCCTATTCCAGCCATTGTATCGGGTCCTCGCCTTCCCTGGTCCCCTCAGGTCCTTCCTCAGAGTTCTCAGGAGCTGGGTTACATCCCCTCAATACATCAGAGAAATGCTCCCAGTCCCAACCCAAGATAACCAGGCTAGGGTGGGGGCTAGCCCCACTTCAAGGGGCTTTGTGTTCTCCCCTATGGTTACCTGTACCCGGCACTGGGATGGGGTTTAACGTTCCCATGAATGCACTGCAGGAAGATGCTCTCCCTGGGGGCTTTAGAGCTGGGGACCAAGTTGTCCTGGGTCTTCCCACACCCAGAGTCTACTAGACCTGTTAACTTGGTCCCATTTATTTGCCGGGGACTGTTACCTTTGCTGGATTGCATTTCCAGGCCCTCTGCTGTCCACACTTGCCCATAGCTGCTCTCCATATGGGGCCATTCTTGAAAATGGTGACCCTGATGCCCACATGAAAAACAGGTGCCCATGATTAGCCAAGGGTCTGCTGGCTGGGAGCCGGACATTTGGGGGTGTTCCACCTTAGGTGCTTGGCCCACTCCCCCCTCCAGGCCTTAGGGCAGGGAAGTCCCTTGGGGTCCCCAGGCTTTTTGTTCAGGCCGAGGTAGGAGGGACTGGGGTTTCCTCCAGGGTCACAGTCCTGGGCTCAAGGGCCAGCTGCACCCCGATAAGCTGGGGCCTTGGGAATCACCCTGTCTATTTTCTGGTTCCCATGGCTGGGTTCTCACTTCTGTCGAGGGGTGCCCTTGGCATCAGGCAATGGCTCAGGTGTGGTAGTTAGAGTTGTCTCAGCAGCCAGATAGTTCTCCATCAATCCCACAGTGTCGTTAGAGACTCAGATCAATGTCTAGGCACCCAATCCATACCCCTGGTTGGGAGGATTTGGGCAAACTGCTCCACCAGAATGAGCTTGACCACCTTGACTCCTGTCCGCGTCTCTGGCTTTAGCCACCTCCAACACAGGTCTTGTTGTTTCTGGGTGACAGCACAGGGTCGGACCCTTGAGGGTACCACTCCCTCCGAAACCTCTGGTGGAAGGTCTCCTCCTTGATGTTGAGGTAGTGCAAGATGGCCGTTCTCACCTGGGCATAGTCTCGGGCAGACTCAGCATCCAGTCCTCGACATACGGCCTGTGCCGACCCCATCACGTATGAGGCCAACAGGGGGCCATCGCCACCCGCTCAAACATTGTCAGGAAGGCCTCAGGGTCGGCCTCAGGGCCCATCTTCGTGAGCGTCACTGGTACGGGCGGGGCCCCTAGGCCTGGGCTGGTGGCTCCTGATGGAGAAGCCCTGGGGGACCCCTGGGGCTGCATCAAAGCCACGAGCTGCTGAACTAACCATTGCGGCTGTTCCTATTGTTGGGTCCCTAAATCCCAAACCAGCTGCTGCTGCTGGGCAGTCATTTGCTGCAGGAGCTGTTGCTGCTGCTGGTTCTCCGTCATCCATTTCAGCAAACATTCTAGATCCATCACGGCCAACCTACCAGTCTATGTTGTTTTAATTCGGGCTGTTTGGCCGTCTAGGTCGGTCAGTCCTCCCTTCTCTCAGTGGTGGGATCGATGCCCACAATCTCTACCAATTTGTGACGGTCCTCACTCAGTGGTCGGTAGGTCGGTCAGGTAGTGTCACCTAGTGGTCAGGATTAAGGCCCGTGACCTGCAGGGGGGTTTTGGTAGGAGAGCCTGGGCCCTCCCACTCTACTAGGCTCTGACCCAGGGCTCTTTGAGGGCTATCAGTGATCTGGCAGCCCAGGCTGCCCTCCCCAGGCTACTTCCTATCTCCCCACCTGCAATTGTCCCAAAGTCACTATCTGGGTTAAGGTGGTGCACCCTCTGCTGGTGGCGTGCAGCATGGTAGCTTTCTTTCTTGGGTGATAACTGCCTCTTCCTGTGGTATGGCCCATCCTCCTGGGCCAGATCAGTCCAAGGGCTTTCCCCTGCTGGGGTAGTCCAAACAAAAAATAAAGGGGATTATGAGAGTCCAGAGTTCATATGAGGGGGAGAGGGAAATGTTTCCCTCTCAGGCTGCCTCTGTGGCATGTCCTCCTTTCCCTCAGGGAGGGACCTTTGGGCAGTTGTCTTAAGAAGAGAGTCTGCCTTCCTTCTGCTCTCCTCTGTTGGAGCTGCAAATTGCAGGTCTGCTCTCTTCCCAGGGCTGCCACCAAATCAGCTGTTCCCTTGCCTTTTAACTCCTCCCCCTGTTGGAGCATTTGCTACAGGAGTGGCAGGGTTGTGCTGGCTGAGCCCAGAGCAGTTCCCTTGTTGCCCAGTGTGGGGTTTGAACACCCCATCACATATGCACATTGTAAAGGGTGAAGTAATAAAAAGCTAAACTCACATATTTTAATAACCTGAACACATAACAGAGATACATTGGTGCCATGCACCTACACAGCTATATTTGCTCACACGTCTCACACTTTAGAATTCAGATGTGAAATTAGGAATTGTCATTTGTTCAGTGAAAAAAAATCGAGTTCTTCGCTTTAAATTTTCTTGCATTCATTAATTTGGATTTATTTATTTTTTATTTCAGTATAGTTTCATTGAAAGTTGCAGGGTTCCGGTGTATCTAAAAATCTGAAGGATCTTTGACCATACTGGCCCCAATTGGAAAGGGTCCAGAGAAGAGCAACAAGAATGATTAAAGGTCTTGAGAACATGACCTATGAAGGAAGGCTGAAAGAATTGGGTTTGTTTAGTTTGGAAAAGAGAAGACTGAGAGGGGACATGATAGCAGTTTTCAGGTATCTAAAAGGTTGTCATAATGAGGAGGGAGAAAACTTGTTCACCTTAGCCTCTGAGGATAGAACACGAAGCAATGGGCTTAAACTGCAGCAAGGGAGGTCTAGGTTGGACATTAGGAAAAAGTTCCTAACTGTCAGGGTGGTTAAACACTGGAATAAATTGCCTAGGGAGGTTGTGGAATCTCCATCTCTGGAGATATTTAAGAGTAGGTTAGATAAATGTCTATCAGGGATGGTCTAGACAGTATTTGGTCCTGCCATGCGGGCAGGGGACTGGACTCGATGACCTCTCGAGGTCCCTTCCAGTCCTAGAATCTATGAATCTATGAATCTATTAAAATGCAGTGCCTGAACTGGCATTGCCTACTTGAGTAAAACTCCCATTATTTGCCATAGGTAATATATACAGGATGAGGCCTTTAGACTGCAAACTGTTTGAGTGGATGCAGCTTGCTGCTAAGTTAGTTTTCACAATGGCTGTTATTTATAGGAAATAACCCTAAAAACTCCCTGCACCCCAACCTTTGTGAACCTAGTCTGAAAGACATAGTTAAATAATGCAAACTATTCATTGGAATAAACCTGTTATTGTATATATTTAAAAAGTGTAACTAACCCCTTCCTGATAATATTTACTCAAAATCCGAGGAGGTTTCTAAAGCAGTCAACATTTAGGGTCTCAGATGCAGCCATAATTAGGCAGTTTTTAAAAACTAACAATTAATTAATTAATTTGATAGTAGTTATGGTCCAGTTATAAACCAATGAAAAAAAGAAGGTATATCAATGAACTCTAAACCTGTACATCCATGGGGAAGCTAGAAGTCTGTAGTGGAAGATAATAAATTATGGGTGACCAATATTTTACCAATGGGAGTTCTGAAAGCTCCTAATTCTTGGTCTAACTCTGCTCCCATTGAAGTCATTGGAAGTTTTACTGCTGATTTCCATTAACTTTAAGGGGAGCAGAATTGAGCCAGGGCTAAACACTTCTGAAAACCTCACCGTCCTTTACTAAGGATTTGGTTCTGTAGCTTCATCATCGACAGGCCTCCCGCTGAAGTCAATGGGATTTCTCTATTTGAAGCAGTTCTAAATTGGGACTTGAGCCTACATTTACTACTGGTAGGCAGGTGAAGGGACTTCACTCTAAAAAACAAAAACAGCCTTTCACAAGCTTGTCTTTTTCTGTGATTGGGCTTAATTCATGTACCACTTGAGTCCTCTTTAACCTAGCAGATAAAGGTATTACAAGATCCAGTGGCTGGAAGTTGAAGTCAAAGTTCAAACTGGAAATAAAATACACATTTTTAACAGTGTGGGTAATTAACCATTCAAATGCTTACTAAAGGGAGTGGTAAATTCTCTTCCACTTGGAGTCTTTAACTTTGGCCTGCATGTTTTTCTAAAAGATATGCTCTAGTTCAGCTAAAAGTTGTTGGGCACAAGATGCAAGACTTTGAAATCCTGTATCATGCTCTTTATGGTCCCTTCTGGCTTTAAAATCTATTAATCTGTCAATTAGTGCCCATAGAGCATGCTAAGATCCTTAGATGGAAGTCTCTATAGAAATGCAGAATACCAGTGGAAGTAGCAGTTGCCCTAGCATTAAATCATTTCATTTGCACAATGGTTGTCTACATGCCTGTTAAGTAAATAAAAGGGTGATAGAGGAAGGAGGAGTGAAAATACAACAGAAAATGTTTCTCCCCTAATTGTAATGATAGCCAATGTGCTGTGCTGGGTGGGTCTTGGGGCAGAGAGTCGCAAAACAAGCCAATTTAGGGTATGTCTTCGCTACCAACGTTAAAGCGCTGTGGCTGTGTAGTCGCGGCACCAGCGCTGGGAGATAGGAAAAACCCCACCCTCATGAGGGGAGTAGCTACCAGCGCTGGGAGCACGGCTACCAGCTCTGGTGGACTGTCTACACTGTCACTTTCCAGTGTTTTTTCACCCTCCTGAGCGAGACAGTTTCAGCGCTATTAAGTGGCAGTGTAGACAAGGCCTTAGTCATTGTCATTGAGCTTCTTTGTGAAGCAGCTGGCAGAGGGGAGCAGGGCCAACATGGCCACCTGCACCTCCTCTATGCCAGGGACCTGTTTGGAACAAAGGGCAGGTTAGAGCAGTCTCAAGAACTGCTTTAACTTGCATGCCTGCTAACAGCCCCTGTGGGTTGTTGCAGCAGGTGGGAAGAGCCAGGGCCTAAGAATACAATAATTCTTACATTGGAGAGCCCTGCAGGTGGTCTGAGGGAGGAGTAGTGTCTACACAGACCTTATCTCTGTCAAGGACTCCCCCTACTTTCAGAGAATTCAGGTTGCTCTATGGCCAGGGCTAGTAGGTCAGTAATGAATGCAACTTTCTGAGCTGTAAGCCCCGTTTGGCCACAGGATACCCTGAACGGCTATAAGCAAGTCACAGATCCTCTCTGCTTGGCTCTCCCTCACCCGGAAAGTGGGGACAATATTTACCGGCCTTGCATTCATCAGTGCTTTGAAAATGTAATGATGGTTCATTAAAGTACATCCTGTCGGCCACAGCAGCAGAAAACCAATGCCCCATCGCATTACCCCTCACCACTGCCTTCTCTCCTACTGCCCCTCCACTGCTGCACAGTGCAGACGGGCTGCATGGACAGTTTCACTTTTGCTTAAAGAGCTAAACTGGGAGCTATTTCACAGTTCGCAAATCCACCCCTTAAGTCAAACTGAAAAGCAGCCCTGTCGCCTCCCAACAAACATAGGGCAGGCGTGGAAACCCAGAGCTCCCTTTTGAAGCCTGTCTGCCTGAGCAGTGCTGCCAGGTGGACATCAAAGAAGAACGACCACATCCCCACCTCAGCCCAGCCAAAGCACTTTGCTGGCAACTGGGCTGCTTTGAGGTTTTACTTTCACTAGATTTACCTGTGGCCTCGTGCCTCCCACTGCACTTGAGGTATGTACAGAGGGACCCATAAAACATTGCCCTGGAGTGTTTTAATGGTATATTTTTAGCAGTTGTCCCAGATTATTGCCCTTTGTCCCAGATTTCAGTGTTTAGAGCATGAGAAGCCAGTATGAGAATACCCAGTAGGGCCAAGATGAAGGGTGTGTGTGTGTAAACAGAGTAGTAGCTCAAAAGACTTTATACAAAATATTCTATTTTAACAGCACATAACTAACAGATAGGGCCAAGTGTTGGCCTGCAGTATAAATGGTGTGAGGCAGACACAGAAAAAGCCTTCAAATGCAACATATATTTTGCTATCATACACTTATGAGCACCATGCCAATCTTATTCAGATTATTCCTACTTGGACAGTTTTGCCATTGATTTAGCTGGGAGCAGGATTAGGCACATGAGTAGTTTATGCAGCAATGGGTATTGCTGAAAGCCAAAGACGTACACAAACAAATGTTCAGGCCCCAATGCCTTTTCTGCTTCCCCAGGCCTGGCTCAGATCCTATCACCAGTGCAGAGCTTCCTCCTGCTACATGCCACCAGCCAGGCAGCTGCAAACAGAATTCTAGCTGGGTGAGGCTCACATGGCCCATTGCTCACCTACTCAGCTCCTTCCATCACTTCAGCTCCCCCACCTACCTAGTCCTCTGGCTCCCCCCGCGCCCTCGCCTCTTATCTTAATTCCCCATCCCCACACCCACTCCGCTTCTCTCCTGCTCCCATGCCACTCATAGGCACCAACTTCCCCTCTGTCTGGTGGGTGCTCGACCCCCGCCTCTTCCCACCCCTGCACCGCCCTCGCCCCACCCCCATTCCACCTCTTCCCCAAAGTTCCCGCCCCACCCTGCCTTTTCCCACCCCAGCCCTGCCCCCTTCCCCCAAGTCCCTGCCCCTGCCCTGCCTCTTCTCCGCCTCCTCTCCTGAGTCCCCGCTCCCCCCCTCCCTCCCGGACAGTCCTAAGCGCTGCCAAACAGCTGCTAGGCGGTGGGCAGGAAGCACTGGGAGGGAGGAGGAGGAGCGGGGATGCAGCGCGCTCAGAGAGAGAAAAGGGGGAGGAGCTTGGCTGCTGGTGGATGCGGAGCACCTGCTAATTTTACCTATGATGCCACTGATCCTGTTCTTTATCTACCAGCAATCACCATTTACTTCTGGAGAAGTGTGTGGGGGGGAAATAATTCGTAGAAAGAGACTCAATAATCCAACAAGCCTGGCCTCAGGGGCCGAAGAGCTGCAGCCAGCCCCTGGTAAGAGCTGCCCGGGCAGCTGTGGAGACAGATGGAGTGTCCATGGCTCCCCACAGCTGCCCGGGCTCCCCGGGCCACTCTTACCTGGCTTCTGGCCTGGCTGGGGGGGGGGGGGCACTCGGGGGGATAAGGAGGGAGGGCCATGGCCCCCCCGTTCCAGCACCCCTGCCATGAGAGGACAGCTCCGGGGGAGATACAAATCAAGAACTGCTGGGAGGGGAAAAAAATAGAAGATTTATTAAAAAGAATAAATACCATCTTCCATAACAAGAATTCAGCACTTTCCCTCCTTTAATTTTGTGTATGATCAACATTTTAAAAATAAAGAGACTGCTAATATTAGATGAAATGCATCTGAATTCTATAATAGTGGAGGAAATGAAAGATGCAAAGTAACATTATGGTGTTAACAGAGATTTTAATAATGATTCTGCCTGCAGTTGCTGCTGTCATTACATAGAATGTAGTTCACTAATGAAGGAATGGAGGAACCACAATTTTTATGGCAATTGAATTAAAAGGAAAATTTAATTTTGCTTTATTTCTTATGAGTTTGAAATACTTGCAAGTAGCAAGAGTGCAAGCTGCCCACGTCCCAGAGCTGAGACTGACCCCCAGGGTGTGGTACACCAGGGAAGTAATAGGGCAGCTTTGGGTAGGAAAGGGAGAGTTGAGGGCTATGAAGACAGTAGGTCAGAGGGAAGCCAGATGAACGCAGGTGCCAGGGGGAAGGAATTGCCTCAGGTAGTTTATCAGCAATCCCACCAGCCATTTAAGGAGTGGTGCTTACAGGCCTTGAAAGCAGCCTCATCCCATCCTCTTGCACAAAAAGGCTCAGCTCATCGCCTATGAGGACTCTGGGAAATTTGCAAGTGTGCACTTGCAGAGTTGCTACCACATCATCAGTTCGGGAGAGAAGTTCAGCCCCTCCTCAGGCATGGAGTTTGTCTTCCCACACATGGACCTGAACTCCCCAATGGCTATTGCCCCCAAACCTCCCCTCAGAGGGGGAGGGAAGTTACAGAATGGAAGAAGACAATGAGTACAATTATGCTGAGTGGGTCAGTGCTATGGGTTCCTGAGTGATGTTGTGGAGCAGTCATTCTCTCCAATGTCACCACCTCTCTCCTCCCCCACTTAGCCTGATTCTCCCAGAGCACCCAGGAAGGAGCTTCCACAGGCAGGGAGGAGATTATGCCACTGAGGCTATTTGCTGTCTCCGGTCATTTCAGATCCAAGTCCCCTTTGCTCATAGTACTGGAGAAGTGTGGTTCAGTAGCTGTAAGTCAGGGCCTAGGAGGAGGTGAGTATTAAAAGGGGGGTAGGGGGGCATCAGACCATTTCTTAGGGCTCCATAATAAAGTAGAATCCCTGACCTAATGCAGAAATTCTGGAATGAAACTGCACTTTAGTATTTAAATTACAAGGCAAAACAATAAAGAGAAGAGATCATTAAACATTATTATACGAGAGCTCTGAGCATCACCAGGACAATTTAGAATATGTAATTAAGAGTACAATACAATTTATTTTTATATCACGTTCTTCATACAAACCAGGAAATCCTATTACTTACCCAAAAATGCAGAGCAAACTGCAAACAGTAATTTAAGAGATGAAGACAAAGTGGCTATTGAAAAATGTACATCTTACACTCCCTTAGATCTGGCAGCAATTGTGGTTTAATATTTTAACTACTGTGATAGGTTATAGTGCTGAAGAAAAGTGCATTAATTACCATGGGAAATCTAAAAAAAAAAAAAATCTAATTATAAAGCAAGAATAAAAATCAGTCTTATTGACCGGGAAACAAATAAAGCCATGTAAAGGGAAATGAAGGATGCAAAATTTTAAAACACTATTATTAGTCATTTTGATCTGCATTCTCTAGAATCTACAGCTCTCTTTGATCCCTTGGAATCTTGATTTAAACCTGGTCATGGGGCTCTCCGTGGTCAGTGATCTTCAGGTGATAAAGACAAGGCATCAAATGCACATGTGTTGGAAGCAGGTGCTAATTGATTGCAGTCCAAGGAACTGCATCTGGTTTGAATTGGGTCAAAGGTGTCCACACTGAGACCCACTGGCAGCTTTTGAAGCAGTTGGACCTGAGGGCATTGATACATTTGTGGACTCTGGCAGGTGTAACAGAGCTGCTATCTTGATTGGCTCCAGTCTTTGCTCCAAGAGGTCCCGGAGGGCAATGTTCAGTAACTGCTCATCTGCGCCACAGATACTTTTGTATACCACAGTGTACTCAAGACGTCTCAAAGGCTGCTAAGGAAAGGCATGAGACAGTTTGGGATTCATAGACTCATAGACTCATAGACTTTAAGGTCAGAAGGGACCAATATGGTCATCTAGTCTGACCTCCCGCATGATGCAGGCCACAAAAGCTGACTCACCCACAACAGAATCTTCCAGCCTGCGACCCCTGCCCTATGCTGCGGAGGAAGGCGAAAAACCTCCAGGGCCTCTGCCAATCTACCCTGGAGGAAAATTCCTTCCCGACCCCAAATATGGCGATCAGCAGAACCCCGAGCATACAGGCAAGATTCTACAGCCGGACCCTCATTTTACCCGTGATGGCCCGTTAATGCCTATTTGACTAAAATCACATTATCCCATCAAACCATTCCCTCCATAAACTTATCAAGCCTAATCTTGAAGCCAGAGAGGTCCTTTGCCCCCACCGTTTCCCTCGGAAGGCTGTTCCAAAATTTTACCCCTCTGACGGTTAGAAACCTTCGTCTAATTTCAAGCCTAAACTTCCCCACGGCCAGTTTATATCCATTCGTTCTCGTATCCACATTACTACTAAGCTGAAATAATTCCTCTCCCTCCTTGGTATTAATCCCTTTGATATATTTAAAGAGAGCAATCATATCCCCCCTCAGCCTTCTTTTGGTTAGGCTAAACAAACCGAGCTCCTCGAGTCTCCTTTCATAGGAAAGGTTTTCCATTCCTCGGATCATCCTAGTGGCCCTTCTCTGTACCCGTTCCAGTTTGAGTTCATCCTTTTTAAACATAGGAGACCAGAACTGCACACAGTACTCCAAATGAGGTCTCACCAGCGCCTTGTATAACGGAAGCAGCACCTCCCTGTCCCTACTAGAAATACCTCGCCTAACGCATCCCAAGATCGCATTAGCTTTTTTCACAGCCACGTCACATTGCCGACTCATAGTCATCCTGCGATCAACCAGGACTCCGAGGTCCTTCTCCTCCTCCGTCACTTCCAACCTATGCGTCCCTAACTTATAACTAAAATTCTTGTTAGTCATCCCTAAATGCATCACCTTACACTTCCCACTATTAAATCTCATCCTATTATTGTTACTCCAATTTACAAGGTCATCCAAGTCTCCCTGCAAAATATCCCGATCCTTCTCCGAATTGGCAATACCTCCCAACTTTGTGTCATCCGCAAACTTTATCAGCCCACTCCTACATTCGGTTCCGAGGTCAGTAACGAATAGATTAAATAAAATCGGACCCAAAACCGAACCTTGAGGAACCCCACTGGTGACCTCCCTCCAACCCGACAGTTCCCCTTTCAGTACTACCCGCTGCAGTCTCCCCTTTAACCAGTTCTTTATCCACCTCTGGATTTTCATATCGATCCCCATCTTTTCTAATTTAACCAGTAATTCCTCGTGCGGCACAGTATCAAACGCTTTACTAAAATCTAGGTAAATTAGATCCACCGCATTTCCTTTATCTAGAAGGTCTGTTACTTTCTCAAAAAAGGAGATCAAGTTGGTTTGGCACGATCTTCCTTTCGTAAACCCATGTTGTAATTTGTCCCAATTGCCATTCACCTCAAGGTCCTTAACTACTTTTTCCTTCAAAATTTTTTCCAAGACCTTGCATACTACAGAAGTTAAACTAACAGGCCTGTAGTTACCCGGGTCACTTTTTATCCCCTTCTTGAAAATAGGAACCACATTAGCTATTTTCCAGTCCATCGGTACCTCCCCCGAGTTTACAGATTTATTAAAAATTATCGCCAAGGGGCTTGCAATTTCTCGCGCCAGCTCCTTCAATATTCTAGGATGAAGATCATCCGGTCCACCCGATTTAGTCCCATTTAGCTGGTCAAGTTTGGCTTCCACCTCTGATACTTTAATGTCAATTGCCCCTCCTTTATTCCCCTCTGTCCCGCTCCCTCTATTCCTAAGCCCTTCATTAGCCTTATTAAACACCGATGCAAAATATTCATTTAGATATTGTGCCATGCTTAGATTGTCCTTAATCTCCACTCCATCTGCAAGCTTCAGTGGCCCCACTTCCTCTTTCTTTGTTTTCTTCCTATTTATATGGCTATAAAACCTCTTACTATTGGATTTAATTCCCCTCGCGAGGTCCAACTCTACACGGCTTTTGGCCTTTCTCACCGCATCCCTACATGCTCTGACCTCAATAAGGTAGGTTTCTTTGCCGATCTCTCCCCTCTTCCATTCTTTGTACGCTTTCTGTTTTTTCTTAATCGCCCCTTTGAGACGCCCGCTCATCCAGCTGGGTCTAATTCCCCTGCCTACTGACCATTTCCCCTTTCTCGGGATACAGGCCTCGGACAGCTCGTGCAACTTCAGCTTGAAATAATCCCAGGCCTCATCTGCCTTTAGCTCTCTAAGTATGTTAGCCCAATCCACTTCCCTAAGTAGTTGCCTTAATTTATTAAAGTTGGCCTTTTTGAAATCGTAAACCTTAGTCACAGTCATAGTTTTATTTCTGTTAACCCTTCCATTTAGTTTAAACCAAATTAGCTCATGGTCACTCGAGCCAAGGTTGTCCCCTACAACCATTTCCTCAACGAGGTCCTCACTACTCACCAGCACCAAATCTAAAATCGCATCCCCCCTCGTCGGTTCAGCTACTACTTGATGAAGGAATTCATCTGCTAGCACGTCTAGAAACATCTGAGCCCTATTATTGTTACTAGCATTTGTTCCCCAATCTATGTCTGGGAAGTTAAAGTCCCCCATGATCACACAGCTCTTATTAGTTTTTACTTCCTTAAAAACATTAAATAGTTCTCTGTCCGCATCCAGGCTAGATCCCGGCGGTCTATAGCACACCCCAAGCAGTATCTCAGGGGAGGCTCTAGAAGTTCTTTTACCCAGTGTAATTGTTGCCCAGACAGACTCCGTCTTATCCATTCCATCACTTATTATTTCTTTACATTTTAGCTCATTATTGACATACAATGCCACACCCCCACCTTTACCTTTTTTCCGGTCATTCCTAAACAGCACATACCCTTCCATACCTGTACTCCAGTCATGACTACCATTCCACCACGTTTCGGTTATTCCTACGATATCAGGTTTCATTTCTTGGACCAGGAGCTCCAATTCCTCCATTTTGTTACCTAGGCTTCTCGCATTGGTGTATAAACATCTTACCGTATGCTGTCTATCCTTTCTCCCATTAGTTATGCACTTTGGTACGGACCCCGTAGTGTCCATCTGCCCCCTCCTTCTTATGTCCAATTCCCTACCCCTACCTATATCTGTGCTTTTCTCCTCGCCCTCTTTTTCAGTGTTGGAATCTGGCGTGGAGATCAACTGGACATCTCCCAACCGTCTCCCCCAAGTTCCTAGTTTAAAGCCCTTTTGATGAGATGAGCCAGCCTCCCTCCCAGAAGTCTATTTCCTTCCCTACTCAGGTGAAGTCCATCCCGCGAGAACAGCTGTCTGTCCCCGAAAGCCTCCCAGTGGCCATACATCCCAAAGCCCTCCTTATAGCACCACTCCCTTAGCCAGCTATTTATCCTCACAATCCTGTCTGCCCTTTGCTGTCCTTCTCTAGGAACAGGCAGAATCCCACTGAAGATAATCTGAGCCTCGACTTCCTTAAGCGTCTTCCCCAGCCTGGCATAATCTCCCTTGATTCTCTCTAGCGAGAACCTAGCCGTGTCATTCGTTCCTAATGCAGAACTATGGGCCAGTGCAGGTCTCCATTCATAGATTCATAGATTCATAGATTCTAGGACTGGAAGGGACCTCGAGAGGTCATCGAGTCCAGTCCCCTGCCCGCATGGCAGGACCAAATACTGTCTAGACCATCCCTGATAGACATTTATCTAACCTACTCTTAAATATCTCCAGAGATGGAGATTCCACAACCTCCCTAGGCAATTTATTCCAGTGTTTAACCACCCTGACAGTTAGGAACTTTTTCCTAATGTCCAACCTAGACCTCCCTTGCTGCAGTTTAAGCCCATTGCTTCTTGTTCTATCCTCAGAGGCTAAGGTGAACAAGTTTTCTCCCTCCTCCTTATGACACCCTTTTAGATACCTGAAAACTGCTATCATGTCCCCTCTCAGTCTTCTCTTTTCCAAACTAAACAAACCCAATTCTTTCAGCCTTCCTTCATAGGTCATGTTCTCAAGACCTTTAATCATTCTTGTTGCTCTTCTCTGGACCCTTTCCAATTTCTCCACATCTTTCTTGAAATGCGGTGCCCAGAACTGGACACAATACTCCAGCTGAGGCCTAACCAGAGCAGAGTAGAGCGGAAGAATGACTTCTCGTGTCTTGCTCACAACACACCTGTTAATACATCCCAGAATCATGTTTGCTTTTTTTGCAACAGCATCACACTGTTGACTCATATTTAGCTTGTGGTCCACTATAACCCCTAGATCCCTTTCTGCCGTACTCCTTCCTAGACAGTCTCTTCCCATTCTGTATGTGTGAAACTGATTTTTTCTTCCTAAGTGGAGCACTTTGCATTTGTCTTTGTTAAACTTCATCCTGTTTAACTCAGACCATTTCTCCAATTTGTCCAGATCATTTTGAATTATGACCCTGTCCTCCAAAGCAGTTGCAATCCCTCCCAGTTTGGTATCATCCGCAAACTTAATAAGCGTACTTTCTATGCCAATATCTAAGTCGTTAATGAAGATATTGAACAGAGCCGGTCCCAAAACAGACCCCTGCGGAACCCCACTCGTTATGCCTTTCCAGCAGGATTGGGAACCATTAATAACAACTCTCTGAGTACGGTTATCCAGCCAGTTATGCACCCACCTTATAGTAGCCCCATCTAAATTGTATTTGCCTAGTTTGTCGATAAGAATATCATGCGAGACCGTATCAAATGCCTTACTAAAGTCTAGGTATACCACATCCACAGCTTCTCCCTTATCCACAAGACTCGTTATCCTATCAAAGAAAGCTATCAGATTGGTTTGACATGATTTGTTCTTTACAAATCCATGCTGGCTGTTCCCTATCACCTTACCACCTTCCAAGTGTTTGCAGATGATTTCCTTAATTACTTGCTCCATTATCTTCCCTGGCACAGAAGTTGTAAACTAACTGGTCTGTAGTTTCCTGGGTTGTTTTTATTTCCCTTTTTATAGATGGGCACTATATTTGCCCTTTTCCAGTCTTCTGGAATCTCTCCCGTCTCCCATGATTTTCCAAAGATAATAGCTAGAGGCTCAGATACCTCCTCTATTAGCTCCTTGAGTATTCTAGGATGCATTTCATCAGGCCCTGGTGACTTGCAGGCATCTAACTTTTCTAAGTGATTTTTAACTTGTTCTTTTTTAATTTTATCTGCTAAACCTACCCCCTTCCCATTAGCATTCACTATGTTAGGCATTCCTTCAGACTTCTCGGTGAAGACCGAAACAAAGAAGTCATTAAGCATCTCTGCCATTTCCAAGTTTCCTGTTACTGTTTCTCCCTCTTCACTAAGCAGTGGGCCTACCCTGTCTTTGGTCTTCCTCTTGCTTCTATTGTATTGATAAAAAGTCTTCTTGTTCCCCTTTATTCCCGTAGCTAGTTTGAGCTCATTTTGTGCCTTTGCCTTTCTAATCTTGCCCCTGCATTCCTGTGTTGTTTGCCTATATTCATCCTTTGTAATCTGTCCTAGTTTCCATTTTTTGTATGACTCCTTTTTATTTTTTAGATCATGCAAGATCTCGTGGTTAAGCCAAGGTGGTCTTTTGCCACATTTTCTATCTTTCCTAACCAGCGGAATAGCTTGCTTTTGGGCCCTTAATAGTGTCCCTTTGAAAAACTGCCAACTCTCCTCAGTTGTTTTTCCCCTCAGTCTTGATTCCCATGGGACCTTACCTATCAGCTCTCTGAGCTTACCAAAATCCGCCTTCCTGAAATCCATTGTCTCTATTTTGCTGTTCTCCCTTCTACCCTTCCTTAGAATTGCAAACTCTATGATTTCATGATCACTTTCACCCAAGCTGCCTTCTACTTTCAAATTCTCAACGAGTTCCTCCCTATTTGTTAAAATCAAGTCTAGAACAGCTTCCCCCCTAGTAGCTTTTTCAACCTTCTGAAATAAAAAGTTGTCTGCAATGCAGTCCAAGAATTTGTTGGATAGTCTGTGCCCCGCTGTGTTATTTTCCCAACATATATCCGGATAGTTGAAGTCCCCCATCACCACCAAATCTTGGGCTTTGGATGATTTTGTTAGTTGTTAAAAAAAAGCCTCATCCACCTCTTCCACCTGGTTAGGTGGCCTGTAGTAGACTCCTAGCATGACATCACCCTTGTTTTTTATCCCTTTTAGCCTAACCCAGAGACTCTCAACACTTCCATCTCCTATGTCCATCTCTACCTCAGTCCAAGTGTGTACATTTTTAATATATAAGGCAACACCTCCTCCCTTTTTCCCCTGTCTATCCTTCCTGAGCAAGCTGTACCCATCCACACCAACATTCCAATCACGTGTATTATCCCACCAAGTTTCAGTGATGCCAACAATGTCATAGTTGTATTTATTTATTAGCACTTCCAGTTCTTCCTGCTTATTACCCATACTTCTCGCATTTGTATATAGGCATCTAAGATACTGGTTTGATCTTTCCTCCCAGTTTTGTCCTGACCCTCCTTTCTCTCTGCCAATATAGCCCACACTCCCTCTCGTTTCCGACCCATCTCCCAGGTCTCCATGTTCCCCACTTACCTGCGGGCTTTGCTCACCTGTCCCCGTCGAATCTAGTTTAAAGCCCTCCTCACTAGGTTAGCCAGTCTGTGTCCAAATAGGGTCTTTCCCCTCCTCGAAAGGTGAACGCCATCTCTGCCTAGCAGTCCAATATTTCAATGGAGTAGCATCTACTTACACCAGATCTAAATTTGACCATGTCTTGGTTTTGTCAGACTTGAACAGTGCTGTTTGTTGACTTTCCTTAACACCCATGAACACAGCTAGCTGGCTGATGCTTGACATGGAAGAAATAGGAGAGATGTGGTTTACAGCCTAGGGGTCCTGCTGGATCCGCAGTTGCTCCTAGTGTTTTAAGTAGCGACAACAGCTGAGAGTGCGAGGATGTTGTGACATTTCCTTCTTGGTGTGAAACTTGACATGATCATCCATGGCTTTGTCCCATCCCAGATTGGATTCTTGGGACTATACAGTACTTGAAGTGAAAAATGCCTGGTGCAGTTCAAAGTGATAGTATTAATCTATAAAAGACCAATATTGTTTGGGTCCTGGCTATTTTAGAGACTGCCTCTCTCTTATTGCTCCAGCCAACCAGCTAGGAAGCCCTGGGATGCTCTCGCTGACAGTTCTTTGGTTTACATGGCTTGGGGCTGCTGGCAGGGTTCCCTCAGTGGAGGGCAGTGGCAGGCCAGGTCAAACCAAAAGCCACATCCACACATTTTTCCTAAAGATTCACACATAAAAGCTTTCCTTGTCAAAGCTTTTCTTTCCCATTGCTTCAGCAGTTAGCATGGGCCCTCCCCAAAGGAATCCTTTTACAAACAGTGTGTAGCCTATTCTCACCATATTTGCTGCTTTTCTTAAAACCCCAGCTCCTGCAGATGTGAATATGTGGGAACGTCAGCTTTTATTAAAAAAAAAAAAAAAAAAGTAAGTTTCTAGACCTCAAGCTTAAACACGGGAACCCTAAGTGCTCAAAAAAGCCTCAGAAGGCAAATAAAAAGAACCCAACATTTTTAAAAATTTTCATTATTTTTAAGCCACTCTCGTGTGTTGTGGTCCTGACTCATGATTTTTTTTAGCACTTGGGGGTGGCTATACTGTAAATTTACTCTCCCCCAAAGAGCAGTCTGCTCCAAAGTCCTTTTTCAAATGGGGTGTATCTCAAATAACTTGCCCTTCATCTAGGAGAAACACTCCCTTCACTTAGATTGGGGAGACACTTGGAGAGAGGATCTCTATGTAACCCACTCACTGTCTTTCACAGTAGGTCTTGCTGGAACCCTGGACAACAACTGCAGCCACCCTGGGAACTACAACTCCCAGCATGCCCTGCTGTCTTGGTCAGGTGAGGGAAGTTGGCTTGAAGTATACTTAAAGGAGAGATGAGTTCCAGCCCCCTCTGCACTTTGGAATTCAAGACTCTGTCCCTGTACAAAGATAGCACTCTAGATTTCTTCTCTCAGCTGTCTCTCTCAGACCACTTCTTCTCCCTCAGTGATTGCATCTCCTATCTGACAGCTATGCCTTCCAGAAACCCTCAGACAGGATAGTGCTAGGTCAGGAGGCTTCCCTCACTTAAAAAGTTAGTATATCCTCTTCCAAGTGCTCTTGACTCTAGAATTTGTTTTCCCCACTGGTCTGGCATCCCAAGTGTCAGGACCCATTGTGAGACATGTGTATTTCCCCATGTCTTTGCCAGAAGGTGCCAATTGGGCAAGCCTCAATCTCTCTAATGATTTGGGAGAATCCTGTTCTGTCTGAAGTTGTGTCATTCTAGGCAGTGATGTACTTTGTGTGGCTTACTACTGTAATGGGCTACCCATCTCCTACAAGGTGGGTGTGGTTTGAGACATAGCCTGGCAGAATAGAACTGAAACAAAGCATTCTATTGGAAGGCGGTGCTGTCTGTCATCTGCTCTAGAGGAGGGAGGCACTGCTGCGTTAGGGTTTGGCCTCCATTAACGGCTTGGAACAGGCTGGAGTTTTAGATAATGTGTGGTCTTCTCATTCCTTCAGATACCTCTGCTGTTCCAATATGTTTATGTGGGTGCTGAAAGCAGGTCGACAGGTACACGGTATATACAGACAAACATATAAGTACAGTTGACGTATTTTAGTTTATATTCATCGTCATTCATAGATTTTTAAGGCCAGAAGGTCAACATTAGGTTATCTAATCTGACCTCATGTATAATACAAGCTATAGAATTTCACCTAACCAACCCCATACTGAACCCAACCTATCTACGTGTAAGAGCAGAGTATTATTAATTCAAGAGTCCAACAAATCTGCCAAGTGTACAAAATCTCCCATCCAAGCCATTGGGAACCTTCCCATCAGGACTGTGGGATTGGGGCCATATTTTGGCTAGAAAAGAAATAATTGAAATCTTTAGGTTTAGCCTCAAAATTATACTTTAATAATTTAGTCCTGTGCTGAAAGGCAGGACAAGGCCAAAGCATCATGTCAGTTCTACATTGATGGCTTCATTGGGACTCACGTGGTGCATTAGCCTCATGCTGCTCCTGGCTGTGGGTTGAATTTCACACAGCATGCATTGCTGGAAGGTAAATATATTCCTCTGCAAATAGGGTCATGATTTGATTAATGTAATAATCTTTTATTCCAAACACTGTTTTAGTGTAGTTATCTTCCAACTGTTAGTGTGTGAGATACTCTAAAGAAACTAATCAATAACATAGTAAAGCTAACTGCAAGTTGCTAAATGCATTCTTTTTTCAGCATCAAAAAACCCCAAAACACTCAAGCGATAGCACTCTGTCATTAGTGGACCAGTTTATGACATTCCTTGCAAAGCACACAGATTGTCTCACAAAGGGTGTTGCACAGACAGTGTGTGTTAGACCTCTGCACAGGGGTTGCCAAGGCAACATCTAACAAAAAATCTTTAAGACATTGAGGGAAAGATTATGTCTGCCTTCTCAGGGCTGGGCCAAGCACAAGTTTTATTATTTGTGTGGCAGTGCCTAAAGGTACCATACACAAGAGTGGGCCCCCCCACTGTATTACGTACTGTACAAACAAAGTGATTCATAGACTTTCAAGACCAGATGGGACCATTATGATCATCTAGTCTGAGCTCCTGCATGACACAGACTATTGATCATCATCTAATAATTCTTGCCTCAAGGTCAATAACTTAGTTTACAATCCAACTAGACAAGAGAGACAACGCATGAGGCAACCACCCTGCCTCTCTTTTTACAGCTCCACAAAAAGGAGTTATAGATGGTTATAGATCTTGCAGTCACCTGCATAAAGACTAGTGCGGCTGTCAGTAGAGAGGAACCCACTGTATTCCTGGAGTTCTGGCAGACACTGGGCTTATTTAAGGAGAAGTGCACTTCTGCACTGCCCCCAGGGCAGGGCTGTGTCTTAAGGGGTCTATTATAGCTCGTATCAATTTTGGTTGTCGTCATCATGGTGCTGGATCATAATGCAGTAGCTTCTTTTGAGACAGTCTCATGTCATCAAGTGAGATACTGGATGTGTTATCAACCTAAAGAAAGTGTATGCTAAACAAATGGATTCATCTGCAGAAGTTTCTGACATTAAAAAAAAAAGACACTAGAGGGATGTGAATGGCAGCTTTTACAGTTTTGTGTATGTACAAACACGCTTTGCCCATTGTTTCAAAAATTCCATCTCCTGTCTGGTATGATCATTCTCATCTATTTGTAATCCGTGTGTGTTGGCGTGCATAGAGTTATTACTATGAAAGTGTGCATTCTTGTTAATAGGTATAGTTTAAAATGATTGTTAGCTGAGTATAAGGCCTCATTCATTGAAAGTGACATATGGCAAGGATGCATAATGATTCACTTTGGCTGCTAATTTGTGATCCTATTCATGGGGAAAAAAACCCACTTCTTTGCAGTCAGGCTTCATTCTTTCTGCAGTGTGTTTTTTTAAGCCAGGCCGTTCTACAAGTACTCCATAGAAGAGATTTCCTGCTCTCATGGGTGTGTATTCAAAGCTCTTTTCAAATCTACAAGGGCAGGTCACAGTAACAAAAGCTGGAATTATTCAGTGAAAGGTTGGCCATGTAGTGGCTCTCTTTTAAGTGAATGTAGTGTTTGTGTAAGGTGGCAGACTGACTGACAGCCCTGGAAACTGAAGCACCACAGTGGACAGGTACAGCATGGGCAATGGAAAGATAAGTTTCCTTAATGCCACAAACGTAGCATGCCAGAGTTGCTGGCTGACACTTCCACTGTTGTGAGAGTGGTTTTGATGAGGTGGAATCCACATAGACAGACTACAGTTTGCCAGTTTAATCTGGCAAAAACTTTGTGGAAACGATCATGGGATTTTACCCATCACAAGTGGTCAGGACCTTAGTTTTAACTCGCATCAGAAAGATAACAACTCCAACAGCACAGCGCCCCTTCTCATTACATTTGGGCATTGGGTTGGAACTGAGTCATGTCTTCACTAGGAAAAAGGAAGTATCATGTTAGCTGACACAAGGTAAAGTCCTACTGAAGACAAGTTAGGCTGTAGTTTTATCATGAGTTAGCAGATCATGGTGAACTCTAGGCTCCCCTAGTCTTTACCTAGACCTCCGAACACATGTGAAAGCTTCACTAGTATTTTACCATGTTAGCAAACGTGTGAAGATGAGTCCTCCGAGATAGAGTGCCTCCCAGTGAATCAGCCACGTTGCTTCAGGCAGACCCTTAGGATTTCAATAGAGGTCTCCCAATCAAACAGTGACAAGTGCTAACCCAATAGAGCTTGTAAGGGAAGACAGCACAGCTCAAAGTGGTAGGTCTATAGGCATTCATTCATAGGTGCCCCAATATGCAAGTACTTGTGCCGTAGTCTGACCAAGAGCATACACATAATACACTGGAGATGGAGTCCTTGTACTTTTTACCCACAGATGGACTAGTACACTTTTCAGATTGGTCTCTCCTGGGGCTAGGTGACAGACACGATCCAGCCAGCCCTTTGACAGAGTTAAGTAACCCATTTGATTGTTAAGAGTCAAATCAGACTTGCTATATGATCACAATGAAGAAGTATTGCTCTTCAAGATGTTGCTCTGGATGAAGATGTCCAGAGAATTTGCCTGTAGTAGACAAAACAGTATCTCTTGAATAAGATAACTCTTTTAGACACGCCAATAAACTGATGATTTTCATTAGATCTGTCAGCAGTTTGTTTATTCCATGGTCGCCACCTGCCATGAAAGTCTTGTAGATGTTCTTGTCTGCTGAAATAGCTCCATTTATTTTCAGAACACAATGATCAAAAAACAGCCAGAAAACAGTGTATGACTTCACTAGTTTTTCAGAGAGTCTATGGTTCAGTGGGTGTGGCTCATTGTTTCCAATCTGTTGCGCTGTACATAGTTTACAGTGAAATCTACTTTGTACATAATAAAGAGAAAAAGATGAAAACCAAAGACAGTTGACCATAAATCTACTGGCAGATGACTGCTTATTTTTATGAATGCTAAAGAGATGTGTAAAACCTGCGTTCATTTTGAACCTGATCCTGATCTCACTAATGTCAATGGTAAAACTCCCATTCACTTCAATGGTACAGGATCAGGTCCTTTGAGTGCAAGAGTTTGGGCTTGTAAGTGTATGTTTATATTACCATATATCTTGTAAAACTAGCAACTGAATACAGATCATAAAGCTGTAGCACAGGGGCAGGCAAACTTTTTGGCCTGAGGGCCGCATCGGGTTTCGTAAATTGTATGGTGGGCTGGTTAGGGGAGGGGGTCGTGGCCCGGCCCCCACCTCCTAGCTGCCCCCCCAGGACTCCTGCCCCATCCAACCCCCCCGCTGCCCCATCCAACCCCCCCTCCTTCTTGACTGCCACCCCGGGACCTCTGTCCCCATTCAACCCTGTTTCCCCCCTGACTACCCTGACCCCTATCCACACCCCCACCCCCTGACACCACCCCGAACTCCCCTGCCCTCTATCCAACCCCCCCTGCTCCCTTACCGTGCTGCCTGGAGCACCGGTGGCTGGCGGCGCTACAGCCGCGCCACCCGTCTGGAGTCGGGCCACGCCACCGCTGCCGCCACTGCACAGCAGAGAGCACCGGGTCAGGCCGGGGTCTGCAGTTGCACTGCCCCCAGGAGCTCACAGCCCTGCCGCCCAGAACATGGCGGTGGAGCGAGCGAGCTGAGGCTGCGGGGGAGAGGGGACAGCAGGGGAGGGGCCGGGGGCGAGCCTCCCAGGCCAGGAGCTCGGGGGCCAGGAAGGACAGTCCCGAGGGCCGGATGTGGCCTGCGGGCCATAGTTTGCCCACCTCTGCTGTAGCAGATTCCACAAGATATGTTGCACTGTGTGCTCACATATTTAAGACCTCAATTCAGCAGGACACTTAAAACCATTTAAAAACATTAGGAAGACAATCATTTCAATAAAAGAGATGTTCATCATTCTTATAGAAAAGGTTTTAATCTTCAAAGTGCTTAGCCAACATTAATTACCTGTAATTAACTTCTCTATATAGGTCATGCAAAATGCACCTTTGCATTTCACTTATTTGTCACTGTATCTTGGACAGGATTCTTGAAAGAAAGCTGCACTCATTCACCACTGCACAGCTTCCTGAAAACCCACCTGGGGCCTGATCTTGCAAAGCACCAAGTGCCTCTTGAGAGGTGCTGAACACCCTCACCTTGCACTGAAGTCTAATATTAAAATCAAGAGAGCCGAGAAAACTCAGCCAGGATCAGGACCACCCCCATTACTAAATTTCACTGTATAAGGATCCTGGAGTGTCACTTTCCATCCTGTTTTAATACTGTAGTATTACTAATAAGTAATACTCATTCTCATTTACACATAGCTCGTTACACCTTATGATTGCTTTAGTCGAACAAGTTATTGGGCTCAATACAGGACTGAGTGGATGAAATTCTCTGGCCTGTGTTATACATGAGGTCAGACAAGATGATCACAATGGTCCCTTCTGGCCTTGGAATCTATGAATCATGCACGGATGTGAAGGCCCATTTACACTGCTAGAGTGGAATACAGGAGCTTTAGTGTTAAAGATGAACTTTAACATTTATACATTGTTTTAAATAAAATAATGTTGAAGGCCAGATTCTGATTTCATTTAGCCAGCGTAAATCAAGAGTGACACCTTTGGCTTCAGTGGAGAGATTCCTGATTGACACCAGTGTGTGTAGACACGATCAGAATCTGATTCTAAAGTTCTTCTGGGGACTAAACCAGTGTCGCAGCAGAATGACAAAAGGCTTACAGTCTCTGACATAGGACTCCTCATTCCGCTGGTGTCATAAATACTCCCCCCCCCAGCAAGACCATTACTGCTACTAGCAGAAGGAAGGTCAGAAATGTCCTTTTTTAACTAAAGAAATTCTAATTCATGGTTTGCATGAGGCAAGAGAGGTTTCTTACCATGCAAACTTTCAGAATTCAGCCAAGCAACCTGGGTTTCAGACTTGGCTGCCCCTAGCATTCAGGGGTGATAAAAGAGAATTTGGGAAAACCTGGTCATGGAAGCACTAACCTCGTGGAACCACTGACCCCAACCCTTAGGAATCAGAAAACTCGCTCAGTTTTCAAGAGAAAAAAAAATCAAGTACTGAAAGACTGGATCATTTATGGGGAACATTTTTCCCCCTAGACAACCAATGGTTCGAGGGAAAGCCTCATTACAGATAGAAAACCAACCCCAGCCACTAAGCATGTATAATGGCACCAGAGCAAGTCAAAACTATTGGATAATTCTTACCAATGCTCACTTTATTTACAAATGTAATATCCCAGAAGGCTGCTTTGCATCTCTCCACGATGCATGTTGTGACGGGTTGGACCACAGAAACCCCCTTGGGAGCTGCCACCCGATGTGCAAAGACTACCCCTGCTTCTGTTTTCCCTGCCAGCTTAGGACTCCAGCACCCTGTCTTGCTGAGCCAGACACTCCCGTCTGGCTCCAGACACAGACCCAGGGTCTGAATCACTTGTCCCAAAGCTGCAAGTTTACCTGAAAACAGCTCATAGAAGTTTGCTTGTCTTTAGCACTCAGATGCCCAACTCCCAATGGGGTCTAAACCCAGATAAATCCGTTTTACCCTGCATAAAGCGTATGCAGGGCAAACTCATAAATTGTTTGCCCTCTATAACACTGATAGAGAGATATGCACAGTTGTTTGCTCCCCCAGGTATTAATACATACTCTGAGTAAATTACTAAATAAAAAGTGATTTTATTAAATACAAACCGTAGGATTTAAGTGGTTCAAAGTAGTAACAGACAGAACAGAGTAAGTCACCAAGCAAAATAAAATAAAATGCGCAAATCTATGCCTAATCAAACTGAATACAGATAATCTCACCCTCAGAGATGCATTTTATATTTCTAGTTTTAGATACAAGAGTGGTACATTTATACAAATCAGATGATCATACCCAGTAGATTATAAGCTTTGTAATGATACCTTACAAGAGACCTTTTGCATGAAGCATATCCCAGTTACGTTATATTCACTTATTACCATATTTTCTCTAAAACTATCCCAGTTACATTATATTGACTTATTATCAAGTTTTTATAAAACCATATAGACTGCACAACGTCACACATGTAATAACAGCTGCAAGCTGTCTACACCCATGTTCAAATATAATAATTTAAAGGTGTGATTTTATTGTAATGGCTCATGATCTGGTAGAGTCTCTACCTTCTTTCAACACAGACATGCACACAAGGTTGGTGTCCAAAACTCACCTCCCACTGCCAGGGTTTTCTCTATTCTTAACTTAAGAGTACAAAAATAAGGCATAGCGTGAACTTCTACTTGAGATGGCTGTTTCCAAGGTTATTCCTTGCAAGCCCTCCTATCTCATCCTGCCCCCATCCCCAGCCACACTCCTTATTTAGGCTACGTCTACACTACCCGCCTGAATCGGCGGGTAGAAATCGATCTCTCGGGGATCGAATTATCGCGTCTCTCGGGACGCGACATTCGATCCCCGAATCAACGCTTGTATTCCACCAGCGGAGGTAGGAGTAAGCGCCGTCGATGGGGGAGCCGCGGAGATCGATTTGCCACCGTCCTCACAGTGGGGTAAGGCGGCTCCGATACGTCGAATAGTGTAGCTGAATTTGCATATCTTAAATCGACCCCCCCCTCCCCGTAGTGAGGACGTAGCCTTAGAGACTCTCCATCTTTCAATATCATGAGTTGCAGATAGTAAGACCTATGTGGTGTGGCCCCGGATGAATCAGAAAAACAGCTCTGCATCTGCAGGTAGAAGATCAGGTTCTCGGGCCACATTACAAAGCCCAAGGGGTTGAGTTTTCAAACATGTGATTTAGAAGCACAAGTCCCAGTGCAAGTCAATGGAATTTACTCTAAGTTCCCAACCAATGTCACTTTCCTCTCCCTGACTGGACAGTGGTTGTATTTTGAAAACATATTCATAGTTTCATTCTTAAGCCTAATATTCAGCGGGTAGAGATTTAAATATTTTTAAACCAAGTTTAGTTGGGCTACTCCCATTCTTAAACGTAAGAGTATGCTTAAATACTTTGCTGGATCGGGGCTAGAGTGCTCAGCACCTCCCAGGATCAAGCACTTTTGCCTGTTCATATTTCCCTTTAAACATTAAAAAAAACCCAACCCATAAACAAACCCGGAAAGCTAAATGCAGAGTTACTGACAATGATCATGGCAGTTTTTGAATGACAAAAGCTTTCAGAAGAAATGTCAAGAGTCTGTAGGCGGCAAGCTTATGTTTCAAGGAGAAACAAGAAGAAAGGAGGAACAATAAATCAGAGATGCAGCTCACTCAGATGTTGTCTTTGAGGTTTCACCTCTTGAAGGCCATGTCCCCCAGCATGCTGAGGGCCACTCCCCTTTGATCAAGCCTATTAATTTCTGTCAAGCAGTGAAAGTGGCAGCGTGTGCTCTGCCATTTGTATCCAAGGGCCATGCGGACATTGCTTTGTTTGACATGTGCTGTGCATTTATGGGGTTAACATCAAACATAGGCTGATTTATAATTTTTAATCAAAACCGGATTATAATCTAATACATCTTAATAATATATTCTCTTTGGAGGCTAGGTGGTGCAGGGGGTTAAACCACTGACAGCCGTTCCTTTCTGAATCTGGGGACCCAGGATAAAGCCTGACTTAGGTCATTTGCACTCTTATAAACTAGTCTCTGGAGATGCTTCTTCCGACCAGAAACTACCATGCAGCATGGTGCAGCTGGTTGCTTGCTTTCTGGATACAGGCAGTACCTGTATTACAGGGCATGAGGTATACAGAAGGAAACACATGGGAAAGCTTGCAATGTCAGCCTGTACTATTCTACTGCTGTCATCTTCTCAGTGTGCGGACAAACTCACCCAAAAATTATTACTGTTTTAATTTAAGCATTTCCCCTCAAATATGTCAGTTATGCAACTCAGAGCCTTGTATCCAATGGAATTCTAGACAAACTGCCAGAGGTAAGGGGTCAGTTTGTGAGGAACCAGGATTTTGTTAATTTTAATAGAAACTGAGCACACCAAGCAGAAATTAATCCAACTACTGGATTTCCTGGATACCAGATCTCCCACTGGGCAGATAGGTGTTATTCAGAGGAATGTATAAATAAACCAGACCAGCCAATTATCAATAGGGGATTTTTGAGCATTCTGGTCCCAACAAATGATCCTCATCTTTTTTTTCCAATCTATTCTCTGCAAAAGGCTATCCTGGAAGAGAAGTTCTGCCTCCCAAGAGACCTAATTAACATTATGACAGGTTTCAGAGTAGCAGCCGTGTTAGTCTGTATCCGCAAAAAGATCAGGAGTACTTGTTTCACCTTAGAGACTAACAAATTTATTTGGGCATAAGCTTTCGTGGGCTAAAACCCACTTCATCGGATGCATGCCGTGGAAAATACAGTAGGAAGATATATATATATATATATATATATATATATATATATATATATATATATACACACAGAGAACATGAAACAATGGGTGAACATGAAACATTATAAGACTAATGAAGACTAAGTGTAAATTTTTTTTTTAAAGTTCTTTGTAATGCTACTTTATAACCCTCCACTACCAGCTCTATGTTTGCATTCAGTGCCTGATACATCCAAAAAGGGTTGTGGTGGAGATCCAGAGGCATTTTAGAGCAAGCGTAACTATTTCACTGTTACCTTGTACGGCCCTGGTCTATATTCATCTGTTCTCTTATCCTCAGACTGTAAGTTCTTTGGGGGCAGGGATGGTCTTTTCTTTGTATGTATGTACAGTGCCTAGCACAATGGGGCTTTGATTGATTGATGGTTTTCAGGCATTACCACAATCTAAATAATATTTTTTTTGGCATCCAATGCTACCAAGGAGGAATGGCAATGACTGGAACCCCACCAGGGAGGCTGATATCAGTCCATTCTTCCTTATCTCAAGAAATATTCACAGGCATTCATCCTAATTAAGAGAAGATTTTCAGACTGCAGGCAGATCACACAGGGCTAAGCAAGACCACTTCACTGAGAATTGCTCACAAGTCCAGGCCCATAAGGGAGCAATCATTATAGATGGCTCTGTTGCAACTGAACAGTTTGAACAATTTCTGCAGGAAACCAGAAGCAGGGCTGACACAGGTGTAAATGGAAAAGGGGCCTATTGTTAGTGTCCTTCAGTGTGTTATTCTTGAACTTCCTAGTTCTAGTCCTTAATGGTCAGGCTAGTAAGTGCATTGGTGGCAGACACCATCTTGGCCAACACACCAGAGATCTGCAGACCTAAAAGCACAAGCTAGTCCAGCTTGAGCTAAAGAGCAAAAGCTGTGTAGCTGGGGTAGGGTTGCCAGGCGTCCGGTTTTCGACTGGAACACACAGTCAAAAAGGGACCCTGGTGGCTCCGGCCAGCACTGTAAATGTAAACAAACTTGTTTGTCTTCGCGATTGGCTGAACAAGAAGTAGGACTGAGTGGACTTGTAGGCTCTAAAGTTTTACATTGTTTTGTTTTTATGTAACAAAAAAAATCTACATTTGTAAGTTGCACTTTCATGATAAAGAGATTGCACTACAGTACTTGTATCAGGTGAATTGAAAAATACTGTTTATTTTGTGTATTATTTTTAGAGTGCAAATATTAATAATAAAAATAATAATATAAAGTGAGCACTGCACACTTTGTATTCTGTGTTGTAATTGAAATCAATATATTTGAAAATGTAGAAAAACATCCAAAAATATTTAATAAATTTCACTTGGTATTTTATTGCTTAACAGTGCGATTAAAACTGTGATTAATCACGATTCATTTTTTTAATCGCGATTCATTTTTTTGAGTTAATCACGTGAGTTAACTGTGATTAATCAACAGCCCTAATAAAAAACAAAACCTGGGAACCAGATTTTAGGATGTGTAACTGGGTCTGTACAGGCAGAATCCCAGCACCGGGATTTCTTTGAGCCTAGCTAACTACAGGTACACCCTCATTTTACAAACTCCAATTTTACAAGAGTCCCTTTAACCCGCAACACCTCCCCCTGTCCCAGTCACAGGCTATAGAACTGTCCCTGATTTTACAAAGCTCTGCTTTCACCAGTATTTTAAGAGTTCCCTGAGACTTCTATAAGACTGAGATTTAGAATGGCTAAGAAGCTGTAATAACTGGAAAAACTCCACAGACACCATGGTATTAACATTCTGTTTGTCCCCCTGTTAGAAGAGACAGATCTGAAGAGTCAACTCTAAAACAGTGGGCGACAACTTAATGAAAAATTGAGCTCTGCGTTTAATTTCCTTTTAAGTTTAGTTGAGCATTCTACAAGATCAAAGAGACTTTGTGGTTTGCAAATGATCTATTATATCAGAGAAACCGATTATAACTCCGGCACAGTTTGGTATTTAAGTAAGTATCCTTTTTTAATACCAATGTTTAAAGTAGGCTAATGAAACTAAAGCACAATTTTCTATGATACAAGTCTATAATCCAGTTTACTGTATCAGTCTAACACTAAAAATAGATTATGAATTTAATTCTACTAAAGATTTTACCTGTTTGGAAAATATTCTGAAGATACCATAAAAAATGTCAATAATAAAATGCTCTCTTAGATTGTAAGCTCTTTGGGGCAGGAATTGCATCTTACCAAGTTCTTGTATAACACCTACCACAATGGAGCCTGTACGGTCTAGTGCAGTGGTGGGCTACCTGTGGCCCGTCAGGGTAATCTACTGGTGGGCCGCCAGACAGTTTGTTTACATTTGCATGGCCGCCCGCGGCTCCCAGTGGCCACGGTTCACCGTTTCCAGCCAATGGGAGCTGCGGGAAGTGGCTGCTTCCCACAGCTCTCATTGGCCGGGAACCGCAAACCACGGCCACTGGGAGCTGTGGGTGACCGTGCAAATGTAAACAAACTAGCGGCCCACCAGAGGATTAGCGGATTACCCTGATGGGCTGCATGCAGCCCGCGGGCCACAGGTTGCCCACCTCTGGTCCAGTGTAATACAAGAAGATATGCAACAAAACATTAAAATGTGGATTTTGAGTGAGTGTTACACTGCTGCCTTGAATGCTAGAATTCTGTCTTCAACCTACAGCCAAATTCTCCTCTCATACATCCACGTAACTCCATTGAAGTCAGTGGACTTGCTCATGTGCAAAAGGGCAGAAATTGGCTCCTGTGCCAACATGTAACACAGCTTACATCTCCAACATGTAAAACTTAGATATTAGACCAAAAGAATATGTCAGGAGGATAGAGTCACAACTCTAACTCTGAATTTCCTTCCCTTTTTTGGTAAGAAATTAGAGTTTTATTAAACCCCTCTCTTTTAAAACCCACTAGCTAGAGAACTGGTTGAAATCAGATTTTTTTTGAAAATTTTCATGAAACTTTCTGAATTTTTGGGACCAGCTCTATTTAAAACATTAACATTATGTCCCAATTTTTCAGCAGATCTCTCTATTGTGTAAGCACATCATTTGCCTGCATACCCCGTTACGCTCATCTGGGTACTAGCACAAAGTTTTGCTCACACGCCATCCAGAGTTTCTCTGAAGATTAATGTCACTATGAACTTTGCAGCCAACTTGCTGTCAAGTTGTCGATGGGAAACTGAGTCAAGAAACAGAAGAGATTCATTACTTTTGATTGGTGCAGGTCACTAATTTAGAAGCATGAGCCTATTTGCTAGCCTTGTGGTGAAGCAGCTCTGTTCAGAGCAAGTTTCATTAGGAATCTTAGAGTTAATTTTGGATGTCATGCTGTCGATGTCTATGCATTGTGCTGCCATCTCAGATTGGGGCCTTTAAGAAATATGGCCAGGATTGTCAAAGGAGTTAGGTGAAAATCAATGGCTGTTGTGCACTTAATTCCATTAGGGTCCTTTGCAAATCCAACCCTGCATCCGTAATTCATTTCTTTTTAATACATAAAAATGTGCCCCTCCCAAAGCTCTGGGTGCTCTGGCCGTTACTTAAAATTGCATAATACAGGAGGGTGGCATTTGCTTCCTAGGGCAAATGCAGACTCTCTTTCGAAATACTATTAGGCAGCGCAAAGCAAACTTATCAAAGAAAAGTTAAAGATCTAGAGGGAGATGTGGACTAATGACAAGGTCAGAGACCTGAAGGACAGGAATTCAGTTTTAAGCCTGGCTAGGACACTGCCTCCTTCTCTAAGAGTCCCCAACTGTAAATAGATAGTTGCCAAGCACCTCGGAAACTCAATTTGGTCACCCCAAATTAGCAGGTTAGTTCATGCTGATGTGCTGTGCTGGTGAATGTGCATTACAGGTCCCCTTCTAAGCCTGATTCACATAGAATATGATTCCATTGCAACGCCAAGTAGAGAGCTCTGTGTCTTTAGCTTAAGCAGTAGCAACTCATGCTTTAGCTGTGGCGATCCCCCCATTCAATCCCTGCTGTTGGTCAAGATGGCAGCCATCAACTTACGTGTTGAGTAATACCTTCCTCTCAGTAGCCCCACTGAATTCAGTGAAGTTGCAGAGCAAGTGAGTACTCAAGAAGTATAAAGGTGGCAGAAATCTGGTCCTAAACAAAAAACTTCTGCCCCTCTCCCAACTGTGATCTCTGTGTCCCCCATTCTCAATGCTTTGATCAGATTTGATGCAGTAAAGAAAGAAAGATTACATTTTCTTGCTTTGCCCATTCAGGGCTGGCTCTGGCTTTTTGGCCGCCCCAAGCAAAAAAAAGAAAAAAAAACCTGTGGCGCGGCCGGAGCGCGGGTGCAGGGGGACCGGTTAGCGGAGGGAGCGGGCGGGAGAGAGAGAGAAGGGGGGCGGCCAGGGCTACAGCAGGGCGCTGCCACGTGGCCCCTCCCGCCGCGCCACCTGCCGCCTGCCGGGAGGGCTCCGCTCCGGTCGGCAGGGAGGGAAGGACGAGGACTGCCCTGCCGGGCTTGCTGCAGGGCGCTCCCGTCCTCCGCGCCGCCGCCCCCTACAGGGCGGCCGGAGCAGAACACACACACACACACACACACACACACACACACACAAAAAGCGGCCATGCCGCCCTAGGATTGGGCGAAATGCTGCCTCGTTCAATCTGCCGCCCCAAGCACCAGCTTGCTCGGCTGGTGCCTGGAACCGGCCCTGTGCCCATTTCATCCAATATCCTTTGCACAGATTTCAGCCAATGGCATGAGCACCAAACCTTCCCTAACTAGATAGATGATTCTGAAGCCAGACACGACTCAAGCTAGCAGCTTTGCTCAGCACATGAGACACAACTAGGAGAACCAGGAGACTGTAGTTTAGATTTATTTTAATTCACTATTAAAGTATGAAAACTGGGTCATCATTTGTAATATAATAGGGATAATAGGATGGGTGCTCAGTTTTCTCATCATTAATCCAGTTGCCTCACTGGGATAAACTACTCAGCCTTGTAGTCAATCTTCAAATAAATATCCTTTTAATATGCAGCGGGCATTCATCTAATACAGGATAACTGTCTTAGTGAGGCTAAATGAAATGCATTTTGGTAAACTTAATTTAGCCTGTTACTGGAAAGGAGGGACTACTCACAACTCCCGTGGGGCACAAGGATTGCTTTCCTTCCACCACGAATGCAGATGGGTTTGTATTCTGAAAACTGAGTCTGTCTGTGGGATCTGAAGATACGAAAGCAGTACACACACCTAGGTCTTACATGGCGCTTTTCATCACTAGATTGCAAAGTGCTTAACAGAGGAGATCAGTATCACCACCCCTGTTTTACAAATGGAAATTGAGGCACAGAGAAGTGAAGGGACTTATCAAAGTTTGCACAGCAGGCCAGTGGCGGAATTAATTTTTCAGTTTAGAATTTGCTGCCTTTAATTTGATTGAATGTCCCCTTATTCTCGTGTGATGAGATTGGGGAGGAGGGACACGACAGAAATTCCAAACCAACCTTCTCTAGACCATTCATTATATTGCAAACATTTATCAGATCACCTCTTATTCATCTCCTTTCTAACGTAAACAGTCCCAATGTTTTCCTTCTCTTTTCAGGAGTTTTTTTGTCCATATTCCTAATTATTCTTGCTGTCCATCTCTGAACCCCCTCCAACTGTCCCTTTGGAGATGGGGTGACCAATATTCCACACGGTATTCCAGATGAGGGCAAATGAGCACATTTGTACAATGGCATTATAATATATACTGCCTTTCTTCCCCATCCATTCCTTATGCATCTTAAGATCTTGTTTTGTTTTCTTTGTTTTGGCTGCAGCTGCGCATTGAGCAGAGGTCTTCACTGAGCTGTCCACATGCTCAGGCCCTTTTCCTGAATTGATACTGCTACATGTCAATACAAGACTCTGTTATGCATATGCAGAAGAGTCTACTCACTGCAAGCATGCCCCCTTGTGGAGAGGTGTGCTGTACCATCTCTCCTCCTCCTCTGGGATCCCCTGCAGACAGCTGCTCTGGCCCTGCGGGGATGTGCCCCCTTCCCGTGACTTGGCCCTCCAGCCAGGTCACTTTAGTCCTGCCCCTTCCAAGGAAATCTGAGTCCAACATGTCACTGGCTTAGCAGAATCACGCCAGAGGTTTGGCCCAACTTCAGGCTTTTGGGTCTGCCAGCCCTGGATTCCAGGGTCTTCACACACCCCTCCTAGGTGGGCCAACAGGGGAACCCAGGCCAAAACAGATGAAGTATGTTTGTTCAAAACCTCTGCTGTACCCCTGGGCTCCCTCCTACTGTGGTCTGCAGCTAGGCCTTTCTCACAGTCTTGTTCCTGGGCTGACTCTTCTGCAGGTCCCGAAACAAAGGGGACCCAAATTAGCTGAAGAACAAAAGAAACAAAAAGGTTCTGCACCAGACCTACGTGCTCCAAGGCAGCTGTGACACTTAGGAGTCTATATATAGGCTCTAGCCCCAGCTGATCCTTCTTTCCAAGCAGCTTCAAGGCAGTTAGGCTCTGGCCCCAGCCAGAGTGTCTTTGCCCCCCCTTCCCAGGGCTAGCTCAAGAGTTTGACTCCCTTTCCCACTCAGCCACCGCTGAGCTGGGCTTTTCCTCTTTTATCTCCTCCCTCCAGGCGTGACATCTTGCAGAGGTGTAATGAGATGGTGCTAACTGGGCCCACAGGCTCTCATTAACCCCTCCTTAGTCAGTGTGGGGGTCGGTCTACCCCCATCACCGAGAAGTTCAATTTTTTCCTCTAATGTGCATCACATTAGTCAACATTGATTAGATTGTAAACTCCTTGGAGCAGGGACCATCTCTTTATTCCACATTTGTACAACACCTAGCACTATGGACCCTGATCCATGACTAGGGCTACTAAGTGCTACTACAGCTAATTCTAATAGTTTAATCTACCACTGTGTTGTTCATTCACCTAGCTTGGTTAGGTCCCTCTGAAGTTGCTCACAGTCTTCTTTTGTCTTGACTATCCTAAACAATTGTATGAATCTACAAATTTTGCCACCTTGTTCCTTTTCGAAATCATTCATTCTCTTTCTTTAACTTCTGTCTACTTGTCTATCTGTCTTTAGACTGAGTTATTTGGGGCAAGGACAACCCACTCTCCAACGTTTGGAAAGTGTCTAGCATATCGTAGACACTACCATAAACTAATTATGAATAGCCCCTTTATGTAGTGTCCTACAGAAGTCAACGGGCATGCTTGTGGTTAAGGAATGATACAATATGAGTAACGGTACCGGAATCTGACCCTAAGAGTTTGCCCTAATTAATGTTATTACAGCACATATTAAAGGCAATAATTTGCAATTGAAAAGATGATGAATGTAGAATGTTTAATGACATTAACATCAAAATGTGATACCTAGTTTATAGAGCCAGCATGAATGCTCGATCAATGAATGTAGTGATGGGGTGAACTGGTCTGTAATTAAGATTTGATTAATCTCTAAAACTCAGTTTAACTTAGATTAGACTTGTATTGATTTGTATTTCTTCACAATTACATTCTTAGCATAGCAAGCTTCCATGCTCATTATGGTGCTGATTATTACACTAGTAGTGAACTTAAAAGGTCTGTCTAATCTCTGACAAGTGTGTCACTAAGCAACCTGAAGTAAGCAATTACACATAAAGGACAGGGCAACCAAATCAGCCTGTGACTAACTTGGTTTGAATGTGCCATAATGAGAGACAACAGATACAGCAGAGAAGGGAGTGCATGAAACTGCTGTAGATTCCTTTTGGAAATGCCCCTCCCTTAGTGTTGCATGATAAAAATCCCAATCCAATGCTTGTTGATGTCAATAGGTGTCTTTAGCATGGATCAGGGAATGCAGAACATGGCTGTGATGTCAACCAAGTTTACTTGCTTACAGACAGCGTCAGGAGTTTGGTACTGCCATTACCATAAAGGTTTGGTTACAAGAAGTTGATGGAACAAGGACAAGACAAATAGACAGGGGGGGTTCAGTCCAGAGGCTAGTCAATCACCTTTGTGTTATAAGGCTAGGACAGGGATTGGCAACCTTTAGCATGCTGCCCGCGAGGGTAAGCCCCCTGGCGGGCAGGGCCGGTTTGTTTACCTGCCACGTCCGCAGGTTTGGCTGATCGCGGCTCCCACTGGCCACGGTTCATCACTCCAGGCCAATGGGGGGCTGCGGGAAGCAGCGAACTGTGGCCAGTGGGAGTCGTGATCGGCCGAACCTGCAGACGCGGCAGGTAAACAAACCAGCCCGGCCCACCAGGGGGCTTACCTTGGTGGGCCACGTGCCAAAGGCTGCCAATCGCTGGACTAGGATTTCCCAAGGGGCAAAAGAGAGTGAGGTGTTAAAATTACAAGCTAGTACTTCAAGCTTGTAAGGGTTTTCCTTGTCCTGCTTGTAGGCTAGGGGGCTCTGTGAGAAAGTGTGTGATCTGGGCCTTAAGCAGCTATTCTGCAAAGAGTCAGCCTAGAGCAAGGTGGGTTGAGATGAGCCTCTCTGCCTTAGAGAGCAGCCTGCTTGGTCTCTCTCTGTTTTTGGTTTCTTCTGTATTAGGGTTCTGAATTCTAAGAAAACGCAGTGTTACTTTACAACTTTCCATAAAGAGTATTTTATGTTTTTATCTCTTTGTGGACAATGTGCCCATAACAGTGTCCATCTCCCATTGATTGGCATGTCCCTTATGCCCCATTGAAAACACCAGCCTAACAGCATAAGAGAGGATACAAATCTTAAATTCACACAAGGAGCCAACATCATAACAGTCATTTCATGACTAATAAATCAGATCACTAGAATCTTCTATGGAACAAAAAATAATTGTAAGGGCTCAATTTTAGACCCACTGAGAATCCAACTCTGATATTAGTGGAACGGAAGATGCTTACAACAGGTCTGACTGTAGCTGACTTTAATGTCAATCATAAAAAAAAATACAAAATTATAATAAAGAAATGCAGGAGCAACCTCAGGGTCATCCCTAAGATTTTAAGTAGTTATTGTCATGGGACAGTGGTAGGGAGTCACAGAAAGAGTCGCTTTCTTCAAACACGGAGCAAGAACTGTGAGAACAGCATTATCCCTAAAGCTACTGTCTCTTTTTCTGCTTAATTACAGAGCTTTTGCCTGAACCTTCCCCAGACTCCCCCTCCCCCCAAGATTTAAAGAAACAGTACACATCTCCACTGTTTTTGTGGCTTAGTCACTTCCTAGAACTGTAGGAGACTCCTGTTTATTGGGCACAAGTTACTGTAACATGTCTATATCCTGCCCGATTTGTATAATGTCACTATTAAAATATTACCTCCACTGTCAGGACTACAGTAGGCTGGATGATCAAATTCAGACATGCTCGGAAAGCTTTCCTTTCTCCAGTATCCTGAAAACTCAACCCAACCCCCATAAGGCGGTTAAGTATGGTCCTATATCTGAGAGGAAGGCAGCTCCTCTTATCCAGCTTCTAAAATTACCATCTGCTAAACAACTCCCCGGATCAAAATCAAAGTCTATAGATGCTATGGAGTTAAGATTCCAATGAACTAACACAGTCAGAATAGAACTGGATTATTAGGAGCATTCGTGATGTCTCTATGGTGTGGTTACACTGAAATTCTGCTTTGTGGAGGTATTTGGTTGAATAATTTTTCCAGAACCGATTGCCTAGCGATTAGTAGCCTATCACCCTGACATGGCACATGTAAATGGCCAATTAACCTCCACAGGGTGATCAACATTCTGTACACAAAAGTGTACCCACCAGTAAATAACATTAGGTGCACACGTAAGCGTGGCTGGTAATGTGAAGTTGTCAAATCCATTACAGATAGAACAGCTGTGTGTTAGCCTCTCCCTTCTCTCCTGTATTGCAGTGCCTCTGTCTAGTAGTTTCCCTTACTGCTTTAAAAGTTACTTTAACAAGATTCCCAAAACAGTGCTGCAGCTAAAGTCACTGCCCAGGAATGGCGATTCAGTTCTGCTGGGCATGTCTGGCCTAATGGCAAACCAACGAGGCCAATGAAATCTCAGATTTCAAAGACCCCTCCAGACACTCCAACTCTGGGGCAGTAGCAACGCTCAGCAAGTTGCGCACTCGCCGTTTTGTGTAGCCGCATGATCTTTATCAGCGTTACTCTGAACTTCCTCCCCATTCTCCCTCCTATTTGAATGTACTTGGTATGTCTTGGATAGCAAGATCTTCAGGGCTGGGACTCTCCTCTTAGGTGTTAAGAATGCACTACCACAGTACTACACCCAAACACTATTTTCCATCCAAAATGTGAATGCAAGTACACACTCCTCACAGCTACCAGCCCCCTTTGAAAGAGAATACAACTTCCAGGAACATTTCCGGATCTAAGACCTCACCTACATTGGGGATTTCCTCTGACTCCACCAACTGATGACTAGCTGCCAAAGTAGCTGCCCCTGGGAAAGTGCCAAGAGTTGACAAGGAAAGCTGTGATTTACTCCAGTTGAGCGTACTCTGGTTTCAAGCAGGGGCCCTCTTCACCAGGGTAAATTGTAGCTTGCTTTGTCTGCACTGGAGCAACTTCAAAAAACACGCATCTCCATGCATCTGATGAAGTGGGTTTTAGCCCACGAAAGCTTATGCCCAAATAACTTTGTTAGTCTCGAAGGTGCCACAAGGACTCCTCGTTGTTTTTGCTGATACAGACTAACCCGGCTACCACTCTGAAACCTTTCAAAAAAACATAGTGACTCATGCCTCCCCATACTGGAAGGGCACAATCTAAAGGGGAGGACACAGGACTGCCCCATGTATCTCCTCTCTGCTCAGTGACCCCCCTCCCCTGTGCCCAGCTCTGGGCCACTGTGCTCTCCCCACCCTCATTACCTGCAAGGGGTGGGGGGCTCTGTCCTTCTCCCGCTGCGCCACCCTCCCCCAGCCAGGCCTGACTGGGGAGTGGGATGGAGCCACTTCTCACACGGCTGAAGGTGGCCACTCTAGGTCGCTGCTCTGTGCAGTGCACCAGCTGCCTAAGAGAGCCTGGCAGGGGAGGTGGCAGTGGGTCGCGCCCTACCCCCACCTGAGCCCAGCTGCCGGAGACAGGGGCCGAATGAGCTCGAAATGTGCCAGGGGGAGAGGGACTCCGGCTCGTTCAGCCCCTTTCCCCAGCAGCCAGAATCTCTCAGGCAGCTGCTGCACTGCATGGAGCAGTGACCCAGAGCAGCTGGCGTGAGAAGCGGCTGGTCCCACCACCTTTGCTCCCCATCCAGGCCTGGCTGCCAGGGGCCGAGCATGCCAGGAGGCAGGCGCAGCGAGAAGACATAGCCCCTCTCCCTCCCCCCAGGCAGGCCAATCTGAGGGGGCACTTGATCCCACATGCCACCCCTACGTGTCGCCTTGGGCAACAGTGGTTGGCCATTGCTTACTGAACCTGGGGCAAATTACCCACATAGACAAGGCCTTAGAGACCATTCAGTGGAAGTGGCTGAAGCCTGAACTTTTACATTTTGTTCCTTTTTATTAAAAAAAGGTTGTGTCTGCTTAAGGGAAGCACATTAAGGCGGTGGCGGACTCTTTAATCTTTGCAGCAGTGTGTATGGTGAATCATTCTCTCTTGGAGAGATCATTCTGGAGAGTCATGTAAACAATATGTCGTATCTGGGTTATAAAATGAGAAGACCGATTACTATAGGCGAGTTAATATAGTGTGTCTGTTTTACTTTATCACTGTTCCAGCGTGCCATGCAATCTGCTACTGTAGTTATAAATTGTAAGAGTGCACCTCTGGAGGAGGAATACTTTTGCCCCCTAGTGAATAATACCTTTTCATTTGCTCTTTGAAATAAGCTCCACTGCATGTGCAGAGGCCCCTGCAAGAAGGGGGAAGCAGAATAGGATTTAGAGATCCATGTAGGGTTAATGCAACCACCGCATATGTAGGAGACCTTCCTGGGGTGGTAGGAGAGGCGTTACTGTGCCCTACTGCACAGGGGTGACTTGGGAGTGATGATGGGGCACAAGAGGGATGAGTGTGGGACTCAGGGGTGCACTAGGAGAGGGGTTACTGTGCCCTACTGCACAGGGGTGACTTGGGAGTGATGATGGGGCACAAGAGGGATGAGTGTGGGACTCAGGGGTGCACTGCTCTGTAGAGCCACAAGCCTTTCCTCTCACAAAAGTTACTCCAACCCTGAGACTGTGCAGAGGGTCCTACTGAACATCAGCAACAGGCAAGTTTTCATTCCCAGAATTCCCCAGCACTCAGCTTAACTACTAAGGTAGTGAACTGGGATCAGGATTCAGACAAAAACACCATCATTTTCTTCACATTACTAAACCAAGGAAATTTGGTCACAAAAATAAACTTCTGGGCCCTGATTCTCCACTAGGATTGATCTATGCTCAGATGTAGAGTGGTGACTGCAGGGAGATCTGCTTCAACTCCCAGATCTTCAACTCTACTGAAAGTTAGACCAGCAGGGGCCCTGCTTAAGTTCCGTCACTGGGCAAAGGTCTTGAATGTTCCTGCATCAGTCATGTTTTTCTGTCTTGCAGTTTGTGTCTCTGCTCCCGCTTGTATCTGCCATTTGGACCTTGACAGGCTGAGAGTTGTACACCCAGTCACGTGCCAGCATTTCTATTTTGTTGTTTGTATTAAAGAATATCTCACTGATAGTATGGCAGGTGTCATCAGCTAGTGCTCATGCATGTAGTTGACCAAGTTATTTTCCTTAGGGTACAAGCAAATGTTCCGTCTTGAGGAAACATGCTAAGTGTTGCTGGTTTTGGTTCTGCACCGAGAGAGCTGTGTGAGCAACAAGAGAGTTTGCTCTGAGCCTTGTGACCTGACTGGAGCAATTCTTGAGAATGAGTTGCTCCCTTGGAACTAGACATTGCTGTCGGGCTGAAATCCCTGTAAGAGGGGATTGCCTGCATGCTGTTTGTGACCACCTCTGCTCCAGGACTGGTGGAGGTGTGTAAATAAAACAAGATACACTTAGAATAGCCCCAGAATCTCTCTCATTGATTTCTCCTCCACCTGCAAGGCCCTGGACACCTCCTACCACTTGTCAGAGGGGCAACATTCGTGTAAGAAGGGACATTAGGATTGTTGCCCTTCCTTCTAACACCATACTGTTATAAGTTTCCAGTCATCTCAGAACAACTCTGTTACTACTACAACCCTAGCTGAGCTGCCCCTTGAGAATGGTCACCAGGCTGCTGTATTGAATTGAAACATTGGATCCCCTGTGCTTTTAAGCTTATTGAGTCTGGGCAGCATCCAGACACTGGCTGTCTGGCCTTTCAGCCACACTCCTGGGGTACAGACTTCAATGCTGGTGCCCCTTTCTTGGGATGTAGAGCCTTGCAGCCCAGCTGTTGTAGGGCTCCATGGCTCAAGAACAGTGCTTAGCTTGTTCAGCCTAACTAACTGAAGGCTGAGGGGAGATAGGATTACTCTATAGATACATCAGTGGGATAAATACCAGGGAGGGAGAGGAGTTATTTAAGGAAAGGGGCAATATCGGCACAAGAACAAATGGATATAAACTGGCCATCAACTAGTTTATGCTTGAAATGAGATGGTTTCTAACCAGCAGAAGAGTGAGGTTTTGGAACAGCCTCCCAAGGGGAGTCCTGGGGGCAAAACATCTAATTGGTTTCAATGATGAGATTGCCTACAATGGCATGTGGCCCATCTGCAACTGCTAGTAGTGAATATCTCCAACGGCTGGTGATGGGACACTAAATAGTAATTCAGAGTCCTCCCTACAGTGACTTCTTTCTCCGGTGGCTCTCACTCTTATGCGCAGGGTCTAACCGGTCACCACATTTGGGGTCAGCAAGGAATTTCCCCACAGGTAAGATTGGCAAAGACCCTGGGGGGTTTTCACCTTCTTTTGCAGCATGGGGGTGGGGGGGGGGAAGAAGGTCATTTGCTGGTTTAAACTAGAGTAAACGGTGGATTCTCTATAACTTAAGACTTAATCATGATTTGAGGACTTCTGTAATTCAACCAGAGGTTCTGGGTCTAGTACAGGAATGAGTGGGCAAGGTTCTGGGGCCTGCAATGTGCAGGAGGTCAGACTAGATGATCATGATGGTCCTTTCTGGCTTTAACATCTATGAGTGCTGCCCCCTCAAATCTCCCCCGTAGCTTCTGCACACCCCTGTCACAGTTCCACCCGTGTGGATACTCTGTGACATTTAAAGCAAGTGAAACAGACTTTGCAAAAACACTTTTAAACCACTCACACAGTGTACTCAGACACAGCACAGGAAGTCTACAGCTGTATGACAGAATAACTAACACCTCCATGCAAAACCCTGCTGCAGTTTCCTCTCCCCTCCTCAGAATTCTTTGGATCCTTCCAAGGAGTTCAGGATTCGTCTGCCCCCTCTCTCCTCTTGCCCAGTCTTGTCTTCTGGTTGTGCTCCCCTCCTCTGGAGTCTCCTTTTGATACAGTTCCAATCCCCTCTATCAGGTGACATCCCCCCCCCCCCCGAGCTGCTTCATGTCTCTCATCAAATAGATTCACAAAACAGAATGGGTTTTGGACATTTATAGACATATACTAATCTGTCACCAGTACAAGCTCATGACAAATTTCTACATAATTTCCACCCTTATATTTGTTTTTATACCCTTGATCCACCCTGTAAGGTACCAAAACACTTCTCAGTGCAAGGAACCAAGGAGAACAAACGAGGAAGAGAAAAAACAACCCAAAACCCATTCTAGGAAGAGGGGACCTAAAGTGGCCCAAGTTATTAGCTCCTCATTTTCTTCAGTAATCTCCTTATTAAGGAAGGAAGTCAAACTCCAAAACATACGCATCTCAGCAACAACAACAATGGAGGTAATGAACACGACCAAATAAGCCTTGGCTGTCCTCTGCACAATGCAGTTACTCAGAACAAAAGCTGACCCGACGCAAAACAAAAAAGGAAGCTACCTACTTGAATGAGAACAGCCACCAGAAAGCTCCCATGGGGCAAGGAGAAGCGCTCATCACCCGGTAGAAAATGAATGATATTTTTAAGTTACAATGTGCATTTCTGTTACCTTGCTAGAAGGGAACAGAATTTGAGACATCAGTTTCAGACAGAGCTCCGCAACAATAAAGCTTGGCACCGAAACAGAGTCTGCACAGAGTAGCAGCCATGTTAGTCTGTATCCGCAAAAAGAACGAGGAATCCTTGTGGCACCTTAGAGACTAAGAAATTTATTTGAGCATAAGCTTTCATGGGCTAAAAGCCACTTCATCGGATGCATGCAGTGGAAGATACAGTGTGAGTAACAGTAGGGCCCACTCATAGGACCTAATCACATCAGCCACACTATCAGAGGCTCGTTCACCTGCACATCTACCAATGTGATATATGCCATCATGTGCCAGCAATGCCCCTCTGCCATGTACATTGGCCAAACCGGACAGTCTCTACGCAAATGAATAAATTGGGGGGAAGGGATAGCTCAGTGGTTTGAGCATTGGCCTGCTAAACCCAGGGTTGTGAGTTCAATCCTTGAGGGGAGGCCATTTGGGGATTTAGTTGGAGATTGGTCCTGCTTTGAGCAGGAGGGTTGGACTACATGACCTGCTGAGGTCCCTTCCAACTCTGAGATTCTATGACACAAATCAGACATCAAAAATTATAACATTCAAAAACCAGTCAGAGAACACTTCAACCTCACCGGTCACTCAGTTACAGATCTCAAAGTCACAATACTCCAACAAAAAAACCTAATGAGAAACTGCAGAATTGGAATTAATTTGCAAACTAGACACCCCTAAATTAGGCTTGAATAAATACTGGGAGTGGATGGGTCATTACACAAAGTAAAACTGTTTTCCCATGCTAATTTTTCCCCCTTACTGTTACTCACACCTTCTTGTCAACAGTTGGAAATGGGCCATCCTGATTATCACTACAAAAGCTTTTTTTCTTCTAAAAAAATAACAGGAGTACTTGTGGCACCTTAGAGACTAACAAATTTATTAGAGCATAAGCTTTCGTGGGCTACAACCCACTTCTTCGGATGCATATAGAGTGAACCATATATAGAGGAGATATCTCCTCTATATATGGTTCACTCTATATGCATCCGAAGTGGGTTGTAGCCCACGAAAGCTTATGCTCTAATAAATTTGTTAGTCTCTAAGGTGCCACAAGTACTCCTGTTATTTTTGCGGATACAGACTAACACGGCTGCTACTCTGAAACCTTTTTTTCTTCTGCTGATAATAGCTCACCTAATAGCTCACCTTAATTAATTACCCTAGTTACAGTTGGTATGGCAACACCCATTTTTTCATGTTCTCTGTGTATATATATTTTCCTACTGTATCTTCCACTGCATGCATCCGATGAAGTGGCTTTTAGCCCATGAAAGCTTATGCTCAAATAAATTTGTTAGTCTCTAAGGTACCACAAGTACTCCTTGTTCTTTTTGCACTTTTTGAGCATCACTAGATCTTTAGCAGTGGAAACTGGGCTAGAGACAACAAAATGAAATTCAACAAAGACAAATGTAAGGTGCTACACAAGGGAAGAAAAGCCAAATGCACAAATACAGAATGGGGGAATAACTGGCTTGGCAGCAGCACAGCTGAGAAGGGCAATGTGATGCTGTTGCAAAACAAACAAAAACAAAAACAAAAGCAAATGCAACTTTAAGTTCCATTAACAGAGGCATAGCATGAAAGTCACAGGAGGTGATAGTACTGCTACTTGGTGCTTGTCAGGCCTCACCTAGAGAACTGTCTCGGTCACCACTGTATAGAAAGGATGTAGCGAAACTGGAAAGGATCCACAGGCGAACGACAATACGATCAAAGGCATGGAATGCAAGCCATATGAGCAAAGGCTGGGGAAACTTTTGGGAAAGGAGGAGCCTATACAGGAAGGATGGGCTCCACCTAAACCAAAATGGAACCAGATTGCAGGCACTTAAAATTAAAAAGGTCCTAGAGCAGTTTTTAAAAAAAGGGCTGGGGGAAAGCTGACAGATACGGAGGAGCATGTGGTTCAGACAGAGACATCCCTTAGGGGAGGATCTATAAATGGAGATTCTCTATGTCCTAGTAAGGAGGAGAGGTTGGAAGATGATAAAATATAGGTTGGATCTGATGAGAAACAGTCAAATGAAAAAGGGTCCCATTCAGTTACATCATGTAATGGCAGACAGCTAAAAAGTGACAAGCTTTTGAAGTGCTTATATACAAACGCTAGAAGTCTAAATAATAAGTTGGGTAAACTAGAGTGCCTCATTTTAAATGAGGATATTGATATAATAGGCATCACAGAAACTTGGTGGAAAGAGGATAATCAATGGGACACAGTAATTCCAGGGCAGGGGTGAGAGTAAAATTGAGCTCTTACCGGTACGGGGCTGCTCTGGCCCCCCCAGCAGGGGCGGGGCCTCGGGTGGAAGGGGCGGGGCTGGGGTCAGTGTCCCACAGCCAGTCCATCTGCGCTCCCTGGCCCGTGCTGCCCGGGGCTCCAGTGGCAATTTAAAGGACCCAGGGCTCCAGCCAGCGCTGCCGCAGTAGTGGCAGCTGGAGCCCCAGGCCCTTTTAAATTGCAGCCCCGGGGCAGCTACTTCTTTTGCCCCAGCACTGCCATCAGCGGCCGGGGGGCAACAGGGGCAGCAACATTAAAGCGCTGCTGCAGCAGCACTTTAACGTTGCTGCCCCTTTTGCGCCCCCCATCGGTGGCCCTGCCGGGTCGTCGCTGCCCCTTTTGCGCCCCCCCAGTGGCGGCCCTGCTGGTAGTAAACAGTGGGGTAAACAGTGAGGTGGCAACATTTGCAGATGATACAAAACTACTCAAGATAGTTAAGTCCCAAGCAGACTGCGAAGATCTACAAAAGGATCTCATAAAACTGGTTGACTGGGCAACAAAACGGCAGATGAAATTCAATGTTGGTAAATGCAAAGTAATGCACATTGGAAAACAATCTCAGCTATACATATAAAATGATGGGGTCTAAATTAGCTATCACCACTCAAGAAAGATCTTGAAGTCATTGTGGGTAGTTCTCTGAAAACATCCACTCAATGTGCAGCGGCAGTCAAAAAAGTGAACAGAATACTGGGAATCATTAAGAAAGGGATAGATAATAAGACAGAAAATATATTGCTGCTATATAAATCCATGGTATGCCCACATCTTGAATACTGTGTGCAGATGTGGTCATCCCATTTCCAAAAAGATATCTTAGAATTGGAAAAGGTTCAGAAAATGGCAACAAAAATGATTAGGGGTATGGAACAGCTGCCATATGAGGAGAGATTAATAAGACTGGGACTTTTCAGCTTGGAAAAGAAATGACTAAGGGGGGGATATGATAGAGGTCTATAAAATCATGAGTGGTGTGGAGAAAGTAAATAAGGAAGTGTTATTTACTCCTTCTCATAACACAAGAACTAGGGGCCACCAAATCAAATTAATAGGCAGCAGGTTTAAAACAAAGAAAAGGAAGTTTTTTTCCCCACACAATGCACAGTCAACCTGTGGAACTTCTTGCCAGAGGATGTTGTGAAGGCCAAGACTATAACAGGGTTAAAAAAAGAACTAGATACATTCATGGAGGATAGGTCCATCAATGGCTATTAGCCAGGATGGGCAGGGATGGGGTCCCTAGCCTCCGTTTGCCAGAAGCTGGGAATGGGTGACAGGGAATGAATCACTTGATGATTACTTGTTCTGTCCATTCCCTCTGGGGCACCTGGCATTGGCCACTTCCAGAAGACAGGATACTGGGCAAGATGGATCTTTGGTCTGACCAAGTATGGCTGTTCTTATGTTCTTAACTGGGTATGTTTAATTTGGAAAAGCAGAGATTGATGGGGCACATGATAGTGGTCTTCAAATATTTGAAATGTTGCCATAAAAAAAGATGAAGAAAAGTTGTTCTGTCTTGCCACAGAGGGCAGGATAAGAGGCATTGGGTTCAAATTACGGCATAGCAGATTTAAATTAAATCTGAGGAAAAACTTCCTAACTGTAAGAACAGTGGGCAGCAGATCCACCTGTGGCTATGCCCCTGCCTGGAAGTCAGCAGAGACATTGAAGACCAGGAGATGCTCTAGCTATGTGGTCAATCTTCCCAGGGGAAATTAAAATGCAAACTGCAGCATTTTATACTGTTTACAGTCTGGTGCTGGAAGGAAGAGGAAAGCTTAAAAGGACAGAAATGCACGGAACTGCAGTGAGCTAAACTACCAAAGTAGTGTCATAATTATTGCAGAAAGTCCATTGTAATCTGTTTGTCCAGATCTCTCAACAGTTCTGGGTTTTGTGGCATTATCCCACTTTGACCCACAAAACCGCATGTCCCAATTGAAGCAGCGCTTGTCCCACAGGGCTGGCTGGGCTCAGCTCCCAGGTATGGGCATTGCAACCTGTCCCCTGCTGCACAGAGTTATAGCAATGCTCAGGTTTGGCACAGCCCCCTGGACAGGGAGGTGTCCAGGACAAATTTGAGTGAGTAGGGTAGCAACCCTGTGCCTCAGGTCACAAGACTGGAGCAGGTAGCTGAGCCCAGGCAGCCCCACAGGTCAGGAGTCATAGAAGCCGACCCCCGGGCCACCCACTCCCAAAGGGCAGCACCAAACCTTCCCCCGCAACCTCCCAGACCTTGGGGCAGCACCCGTCCTGCTTTAGCCACATGAAATGTCGGGAGATATTTCAATTTCAAAAAGCAGAGGAATTATTTTATTTTTACCTTTCAGAATGGAACATGTGAACTTCACCCACACAGCAAATGTAATCAAAATTGTATGAACTAGATTTACGTCTGGGAAGTTAGGATCTTGCAAGATACAGCCAGCAGAAAAGTCAATTCGACTTGGCTAGCCCCAATATGTTTACTTCTTGTATGCTACCGTAACCTTTCATTGGGCAAGAGGTTACTTCACTACCCCTCTCCTAGTGCTTCAGCACAACTCCTACAGAAAAGCACAGGAAGACCCAGAACTCAATCATTGAGGATTTCAGCAACAATTGCACAAGGTCAACCTCTCCACAATCAAGTCCAAAAAGAACAAAAGGAATGAACTTAAGAATTAAGTACCAACTTTATAAAATCTTATAAAGAGAAGGAATCATAATAGCCTTGTTATGTGGTAGAAATTAAGCGACTTCAGACACACTATCTTCACAGTTAAATGTAAACAGGTCAGTCCCCAGAGAAACACAATGGGAAGTAACTCAGAGTTCCAAAAGCTTAGGTTGAGTTCAGCTGAGTCTCAGTTCGAGTCTTTGTCAAAGCAGGTGCCAGGCATAAGCAGAATAAGCTCAAAGAGGCCCCCTATTAATTATTCGTATGTGTTGTGTGTGGAGGGCCCCCAAAGGGCTAGCACCACCATTGGTCTTTGTTCATTAGCTCTACACCGTCTCCTGAGTTAAAAGCACTGCAACTATATCTTCCCTCCTCTTGCTTGCAGAAATCTCCAGTTGGAACCCATCTCCTCCTCTGCTGGACTGTGGAATCATTCAGTTAGCTAACTAATTAACCAACCAATCAGTATTAAGCATATAAATAAAAAAGCCGGTTACAAGAAAAACAAAACAAAACTGGGACTAGCAAAATAGAAATGACTCCTTTCCCTATCATTACATTCAAATAAGAAAGAGCTGCTAAATCGTAAAGGTTAGATCATTTGGCTAAAATCAATCATTAAAATAAAATAAAAGTTTTCCCTCCTAATTTTCCCCATTTCTATAACTAACACTGCCAGGGCTTCCCTCTTGGAAAGTTAACAAGATCACTAACCTGCTGCAAAATGCTCTGAGTTGGGGGAAACAACCTGTTTTCTGCTTCTCCCAACCCATGCAGATCACATGTCCTTTTGTAAAACAGGTGCCCTACTTGCCATCAATGGAGTGTATTAGTTCACTACAGGGAGCCTAATGAGCACGCCCCAACCTCCCACACCCAGTTCCAGAAATTTCTGGGCATGGAGAGCTAACTGTGCATCTGCCGAGCAGCAATGTTCTGGACACAACTAATTCCTTACCCCCTTCTTGTAGATCTCTTAAAGACATATATCCCTATTAGGCATGTGGGTTACACTATCCAGCCATTAGATGCCTATATGCAACCCATGTTAATGGGGGTGACGAAAAAGGGAGCAAAGCTTGCTGCCTGGTAGACGAGAGATGGGGAAGACTGCAGGGGGCTCATCTTACCAGGAGTGTTGAGTGACTCATGACTGGGCAAACCCTGGGGGATGGACGGCTGACTAAGGCAATCGGAGTTGGGGGGATGACAGGACGACAGTTTTGCCTGCGGGCGCTCCAGCTGTCCCCGACTGCCTCGCCTCGCCTCGCCTGGGGTGTCGCCTATTTTGCTCTGAAAGGGGTTTGCTGAACTACTCTGGGAGAAAGCAACTGGGCTTAGAAACACCAAGGCAGGACTTTTCCCACTGATAGTAGCTACTATTGCTGCAGCAGAGAGGTTAGCCCCCGGGTGAATTGACTCCCTCACAATCTTGCCGCACTCAAGCACCTTCAGGCCTACAATGACTCATCAAGACACGTGAGTTCCTCTACATTACAGAGCCCACTAGTGTGGAGTAAAACTGCACTAGTGAATCCAGGGAAATCTACCCTGGGTGGAATGTTACTTGTGGGTTGTATGGTGTTACTGATGTATCCATTCCAAATCCCTCTTCCCCTTTCCTTCATATTTCCGCTTGTAAATTAAGTGTACATTGATTGTTGCTTCATCCCATTTGGAGGTATCAGAAGATGTCAGGCTAGTCAAGGGGTAAGTAGCAGGTTGGGGATAATTGAAACCATGTAGGGAGGTACGGTAGGGTGCCTGACTACCTTAAGCAGTCAGGTGGAGGCACCAACAGTTAGCAGCTACGAACCCAGGCTATTGAAACCTACTGCAGCCCAAGCGGAGGGACTCTGGGTAAGGGCTCCTCTTGATGATTAGCTGCCTTAGGGATATGGCGACATATAAAACCTTCTTACATGTAGAAAGAATACCAGGCAGGGTGTTGTCCCTGGTAAACGACAGACACAAACTAGGAAGGCACGCTGTGTGGAAGCCTGTTGGGTGTAGCTGTTTCCTACAAAAACATCTCGTTTTAAAAAAGTCTGTATAGATCATAGAATCAAAGGGGTAACCATGTTAGTCTGGATCTGTAAAAGCAGCAAAGAGTCCTGTGGCACCTTATAGACTAACAGACGTAGAAGTGGGTATTCACCCACGAAAGCTCATGCTCCTATACGTCTGTTAGTCTATAAGGTGCCACAGGACTCTTTGCTGGATATTAATTGTCATTATTGCACTTCCGAGATGGCAATCCACAAATTCCTCCAACTGCATGTTCTGCAGATCTAGCAGAAATTCTGACACTGTTTTGGGGAGGTTCTATTAAAGCCTCTTTTTTACCCTGATCCTTTAGTCAACTACCTGCCCTTCACCTAATGACCCTCATGATGCCTCAGATATCACAATAATGAGCTTAGCACAGATAGATATTTATAGATTAATCTAAAAGCATTTTCTGTGCAAGTGTAACAAATACTTCCTCATGGGTTATCAGCAGGGTTTGAAGAACCTGGGACCTTCATCATACGCCTCTGACCATTTGAGCTAAAGTAGTAACTCCATTAGCAGGTAGCAGTAGTAGGCTGTAATCCTCTAGTGGACTGGCCAGTGGGGGAGGATGACACAGAACATTCACTTTTCCTCCCTCATGCTTCCCCCGCCCAGGGAAGAGCAGCTTGAATCCCACTGGACTAGTCGCACATTGGGCACCACATTGTGACAAGCTTTGCATGGTTGAGGAGAAGGAGATGAACGTAGGACCTTCCTTCACTAAATGCATGAACTTCTGTCGGCTAAGCTAAGTGAGAAACTCCATTAGCAGTGGCAAGCAGTTATTCTGTATTTGATCAGCCACTAAAAGGGGACATGACATACTTACTTGTGTAACACACTTACAAACTGTAACCCCAAAATTGCACAGGACACAATCTAGGCAAAAAATCAATTGATTAGCAACAGACAAGGTGTATCAGAGGATGTATTAGAAAAGGTATTTTTCTACATCGGTCACAGACATGTTTAGGTTTAAGTATTCAGTAACTTACATAATTAGTGGAAGATGTTCTATTGTATTTTTTAGCCACAAGCATTTTTCCTGCATGAATTCAGAGAAGTTAGAGATAGATTTTCCAATAGATATTTTCTATTTCATTCACGTTCCCTATAACATTTTCTGATGATCTTTTTTAGACTAGTTTTAAATATCTCAAGTGATAGGACTTCTGCTTGGATATCATCCCACAGCCCAACGGGATCTGTCCATTAAGAATTTTTTCTGATAGATAACTTCCAAAGTGCCCCCCAGTTCAGACCACAGGGGTGTGAATAGCTGTGTGCACTCAAGTGCTGAGCTGTAACTCCCTCATGTATATGCTGCGAGTGCAAACAAAAAGATTCCTACTTTGCATTAATACATAGTCCTCTTCAAACAGGTCTATAAACATGAACTGGGAGCCTTTTAGTTTGTAACAGCAGTGCACACACAGGGAAGTGTTACAGAGAGTACTCTGATGTGCACTGCTATTCATATCCTTGTAGTTTGAACTACAGGGCAATGTAGACAAGACCTGAGTTTCATTCCATTGCTCCTAGTTAGACCCTCTTGTAAGACACTAAAACAAAAACAAAACAAAAAAAGCTTCTCTCTCCTTGATGTTTCACCCTTCAGTATTTGTATATAGCTATCATGTCCTTTGACAAATTTAGTTCTTTTTCTATTACAGTAGCACCCAGGGGACCCCAATCAATACTGACATATTCAAAATAAAAATCACTATATATTGGAGCTGGTTGAATGTTTTTGTCACAGCACTGATGAAAAAGGGCTTTTTGAATTGTATGAACATGTTTGCAGAATTTTTTTGCCTCATTTGAAATTCTGGACTTTTAAATGAAACCGTTCAAAACAAAAAATACATTTGGAATCCATTGGAAATGAAAAATTACTTTGATCCAAAAATCAAAGTGATATTCTTTTGGTTTGGGGGTTCATTGTGACCCCTTCTCTCCCCAAAGGGAAAGGAGTAACAGGAATTTTTTTTTGAAATATTTGAAAAACTGGGGGGAGGGGCAGGGAGGAATTTTGAACAGAACGAAAGTTTTTCACTGCAATTTTTCACAGAAAAGAATTCTCATTACCAGTCCTACTGTACACAGAAAAGCCAGATTTAAATCTAACCAGTGGAACCTGAGCTGTTGGGACTCCCAGTTGTGGGAAGTCTGCCTGGAGATAAGAGGCCCAGAGCTGACCAGCACAGCTCCAAATGCCAGCTGGGCAGAAGATGCAGGAATCAGTGAATCTCTAGGGAGCCCTGGATAGAATTTAAATGTATCAGAGACCATGTGTGACAAGGGGAGGTGTGTATGGTACCCACCTGGGGATGACAGTTTCTTGAAGTGCAAAGCGTCACAAACGGTCACGGGACTGAAAAGATTAATTTGTGAGGAAATATTAAGTGATCTTACTATCCATAGCTCTGCTAAAGGATGAGCAGGAGGGGACATGAGACTCAGCTACCAGTGCCTGAAGAATGTAAACATCAAGGAAAAGGAGGAATTAAGTGTGATACACAAGACAATGGATGAAAATGAGGACAATTTAGGATGAATATCCGGGGGTGGGGGTGGGGAAGAGAACCATATCACCAGGAAATCCGGTCTATAGGCCCATCCAACACCCAGTAAAGTTAGTGAAAAGAATCCTGTTGACTTCAATAGGAATTGGACTGGCCTGTATGAGATTGTGAGATATTCTTCCAGAGGGGAACATCAAAACCCTAATTTGGATCATTTAAGAGTAGGCTGAGCCAGAATCCTGTTGTGGCTGACAGGGAGAGACCTCAATCCAGCATGGAGAGGGTGCAGATCTCAGAGATCCTAAGCAATGAAGGCCACTGGACCAGTTGCATGCTAAGGGGGAATTCTGCCCAAATAAGGACTGAGTAGGGATCTCAAGATCCGGCCTATTAATCTCATTAGTCACACACACACACACTCTCTCTCTCCCCTCCCTCCTTCCCCCCCCCCCCCCAAGTAAATTTATAGTCTAAGTAGATGACATATGGATGAGGGAAGGAACATTGAGACAAAGATCACCATGCCCTCGTGGTGCCTGGTGCTTCGTTTCCCTTCATTCAGCTCTGGACACTTCAGTCTCCCACTCTTGGTGGGCCAAAACCAGTGCTTCTGAATGACTTGGCCCATCAGTCAAATCATAAAATAGTTCATCCCCCAGGCCTCTCACTCAGAGGAGGGAAGAAAAGAAAGTCCAGCAAAACAAAGTCTCTTCCCTTCATCACTCTCAGCTACGTATTCCCCGTATCCTTCTGAAACTCCTTCCCAACCACCCTTCTATCAGGGCACCGGCTACAGGCTTCGCAGTCCACAGAGAACCCGCAGCAGGCTCCCTCTTATAGGAAGCACGGGGCTCCAGGCTATTGTCCTGTGATACCTGGTTACTTGACTGAAGCACCATACAAAGTCCAAGCCTGGGAGATGGATAAGTAGGCACAGGTGAGGCTGAGCCCAACTCTCTTTAAGGGCCCAACCTGCCCTGTGACAGACATTTTATAACTAACGTGTAACATGTTTCACAGCCGTTTTTGTAAGTGGGGAATAATTTAACAACCTTAAAAATTACCTAAGTTCGGGTTGGCAACTGGGTGGAGCAACTGAAGCTATGTCTACACTTGAAATGCTACAGCATAGATGCTCACTACAGTGATGGGAGGAGTTCTGCCATCTCCATATGCAAGCCACCTCTCGGAAGAATTCTTCTATTGACCTAGCGCTGTTGACCCTGCGGGGTAGGTCACCATAGCTCTGTCTCTCAGAGGTGTGGCTTTTTTCACACTCCTGAGAGATGTAGCTATTCTGATGTAAGTTTTCAGTGCAAGCCAGTCCTGAGAGTCATTAACCTCTCACAGACATTTGTACAAGTACAGACTGAACTATCTCCCTGCTCCACAGAGGTGGGTCCTTCAGGTCAGGGTTGAAGTACATTGGCTGGCCAATTTGGGGAAACCTGCACTTCTGCTTCCTGATCTGTAAATGTCCAATGGATAGAGGATGAACTACATGGACTTAAAAACGTCTTCCAAAAGGCATTTGAAGGAGTAATCTTGATTTCTTGAGCCTCTATGATTTTTTAAAAATACAGTAGATTTACCACTTCAGGAAAAGCAGACATCAAATCAAATGCATTCCTGGCATAATTCTATCAAAATCAAGAGAGTTAAACCAGAGATGAATTTGGCCCCATAACATCATCTACATCTGTCACATCTAGTCACATCTGTAGCAGGTATTTCAAAGATGCTTATTACCATGGTAGCAAAACACGGAACATAATGTAGGTACCACTAGGAATGTCCTAAGGTAACTCATCTCTCATCTTCCCATAGTTCCACTCTCTGGCCATATGCAGTTATACAGAAACACCGGATAGGGAGATGATCTCATCTACTTTCCCTAATACTGCTTATAGGCCTTTAGCAGATATAAACCCAATTTTCATATGAAAGTGTCAGAGCTAATTGAAAAGTTTTTTACATTATCTCACATTGCAGAGAAAAGAATATTCCAGAGAATGCCGTAAAGAGGCCGTGAGGAAGAAAGTTAAAAAAATATAGGCCAAACACAAGGACATAAAATAACCCACAGGGTGCCAATTTAAAATGTTAAATGAAACACTGGATTTGTTTTCTTCCAGTTGTTATGATCTGCGTACATGGAGAGGAGAAGAGAAATCCTGAAAGAGAGTGAAAGTTGTCAGTACTATGGAGTTAGGGTGATTCATCCATGTCCAGAACAAGAACTAGGCGCTACTTAAGTCCCATCTAAACATTTAGGTAGCACATAGACTTTGTGCTCATTCCCTGCACAGGGGTGAATTTCACCCTAGCCGCATAAGCCTCTAATGCAGAGGTTGGTGCCAGATACAAAATGCCTGTTTGCACAGGTGCCAACTTTTCAAAGTGCCAAGGGGTTCTCAGCCTGCAGCCCCGCCCCAACTCCACATCTTCCCACAAGGCGCCACTGCTGCACACCTCTTCCCAGCTCTGCTCCACCTCCTCCCCTGAGCGCACTGCATCCTCGCTCTTCCCCCCCCAAAAGCCTCCTCCACGCTGTGAAACAGCTGTTCACGGTGGGTGGGAGGTGCTGGGAGGGAGGGGGCTGATAGGGGGACTTCCAGTGGGTGCTCAGCACCCACCATTTTTTCCCCCAGGGGTGCTCCATGGAGTCAGCACCTATGCCTGTTTGGATGTGGATTTAGAACAGCTTGGAGTTTGAGGGTGTTTGGTTCTACAGTTTGTGTTCAGTGCATTACTAAGACTAGAGCCACGGGTAAAATTCAGATCCAATTTTCATATTCAGATCCACAGTTTCAAGTACAGTTTTCACCTCTGTGTTTGGATCAGGGGTTTTGGTTCAGAACCCCAGGATTCAGCCATTATCCTTAGTGATAATCCTTCATCCTTCCTGATGGTTTGAAACCAATGAAAAAATATCAGTGAAGAAAAAACAAAAACAAAAACCCAACATGCTTTCTGACCATACCCATTCTGAAGGTACATAGCTTTACTCATTCAGGGTATTGGATATATTATTTAATAGATTTATATATTTTAAAACCAGAAGGGACCATTCTGATCATCTGGTTTGATTTCCTGCATAACGCAGTCCATAGAACCTTATCCAGAGATTCCTTCATCAAGCCCCTAACTTCTGGCTCAGCTACAGCTTTTAGAAGGTAATCCAGTCTTGATTTAACGACTCCAAGTGATGGAGAATCCACCATGTCCCAGGGTGGGTGTTCTAATGGTTAATTATCCTTATTGTTAAAAAGGTGCACTTTATTTTTATTCTGAATTTGTCTAGCATTAGCTTCCAGTCACTGGAGCTTGCTTTGTCTGCTAGATTAAAGAGCCGTCTAGTATCAGAAATCATCTTCTCATGTAGGTACTTGTAGACAGTGATCAAGGCACTTCTTAAACGTCTTTTTGTTAAGCTAATTAAAATAAATATTTCTTCTGGGTTCCTCTCTCGCTTGTCCCTTTATGGCCACAGCTACTGCCAGGAATTATGGGATGCTCTAAATCCCAGAATGCCCCAGTTTTGTGCCATCTGAAGTGCATCTATTTCTTGCTTCCTAAAGTTGGAAGTTATTAAAGATGTGGGTTTTCAGATACATCTGAACCAGGGATTTTAGACACACACACGATTCTGCAGGATACCAGGCTATTTACACTGACATCTCTGTAAAAGTTACTGGGGCTATGGACATTAAAAAAAAAAAAAAGTTCTCCCCAATGTCTTGAATGGCAGCTTTTTATTTCTGACTGTATTTAAATCATTTAACTCCAAGTACGTATTTACTTATGATGGGACAGACTGTGGCCCACGCTACATGCCTGTGCAAGAGAGTGAGGAGGTACCTTAATCCCTTTCACCTGCTAATCAGCCTATGGGTGACTTGGCAGGGTGCCACCAGCTGCTGCAGGGTTATAACATCCCACACACGCAAGTGAGCTGGGGTGGGTGGAGAATGCTCCGCCCCACCAAACACATCAGCCAGTGTGCCTGGGACAAACCCTACGCCAAGTCTAGAGTCAATTTGTGACTCAGGCAGCTGACAGGAAAACTGCTTCCTGGACTGCTCCTGGGGCAGCACAACAAGCAGCCCTATACCCCAGGCTTGTGGCAAAGCATGAGTGAGCTCTGATTAGTTATTGGTTTTGCTTTATACAACAAAGAGGGGGTGGCTTTCAATGCTGGAGATGCCTTGACACAAGTTACTACAAAGCAGAAATACACAAAATAGTATCTTTCTCCCCAACAGCCAGCAGAACTCAGCCATTACAAAAGTCTCCTCTCTATGCAGATCTAATGCCTACCTCTCCGCAGCAACTCGAGTAAACACATGCACCAAAGGTCAATAGATTCCAAGGCTATTTTAGATGGGATTTGGAGCTGGTGCCAGAGCCAGGGCCCCTAATGGAGAACACTAACACCAGCACCCTCTATTTTAAAATCTAGCAGGTTCCGGCCTAGGCTCTTCCACTGACTGCAGCAGTAAGTCATGAGAAGTGGTTTCTTAAGTGAGGACACAAACCATTTAAGGGACAGTCATGGGGTCCACTCACCGCTAGTGGCACCTTCTCCTGCCTGCCCTGGGAATTAGCACTGACCAGGTGTCACGCTCTCCTCTGGCAGCGTCTATCCCATCAACCTCTCGCCCTATAGACCACTCTGACTCCAGGAACCTCAGCCTCCTCTCCAGGAGCGCCACCAGCTTTTCTGCCGCCCTAGGCAGCGGAAGGTCCCGCCCCGAAATGCCGCCCCGCACAGAGGCGGCGGAAGGTCCCGCCGCTGAAATACCGCCGCGGTCACCGCCCCCCAAATTGTAGCACCCTAGGCGACCGCCTAGGTCACCTAATGGGTTGCGCCGGCCCTGCTCCTCTCTGTGACTCAGCCCTCCAGCCAGGTTCCTATGTGGCTCCCCAGTTGGGGGTGGCGGGGAGAAGGGATGTATCAAAGTTTTTTCAGGACAAATTATTCCAGGCAGTCCACTGTCCTCTGCCTCGTCTGTGCCACATCCCCAGTGGCTTGTAGGGGAACCCAGGCCTGCCCTCTACTCCAGGTTCCAGCCCATAGCCCTCTAATCAACAGCCAAGGTCTGCACTCTCCTATACCATGCTGTTATTCCCCTGAGCCTTCTCCTATCTACCTGGCTTCCCCTCTCTGTGCTTGCCAGCCTCCCAACTCCCTCCTCTCAGGGAGTAACCATAGCCTGCCCTCGATAGTCCTGAGCACACCCTTCTCTTCCCAGGGAGTGACTATCGCCTGCCTTCAGTCAGTCCCCAGCTCCTGGGCTTTATAAAGGCCCTTCCTGTTCCTGACCAGCTGAGCCTGCTTCCAATTAGCCACCCCTTTGCAGCCTTAATTTCTCCCCTGCTCACTACTTAATTGGTTGATTGGGCCTGCCTGGCCTAATTTGGGGAACACACTCCATCACGGGGACTGCAAGATAACTTCCATCTTGCAGTCAATAGCAGTGCAGATGCTGGAACACAAATGACATGTTCTGCCAGCCGGAAGGGCCACTTAATATGTGGATCATCAGAACCTGCAACAGTTTAACTCTCCATCTTGACTTACTAGCAGGTAAAGGGAGGGAGAGGAATTGAAAAACTGCCCTCCTTACTCATAGCATATTTAAAATGGGTAAGGTGCTCAGGCAGAGAGAGATGTGTAACTATAGCGCCCCCATGGCCAAGCTGGAGTCAGCTCTGTAGGGACACAGAAGGGAAACTCCCTTCCACCCCAGTCTGGGAGCTGACCTTGTTCGTGAAGACAGAGGCAAAAAAAGCATTGAGTACATTAGCTTTTTCCACATCCTCTGTCACTAGGTTGCCTCCCTCATTCCGTAAGTAACAGTCAGCATGAATTTGTCAAGAACAAAACATGTCAAACCAACCTGATAGCTTTCTTTGACAGGGTAACAAGCCTTGTAGATAGGGGGTAAGTGGTAGACATGGTATATCTTGACTTTAGTAAAGCTTTTGATACTGTCTCGCATGACCTTCTCATAAACAAACTAGGGAAATGCAACCTAGATGGAGCTACTATAAGGTGGGTGCATAATTGGTTGGAAAACCATTCCCAGAGAGTAATCAGTGGTTCACAGTCATGCTGGAAGGGCATAATGAGTGGGGTCCCACAGGGATCAGTTCTGGGCCTGCCTCTGTTCAATATCTTCATCAATGATTTAGATAATGGCATACAGAGTACACTTATAAAGTTTGCGGATGATACCAGGCTGGGAGGGGTTGCAAGTGCTTTGGAGGATAGGATTAAAATTCAAAATGATCTGGACAAACTGGAGAAATGGTCTGAAATAAATAGGATGAAATTCAATAAGGACAAATGCAAAGTACTCAACTTAGGAAGGAACAATCAGTTGCACACATATCAAGTGGGAAATGACTGCCTAGGAAGGAGTACTGTGGAAAGGGATCTGGGGGTCATAGTGGACCACAAGCTAAATATGAGTCAACAATGTAACGCTGTTGCAAAAAAAGCGAACATCATTCTGGGATGTATTAGCAGGAGTGTTGTAAGCAAGACACGAGAAGTAATTCTTCCGCTATACTCCACACTGATTAGGTCTCAACTGGAGTATTGTCTCCAGTTCTGGGTGCCACATTTCAGGAAAGATGTGGACAAATTGGAGAAAGTCCAGAGAAGAGCAACAAAAATTATTAAAGGTCTACAAAACATGACCTATGAGGGAAGATTGAAAAAAATTGGGTTTGTTTAGTCTGGAAAAGAGAAGACAGAAGGGACATGATAACAGTTTTCAAATACATAAAAGGTTGTTACAAGGAGGAGGGAGAAAAATTGTTCTTCTCAACCTCTGAGGATGGGACAAGAAGCAATGGGCTTAAATTGTAGTAAGGGAGGTTTAGGTTGGATATTAGGAAAAGCTTCCTAACTGTCAGGGTGGTTAAGCACGGGAATAAATTGCCTAGAGAGGTTGTGGAATCTCCATCATTGGAGATTTTTAAGAGCAGGTTAGACAAACACCTGTCAGGGATGGTCTAGATAACACTTAGGCTATGTCTTCACTACCCGCCGATCCGGCGGGTAGCAATCGGTCTATCGGGGATCGACTTACCGCGTCTAGTGAAGACGCGGTAAAATCGATCCCTGATCGCTCTGCCGTCGACTCCGGAAATCCACCTCGGCAAGAGGCGGCAGCGGAGTCGGCGGCAGCGCGGCAGCGGTCGACTTTCCCACGTCCTCACCGCCAGGTAAGCCGACCTAAAATACGCAACTTCAGCTACGGTATTCACGTAGCTGAAGTTGCGTATCTTAGGTCGGACCCCCGCTGTAGTGTAGACCTAGCCTGAGTCGTGCCATGAGTGCAGGGGACTGGACTAGATGACCTCGCGAGGTCTCTTCCAGTCCTATGATTCTATGATTCTGGTGACCCGAGGTTTGTGTCGCTATCTGATATGCCTCCTTCAGCTGATCCTTTAGGTGAGTCACATACCCCAAATAAGTTTCCAGGAGTGCCCCATTTGAAGACACTCCAAAACAGAGATTAACTGGCAGCCGGGCTTCTCCACCAAACATAGGCATGTATGATGTGTACACAGCTGCATCGTGCTGAGCGCAGTTATAGGCATGTATCAGATGCTCCATATGCCAGCTCCAGTATTTCCCAGCATGTTGAGCAACATACGGTTGAATTGTTCTAGCAGTGGATCCCCTTGTGAATGGTAAGGGGTGGGGTGGGACTTTTTGATCCCCCAGGGTCTTGCACAGTTCTTTTTATTAACTGGCTCTCAAAATCCCATCCCTGGTCTGAGCGTAGTCTCACAGGCAGCCCGTGGTGAATGAAGAATTTCTCCCACAGGATCCTGGCAACCATGGAAGCGGTCTGATCTTTGGTGGGGTAAGTCTGGGCGTAACAAGTAAAATAGTCAGTCACCACCAAGATATTCACAGTATGCTGATGGTGAGGCTCTAATGACAGAAAGTCCATAAAGACAAACTCCGTGAGTGCCGAACTTGTGATGTTGACAAGAGGGGCTGCCTGCTTAGGCAGAGTCTTTCTCCAGATACACCTGGTGCAGGTGTGAACATGAAAGGGTAGATGTGGAATACTGCATTTAGACTCAGAGTTCAGGAATCCTGGGCAGACTTCCAGTCTGGCCGTGAATCTTGAGTGCTTCTGGTCGTCTTTGGTACCAGTAAACGTCCCACAACAAACCCCTCCGGTGCCCTCTTCCGCCACTCTCTGAGGAGTTAGTCATAAGCCATATATCAGCTGTGCTCTGGTGGTGGAGACCCTCTGCATAGAATATCAGGGTTGGAAGGGACCTCAGGAGGTCATCTAGTCCAACCCCCTGCTCCAAGCAGGTCCAATCCCCAACTAAATCATCCCAGCCAGGGCTTTGTCCTGCTCACTGTGGGCCCTCCTATCTGAAGTCACAGACACACACAACTGTCGCTCTCCCTCTCTCCACTCTCTGCCCCTGGAACAACCAGCACTTCCTCTGCCTCAGGACAAGGCTTTAAGGGGGCCATGCTCTCTAAACCTCCAGGAGGTTAGATATGGAAACCTGATGGTAGATGATCTTTATATTCCTTGATATTATTACAGTTTACAGTATTATGTCAGGACACAGTTTTCAAATTAAAGTTGGAAATAAAAGCTGCTAATGCTGGAATTCTGCCTGAATCCAGGACTGGGTTGTGCTTGAGATGCCAGATAGACCTTTAAAAGTGCAACGATGCCCCTAAAAAATAAATGTGTCTCTGATCTGAGTTTTGTTTCCCTATTGTCTTTCCTAAGCAGCCTGGTAACCCTGCTGCTGCACTGTTTTGCCATGTCCTATTCAGAAGGAAACCTCTTATACAACGGGAGCTTGTTGGCTCAGGGAAAACTGCATGGGTGCTGATGTGTGAGGAAAAGTGTCAGTTGTAAGTGTGGTTTAGAGAAACACAGGATTTTGTTCAAAAACTAGCTAGGAGACAGAGAAGAACATGTGCCATAGTTCCTAGGGTAGCTCTGGAAGTCCAGCAGGACTTTGTAAATGGCCTCACTAAGGTCTTGTGTAAAGTGGGAATATGTTCCACCTCCAGGAATCAATCAATGCCCAGTCCCTGGGGTAGCGGCCCCAGGGCAGACAATGAAAGCCATGAATCCTGCTGACTGCTTACTCTGATTTAACACAGGAGTGTGTTGCAATGGAGAAACTGAGCCTGTGCCTGGCTACACTAAAGGTTGCACTGGAGCAGCTGTCTGCCAGCGGTTGTAGTTCTCCAGTAGCCTAGTTCCCAGTCTAGACTAGACAAGCCCTTAGCGTCCGATGCTGCAGGGGGCTGAATTGCTCCTGCAAAGTGCTGAGTGCTTCCACTTCCACTGACTTCAGCACCTCACAGGATCAGGGCGTCAGTCACAAGAGCAGGATGGCAGAGAGGCCCCATTTTAGCTGTCCCAGTTGTCAGCCGTGTTCTTGGACAGATTTGTGTTTGGAAGGAAATATTTTGTGGCACTCTGGATGAATACAAAGCTTACATGGCTCCTCAGAGCAACAGTGATTTACCATCTTGGAATAAATGCGTAAAGTAGCTTTTGCAGAACAGTAAAGCGCTAGCCAACAGGCTATTTCTTTGTATGTATTTGTGAACAGCAGAAATTGGCATTCATCTCCCCAGGCAGGTTTCTGAAATGTATACTGTCCTTTAACTGACTCCTTAATATTTAATATCATGGTAGGATGAAGTCTGATTTTATGGTTAAAAATGTCAATTTTCACAGCTGATTGAACTTGTTTAAATGGCAAGCAGTTTACTTGTATTGAAAACTATATAAAACAGATCAACTTACTTACTGACATTAAGAGAATAGAGTACTTTATACTCTGAAGTTTTGGGTTTTTTTTTTAAAACTGAAAATTAGCTGAAATGGCCAAGTTCATTTTGCATTTCCTGCCCGTCTCCCCCTCCCCCCCGCACCCATGACAGATAGATTGTAGCTTATAAAAGAAGCTCGTGTATCTGGCAGCAAAAATAATATCATAGTCAGCTAAGCTACCCTTTCAAAATTTTTCCATAATTAATTATTATCAGCTACTTGCAAGTCTATTCCATTTTAGCATTTGTTTCTATTTTTAATGATGAATATAATATACATACAATAAGAAAGGCAGCATCTTCTAAACACACAAATAAATCTTAAGTCTTTAGCAGGATTAAGCAAGTTAAAAACATTGAAATCCAGATGCATGGAATCAGAGAAATCAGCTTTGTTAGTGCTTTCCTAACTCTGAAACAATTCAAGTATTCATGGACATGGAGCAACTGGGATTCATTACTACTCAAATTCTTTTCCTCTGTCTCATTTTAAATATAGCTGCCACATTAACACAAACAGTTGTGCTTAAAAAAAAATCACATTTTGGTTTACAGAGCTAGTATGGGGATGGGAATGGCTTTGATATGGAAGATACTGTAATGAACCTGCTGTCTCACTACTGGATACACACCTTTGTCTCCAGAACGAGTGGGAAGGAAAGGAGTAGGCAACAACTCACGTTGATAAGGCCAGGGACCCAGGTCAGCATCTAGCCACTAGAGAGCAATGTGTTATCCAAAGTGACTTCCAGAGGGCAGAGAGCTGGTGCATTAGGCCTGGTCTACACTACACCTTTAATTCGGATTTAGTGGCTTTAATTCGAATTAACTCTGGAACCGTCCACACAACGAAGCCATTTAATTCGAATTAAAGGGCCCTTTAATTCGATTTCTGTACTCCACCCCGACGAGCGGAGTAGCGCCAAAATCGAATTTGTCAATTCGAATTAGCGTTAGTGTGGCCGCAATTCGATGTTATTGGCCTCCAGGAGCTATCCCACAGTGCACCATTGTGACCGCTCTGGCCAGCAATCTGAACTCGCATGCACTGGCCAGGTGGACAGGAAAAGCCCCGGGAACATTTGAATTTCATTTCCTGTTTGCACAGCGTGGAGAGCACAGGTGACCACAGAGAGCTCATCAGCACAGGTAACCATGCAGGCTGATAATCGAAAAAGAGCACCAGCATGGACCGTACAGGAGGTACTGGATTTGATCTCTATATGGGGAGAGGATTCAGTGCTAGCTGAACTGCGTTCGAAAAGACGAAATGCCAAAACTTATGAAAAAATTTCCAAGGGCATGATGGAGAGAGGCCACAATAGGGACACAGATCAGTGCCGCGTGAAAGTCAAGGAGCTCAGACAAGCCTATCAAAAAGCAAAGGAGGCAAACGGTCGCTCCGGGTCAGAGCCGCGGACATGCCGCTTCTACGCTGAGCTAAATGCATTTCTAGGGGGGGCCGCCACCACTACCCCACCTCTGACTGTGGATTCCGAGCTGGGGATAATCTCATCAGGGACACCTGATGATTCCGCGGAAGGGGAAGAGGAGGAGGAGGAGGACGAGCTGGCAGAGAGCACCCAGCTCTCCGTTCTCCCCAACAGCCAGGAACTGTTTCTCACCCTGACTGAAGTACCCTCCCAAGCCTCCCAAGCCAGCACCCAAGACCATGACCCCATGGAAGGGACCTCAGGTGAGTTTACCTTTTAAAATATAAAACATGGTTTAAAAGCAAGCATTTTTAATGATTAATTTGCCCTGAGCACTTGGGATGCATTCGCAGCCAGTACAGCTACTGGAAAAGTCTGTTAACATGTCTGGGGATGGAGCGGAAATCCTCCAGGGACATCTCCATGAAGCTCTCCTGGAGGTACTCCAAAAGCCTTGCCACAAGGTTTCTGGGCAGTGCAGCCTTATTCCGTCCTCCATGGTAGGACACTTGACCACGCCATGCTAGTAGCAAGTAATCTGGTATCATTGCCTGACAGAGCCTGGCAGCGTATGGTCCCGGTGTTTGCTGGCATTCAAGCAACATCCGTTCTTTATCTTGCTGTGTAATCCTCAGGAGAGTGATATCGCTTAGGGTAACCTGGTTGAAATAAGGGAATTTAATTAAGGGGACTGAGGTGGCCGTTCCTACTGGGCTGTTTGCCTGTGGCTGAAAAGAAATCCTTCCCTGCATTTAGCCAAGTGCAAGGGGGGGGGGGAGGATTGGCCCAGAGCTTTTCGCGTTTTGCTAGCAGGGATCTTCCCTGATACCAGCCAGGCGGTGGGGGGAGGGATAAAGCACTCATCCCAGAGAATTCATGGCGGGTGGGGGGGGGGTGTTAGTTTGGTTCCTGCAGGGATCTTCCCTGATACCAGCCACGCGGTGGGGGGAGGGAGAAAGCACTCATCCCAGAGAATTCATGGCGGGTGGGGGGGGGGTGTTAGTTTGGTTCCTGCAGGGATCTTCCCTGATACCAGCCACGCGGTGGGGGGAGGGAGAAAGCACTCATCCCAGAGAATTCATGGCGGGTGGGGGGGGGGGGTGTTAGTTTGGTTCCTGCAGGGATCTTCCCTGATACCAGCCACGCGGTGGGGGGAGGGATAAAGCACTCATCCCAGAGAATTCATGGCGGGTGGGGGGGGGGGTGTTAGTTTGGTTCCTGCTGGGATCTTCCCTGATACCAGCCAGGCGGTGGGGGGAGGGATAAAGCACTCATCCCAGAGAATTGGATGGGGGGGGGGGTGTTAACCTTCAGCAGCAGAAAACAAGCTAACAGGAAAACTGCAGCACAACGGGCTTTGCTTGGTATGTGGGAAAGCAGGGCGCAGAAGCCTAAAGACAGTGGCTTACCATGGCAGCATGCAAGGTGAATTCTGTTGCCCCGACCTGCGTCTGTGATCTCTAGCAGCAAAGCCACAGGCACTCAATATTAAGAGGCAAAATGCGACCTTGCACAGAAATCACATGTGCTATGTAATGTGAATAGTATACACCGTGAAAGAGTATAAGCATTGTTCTGAAAAATGTATCTTTTAAAAAAATTCTCTCCTTTTTTCACTCCCTCCAGCAGGTGCAAATGTTTCAAGCCTCCCTCCTCCTTCCCGAAGGCTATCCCAGATAAGGCGTCGTAAAAAAAAAACGAGAGAAGAGATGTTTTCCGAAATCATGCAATCCACCAGGAATGAAAGAGCTCATCTGAATGAGTGGAAGGAGACGGTTTGCAAGTATAGGAAAGAAGCCAGTGACCGTGAGGACAGGAGGGACCAACGTGAGGACATGAGGGACCAACGTGAGGACAGAAGGGACCAACGTGAGGAGAGGAGAGACGCTCGAGATGAGAGGTGGCGGCAGGAAGATCAGAGGAGTCGGGAAGCAACGCTGGGGCTGCTGCGTGAGCAAACAGACATGCTCCGGCGTCTGGTGGAGCTTCAGGAACGGCTGCTGGAGAACCGAGTGCCGCTACAGCCCCTGTATAACCCCCCTACCTCCTCACCATGTTCCATAGCCTCCACACCCAGACGTGTAAGAACACGGGGGGGGAGGCTCCATACACCCTCCCATTCCACCCCAGTGGACAGCCCAAGCAAAAGGCTGCCATTTTTTTAACCTTTTTTTACTGGGCTTTTCCTTCCCGCTGATCCTCCTCCCAAACCCCACTCAGGTTCTGTGCCGCTACAGCCCCTGTATAACCCCCCTACCTCCTCACCATTTTCCATAGCCTCCCCACCCAGATGTGTAAGAACACGGGGGGGGAGGCTCCGTACACCCTCCCATTCCACCCCAGTGGACAGCCCAAGCAAAAGGCTGCCATTTTCTTAACCTTTTTTTACTGGGCTTTTCCTTCCCGCTGATCCTCCTCCCAAACCCCACTCAGGTTCTCTCCCTCTTTTTATAATCAATTCATAAAGAATAAATGATTTTTAAACAATGGTGACTTTATTTCCTTTGAAAGCAAGCTGGGGGAAGGGGGAGGGTGGGTTCCTTACAGAGAATGAGTCAATAAAGGGGGCGGGTTTTCAGGAAGGATAAACAAACATAAATTTCACACTGTAGCCTGGCCAGTCATGAAACTGGTTTTCAAAGCTTCCCTAATGCGCAGCGCTTCATCGTGTGCTCTTCTAATTGCCCTGGTGTCTGGCTGCGAGTAATCAGCAGCCAGGCGATTTGCCTCAGCCTCCCACCCTGCCATAAAGGTCTCCCCCTTGCTCTCACAGAGATTGTGAAGCACACAGCAAGCAGTAATAACAATGGGGATATTGGTTTGGCTGAGGTCTGAGCGAGTCAATAAGGATCGCCAGCGACCTTTTAAACGGCCAAATGCACATTCTACCACCATTCTGCACTTGCTCAGCCTGTAGTTGAACAACTCCTGACTCCTGTCCAGGCTGCCTGTGTATGGCTTCATGAGCCATGGCATTAAGGGGTAGGCTGGGTCCCCAAGAATAACAATTGGCATTTCAACATCCCCCACGGTTATTTTCTGGTCCGGAAAGTAAGTCCCTTGCTGCAGCCGTTTAAACAGATTGGTGTTCCTGAAGACGCGAGCGTCATGAACCCTTCCCGGCCAGCCCACATGGATGTTGGTGAAACGTCCCTTGTGATCCACAAGTGCTTGCAGCACCATTGAGAAGTACCCCTTGCGGTTTATGTACTGGGTACCCTGGTGCTCCGGTGCCAAGATAGGAATATGGGTTCCATCTATTGCCCCACCACAGTTAGGGAATCCCATTGCAGCAAAGCCATCCACTATGACCTGCACATTTCCCAGAGTCACTACCTTTCGTAGCAGCACCTCCGTGATTGCTTTGGCTACTTGCATCACAGCAGCCCCCACAGTAGATTTGCCCACTCCAAATTGATTCCCGACTGACCGGTAGCTGTCTGGCGTTGCAAGCTTCCACAGGGCTATCGCCACTCGCTTCTCAACTGTGAGGGCTGCTCTCATCTTGGTATTCTGGCGCTTCAGGGCAGGGGAAAGCAAGTCACAAAGTTCCATGAAAGTGCCCTTACGCATGCGAAAGTTTCTCAGCCACTGGGAATCGTCCCACACCTGCAACACTATGCGGTCCCACCAGTCTGTGCTTGTTTCCCGGGCCCAGAATCGGCGTTCAAAGCCTATAACCTGGCCCATTAACATCATAATCTCCAAAGCACCGGGGCCCGCGGTCTCAGAGAATTCTGTGTCCGTGTCCATGTCCTCATCACGCTGGTCGCTGCGCTGCAATCGCCGCCTCCTCCTCCTCCTCGCCTCTTTTTTCTTGTCCTGTGTAAGCATAAACTCCACGAGAAAGCGCGAGGTGTTTATAATGTTCAAGACTGCGTTCTGGAGCACAACGGGATCCATGCTTGATGCAGAATGGAGTCTGCAGAGTTCACTCAGGAAAAAAGGCGCGAAATGGTTGTCTGCCGTTGCTTTCAGGGAGGGAGGGGGAGGCTGTACCCAGAACTACCTGCGACAATGTTTTTTGCCCCATCATGCACTGGGGTCTCAACCCAGAATTCCAAGGGGGGTGGAGACTGCGGGAACTATGGGATAGCTATGTAAAAGCTACCCACAATGCAACGCTCTGGAAATCGATGCTACTATGGTAGCTTGGACGCACACCACCGAATTAATGGTGCCTAGTGTGGCCGAATACATTCGAATTTATAAAATCGGTTTCCTAAATTCGAATTATATAAATTCGAATTAATCCTGTAGTGTAGACATACCCTTAGTGTGAGTACCGGGCTTGGGGATGGCTGTAGAAGGAAGTCTGGGTAACAGGCATCCTGAGAGCTGAGACAAGGAGGCTGGTTTAAGCAGCTGAGCAGGTACACAGGCTGTGGCTGACATAGAGTCATCGGCAGCAGCAGAAACGGGGAGAGCAGCCTGCAAGCGGGAGTTGTGAGGCAACCATTACAGAAGGACAAACGGGAGACAACGCAGAGGGTCTCCACCATCAGAGCACAGCTGATATATGGCTTATGAGACTACAGGTTGGTCTTTAATTACCTTCCCCAGGGGAGAATGGACTAGAAGAAACACCCTTGGTACTAGGCTGTAGGAGCTCTATAGGTCTCTTGTAATCCCTTGTAATCTTCTATTGGACTCTCCCAGTTGGGCAGGATTGGGAACTGCTGTTTGGTCTTCTAATGTAACCTGTAAGACTTGACCGTAGTGTATTTGCACCCTTCCTTTGAAGAATCAACGAAGAATCTCCTTTTACTGACTAGGGTGTTTGAGTTTTTACTGGGGATGTACCCAAGGCTAAAGTCAGTGGAATCTGGTACTTGGAGCACCTGCACCGCTTTCCTCCAAACTGGTGGTTCACAAAACACACTGCAAAATATCTTTTAGTAAAAATCCAATCTTGATTTAAAGATTGCCAGTGATGATGAATCTACCATGACCCTTGGTAAATTGTTCCAGTGGTTAAATTTTTCCCAACATTAAAATTTACACCTTATTTCCAGTCTGAATTTGTCAAGCTTCAACTTCCAGCTTCTGGATCGTGTTAGACCTTTCTCTGCTAGATTGTAAAGCCCATTATTAAATATTTGTTCCCCAAGTAGGTACTTATAGACTAATCAAGTCACCCCTTAACCTTCTCTTTGTTAAACTAAATAGATTGAGCTCCTTGAGCCTATCACTATAAGGAATGTTTTCGAATCTTCTAATCATTCTTCTGGTTCTTCTCTGAACCCTCTCCAGTTAATCACCATCTTCTTGAATTGTGGGTACCAGAACTGGAGAGAGTATTCCAGCAGCAGCCACACTAGTGCCAAATGCAAGGGTAAATAACCTCTCTACTTCTACTTGAGATTCCCCTGTTTTTGCAACCAAGGATTGCATTGAGAGCTCATGTTCAGCTGATTATCCACCAGGACCCCCAAATCTTTTTCCAAGTCATTGCTTCCCAGGATAGTCACACATCCTGGAATTATGACCTACAGTCTTTGTTCCTAGATGAATACGTTTACATGTAGCCATAGTAAAATGCATATTGTTTGCTTACGCTCAGTTTACCAAGCGATCCAGATCGCTTTGAATCAGTGACCTGTCCTCTTCATTATTTACCACTCCCCCAATTTTTGGGTCATGTGTACTCTTTATTAATGATGATTTTATGTTTTCTTCGAAGTTATTGATAAAAATGTTAAATAGCATAGGGCTGGCAACCAATCCCTGGGGGACCCACTGGAAACACATCTGCTTGATGAGAATTCCTCATTTAGTTATATTTTGAGTCCTATAAATTATCCAGCTTTTAATCCATTTAATACGTGCCATGTTAATTTTATATTGTTTTAAATTTTTTAAATCAAAATGTCATGCAGTACCAAATCAAATGCCTTAGAAAAGTCTAAGCATATTACGTCAACACTATTATTAACCAAACCTGTAATCTCATTTAAAAAAAAGATATCAAGTTAGTTTGACAGGATCTATTTTCCATAAACCAGTGTTAATTTGCATTAATTACATTGCCCTCCTTTAATTCTTTATTTGTTGAATTCTGTATGAACTGCTCCACTATCTTGCCCAGGATTGATATCAGGCTGACAGGCTTATAATTACCTGGTCATGCCATTTACCCTTTTTAAAAATTGGCACAATGTTAGCTGTTTTCCAGTCTTCTGGAACTTCCCCAATGCTCCAAGACTTGTTGAAAAAAAATCAACATTAATGGTCCAGTGAGCTTCTCAGACAGCTCTTTTAAAACTCTTGTAGGCAAGTTTTCTGGACCTGGTGATTTAAAAATGTCTGACTTTAGTAGCTTCTGTTTAACATCCTCCAGAGATACTAGTCGAATGGAAAAGTGTTATTATCACCATATCATAAGACTATATCATCTGTTTTCCCCCAAATACAGAACAGAAATATTTATTGAACATTTCTGCCTTTTCTGCATTATTATTGATAATTCTACCATTTCCATCTGGTAACGGACCAATACCATCATGAGGATTCTGTTTGTTCCTAATATATTTTTTTTTTAAATCCTTCTTATTGTCCTTAACTCAACTAGTCATAGATTTCTTGTGTCCCTTGGGTTCCCTTATCACTTTTCTACAATTCCTAGCTTCTGATTTATATACATTGCTATTAACCGCCCCTTTCTTTCCTTTGTTATATATTATTTTTATTCTTTTTTTGGGGTGGGGGGGGAGGATTAGGTGTTTCCAGTTTTTAATACTACAAAAATAAAATAAAATAAAATAAAAAAAATAAAAAATCCCAACTAATCCCCTTTACAATTTCACCCTGAACTGAAACATCCCTTTGCATGAGTGTCAATCTACAGCAAATTTTGTTCTGTTATACTAAGCCTGATGAGTTGCTTTCAGGGACTGTTGCTCATATTTTCTTTGTTACCTACCACAATGCATCTGATCCTTCTAGCTATCCATGTGCAGAGCTTCCACTAATCTTAATGGGAGTTCTTCACATGTTGGGCTTGCTGGACTAGACCTAATTAAAATGATTTATGAAAAAATGTGCATATTTTCATTTCAGGACCCTCCTTATTGTGACAGTAATTTAGGGTTAGATTTTTCAAAGGCTTCAAAACAATTTGGATAAAAGTTAATGGGAAGTGGATATCCAAATCTGCTACCTGGCTCTGAAAATTTCAGCCCTGATAAACAGAGACTCACTAATTACATCACAATTGTATTGGACTTCACTGGAGTTATTCCAGATTTACATCAGTGCAACTGAGAATAGATTCTAGCTCTGAGCATTTAGCATACCATATAAATGGTTACACATATACCTGACTTACTCTGGGTTTTGTCTCCATCATGTCAATATTTCATTCCAATCCTTCTAACACCCCTCTAGCATTTAGATGTATGACCATCCTGTGCTAAATATTTTATTTGCATCCCACGTAGCTGAAACAAATGTATGTTAAATGAGAAATGGTGGCATATCTGAGCAAATATTTTACACAAAACCCTTCTTGTGTTGAAATGAGAAGCGGTTAGTTTGTTCAGCAGAGCCACAGTACCTGCTGGAATTTAATTTCATAGCGTTACTCAGATTCCTAAAAATGTGCTCATGCAGTGCTCTGAGCACATGCGCATGAAACACCAGAACAGAGCAGATCAAGAAACCAAAAACCAATCATGAACTTTCTCCCCTCCTCAACAGCCTGTCCACACCTCTCAACCTGACAAAGGTGGCACGCAATACATAGCAAAGACTCAAAATGAGGGGGGCGGGGACACACAAAAGAGATTCATGCTGGAAACTTAAAATGCGGTGGGATGTTTCCTGTAGTGTAAATGACTCTTTCTGTAACCTTCATGATTCTTTATTTCTGGTGGAGATCGTTTCTAACAATACAGGGGAAATGGGCACAAAATTGGCCTGGAACATAGGTAACTATGATGGGGTGCGCTACTCACCACTGGGTGGCACCTCCTCCTGGCCATTCTGGGGATTAGCTCTGCCAGGCCGACGCCCCTTCCTGTGGTTGCACTCCATCAGTCTCTGTCTCTTTCTCTCTCTGCAGCCCCTCTCTCGTTCCAGGAACTGTAGCTTCCTCTTCGTGACTCACCCCTTCGGCCAGGCCACTAAGTGGTTTCCCCTTCCACGGGTAGAGTTCTGCAAAGTCTTTCTGGTCAAGCAGTGTCAGGCAGCCCTAAGGCCTGGCTCCCTGGCCCTGTCAGTCCTGCAGTGACCCAGGCAGCCCTAAGGCCCGCCTCCCTGACCCTGTCAGTCCTGCAGGGACCCAGGCAGCCCTAAGGCCCGCCTCCCTGACCCTGTCAGTCCTGCAGGGACCCAGGCAGCCTTCGTTATTGCATCTTTACTTTTTAAGATACATAACTTTAATGTTCAGCTACTTTGAGACTGAATCTCAGTTCCCAGGTCTGTCAGTGCTAGTGACACTTCTTCCTGTGCTTCCTGGTTGGTAAGACTGCGGTCTGTGATCATATCACATTATATCATGGACCTCTGCTGATTAGCATACAGAGAAACATACATCTATTTCATTGGAATGACTACTCATTCACAGTTTGGACAGCTATATTAAGGTCTCCGACTTTGCAGCAGCCTTTCCCCCAGCCTGACCACGGCTTTCTAGGCTTTTCCTGGGATTTCAAGCAAAGGAGAGGAGAGGCTAGGGATGGGATAACAAATCATTTCCTATTGAATCTTACCTACTAGGGCCAACTAGAGACAATTAAAATGGACCTATTGCCACATGCTTTTAGGGGAAAATCCTGCCTACAGGAAGAACAATCAAGAGCAACAGAGGGACATTAGAGAACATAAGCTACAGGTGCCAGGGCTGTGCTTCACAGGTTCATGCCCCCTAAACTGCAAATATCTATACACTACCCTCCCACAACCTCTGCAGAGATTAGCCCTACTCTTATTAGGAACAGATTGTGCAAGGAGGCTGTGGGTGGGGTTGATCTTAAACACACACATGCTGACACTATTTTGGCTTATGTTTAATGTACGTCCATTGGTTGGGCAAGGGGGAAGAGCCAGAATTTGGCTCAAGTGTTATCTAAAGCTGGTTGAATAGTTTTTAAAAAAGTGTTTGGTACCAGCATCATCTTTGTAGCCTTGTGTGTCTCTGTGTGGAATATGTGAGACCATTTATAATATTCTTGATACAGATATTACAGAATTGCAGTGAATCTTACAGGATATGCCATGTAAGGTATCGGGGGAAAGTTATGATTTGCCAAGTATGATAATCTTGTTTATATGTTTGTATCACCTTTGTATTGTGAAAACAACAAGGAGTCTGGTGGCACCTTAAAGACTAACAGATTTATTTGGGCATAAGCTTTCGTGGGTAAAAACCTCACTTCTTCGGATGTTGCATCCGAAGAAGTGAGGTTTTTACCCACGAAAGCTTATGCCCAAATAAATCTGTTAGTCTTTAAGGTGCCACCAGACTCCTTGTTGTTTTTGTAGATACAGACTAACACGGCTACCCCCTGATACTTTGTATTGTGAGTTATAGATATGTATGATATAGCTGTATTTCCATACTTGTGCTCTGGTTCTGGCTGACACCCCCAGACAGACTGGCATCAGCACTGCCTGGCCTCGATGGCCCATCAAGGGTCATCAGCTGTACAATTAACCCATTAAGAGAAGGCAGGGGCTACACCTTTGAGTCAGCAAGACATGTAGGGGCATGCCTATGGACAGCGAACTCTAAGGCTTTTCCATGCCATGTGCTGTGAGCTCGTGTTTGTGACAAAGGAAGTACAGGCCACATGGCAAAGGATATAAAAAGGCAGCTGCATCTTCTCAGTTTTGTCTTCATTCCTGCTTCTTACCTCTGGAGCAACTTTTCTACAAACAAAGCTCTGAACAAAGGACTGAATGACCCATCCAAGCTGTGGCTGTATTCCAGAGGGACTTTCAAGCCAGCAAATTCACCAATACTGCTAAGAACCTGATATATGCACTTTGAAGTCTCTGTATGTATCTGAGTGTTTTATCATTTAACAATTCTCTTCTTGTTCTTTCTTTTTTCCTTATAGTAAACCTTTAGTTGTACACACTAAAGGATTGGCTGGCAGTGTGGTATTTTGGGTAAGATCCAAACTAATATTGACCTGGAAATGTGGCTGATCCTAGGGGGTCAGAAGAACATTTTGTATATGTGAGCAGAGTTTTTAAATTACTTCTTACTATACTGGTCGGGAACCAGAGAACTGGAATGCAATAAAGTGGGCTGTGTGATTTCTTTTTTCAGCTTCTCGATAACCAGTGTGGGGGGATCAGCAGCACAGTTTGTGACTGGGTGGTGAGTTTAACTTCAGTGTTACTACCAAAATTGGTGGTTATCTGCTCTCCTTTTTACAGTCTGACCCTGACCTTGACATTTTCAGTGAGGGCTGCTTCAGGCACACCAGGTCACACCTTGTTTTTTGCCCCTCTACATTGGCCAACAATGACTTTGGGTAGTGTGCGGAGAGGAGATTAAGAAGGAGTTTATTTTAAAAGAAAATCTAACTAACAAGGCTGGCACCTTTAATGTTTTGTTTGTGTGTTGTCTCCTTCTTGGTCCATCTTACCTGTTGAGCCCCAGTCCCACAAAGGCCAGTGTAGACGTTTCATTTTAGGCAGAGTGAGGAATCCCACTCTCAGCACTGAAGTTAAGCATGTGCGTGAATGTTTACAGAATCCGAGTTTTAGACTGTGAACTCCTTGTCTTCTAGTCTGTGTTTGTACAACTCCAAATGCCACGGGACTCCAAAGCCTTATTGAGGCTTGTAATAAAAATCAGAATTTCTAATTGTGTCCAATTATTGTAATAATAATAGATGGATAATAAATAATAGAAGACTAAAATAAAATCAGCGGAGTCAGTTTTAATCTCATGCATAAATGTGTTGCCACATGGAACCTTTGAATTCATGCCTGGCTCAGAATGTTTCACCAAATAAATGGAGCCAGCTACCCTCGGTGAAGACCAACTATGATAAACGATTGTGATACAACAGGAATGTCGGTGGGGTCCGTCGACCATCTTTTACTATATATTCTTCTTAAGCGAGACAAAGTTTTACAGTTAAAAGTCAAATACTATCAAGTCATCTATTGAATTCTGTTGGGAGCGATAGGGTATTTGCTCTTTTTTTGGTAGAAAAATCTCTATTTTAAGGATGACTTTGATATCAGTTAGATTCAAAATGAAAGACAAGCTGTCACTTTGTATCGGGAATTTAATTAAAAGCTCTGTACTTAGTCAGAAGAGAGTTCGAAGGATAAAATTGTATTCGCCTTTGGGTCAATTTTCTGTTGTTTGTATAATGCAATTAAAGAAGGACCTGTGCCAACCAATACTTATAGCTGGCTGTAGGAGTGCATGATCATCCCTCCCTGTCAATCTTGGAGGGAAGCCATGCCTCCTCGCTATCACCTATAACAGCAATCTGCAAAGGAGGGAAATTAGTAGTCTCTAGGGTTCAGGCCCTCAGGCAGGGCAGAGCAGTAAATAGTCTATAGCCTAACTTCCTAGCCCTAGCAGACAGTAGACCAACACAGGTCTCCTGGCCTAAGGCAGGGAGGCTGCCACCCCAGGGATGGGGTTGGCAGCAGGGGGTAGAGGACCCGGGCTCACCCTACTCCACCAGGTCCCAACCCAGGGTCCTAATATTGGTGGAGTGACCCGCCACTGGGTCAGCAGGGATCTGGCCACAACACGCTGACCTGAGTTCAGGCAGCAACGCAGCCAGACTACAGTCGGCTCTTCCTGGGCTACTTCCTCCCCTCAGGGTGTACCTGGATCCCGGCATCGTCTTCTATCTCTCCGGGGTACACCGCCAGTGGCAGTCCCAGAAGCTCCTCGATGTCTGGCAGCTCTGGAAGATCTGATCAGTCCTTGGGGCAGCGGAGGTCCGCTTCAGATTCCCGCTCCAGCAGTGGATGGGAGGTGTCTGTCTCCCTCAGCGGCTCCAGCCCAAGTGAGCTTCAGGGCTCCCTTTTCTATTTCCTGTATCGCCCCTCTGCTTCTGGCATGGTGGGCGTGGCCTTCCTGGCTCTGCCCACCAGGGGGCGGGTGGTGGTCCCTCCCTGTCAGTTTCCGAGGGTGGCCATGCCACCTTGCTACACAGGCATAAAGCTGTCCACGCAAAACAATAACTGGCTCGTTCGGCTTCCAATCTATTAACAAGTATTGGATACTTAAAATAAATAAAAATAAAGTACAGGTTAAAACAGGTGAGGTTTAAATCTAAGAGGCCAAATACTTCTCTGTGTTTAACCAGTATGAGGAGTATCTAAATTCATGGTTCCCACCTAGGAAAAGTGCAGAGAAAGAATAGAAGCTCTCCAGCATACTCCCCACTTCAACCAGTGTTCTGTGAGGGCCAGGCAACAGCACACTGGGGTAGGAAGCATACATATCAAGAATAGGGCCGCACTCCACCAAATTATCCCCTCCCCAAACCTGAGTAGCAAATCGGTACAAGTTAGCATTGACCTAAGGCTGATCCAAAGTTCACTTACGTCAATGGAAAGATCCCCCCACTCATGTCAATGGTTTTTGGATCAGACCCCAAGCAAGCATCAACTTGTGTGACTTCCTTCATCACGTTGTCAAAGCCATCACAGAGATGGGGTGCAGGGAGCAGTCGTGGGAATCTTGCTGGGAAGGGGCTGGGGGCAGGCTAGATCTGTGCAAATCATGGGGGGATCCTCATGTGTCAAGATGCCAAACTCACTACTACTTCCATGGCAGGGTGGGATGAAATGGCAAACTGCCTCTCAGTGAGGAAACTGTGAATATGGACGTATTCAGTCCCCGGTACACACTAATATATAGGGGAATCGGGGCCTTGGGGTTGATCCTGAAAGAAGAATTTCATGGTGTCCTCCAAGAGGGTTTTCCTTAGCATACGTTTATAGTACAGTATGGCTCCTGGGAGACCAACTAAAGTAGTCATTTGAAAGCCTACAGAGACTCAAGGGCAGTCTGCATTCCAATACACTGTCTTCTGCGTCTCCCAGGACCGTAGAGCCTGCAGGAACACACTGCACCTTGGAGGTGAGATTCTTAAAAGCAGTCAGCATTGGCCTAACTAATTCCCACTGACTTCTATGGGAGCAGAGTGGAGCTAATATTTGTGCACTGCTGAAGATGCCACCCATAACCTTACGGTAAAGGCACAAAGCCAAATGCAGAACATGCCCAGGACAGAGCTGGAAGCAGGAGGGGGCAGAAGCAGCTTTACCATGAAACAAACCATGTGGTGGCACAGGGCCCCCAACAACAGGGGCCCCCCCAAAATGCAGGACAAATATCTGACAACCTGCCCCCAAGTCCTGGCCGGCGGCGCAGCAGGGCTCAGGCAGGCAGGCTGCCTGCATGCTGTGGCCGGTGGCCCCACGCCACTCCTGGAAGCGGCTGGCTGCTGGCACGTCTCTGCGTGCCCCTGGAGATGGGGGAGGCGGCTCCCCGGGCAGTGCACGGAGACCCGCTGTCCCCTCTCCCCAAGGGGCGTGCAGAGACGTGCCAGCAGCAGGGCTAAGGCATCTCCCTGCCTGCTCTGCCTCCCTCCCTCTGCGCCGCTTTGCTCCCTGCAGCCCCTGGGGGGAGGGTGTGTCTCCACATGCTGCCCCCGCCCTGAAAGCCAATTGCGCGGCTCCCATTGGCCAGGAAGTGTGGCCAATGGGAGCTGCGAGGGCGGTGCCTGCGGGCAGCAGCCCATGGAGACCCGCTGACTCCCCCTCACCTAGAGGCCACTGCCGGAGGGGGTGTGTGTGCAGGTCGCTTTGAGAGCTGTGCCACCCGAGGTAAGCGCCACCCCACTGCCCTCCTCCTGCACCCCAACCCCCTGCCCCAGCCCAGGGCCTGCACCCCGCACCCAAACTTCCTCCTACAGCCTGCACCCCTCACCCCTCCTCCCACACCCCAACCCCCTGCCCCAGCCCAAAGCCCATACACTGCACCCAAACTTCCTCCCAGAGCCTGCCCCTCTCACCGCCCCCGCACCCCAACTCCCTGCCCCAATCAAGAGACCTCACTTTATTTTCATTTACTTCCCATTACTTATAATATAGGAGGCGGAGGAAGAAAAAAAGAATGAAAAACAGGGGGGAGATAAGAGAGAATGTTCTTTTTCTTGGCTGGGTCACGAGGGGGGCCCCCCAAAAATGAAGCTGCACACAGGGCCCCACTAACTCTAAATCCGCCACCGGGAGGGGTTCTGGGGGCACAGCGTGGACGGGGCCATGCCTGTCTGTTTGGGAAGGCACAGCCTGTGATACCCGCCACCCACAGTGGTGCAAAGCATCGTGTGCTGACTCTCTGTGCTGGAGAGAGCTTCACTCTGACGTGGTTTATGACGTACCATTTTAGAAAGAGAGGCTGCAAATCATTGCTCTAAGTGCAAATTCAGTTGAAATGTTACAGGGATACACCAATCTGTTTTGCACTTCATTTCTGTATGCTAAGGGGGAGATAGAGGATTGTGGGGTTTTGCAGGTGTTACAAACCTGATAAACTTTTACAGAGGACACAAAAATATCATTTACCAGCTCAGATTTTTTTATTTTATACACAAGAAAAATGGCTCTTTCCTTGTAACAAAGTTGTATGAACCCTTTATTCCATCATGAGCAACTGGCGAGAGAGACAAGCGATCAAGCCACACAGAGCTCTCCTTCAAAGACAGAAGTTGGTCACATAAAAGCTATTCCCTCACCCACCTTGTCTCACCAAGTAGCTAGGCAGCCTGTGGTCCTGGTCATTGTTAGTGCGTGAGATGAGTGACTGTCAATATACAGAAGCTTCACACGCAGAGGGGTCCACCCCAGGACTATGGCCATCAAGGAGAGTTTTACCATTGACTGGAATGGAACAGGATCGGGCCCAGGACGAGAGATTTTCTGGACATGCCAGATGTAGGCAGCCGACAGTTTGATGCAAGTGCACTGATTTCTAGTACTGGAGAGTCAATAGGAACTCAGTGATGAGTGAGAGGCCTGTGCTTTTATTAGCTCAGAAAACTCAGCAGCCAGCCGGGACTTTCCTTGGCAGGCAGAAGGGGCAAAGTGGCAAAGGTCAGTGTACTTTGGCAGGGCCGGTCTGTCCTTAATCTCACTCATATTATGGTTCTACTGTTTTTCCGAGTTTATCATTAATACGCTACTTATTTTTGCAATGTTTCTGAATTTGCTTAAAAAAAACCCCACCCCAAACTTGTCACCACCTCAATAATAATAACGATGAATAAAAAATTGTAGGAAACCCAAGGCAAATATTTGCCAAGCAGGCACTTTACTATTTCCTTCCCGTACACAATGATCTGTAACAAGTAAGAGAGACAGGATTTACCCCTCACGCAAGCCAAGGCGGTTTGACTCTTTCACATTATAGTTTTCCAACAATTCTATCCTTAATTAGACTCTCCACCAGCTTCCTGGAAGCCAAGACAAGTCACATCAATTTGTCATTTCCAGGAGCTTCCCATAAGCCCTATATTAGCGGCATTCTAATTGTCAGGTCTCCCTAGTTGCTGTTGCAAAGAAACAGTAGGCATCCCAATCAGAATTACATTCTTTCTTTCTTAGACTTTCTGAAGGACCCACCTTTCTTCCTTCCTAGCCTGATAATAACTTTTGCTAGATCAACCTGTCCCATCACCATAATATCTGAGCACCTCAGACTTTTAATGGATTTACCCTCACAACATCCATGCCAGGTGGGGAAGAACGATTATCCCATTTTATAGATGGAGACCAGAGACACAGAGAAATGTAGGGCCAGATTTACGAAAGTGCTCAGCTACCAACATGCTGGGTTCTGTTGAAAGCCTGACCCCAATTGTGGTTGCTAAGCAGTTTTGCACATATCCTGTCCAAAGTCAGGAATTGAATGAAGACTCATAGATTTTAAGGCCAGAAAGAACCATCATGATCGTCTAGTCTGACCTCCTGCACATCGCAGGCCACAGAACCTCGCTCACCCACTCCTGTACTAGACCCAGTTCCTCTGCCTGAGTTAGACGTCCTCAAATCATGGTTTAAAGACTTCAAGTTACAGAGAATCCACAATTTTAAACCTGCAAGATCTAGTTTAGTCCTTAGTCCCAGGCCACTGTCTTAATGACAAAACCATCTTTCCTCCCCACAGGCTAGCTGTGTCTCCAACGCAGATTCAAAACAGGCTAACCCAGTCACTGACCCAACTTCTTAGACAGCAGATTTCCCCATCACAGTTTTCTGTAAAACAGGAGGTAGCCACCATAATTCTTTCCCTAGCCCTCACTAAGAAATCAGAGATGATGTGGTGATTTCAGCTGTTTTATCCCAACTGCTTTTGAGAGTTTCACTGTAGAATCAGTTGCTGTTATAGCCAATGGGGTGCTAGAGACTAACAATTCTAGCTTTATTGTTTAGAACATTTAAAAACATCACCACTTGTAATGTACACGAGGCAGAATGGAAAAGAAAGCAGAGAAAAACAATACATAGCCAAATGGGACCAAGATTAGCCCAAAGTAAGCACCGAATCCTATGAGAGTTGCCTAAAGGTGGTGCAGTGTGAACAGCTACAGATGCCTGAATGCACTGTAACCACTTCTGGGATTCAAGCTAATGCATGGCAGGATGCTAGTATGTACCCAGACACTTCTCTGTAGGGCACATCTTATTTCTCTTCTCGTTAGAAGTAACATGTTCATGATAGTTGGCTCTGGCTTGCCTTTGCTGAGTAAGGCAATGTCCACATTAGCTGGACTGTGGGCCAGCTCATTTTCTTCTTGTTTGTCATGTTTCCTTTGGTCCTCATGTGCACCCTGCAGCATTAGAACGGCCAAGCTACAAACACATTGGTATGCACCATGGCTGGATGCCATCTAGCTATCCACATCACAGACCAAGTCTGCTTGTACAAGGATCACTTACCATCTGTATGCATTATGCTTGCATAATCACCTCTCCAGGACTTAGGCCTTAACCCTTCTGTCCCATACAGGCTGGGGCCCTCTGTGCATTGCTACAGGAGCCTTAACTCTGTTATTTACACATACATCCTTTAAAGCCTTTGCGGTGCACAGATACTATGACAAGCCATAGAAGTACCAGAGATGGATAGCTTTGCATTATAATCCCATAGTCTTACTTTATGTTGTGGCTTCCTCCACAGTTTTAGACTCATTACAACAGTGTCCCCCACTAGGAGCATCTGCAGTGGGCCAGCTTTTTAAAAAACAACAACACATTTTGTAGAAGGAAAGGGGAAAAACCCTCATCAAAAGCCATTTTAACACCCACCTACTCCTCATATACACACTTAACTAAACGTGGAAATGAAAGAAAGAGAAGTAAATGCTTAATGAGTGGCTGCAGGAGATGTGCCACTTACAAACATTGGAGTTAAACTAACGCAATCAAAACTACTCAATGCATGCTTGCCAAAGAGCGAAAACAATCATCAGCTATGGGAAAGAAGTGGGCCATTTTCCTAATCACCAGTGTGCATGTAGGCGAGCAACATGGAGAACAGCCCAAAACAGAACAAATCCCCTCTCGTGTGGAATAAAATTTAACAACATAAACACACCCTTGTGTACCAGCTTTCCAATACGCTTTACTGCACATTTCAATCAGGGAGCTGGTAAAAGGGGTAACATTTCCTTGACAATCATTCAGATAGCGGGAGTTCCTCTCGACCCAGCTAGAGTGAAAGGTCTTTTGAGTATTATGGTTGAGAACAGTCCCACCAGGTGCCACTCCATAAAGCGTTACTAATAGGGTGACCAGATGTCCCCAGATTTGTGGGGGAGGGATAGCTCAGTGGTTTGAGTATTGGCCTGCTAAGCCCAGGGTTGTGAGCCCAATCCTTGAGGGGGCCACTTAGGGATCTGGGGCAAAATCAGTACTTGGTCCTGCTAGTGAAGGCAGGGGGCTGGACTCGATGACCTTTCAAGGTTGCTTCCAGTTCTAGGAGATAGGATATCTCCATTAATAATAAAATAAATGTCCTGATTTTATAGGGACAGTCCCAATATTTGGAGCTTTTTCTTATATAGGCACCTATTACCTCTTACCCCCCACCCCCTGTCCCGATTTTTCACACTTGCTATCTGGTCACCCTAGTTACCAACTTCCTCAGTAGCCTGTTTATACCATGGCACTGATCTGTCCTGTCTTCTCTTACAGCTGTACACCAGAAAGGTAAGTCACCTGCTCTCCTGACGGTAACCTATTCACAGGCTTTCTTTTGTCTGTGCTGTGCGTGTGTGCATTGGTGAGATTCTCTCTGGCACCGAACATAAGACACATTGGGATAAATCTAACCCTCCGTGCAATCTCCTGACTTCAGTGAAGCTACAACACCCTGCCTGCCCCCCCATGCTCCGACCTTCAGGCAGGCTGAGAACCCCTCATTTTCCTACCTCATCTCCCCACAGCTCAATCAATCCCCTTGCGCTGGGCTCTCACCCACTGGGTGGTCCCGGGATGAGAACCCCTTACACACATACACATCATCTTCCAGACTCAGAGCTCTTCCCTGGGCTCAGAACCTTTTCACCGTCTACCTGACGCCACACCCACTACCAGGTTCAGAATCCCTCCCTTTCCCCATCTGAAACCGTGACCCTTCCCTACTTGCTGTTCGTTCTGAAAAAGCAGGAGCAGAGGCAAGTGTGGCTACAGGGCGCCCTGTGCTCTGAATCCCCACCAGAGAAACCTGCATTCCCTTCTTTTCAGCCTCCTCTCTCTTATTCCTGAAACCCACGTGCTGCAGAGACTCTAGGGCAGGAGTAGTCAATAGGCGGACTACGGGCCAAATCCAGACCACCAGATGCTTTTGAATGGACCCTGAACTATTTTATTTACTTATCATTATTGTTCTTTTTTTATTATTTTCTCTGGAGTCTGGATCTTGACTACACCTTGACCAAGAAATTTGGACCTGGACCTGCTGTAGGGGCTGGATGCTGCAGGAAGCATGGGCAGAATCTCAGTTTGTAGAGCCTCATGTTTTCCACAAATATGAAATAACAAAAAGTTCACCCTGCAGCAGTGGATCCTGCAGCTCCTGTCCGGTGGGGCTGGGCCTGGCTCCCCACTCTGGGCATCAAGACAGAAGGGCAGCCGAGCCAAAGCCGAGCGTTGCTGCAACCCCGAGTGCTAAGGTGCGACGCCCGGCGGGACAGGCACTGCTTCTGTGGGATGAGTGCAGGGTGTGCTTTGCTCAGCAACCCTCTCTTCTCCCCAGGGCCTTCCAACCCCTTCACCCAGGAGCAGGACCTGCCCCCCCACACCACCACCAACTTCCCCAAAAAATAAAATGAAAAATTATAAAAAATACAAAGAATTTCACAGAGCTCTGACAGGTGGCCTCTCAGCAACCTGTATGATCTGTGCCTCCCGCCTCTGCTGAAAGGCCAGAAGTTCCCCTGAGGCGTGCAGGTGGACTGCATTCTCCAAGGGGCCGAAGCCCTGCCATGAGACCCGCAGTGGCAGCACATGGCTGATGCTCTTCAGAGTGAGGTACCACAATAGGTCGCAACTGTAGTATTATTAATGGGGCTTATCCCCATTAGCCCCTAATGACCAGCTGCCCCTTCACTCCCAAACCAGAGGCTAATGCATCACTCCTACATGAAGCTCCATACTGATTGTTCTGGATGTGTGCATTTAGTTTCTCACTCTTTTAAACGGAACATATGGGAAAAGGGTAACAACAACTATGTAACAGTTTTTTGGAGGGCCCAATCCAAGGCTGCTTGAAGTCAACGGGGATCCTCTCATTGACTTCAATAAGCATGGAATTAAGCTCTTAAGGAACAGGCCTCAGTGGATGATAACCCTGCAAATGAAATTACTTTCTCCTGCTGGTTTTGGAAGGCCTTGCTAGCACTGCAATTTCAAAAGGCACTGTTACAGGAGTGCTCTTAGCATCAGCTATAACAGGCGCTGGAGAGCACTGCATAATGTATCACATCTTTTCTGTTTGTATCAAGACCATTTTCTCTTAAAAAACATGGTGCAAACCAGGTTCCAGCTATTTCAAAGAGTTGAAGGTTTCTTTAAATTTCCCCCCTGAGTGCAGCCACTCTGCATCAGATGTATTCTCATCCATATTTTAAAAAAAAGAAAGGAAGGAGGGGAGGAAAAAGGATTTTATTTCAAAGATCACGACAGGCCAAACATTCTTAGACACCCCAGCTTTTCCCAAGAACTCCTTAACAATGTAGAAATGGAAACACTTCAAAGATAAAATAAATAATTTAATAGTGTTCAGCTTCTCCAAAGAGTGTTTGAACAAGTTTTAGATTTGCCAGTGAATGTTTCCCTTAGGCAGAAGGCCAGAGGAATAAAGGCAGAGCACGCCCCCTCTCTCTCTCCTAAGATGTACTCTATGTTGTTTTATTTCTTGAAAGATCCAAATATGATTCTTGTTTCCTTGCCCCTTCCCCACCCCGAAATAAAGATTAGTTTTAGAAAAGCAAAATACAGAGTGGATATAAGTAACACATAGCAAAAAAAAAAAAAAAATTGAAATGTATCCAACACTGTGGTAGTTGTTTCCGCACCTTTCTACTTGCTTCAATTAATATCAAATATGGCAGTGTTTCCCAAACTTGGGATGCCGCTTGTGTAGGGAAAGCCCCTGGAGGGCCAGGCCGGTTTGTTTACCTGCCCCGTCCGCAGGTCCGTCCGATCGCGGCTCCCACTGGCCGTGGTTCGCTGCTCCAGGCCAATGGGAGCTGCTGGAAGCGGCAGCCAGCACGTCCCTCGGCCCGCGCCGCTTCCAGCAGCTCCCATTGGCCTGGAGCAGTGAACCGCAGCCAGTGGGAGCCGCGATCGGCCAGACCTGCGGACGGGGCAGGTAAACAAACCGGCCCGGCCCGCCAGGGGCTTTCCCTACACAAGCAGTGTCCCAAGTTTGGGAAACACTGGAATATGGGGACGCAACCCCAATGATACAGCAACTTGGTATATTTAGGAGAGTGAATGAAAATCCCAACTGTTTCCTGGGTAAGCAGGAGTCTACTCTGCACTATACGTAGGCGTGCAATGAAGATACGCAAGGACAGCGTGTGGATGTAGTAGCTGCAGTACTCCTGAGGAAGACGGGGTGGTCTCATGTTCCAGTGAAAAGCTTTCATTTAGCAATTACATAAATGGGCTGGATGAAACTTTTTTAGCACATTATCCAGAAAGCCCCTAAGATCTGTGACCCAGATCCTCAAAAGGTAGTTAGGCTCCTAACTTCCACTGAAATCATTGACACAAGGTAGGTGAGGTAATATCTTTAATTGGACCAACTTCTGTTGGTGAGAGAGATGGGCTTCTGAGCTACACAGAGCTCTGCCTCACGTGACCTGTGTAGCTTGAAAGTTTGTCTCTCTCACCAACAGAAGTTGGTCCAATAAAATATATTACCTCACCTACCTTGTCTCTCTAATATCCTGGGACCGGCACAGCTACAACAACTCTGCATCCTGAAATCAATGGAAGTTAGGACCTTAAATACCTTTGAGGATGTAGACCAGTCTGTCTCCATATCTCTCTCTAGCTTACATCCTGTTAGATACAAGGTGGCACTGTGCCACAGGAGTGATTGCTCGATTTGTGAGCATGGGGGTTACTGAGTCAGTAAAACAACTGGAGACATTTGGCCTGCAGTGGGTGGCAAGCACAGTCCTTCCAGCTACACTGGGGGAGTGGACACAGCAATGCCAACTGTCCTGCTGTCTACCATGGCGTCAGCCCCCTTTGTGGTGTTTAGCGATGCAGACACTGGGAGTGAAATCCTGTCTCCACGGAAGTCAATTGGTACTTTGCCATTGACGTCAGTAGGCTGAGGATTTCACTCTCTGGCTCCCTCAGGTGATGAGGGAAGACCTAGCTGCGATTGCTTTTCCTTCTGCAGCACCCACTCTGCGTTAGCCCTCCTCCCCCTCCCCCAACACCCACCCTGGGGTGTTACTGCTAGCAGGGGAGGGACTATCATGTGCTTCTCTGTAAGTAATAATGTGCCATTTGGAAAGGTGTTTTGACTAAAGTCACATTATGAACCAAACTGAAGGTAATGCTTAAATGAGCCCAAGCCAAAGGTGTAGATGGTGGGAGGAGATATAAGTAATAGTAGGCTATATTCAGGACTTCCCCTTTTCACGAGAACAGCTTGGCTTCCCTTTGGGTAACACACTTAGGGTAGGTCTACACTTACCCGGTAGTTCGGCGGCGAGCGATCGAACTTCTGGGTTCGACTTATCGCGTCTTGTCTGGACGCGATAAGTCGAACCAGGAAGTGCTCGCCGTCGACTGCGGTACTCCAGCTAGACGAGAGGAGTACCGCGGAGTCGACGGGGGAGCCTGCCTGCCGCGTGTGGACCGAGGTAAGTTCGAACTAAGGTACTTCGAACTTCAGCTACGTTATTCACGTAGCTGAAGTTGCGTACCTTAGTTCGAATTAGGGGGTTAGTGTAGACCTGGCCTTAGACCCACACACACCCCATAACTTATACCACATCTGTGGCAGCTCTGAAGTTAGTAGGTGCTGGTTGAATGTTAACAAGAAGTTGCTGAGCCTGATTCTGTCCTGATCACCATTGTAAAGCAGGAGTCACTTCGCTGCAGTCACAGTGACACCAGCATAAAACCAGTGAGTTCACGCCCAGCCTAGGGTCTCTTTATGAAAAGGAGACTGGATAGGAGGAAGTTAGGTCTTGGCAAGGGGAACTGAGGACTGGGCTCAGAAAATAGGGTAACAGGGCCTGCTTTAGCTGATATTTACACCAGGGTAGATATGGAGTAACTCCATTGAAATTCACTGAATTATGGTAGCATAAAACCGGTGTGAGTGCAGCAACGGGCTCTAAACCGTACTGACGCTGTGTCAGTAAAAAGCATTTTGAGTTATGTAACTTGTGGCATGCTGATATTTTACCAGCATAACAGCTTCCTTTGACTGTTTTATTGCCAGTTCACTTTAAGCTGTTCTATACAGATACATAATATTATCTTTAATGTGCATGATAATCTTCAGGTCAAGTTATTGTTCACCGAGGAGGCCAAACAGAGGGAATTTCCCCTCTCTTTGCTTTTCCTTTAATCCTGTAGAGTTCTTGATATGCTTGGGGACCACGTAGAGGGCCCGATTCTGAGCTCAGTTCTAGTTTTAGGATTGATCCGGATTTGCACAAATGGCACAGAGCAGAAGTTGGCTCGGCACCTGTCTCTTTCTCACGCACACACATCACGCTGCAGGATTCTGCTCTGACTTCAAAGCAAACACAGTATGTAAATTAATGTGCTACACCTCAAAGGAAGTTGTCATCGGGCACAGAGCACTTCTTTTATGATCACGCATAATTTATCAAAGAAAATCAAATTCATTTATCAGTAAAAGAAACAGGATTTTCATGAATTCAGACACCACCACCAAAGGGTCTGAGAACTCAGTAAGAGAGACTCAATTAATCAGGCATAGCATCTAAAACAGGGTTTGGGAAAGGCAGAACATTCATTTAGAACCGTTGTACTTCCAGGACCCCAGCCCCCAGACGGCAGCTTTGCCTATGTTAGGCCAGGGTGTTGTACCACTGCCAGCCGGCAAAGATCCTTTTCCAGGCCCCATCCCTGCAACTGGATCCAGATGGGCAGAGCCATAGGCCCAGGCGAAGGTTCACCGCACTCAACGGGGACTCCTCCCAGGCACAATGGCCTGTTCACATGGATCCAACTGCAGGCTGGGGACTCAGTTTTTGCTGAGCATGGTGCCGGACCAGTGGCAACAGTCCCAGAAGCAAAATGGAATCCTTGACATGTTCATGAAAGGTGAACTTCACCTCTCTGCAGAAGGCCAAAGTCGCGCTCTGGTGAGGGTGTGTTATAAGTGCCCGCTGTGCTGATCCGCAGATGTCAGTCCCAGCATGGCAGCCGTAGCTCTTTAGCTCAAGCTGTAGCAGCTCATGCTTTTAGCTCTGGAGGTCGGGTTTGACCACTGGTGTGTTAGCCAAGTGGCAACTGTCACACCAACACAAGGCATATGCATGGGTGCTAGGTCTAGAGGGGGCTCAGCTCCACCCAAACCTGAGCCACTTCACTGCCTGTGTGCTCACCCCATCTCGGCCGGCAAAGCCCCACCTCTGCTGCTACCGGGGCCAGCATGGCTCTGAGCCTCCTGGCTGATCAGCAGCAGGATGAGCAAGGAGCATCCTCGGAGCCAGGCAGTGAGGCGAGTTCATGGGCCCTGGCTTGGTGCTGTGGGCAGAGTCCATCCCGAGTGCAGGCAATGAGTCCGCCCCATCCCCAATGTGGCGGCAGCAGCCAGTCCAGCCCTTCCTGGTGCCTGCCAGCAGAGCTGGGGCTGGTGCCAGCGAGAGAGGGAATGAGACACAAAAAGGAGAGGAGAAAAAGGGCTGTAGAGGAGAGAACCAGACACAGCCACAGCCAGCTGCAGCCACCGGAACCGCTATACAACTCCCTGCGCTTCCAAGCTCTCCTGCTCCCACAATAGAATCATAGACCATCAGGGTTGGAAGAGATCTCAGGAGGTCATCTATTCCAACCCCCTGCTCAATCCCCCATCCTACCCTTCCCACAGCTCCCACCTTCCCACAGCTCCCTCCAACCCCCAACAACCCCCACCCAGCCCCTGCTTGAACACATCCAACTCCCGGCTATCCAACCCTGAATAAACACCCCCCAAAGAAATGCAAATCCCACAAAATCTCCTACCACAGCCCCACAGCCATCCCACCTCTCCACCAGACCAACCCCCCATCTCCCTAAATAAAGCCACCCCATCACACAGCCTCCCAAATAAATGGCCCCATAAAACATTATCCAGCCCAAACCCTCCCTCCACGCCCCAAACCCTCCCCACCACTGCCCACCATCTCTACTCCCAAACCCCATTCCCCAGTAAACCCACTTCTCAATAACCTCCCCTCTTCCCCCACCCTCACCATCCTCAAACCACTTCCCTACCCTAACTGCCCCCTTCTGCCCCGATGCTCCACTGCCCCTTACTCCCCCCACAGGACCTTTCTGTTGCCCTAACACCCAAGTCCATCTACCCTACAGATCAGACCACAGTTCATAGAATCATAGAATATCAGGATTGGAAGGGACCTCAGGAGGTCATCTAGTCCAACCCCCTGCTCAAAGCAGGACCAATTCCCAACTAAATCATCCCAGCCAGGGCTTTGTCAAGCCAGGCCTTAAAAACCTCCAAGGAAAGAGACTCCACCACCTCCAAAGGTAACCCATTCCAGGGCTTCACCACCCTCCTAGTGAAATAGTGTTTCCTAATATCCAACCTAGACCTCCCCAACTGCAACTTGAGACCATTGCTCCTTGTTCTGTCATCTGCCACCACTGAGAACAGCTGAGCTCCATCCTCTTTGGAACCCCCCTTCAGGTAGTTGAAGGCTGCTATCAAATCCCCCCTCATTCTTCTCTTCTGGAGACTAAACAATCCCAGTTCCCTCAGCCTCTCCTCATAAGTCATGTGCTCCAGACCCCTAATCATTTTTGTTGCCCTCCGCTGGACTCTTTCCAATTTCTCCACATCCTTCTTGTAGTGTGGGGCCCAAAACTGGACACAGTACTCCAGATGAGGCCTCACCAATGTCGAATAAAGGGGAACGATCACATTCCTCAATCTGCTGGCAATGCCCCTACTTATACAGCCCAAAATGCCGTTAGCCTTCTTGGCAACAAGAGCACACTGTTGACTCATATCCAGCTTCTCGTCCACTGTGACCCCTAGGTCCTTTTCTGCAGAACTGCTACCTAGCCATTCGGTCCCTAGTCTGTAGCAGTGCATGGGATTCTTCCGTCCTAAGTGCAGGACTCTGCACTTGTCCTTGTTGAACCGCATCAGGTTTTTTTTGGCCCAATCCTCTAATTTGTCTAGGTCCCTCTGTATCTACCACGCCTCCTAGTTTAGTGTCATCTGCAAACTAGCTGAGAGTGCAGTCCACACCATCCTCCAGATCATTAATAAAGATATTAAACAAAACCGGCCCCAGGACCGACCCTTGGGGCACTCCGCTTGAAACCGGCTGCCAACTAGACATGGAGCCATTGAACACTACCCGTTGAGCCCAACGATCTAGCCAGCTTTCTCTCCACCTTACAGTCCATTCATCCAGCCCATATTTCATTAACTTGGCAGCAAGAATACTGTGGGAGACCGTATCAAAAGCTTTGCTAAAGTCAAGGAATAACACATCCACTGCTTTCCCCTCATCCACAGAGCCAGTTATCTCATCATAGAAGGCAATTAGGTTAGTCAGGCACGACTTCCCCTTGGTGAATCCATGCTGACTGTTCCTGATCACTTTCCTCTCCTCTAAGTGCTTCAGAATTGATTCCTTGAGGACCTGCTGCATGATTTTTCCAGGGACTGAGGTGAGGCTGACTGGCCTGTAGTTCCCCGGATCCTCCTTCTTCCCTTTTTTAAAGATGGGCACTACATTAGCCTTTTTTCAGTCATCCGGGACCTCCCCCGATCGCCATGAGTTTTCAAAAATAATGGCTAATGGCTCTGCAATCTCATCCGCCAACTCCTTTAGCACCCTCGGATGCAGCGCATCCGGCCCCATGGACTTGTGCACGTCCAGTTTTTCTAAATAGTCCTGAACCACTTCTTTCTCCACAGAAGTTCCTGGCTGCACCTCCCCTCTCTTCCTTCTTCAATTGCTCCAGTATTCTATGGCTCAACCAGGATCCCTCCCATTGGGTCCCTCAACCCTTTAGCTCTTCCATGAGACTCCCATCTTCACTTTGGAGCATTATGTGGGGCTGCTGACCTTTTCTTCATAGACTCATAGATTCATAGACTTTAAGGTCAGAAGGGACCAGTATGATCATCTAGTCTGACCTCCCGCATGATGCAGGCCACAAAAGCTGACCCACCCACTCCTGGAATAATTCTCTCCCTTGACTCAGCTGTTGAAGTCCCCAAATCGTGATTTAAAGACTTCAAGTCGCAGAGAATCCTCTAGCCAGCGACCCCTGCCCCATGCTGCGGAGGAAGGCGAAAAACCTCCAGGGCCACTGCCAATCTACCCTGGAGGAAAATTCCTTCCCGACCCCAAATATGGCGATCAGCTGAACCCCGAGCATGCGGGCAAGATTCTCCAGCCAGACCCTCGGAAAAAGTTCTCTGTAGTAACTTTTAATATCCCATCATTGACCATTGTCCCTCCTCTGTCCTCCCCATCCTTGTCTTCTTGGGGTGGTGGGGTGGTAGGATGGCTAGCGGGGAGCTGCAAACCCCACACGACAGAAGCCTCCACTGTGGGGTGAGTGTGGGGCAGGCTCACTACCCAACCCCCTTCCCTGGGCCTTCCCCTCCACGCCAGGCCAGGGTAGAGAAATGACACCTCCAGCCCCTCCAACACACCAGAGAGTGGGGCCGGACAGTTTTACTCCATCCCCTGCAAGAATATTTTCCCCAGCTGCCTATGGGCTTATGCGCCACTTCGAAGTCTTAAGTAGTGCAGAATCCTTGTGCATTTCACCTCACAGAGGTGCAGTCCAGTAACTTGAACAAGGGAATGGGTCCCAACAACTCAAGTTTTAATCTTGGCTCGGCCACTGGCTCCCTGTGTCACGCCAACTCCCTGCCTCAGTTTCCCCCTTCTTTAAAATAAGGATAAGGGACCTGATTGGCTGTTAGCCTGCATCCTGTGGAGGTATTTTGTAAAATGCTACCCAATAGGGATAGTAGTGCGGTGCACCACTGTGCACTGGTGTAAATAATCACACAAGGTGCCGGGCAATACTGAAAGAGGCCCAATAATTCTGTTTGTCTTCAGGCTGCACACCCGCCTCCCACACCGGACTTTCCAAGTATTTGTATGTGCCCCAAAGGAAGACCAGGAAGGTTAATGTTCCCAAAGTGCTCTGACCACTGAAAAGTGCTACACTCTATTCTTTATTTACCTATGGCTACGTAAAAGGCATTTTAAAAATTTGCTATTATCTTTACTCAATTTTAGAAGCAGGAATCATGCCACAAACACAAGAGAAACCAAACAAGCAAAAAGAGAGAACAACCGTCTTGTCTTCAGGTGACACCGTCAAACGAAATAAACGACAGGGATGCTGCAGCATGTTCCTGTATGTACAGAAATGTGATGGATAAAATAATAACATCTTACATGCATACGCTGTTGCACTTGGAACTTGGACTTTATGTGCTGGCACACAATACAGGGGCATTGTCAGAGACTGTGTGGGGTAGCATGCCTAGTGGTTAGAGCAGGAATCAGTAGCCAGGAATAGGTTTCAGAGTGGTAGCCTGTCTCCCACAGACCTTGAGAGACAGGCCAGTCCTCGCCTACAGACAGCCCCCCAACCTGAAGCGAATACTCACCAGCAACTACACACCACACAACAAAAACACCAACCCAAGTTGGTGCTACAAACCCCAGTGCCAACTCTGTCCACATATCTATTCAAAGGACACCATCATAGGACCTAACCACATCAGCCACACCATCAGAGGCTCGTTCACCTGCACATCTACCAATGTGATATATGCCATCATGTGCCAGCAATGCCCCTCTGCCATGTGCACTGGCCAAACCGGACAGTCTCTACGCAAACGAATAAACAGACACAAATCTGACATCAGGAATCATAACATTCAAAAACCAGTAGGAGAACACTTCAATCTCTCTGGTCACTCAACAACAGACCTAAAAGTGGCAATTCTTCAACAAAAAAACTTCAAAAACAGACTCCAACATGAAGCTGCAGAACTGGAATTAATTTGCAAACTGGACACCATCAGATTAGGCCTGAATAAAGACTGGGAGTGGTTGGGTCATTACAAAACCTAAACTTAATTTCCCCAATACTAATTTCCCCCTACTGTTACTCGCACCTTCTTGTCAACTGTCTGAAATGGGCCACTCTCATTACCACTTCAAAAGCTATTTTTCCTCCCTTGGTATCCTGCTGTTAATTGAATTGTCTCGTTAGACTGACCTCACACTTGGTAAAGCAACCCCCATCCTTTCATGTATTTATACCTGCTCTTGTATTTTCCACTCCATGCATCCGATGAAGTAGGTTCTAGCCCACGAAAGCTTATGCCCACATAAATTTGTTAGTCTCTAAGGTGCCATAAAGACTCCTCTTTGTTTTAGCCAGGAATAGGAGTCCAAGGTCAGAGCCAGAGGCCAGAGTCAGGAATCGGAGTCAAGGGTCAGAGCCAGGTTACCTGGAGTGATGCAGGCTGGGTCCAAAAGCAGGAGCAGCCAAAGGCTAACGCTTTGAGCAGCTGCTGAACTGCTTCAGGGCTTAAGATCTGGTCTGCTGACTCTTCCCAGCACTCAGGCTGTAGAGCCAATCAGGCAGCCTACTACAGGCCGGCTGTACTTGTTAGGTTGCCTGGAGACTGGCTCTGCTGCAGGCCCAGATTCCTGACAGGCAGAGCTACAATGGTTCAAGTGGTGCAGTTGCACCAGGGTCCAAGAGGTTATAGGGGACCAATCAAAAGGGGTGCTGGGGGGGAGAGCAGGGCCCACTGGGCCTCCCAGGGCAGGGGGAGGCTGGGATGTGGGGCCCCCCTGGCCAGGGTGAGCCTCGGCATGAGCAGCTTGCTAGAATGCGTGGAGAAGGTGTGGGGGATCGCAGCACTGGGGGATGCACAGAGGCTCAGGTGGGGCCCAGAGACAGGAGATGGGGGCTGGACTGGGGCTGGTGGGTGGAGTTAGGGCAGTGGCTCTCAACCTTTCCAGACTATCCCTTTCAGGAGTCGGATTTGTCTTGTGTACCCCCAAGTTTCACCTCACTTTAAAACTCCTTGCTTACAACATCAGACATAAAAATACAAAAGTGTCACAGCACACTACTGCTGAAAAACGGCTGACTTTCTCATTCATACCATATAACTATAAAATAAATCAATTGGAATATAAATACTGAACTTACATTTCAGTGTATAGTATATAGAGCAGTATAAACAAGGCATTGTCTGTACGACATTTTAGTTTGAACTGACAAGCTTTTTATGTAGCCTGTTGTAAAACTAAGTAAATATCTAGATGAGTTGATGTACCCCCAGAAGACCTCTGCGTACTCCTAGGGGTATGGGTACCATGGTTGAGAATCACTGAGCAAGGGGAACGAGATTGGGGCTGTGGGGGACCTGACGCATGGGCAGTGGGGAGCTGAAGGGGGCAGATTTCAGAATTGGGAACGGGGCCCCTAACCTATTTGTGCACCAGGGCCCTCTGGGGCCTTGTTACACCACTGTTGTGATTTACAAGGCTTATTTCACCAACCCCGGCAGCCACTTCAGGAATGAGATGAAGACAAGGTTTTAAAAGTGTACAGAGCCACTGTACCACGAAGTGATTTATTCAGTCAAATCTGTCTGGGGGAAAGTGGCTAGGCAGCGTCTCATTATCCAGTCTGGATTTTTGCCAGGACTGTAGGTTAAGTCTCCTACTTTGGTTAAACCAAATGCCATGGGATCTGTAGTGATGGCAAGTGGTCCGGAGGGCCTTGGTTTTGTGTTTCCTCTGAATAATATCTCCAGCATCACCGTGTCCCCTAACACCTTTAGCTCACTAATGACTCAGAGGGAGAAGTGCTACCTAGTGAATCAGCAGCAACATTGCTGCAGCATCTAGGTTTTGGAGGTTTTCCATTTAAGCGCTGACCTGGCTGGCTTCGCCTATCTCTGAGGTCTGATAGACTATCAGCAGCAGGGCCAGCTTTAGGGAAAATGGCGCCCTGGGTGAACTTGTATTTTGGTGCTCCTGGCCCCCGTAAGTGCAGCATCCCCCCATTGGCCCAGCCCCCATGGGTGCCCCCCATTGCTCCTGGCCCCTGCGGGCTCTCTGGGCTCTCCCCATCACCCCTTGTACCCGCAGACTCCTCACTTCCCCAGGGCCCTGCTGCCTCCCCCCCGTGCTTCATTTGTGTTGAAAGAGGTGCTGGGAATCAGCCCCAGCACAAATTAATCACTGGCTGGGTGGCCAGAGGGTGCAGTAATAAGGGTGGCATAGTATATGGTGTATTGCCACCCTTAGTTTGGTTTCTGCCTGCTCCCAAGAATAGAGTAAGGGAAGGAGAGAACCCAGGCAGACAGAGGGGGAGAGGCACCCATCTTGTGCCAGTGCTGAGAGACGTTAGTCACTGATAAAATTGAGATGTATGTCTGAAATTATTTGTAAAATACACAATAACAATGACAATAACCCTTTCTTCCCTAACCCTTCCTGCACCCCTTGTCCCCTAGCCCCTGCACCCCCATCCTGTGTCCACCTGGGGAAACTGACCTGCATGCACGGAGTGGCTAGTACGGCTGCTGGCTGCCCCCTGCCAAAGCTGCACCCCCCCTAGGGGGATGTGAGAGGGGGGAACAAGGAGCCATGTCAGGGCTCTCTGCATGCAGGTCACTTTCCCCACCTGGGCTGTGTCAGGGGAGAGTAGAAGAGCAGCAGCTCATAGCACAGCTCATGTGGGGAAAGTGACCTGGATGCAGAGAGCACTTGCTCCTTGCTCTCCCCCTCCCAGTCCCCTGGGGGGTGGGGCATGGAGGAACATTGGGTAGGGGGAAGCAGTATCTGTGCGTCACTGCTCGCCTTTCCCTCCTCCCCTCCTCCGTTCCTCTGCCGGGAGGAAGCAGGGAGAAATCTGGGCACCCCGCACACACACACACACACACGTCGCCTCTGCAAGTTTCTGATGCTCCCCTGCCAGTCGGCAGCATGCACCTCTGCCCTGCCGCATGGCAGCCTCCTGACGATGGTGCCCTGGGTGGTCGCCCAGGTGGCCCAGCCCTAAGGCCGGCCCTGATCAGCAGCACAGGGGAGTACTGCTGCAGTGTTAGTTTTGTGAACCTAAATGTAACTACCAGGCACATGTGAGGTTCCCCGGATCTTTGGCAAGCTGATGGAGTCTGTTAGGGCCTACCAGACCTGAGAGAAAAAAAAGACAAGATAATATTTCCTGCAGCCATTCCTTCATGTCTATGTATTAGTTATTCCTCAATTGAAATGTGCATGTAATGATAGTCCTCGCGCACTGTCCCTGCCCCGAGCACCAGCTCCGTACTCCCATTGGCCAGGAACCGTGGCCAACGGGAGCTGGGGGGATGGCGCCTGCGGGCGAGAGCAGTGTGCAAAGCCTCCTGATCCCCCTGCCTAGGAGCCGGACCTGCTGCTGGCTGCTTCCGGGGCATAGCTTGGAGCCAGGACAGGCAGGGAGCCTGGCTTAGCCCGGCTGCGCCTCTGACCAGGAACCGCCCGAGGTAAGCCCATGCCCCAACTCCGAGCTCCAACCTCCTGCCCCAGTCCAGTGAAAGTGAGTGAGGGTGGGGGAAAGAGAGCCACCGGGGGAGGGGGAAATGTACTGAGCAGGGGTTGGGGCTTCAGGGTAGGGGTGGGGCTAGGGTGTTCAGTTTTGTGTGATTAGAAAGTTGGCAACCCTAACTTCTGGGGTTGCAGGACAATGTGGCTGCAATGATGGCAGGCATGGTACAAGAACCTAGACAGGCAGAGCACAATTCATATCCACTCAAGCTTGTCCCAGTTAATGAGAAATAGCTGCACCGGTTGCAATATATATGCTTTGATAACTTTTTTTTTTCCTTATGCTAAGAGCCACCCTACACTTTCAATCCAAAATGACTTATTTTACTTTAAGGAGAACAAAAAAGAACCAAAATAAAGTCTATGAGAGAGTGTCTTGCTTATAGCAATAAACAAGGTGTAGCTATGCCACAAAAACTTGGGTGTTAGTTTCTCCTCCCTTCCCATTACTCCTATTGATTTGCATGATGAAATTATTCATTTCTCTGTTGATCTGATCATCGGTCACGTTTGGTGGCTTCAACCAAACTGCCCCATGTATTGGCAGATGCGACACAAATAGCGCCTTCTGTCAATATGCATACCTTTCAACCTGGTCTCTTTCATCTGCCCTTCACATTGCAACGGCTCCAGTGGTCAGATAAATCGGCTTCATTTCCACACCCTTTCAAGTGCATGCTATAGCTATTCAAAAATCTTAATTGCTACACAGTTCAAATGCCATGCAGTCCTGGGTCATTTCCAATCACTTTCAGTGACACCAGGGCCCAGATTTTTAAAGCCTAGTCCCATTGGCTTTCAAGTGCCTAAGTCATTTTTGAAAATGGGACATAGTCATTTAGGGGCAAATTTGTAAAGGTATGTAGGTGCCTAGCCCCCAAAAAAAAATCTGTCTGGGGATTGGTCCTGCTTTGAGCAGGGGGTTGGACTAGATGACCTCCTGAGGTCCCTTCTAACCCTGATATTCTATGAAAAGTAATCTTAAACTACATGTACTCTGAAAAAAATTAAAATGACAAGAAATCAGTTTACTGTTTTAAAATGTGGACCCTTCTGTGTGTTCCCCACCCCACCCCTCTCTCTCTTTGCAATTTGTTTTTATTTAAATAAAAACAAACAAACAAACAAAAACCCACCCGGGCATGAATACTGCAGAGCCAGGACCATGGAAGCACGTTTCAATGGTGGTCTCCCAAAGCAATACTCAAAAGGAAAGGAAAGGTCATTTGCAGTCTTCAAGCTTCAGAGATTATTTATGGAAAAGCAGCCACTACACTTATTGTACCTACTGCTCTCATTGGAACTCATCATTCAGCGCTGTTGAGCAGTTGGGAACAATTACAGAGGATAAACTGAATGAAATATGTGATGCTGTGAATATGTCAAGATTTTGACTGGTGGAATTTACATACATGAATAAATACTGAATACTACTTAGTAATGAGGCTGGTGCATAGCCTCTGCATTGGGCATGTTGGGATGTAAAGTAATTGCTACCTTTATTATCTGTTACCAGCTTTAATAGAGGGAAAGTAAAAACTTTGAGTCTGTAAGACAAATAGGAAATTAGGGAATGCATCTCCATTTGCCAGTACAAATAGTAGAGCCTGCCTTTCACTGTCTATTTCACAGTTATAGCTTTCTCATTGCCTAAATCGAGGCTACAATGATAAGGGAACATGAATATGTTATGGACTGAGGCAAATTTCCCCAAGATGTCGATGCAGAATAACTGGGACAAAAGAAGATGGATTCCTAAAGTAGTTGGATCAAATCTATTTTTCACTGAAGTTGTAAGATCTCTAAGCAATCAATGGCGTCGCTCTAATTTCATATTCCTGGATGCGGTTTTGGGAGGTTTATCCAGAACACTTACGTAGCCACGCATTCCCTTCAATTCATTGGGAATTTTGCTGGAATACTGAGTAAGGACCTCAGGAATAGGCCATATAAGAGCAATCATAAAACCTTTGGTGCCATTGTTCAGCAGTGCCAGACTAGTATAGACACAGCATGAAGAAAGAGGAGCGTCTGTCCCCGATGACTGAGACCAAAAATGAGCCCAAGGGAAACAATGGTCCTGTGCCTAAGACATGACAGCCCCAATTCAGGAAAGCATCTCTGTTTAGGACAGCTCAACACCTGCTTAAGCCCAACAGAAATCAATGGGTCTCTTGTGCATGCTTACAGTTAAACATGCTTTTCTGGGGCCTAGACTCGGACTGGGGAATGTGGGTTCAATTCCTGGTTCTGCCACAGATTTCATGTCTGATTTTGGGCAAGTCACTTCATCTACCCTGCACTTCAGTTCCCCAGCTGAAAAATGGGGATTGTAACACACTACTGATTTCTCCCACCCTTTGTCTTTGTTGCTAGAAATTTGATTTTTCTTTTTAAGGAATATTTAGATTCTGCAGCCACGGATGGCAGCTTATCTAGGATAATTTCCTACTTGCCACAGGCAAGTGGCTTTTTCAAGCCCTGCTTTAAAAGTGTCCCGGAGTTTCAGAAGTAATTAGTGGTTTGGAGGCTCAACTTTCTGAAAATCTGGCCCCTTGAAGGTGTTTCAAGTTGGGCACCTAGAAATACAGGCACCCAAAATCATTAGCCACTTTTGCAAATCTTGGCTTAGCCTTTTCTCAGTAATTATTTTCAATGCAGTTTTACTGTAACATGAGACACACAATCACAACTGCCACCAGTGCTGGGCTAGAGACCAAGGATTGAACGGGCAACAAACACTGTACTTTTCATCCCAAACACATCCTTTCAATCTAGTCCCCTACAGAACAGACTTAAGGCATATTAGATGGCAGAGCTTACCCTGTTTGCTGTCCATGCTGCACTGTTCTGTTAACAAGCCGAGTCATCGATCTGGTACTTTTTGCCAGCATTAAATTAACTTTAAAACTTTATAAACATGAGCACAATAGAAAAACTTCTTTCAATATTCATGTAGCCAATAGAATGGGAGACGCCCCCATGCCTTTGGGAAGCAATATGCATTTTATAACCTTCCCATAAAGGTTTTATGACTTTTATGGTCTGTTTGCTTTTCAAAACAAACAAAAACAAAAACAAAAATCCAAAGCAACCGGAAAGAGTGAACATTCAGATAACATTTAAAATGGAGATAAAGTGACAGAACTCTGGAGAGTCTAAGTTATGAGTGACATTTTGTCCTTTGCTGGGTGGGGAAAAGGAAGGAGGAAAGAAAATAAGTGAAATAAAGCAAGAAAGGTACTTTCAATCTTCCCTTTATATATCGGCATTTCTGTCAGTTTGTGTCACAATTTGTCATTTTAAAGGTAAGTTTCTTTTTTCTTTTTTTAAACGACACTATAGCATCTCCAAGCATCACCATGTAACTGCTCGCAATTTCTTCATGAAAGAAACTATATTTTCTTTTTAAAACACAGTTTTTGGGTTTTTTTTTAAGTTGTAGCACAATGTTGTTTCACATTCCCTAGCAACTGGTCATAATCCAGCCATCTGATCCCTGTGGGGATCGACCCCATGTCCGCACAGAGCTGCATTGATTTTAATGGGATGCTGCATGGGAGCAAAGGGTATGCTCATGCAGATCACATTGTAGGGCCAAAGCCTTACAAATTAACTGTAATGGTGCTAGTAAAACTGGACATCACCAATGGAAGTGAGACCAGGCATGGAGGGACGGGGGGAAATTACCTAGTCCCTGGTGAACAAGTAGTTAACTCCTGATCTTCCCCCATCCTTTGCACAGCTGCTTCGGAGATGGATAAGAGTGGCTGCTTGGAAGGGAAAAGGATATAAAAAGAATGCTTTTAGGATGGGTGGATCATAGGACTCATAGAACAGGGGTAAACGTCATGCTGTGGAGCTTTTCAGTTCACTCTTTATTTATGTTAACTTATTTTACTGATCCCCGAGGAAGAGTCATCATAGATTCGAAGGCTAGAAGGAATCATTCTGATCATCTAGTCTGACCTCCTATATAACACAGGCCTTAGGACTTCCATGAAACAATTCCTGCTTGAATGAGACCATATCTTTTAGAAGAATATCCAATCTTGATTTAAAAATTCCCTATGATGGAGAATCCACCACAACCTTTGGTAAATTGTCCAGTGCTTAATTACCCTCACTGATAAAAATGTCCACCTTATTTTTAGTCCAATTTCTCTAGCTTCAGCTTCTAGCCATTGGATCTTGTTAGACTTTTGTCTGCTAAACTGAAGAGCCCATTATCAAATATTTGTTGCTATATAGGCTCTTATAAACAGTTATCAAGTCACCCCCTTAACCTTCTCTTTGTTAAGCTAAATAGACTGAAGAAGCTCAACCACTATAAGGTGTGTTTTCTAATTTTTTCATTCTTGTGTCTCTTCTCTGAAACTGCTCCAATTGATCAACAATCTTTCTTGAATTATGGACCCCAGAACTGGACCCAGTATTCAAACAGTGATTGCACCAGTGCCAAACACAGCTTGCTGCTGGTTTTCCTGCTAAATCATCCCAGCACTTCACAGGAAAGCTTCAGTCTAGACCAGTTAGGAGTGAGCAAACTTGGCAAATTATTTGGGAGGAGGAGGAAATCAGCTGTAGTATGGAAGACATTATGTAGGGATCCAGTTTGGTTCCTATTAAAGGGCATTTAAACATTCTTGGCTCTCTCAGGTATGGCTTTCCTTAAGGAAGTGTGAAAAAACTGTGGCATCTTGAAATGTAAAAGGTGTAACTGGTGAAAAGCTTATTTTTTTCCCATAGCAATTCATGGATGTGAATCATGGGAAGTTGATGCTGCTGACAAGAAGAAAACTGAAGCTTTTGCAATGTGATGCTGGCAAAGATCCTTATGTATCTCTTGGATGGAAAACAAGATGAATGCCTATCTTAGAAATATTATTGGAGAGAAGCAGACCCGGATGTCGGAAATCAACAGATGCAAACTTATGTACTCTGGTCACGTTAGGCGTAAGGATGAAAACAATTTGACAAAGTTATTATGGAAGAAATAGTGGAGGGTCATTGCAGTAGGGGAGGATCAGCGAGAAGATGGATGGATGGTGAGTGGTAGATCACTGGAAGGTCAGCTGCTGAGTGCACATTAGTGATGGATTGTGAAGGCTTTAGAAAATTCTGCTATGATGTCACCAACAGTCAGACATGAATACATGGATTTACTTACTTAAATATTCTTCTCTCTACCATTATCTCCTTTCTAACTATTTACTAGCATTAGCAGACTTTCCGGGTAAGTTTGACTTCTCTAGTTCATTGTTGTTACATTTTTTTTGCATTTTGGTAGCTACTAGGAACTCAATTCAATGTCTAGGACCCCATTGCTTTAGGTGCTAAAAGGCAAAGACAACAGGTTTAGAGAGCTCACAGTCTAGGTGTCAGATAGGATGGGACAGATGGGCTAGGAGGATAAGATAAATAGGACAAAGGAGGGTGGGAAGATGAGGTAACAAAATGAATCGTTTAGCAGGATAATGGATGTCTTAGCTCACCCCTTGCCTAGCCAACGCCAGACACGAGTACTGAAGAGTTAGTTCAAGAATTAGTGCAGGGAACTAGTGTGGTCAAGTGGACTGGGCACTAGATGGGGAGTCTGACTTGGTTCTCTTCCTGGCTCTGTCACGGTCCTGCTGGATGACCGTGGGTAAAAGTTTCACTCCTTTGTCACTCAGGTGATTTTTAGAGGGGATAATGATACTTGGCCCCTCTATAAAGTGCTTTGCGAACTACGGAGGGAAAGCTCTATGTAAGAGTTAAGTGGTATAATTACATGGCACTATATAAAGTACCTGATTGGTTTTGTTTGGTTGGCTTTTATTGTTGCTGAGATTGGGGAAAATAAGGTTACTATTACAAATAATTGCAACATTTTTAGGAAAGATGTCCAATTGTTTCAGGTTTTTCCCCCTCAACTTTTTAAATTTAATAATTATGCACTGAAGTGTTTTTTTCTTCTTCTGTATTTTCTTCATGGTGGTTTATCACTAGACAGTCTGAAACCCAGCAGATAAAATGCAAAGAATGAAAAGAAGTAAAAAACTGAAGTCTGCAGCATGAACTAAATCATATTTTATTACCATTAGTATTTCAATTGTGTTTTAACATGCGAAAGAGAAGAACATAGTGTGTTCGACAGCTTTCAAAACCTGCCTTTCCCCTTCTTTCCTTTCTCCCCATATATAGCCAAACCTGGATACTCAGGCCTCACTTTCTTGCCCATGGAGAAGCAGAAGTATGTCTGAACGATTGAATCTGAATTCATTCACACTCCAATATCAGGCTCTGAGACCTCGCAATCTGAGTGTAACAATCGTAATAATCTTCTTTCCTCTCTGTTATATCCATGGGGCAAAACTCTGCCCCATTTAAACCACATTGACTTTTGACCTCAGAATTTAATGTATACCCAAAATCTGATTGGCCAAATTCAACCTCAGTTGTAATCCCATTGACTTTATACCATGGATGAATTTGACTTTATATCAAGGATGAATCTAGGGGTGATCATAGGCACCAAATTAGACAAAGGTTTGCAGTATTATGTGGCTGCAAAAAATATATCCTCTGGATGCTGGGATGAAAAAACAGAGTATGGGATAGGGCACTCAATCCCTCGCTATATGGATCTGGGGTAACTGCACCTGCAAAATTGCATTTGGTTCTTGGCACTTTATCCAACCTGTCAGTAACTCTTCTGTGAACTCTACTAGCAAGTTAATTTCTCTCCATAAACTGGAGAATAAGAGATTCAAACATAGACAGTTTAGTGGAGCATCACCGAAAGAAATTAATAGGTTGTGAAAAGTCTGTTGGGGGAAGAGTTGGAAGCTCCAACACTTGGGACTTAAAACAAGACTGAACATATCACTAGAAAATGGTCTGTAGGAAATAATTTTCCAGTAGCAGGGAGATTGACTGGATTGTCAAATATAGCGGTTCAGGAATCTTTTCTTATTGTGGATCACATCATCATAGATTGACTCGTGGATCATCTCCCTGTCAATCTCATTCATGTTAACCAGCTCCCCTCCCATTCATGATGTGATATAACATCAATTGGCTCCAAGGAAAAATAACATTAGGAAAGTGTGTGTACTCTATCTTTATCTGTCTTTTAAAGTGATTTAACAGCTGGAAATGAGAAGCACTAGATTCATGTGTCTAGTCAATGTTCCTCAGACAACTGGTCACAGTTTGAGACACTCTGGTCTAAGAGGTTTTTCCATCTCTAGTTTGTAGGATCTGTTTAATGTATAGCTAATAGCAACTGGCTTGGAAAGATTAGTTAATTAAAATTATTAATTTTAGTAGTAACTTTGGGAGCAGGAGAAAAATTTATATTTGGGGAAACTATGATACAATGAGCCTGGGAAAGTTGTCTTACTTACAAATATACCTTGCTTCATCAACTATTTTCACAAAAGGCTTTTTAAGTTAGACTTTTTAAAATAAGCAGATCCAGATAACTTGCGTCCAAGAGTTTTAAAAGAGCTGGCTGAGGTGCACACTGGACTATTAATGTTGCTTTTCAGTAAGTCTTGGAGCATTGGGAAAGTTCCAGAAGACTGGAAAAAAGCTAATGTTGTGCCAATTTTTAAAAAAGGGTAAATGGCATGACCCAGGTAATTATAAGCCTGTCAGCTTGACACAGAACCAGGCAACATAATTGAGCAGCTGATATGGGACTCAGTTAATAAAGAATGAAAGGAGGGTAATGCAATTAATGCAAATCAACATGGGTTTATAGAAAATAGATCCTGTCAAACTAATTTGATTTTTTTAAATGAAAGTACAGATTGGATTGATAAAGGTAATTTTATTGATGTAACAGACTTCTCTAAGGTGTGTGTCTTGGTAACAACACATGATATTTTGATTAAAAAACTAGAATAATACAGAATTAACATGGCACATATTAAATAGATTAAAAACTGGCTAACTAATAGGTCTCAAAATGTAATTATAAATTGGGAATTATCATCGGGTCTATTTCCAGTGGGGTCCTGCAGGGATTGGTTCTTGGCCCTAACCTATTTAACATTGTTATAGATGACTTGAACAGAACATAAGATCATCACTAATAAAGTTTTCAGATGACCCAAAAATTTGGGGAATGGTAAAAAGTGAAGAGGACAGGTCACTGATTCAGAATGATCAGGATCACTTGGCAAACTGGGTGCAAGCAAACAATATGTATTTTACTATGGCTAAATGTAAATGCATACATCTAGGAACAATGAATGCAGGCCATAGTTACAGGATGGGGCACTCTGTCCTGGGAAGCAGTGACTCTGAAAAAGTTTTGGGGGTCATGGTAAATAATCAGCTGAACATATGCTGTGGCCCAAAGAGCTAAGACAATCCTGGGATGCATAAACAGACAAATCTTTAATAGGAGTAGAGAGGTTATTTTACCTCTATATGTGGCACTGGTGCTACTGTTGCAACAATACTGTGTCCAGTTCTGGTGCCCACAATTCAAGAAGGATATTGATAAGCTGGAGAAGGTTCAGAGAAGAGGCAAGAGAAGGATTAAAGGATTAGAAAACGTGCCTTATAGTCATAGACTCAAGGAGCTCAATCTAGTTAGTTTACCAAAGAAAAGGTTAAGAGGTGACTTGATTACAATGTATAAGTATCTACGTAGGAACAAATATTTAATAATTGTCTCTTTAATAATCTTAGCAGAGAAAGGTATAACATGATCCAATGGCTGAAAGTCAAAGCTAGACAAATTCAGACTAGAAATAAAATGTAATTTTTTAACAATGAAGGTAATCAATCATTGGAACAATCTACCAAGGGTTGTGATAGATTCTCCATCACTGACAATTTTTACGTCAGGACTCTCAAGATCCAGGAATTATTTTGGGGAAGTTCTCTGGCCTGTGCTGTACAGGAGGTCAGATTAGATGATCACAATGGTCCCTTCTGGCCTTGGAACTATGAATCTACAGGTTCACA